>NC_085843.1:258867208-260166583 GCF_035594765.1 Anolis carolinensis | reverse complement strand
GTCTTGTAAATAAAAAATTTCAGCACACAGAAGATATTTAATTTAAACGAGCTTCCAGTCACTAAGGATAGTCTTAGACAACATGCCAGTTGTATATTTTTGTTTTAAAAAATATCTAATACAGAAGAGAAGGGTAGGTCAAAGAAGAAATAAAATCAATAGATTGATAACATAGTCCATGTGTGGTGAAAAACCCACATCTGTTTCAAGATTATGTGTTACTTTGAAAACGAGTGCTTGCCTGAAAATGTAGACTGTGCTTACTACAAAAGACAGGTTGTCAGATATTTTGTCTCACAGCCAAAAATATTAATTCCTTTTTTTAAAAAAAATGAAGTGAGAAGAGGTTTCAGATTCTATAGATATTATTATCTTTGATGAAGTAGGGTTGCTTTTGGATCTGAGAAGTTTTACTAGGAGGTGCACGATGCAGTAGCTGTTTTAGTGTGTTACAGAAAAACTTCCAAAGGTCCTTGTAGGCTCTTAAAATCTAGTAAGTTTTATCTGGCATAGTGTCTGCAAATTGCTCCATACTTCATCAAATGCATGGAGTGTTGCCACTGCTTGCAATTTGTCTGAGTTCAGGGATTGAAAGAATATGCATAGGCTTGAGGAAGAGGAGGAGGAGTTTCTGAAGTGATGAAAAACCTCAATGAATAGAATCCTGAAGGCTTTCATTTAATTTTTCCTTATTTTCAAATAGAATTAAAGGCTACTTTAGGTCCTTCCAGCCCAAATTCCCCTTTTCTTCTCCCATGCATGCCCATGTAGCAGCTAAGACTGTTGTCACTTGCTGAATTCCAATAGATGGGGCATCACAATGACTTCCTTCCTTCTGTAGGATTTCCAGAACACTGCTTCTTAAACAATGGGTTGTGACCCCAAATGTGTTCTTCTAAGAAAAAATGGGTGTTGTGAAAAAAATTGGTAACAGTAAAATGTTCCTGAACACCACCTTGTGGCTGTTTTAGACATTTATTCAACTCTGCTAACAACAATGTCCAGTGTTTACAATGTGGACTTGGCAGAAAATGTTTCCGCAGTGCTTTATAAAAAGAGAAAATCAGACTTTTCAGCAGACCTTGTAAATGCTGATTTATTACCAGTAAACATTTGATTTTATACCTATTTTATTTACCTGGGGATGTGTAAAACGTTCTGGGCAGAAAAGATCCCTTAGTGAAAAAGGTTTAAGAAACCTTAGACCATAAGTTATCGGTGCATAGAGAGAACTGCATATATGATAGGGGCATAGCTGATATTTCACCCAAAGCTGGTAACACCATTTAGGCCACAAGTAAGAATGTCTATGAGGACTCTAAACTACAAATCTGCTCTTTCCAAGACAATGCAGGTGTGGAGGAAAATGTTCTGAAAGTTGAGTCAAGATTTTAAAATAAAGATATGCACACATATTATGGGTGTTATGTCAAGGTTTACATAAAGATAGAAACCTGTGAACAAAATCTTAGATGTAATAAACAAAAATCACAAAAAACCAGTTTTATATCCTTGATTTGAATTTTTTTTAGCACTGGCTAACAGTAAAGATTCAGGCTTTCCAGGAAATAACAGAATCACTTGTCTCCACAGAACTAATCTGTTAAGTAAATATATGAGTTTTCAAATGTTGTGTATTCTCACAAAGTGAAGTTTTAAAATAGTAGGATGTTAGTATTGTCATTCTTTTTCATCCCACTGCTTTTAGCCAACAGACTGTGAAAACTCAGCCTATCTATTTATGTTCAGAACAATAGTAATTTTTGAAAACAGTCTTTCTGGCACATCTCTTTGAGATAATAATGGGAAATGGGCTCTTTATATATATGTTTTAATGTGCTTATATGCACTACCTTAAAGATAATGGAAGAGACAGGTATAAATATTACATATCTAAAATTCCTTGCTAGATTTAAGATACAGAAGAGTGTTTTCCACAACATACGTAGATAAAAACCCCTATAAAGGGCAAGAAGGATGCTTATATCTATGTTTTGATGTCTGTCAACCAATTGACTTATGTGGATTTAGAGCATTAATGTCAATCTGAGGTGTTGGAGCAGCTTCCTGATTATTTATGTATTTATTGTATTTATCAATAATGACATTTTATCTCACTTTTCCTTCAGTGCTTTACCTTCAGAACAGCCCTGTGAAGTAGGTCAGACTGTGAGAGTATGGCTGGGCCAAGGTAAGTTTCATAGCTTAGCGAATCTTTCAGATCTTAGTCCAACATAATCACCTGGTAACTGGATCTCTCAAATTACAGTCAAGCAGGCTCACTGCTCCACCTAAGGCTGCTGAAGAGCTCACAGATAGATCCATTAAAATAGCATAATAATAATAATAATAATAATAATAATAATAATAATAAGAAGAAGAAGAAGAAGAAGAAGAAGAAGAAGAAGAAGAAGATCAGGGGGCAGAGAACTCTTACAAGTCAAACAAGCAGTCAAAGAAGAACATGCCCTGGCAGAATATGTAAAGCAAAGTGAAGAACCTGCTTTGATTGAAGTCAAAAGTCAGAAATTCCTCAAAGCACAGCAGACAGAGAATCAGTACAAGAAAACCGCACTACAAACTAGAGCTGACAGCTGGCACAACAAAACATTGCATGGAAAGTTCCTTGACAAAATTGAAGGAAAAGCTGATAAGGAGAAGACCTGGCTATGGCTCATGAATGGGACCCTGAAGAAGGAGTCAGAAGGCCTGATCCTTGCAGCCCAGGAGCAAGCCATCAGAACAAATGCAATTAAGGCCAAGATCGAAAAATCAGCTGATGACCCAAAATGCAGACTGTGCAAGGAAACCGACGAAACCATTGATCATATCCTCAGCTGCTGTAAGAAAATCGCACAGACAGACTACAAACAGAGGCACAACTATGTGGCCCAAATGATTCATTGGAACTTATGCCTCAAGTACCACCTGCCAGCAGCAAAGATCTGGGGGGATCACAAACCTGCAAAAGTATTGGAAAATGAGCACGCAAAGATACTGTGGGACTTCCGAATCCAGACTGACAAAGTTCTGAAACACAACACATGAGACATCACAGCTGTGGAAAAGAAAAAGGTTTGGATCATTGATGTCACCATACCAGGTGACAGTCAAATTGATGAAAAGCAACAGGAAAAACTCAGCAGCTATCAGGACCTCAAGATCGAACTTCAGACTATGGCAGAAACCAGTACAGGTGGTCCCAGTGGTGATCGGCACATTGGGTGCCGTGCCAAAAGATCTCAGCCGGCATTTAGAAACAATAGACATTGACAAAATTATGATCTGTCAACTGCAAAAGGCCACCCTACTGGGATCTGCGCGCATCATCCGAAAATATATCACGAAGTCCTAAACACTTGGGAAGTGTTCGACTTGGGATTTTGTGATACGAAATCCAGCATATCTATCTTGCTTGCTGTGTCATACAATGTTGTTGTGTCAATAATAATAATAATAATAATAATAATAATAATAATAATAATAATGTGATTTCTTACCTGCCTCAAGACAGGTTACAACATCGCTAAAAGACATAATATAAAAACTCTATAAATTTATTAAAACATATTTCTACAAAATACATATTACAATACACCGAAGAAAGATTAAATAAGAGACAAGTTTAAAATTAGTGATTTAAATTGGTTGGCCAGAAAAAATGGATCATCAAATGTGTCTTAAATTCTGACAGCCCATTTAGTTGTTTGAGTTTTTCTGACAGGACGTTCCACAGTTGTGAAGCGGCCAATGAAAAAGTGATGTTTCTGGCTGGTTTGAGTAACCACTTCCCAGAGGATCTAAGTATTCGGGGCGAGTTGCATGGGAGATGGTGATAACTTGGTAACCTGGTAACCTGGACCCAAACCATGTAGGGCTTTAAAGGTCAATAGCAACACACTATACGTTTCCTGGAAAATAATTGGCAGCCAGTGGAGTGACTTCAGAATAGATGTAATATGCTCACTCCTAGATGTTTCTGTAACCAGCCTGGTGGCCGTATTTTGAACCAAGTGGGGTTTCTGAACTTGGTACAAAGGTAGCCCAATGTAAAGTACATTGCAGAAGTCCAACCTTGAGGTTACCAGTGCATGCACTACCACCTTTAGGTCTTCCAAATCTAGAAAGGGGTGCAGCTGCCATATCAGCTGAAGATGATAATAAGCACTCCTGACCATCACATCAACCTGGGCTAACATTTGGAGAAACAGATCCGGGAGCAATCCCAAGCTGCGAGCACAGTCTGACTCCATCTATCACTTTAGTGATGCATGTTCCCACTCAGTCATCTACATTGCCTCACTTGACCCTTCCTTCCTATCTCTATTTGCCCACCAACATAGTGCATGAGCACTATTTAATTTTTCCTTTTTTGAAATACTGCAATTGTACAATTACGCGGTTTCAATGCTTCTTGCAAATAAGTGGGATAGAATGACATAATTGCAGTGTGCTGATGACCCCTTAGCAACACAAAACAATTAAGAAAATTACAACCAGGGAATGGAGTAAAATAATAGGACTTCACCCTGTTTGGGGATAAGGAGGGAGAGAAAAGGAGAACCACCCATTCACACCATATTGCCAGAATATTGGAACTGAAGCAGAATGAAATGCTTGGACCAGAAACAATAGTTTAATGGTAGCAGCATAAGAGCTATTGATGGTTTTTCCCATCTCAGTGAAAAGATGTGATCCAATAACTATGTAATTCAATAACTATGCAACAATGGGAGAGTCACAATACAATGTGATCAGGAAAAATCAAACATGGAACTAACCCAGTGCAATCATGCATCAAACCTATTGTGTGATAAAGTCCAAAGACAAGGAGTCATCACTCTACATCTTCATTCATACTAAGCAATTACAGCATTATGATTCCAGTTTAAATGTCATGGCCACATCCAATGGAATGCTAGGATTTGTAGTTTGGTGAGGCACTAGAACTCTCCAATAGAAAATTTTAAATACATTACAAAACTCCAGATCCAAGATTTGATAGCATACAGCCTTTGCTACAGGTAAACTTGGATATATGTGAGGTAACCTACCTCAGCTGACTTTTACAGTCATGAAAATGAAGATGACCTTATTGCTAAATCTTCAAAAGGACTACTCAGCACTTATCCTGATTGACCCTAATATCATTGCTGAAACTCTTCATAACTCTTTCTTTCTTGACTCCATTTATACTCATCCTTTCTCTGGATTCAGTCCATAGGTGGTTCTTATCCTACCTGTTAAATCACCCTTCAGAGTTTCCACAGCATGATATTCTTTCTCTGGGCACTTCCAGACAGCAATTTAGTGCAAGCAAAAACGGGTTAAGGTAACCAATTATTACTCGCATTGCTGTCCCCACAGGTGCCCAAAAGAAACGGGCTTTCCCAAGGATTGTCACCATGCCAGCACGGTAACTTCTGCACTGGCATGGGGCCACCCAACACCCTTTCCCAAAAGCCTTAAATATAAAGGAAAACCTACTGGGTTGCCATTAGGTCTCTCTGCAGGCTTCCTAGAACTTAAAATGATGCACTAGAAGATGGGGGGAGGAGTGATCCCCCCTGCCTCCTGGCACATCACTGGTACGTTCCAGGAAGCCCGCAGAGAGGCCTGATGGTTACCTGGTAAGCTTTTCTTTATTTTTAAGGCTTTTAGGGGGTTTGGGACAGGGAATGGGTATTCTCTTCGCTTCTCTGGACTCACAGAGCCCGAACAAGTGTGAATTGGGTTGTAGAGACAGACTACTAGGATTGCAGAAGCAGTCCCAGCAGTCTGTCCCCACAGGGCCCATACTCCATTAGACCTGGGCCTTTCAGGAAATCCTGGGTCTAATGGAGTATTAAAGGAATTTAGGACAAAGCAGGGTTACTGGGCTTTTACCTGAGGCATTGTTTGGACGCCTCAGGTAAGATCTGACAGGGTCCTGGATATGGGCCCTGACTGGAAAGGCCCTCAATCTTCCTTTTCTCCATTGAGGTTCCCTCACTGCATTATACCCACCCATATCTTTCTCCTGTAGGCTTCGTTACTGATATCATCATGTCTAGTAATATAGCACCATCAATATGCTGGTGGTATTTCCAGTTCTACTTCTACATCTTGTCTCTTTTCTCTTCTACCCAGTACCTCCAACTTTGTAACTAATATTTCCCCTTAGATATTTCATTTTCATCTCAAGTTCATTATGTTCAAAACTGATATTCTGGGGTTTTTTTTTATCTCCAAAACTCCTGGATTCGCATAACTAATAGTTCAACTGGTCAATGATAATATATGATGCAGCAGGCATTCTAGGGTGCATCTACACTGTAAAATGAATGCAGTTTGATAGTACTTTAACTGCCATGATTCAATGTTACAGAATCCTGGAACTTGTCATTTGGTGAGGCACCAGGATACTTGGGAAGAGAAGGCTGAAAAATATGTAAAACTACAACTACCATGATTTCCTAGAATTGATCCATTATTTCCTAGAACTGGGCCATTGCAATTAAAGTAGTATTGCACTGGGTGTATTCTACAGTGTAGATGAATCTTTCAAAACAGGCCATAACATTTTATTTGGAATTAATACATTGGTTGCTGCCTGTATACAGTGCAAAGAGAATTAAAAAGACTCATGGGATGGGTGGGTGGGGAGGATTTTCCCTTTCTTTTTCGACTACTTATTAAAAGGGTGGAAAATGTCCTAACTGCTGAAGAGGGGATATTTCCTTGAGGAAAAAACTCAGTTGGCATGGGATGTATGACGAGTCCCCTTTCCTTCCTTCATTATGTACAGTATATCCAAATACAGATAATCCAAAACCTGACAAAACCTGATATCTGAAAACCCTCTAGTTCTAAGCATTTTGGAAAAGGGAGATTCAAACTATATAACTCGCACTAATTAGGAAAACAATACTACGTGCGTTTTGTCTTATTTAAGCAAATTATTTTAAGGAAACCCATAAATGAGTTACCAAAAAAAATTGACTCATGTCATCCAGCCACATGACATTTGAGCTAGCAGCTCACAGTCAGCTGAGAATGACTGAAGGGACCAAGACGTCAAAAGATATACATTCATAAATGAATCATTTGAGCCATAGCCCATCATGAGAATACATATGTTTTCTTCAGCTTTGGACAAACTGAAGCTTGGGGGCACTTGTTAATGTAAAGAGTTTTTATATGTAAGAGAAGCATTTGATCCCTTGACTTCAATATTAAATAGTACAGCCCACTAACAGATCTAGAACTTGAAGCTGCTTTTAATGTCCTGGCTCCTGGCCTTAGAATAAAAAAGGGCAAATGGTTCCAAGTATGAAATGTGCCAGACACTGACAGTATCTCCTTTGTTGAGAATGCAGTGTTCTTTGAGAAGCATATGGAATACTGTGACAGGACAAAAATATTTCCAAAGAGAAGGGCAAAAAACAAGAGATGATAATTGCACTGGCTTGGGAGAGACCCAAGAAGTGTTTACTTCTTTTAAGTAGAAGTCAACGTGTACTTCTTAGACAGTCCTGTCATGTGCTTTAAGAGTACTATATGGACAAAGTACATCAGATATGATCAATTGTGTTTTCTAAGAAGAGCAGCATCATTCCCACACCAGCAGGAGGAGGCTGCTCACATGGCACTGTTGTATTATTATGATTCTAGTTTAATTGCCATGACTGCAGCCCATGGAATCCCAGGTCTTGTTATTTAGTGTGACATCAGAAATTTCTAGCAGAGATTTCTAAATACTCTTCCTCATAAAGGACACAAAATTAATTTGTTGTAGCAAAATGCGAGGTATTTAATAATTTTTAGACAATTAGGGGAAAACATGGCTTAGATTTAAATACAAATTCTTTGTCATGTTAGTTATGTAATTGTTCTTCAATTATGTTCATGCTTATATATGCACAGGCATTGTTTTCTTTTGTGTGTGTGTGTTTTCTGTTAAAATTAAAATTAAAAATGGCAAAACAAGATCTTGACAAAGATAACACATCATTACACTGGATTCTGTAATAATAACATTCTAGTCTAGATCTATGACTGACATGTGAAAAAAATCCAGAGTATGGGAGCAAATAAAGAAAATAATTAGTTATTTGTAATTCATCTCATTTTCCAACAGGGAGCACATGTCAGTGACGGAAACTAATATCCTTTTTGCTGTGTGACTAACTTTTAAAAGGTGATTTTATAACATGTAGGGCTGTGGCCTTATTAACTAGTAGGGACATTTCACTTGCCTTTGGATTACATATGAACTCATCAGACGGGCCTATTTGCTCATCGTAGGATGCTTCACCTCCCTTTATTGCATGGGGCCCTTCACATGACAAAAAGGGACTTCTGGCCAGGGTCCGTGCCGAAAAGGGAGGTGAAGCAGCGCTGACCACTGCCATGACAACATGGAAGCCTTCCCCACGTTGCCTTTGCTTCAATGAGGGGAAGCCGGGTGATGATGCTTCATCTCATGGGATGAGGAATAAGTTAAAGTGGCCAATGCATTCTCCTTCCCACTACTGATCCATTGGCAACCCAAAAACTAGTGATGAAAGGATTGAAGCTGGCTTTGAGCCTGTTTTGAAGGCCACAGGAGAAAAGGATTGAGTGTTTTTATGCTGTTACATTTAAAAACACACCATAACTTACAAATAGTATTTATTACATAAAGCTACAATTGGACTCATTTAAGCATCATATTCCTAGTTTCCTTTTGTGTATAGAGATACATGATTGAAACCATTAATAAAATTGATTTCTCCAGATCTTCAAAAGTTCTTATAAAGGACCATGTTTAGAAATAATTATGCTCTAGCAGATGCACATATTTTAGGAAGGAATGCCACATATTTTAAAAAATTGCCATAGCAGCCATTGTCATGTGCAGATCTCAGATAATATGTTTGCCATCACTGCTAGAGTCCAATTCCTGCATAAACACCTTTCAAAACAGTTAATCTGCATCTCTCCAATGCTTGGAACCTTCCAAACTAGTTGCTGTGTGTAAAACTGAAATCAATTCCTTATGATGGAAAGAGGTATTAATTACCCATACTAAGGGTACAACAGGATACATACAGGATCCCGACAAGATGCATACACGCTCATCACATGAATTTCTTACTGTTTTAAATAATCCGGATTGACTCATCACACCATGGAAGCTTTGTTTCTCTCAATTTGTTGTAATTTCTGAAGGCATCACTCTCTGCCAGATGGAAATCTCACAGGTGTGGAATTGCAACATTTGTAGATTTTGCATCCATGCACTAGAGAGCCTCTATCACTGCCATTTGGTGCGAACTGTCAAGTACAGTAGAGTCTCACTTATCCAAGCTTCACTTATCCAATGTTCTGTATTATCCAACACAGTCTGCCTTTTAGTAGTCAATGTTTATGTAGCAAATGTTGTAATGTTTTGGTGCTAAATTCGTAAATACAGTAATTACTACATAACATTACTGTGTATTGAACTGCTTTTTCTGTCGATTTGTTGTAAAACATGATGTTTCGGTGCTTAATTTGTAAAATCATAATGTAATTTTATGTTTAATAGGCATTTTTCTTAATCCCTCCTTCTCTCTCTCTCAGTCGCATAGTTGTTTCCGACTCTTCGTGACCTCATGGACAAGTCCACGCCAGAGCTCCCTGTCGGCTGTCGCCACCCCCAGTTCCTTCAACGTCAGGCCAGTCACTTCAAGGATACCATCCATCCATCTTGCCCTTGGTTGGCCTGTCTTCTTTTTTCCATCCATTTTCCCCAGCATCATGATCTTTTCCAAGCTTTCCTGTCTCTTCATGATGTGGCCAAAATACTTCAACTTTGCCTCTAATATCCTTCCCTCAGTGAGCAGTCGGGCATTATTTCCTGGCTGAAGGACTGGTTGGATCTTCTTGTGTTCCAAGGCACTCTCGGGATTTTCCTCCAGCACCAGAGTTCAAAAGCATCTATCTTCCTTCGCTCAGCCTTCCTTATGGTCCAGCTCTCACAACCATAGGTTACTATGGGGAATACCATTGCTTTGACTATGCGGACCTTTGTTGCCAGTGTGATGTCTCTGCTCTTCACTATTTTATCAAGGTTGGCCATTGCTCTCCTCCCAAGAAGTAAATGTCTTCTGATTTCCTGGCTGCAGTCCCTCCTTATTATTCAACATTTTCGCTTATCCAATGTTCTGCCGGCCCATTTATTTTGGATAAGTGAGACTCTACTGTAGTAATTACTATCATGCTGTACAAAGATATTCAGAGATATTTTCCTATCAAATTCTTTTGAAAACATGTTTTTAAAAAGGACAGGTTTCAAAGTAGCTGTTTTGGAGGTCTTCACTTGTCATGTAGTTAGAGACAAATAGCGATGACTCCCTTCATGACAAATCCCAGGGTCCTTAGGGCATGCCCCCCGGCCCCCCCCCCCAAAAAAAAGATGTCACAGCACAGGGGACGGAATTTTACCGATCACACATAAAAGGAACACATTTTATATGATTTTTATTTTAAACACGATATAAAACCTATGTCCAAATACTCCATTTCTGTCACCTTTTGAACATGGGTTTATGACAAAAGACAAACATCATTTGATAGGACCTTTCAAGATTGGTATGCAAACTGGTTATTTTCTGGATAATTTGTTACAAACACCTTCAGTGATGTTAAATACATGACAGAGTACATGGGTAACATACAACTGACCCAGCCCAAAACTGCTAAAAATGTTTCAACTTCTGTGCTTTTTCACTCATTATTGAGTAAGCATATAAAATCAAATTAAAATATTCATTCGTAGATTTTTTTTAAAAGGGCATACTAGTCTACCACTCTGGAAATAATAATTACATTATTAACTTTGGCCATATGCAAAGCTGTTGTTGGTATTAAGAAGAACATCTTGACCTGAGTAAAATGAACACATTTTGTTATTTGTCAAGTCACAGTCTATTTGACACTTCACACTTATAGCTGATCTTTTTCAGATAATCAGTTACAGACACCTTCAGCACGTGTTAGATTCATAGAATCAAAGAATCGTAGAGTTGGAAGAGACCTCACGGGCCATCCAGTCCAACTCCCTGCAAGAAGCAGGAAAATCTCATTCAAAGCACCCCCGACAGATTCATGAAAAAGTACATGAACAGCAGACAATTCATCCAGCTCCATAGTGTGAAAATATGTTTCAATTTCTATTTTTTTCACTCATTATTGAGTAAGCATTCAAAATCAAATTAAAATATTCATTAGTACAATGTTTTAAAGTGGGTTGTGGAATCTATTTGAGGGTCAGTTTGAGAACGGGACGAAACTGGCTGCGAGGTCACATTAACTATAAAGGCTGTTTTCTTTTCTGTTTCTTCTCAGGATGCACTGGTCCGTCTTGCTTACATCATCATTTTTGTGATTATTTTGATTTCTCTGTAAGTCACTTTGAGCACCAGGTGGTGAGGTAGCCTAGAAATTGAATAAATAATGCATAAAAATAATCCAGAGCAATTTGCTCTGTGGGCATCTTTGGCGGTGCCTTTGCTCTTTTTTTTTTTTTGTAGCATGCTGTGTGAGGATAGAGCCAGTGGGTTACTGGAAGGGTAGGAGAAATGGGGTAGTTATAGAACCGGACATGAAAATTGTCTCCACGTTTATT
The DNA here is from genome assembly GCF_035594765.1 of Anolis carolinensis. Classification (NCBI taxonomy): domain Eukaryota; kingdom Metazoa; phylum Chordata; class Lepidosauria; order Squamata; family Anolidae; genus Anolis; species Anolis carolinensis. Next base: position 260,154,951 of record NC_085843.1, on the reverse strand, counting down.
CAGAAATATGTACCAGTCTAACAACACAGTAATTTTCACGACTCTATTCAATGAATGTGGGTTTTTTTTTGTAGTTTAATAAGGTTCCTGTATAGTAATTTGAGCATTGGACCATGACTCTGGAGACAAGGCTCAATTCCTTGCTTGTCAGGACCCAGGCTGCAGAGCACCAATAACCATACGCAGAGGCCAGAATCTATCTAATATCTTTATTAAGGAAATATATAAAGTCAATAAAAACAAGTGTAGAATATAGTTCAGAAGTAGACCTATCAGGAGAGGTCAAATATAGTCCAAGAAAACAATGTCCAATATATGATATTAAAGTCCAAAGTTATAATCCACTTCACCGAAACACACACTATTTGGCAAGCAATAGTGTGGGGAACTGTCCATAGTCTTTGAGGCTTAAGGTAAATCCGAAGGAAAGGAAAACAAGGCTGGAATCCGAGAAACAGGGTCCGTGGTTTAAAACGCAAAGCAAGGCAAGACTTGAGACTTGGCAAGGTCCAACTTGAAACAAGGCAATCGTGGAACAAGAACTGAGTCCATAGAAATCCGTGGAACAAGGCAGGGCTGGGAACTTGATTCAGGAGCTGGGAACTGGAGTACGAAGTCTACACACGATCTCACTCCACGAGCTGACGAATTGACTCTGCAAGGTATCCTCCGAGAGCAAACACCTAAATAGGATCTTGTTTTCCCGCCAAAGAGCACTTTCTCTGGGGAACAAGAAACGAAAGCCATTCTGTGTCCAGATGTTTGACTCCTTAAAGTTTCCCAAGGGAAACAGACTTAATCAGCTAATTGTCTGGCAGCTATCCTGGCGCTCCGGCGAGTCGCCTCGCGAGCGCCTCTTTGTTGATTATAATAATCCCGGCGAGAAAATGGGGGAGATTTCTGCTCAAGGCTTGTTTGGCTGACTTCTGGAGGGCAAATATCCTGCAGGTGCAAGGGCTCCAATTCTGGCTGAAACGGTGGGAAATCCAAGTTTTCCTCTTCATCTGTCACAATAATACTAGGAACAGGACTACATGGCCCATGAGACATCACACTATCCCCGCCCTCAAGGCCCCCCTCAAACATGGCCTCTCTCCTCGAGTCGCGGGGTCGCGGCTTGGCAGGGTAGGCCTGATGGAAGCGGCGGACTAGGTCAGGGGCATGGACTGTGGAAGCGTCCTCCCAAGAGCGTTCTTCGAGCCCAAAACCCACCCAGTCAATGAGATATTGAAGGCGGCGGCGGTGGAAGTGAGAATCCAAAATGTCCTGAACCTCGAATTCCTCCTCCCCATCCACCAAAACAGGAGTGGGGGCCAGCCGGTCTGCATCAGGGTGCACACCATCCGCCGGAAGGAGCAGGGAGCGATGAAACACTGGATGAATGCGCATAGAGCGCGGAAGTTGGAGTTTGAAAGTCACGGGGTTAAGTTGCGCCACCACTGGATAGGGACCAATGAAACGGGCATCTAGCTTCCGGCAGGGACGGTGGGAGGGCAAAAAGCGAGTGGACAGAAGAACCCGATCTCCTATCTTGATTTCGGGGCCCGGCTGGCGATGACGGTCAGCGTGGCGTTTATAGTCCTCCTTGGCTTGGTCCAGTTGCTGGAGCAATAGTTGTTGCACCGCTGTGAGTTCCTGCAGCCAGTCCTCCGCTGCAGGGACTTCTGAGGTTTCAATGACAGGAGGAAAGAAACGTGGGTGGAAGCCGTAGTTTGCAAAGAACGGGGTTTCTTTGGTTGAAGCCTGGACACCGTTGTTGTAGGCAAACTCTGACAGAGGTAACAGGGAAGCCCAGTTGTCCTGCTGGTAGTTTACATAACAGCGAAGGTATTGTTCCAAAGTGGCGTTGGTGCGCTCAGTTTGCCCATCCATTTGGGGATGATGAGCTGAAGATAAACGAGAGTCTATGCCCAATAGTTTTTGTAGTGCCTTCCAGAAACGAGAGGTGAATTGAGATCCACGGTCTGTGACTAAACTCTTGGGCAATCCATGTAGTCTGAAAACATGCTGAAGAAATAAATCTGCAGTCTCTTTGGCCGTGGGGAGGCCATCGCAGGGAATGAAATGAGCCAACTTGGTAGAAAGGTCCACCACCACTAGGATCGTGGTGAATCCAAGGGAGGGTGGTAGGTCAGTGATAAAATCCGCGGAAATTATCTCCCATGGACGAGATGGAGTAGGAAGGGGATGCAATAGTCCTAAGGGTTTCTCTCTTCTTGTCTTGGAACGCTGACATACTGGGCAGGTATTGACATATTTCTCTACATCCTTGCGGATTTTGGGCCACCAAAAGTCTCGTAGGATCAAATGCATGGTTTTAAATAGTCCAAAATGCCCTGCTGGCTTGCAGTCATGACACAGGCGAAGTGCCTTTTCCCTGCCTGGTCCTGGGGGGATGTAGACATGATTTCTGTAGCATAATAACCCATCCTTAAGTGAGAAAGGGAAACGTAGTCCTTGGCGAATTTGATCTTGAGCCCAGGCGTCTGCTTGTTGACTGGCTCTAATTTCTTGAGCACAAAGGGGTCCTGGAGTAGAGGGAGTTGGTTCAACTGTAGTGGATTTGGTGTTTCCCACTGTGAGCATGGCAAAGTTTTCAGGCTGTAGCAATTGAGATTCGAAGGTTTCTCTGCGCCCTGCAGCATACTCTGGTTTCCGTGAAAGAGCATCTGCTTGCTTGGTCTGAGCAGGGGTTACATAATGGATCTGGAAGTCAAAACGCTCAAAAAACAAAGCCCAGCGCTGCTGCCTTTGATTTAGCTTGCGGGCAGTTCTTAGATGTTCTAAATTACGATGGTCAGTATGAACTTCAATGGGAAATTTGGCCCCTTCTAACCAATGTCTCCAATTTTCAAAGGCAGCCTTTATGGCCAAAAGTTCCTTTTCCCAAATAGTGTAATTTCTCTCTGGGGCTGTTAGTTGACGGGAGTAAAAGGCACAAGGGTGAAGATGTTCTCCCACTGGTTGCATGAGTACAGCCCCGATTGCCACATCGGAGGCGTCAGCCTGCACAACAAAAGGGGTTTTAGGATCAGGGTGCTGTAGAATTGGCTGGGATGTGAATAACTTTTTTAGTTGCTGGAACCCTTCCTCTGCTTGCTCCGTCCAGCGGAAGGGCTGTTTTCCACGGATGCAGCTGGTGATTGGGTCAGACCAGCGGGCAAAGTCTGGAATGAACTTGCGGTAGTAGTTCGCGAACCCCAAGAAACGCTGCACCTCTTTCTTGTTGGTTGGCGCCCGCCATTCCAATACTGCTGAAACCTTTGCCGGGTCCATGGAGAGCCCTAGTGGCGAGACACGGTATCCCAGGAAATCTACCTCTTGTAGATCAAAAGCGCATTTTTCCAACTTGGCATATAGTCCATGATCCCGCAATCGTTGTAACACCATTCTGACGTGGTTCTCATGTTCTGATTGTGATCTAGAAAACACCAAAAAATCGTCCAAGTAGATGATCAAGAACCGATCTAGATAATCCTGAAAGATATCATTGACAAAATGCTGGAACGTTGCGGGAGCTCCACATAAACCGTAATTCATGACTAGGGACTCGAATAATCCGAATTTAGTCTGGAAGGCGGTTTTCCACTCGTCCCCCTCCCTGATGCGAACTAGATTGTAAGCCCCCCGAAGATCCAGCTTGGTGTAAACCTTGGCCCCTCGAAGCCGGTCTAATAGGTCCGAGATCAAAGGCAGGGGATAGCGGTTCCGCTTAGTGATATTGTTCATTGCTCTATAGTCCACAACCAAGCGTAGGTCCCCTGACTTCTTTTTCACAAACATTACTGGGGAAGCAGCTGGGGATTGAGAGGGTCTGATGAACCCCTTGCGGAGGTTTGACTCTATGAACTCCCTGAGAGCTTCTTGCTCTGGTTCAGTCAGGGAGTAGAGGTGTCCTCGCGGAATGGGGGGCCCCCTCCACCAAGTCAATGGCACAATCATAGGGCCTATGCGGGGGTAGTTTCTCGGCTTCCTTTTCATTGAAAACATCCCAAAAGTCCGAGTATTTCTTGGGCAAGGTGATGATAGGTTCAGCGTCTGTGGCATGGCAGACCTTGGCTACAAGACAATGGTTTTGGCAATATTTAGAAGCAAACTGTAGTTCTCTGTTGGCCCAGGAGATGCTTGGGTCGTGGAGTGTCAGCCATGGAATTCCCAAAATCACAGGGAAGTGAGGAACCTCGGTCACAAAGAAGGAAATCTCTTCCATGTGTTCCCCTATCCACATTCTGGTGGGTTCAGACCATTGGCTTACTGGACCTGTCTTTAGGGGGCGGCCATCTATGGCTTGCACCACCCGGGTGTTCTTGAAATCGTGATATTGTAATCCCAGAGAGTTGGCATACTCTCTATCGATGAAATTGTTTGTTGCTCCTGAGTCTATCATGGCATGGATCATGACGGGTCCTTTTTTCGCTGACCACAAGGTGACCACTAGGAGAAATAGGACCCCGGTTGGCGGCTCTTGAGTGGGGTTTCTGACCGGGTTGGCGAGCCTCTCTACGCCCGGTCGCTGGCTTCCCCCGCCGGCTTTGCGCCTGCCGCCTCGGCCGTCTCCATCTCCATGGAGGACGCCGCCGCCAAACGGGTGGCGGGCTTTCTTTTGGCTGGACACTCTCTGGCAAAGTGGCCCCCGTTTCCGCAGTACCAACAGAGGTTTAAACGTTGGCGGCGGGCCTTCTCGGCAACATCTAATCTGGGGCGCACATTGCCCAACTTCATCGGCTCCGCCTCGCTTCCTCTGGGGTATGGGGCTGGTGGCGGGGGTCTCCACATTGGACGTGGTTGGATGCCGACGGGAGCGGGAGGTTTTACTCCTGCTCTTCCACTCTGGCCTCGGAGCCACTGTTTTCTGTTGGCAAGCATGACTTCGGCTCGTAAACATTGGTCAATAAGTCTCTCAAGAGAGTTTGGAGGATCCACCTTGGAGATTTCTTCCAACATCTCGATGTTGAGACCCTCCCGAAACTGTCCCCTGAGGGCTACGTCATTCCAGCCGGTGTTTTGGGCCAGCACTCCGAACTCGGCTATGTACTGGGACAAAGGCCTGTCCCCTTGGAAAAGGCGCCGGAGTTTGTGGCCGGCCGCCTCTAAATTGTCCTCGATTCCCCAAGTCGCCTTAAGGTGATTCAGGAAGTTTTGCGCGGAACTTAGATGTGGAGAGGCTTCATCAAATAGTGCCGTCGCCCAATTGGCCGCTGGCCCGTCTAGGAGACTGTAGATCCACGCCACCTTGATGTCTTCTTGGGGAAACTCGGCATGACGGGCTTCTAGATATGCCTGGCATTGGCGACGGAAAACATGAACCTTGGAAGCTTCTCCAGAAAACTTGGTTGGTAACGCCAGGGCAGGGAGACGGGTTCCGCGTTCCTTCAAACCCCGTATTTCTCCCTCCTGCGTATGGAGCATATCAGGGATTCTGTCCACTTCATCCTTGGCGATGGTATAGCTGAGTGGTTGGGCTTCCGCCCCGGTTCCAGTAGACATTCTGGCCTAGGTTAATTGGTGCTTAAGGTGGCGGAGTCAAACTGTCAGGACCCAGGCTGCAGAGCACCAATAACCATACGCAGAGGCCAGAATCTATCTAATATCTTTATTAAGGAAATATATAAAGTCAATAAAAACAAGTGTAGAATATAGTTCAGAAGTAGACCTATCAGGAAAGGTCAAATATAGTCCAAGAAAACAATGTCCAATATATGATATTAAAGTCCAAAGTTATAATCCACTTCACCGAAACACACACTATTTGGCAAGCAATAGTGTGGGGAACTGTCCATAGTCTTTGAGGCTTAAGGTAAATCCGAAGGAAAGGAAAACAAGGCTGGAATCCGAGAAACAGGGTCCGTGGTTTAAAACTCAAAGCAAGGCAAGACTTGAGACTTGGCAAGGTTCAACTTGAAACAAGGCAATCGTGGAACAAGAACTGAGTCCATAGAAATCCGTGGAACAAGGCAGGGCTGGGAACTTGATTCAGGAGCTGGGAACTGGAGTACGAAGTCTACACACGATCTCACTCCACGAGCTGACGAATTGACTCCGCAAGGTTTCCTCCGAGAGCAAACACCTAAATAGGATCTTGTTTTCCCGCCAAAGAGCACTTTCTCTGGGGAACAAGAAACGAAAGCCATTCTGTGTCCAGATGTTTGACTCCTTAAAGTTTCCCAAGGGAAACAGACTTAATCAGCTAATTGTCTGGCAGCTATCCTGGCGCTCCGGCGAGTCGCCTCGCAAGCGCCTCTTTGTTGATTATAATAATCCCGGCGAGAAAATGGGGGAGATTTCTGCTCAAGGCTTGTTTGGCTGACTTCTGGAGGGCAAATATCCTGCAGGTGCAAGGGCTCCAATTCTGGCTGAAACGGTGGGAAATCCAAGTTTTCCTCTTCATCTGTCACAATAATACTAGGAACAGGACTACATGGCCCATGAGACATCACATTGCTTGGCAATGGAAACCCACTGGGTGATATTGGGTGTGCCATATACTCTCAGCCCCCTTCCACACAGTTGAATAAAATCCCACATTATTTGCTTTGAACTGGAATATATGGCAGCGTGGACTCAGATAACTCAATTCAAAGCAGATATTGTGGGATTTTCTGCCTTGATATTCTGAGTTATAAGTTAGAAATGACTTGAACAGCAATAAGGTGCTTGTGGGAAACTTGGGCCCTTCCACGCAGCTGTATAAAATCTACATTGAAAATCCACATATATGTCAGTGTGGACTCAGATAACCCAATTCAAAGCAGATATTGTATATTATCTGCCTTGATATTCTGGTTTATATGGCTGTGTAGAAGGGCCCTTGGTAACTTATGAATTTTTTTTCATGGTACAGTTATCATCTGAGAATAGATATTTTTAGTGTATGTGTATAACGAGATAATGCTTTGCCAACTTTCCAGGTTCCTCCCTTTAGAGATGTGTAGCAAGGCTGATATCACGTTCCTCTTCATTTCATCCTACAAATATGATAATAATCCTGTCTGTTCAATATACAAACAAGGCAATTACTTGTGACAGTGAGATCCTATGATGTACTCATTAAAAATAAAACACATGAGGAGGTCATTTATTATACAGATGGAACAAAACACCAGGACTGTTTTAAGGTCAGGAATGATGCAATACAATTTTGCTCTCTTCAAATACCAACTGAGTTTGATTAAGCCTCAGGCTAGTCTGGAAACTGTAAATGGTATGATTATTGTGATTTTTAGATTCTTTGAACTCATTTTTTTCACTCACATTTCAGGTGTGATCATCATGGTTTGGTAAAATATATATAATCAGGGAAAGTTGCATTTGAGTGATTTTGACGGAAGGTTGAATGATGCTCATACTTCACATCAGCCTGTGACTCATGCAACTATAACAGCACAGAATTCTTGTCTATGGATCATGTTACCTGGGAGTGAAAGTGACCCCCACCATGGGAGTTATAGAAAAGTGTGTATCATCCAGTATTTCACAGAAGACAGCCATGACACATGTTCTTTAGTTTTCTCTGCCAGTGCTGGTGCTTCACCAAATTACAGTTCCTAATAGACTGAGTCATGGCAGTTAAAGTGGTGTCAAAAGACCTTAATTCTACAGTATAGATTCATGGCCCTTCCACACAGCCATATAACCCAGAATACCAAGGCAGATAACCCACAACATCTGATTTGAACTGAGTTATCTGAGTCCACACTACCATATAATCCAGTTCAGTGTGGATTTTATACAGCTGTCTTGAGTGTTACAAGTGAGTTTATTTTTAGGGTGTCTTGAAAACTTATCACAGCATGTTTTTCAAGCCACAGCAAACTGTTCCCTGGTACCAGGTTGCAATAATCCCTTCTCATATGGAAAAATTCCACCGCCCAACATGCAAAGATACAATAGAAGTGCAACTTTGCCACAATAGTCATCACAGAATCATGGGTTCTAAGCTGTGTGCAATCTGATTTTTCTCCATCTTCATTCTTGCCATTTTCCCAATTACCTTTTTTGCCTTAGTTGATGTTTTATAATATATGTATTATACTGTTGTTATCTACCATGAACACCATTTAGTGCATGTGTAGGCAACTTTGCCAGATCCAGAAATGAGGTTTTTGACTGTGGGACACTCCAGGGGATACACAAAATCCCTCCAAATGGGAAAAAACAAAACCTGAGGTGGATGTACATCCACTTATAGTTTTGAAAAACAGAAAAGCTATTAAAATAGTACAGGGGATTGTAAACACAATGCAGGTAGTATTGGGTCACCATTCCAGGAGGCATCTGAAAGAGAGAATTATCTCCACTTAAGTTGGAAAACCAGGTAGGTTAGGGTTAAACATGCAAAAACAGTTTCAATTGACTGCATGCAGGCCCAGGAGTAGACTTTGCCCACTGCCATTATAGCAGTGAATATTTGGAAATGTGAGAGATAATATGAGATTTCTCAGAGTATTCTGTTGGCAGACCAGAAGCTGAACACCAATCCTGCACCCACCCTATGTCCAAGCAGAAAAAAAGAAAGATGCTTAGTATTCTTTATAAAATATTAAATACAAATTACTTGTTCATAATCAAACACATGGTCTTACGGAGAAGAAAAAAATGAAAAATTATTGCAATTTAGAGGAATGCTGAAGGAGTGAATGTGAGAAAACTAGCAGTTTGTGAGGTTGCTAAATCTATCCATGAATACAAATTAAACAAACAAATAAGATTCATATAATTTTCTTGTCACTTGGCATAAAGTATTGAGGGCCTCAGGAACCAGCTCAACAAAACATACGCAGTTAAGATAACTAGTTTAAAGAGGTGTGGTTGAAGTGACAACTAGAGTACTGCAAGCTCTAGGCACAAGAGTTTAGGGAATCCACTCAAAAATCTTGCCTCAATACAAAAGCTGTTTTTGATCATGCTGTGTTAATGAGAAACAAATAAATGAAAAATTATGACTTCCTCTAAAGTCCCATCGGGCCAAAGCAGTAATAGAACTGCTTTGTAACATCAGATCTCCTGAAGCTCACACAACTTTTGACCTTTAATGAGAGAGACTTTGTGAACATGAATGATTCACAGGACATTTTCAATTACTCAAAATGTATAACTGCTAAACCAGGTGTAATGACTTGAAAAGTAAAGATGCATGTGAAAGACATGAGATGTGAAGCATCTTAAGTCACAGATTTAGTAAAGAGGAAATATAGATCTGGGTTGCTGTGAGTTTTCTGGGCAGATCTGCTGTAGGGGAGGATAAATAGGTTTGTTTGCTTTACCGAAATACCACTAACTTTATTTCAATTGCTTCATGTGTATGAAATTAAATCTACATACTATACCATACAACTGTCTTGATTTCACAGGGCAATCGTGATCAATCTTCTATCATTTTTCAGATGCTTTTCAATTTTGTCTCTGTCCCTTTTTCCCTGGCTTCACTTCAAATGTGGCTGAGTTCAAAGAGCACTCAGTTGAATTAGCAGGGAGAAGAAGAAAGAGTCTGAATCTTGCCCTTTTTAAAAGACCAAAATAATATATTTTCTTTTTTCAAAAATAGAAAGTAAGTAGAAACCAGAAGTCACCTTTACTATGGAAATTAAATGATTTTAATATCATGGCTTCTTTCTATGAAGTTATGAGATTTTAGTTTCATGATATATTCATAATTCTTTGCCAGGAAATTCAGCAGGAGGTAACACACCAAAAATACATATACTAAGATTTTGCTCAGATGGAGCCATGGCAGCTAAAATCAACATGTCATATTTCACCATCTTGCTGAAGGATTAGGATCTTTCCCTGTATTTTTTCACCCAGGGTCAAGCCGCATTAAGTGGCTTAACCCTGGTTCAATCGCATTCACTTGTGTGCATTGTATGAATGCACCAGGCTAGTTTGATTCCTACACTGCATTATATAGCTGTGTAGATGGAGCCAGGAAATGCTGCAACACAAGGGCATTGACTCAAGTAATGAAGTCATAGTTCTGAGTTTGGAACACTTAAGCAATACTGTCAATATCCAGAAAGTTGAAAAATGCCAGAAAGTTAGCAATTTTTCCTTTTAAAAGTGTAGTCTGGATGCTTTGGGAAACCATATCGTTGAGTCCCAAGGGTTGTATGTGCCCTGTGCAATACACTTTGCCTGTCCCATCAAACATCTATACAAAACTCTTAGACAAAAAGACCTGACTGTCCTAAGTGGAAAAAAGTGATATTGTGGATAAACTATTTACAAAACACATTTCTTTGGGAAAATCCTCCAGAATAACTGAGTATAGAGCAGTTGTTTTTTGTAATTGCCATTAAGGACTGTTGAAATAAATGAGATAGTCTTCTCTCTTTTTGTAGCAAAATTAATACTATTGATTTTTTAAAAGTAGTTATTTCCATCTTGTTTGAAAATATAGTAACACAATTTCCCCAACTCTGCTCCCTGAATCATGGCCACAGGGAACCCACAAAATCTGGCTTTCCCAACATCTGTTCTGGTAAGTTCATGAATAAAACATTCCAGCCATTGTACCGTGAGGTAGAACTGTGCCAATTCTGACATCGCAAATGGGATTTGGGCAATACTGCTTAAAAAAAATCATAATTGATAAATGGCTTCGAGTGCATAGTTCAAGCAGATAAGCAGTAGACACAGATTGTACTGAAAGTATAGGTAAAACAATCATAGAATCATAGAGTTTGAAGAGACCTCATGGGCCATCCAGTCCAACCCCCTACCGAGAAGCAGGAAATCGCATTCAAAGCACCCCTGACAGATGGTCATCCAGCTTCTGCTGAAAAGCCTCCAAAGAAGGAGCCTCCACCACACTCCGGGGCAGAGAGTTCCACTGCAGAACAGCTCTCACAGATATACATGCACACTTTCCCAACTGTTTGATTCCAGAAAAATTATGTGAAAACACTCCCATGATGTGATTTCCAAGGCTTTCCTTCTGATTAAATCTTGTGCTAGCTAAACATTTCCCATAAATTTAGAAGGTTGGTCAGAGGCAACCTCCATCAATGCAGCACAAACAGCTGTGGTCAGGAAAACGTGGAAGAAAACCTTGTGACTGCATAGACAGAGACAGTGTGTTCAATGGTTCTCAGCCAGGATCTCCTATCATTTGATTTTTGCATGGGAATTCTAATAGTGCATATCAGTAGGATAGCCAATTATATACCTTCCTAAAGAAGAGGAAGGGCATAACTTTAAAAAGGGACAGAAAAGGATACTGAATTATACAAAATATGTATATGTTAATTACATATCTGGATGCAAATTTTAAAATAATCACTGTAATTTAAATAAATTACAGGTTTTGTCTCCAATTTTTAAAATTATTATTATTATTGAAGAGCAGTGTTTTCTTCTAATCCATGTTATGAACCACCTTGGGTCCCAAACTGAGAAAAAGACATGATATCAAATACACATATACAGACAAATAGATTTCAAAGACAATAATTTCCTTTTTTAAAAAAAATCTTTACATTTGACTATGACTGTTTTCCCTATCAAACACAGCAGTGATAGGGAACAGGTAGCCCTCCAGATATTTTTGGGTAGTAACTCCCATTATCCTGCACCATTGGCTATTGGTTTGAGAGTTTGCAGTCTAACAACACAGGGAGAACTGCACATTTCCCATCCCTGAAGCAGAGAAATTCTTAAAAGTTTGTGTATATGTATTTTTTTCATTGTTAGGCTTATTTGAACGGCATATACTGTGTATCTATAACACAGTCCTCCCCCCCCTCCCTACCCCAAATAACATTAGTATCTTGTGAAACACCTTGTAGACACTCACTTCCACTGGAGCGCTTTGTAAAATTTGGAACACATGAACAGGTGGCTGACAAAAATGCTCCAAGGGCATAGCTGGGCAGCAGGTAACTAACTGACCCCTTGGAAGGTGTAATTTATTATCTCCCCTGCTAAGATTTACCCCCATCCACCTTTTTTTGACCCCCTATGCTTCAAGAGCACTGGTGCAAATCTCTCCAAGAAATGGAAAAACTCTCCACATCACAATTTGAAGCCACCTTCTATGTTTAATGTAATCACTGTCCTGGGTTCAAACCACACAGCAAATCATCCACACAGCAAAACTGGTTTCTACTAAATGGGTTCCAAACCGACCTAAGTGGTCAATGTAAATGTGTCCTCAGTATATCCATTGCATACAAATATGGAATGTTTAAAGGTAACATGTGGTCAGGCAATTTATTATGCAACTGATATATAAAATATGTAAATAGTTTTGCTTTCCAGTGCAGCTGGTTCACATGATTAGTTTCATAGAATTGCCTTCAGAATACTAAATGGGTTCAACCAATGAAGCACCCTTCATAGATGTTGACAAATATCTGCAATGAAAAGGCTGTTAAGAATATCTTTAGCAGCAAGAGCTTCACATTTTATTATTTATAGCATGGATTGTGTTTCTTTAATATTTTACAATTCAATGAAAACTTGGAGTTAAACTAAACTCCAATTAAAATATAAGCTTTCCAAGCATCAATGGCTTTGGCAACACTCTTTCCAAATTAAGGGATGGAAAATAAAATTTGAGCTTTTTTCTTGGCTTAACATTTCTTTTTTAGGGAGCAAAGGAGAAAGTGAAGTCAAGCAGAGCATTGTGATCCAACAATTACACAGAAGGGATGCTGGGCTTAGATCCAATGCAAGATGTTCAGCCTCCTCCTTTTCTTTTTGGTTCATTCAACCCAGTTATAAATCTGGGTTAAGAGACAGACTTATCAATAGTCACATCTTGCACAGTAGTGTATGGTTCCTTTGTCATGGTGGTTCAGCTTTTCCATATATTCAGTCACACAATGTCACCGGCATATATTCTGGATGGATGGTGAAAATATGCTTGTTGAAGCTATCTTTCTGCAGTGTTACGTCAGAAAAAAAGGGGCTAAAATATCCAAACCTTTATAATGATTTGTTTTATTTTTAATCTTTTTCATATTTTATCCACAAAAAAAAATCTGTGTTGAAGTTGTCAGACCGTAGGCAGAGGGTACTTCTGTGGCTATTTATCAACTCTGAGAGGGAGAAAACCAGGCAACACAGCAGATGGGAGGAGCACTTTTTTATTGTTTTCTCATTCTCTCTCCTGCATCCACCTGGAAACCCTTACAGCAGCTTTCCCCAGACCTGACAGCTGTTGTTGATAGAAGATAGGAGGTTTTGGATGCATGTGACAAACTCATGAATGGTTCCTTGCCCATGCACTGTTCAGAACAAGACATATGCATAACTATATCATGAGGATACATCAATGGGATACTTGTCAATAAACTATTTGATAAAAATAATAAAACAAATAAGAGCCAGAGGCTAGTTCCAATGAGAGTAGACCCATTAGGTCAATATGTAAGTCATTATAGATGTAAATCCAATTGATGGAACGCTAGTGGATACATTTCACACTGGGAGCCTATCTAATCTCAAAAGGGATGTCATTTCATATGGTGGATGCCACGAAAAAAGAAGACTCTCCTCCATACTGTGACAATATCATAGAATCACAGAACTCCAGAACTGGAGGGTACCCCAAGAGTCATTCTTGAAAATTTAGAATTTGGCAGCAGAACCATGCTCATAAATGGCTATTCAATCTGTTTGAAAATCTCAAGACTGAAAGAGTGAATCAAACACCTTCCAAGGTAGTTCATTACACCGTCAAACAACTCTTTCCAGCAAGCCATTCTTTCTAATGTGTAGTCTAAATCTGTTGATTCAGATTTTACCCTTTGGCTCTGGGTCATAAAAACAACAGATTCCATCTTCAATCCCTGTGCACACTTCAGACACACCTTTTAATCTGAATTGACACTGTGAAAAGAACTTGATGTAACCGTACTGCAAAATCAAATGAAAACATCTCAATGTTGTTTGTGATAAGCAAACCAAACTAAAATATAGAGGAAGATTCAAAACAGATTTATGACATATTGTGATATAAATTTGCTGATCAGTATGGCCAGGGCCGGCCGGAGATATTTTTTTATGTAAAGCGGGGGTGCTGAAAAGCGCCCCCGCCACCGGCGCCCTGGCCCCGCCCAGCGTGCCCTGGCCCCGCCTCCCACGCTGCGTGGGAGGCGGGGCCAGGGCGAATAGTGAGGGGGCGGGGCCAGAGTTGGCCCCGCCCCCCGTGCCCTGGCCCCGCCTCCCACGCAGCGTGGGAGGCGGGGCCAGGGCACGCTGGGCGGGGGGGCGGGGCCAGAGTTGGCCCCGCCTCCCACGCTACCCCCGCTCGCCCGTCTGGCCTTTTGTAGCAGGCCAGACTCAGTCTGGCCTGCTACACAAGGCCAGACGGGCGAGCGGGGGTAACGTGGGAGGCGGGGCCAGCTCTGACGCCGCTCCCCCCCCCCGCCCAGCGTGCCTTGGCCCTGCCTCCCACGCAACGTGGGAGGCGGGGCCAGGGCACGCTGGGCGGGGGGGGCGGCGTCAGAGCTGGCCCCGCCTCCCACGTTACCCCCGCTCGCCCGTCTGGCCTTGTGTAGCAGGCCAGACTTAGCGGAGGTTTCTCCAGGCCGCGCCTGGAGGAACCTCCGCTAAGTCTGGCCTGCTACACAAGGCCAGACGGGCGAGCGGGGGTAACGTGGGAGGCGGGGCCAGCTCTGACGCCGCTCCCCCCCCCCCCGCCCAGCGTGCCTTGGCCCTGCCTCCCACGCAGCGTGGGAGGCGGGGCCAGGGCACGCTGGGCGGGGGGGCGGCGTCAGAGCTGGCCCCGCCTCCCACGTTACCCCCGCTCGCCCGTCTGGCCTTGTGTAGCAGGCCAGACTTAGCGGAGGTTCCTCCAGGCCGCAATCGCGGCCTGGAGAAACCTCCGCTGAGTCTGGCCTGCTACAAAAGGCCAGACGGGCGAGCGGGAGTAGCGTGGGAGGCGGGGCCAGCTCTGACGCCGCTCCCCCCCCCCCCGCCCAGCGTGCCTTGGCCCCGCCTCCCACGCTGCGTGGGAGGCAGGGCCAAGGCACGCTGGGCGGGGGGGGGGAGCGGCGTCAGAGCTGGCCCCGCCTCCCACGCTACTCCCGCTCGCCCGTCTGGCCTTTTCTAGCAGGCCAGACGGGCCAGGGCGCACTGGGCGGGAGGCGGGGCACCGTCAGGGCGGTGCCCCGCCTCCCGCCCAGCCTGACGGCGCCCCCCCGGGCCTGCGCCCGAGGCGGCGGCGTCAGCTGCCGCATGAGTGGGGCCGGCCCTGAGTATGGCATGGCTTAATTTTAAGAAATCCTTTGTTACTGCCACCCCCATTGTTTGCCTTCATGTAGTTTCTGACTTATGGTGACACTAAGGTGACTCTTATCATGGGGTTTTCTAGGGCTGTGAGTATATAACTAGCCCAAGATCACATAGTGGGTTTCCATGGCTAACCAGAAAATTGAATCCTGGTCTCCAGAACTGTAGTGCAATGCTCAGACCACTATACCATGCTGGTTCCCTGGCTCTTAAGTATCATAGAATTCTATTCTAAATTCTCACTGATCAAGTGTTTAATTATCTGTTCAAGAACATTTTGTATTATCAAGATAAAGCTGGCCATTCAGTAGTTACCTGGATCTCACTTTTTCCCTTTATTGGCGATTGGAGTATTTGCTTACCCCAGTCTTCAGGCACCTTAGCTGTTCTACAAGAATTTCCAAGATTAAAAACAGAGATAGTAAAATCACAGCCTGAATCGTATCAATTGATCATAAGCAAAGTAGGCCCATGAATACAAATGTTGAATGGTTAGCCAATATACTGACAAGCCCCATTGATTTAAATAGATTTATTCTATTTTAGTTGGGAATTAACAATAGGATTCAGGCATACATTGGATATAGCCCATGTGGTCCTGAAGATTTGGTGTTCTCTTACTATCCCTTTACTGCTCTTGAGCCTCAGTTCTTTTACTGCATCATTAATTCTATTTTTATCAGGTTGAATATTTTTGGGGAGGTTCAGAAAATACAGAAGTAAAATAGGTGATGAGCAGTTCTACTTTTTCTCGGTCACATATATTTCTATTTTCCCATCCTCTTCATGAAGCAGACCTCCTGGTTCTTTTGCTTTTCCTCTTGCTTTGAACACAGCAGAAGGACACTTTTATTGTATTTTACCTGTATTGCAAGCTTGAGTTTTTTTATGAGCCTTAGCCCTCCTGACATTCTCCCTACAAATATTGGCTGCTCATGGATGCTCTTGATTTGCTTCTTCTTCCATTCTTAGATCTGTTCCCTTTTGTATATCAAAGGAATATATAAAGGAAGACCACTTCCTGTCTTATGAACAAGGTTTTAATTCAGATCATTGCATTTTCTTCAGTTAATTAACTGATCTCTTGTTCTGAACAGCTAAGATAATATAAACTGAGATATCTTTAAATGGACACACACATCAAGAATTGCTGGGGAGGAAAGATAATGCACAATCCTAAGATGCTGAAATCAAAGGTGGGAGAGCTCTACTTTTAGAAATAGCTCCATAAGTGATCACCATCCAGATTCTTCTTCCCAGGCAAGACAAAAACAAAGGATTTGACCACAATCACAACTAAGTGACTCTCTCATTCACAAACAGAGTCATGTGATGGACATAATAGTGTTCCTAACGGCTGGGTGCTAGCAGACTCTGAGTTCACCTGCCCCCATTTCTCAAATATTTTTGATTTTGATTAAACAAAGAAGCTTTGTAATCCTTTGGTCCTATTGAATATGGATGAGTACACTGAAAAGAGAAAAAAGGTGTTGCATGCACTTTTAATTCAAGAGGACTATATAAGCTTTAAGAAAAACGTAATTTAACCTACTAAAGGGAAATTTAATTGTAATTAACTTTGCAAAGATTAATGAGAAGGACTTAAACTGTACAGTGAGAACCTGGCTGGCTGGGACGACGAGATTAGATAATGGTGGTGAAGACTTATACTAATCACTGTGAACTGCTGTGAAATGGAGTGAATGTGTTTAGGGACCAAGTTGCTTCAAATGAGAAATGCTACCATCTATTAGCCATATTTTTATCAGCAGTAATAAGTGTCTTTTCTAAAGAAATACTACCATCCAGTGGACCATTTTTTAAAAAAAAGTTTAGATAGTTAAAAAAAATCTCAACAAGAGTTACCAGAGCCACAGAAACCAGAAACCCACTGAAGCCAGGAGATCATGAGTGGAGACATCATCTGAAAAGGCAACTGGAAATGGCTAAAATAATGGTTACATTTTAAAAAAAAGATTAAAAAGGACAAGTTGAAATAGTTTGAGAAACAAAAAAGAATCAAGACCTAAAACAACAACCAAAGCAGGAAATATGGCATGAAATTAGAAAATACCATATATACTCAAGTATAAACTGACCCGAATATAAGCCGTGGTTTTTTGTGGGATTTTTTACCACAAAAAAATGGAAAAATGTATTGACTCAAGTATAAGATGAGGGTGGGAAATGCAGCAGCTACTGGTAAATTTAAAAAATAAAATTAGATACCAATAAAATTACATTAATTGAGGCATCAGAAGGTTAAATGTTTTTGAATATTTACATAATCCTGTAATTTAAGATAAGACTGTCCAACTCTGATTACCTATATACTTGAGTATAAATCAACCCAAATATAAGCCAGCCAGGACCCTCACTTGAGTATAACCCAAAAGGGGCTTTTTCAGCTCTAAAAAGGGCTGAAAAACTTGGCTTATACTCGAGTATATATAGTAAGCAAAAGAGATTAAGGAATAAATTGGGTTTAGGCTAGATGCCTAAAATGATAAGGGAAAAAGTGGAGGTGATAAATTTGAAGGTGAAAACATTAAATAAAGACAAAAAACAGCAACTGACCAATATCATCTTACTTGAGTTGGGGGAGAAGAAATATTGCCTATGAAATAAGTCAATATTCAGTGACCCAAAAGAAAGTATAAAAATGAAAATGATTGAAGCCCTCTCTGAATTTTTAGGAAAGGAAAAAGAAGAAATTTGTTTTGAGATTGATAGGGTGTATAAATTTGGATTTTAAACTGACACCTATTGAGATATGTGATCATCTATTTCCTCATAAAATCTGCAAGATAACTGATTGTACAAATATGTGAAGGGAAGTCATAGGGAAGAGGGAGCAAGCTTGTTTTCTGCTGCCCTGCAGACTAGGACACGGAACAATGGCTTCAAAATACAGGAAAGGAGATTCCACCTGAACATCAGGAAGAACTTCCTCACTGTGAGAGCTGTTCGACAGTGGAACTCTCTCCCCGGGGCTGTGGTGGAGGCTCCTTCCTTGGAGGCTTTTAAGCAGAGGCTGGATGGCCATCTGTCGGGGGTGCTTTGAATGCGATTTCCTGCTTCTTAGCAGGGGGTTGGACTAGATGGCCCATGTGGTCTCTTCCAACTCTACTATTCTATGATTCTATGATTCTATGATTATGTAGAAACATTCTAAGGACTTATTGTGTCCTACATTTTGTACAGGATCATTCTGTCCTTAGTGATAGATTGGGGGAGGGGCACCAAAGATCCTGTCCTGGGGAGATTTTTGGTGGGTAATAGATGTTGGGGCTATGCCCTTCACACTTATGTAAATGCTGATGTCTATATATACAAGAGGCAGTGAAACACTTGTAGCTGAAGATATTAATTAGAGCACAACTGTCATTTCATCTAACCAAATTCTCATGCAATAGTGATTTCTTGAAATTTCAAAATGCTGTGATTTCAGCACTCAAATTTTAAAATACTTTGGTTTTACCATTCAAAGGACACATGATAGAAGATATGTCATGAACATCATATACCTACAATAATGCATAACTGAAAAATGTATGAAATATACATTCAGACTATGGCTATAGACCAAGGAAATTTTTGAAGTGAAATTTGATGTGAGTAGATGGGAAAGATAGTGAAAGACGTGTAACTGGTAATACAAATATGCTTGCCATAATGTGTTTGCCATTATGTTCAAGATGTCCCATTTTGGGAGACGTTTAGGATGTCAAATGAATAAAGGGCAATCTGAGCAACTTAATGCTAAATGATATTTTTAGAAAATTTTATACTTGTAAGTAAGACTAATTACAGAGCCAGCATGGTATGTAGTAGCTTGGGGTTTGGACTATCAACCTAATCAGAAAGGCCCATGGATTTGCCCTGCATCAGGGCAAATCCATGGGCTCCTAGCAGGGGACGTGGAGAAGCTGTTGCTCCATGCCTTGTATCGCCCACCTTCCCTTCCTTCTCATTCCATGGAGGGAAGCATTGCTGCCCGGCTTTCCCCTATTGAAGGACAGGCAACAAGGGAAGGGTCCCGGGTTGCCATGGTGGTGGCATGTGCTGCTTCACCTTCCTTTTTGGCATGGAGCCGGACTGGAAGTCCCTTTACGTCATGTGAAGGGCTCCATGCTGAAAAGGGAGGTCAAGCAGCATACGACTGGCAAATTGGCCCATCTGATGAGGTTGTGTGACTCTGTAGACTAAGGTATGAATCACTGATCAGTCATGGAAACACATTGTCACACTCTCTCAGTCTCAAGGTTAAGACCATGGCATTCCCCCCAGCAAGAAACCCCTGTAAAAAGATTGCCTTGGGTCACCATAAGCAAGAAACAAATTGAAGTCATAGGTGCTTAGGTATAGAATCACATGCCAAATCATATCAAATTTATACATGCATGAGGTATTTTTCATGTAAAAACCAGTGCATAAAGGAAAGGCAAATGTTTAATATTAGTTGGTGAAAGAAATTCCCTTATAGTAACATTTACAGCAACTTTATATATTTGGTAGTGGCTACATTTCTCATAAGAAGGTTACTGGCGTAATGAAGGAAGGGATTTCTGGAAATCTTGCCCCTCTTTGCTGCCAACTGTGGATTTCCACAGGTTTGAAGGAGATTGCTGGTTAAATTTGAAAGGACACATGATTGGCTGCATTTGGATAGGCAAGCGGTTGTTTTTTTCCATTGTTCTGGCAGATGTTTTCCATTTCCACAAAAAAAAATATTTATTTATCGTGTCAGAAGCAAACTGAGGGTACAAGTTGTAATGTATTTGAAAATACAAAGTTTAAAAAAATTGGCATTATATTGAATGTCCTTTGACCAATAGCTGGCCACTTGGAGTGCCTCTGGTGTTGCTGTAAGAAGGTCCTCCATTGTGCATGTGGCAGGGCTCAGACTGTGTTGTAATAGGTGGAATAAAAACATAATAGATACTATGAGCCTAATGGATAAATAAGCTTAATACCTTAAAGTAACCATTTGTTTCCTAATGCTTTTCTTCTTCTTCTTGCCATCTCTTCTTCCTTCTTACATATGCACTGCTGTTCAGAACATGTGTTATTTAGAGTCTAAAGACTAACAAGATTTCATTGGTGTTTTTTAAGCAAAAAACTAATGAATGCATGTTGTTCACTGGAAAGCAAAAAAGCCAAAAAAATAGGTCAGCCAAGAGGACCATGGGTAAAAGTTAAGCGATTAGCTATGACATTTCACACACAGTAACATCTGTAACTCTTGCTTTGTTCTCATTTCATTTGCCTTGGGGAGCTGCAATCGCTTCTGATGCCTTGTGATACTGGTGGTAATAATCATACCTGCACTGTTTAATGAATGTATGTTCCACTTTTCCTTCCAAAAAATGAGTTGTCCAAGGTCACCTTGAAAATATTAAAAGCTGCATTCGAATCTGTAAAATCAGGGTTCTAAATTGTGCAGAGAGCCTCCAATATGTATATAAAATGATCTCATTGTAGGCAGTCATCCTCACAAGTAGAGAGTAATGAAAACAGAAATTGTATTAATTTATCAATCAAAATCATAGAATCATAGCACTGGAAGAGATCACAAGGGCCATCCGTTCCAATCCCCACCATGCTAGAACACACAATCAAAGCAGTCCTGACAGATGGCCATCAAGGCCCTGTTTAAAAACAACTGAAGGAGATTCTATCACACTTTGAGGCAGCATATTCTACTATCAAGTAGTTCTGACAGGAACTTTTTCTTAATATTTGGGTGGAATCCTTTTTCTTGCTGTTTGAATCCATTCCTATGCATCCAAGTCCCTAAAGCAGCAGAAAATAAGCTTGCCCCTTCCTCAATGTGACATCCTTTCAAATATCATAAACCTTCTCAACCTTCTCTTCTCTAACCTAAACATACCTAGCTCCCTCAGCCACTTCTCAAAGAGCTTGACTTCCAAACATTTGACCATTTTAGTTGCTCCTCTCTGGACACATTCCAGCTTGTCAATATCATTCTTGAATTGTGGTGTCCAGTACTGGACACAATATTCCAGGTGAGGTCTGACCAAAGCAGAATAGAGTGGGACAGTGATTTCCACAATCTAGGCACTTTACTGCAGCTTAGAGCCACATTTGGGGTTTTTTTAAGCTTCTGCATCACACTGTTGACTAATGGTCAGCTTGTGGTCTACAAGACCTACATCCCTTTTTGGGTTCAGCCGGTTAACCAATTTCCAGTCCACCTAACAATAGCATTGTCTTGCCCAAATTTTACTAGCTTTTTTGGAGATAAAATAATTGTCAAAGGCCTTACCGAAATCAATATATGTGACATCCGCAGCATTCCCATCAGCTACTGAGCTTGTAACTCTATCCAAAAAATGAGAGAGATGAGGTTAGTCTGGTGTGATTAGCTGACTTTTAGTGAGTATGCCACACCTTTTTAAGTGTTACAGATGGTCTGTTTAATTATCTGCTCTTGAATCCTTTCTGGTATTGATGTCAGGGTGACTGACTGACTGACTGACTGCTGGAATTTCTGTTCTCCAGGAATTCTCAAAGATGATTGCCAGGTTTCTGAGATTACATCTGCCAGTTCCTTTAATACTCTGATGTAATTAATCTAGCCCTAGAGACTTGAATTCATTTAGAGAAGACGGATGTTCCTATACTGTCTCTTTACCTATTTTATGCTGTATTTCCCCTTCTGCGTCATCTGCTCCATTATCCCCAACTTGAGCACTGTTTATCTTTTGGGAGAAGAATGAGGTAAAGAAAGTATTGACACAAGTTCTTTACCCTTATTTACCAAACAGTGCTGCTGTCTCATCACACTCCAAAACCCAGGATTTCATAGCATTCAACCATGACCATTTAATTCTACAGTGTAAATGTACCCCTAAGGCACATCTACATGACACTGTAATGAAGCCTGGAATCAGTTTGGGAGGAACTGGCTTTGCTGTGTGGGTGATTTGATTGCCATTCCTGGAACTGGTTTGAGGCTAGGATGGTGATTATATTGAACACAGAATGTAGCTTCAAACCACTGTGCAGGGTTTGTTTGGTTTTTTAAAAAATCCTGCAGAAATGTGCATCAGTACTCCAGAGGCATATTGGATTAAAATCAAAGAGGAAAGCAGTAGTTAAGAGTGGATGTACCCAATTAGCCCTCCCAGGGGGACAGTTAGCTCTCTGCTGCCCAGCCATGACTTTGGGGCATTTTTTGAAAGTGTCCCCCCGGGGGCTGGGGGGGGGGGGAGGGGGGATTCTTTACCATGTTTCAGCAGGAGCAGGTGCAGCACTTCACATTTTGCGGAGCCAATTCTGCCCTAGACCTGGGTAATAATAATAAATAAGAATAAATGTTTATTTATACCAAAGGCAGCTTTACACTGGGATCTGCAGCAGCACATTATTTAGCTTAACTTGGACCGTCCTGCAGGGCTCATTGGAGGTGTGCATTTTGTGACCAGTGCATTTTCAAATTATTTTGGAGCCACATTATGGTGTCAGTGTATATGTGCCCCTAGTTAGCTAATGAACTAGTTATTTGCAAGTGCTGGAAAAGATTCTCAATTAGTACATTTAAATGTGCTTACAAAGGTTATTAACAGTGTCGGGGTGGGAGTTTGGTTGCATGTGTATATGCAAACTATTGTCATCATCATCATCATCATCATCATCATCATCATCATCTTTATATGCCACTTTTTCTCCCCTAAAAGAGACTCAAAGCAGCTAACAATGCTTAAAACAACACGATGTACAGTTTGAGACCTAAGACATATAAACATTAAAATAGAATTAAACATAGGAGTATAAAAATAGTTAAAATCAGTAAAACAATTAAAGACCTATTAAAATACATAAAGCATTACACAGCATCCCCTCAACTAAGTTTTAAAACTTGTCTTCTTTAGAAGCTGCCTGGAGTGGATAGGAAGCTTCTCATGTTGCTGCATCATCATTGTACGCCAGTTCTTCTTCAGTTTTGCTATGGAGCCCCACTGGAAGTAGATGTACGTTATGAGATGAGAACTAGTGGGCTCCATGGCAAAATGGAAGAGAAACTGGCATACACAGCTGAAATTGGACTGTCTGATGAGGTCATAGAAAATGCAATCTGCCAAATAGTGCGGATACAAGCCATACTTTGACACTCATTTAGCAGTAGTAGCAGCAGCAGCAGTAATAATTTTGTTTGTTACCCACTTCTTCTCATGGCTCAAGGAGGGGCATAGCATAGTTAAAATACATAGATAAAACCTGTACAAATGTTCAACCTCTGAATAATAGAGGGTGGACATTTATTTTTCCTCTGATACAATATAAGTCCCTTAGCTACTAAAAGGCAACTAATAATCTATTTCTACTGACTAAAATTAATTTCCAGGATGCCGGCAACAGATTCAGAGCATATGCAAAATGTCAAATATAAAATGAATTGGATTTGATGACCTTTGCCCAAAGGAAACTATCACTAGGGATTGCCTGTGTTGAAGATGCATGTGGAGAATTACAGCACCAGAAATTAGCTAATGTATCCTAACTTATATTAAGTGCACATTGAGAAATTCATTATATATGAAACACGAGTTTTTGCTGTATAAGTCAGAGTTAAAATCCAGAACTATATCAGGCACAGAAGCAAAATAGCCATGATCCATTGGTTAGACAAATTAGGGACAATTTATTATTTTATTAGTTCATAATAACATCACTGGCACCTACCACTGAGCAATAATAACCTAATGTTTGCTTATAGTTTTATTTGGACTATAAATAGAGGATGCGAATTGCTTATGCTCCTTGACCAATCATCCGTTCAAGCCAGTAGCATCCAGCTTTCATGAACACTGTATCACACCTATCATCTTTATGGTCATGCTTTTTATCCGGGCTGTCAGGAAAGGTTTATTCCCTTGTATATGACAAGCTGGGTGAACCACAATTATTAAGTGGAATTTATTATGCTTAATAAAGATATTCCAATTACAAGATATATCCTAATAGCTTCATTAAGTCTCTAAATTATTAATTTGCTCAAGCTTCAAGCCAATTTTAGTAACACCACCAGAATTTCTTCCTCATACATTTTTGAGCACAAAAACATTAGGATCAAAGATTCAGCCTCTTGTTTAAAAATCTTACTTCCATAGAGGAAATACAAGCAAAAAAGCTAAAAGGAGAATTTACTGGGAGGAAATCCTGAAAGCATATTATTTCTTTTTATTTTATGTGAACTTAATTTATATAATCTTCTTTATATGACTACATATTTGAAACTTTTATTTTATTGGAATGGTTAAATATTGTCCATTGGGGATTACATAGGCCCCCTAAAATGTCATCTATTTCAATTAGAGCTCAAACACTAGTTTAAATTTCTTCCCTTGAAATAATTGAAATCAGAGATGTTTTCAACTTTCACTGGCTTATTAGGTGGCGCAATGGGTTAAACCCTTGTGAATCCTTGTTAACTGCTGACTTGAAGGTTGAGTTGCTGACCTGAAGGTTGCCAGTTCGAATCTGCAAGATGAAGTGAGCTTCCGTCTATCAGCTCTAGCTTGCGGGGACATGAGAGGAGCCTCCCAGTAACACATCTGGCATCCCCTGGGCAACGTCTGTGCAGACGGCCAATTCTCTCATGCCAAAAGCAACTTGCAAGTCGCTTCTGAGACAATTAAAATAGATATAGCCTGGATAGGCAGTGAAGACTTCTGGTGTAAGCCCTTCATTCACAGACTTTTCATTCATCTTTAAACTCCATTAAATGTTCATTCCTATCTCCATTAAAACTGACTGCAATAATTCAGTTAGCTGTTTGGTGAAGCATGGCTGGGTAATGAACAATAGCTTTGCTTGGCTTGTGGAATGTTATGTCTGCAACTCAAGCAGTAGAGCAAAACGTTTTGCAGGTCTAGAAAAAATAAGCCAATGATCTCAGTTAAAAATTGACATGAAAATAGATTCTTAAAAATCTGAAGATGGCTTAATATATCTTCAGTCCCCCCTCCCCCCACCCCATTACAATGGTCATTTCACTACCAGCTTTGCTCAATAATATTTCAAGTTTTCTGTCCACTTCAGAAAATATCAGTAGGACAGAAAAGGAAGAATGCTACCAATGTTTCTTTTGTCATAATGCCTTTAAGCAATGGTGCCATAAGAGCAACTGGGATAATTATGCTCCTCTGGGCCAAGACAGAGTAAAACGAATAGTCTCCCTCACTCAAGCATGGCAGGATATGGCTACCTAATGTCAAAGTAAATGAACTAACATGTGTATGTGCCTTCAAGTCACCTGTCAACTTATGGCAACCCCATGTCATGAATTTCATTATTGTCAGTTTTGATTTATGGCAACCATCTGAATCCCATCATCAACAGACAGCCTCAGGCATTGCAGACTCAGAGCCATGGATTCCTTAATCCATCTGGAATGTTGTCTTCCTCTTTTTCTTTACTGCATTCTATTTTACCAAGCATGGTTGTCTTCTCTAGTAAATCATTTCTTTTCATGATATGGCCAACTTCATACATTACTATTTAAAGAGGGGAACCCTGAGGAGTAATCATGAAATGTGGAAAATGCATAATTGTCTTAAACTATTGTCTGTGGGTTCTTTGGATTCTACAGTCACTTCAGTGATAGTCCTCAGATTTGGAATGTAGAAAATCTAGATTAAGCCTGGCTATTTCCATTTGAAAAATATCACCAAGCAAGTGACAAGAAAGACTTTCCCTGGAGGCCCTGGGGAGTAGCTGCCAATCACAGCAAACAATAATATCCTAGAAGAATCAATTGTCTGGAATGGTGCATCTTCTATGTTCCCTATTTTCAATATAAACATACATCTTCAATGCAGGGCCAGAAATAAGGAAAGGGGGAGATTGTACAATCATTCCAGTATTTATTACTGTTCAGGCTATTGATTGTTTTCTGGTGTTGTTTTATGTTATTACAATGTTGTTAATTTTACTGATTCGTTTTTAATCTATGTTTGATTGGGTTTGTCCCCATTTCTGCTCCAAGTCCCTTTGGGGAGATGGAGGTGGGATACAAAAATAATGTTTAAAGCAAGATTGTTCCTTATCATTCATCAAGGGAAAATCCTAGTACCCATAGCCACATCAGACCAGTTAGAGGAGGAGATGGAGACATACTTGTTGCAAGGTGGAGAACATAATGGTGACACTTTTCCCAATCAGAATCCAGAGATAGTCAACAACCAAGGTCCTCTCTGCTGAAGAGCAACATCCAGTCCAGTCCAGGGGCTCTGCTGGAATGGAGGAGTTATTCTCAGCATCTTCTTGAGGCAACCACTCATCTGAGGCTACATGGAGGTATCTGGAGAAGCATTTTATTGCTTTAAATCAATCAAACTGTCCATAAAAATGTAGTAACCCTTTCTTGTTTTCACCCCCATATCACTGAGATTTTACTCTAAATACAAAACTACTTTTAAGAAAAATTACAATACACTGGTTTCAGTTAGTTAAGCGTTATCATCTTAAATCTCACCCCACAAAATTTAACTGAGCTGAAACTTTTGTCATATAATATATGTCCAAAGAGACAGGATATTTATTTTCAACTATCCAACAAAAATTATACAGAGCAATAAGCTGAAACTAGAGAGCATGTGCCCGATGCAGAAGGAGCTGGGTTGGAAAATAAAATACCCCTTATGGGACACAAACATCTCATATTTAATGGGTCACTGAAATGGGCCATTTGGGAATCAGATAGGGATGACTGTCTTCTGAACTTCCAGTCATGGGATGTTTTGGAACAGTGAGAGTGTGCTTTTGTTCCACACTTGATTGATTGTACTCTTTTGTGTGATTTTCTTTGAGTATAAAATAGTATCACTAGGGAACCAATGGGAATCTCACAGGAAAGCCACACTTGAGTCTCCAGTTGCAACAGACTGTGTTACAACATACAAAACAACATCCTACTTATTTTGTGCAGAGATTTATTACAAATAACACCCTCAAGTTTCCTTGAACACTGAATTCTCTTTGTGTTTACCAGTACAACAATATATTTCTATACACCATGATGAGTACTGTCTCATTTTGCTCATGACATTTCTACTCTAATGAGTGGCTAAGCCAAGCTGAAGCAGTTGAAAACATTGCAAATGTACAGGAAATATGGAACTAAATGCCAGTGGCTAAGATAATAGCAACTCACTTTTGAAGATGTTATTCTGTTCTGCTGCTGGTGGTGTGTGTGTATAATACACACACACACTATATATATATGGCGAAATAACAGGAAAGCACTTTTTCCAGGCATAATCTGGTTCTTCAAAAAATAAGATAATACGGAGATGTTTTTTTAAAGATTATACACAATTTAGAATGGGAGTGATAGAGCTTTTACAACGTGAGCATATTTACAATAGAAAAACATCAAGATTGAATCATGCTTGAGAAAAGAAAAAACTTCTTGATCTATAGATTTCAGCATCTGGACACCATATGACCTGAACCACTCTTGTCTCTAATACCATCTACTGAATTCCATGCTAAGACTCTGTGGGTTTCATAAGTGCCACTGGATGGATACAGTTTATGAAAATGAGGTTAGTGTCATAGTTAGAGTATTGGAGTAGAATTTGGGATACAACACATTCTGCCCTTTCATTGAGCCATTTTGTCTTTCAAGAACAGCCTTAACACACTGTGGTAAGTAAATGAAAACTGCTTTACTTCAGCAAACATAAAGTATAGCACATTCAATGGAATAATGCAAAAAGAAACAAGGAAGTCATAAGGCAAACACAGTCTCTGGTAAACTCTCAACTCAAACAGCAGTCTTACTTCAGACAAAGAAACCGCAATAAATCCAGATGCAGACTCGAAGCAGGCAATAATCCAGAAGGGAAAGATGCAGAGTCACTGTTCAACCGTCATACACACAGATCCCAAGAGCATTTCTGGTCAGTGAGAAAAATATGGATTTAAGAAAGAAGGGAGCTGTTAGGAGATTTATAGGCAGTTATCTCTGTCCACCAGGTGTTTAATGAGTCAATATTTCCTACTTAGATGCTGGCATTAGAAATCCTATCATTATCTTTTTCTGCAAACCTCAAAAAAGTGGGGCATCATCATTATCATAATCACTATTATGTTTATATTATGTTATACCCTGCTTTTCTCTCCACAAGGAGACTCAAAGCCAATTACATTAAAAGCATTTTAATCTATATATATAAAAGAGTGATGGCATCACGGCAATTCACAAAACAACAAAAGTACAGGCCCCCCAACCTCAAAATTTGACAACACAACCCATCATCCACGCCTCAAGGTTGATACAACAAAAAGAAAAGAAAAATAAAGTCCTAATTAGAGGGAGAGCAATAATTTTTTTTATCCAATTGCTGCCAGTTTAGAGGGCTAATCTCTGCCCACTTGGTTGCCTAGCAACCAAGGGACAGCCAGGTTTCAGTTAGGGGACAGGCAGATTTAGGCCTCACTTAGACTTCTTCCACAGATTATCTAATTTGCACTGGATTATATGGCAGTGTAGACTCAAGGCCCTTCCACACAGCTATATAACCCATTTATAATCTTATATTATCTGCTTTGCACTGGATTATCTTGACTCCGCACTACCATATAATCCACTTCAGTGTGCATTTTATACAGCTGTGAAGAAGGGGCCTCAGATAATCCAGTTCTGAGCAGATAATATAAGATTAGAAATATACAGTAGAGTCTCACTTATCCAACGTAAACAGGCCGGCAGGATAAGTGAATATGTTGGATAATAAGAAGGGATTCAGGAAAAGCCAATTAAACATCAAATTAGGTAATCGTTATACAAATTAAGCACCAAAACATCATATTATACAACAAATTTGACAGAAAAAGTAGTTCCATGCGCAGTAATGCTATGTAGTATTTACAGTAGAGTCTCACTTATCCAACACTCGCTTATCCAACGTTCTGGATTATCCAACGCATTTTTGTAGACAATGCTTTCAATATATTGTGATACTTTGGTGCTAAATTCATAAATACAGTAATTTCTACATAGAATTACTGTGTATTGAACTACTTTTTCTTCCAAATTTGTTGTCTAACATGATGTTTTGGTGCTTAATTTGTAAAATCATAACTTAATTTGATGTTTAATAGGCTTATCCTTAATCCCTCCTTATTATCCAACATATTCGCTTATCCAACATTCTGCCGGCCCGTTTATGTTGGATAAGTGAGACTCTACTGTATTGTATTTACAAATTTACCACTAAAATATCACAATGAATTTAAAACACTGACTACAAAAACATTGATTATGAAAAGGCAGACTGCGTTGGATAATCCAGAACATTGTATAAGCGAATGTTGGATAAGTGAGATTCTTCTTTAATATGAAATAATTACTGGGATAGAATAATGCAGAACAATATAATCTCTAAAACCAGGACAGTAAATAAACAGGGGAATTCCACACAGGAAACAATCAGGGCCAGCTAACACCTCCCAACAAAGTATTCCCATCATCAAAGTCTGGCAAATCCTCTGTTTTCTCAGAGCCACAGACAGTAGAAGCACATAAAATATCGCAAACAACACCACTCTGAAAACAAGGGAATTCCAGACAGGAAACAATCAGGGCCAGCTAACACCTCCCAACAAAAAATTCACTCAGGGAGGAAACAGCCAGGCTTTAAAGCTGCAAGGCCATTACATCCTAATCATTTTTCCTAATTGCAGCATTCATACTTGCCTCCAACAAACAAAAAAAACCAATCAGAAATATTATATATTCACAACCTTTAGGAAATAATATCCCCTGATGGCGCAGCGTGTTAAAGCGCTGAGCTGCTGAACTTCTGGACTGAAAGGCCGCAGGTTTGAATTGGGGGACCAGAGTGAGCCTTTACTGTTAGCCCCAGCTTCTGCCAACCCAGAAGTTCAAAAACATGCAAATGTGAGTGCATCAATAGGTACTGCTCTGGCGGGAAGGTAACGCTGCTCCATGCAGTCATCCCACATGACCTTGGAGGAGTCTACGGACAACGCCGGCTCTTGGGCTTAGAAATGGAGATGAGCACCAACCTCCAGAGTAAGACACGACTGGACTTAATGTCTGGGGAAAACCTTTACCCTTGACCTTAACTACCACCAATTCCTCAATACTTTATTTCCCATACCACCAGACTTCGCCACAGCAACGTGTGGCCGGGCACAGCTAGTACAATATAAAATCTACAAATATACAAACATTAAAACAGAATTACCATTTGCCATGCCTCGGGGTTCACTATTAGTTGTGATCTGGATATTCAGAATATCCAAGCCAAATCTTAAGGTCTATGTGTTTGACACTGGTTGTGATTCATGACTCTGTCTTTCCCTTCTTGGGGAAAAAGAAGAATGGGGAAGCATCAGTGGTATAGGAGCAAAACATGGATCTTTTCCCTCCTGTGTGCTACAGAGCCAATCCTGGTTTGACCTCCTCCCCTGGCCCAGCTTTTGGCATGTCTGCCACAAATGTCATGGGCATAAGGACAAAGCTTAGAAAAGTTATAAGAAATTGCATGATTATGCTGGATGGGGCATCCTGGGAGGCTAGTCCAAAAATGTCCATGCTCTGTTGTCATTTTCTTCTATGTATCTTACCCTTAATTTTGGGGACAAAACATCACCAAGATATATGAGGAACTACATATATTTGATGAAGGTTGTATAAGAGATATGTTATCCAAGGGCACATCCAGACAGCACATAAAGTGCACACCTTCTCGTGTTTTTCCCTGGGACATCCAAATGACACTTCAGGGTCTTTCTGAAGACCTGGGTCTTTCCAGCTGTGGGTGCTGTGTGGATGGAAACCGGGGATCGTGCCGCACGACTTCCTGTGCTCACACAGCTGTCTTGGGTTTCTTGGATATGCTATGAATTGCAGTCTAGCAATATCTGGGAGGTCATACTATCCATGTCCTTCTTTACATTATTTCATTCCATCCCTAAATCATTACTTTACATATATTTTCAACAGACATCCACAACCTGTATGCAGTAAGCACATTACTGGACTGTTGTGGGGTGTACAGTATAACTACCCCCCACCCCCACCCCCCATTGAGGCCTGGTCTGAGAAGGAGGGGGGCCATTTGGCCATGGGACCTGATACTCTTGAAGTAGAGTCTGAATTGGAGCCCACCGTTTCTGTAGTGCAGTGGTTCTCAACCTGGGGCCCCTAGATGTTTTTGGCATTCAACTCTCAGAAATCCTAAAGATGGTAAACTGGCTGGGATTTCTGGGACTTCCAGGGACCCCAGGTTGAGAACCACTGCTGTAGTGCCTCAGGGAGAAAGTACTTCTTCTCTGTATGATGGGAATTGCTTCACAGATATAGTTGTAATGAGAATGTTTCCCATGAAACACAGCCGGAGGCTCTGCCTGACCCTGGGAATGATGTGAGGGAGAGGCTGGGTTTCTGCCTATCTGTTAAGGTGAGACAACCTAAGCAAATGCAATTAAGATTCTCACAACATCTAAAAGATAAACAAAAAATGGCAGGTGGTAGATCGTTAGTGTCCCCATGTAAACGAGTTGGTTTCTTAAGTCAGCTTTGTGAATTGTTCTTTGTGAGAGAGCTCTGGGATAGAAGATTTTGGGCCTTGCTTTCATGTCATGTTTCCTGGTTTGGGGTTGAAGAGTCACATTTTGGATACAGCTCTTGATCTAAGTTCTGTGGACTT
This sequence comes from Anolis carolinensis, assembly GCF_035594765.1. NCBI lineage: Eukaryota > Metazoa > Chordata > Lepidosauria > Squamata > Anolidae > Anolis > Anolis carolinensis. The sequence goes on along the minus strand of NC_085843.1, from coordinate 260,123,005 downwards.
TTGGCCTCACTTTCTATAGTGATTTGTGTAGTTTGCTGCATCAAGAATATTATGACTGTAAGCTGCATTTTGGAATGTTCCTTATTTGGGGTGTATTAATGCTTCTGCCTTTTATATATACTTTGGAGAGACCTTTCTAGTTTTTACTCTGGAATGTATTTTCGAACTTGCTTTTTCTATATTACACTTATTTTTATAATAAACTTTAACTATTCTTATCACACCAATGTTTGCGGTAAACGTTTCTAATAAGCTGAAAGCACTTTCAGCTTACTTCAGCAGCTTCTCCCAACCCATCCATTGCCCCTCTTCACCCATGTGCCCCTTTTATCCTGATAGAATTGCGCAGCTGAGAGTTCATTCAATCTCAGAGAACTTCAGCATTGCATCTGGGTAAGTTTGCAGTTGTACAATTAAATACTTCCGCTTTTTCACAGTACACAAGCATTCTCCTTATAAACACTTAAAATATTAATAAAAAATAAACATGCATTTTGCAATTCAAATCCCTTTCCTATTTTGTGTATTTTGCAAGGGCGAGTTGCACTTATGATTTCCAAACTGCTTTTGGCTCTAAAGGCAACAAATATAGATATTAGGTTGTTATCCCGTTGGGGAATTATGGTGCTATAAGTTGATCTTACACATCACATCTCACTTTTTTGTTGTAGAAAAGGTTGGAATTTAATGTTGGTTCAACCAGAACCAAGATCTTTCCCCAAACCTCATCATTACTTTTTTCTGCAGTCCCAAAAACCCAGCCTTTATCTGGTCAGAGGAGTGTAGAGAGAGCATCAAACAAATGCCTAGGTATAGCTGGATGCAAAGCAATGGCAACATCTTCAGGGACCACCAGAGAGTTGGGTGTTTGAAGCTGTGAAAAGATACACAGGTTGGGGGGAGTTGATTTGGAGACTCTTGTAGTTACATATTACAGCTGCATCTCCCAATGCAACCTCACAACCTCTAGTTGGAGATAAATGCATTTTGAAGTGGGGAGGACCTTCGCTTTTTATTGCCCTTGTTCAAACATCAATGATATCTCACTAAAATATAACTGAGTGTTAAGTCTTCTGGAATAAGCTGTGTTTAAATCATGGAAACTCACATCTTACTGAAATCTATTGCAAATGTCTGATTCTTCTGCACTGCACACTTTGATGTGAAAAGAATTGATTTATTTCACATGGACTTGGTTCAATCTACCCCTTGGCTTGTTCTTATCAATAGCACTGAGGCCAGTATCTCCTTTGATTACAGGCAGATCAAGTGTCTTGGATGACCTGTTTTCTAAAGGTGCATTTTTCTCTTCTGTGTTTGCCTGGGTAATTATTAGCAGCCCTGCTTTAGAAATACTTTGATTTAATTCAAATAAACAAACTACAATTAGTGGTCTGAATCGTATTTACCTTCACTGGCTATTTGGTGATTTGCACTTCAGTGGGATTTTGGAGCTGCTGTCAATATGGATGGGTTTGTTTTTCACTTCTTTATATAAGCCCTGGAGGAGTTCAAGTGGATGAATCCAGGGTAAGGTTACTTAATTATCTGCTGGTGGCACAATTGCTGATTGATTGACAACATTATTTCAATACCAAGTATCCCATTACATGTATCAGATACTAGCAGAGGCTGATCCAGAAGGAGAGACATAGGTTAATCCAAAGGCAAGGGAATGTGTGCATGGACTTTTAATAATGAATTGGAGGGAATTAACAATTGTCAACTTTTAAAACTGGCTCCACTTCTGTGACTTTAACAGACTAACTTGCAGCACTTAAACAGGTGATATTTCTTTTCTGGCCTCCAAATAAAGAAGTGCTTGGAAAAAATTGATAGTTGGACCTTAATTTAGGGGTGGTTGTTGGTTTTCATATCAGTAGGCAATGAATCCACTCCAGCTTTTAGTCAACTGTGCAGAGGTGTCCTATCCAGGCAGAACTTTACTCTTCAAGTCATTTAAAACTTTGAAAGTTTCTTTAAAATTTGGAGTAGATTCACTACTTCACAGATTGAAAAACTACCAATCTCCACTAACTACAAATCCTGGAATCATCTAGCTACCTTTCAGATTCCCTGGCCAAGCTCAAAGAAATGGTTTTGGAGGTGTTGTTAGAGTCACCCAGACTTTTGCTTTTGGGTGATTTTAATCTATCATTGGAGGCCAATTTGTCAGGAGCAACATGGCAGTTCATGATATCCATGAAAAATATGGGCAAATCATACATTTGATGTGGTTTACAGATCAAAACATATGAATTTGTGGACAGAGGTAACCAATACCTCTGAGTTGTCATGCAGAAGTCATTTTCTGGTCAGCCCTTGTATCACAGCTTCAACCTACCCCCGCAGGGGTGGAGGACCTATTAAAGGTCTTCCCTCAAAGACGAAAGGATTATTTGAGTGTTCAGGAGGCCTTAGAGGGTTCTATGACTAGTATCATTGACAATTCAGTTGAAGCCTGGGTCAATACGTAGAATCAAAATCTAACTAGGGCTATTGACATGATCAGTCTCAAAGGTCCTCCCCTGACCCAGTTCCTAGAAGCTGATCATAGAATCACATTAAAGGATGTAGATATTCCTAAAAAAAATTGATTCCTCTAGAAATCTCTTGGTCCTCCAACAGCACTGAAGGCAGTTAACCATAGAATCACACTGAAGGACCTAGAACTTCCTAGAGTGAACACTTTTAATGAAATACATGACAGTTAGACCACTACATTTTGTAAGAGTTATAGATATAGAGAAGAGTATATCACCATATACTTTTATAGTACTGAAGTTCTAAAGAGAATTTAAAACTCAAGGAAGCATGGCAGAGACAAAGGAAGACCGCATGAGTGTTGCAATGTATGTGGAAACACATCTGTAGGCAATAGAGGAAGAGCTGTGAAGAACACACAAACCTCAAATGTCATAATCCTCATCACGACTAAGGCATTCAAAAATAAACTTTGCTGCTTTTTAAAGTGTTTCTTTTTTTAAGTCATGAGAGTAGTTGGGTGGTTAAGTAACAAGAAATGTCAAGACATGTCCTTAAATTGTGCAGCAAATTATTGGAATAATTTGCAATGAGGCCATAGTGTGATCTTATTAAGAGACTTGATAGGCAGAAATAAATGTATACATATTTGGAATCAAAGACCCTTACAGTTGGACGAGCTTACAAGGACCATCTAGTACAACTTCCTGCCATGCAGAATTACAACTTAAGGATTCCTGAGTGATAGACACTTTAAAGACATCCAAAGATGTCCAAAGGACACACACACACCCCGCAACAAGGAATTCTTACACTTACACTTACACTTACACTTACACTCTGATGGCTTTTCCTAATATTTAGATGGAAATTCTTTTGAGGTAATAAATTAGTGACTGAATCAATAAAACAGCCTGTTCTTTCTGTCAGGGAATATTTCCATTAGAGCACAAGGGACATGGAAGCAGGGGAAGGCTGGCAGCTACTGCAAGGAGAGTCAAATAACCTCTTAGCAGTGAAACCCAACCAGCCGGTTTTCCTTGGAAAAGCCAGTGAAGCAGAAGACATTGGCTAACGCTTCTAGAACATAGTCAGAATGTTCTAAAGCAGCACCCCAAAGGTTATATATCTCCCAAGAATGAGAGATAGTTATGTGGTACTTAGGGCAGGGGTGGAGAACAATTTTCAAATACCTGTGAAAACAATATCTGGGGGCTTCGGGGAGACTTTGGAAATATAGCTCTCTCAGTCTAACTTTATAGTGTTGTACAAGGGCTAGGAAGACCATAGGGCCTTTCAAAGTACACTTCAATTGCCATGGCTGCATCCTATGAGTTCCTGGGATTTGCTCTCTAGTTGAGAGGTCTTACAACCTTATCATATGGACCCACCCACCTCCTGTGCCATTTTGCCAGCCTTCATAGTGCAATGGCAGGAATGAGAGATGACTCTGTCATCCCATGAGCCACGTTTTCATGGTGATGCTTTCTCCTTCTCACGTGGGAAGCATCGCCAAACCTATGAGGATCTGTGCTGACTCGATTGGAGCCAGCCCAACACAGGAAGGCTCCCATGTTTCAAGGGAAGTGCCGTATGATGCTTGTACTCCAGTTGTGGTTGGGCCTTCCATCGGAAATCCAATGACATTGTGTGATGGGCAGCGTGCCCATCAATCACTGGACTGGTGGAAAAGCATCCTAGGATGTTAAAAAATGGCCCATGTGATGAGGTCATTAGTGCCTTTCTCTAAACTGAAAATTATAGGATTTTCTGGGAAGGAACAAAGAGAATAAAAATGGAATCAAAGTGTGATAGTGCTGTAGCCTCTTCTAGCGTGCCTATTCTTCCTCATTAAAAACTCATTCTCTCTTAAATATACTCTGATGACGTTGGCCACAGATGTCCAACCATCATCTGGGTAAACATCACCATCCCCAAAATCTGAGTCTTCAGTCATTAGGTGAGTGTAAGAGAGGCTCTCCTATTTAGGCTGGTCACTTTATATGTGAAGAGGGACAAAGTTAGAAACAGAAAACAAATGACAGATAGACAAGTTTAGAGGGGAGAATCAGACCAAGAAAATAATGCCCATGAAACAATTCATTTTAATATTTGATAATTATTTTTTGCTTTCTATTATGTAATAGCGAGGTCACCTAATAATGGGAGGCAAATTATTCATTGCTTCTTTTGAGAATAAACTTCATGAAGAATTACATCTCAGTATTGATACTACAACTCCCAGAACACCCAGCTAATATAGCCAGTATCCATGCTAACTAGAGTGATTCCCCCCCCCCCCCCAAAAAAAAATAGGCTTTCCAAACTCTACCAATGAGGAAGAAGTATCTTTAGCCAACAGACTCTACTTTTGTCTGTTTTTCTTTAGTGTTTTGTGTCTTGGTAGGTTTCTACTAAGGAAGGGATAATATAGCTATTAGTAGTAGACCCTTTTTTATTACTACTTTTTCTGCAAAAGAGATGGTGTAAGTTGCTTTAGATTTTATAATGGTATTTATTTTATTTTGTGACAAAAGCATTGAATAAATAAATAGGTATAAAACTGATAAAATAAAGGGAGCACAAGCAGCTAAATATTTTAAAACCAAAAATGGGCAACAGCAACCACATTGTCTGTAGCTTTAAACAGTTCTGCTTCTGTGCATGAGGTAGGGCACTGTGGGCAAGTGAAGATTCTTCTAGAGAGTTCCACTGTGAGAGCTGTTCGATAGTGGAACTCTCTCCCCCGGGCCGTGGTAGAGGCTCCTTCTTTGGAGGCTTTTAAACAGAGGCTGGATGGCCATCTGTCGGGGGTGCTTTGAATGCGATTTCCTGCTTCTTAGCAGGGGGTTGGACTGGATGGCCCATGAGGTCTCTTCCAACTCTACTATTCTATGATTCTATGATTCTAGGCAGTGCCATTTTGCCAGGTTATCTTTTGATCTGCCAATTCCACTTCTGAGTCTGTTCAGGGACTTCCAAGTTTCTCATTCTTGGTTTGCTCCTGGAGTATAGTGGTATGATTTACAAGCTTTCCAGGATATAATAGTCAATGAATTGAATTACATGTTGATTAATATCATACATCTTACCTACCATTCATATCTGTGGTTTTTCCTAAACCCAAGTGCTAATTACTTCAAAATAGTTTCCCTGCCATGACTTTCCAGATGCAGATGAGAGTATAGTATTCTTGACCTTACAGCATCTAGGTATGCAGGTTATTTTTGAAATCCTGCACACTCCTAAAATTAATGTCAGGTGTTTTAACATTGTTGTTGTTGTTAATACTCTACTTTATTTTGCCCAAAGTGGACTCAAAGTGCTTGACATAAAATATAACAGCTTGCCTGAAAAAAATGACAAAATATACCAGCGTGAAGCTACAAACGGTTCAGGTCCAGGCTACTTAACAAACTGTATGTCTCTGAATAAAGCACCTTGCGCACTGCGGTCAGCGGAGGAGGCCCTGCTCTCGGTCCCACCCCCATCTCAAGCACGGCTGATGAGGATGAGAGACAGGCCTTTTCCATGATCACCCCGCCTCTGGAACTCTTTCCCCAAAGAAATAAAAACACCTCCTCTCTCCTCTCCTTCAGAAAAACTGCTGAAAATGCATCTATGTACTTTAGCCTATAGCGAGGAGGAGGAGGAGGAGGATTAAAACATTGTAAGGACAACCTTCTGGGACACTGACAATTTTACCTTGACCCTGCAGGCTGCTATAAATCACTTTAAATTATTTTATTTATATTATGTATTTTGGTATTGTTGGTTTTTATGGAGCTTATGTGTTTGTTTAGATAATTATGCTTAGTTAATTATTAATTTTATTTTCTTGTTTAATAATTTATGAGTTTATAATGATGTTTACCTTGCACTGTTTTGATTTACGTGTTGCTTATCACCAAGGCAGTGAATACTTGCCATTTTGCCTGGAAGCCGCCCTGAGTCCCCTTGGGGAGATAGGGCGGCCTATAAGTAAACATCATCATCATCATCATCATCATCATCATCATCATCACTATTACTATTACAAAGGATGGTATGGGAACATTGACAACCAAGTAAGAATTCTGTTCCCTGAAAGATTTCAGGACTTAAATTGTAGTAATTAACATTTAAATTGAGTGTTTAGAAATACAATTTAAGTATTCATAGAAAAGGGGATAGTTATGTTGCCATGAAACTGTGAATCAATATTTAAGAGTCCTAGGTATGGTTGATTCTCAATGTCTCACTCTCAGAAATACTAGGAATTGGAGACAGAAGGAAAATTTCAGAGGGATGGTCAGAATTCTTATTTGGGAGGGAGGCAATGATTCATTTGTCTCCCTGCAGCCATGTCTCTGAAATTTGCCACATTTTTATGGAGAAATGCTGACCAAACAGATAGCTGGTTTTTATTTTTACAGTGGTAATGGGCCAGCTCTTCCACAGTATACCTGAGGAAATCAGGGTAGCTTAGACCTCTGACGTTTTCAGGAAAATTGGGCTCTTCATGAGGACCAATATAGCAACCATACCTTTCTGTAACAACTATGCCCACAGCAGTCCTAGGCCGCCGTCGCCACCACCTTGTAGCATCAGGTCTAAGACATCTAAGCCTTGCTTAGTTTCATGGTAGGTCCAGCTTTATCAGTCTGCCCGGTTTATCTTTAATACTTTTTACCTCTTGTAAACTAAATGGTATGGAGGAAAGGTAGATGTTTTCAGAAATGGAAGAATTGCCTTTTAATGTCCATATCTCAGCAGTTGAAAGTGTACATTTAAGATGTCTAGGGTTACTTATTGGAAGAAAGGAGGTATATATAGATTAAAGAAATAAAAGAAACAAATAAACCTCACCACCACAAACCACATGGTCAAGCCAAATTGGTCTGTGATGTCCAGTGAGAATTTCATCAGTGTAGACTCATATAACACAGATTGAACTGCATTGAACTGGATGATATGAGTCTACACTATAATCCAGTTCAGTGCAGTTAATCGGCATTCTGAAAGTGCATTATAAGGCAGTGTAAATGGGGCCCTAGAGAGTCAGTGTTTGTAGTGGTTTGGGCATTGGATTACAACTTTGGATACCAGGATTTGAATTCTCATTCAGCCAAGGAAATCCACTAGGCATGCTTGGTCAACTAAAATTATCTCAGCCTCAAAGGTAAACAAAGACAACACCCCTCTGAAAGAAATCTTGTCAAGAAAATCCTACCATAGATTCACCTTGGGGTTGCCATGAATCAGAAATGACTTGAAGGCACACAAGAATGACAGCTGACACAGGGTTCTGGAATATCAAGATTGTAATATTCTTCGTATGAAGGAAGCTCAACAGCCAGCAGAGTCTTGTAGGAAAGAGTTTATTCCAAACATTAGGAAGGCTACTGAGGCTTTGGGTGCACAAAAGCTATATATCCCAGCAATCAGTAGTTCTTACATTACAGCTGTAACAACCAGAGAGTGTGGCTTAAAGGCACAGTATACCACATCTCCCCTTCATACATAATAACTACACATCTGACAAGACAAAACAAAATACATTTTATAAAAGTGTTAAAAAAAATCATACATCAAAATTACAAAAGTCTCTCATTAAAACTTGGCAGCTTCATTACATCACTAGACAGGTAAGAAAATATGTCTTCTATGGGGCCAGAGGTCACTAGTACTTAGCCCACCGTTGAGGATGGTCTTCAGCACCATCCTTCTAAGGAGTGTACCTTACCGGTTCAAACACAGGCCTGCCATGCGATGTCACATACGTTGGCTTTCTATCTGCTATTACATGTGCGTCACTTTTGTTCACAAACATCCCTTTAGAACCATTATATGTTGTATTTCCTTGAATTGTAGTTTCGGGTGTTTGGTTCCGTTGTTTTAATTGACGCCTATTACGCCGATATACGCGACCGTCCTGATTCTTTATTAGATATGACCGAGGCTGTTTACATTTTTCTATCACAACGGCAGGAAGCCATCTTTCTTTGCAATTATTGGATTGCATCCATACCAAATCTCCCTCTCTTAGTGGTTTGAGGGGTCTTGCTGTTCGATCATAAAAATGTTTCTGTCTTTCCTGAGCTCTTTGTAGATCTTGACGCACGTTAATAGGAATCCTAGGACATAATAAGTCAGTTGTTATGGGAAGTTTACTTCTCAGCATTCTGCCCATCAATATTTGTGCAGGTGAATATGATAGTCCTGTCACAGGTGTATTCCGGTACTCCAACAATGCTGCATACAGATCACCCCTTGCCTTTCCTACTTTATGTGTAAGTTGTTTTATAGACTGGATGGCTCGTTCTACCATACCATTAGATTGTGGATACCCCGGACTACTAAAGCATTGTTCAAATCCCCATTCTTTCGCAAATACTTTGAATTCTTGACTCGCAAATGGCATGTTATCACTCACCACAATTAATGGAGTTCCATGTCTTGCAAACACAGATTTCATCTTGACAATTACTGTTCTTGCAGTTTTATCAGGTAAACTTACTACTTCTGGGTATTTTGAGAAATAGTCAATTACCAACAGAAAAGAGCGATTGTCCTGTTCAAATATATCCACTCCCACCTTCTGCCATGGCCCTTCTGGGATCTCATGGGGTTTAAGTGGTTCCTTTTGATTATTTGGGGCAAAACAAGCACACACAAAACAACTGCCAACAGCTGACTCAATATCTTTGGACATACCAGGCCAGTACATCAACTGTCTTGCTCTTTCTTTGGTTCTTTGAATCCCTTGATGGGACTCATGCAGCTGTGCAAGAACATTTTGTCTTTGGCTTGCCGGAATGATTATTCTTTCTCCCATGAAAAGAACCCCATCCCTATACCTTAGGTGATCTTTAACCGGCCAAAAAGATTTTGCTATTCGAGCCACCTTTCTCATGTACTTTGGCCATCCTTGGTTTAGGTATGTTTGAATCATCCTAAGCTGGGGATCACGTTTTGTTGCTTCTTGTATTAAACCCATTTTATCTGGGTGCATGGCTAATGTATTCACTTCGTATATCACTTTCTCATCTCCTATTGGATTTTCCTGACTTCCAGGGGGATCAACAGTAGCTCTTGACAAGGTATCAGCCAGATACATAAGTTTACCTGGAGTATATACAAAGTTAAGTTGATACTTCTGAAGCTGCAACAACATTCTTTGCAGACGAGCCGGGGCACTGCCTATTGGTTTTTTATAAATTGATTCTAAGGGCTTGTGATCAGTTTGAACTAGAACCATTTTACCAAACACATACTGATGGAACTTTTGTACTGCATATACAACAGCAAGCAATTCTTTCTCTATTTGAGCATAATTTTTCTCTGCAGAACTGAGTGCCCTTGAAGCATAAGACACTGGCTTATTATCCTGTAGGAGACATGCTCCTAAGCCATCTTTTGAAGCATCTGCTTGGATAACAACTGGTTTTGTCACATCAAAATACTGCAGTACAGGTGCATCACACAACTTTTGCTTGATCGCCTCAAAAGCTTTCTGATGTTCTGGCATCCATTGAAAACTCATATTTTTCTTTAACAGACTTCTCAATGGCGCTGTCAACTCTGCCTCTTTTGGGATGTATTTTGCCAAATACTGTACTGACCCTAGAAATCTAAGCACTCCCTGCCTGTCATTGGGAGGTTTCATTTCTTGAATTGCCTTTACTTTCTCAGTGTCTGGCCTGACTCCCTCTGCAGTCACAATATGGCCCATATATCTAACAGAGTTTACCCTGAACTGGATCTTTTCTTTGTTAAACTTGATGTTTTTGACACGTGCTGTTTCCATTACCTGATGTAAAATCTCATCATGTTGTTTACTTGTCTCAGCTGCTATAATCATATCATCAGCAATCATATATACACCTTTTATATGCCCAAATGTTTCTTGATTTTTCTGTTGAAAAACCTCACTTGAGGATTTAAGCCCAAATGGTAAACGATTAAAACAATACCTTCCCCATGGTGTATTGAATGTACATAATCTGGATGATGCTTTATCTAGTTTTACCTGCCAATAGCCATCTTTCTCATCTATTATTGTGAAGATTTTCTTTCCAGCTAGGTGACTTAAAACTTCCTCAACTGTTGGGATGGTATAATGTTGTCTCCGCACTGCCTTATTTAGATCTCGCGGATCAAGACATATACGCAGAGACCCATTCTTTTTTTCAGTGATAACAAGACTGCTCACCCAATCTGTGGGTCCTACAACTTTTGTTATAACTCCCATATTTTCCATCTGATCAAGGGTATCCTTTAGCCTATCATGTATGGCAAAGGGCACTCTCCTACATCCTTGGATCACGGGAACCACTGTTGGATCAGTGTGAATGTGGTGATGTCCTTGAAACTCACTGAGACCCTGGAATACTTCTGGATATAAGCTGAGCAATTTTTCTTGTGTTAATAACCCCTCTGCCTGTATCAGATCTACCCTATAAATTAAACCCAAATTCTCACAAGCTGGTCTGCCTAATAATGGGGTTGTCGAGCAATCTGTCACATAAAACAACAGATTATACACTCCTTTTGCTGTTATACAATCAAACTCAACTGCTCCCATTGGTTGTATTTTTGTTCCCCCATATGCAACCAGCACTACTTTACTCTTAGACATTTGTTTTGCACCAGGTATTCTAGAAAATATACTAAATGGTAACACATTTGCTTCAGCTCCAGTATCTAATTTAAACTTAATTATACAGTCTCTTATGGAAATATCAGCATACCATCCTGCCTTGTTTGTTATCTGTGTATCCTTCATTTCTTCATCCAGCTTTCCTATCATTAAATTACTTACATTCAACTCATGAATGTGTTGTCTGGCTTGTATATTCACAGGATTGGTCACCCTTGACCTGCATAACCTGGCATAATGATTTTTCTTGCCACACTTGTTGCAGGTCTTTCCAAATGCTGGACATCTCCGAGGTTCATGAGCTGTACCACAATAACCACACTTATTCTGATTTTTCCAATTGTCTCTGTGTCTTGACTCCCTGGTTCCCAGAGCTTGAGTTATAATCTCTTTGTTTTCTCCATGGCTGTCTTGTAATTCAAACACTCCTTCTTCCGATGTTATTGCCATGGTTCTCAGCTGAGCTCTCGTTGTCTCATCAACCCGGCATATCTCCACGGCCTTCTCAAGTGTAAGATCGGCTTCTTGTAACAAATTTTGTTTCAGTTTCTCTTGCTGTAAACTAAAAACAACTTTATCTCTTATCATCTCATTAACTGCCATTCCAAATTCACAGCTGGCTGCTTTCAGTTTTAGCTCAGCAATAAATTGCACATTTGTAACTCCAGGACTCTGCATATGGTTCCAGAAACAAAACCTTTCAAACACAATGTTCTTCCGAGGTAAAAATAAGTCCTAAACTGTTCCAGAACCTCTGCAATATCTTTCGGGTTCTCCTCGGCAAAAACAAATGTATTATATAAAGAAACTCCTTCCTCTCCCACACAATGTAGCAGGATAGCTATCTGCCGCTTCTTTGACACATTCTCAAGTCCCGCTGCAGCAAGATACAACTGAAAGGCCTGTTCCCACCGTCTCCAGTTCTCAGCCAAATTACCTTGCATAGCAAGGGGAGGAGGAGGACGAAATGACTCCATGTCTAAACACTCCTTTTTCGGGGGACGCTAGCTTCCAGGTTGTAGCACAGGAGAGGTTTGTATCCCACTTCTGACACCATGTAATATTCTTCGTATGAAGGAAGCTCAACAGCCAGCAGAGTCTTGTAGGAAAGAGTTTATTCCAAACATTAGGAAGGCTACTGAGGCTTTGGGTGCACAAAAGCTATATATCCCAGCAATCAGTAGTTCTTACATTACAGCTGTAACAACCAGAGAGTGTGGCTTAAAGGCACAGTATACCACAAAGATGTTGGCTCACGATTTAGTGACATTTTTCTCACATCAAATGACTAAGGACCTCTTCACATGGGCTAAAAATCAGTGAGGACCCTCTCCCCATTACCAATGACATTACTACTACAGTGCTTAGGGACCAGTTCCAGAGAGGAATGGAAACTAGTTCGAAAGGCTGCTGCACTTTAATGTATGTGTAAAGGCACAATGAATACATTTTTAAAAAAATATAGTGAAAATACTGTCTTCTAGCTAGATATCCAGTCATGACAGTCATGTAAATATGCAAATATGCAATCAGCAGCACAGTTATAAGTGAGGCTGTTTCCTTGACAGTGACCAGGAGATAATCTTTTTTGCACTTTACTTTTCTTATGTATACACAGCTCTTGTTGTAAGTTGGAACTCAGGTGGGTCTAAGTCTACTGGCTGGCCAGAACACAGTATCTAAAAATCAGTGAAGGCAATGGCTTTTTTTTTTTTGGCAGTATCACCACAGAGCCCACCGGCTCCCATCACAGACCAGAAAAGTACTTCTGGGGTGGCTCTGTGGTGAAAGTCCCAAAAATTCACTGACACTGCCAAAGAATAGCCATCGGCACACAACAGAGGCTTTCCGTCTTTCCACAAAGAAAGATGGGCTGAGCCGGCTTCTTGAGGCTCCCTCCATGTGATGAGATAGGGGGAAGCCAGGACGGTGTGAGGTGCACAGCAATAGATCCCCATGGTCCCTGGCAGAGCGTTGCCAGGATCACCGCAATTTGTGGCAACACTCAGTGATTTAATAGGTAATCTGTATCTATGTCTACATCTGTCACATGGGTCTCTTTCACACAAATTAGTTGTAGCATCTTGATTCCACTTTGATTGCATCTCATGGAATGCTAGGATTTGCAATTTTGATTGTTATTGTTGACCTTCGGTAATTTCCAATTTACAGTGACCTTATGGGGTTTCCTTTTTCAGCTAGAGAGTTCTAGTGCCTCACCAGACTACAAGCCCCAGCACTGCATAGGATCCAGCCATGGCAGTTAACTGTGTGTATTACAAAACAACAATCTAACTGACTTATGTACAGTAGAGTCTCACTTATCCAACACTCGCTTATCCAACGTTCTGGATTATCCAACGCATTTTTGTAGTCAATGTTTTCAATACATTGTGATATTTTGGTGCTAAATTCATAAATACAGTAATTACTACATAGCATTACTGTGTAATGAACTACATTTTCTGTAAAATTTGTTTTATAACATGATGTTTTGGTGCTTAATTTGTAAAATCATAACCTAATTTGATGTTTAATAGGCTTTTCCTTAATCTCTCCTTATTATCCAACGTATTCACTTATCCAACATTCTGCCGGCCCGTTTACGTTGGATAAGAGAGACTCTACTGTACTAGCTCTGCCTAGTACCCAAATGCTAGATGCTGATGACCATCTTCACCATCCATGTTCTTTGTCTATAACCAGTTTTTGTCTGGAGAGATCTTCCAATGGAAGACAGACACTTCTGAGGGTTGTCCTTAAACAGCCTATCAACTGAGGACTGTCCTTTGTAAAGTAGGACATATGGCCTCTCTATCTATTTCTAGGCCATCCGCCCAGATTATACAATAGGTCCTGTTCAGTGTAAGTATGTGTGAACATTGGCTCCAGCAGTTGCCAAGTTGTTCAATGAATATTTCTGGTTGGATTGTTAAACCACAGGGAGAGAGAGATGACTTTGTGGAGAAGATAGCTGGTACATTAGCTCTATATTTGTTTTGCTATGAACAGGTCAAATGAGGAGGTCTGAAAGCAAAGAAGGGAGTTATTCAATCAACATTTCTCCTCAGTTTCTTCTACAAAAACAGTTGGTTTAACCAAGGGGAGCTGACCTTTCTGTTTGCATTCCACAGATTGTTATACAATTGCCAAAATCTATTCTCTAGTGGAGATGCAAGGGGAGTGGGCTTTCTGATACAATCAATCAACATGAATCTGAAAAAAGTTGAGGCTTAATGAAGCTGAAAGGAGCAAGATTTAGTGGAGAGATAAACTTTTTTCTCCCCAATAGATAACACTCAATTCTGGGGATCACCTAATTTAATGGGTCATCAGTGGGCTCAGACCAGACAACAGCAGCAATTAACTGCTAGACATACAACTCATAATTATATTACAGATTTTGCAAAAATAACATGATTCTTTGGCATTTTAGAGAGAAGTCTAATATTGAATAAACCATTATTGCTGGAAGAAGAGGTAAGTAAATGCTTCATATTGCTTTTTAATGAGATCTTAATGCAACAGGACCAGAAATGAAAAAGTTTATAGAAAATAGTCTATATTCTCAAAGACATAACGTGTAGTCCTCCTAGTTGCCTGTTGGGTAATTTTTTGTAAAGCCAATGAATATTCAAGGTGGTTTGCCTTCCTCTGAAATATAACCAGTAATACCTACTGGTATTCCTTAGTGGTCCCCCTTTAAATATCAAGAAAGCCTGAATTTGCTTAATTTTCAAGATAAGATAGGATCTAGTGAAGCCACAGTGTTCAGTTAGTTATTAATAAACTAAAAAAAAAGTAATTTCAAACTACTATCCATTGGTGTACACCTATACCACCCCTCCTCCCTTTTATGAGCTTTAGACGGAAGCATTTTTTTGAAAATACAATTTCTCATTCTCCAATTCATCCTTTTCATTTTTGCCCTTAACCATGCTGAGGCTCCTCTTCGGCCACAGATCCAGATGTATCCCATCAGATGGTGCAGGTCGTGGCCTCTCCCCATCAGTGGGAGAAGTGGCAAGGAAGCATTGAAAGAAGCTTCCTGGCCACATGGTGAGTCTCCAGTCTTTTGGCTAGCTCTGATGGAGTTAACATGAGGTTTTTACATTTTCCCTTGTCTGATGGGGGAAGCACGAACGTACTAACGTGCCATACCCCAATTCAGCCATCCTTTCCCCATGTGATAGGGGAAGGAGGGAAAGCATGTGACTCGCTGCAAGTTGCCACACATGCCTTCTGTTTAGCTGATGATTTCCAGTGAAACAGGACAGAAGTGGTGGTGGTGGTTGGGGGGGGGGGCTCAACAGTGTGATGAGGTCCCCATGTCTGAACACAGACTTGAACTTGGACCTTCCAGGGTCTCAGTCCATCTCCCACTATACTATCAACCTCATCAGACAGGGCATGGAAAGCATCCTGGGATGCTTCTCCACCAGTCCAGTGATGGATGGGCACACCTCCCACCATTGCATGACACTTCCCTCCCAACATGGGAGCCTGTCTAACATGCATGACGGGGAAAGTGTCACAGTGAGGAAGTGGCACATAGGATGATGGATTTGCCCCGCTGCCCTTCTCTTTCTTTATTGACAAAGAATACTTGGCCTGGCTCATGTAATAAGGTCACTAACCATACTAGCTTATAGCTGTGTTAGGAACAAATTCACAATAGCAGCAACAGATCACAAGCTGAAATAAATAGCAGTTTGAGATTGTTATATTGGTAGCCTTCAAACATAAATCTTGAGTCTTGAATATAGTAAAATGTAAAGTGCCATTTTGTGATGTAGTGAAATTTGGCCCAGGCAAAAAACATGATAAAAGTAGAATGAGAATCTTTTGAGGCAATTTTTTTTTTCTTCTCTTCCTTCTAACATAATTGGGTGCTTGAAACTGTACCTTTTGCCATGCTTCTCCAAGCCTCAAGCAGATGCCATGGCACTTCTAATAAAGCTGTAGTCTCTAGATCTGCCAGGCTCAAACTCTGTTATCATCTTTATTGCATTTGAGCTTTAGTGGCATCAAATGCTACATCTCAATATTGGATTTTAAACACACACATACACACAGCCTAGCTAGGCTGTAATCTTTATTTGGTCTCTGTATGTAATGAAAAGCCAAACACTCAGAAGAAAGCAATCAGGTAGACCAGAAGATAGCAAGAAAGATAGACAAGTGAAATGAAACGATATTGTTTCATGTGATTTTTAATTTTGCAGTTTGGCACATGATAGCACTGTAACCGTTGGCCGCATTTAAATGTTACTGTTTTAGATTAAGGGTGCATCTACAGTGTAGAGTTAATGCAGTTTGATACTACTTTCATTGCCATGGCTCAATGCTATGGGACCATGAGAGTTGTAGATTAACAAGGTTTTTTTTTAGTGTTCTTTTCCAGAGTGTACTGCTGCCTCACCAAACTAAAAATCCCTGGATTCCATCCACACTCATACACCAGAAACATTTAGCTTTTAGATTCATAGGGGAAAATCCTGGGACTTGTAGTTTTGTGAGGCACCAGAACGCTGAGGAGGCAGGAGGGAGCCCTGACCATCCTGCATGGATAGTGGCTTGAATAGATTTGAGTGGTTTGACTAAAACCCTAGAAGACTAGGATTCAAATGTCTGCTCAACCATGGATGTCCTTCAGCAAGTCACACGCTTACTGCCTAGATGGCAATGGCAAAATTCCTCTGGTCAAATCTTGCATGAAAACTCCAATATAGGGTTACCATAAGTCAGAGTGGACATGAAGGTACATAGCAAGAACAAACTAGTAATCTTAGTTAAACACTGTATGGTCCTCCAGGGATTATTGGACCACAACTCCCAGAAGCCTTGGTTAGCAAAGGCAATGGTGAAGAATGCTGAGAATTGCTGTTTAACAATATATGGATGTCTACATGTTTTCTATCCCATCAAACATGAATTCTACTTGGCTGAGTTATATAATCATGGTTCCTGAGTAGACCATTTTTGCCATGTTGGGAAGAACAATAAAGAACAAAGAACACAAAGCCACACACCAATGAAAATTGAAAATCAGATGACTATTCTATCCTTCATGAACTCACATTGAATTGAGGATATGTGTGTTATTTTAAAAAGATAAAGCTTTTGATTAATCACTCTTCTGTTATGAAATGAAGATCAAGACTCTTAAATCGTCTACTTTGATATTGAAACCTGAATGTTGCCACATAACCTTTCAGTCTGAAGTAAACTTAAATTGGAATCATTAAGAGCTAAATTTAAAGGTACTCTTCAAAGTTTCAGGACTTGATTTAGACATTTCATCATGTTTGCATTCATTTAAGCATCCCATATTAAACATTTGTTTTATTGTGAATAATTATTTGTAACCTTGCTGATGAAATACAACTTTCATCTCTTAATATTTTCATTTTTTTTAACGATTCTTAGGCATGTGCTACCTTGTCTCGAATTTGAAATATTATGATGTGGAAGGAGTGCCCTCTGGTGGCATGTGACAGACAGCTTTTCCCATTTTCTGCAAACACATTCTGAATCTTAGATTACATTATTTTACCCCCATGTTTACTTGATTGTACGTTATGGTGATATTTATGGGAATTTGCTTTGAGTAGATGCAGAAAGGATTTGGAATTTTCCAGAGAATAAGTAAAGGTATGAAATGCATTAAATGGTAATAAACCTGCTCTAAGTTTTAGAACTTAAATTTCACACTGAAAAATTGCAGCCAATTTATTATCCCACTGATGTTGATGCAACCAGCCAAACACTGTTAGCAATGTGCTTGTATTTGCACATTTGTATCTTTTTAACAGCACCTATTAGCCCTGATCCCAGTTGAGACCACAGTGGGCTCCTGTGATGCCTCATGGGCCTTGTAGTCCTGTTCCTAGTGCTATCGTGGCAGATGAAGATGAAAACATGGGGTTTTCGCCGGTTCAACATCACCTGCCGGATGTTGATGTTTGTCCTCAAGAATTCAGTAAAACAGACCTTGAGCATTCCTCACCTCCGTTTCCCAGGAGGGAATCTTACTCTAGAGACAGAGGAGTCAGAGAAGCAAATCGCAGGAGTTTACGGATCGCTGCCAAACAACAGGCTGATTAGGCCTGCTTCCCTTGGGAAATTCTAAGGAGTCTTGCATCTGGACAGAGTTGGGTTTCGCTTCTCGTTCTCTAGGGAAAGAGATTGTTGGCGGGAAAACGAGACCCAATATAGGTGTTTGACGCGGGAGATTCTTTGCGGAGTCAACAGAGCTGCTTCAGGAGTGAGATCGTGTGTGGACTTCGTAACCCCAGTTCCTTGCTTCCCGGATCAAGAATTCAAGTACTGCCTTGCTTTGCTGTTATCCACGGACCTTGTTCCAAGATTCACTGTTTGCCTTGTTTCTAGTCACGGACCTTGTCAAAGAACCAAGTCTATTTCCAGCCTTGTTGTCAAGCTTCTTTGGACTTCTAAGACTCTGACATTTCCCCACACTATTGCTTGGCAATAGTGTGTGTTTCGGTATTGGATAAAGAACTTTGAACTCTAATATCATTTATTGGACAATACATTTTTGGACTATACTTGACCTCATTTGAAAGGTCTGCTTCTGAACTATATTCTTCACTTGATTTTATTGCTTTTATATATTTCCTTAATAAAGATACTAGATAGAGATTGGCCTCCGTGTATGGTTCTTGGTGCCCAGCTGCCAGGGGTCTGACAGCTCCATAACTGTGTGGGGGAAAGTGTGCTACTATTTTCTTATAGAAAGAACAAAACTTTTTATTTGTTCTCTAAGTTTATAGCTGCTGGAAGAAGAAAAAGTGTGGTAACAAGGTGGGAAAGTAATATCAAGTGAGGAATTGCATTCTCTAATTGATAGCTCTCCCCCAACAGCCCAATGTTGTCAGATTTATTTTTTCTAGCCAGCACATTGGTTTTGTTCTCCCTCCTTTCTATGCAGTTGGAATATTAGTCCAAGAAAATAGTTTAAAATGTCCATACCAAATTTCTTATTTTGCTCTTTCTTTTTAATTTTTGTTTAATATCCAGGTTTGAATGTTTCAAAAGCAGTGAACTCCTTAAGACACAGAGAGAATTCTTCCAATATACAGATAATAGTTTTTCAGAATGAAATATTCAATGCACTTTGAATATTGCAGTTCAACTTTTTTTGGAAAGGTCCCCACTGTCCAGATACACCAAAAACAACTTCACCTCTCTATACTGATAAAAAAAAAAAAAACAGGCCGAATCTGGACCTCGATGAGAAAGTCCCCTCTGCTTTCCTCTCATTCATAGGATGGGAGGTTGTTGGTAGTTGGACTCCAGATACTTGTGGTGAGCCCTGTGTTTCCCACCCACAATGAATCAGGACTAATACACTTCATGATCCAACTTAAAATATTGATGGGTTTTGGAGGGGGGCTTATAGAGTATGACGGGAGTCCTGTCACATAGGCAACCAAACAATGTATCAATGACTTAACAATGAGCAAGTAAGAACCAACCAACCACAGAAGACCATCAGAGGGTTGACATGGAGACCTATATTAGCAGGATGTACCTGAGGGAGAAATACAGTCCTGCTTTGTGTTTCATATCACTTTTACTTGTCACAATGCAGACTATTCATTTTTGTCATCCAGTTCTACATTCAATATCTTCTGTGATAAACAGTTCTTCCCTCTTTTGGGCACTCTTAATTCTACATCTTATTGTTTAGGTTTAGCAGCAGAACAGAGAGAGAAATAACTTCTTCTCTTATTAAAATTGCCTACTGAAGCAAGTGCATGATCTCAGCAAACACCTTCCACAGAAAGTGCCCTTGATAAACTGGGGTGTGAAAGTAGAATCAATATAGAAAATGGCAAAGAAAACAAGACAGTTCACTGCGCAATGTGACAGAATGCATTTTTTTAAAAAATATATTTTATAACACTGCAAACTGACTGTCTTCACACCACAGCAGTCTGAACAAGAGCTGAAGAAAACAATATCTGCTTTTAAGATTACTGGGGGGGGTGTATCCCTGGAGCAAAGAGGAGATCTATCATTACAAACATGTCTGGCACTTCCTTAATTCTCTTCTCAGCTATATTGGGTTCTGTGTTGTGTCGTGATAGTTAAATGAACAGAGCTTGGAAAAGCTGGCAACAACAACAACAACAGCAACAGCAATATCAATTGTTGCTGTTGCTGTTATATTTGTTTATATCTACCTTTTCTCTAATAATGAGATTCACGACAGTTTACAAATTATTTAAATGATTATTATCAATATTGTATAAGATTACCTTCGGGCTGTATGTATAAGCTGTATATGAAACATATATGAACTCACGCTTAGATTTGGGTTGTATCTCCAAGATATGTCTTCATGTATGTATATGGAAATACAGCAGACTCTCAGATAACCAGCACCCAAGGAGATTGGTAAATGCTGGATACATATAGTTTTGGGTCCCTGGAAAGTTACTATTATAAATAGTAGGCTTGTCCGATCGATGGAAAAAATGTTTCAATTCTCGTTTCTAAAGTAGCGGGTGCCGGCTCTTCGATATAGAAATTATTTCTTAATTTTTCACCCAAAATTTTCGGATATTTTCGAAAATTCATAATGTTTCTAAAATGTTTCTAAAATGGCGGACGCACATGCGCAATTGCCAAAAAACAGGAAACCGGGGGGGACTTTTCTGGGGGTCTCCCGCCCTCATTTCTTGAGCTATTCTCATCAAATTTGGTACAGTGCGAGAACACGTTCCACACTCTTTGCTCAACAAATTGCAGAATGTTTCCTGTCTCCTATGATTTTTGGCAAATTTTCATAACTTTTTATAATACACTATTTTTCAATATTTGAAGAAATCTGTTCCTGGTTTGAAAGTCTTATTTCCTGTTCAATTGGGTTCTTATCACTGTAAAAGTCCCTCTTCTACTTGTGTAGACTTTGGATTAGAAATGCAGCACACGCCAAGCAATGCCTTGACAGGATTGGCAACGTCCTTTGGAAACTATAAATTGCCTTTGAACCTTTTGATCAATGGTGCCACTGGCTGACCTTGTGATTGCAAAAATGAAACTCTGGCTGAGGACTTTGGATTAGAAATGCAGCACACGCCAAGCAATGCCTTGACAGGATTGGCAACGTCCTTTGGAAACTATAAATTGCTGTGGACCCTCTATTGAATCAAATCAATGTCTGACTTTGTGATTGCAGAAATAAAACTCAGCCCAAGGCTTGGGAATAGAAATGGAGCGTGAGGGAAGCAATGCCTTGGCGGGTGCCCCACGTCCTTTGGAAACTATTTCTTCCAATGTACCCTTTAAGTTTGAAAACAATGTGTGTCTTTGTGATTGATGCAATAACCCTCAGCCCGGGGGCTTGGGATTACAAACGGAGCGGGAGGGAAGCAATGCACTTGCAGGAACGCAGACGTCCTTTGGAAACTATTATTTTCAAGTTCCCCCCCCCCCTTTCAGGATTGCAAAGAAGGGCTGATGTGGTGATAGCTAAATTCCAAAAAAGAAAACAGAAAGGCAAAGGGACTCCCTCTGGAGTAGAAAAGTAAAACACCCCAAGCTCTGCACTTGCAGGAACGCAGACGTCCTTTGGAAAATAAAAGTTCCCTAAAGCCACAGCAAGGACTCTGCCACAAACCCCAAGCCAATTTCCCAAAAAAACCCACAATATCGAACCAGCAACAACAGACAGACACTCTACCCCCTATAGCCAGAACAGTCACTTAGCCCTCTCTCCCCCAAGCAAGCAAGCAGCTTCCCAGTGCACGCGAACCACCCTCTCTCCTCGGTATCCTAGCCCAGAATGGCTTGGCTCAGTTGGGGAGGGGATTTTTATAGAGATCCTCCACGTGGACGCAGAGGATGCTAGCCCCCACCTTTTTCAGCCATCGTGGATGTCTCTGATTGGCCAGGGAGCGGTAGCCATGTTAGGCTGCGCTAGGCTCCCATTCATGTTAGGTTGCAGAAACAAAAAAAATTAATATTTTTTTAAAAAAAATATTAAAAAAAAGTTTTGGAAGGAGAAAAATTAACGAAAATTTAAAGAAACAATTAGAGAATGGGCCAACGATGGTTCGAATTACATTGCCAGTTGTGCCCAGGGAAAACGTTTCAATACTCGTTTCAAAAAACGAGAACAATCCGAAATAATTATGAAACGAGAAACATAATGAATATTTGGACAACCCTAATAAATAGACCTGACTAATACTATACCAGGTGGTATGGCAGGGGGTTGGACTGGATGGCCCATGCGGTCTCTTCCAACTCTACTATTCTATGATTCTATGATACCTCATACTGTACTGTGAACTCTGTATTGTCTTCATATTAATATTGAAATACAGTAAGCAAAAAGCAAGTAAGACAACTAAAAACAGACCTAACTTAATAAATAAAGTTTTATTGATTTATAAAACAATGTATGCTATGCAATATTATTTCTTTTATTCCCCCCCCCAATTGATTGAGAGTTCAGTTTGCTTGAGATCCAGAACCTCATCACCTGAAAGCAGGGGAAAGTGGAGGGAACAATCTTCTTTCATTCTCTACCATGCCTTTCCGTTTTCAGGGATGGTAGCCATCCTAAATCCTTTCCCCGCTTCCATCTGGTTTCTCTCCAACTACTGATGTTGGGAGTTGGGTAGCACTTGACTCCTGAAAATGGATTATTCCCTCTGTTTCCATGCAATGCTGCAATGGAGTCCCACGGGAAACCACCAGAAGTGACCTCACATCATGTGATGGCCTCTGTGGGACTCTGTTTCAGCAGCACAGAGAAATTGAAAGAAGAATGGGTGGGATGTAGTCCTCAGTTAACTAAGAAGCTAACGTAATGTACATTCCAAAATAAATTTTAAAAAATCCAAAATTATAAACACTTATGGTCCCAGGCATTTCAGATAAATTTCTAGATTTCTACCTGTGTACCTATGCCTAAATGTGATATTCCAAAAGGCAAGGGGGAAAAAAGAAAGAAAGAAAGAAAGAAAGAAAGAAAGAAAGAAAGAAAGAAAGAAAGAAAGAAAGAAAGAAAGGAGATGGGAGTAATAGGTGGCGGCACATTGTTGGTTGGACATAGAATATTATGTACAGAACAAAATTATCAAAATGTAACAAATTACTTTGCTACAGGAAGTGGAAATTTTCATTTTATAGCAAAATAATGTATATTCTTAGTATATTTTTTTCAATTCCTGTAAAATGTGTTCAGATGGATTTGGCACCTTTTGAAAACAAGCTCCACACATGTGAACACATATCATTTGCCATTGTACAGAACTGTTATTTTTTTACATTTCTAATAGGCAGCATGATCATATGGGAAATTTTAGTTCAAAAGTGCCCTAATAATGAAGTCAAAAGCTGGGTTCTCATTGTGTGCCATTATAGGAGATGGGATCGAGGTTGGGTGGGCCCCAATTTGAAAAGATCATTGCAAATAATAAAGTCAGCTTTCTGGCAAGAGGGATGAGTCTCTCCATCACCCTACTGGGTAGAAATGAAGAGAAAGAGAGAGATATTAGAAGATGTAGGTAGAAAGGAATACACATATTTTGTATCTTATGTTTCTATTGACACTGAACCAAAGATGGCCTATAACAATACAGATGAAATCAAAGAATAGGAGATGTCCACCTGCCTCATGTTTTCTTATAGGACTGCCTACAGACTCTGGAAAAAACAACTTTTCCTTGGCTGTTATTTTCTGGTGACATCTGGCTGTCTTCTAGGAACAGAAACATTTTGATCAGACAAGTAATTGGTCCAGAAACGCAGGAATCTGCCTTGTAAATAGTTGGAGCATTGGCCCAAACAGTGCACTAGTGTCCATACAAGGAGTAGGAACACAAAAGGTAGAGAAACACAAAGGAATAGATCAGAAGCAGAAACTGAAACCCAAAGTTTCAAAATTATGAAAAATAAAATATGTGTGATTGAAATGAAAGCAATACAAAACACGAGAGCCACACAATGTGTAAAAAATGTTGTCTTTGAGCGTCTCCTACACCAAAGAACCCTGGAGAATGACAGAGCAGAATCTGGATGGGAAGGAATAATAAGGGCCATTTTTGCAGCCAAAATTCAAATGCTGGAAAGAAGTAATATGTTTTGCAGCCAACATCTGATGGCCTGTTTCTAGCAGCATCTGTTGACAATGGGGGTGGAGGTGAGAGAGGCAAAAATAGCCAAAGGCCGGCATGTTGTCAACCCCTAGGCTACACTGACTCATAGAGTTTCAGGTAGAGTCTTTCCTTGTGCTACCTAGAAATGCTAGGGAAAGGGAGTCTTTTCACGTGTAAAGCATTTTCTCAAAAACCTAATTATGGCTTAGTTCCTCATGAATGTTAATGTCCAGAAGACTTGTCTTAACAAGTTGACAAGTTTGATTTAGAGATTTTTGGCTTCTTTCTTGTTTTGCAGAGTCTTGAATCTTTAGTAGCCTCCCAATCAACAGGAATTAGAGAAGTTTTTTACATAGTCAGTGTAGATTAATGGTTTGAGTGTGGGGCTTAGGAGTTTATCAAATCAGCCTGTTGTCTCACACCAATCATATTGAAGCAAACAGAAACAAATTATCACACTTAGAATAATAGACTCATGGAGGTCTCGGTATTTGTGCTATTCTGCTGCTTTTGCAGTGCACAGTAGGCTTGATCGATCCATGAAAAATTTGATTCTAAACTCGTTTCAAAACTAGAGGGGGCAGTTTTTCGTTTTTGTTGCTAATAACGAATTTGGCCCCCAAAATTTTTCGAAATTAACGAAAATTCATTATTTTCGAAATTAATTCGTTAATGGCGGACGCGCATGCGCGGTGGCCCAAAAACAGCCCGAAGGGGGGGGGGACTTAGGGGGCTCTCCCGCCCTCATTTTTTGAGTGATCTTCTTCAAACTTGGTACAGTGGTAGAACACATTTAACACTGATAGCTCACCAAAATGTGGAACGTTTCCCTTATCCTCTGATTTTTGGCAAATTTTCATAGCTTTTATAATAAACCATTTTTTAATAATTGCAGAAATCTGTTCCTGGTTTGAAAGTCTTATTTCCTGTTAAATTGGGTTGTCTTTACTGTGAAAGTCATTGCTCTACTTTAGAAACTTTGTTTTTGTGGCTGAAACTTTGTTAAATTGGTGTAGTCCCTGCATATGTGTGTGTGTAAAGGTATCCCTTGACGTTAAGTTCAGTCATGTCTGACTCTGGGGGTTGTGCTCACCTCCATTTCTAAGCCCAAGAGCCAGTGTTGTCCATAGACACCTCCAAGGTCATGTGGTCGGCATGACTACATGGAGTGCCATTACCTTCCCGCCACAGCGGTACCTATTCATCTACTCACATTGGCATGTTTTCAAGCTGCTAGGTTGGCAGAAGCTGGAGCTAACAGCGGGCGCTCACTCTGCTCCCGGGATTTGAACCTGGGACCTTTCAGTCTGCAAGTTCAGCAGCTCAATGGTCTTTGCCTTGGCTGCCTTCCAGATCAGGCTTATAACCAGCCTATTATGGGCCACAAATTAAAGAAAATTCAATCCCATTTAAGCACAACATGAACAGTTTTGATGCCAAAACCATAAACTCTGTTTATTAAACTCTACGATCCAAACTTTAGAACAACTTGCAAACAATTGAAGGTTAGACCACAGTAATAATAACCAATTCTATTCCTTTCCAAAATTTAAACATAAAATAGTATCTTTCTTTCCAATAGCATATAAACTTTTCCTTTCTTTACAAAACAAAATTCTAGACAGTAGCCATTTAGAAGATATTTCTATATTTTCCCTGCAAAGGATAGGGCTGCATCCCTCTGGAGACACACATGATAACCCGGACATGATATAAGGCACTTATATACGTTAAATAAACATGATGTCATTGCATATATAAAAGAAGCATGATATTAGGCAATTATAGTTGCAAATAATATAATTAAACATGTAAAAATTATACATCCATACATAAAAGAAACATGTAAAGTAACTGCATATATAAAACACAATATAAAATATGATATAAGGCAATTACAGATGTCAAAGGAACGTGATATTACATATGTAAAAAACATGATTATATGTATAAAAAAGCATGATACAAGGTGTCAGGATCTAGGCTGCTGGGCACCAATAACCATACACTGAGGCCAGATTCTATCTAATATCTTTATTAAAGGAATATATAAAGTCAATAAAAACAAGTGTAGAATAAAGTTCAGAAACAGACCTTTCAAATGAGGCCAAATATAGTCCAGCAGATTATTGTCCAATATGAAATATTAGAGTCCAAAGATTATAATCCAATAACCGCAACACACGCTTTGCCAAGCAAAGCGTTGGGAAAACAGAAAAAGTCTTGAATCCAATGAAGCTTGACACAAGGCTGAAAGTTACTTGGAACGTGGCTGGAGCTGTGGCTAAAGGCAAAGCAACTTGAAGCATGGAACAAGATCTGTGGTAAATCCGTGAGACGAGGACAAGGCTTGGAACTAGATTCAGGAGGCAAGGAACAGGATTCGAAGTCCACACACACATGACCTCTCTCCAGGAGCTGACGAATTGACTCCGCAAGGAATCCTTCGTGCAATTTCCCTATATTGGGTCTCGTTTCCCCAAACAACAATCACTTTCCCTAGAGAACAGGGAGCGAAGGAAACCAGCTTGCAGGTGCAAGACTCCCCGTATTTTCTCAGGGGAAATACTTCTAATCAGTGGCATATTTGGCAGCAAGGCGAGCACTACTTCTAAATTTTTCTCTCGATCCTCTATCAGTCGTGTAAGCCTGTTTTCTCCCATAAGGGGGAGAGTTCCCACCAAGGTCAGGTTTAATTGGTTCTTGGACTAGAACTTCAGGCAGCTGCCAAGGCTCTGACTCCGACCGGAAATCTGGGGAAAACTCCATATTTTCCTCCTCATCTGCCACAATACTGTCAGGAATAGGACTGCAGGGCCCATGAGTCATCACACTAGGCAACTGACACATCTAAAAGAAACACAATATAATTAACCTAGGTACAACAAATGTGAAAGAAGGCAACAATATACATAAAAAAACATTTCTGGACTCACAAATGTAGTCTAAGAGAATTGGGCTTCCATTCTCCAAACCTGAAACAAAGTGGGAGGAAATGTAAAGAGTGTTAATGATGCTCGAAATCAAATGTTGTTCTTTTACAAAGTCAAACTAAAACTAAGAATAAATGCTTCGGTCTTCTCCTGATCTTCTTATCTCCTCACCTTGCGTCCAGCCGAGTTACGTCCGCACTTGCGATACAGCGACCTCTTCCCTTGGCTCAGTGGGCAGTATTTTAAAGTATGGGCCTTTTCGCCCGTGGCACCGCAGAACGGACAGGTGTATTTGCGCAAGATGGGGCACTCCACGGTGCCGTCCATCCCCTTCAGCCGGTGGGACGAATAGACCTGCTTGGATTCCCCGTTGTGTTTGCAGAAATTGCAAATCTCCTTGTTTTGGGAAGCCTGGCCATTGGCACTACCTTTGGAGCTCTTGCTGCTGGAACTGCTTCCATTAACCCATTGTGATGCTGTTTCAAAGTTGTCCTCGTTGAGGACTAGCTGCATGTCGTACTCCATTGTGTCCCAACTCTGAGATGGAAATGGGACCTTCTTGCGTTCCGCGATGATCTCCGTAACCACTTTCGCAAGGCTCAGATAGCCCTTCCATCTGTCAAACTCCCTGAACATGGAAGGGGCATAATGTGGCACGTGCATGGCTGATCTGGAGAGCATGGTGCCAATTCTACCCTGGTGTGGACACACACTGAATGCCACATATTGGAGGCGGAGTCTTTGTTTTATATATAAGGGGAGGGGTTCCAAACCTTTCACATTGGACCCTCCCATCTATTTTTACCCTCCTTTGCCCTAGATTTAACCCCCACATGTCTAGACAATCACAGCTTTTCAAGGAAGAGTTTGGTTTTTCCAATTTTTTAACTTCGGAGGTAATGCCACAGTTTCTCCCTTGAGGCAGTGGTTCTCGACTTGTGGGTCCCCAGATGTTTTGGCCTTCAACTCCCAGAAATCCTAACAGCTGGTAAAATGGCTGGGATTTCTGGGACTTGTAGGTAAAAACACCTGGAGATCCACAGGTTGAGAAACACTGCCTTAAGGGAACGTTAGCAGTTGTGGTTCTGTTTGTCCATCCAAGAATGAGTTGAATTTCTGCCTTGGATGAAATAGCAACATTGCACATCCAACGTTTGCCAAAGTCCTGAAGGACGGATCCAGTAATGATGAAGCCTGCAAGAGTGTTATATTGCTTTTGCATGGCAGAATAGCATTGGACTGGATGGTCTCTTCTACCTTTATGATTCTATGATGTTTGGCGCCATGACTCTATGATTCTATCATTTTAGGATTCTAGGACTTTTGGGATGATTCTGTTACTTGGTTCTTTGAGTCTATGACTTTAGGGACCATGTTTCTATTATTCAATGACTTCTGTGACCATATTTCTATGACTTTTGTGACCATTCATGGGCCATCTGGCTAGTATTCCGGGACGGTAAATGATATATCGGTTACAGCATCAGATATTTCTGGATACAGTAGAGTCTCGCTTATCCAACATTAACGGGCTAGCAGAACGTTGGATAAGCAAATATGTTGGATGATAAGGAGACATTAAGGAAAAGCCTTTTGAACAGCAAATTAGGTTATTTTACAAATTAAGCCCCAAAAAATCTTGTTTAACAGCAAATTAGACAGAAAAGGTAGTTCAATACGCAGTAATATTACGTAGTAATTACGAATTTAGCAACAAAATATCACAATATATTGAAAACATTGACTACAAAAATAAGTTGGATAATCCAGAACATTGGATAAGCGAGTGTTGGATAAGTGAGACTCTACTGTATATTGTTTTTGCATGGCAGAATGGCGTTGGACTGGATGGTCTCTTCTAGCTATATGATTATATGATGTTTGGTGCCATGTTTCTATGATTCTATCATTTTGTTGTCGAGCAATTTAGAACAGTATAGGATACCGCTAACTGTTTCTTTGAGTGGTGTTCTGTGGAAACACAACCCGCCCATCCTCCCCCGCTGATTTCATGAAAATAAAAGAAAAGAAAGAATAAGCCACATCCGGCAAGGCCCACACACTGAAATACTAGGCCGGCCATCGTTGGCCGGCACGCTTCCCTGTGAGGAAGAAAGAGGGGCCGCCGCCCCAAAGGAGGCTTCTGTGCAAAATCGCATAAAGGGGTAAAGAACGACAGCCGGCGAGAGAAGAGAGAGGCGGTGCATCGTGGGAAACCCGACCACGTAGGCCGAGAGGCAGCAAAAAGAAAAGAAAAGAAAAGAAAAGAAAGAAAAAAGCCACAGGCGACAAGGCCCATACATTAAGCCGGGCCGGCCACTGTTTGCCGGCACGCATCCCTGAGAGAGAGAGAGAGAAAAAAAACCAGAGGACACCGCCCCAAAGGAGGCTTCTGTGCAAAATCGCATAAAGGGCTAAAGAACGACAGCCGGCGAGAGAAGAGAGAGGCGGTACATCGGGGAAACTCGGCCACGTAGGCCGAGAGGCAGCAAAGACCAAAGAAAAGACAGAAAAAGCCACCGCCAAAAAGGCCCACACTATAAAATACTAGGCCGGCCACCGTTGGCCGGCACGATTCCCAGACAGGAAGAAAGAGGGGCCGCCGCCCCAAAGGAGGCTTCGGTGCAAACTCGCATAAAGGGGTAAAGAACGACAGCCGAGAGAGAAGAGAGAGGCGGTGCATCGGGGGAAACTCGGCCACGTAGGCCGAGAGGCAGCAAAAAGAAAAGAAAAGAAAAGAAAAGAAAGAAAAAAGCCACAGGCGACAAGGCCCATACATTAAGCCGGGCCGGCCACTGTTTGCCGGCACGCATCCCTGAGAGAGAAAGAGAGAAAAAAAACCAGAGGACACCGCCCCAAAGGAGGCTTCGGTGCAAACTCGCATAAAGGGGTAAAGAACGACAGCCGAGAGAGAAGAGAGAGGCGGTGCATCGGGGGAAACTCGGCCACGTAGGCCGAGAGGCAGCAAAGACCAAAGAAAAGACAGAAAAAGCCACCGCCAAAAAGGCCCACACTTTAAAATACTAGGCCGGCCACCGTTGGCCGGCACCCTTCCCAGAGAAAGAGAGAGAAGAACAAAAAAAAGGAAATGTGGGCCCAAGCCCCTCAGACCCGGGGGGCCGGCCACCGTTGGCCGGCCCCACGCCCACACGCCGCAACCCACGGGGAAGGGCAGGCTTTCTTCACGTCTGCTTGCAAAATGTGGGCCCAAGCCCCTCAGACCCGGGGGGCCGGCCACCGTTGGCCGGCCCCACGCCCACACGCCGCAACCCACGGGGAAGGGCAGGCTTTCTTCACGTCTGCTTGCAAAATGTGGGCCCAAGCCCCTCAGACCCGGGGGGCCGGCCACCGTTGGCCGGCCCCACGCCCACACCGCTGAACCCACAGGGGGAAGGGCATGCTTTCTTCACGTCTGCTTGCAAAATGTGGGCCCAAGCCCCTCAGACCCGGGGGGCCGGCCACCGTTGGCCGGCCCCACGCCCACACCGCTGAACCCAGAGGGGGAAGGGCATGCTTTCTTCACGTCTGCTTTCAAAATGTGGGCCCAAGCCCATCAGACCCGGGGGGCCGGCCACCGTTGGCCGGCCCCACGCCCACACACCACAACCCATGACACAAAGATACACTCCATAACAGCAAACCGTCTAGCCTCTTGAAAAATCTAGCCATTTCTGTAGTCAATGATTCCATTATATTGTGATATTTTGCAGCTAAATTCATAAAGTAAGCAATAGCAACATATCATTTCAGCATATAGAACGACTTCTTATGTCTCCTTGGTTGTATAACATGCATTTATGGTGCTTTATTTGGATAATAATAACCTGATATGATGTGTTATATGCTTTTCTTCAACAAGTCCAATCCAAGAAATTTGCTTATTTCAGCAGTGGTAGGCCCGTTTGGCTTTGATCAGTGAGACTCTTCTGTGTTCATGTTGGGTCAATAAGACATAAGATATAACTGAAGTCACAGTCAGCATACAGCATTACCAGCTTAAAAAACAGTGGTGTAAAAACACGGCTCGAGTCCGAGGACTGAAGAGGAGGTAGTTTGACAGTTAAAAAACTATACAGTGCGAAATACTATTGGCCTGTCAAGCTATTCTTAAATAGGCTACAAACGACCACACAGACCTATAATGCTTTTTGGAGGAGGAAGGTTTTAAGGCTCTGATGTTAGGCACATGTTTCCATGCAGTTCCACTGCAGGTAAGACTAGTGTGTTCTTCAGGGGTTATTAAAGTTCTCCTGCAGATGACCTGGATAGAGGGAAATGACTTCAGTTGGTATACATACAGTTTAAGTAAACTTGAGGAAGTACAATTATGAAAGATATAGTGTGTAATGTAGTAGAAAGTAATTCAAAGTAGAAACAAAGCAGAAATGTTGATTCCAAAGGAAACATGAAGGCATTATTAAGTAATTGTTTTTAATAGCAAAAGAGATTCTGAGTGGATTGATTCTCTACTTCTTACTCTGCGTAAGATTATCATCACATGCTCTCGACTACACCCGCACAAGGCAATGGTACAGTAAAAGAAGACAATTTTGAGAAGTGGTAAAGGCCAAGGTGTCCCACTTCTTTCAGTGATTCCGCGTGCGCGGCCAGAGGGCGAGGGGAACAGCAAGAAACAGTTTCCACGAGACGGAACTTGCGCCCACTCCTTGAAAGCAGCCGCAAAGGCACACGCCCTGACGGGCAATCGGCAACGTCCGTGTGCGCGGACAGTGGGCAAGGGGAACCAAAGGCGGCCGTTCTGCCGCCACATCGTTGAGTACACTTCCTTTTAAGGTGAATGGGACACTGTCCCACAGTCTGTGATCACTCCACCCTCGTTATTACCAACAGACCAGCAAGAAACAGTTTCCACGAGACGGAACTTGCGCCCACTCCTTGAAAGCAGCCGCAAAGGCACACGCCCTGACGGGCAATCGGCACCGTCCGTGTGCGCGGACAGTGGGCAAGGGGAACCAAAGGCGGCCGTTCCGCAGCAACAGCGTCAATCACAACCTCTCAGGGTGATGGGAGACTGTACCACTGTCTTTGATCGTTCCACCCTCTTCTATCGTTTTACCCAAAGGCCAGCAAAAGGCAGTTCCCACTCTGGGTAACCTGCGCCCACACATTGCAAGCAGCCGCAAAGGAACACGCCCTAAGGGGGAAGGGCATATACCTCTAGAGTCTGGCGTCACATAGTCCGAGAGGCAGCAAAAAGAAAAGAAAAGTAAGGGAAAAAAACAAAGGGCAGCAAAGACCCCACCCTGAGCCAGCCGGCCACAGTTGGCCGGCATGCATCCCGGAGAATTCGGCACGGCCCTCCCACAAAGTTTTTTGTTTTTGCGATTTAAGCCTCTACCCACAGCAACACTCCACCACCCCAGGGGAAGGCCGTGTACCTCTTCTATCGTCCTGCCAACAAGCCAGCAAAAGGCAGTTCCCACTCTGGGTAACCTGCGCCCACACATTGCAAGCAGCCGCAAAGGAACACGCCCTGAAGGGGGAAGGGCATATACCTCTAGAGTCTGGCGTCACGTAGTCCGAGAGGCAGCAAAAAGAAAAGAAAAGTAAGGGAAAAAAACAAAGGGCAGCAAAGACCCCACCCTGAGCCAGCCGGCCACAGTTGGCCGGCATGCATCCCGGAGAATTCGGCACGGCCCTCCCACAAAGTTTTTTGTTTTTGCGACTTAAACCTCTACCCACAGCAACACTCCACCACCCCAGGGGAAGGCCGTGTACCTCTTCTATCGTCCTGCCAACAAGCCAGCAAAAGGCAGTTCCCACTCTGGGTAACCTGCGCCCACACATTGCAAGCAGCCGCAAAGGAACACGCCCTGAAGGGGGAAGGGCATATACCTCTAGAGTCTGGCGTCACGTAGTCCGAGAGGCAGCAAAAAGAAAAGAAAAGTAAGGGAAAAAAACAAAGGGCAGCAAAGACCCCACCCTGAGCCAGCCGGCCACAGTTGGCCGGCATGCATCCCGGAGAATTCGGCACGGCCCTCCCACAAAGTTTTTTGTTTTTGCGACTTAAACCTCTACCCACAGCAACACTCCACCACCCCAGGGGAAGGCCGTGTACCTCTTCTATCGTCCTGCCAACAAGCCAGCAAAAGGCAGTTCCCACTCTGGGTAACCTGCGCCCACACATTGCAAGCAGCCGCAAAGGAACACGCCCTGAAGGGGGAAGGGCATATACCTCTAGAGTCTGGCGTCACGTAGTCCGAGAGGCAGCAAAAAGAAAAGAAAAGTAAGGGAAAAAAACAAAGGGCAGCAAAGACCCCACCCTGAGCCAGCCGGCCACAGTTGACCGGCATGCATCCCGGAGAATTCGGCACGGCCCTCCCACAAAGTTTTTTGTTTTTGCGACTTAAGCCTCAACCCACAGCAACACCCCACCACCCAAGGGGAAGGCCGTGTACCTCTTCTATCGTTTTCCCAACAAGCCAGCAAAAGGCAATTCCCACTCGGCGTAACCTGCGCCCAAACATCTAAAGCAGCCGCAAGGCACACGTCCTGAAGGGGGAACGGCACCCTCTGCGTGCCAGGTCAAAGGGGGAGGGGACCCAAAAGCGGCCGTTTAACGACCACAGCGTAGACCACGGCATATAAAGGAGAAGGGACACTAGACAACCATTTGGAGAAATGCTGGCAAAGGCGGAGGAGTACCACTGTCTTTGATGATTCCCCCCTCCGAGTTATAAAGGCACCCTCCGCGTAAGCGGGCAGAGGGCTAGGGGACCCAAAGGCGGCCGTCCCATGACCACTGCGGCAACCACACCCGCTCTAGACAATGGGACACTGAAAGATGACAATTTAGAGAAGTTCTGTCCCAAGTCGAGGTGTATTAATTCCAGTGGATAAAGACATCCTCAAAGGTTCAGATGGACAGATAGTATACCTCTGTAAAGTGAGAGTCTGGCGTATTCCTACACCTGAAATGATTATCTGAAGTATCCACATCAAATATAACAGTGCTCTTTCTGTACAGGAGCTGCGAGGATCTGTAGAAGACCAAACAGTCATGGCTCGTGATGGTAATATTTCCCCCCCCCCCCCCCCCAAATAAAAAGGGAATTGAATGAAATCCGAACAGAACACAAAGAGGAAGCATTATCTACCTTGGCTTTTATGGTCTAATTTTCCACAGAATATCCTTCAACCTCTACAGAGCCAGTATTACATGAGAGAAAACGTTTTGTAACTTCCGAATACAGAGATGGGCCAAAAGTATATTAAGTTCAACAGGGACAAATGAAAGATAGTACTTCTCTCCGCGATGGTTGTTCGGGAGTGGAACTGTCTCCCCCGGACTGTGTTGGAGGCCCCTTCTTTTGAAGCTTTTAAGCATAGGCTCGATGGCCATCTGTCGGGGATGCTTTGAATGATACTTCCTGCGTCTTTCTTGGGGGAGAACTCGATGGCCCATGAGTTCTATTCCAACTCTACTTTTCTATGATTCCATGATTACATGATTCGTGAAACGGCCCCTTGAGATGGATGAACCCAAAAACGTCAGTGGGGCAACGTCGAGTGATGAAAAAGAGGAGAAAGGAAGGGAAAAGAGAGAGGAAAGCATTGTAGGATAGAGGAGAGAGTTGTTGGACAGAGTCCAAAGGGGCCACCCCCCCGCCCGGACGCCCAAAAAATTGGCCAAAGTTACTCTGAAGCAGAGTTGGTTAAAGGAGGAGAACTGTTGCTCTAGGAGCAGTCGGTCTCAAAATCCAAATCTGGGAAATTCAACACAGGAAGGTTGGCCTTCAGGAAAACAAGTTTCTCAACTGTTTGAGGGTCCAGCAAGCTGCGGTGGGGCGTGACTACATCTCCCGCTATGCTGAAGACCCTTTCGCTCTGGACGCTGGTGGGAGGACAGCTGAGGAACTGGCGGGCTACGTGCGACAGATCCGGCCACATGTGTTCGCGTGAAGCCCAATAGGACAATGGATCACAAGAAATTATCTCCGGAGGCTCCTCAAAGTACCTGTTGACCGAGCATTCGGCCGAGTCTACCTTTTGAGCAGAAGCCAGCAAAGAGGATTCTTCAGAGCAGGCAAGTATGGCCACCGTCTCTGCAAAGAAAACGTTTCCTGTTCGCGGCTGGAGATCCGTATCCCTACGGCAACCCCCTACCGGCTCCGCGGGACTTTCCGTCTCGCCACTAGCGCTAGTGCTTGGGGTGACAGGCAGTTCTGGAAGAGGGGCCGCTGTGCCCGTTTCCTCCACCCTGGCAGCAAAGACCTCCCTCACAAGGTCAACAAGTTGGGCCTTCCACATGGTAAAGTCTTTTGGGCAGACGTTGTACTTTAGCCGTGGATCACACAAGGCCGCCAGCATATGGACCTTGCTGGAAAGAAGTGGCTCTAGCCGTTTCCGTACAGCAAAGGACAACCTCCTCACCACCTCCTGGACCGGCGGTGTCAGCGGTCCAGCCAGGGAGTCCATTGTTCGACCGGCCCCAAGCCTTTCTAGGTGCCTCCTTAGCCTCAAGACCATGGGCACTGCCTGGCTCAGAAGAGCTTTTGATTCCGAAAGTGTCTCAGTGGCATGTTTGAATGGCTTTAGTACGTCTACTAGCTGGGAGATGGTGTCCCACTCTTGCTTAGTTGGAACAAGCTTGCTAACAGGCGCAACCAAAGTGAGGGAGATGCCGTGTACCGCCTTCTGCTGCTCGACCATGCGTTCGAGCATTTTTAAGGTTGAATTCCACCGAGTCGAGACGTCCTGGAGCAGCTTGTGCTGCGGGAGGCCTTCAAGGCTCTGCTTGTCTCTCAGCTGCCGGGCTGCCTTGATGCTCCGGTGGAAGTAGCCCGCGATCTTTCTACAGCGCTCGATCAGCAGGGAGATGTTTGTGTTGCTGCCCGACTGCTCTTCCTGGCTCTTTAAACCTTCCTTGACGGTATTGTGAAGCAAGTGGGCCATGCAGGACACATTCTGAAACCCGGCACTTTCAACCGCTTTGATCATATTTTTCCCTGCGTCCGTCACCATAAAGCCCCTCCTCATTTCTTCCGGCCTACACTGCATCCATTCCCCCATCATGTTTTCCAGATAGTTGCAGATGGTCTCTGCCTTGTGATCACGATCAACTACCTCCAATGCGAGGAGTGCCCAACGATGGGATGTATCCATAGTGCCTTCCTTCTCCCACCAATGTGCCGTGAGAGAGAGGTAGGAGTGGCCTCCTCCCAAGCTTGACCAAATATCAGAGGTAAAATGGATGTGTCCTCCCATGGCGGTACGCAACATCTGGATAATGCGTTCCTTACAGCCCTCGTACAAGCCGGGGATTACTTTTCTGGAAAAGGTGTGACGGGAGGGGATTTTGTAGCGGGGGCACAGTCGTTTCATAAGGCGTACAAAGCCTTCTTGTTCTACCAGGCGGAAGGGATGGTGATCTAGGGCAATCATCTCTCCCACAGTTTGGGTTATCTGCTGGGGTGTGAGCAATGTTTCCCCCGTTTTCTTTCTGTGTAATGGAATGGCCCAATCCTCCAAGGTGGACTGTGTCCGCCTTCCACTATCTTCACCTGGTGAACTTTGCGTGCTAAGGCTGCCACTGGAAGGGCTTGCAGTTCCCCCTCCCAGCGAAATGGAGGGATGGTGTCGCTTCATGTGAGAGCTCAACCCCGAGGTCGCAAGATGTCTCGTGTCTCTGCCTCTGCTGATATTTGCCCCACAGTGTCTACAAACTGCCAAAGTAGAACTCTGAGAGTGGACATGGAAATGGTCCCAAATAAATGACCTTGGCCTCCCCACAGCCACTGTGGCGACGCCCTCAGAGATGGGAGTCGTGGGCACCCTTTCAGCAGCATGAGAAAGTCTACGTTTTGATGGTAGTACCTCCTCTACCTCCTCCTCACTGTCAGTAGCTGGGGGAGGGGTGGGGTTATCTATATCCTCACTATCCACCACCTGTAGTTCCAGGACGGCAACACCTGTATGTTCCAATGATCGTCCAGTTGTCTCAGCTCCATGCGACAGCCGGCTCCGGGTGGATGCCTGTGAACTGTCTGCATTAGAACAGCCTGGTTCTTCATCAAGTCCACCCACTCCCATAGTTCGGCGTTCCAGACGTATGGGACCCACCTTAACTTTTTTGGCCCCCCACAGTGTCCTGGCCGTGGCTTGACCACTACTAGGACTTGCTCCCCCAGACCCGCGTACAGCTGAGCGCTTCATGTCAAGGGGAGTGTTTTCAGGTAACAGAAGGGATGATGGTAAGGTG
Source organism: Anolis carolinensis (assembly GCF_035594765.1). Lineage (NCBI taxonomy): Eukaryota > Metazoa > Chordata > Lepidosauria > Squamata > Anolidae > Anolis > Anolis carolinensis. The sequence continues at coordinate 260,085,589 of NC_085843.1, read as the reverse complement.
TTGTGTTACTGGTGGGAAATATTTGTTGAATCTTGATTGGCAACGTGTTATATTCTGGCCAATTTACTGTTGCAAAAGCGTAGTCTATAACATTTAGTTAGTTTTATTTATTTACAAGGGGATACCTGTACTTTCCAGTTCTAAAGGAAAGTATGGGATATGCAACTCTTTCCCAAAGTTGGCTTGGGAAAATCAGGAAGCGTCCCTGGCAGACACACTCCCACGCAGCCCTGGAGGTGTTTGAGACTGGGAAAGGCAAGGCACAAAGGCAAGCTTTTATTTTCCCCGAAGGAGTTGTATTTTGAACAGGATGGGATATGCAACTCTTTCCCAAAGCGTCCCTGGCAGACACACACACAAGGCAAGGCACAAAGGCAAGCTTTTCTTTCCCCAAAAGGAGTTGTATTTTGAACAGGATGGGATATGCAACTCTTTCCCAAAGCGTCCCTGGCAGACACACACACAAGGCAAGGCACAAAGGGAACCTTTTCTTTCCCCGAAGGAGTTGTATTTTGAACAGGATGGGATATGCAACTCTTTCCCAAAGCGTTCCTGGCAGACACACACACAAGGCAAGGCACAAAGGGAACCTTTTATTTTCCCGAAAGGAGTTGTATTTTGAACAGGATGGGATATGCAACTCTTTCCCAAAGCGTCCCTGGCAGACACACACACACCCGTAGCCCAGGGGAAGGCAAGGCACAAAGGCAAGCTTTTATTTTCCCGAAAGGAGTTGTATTTTGAACAGGATGGGATATGCAACTCTTTCCCAAAGCGTCCCTGGCAGACACACACACACCCGTAGCCCAGGGGAAGGCAAGGCACAAAGGCAAGCTTTTATTTTCCCGAAAGGAGTTGTATTTTGAACAGGATGGGATATGCAACTCTTTCCCAAAGCGTCCCTGGCAGACACACACACAAGGCAAGGCACAAAGGGAACCTTTTCTTTCCCCAAAAGGAGTTGTATTTTGAACAGGATGGGATATGCAACTCTTTCCCAAAGCGTCCCTGGCAGACACACACACAAGGCAAGGCACAAAGGCAAGCTTTTCTTTCCCCAAAAGGAGTTGTATTTTGAACAGGATGGGATATGCAACTCTTTCCCAAAGCGTCCCTGGCAGACACACACACACCCGTAGCCCAGGGGAAGGCAAGGCACAAAGGCAAGCTTTTATTTTCCCGAAAGGAGTTGTATTTTGAACAGGATGGGATATGCAACTCTTTCCCAAAGCGTCCCTGGCAGACACACACACACCCGTAGCCCAGGGGAAGGCAAGGCACAAAGGCAAGCTTTTATTTTCCCGAAAGGAGTTGTATTTTGAACAGGATGGGATATGCAACTCTTTCCCAAAGCGTCCCTGGCAGACACACACACAAGGCAAGGCACAAAGGGAACCTTTTCTTTCCCCAAAAGGAGTTGTATTTTGAACAGGATGGGATATGCAACTCTTTCCCAAAGCGTCCCTGGCAGACACACACACAAGGCAAGGCACAAAGGGAACCTTTTCTTTCCCCAAAAGGAGTTGTATTTTGAACAGGATGGGATATGCAACTCTTTCCCAAAGCGTCCCTGGCAGACACACACACACCCGTAGCCCAGGGGAAGGCAAGGCACAAAGGCAAGCTTTTATTTTCCCGAAAGGAGTTGTATTTTGAACAGGATGGGATATGCAACTCTTTCCCAAAGCGTCCCTGGCAGACACACACACAAGGCAAGGCACAAAGGGAACCTTTTCTTTCCCCAAAAGGAGTTGTATTTTGAACAGGATGGGATATGCAACTCTTTCCCAAAGCGTCCCTGGCAGACACACACACAAGGCAAGGCACAAAGGGAACCTTTTCTTTCCCCAAAAGGAGTTGTATTTTGAACAGGATGGGATATGCAACTCTTTCCCAAAGCGTCCCTGGCAGACACACACACAAGGCAAGGCACAAAGGCAAGCTTTTCTTTCCCCAAAAGGAGTTGTATTTTGAACAGGATGGGATATGCAACTCTTTCCCAAAGCGTCCCTGGCAGACACACACACACCCGTAGCCCAGGGGAAGGCAAGGCACAAAGGCAAGCTTTTATTTTCCCGAAAGGAGTTGTATTTTGAACAGGATGGGATATGCAACTCTTTCCCAAAGCGTCCCTGGCAGACACACACACACCCGTAGCCCAGGGGAAGGCAAGGCACAAAGGCAAGCTTTTATTTTCCCGAAAGGAGTTGTATTTTGAACAGGATGGGATATGCAACTCTTTCCCAAAGCGTCCCTGGCAGACACACACACAAGGCAAGGCACAAAGGGAACCTTTTCTTTCCCCAAAAGGAGTTGTATTTTGAACAGGATGGGATATGCAACTCTTTCCCAAAGCGTCCCTGGCAGACACACACACACACGTAGCCCAGGGGAAGGCAAGGCAGAAAGGCAAGCTTTTATTTTCCCGAAAGGAGTTGTATTTTGAACAGGATGGGATATGCAACTCTTTCCCAAAGCGTCCCTGGCAGACACACACACAAGGCAAGGCACAAAGGGAACCTTTTCCTTCCCCAAAAGGAGTTGTATTTTGAACAGGATGGGATATGCAACTCTTTCCCAAAGCGTCCCTGGCAGACACACACACAAGGCAAGGCACAAAGGGAACCTTTTCTTTCCCCAAAAGGAGTTGTATTTTGAACAGGATGGGATATGCAACTCTTTCCCAAAGCGTCCCTGGCAGACACACACACAAGGCAAGGCACAAAGGGAACCTTTTCTTTCCCCGAAAGGAGTTGTATTTTGAACAGGATGGGATATGCAACTCTTTCCCAAAGCGTCCCTGGCAGACACACACACAAGGCAAGGCACAAAGGGAACCTTTTCTTTCCCCAAAAGGAGTTGTATTTTGAACAGGATGGGATATGCAACTCTTTCCCAAAGCGTTCCTGGCAGACACACACACAAGGCAAGGCACAAAGGGAACCTTTTCTTTCCCCAAAAGGAGTTGTATTTTGAACAGGAAAAAATATGCAACTCTTTCCCAAAGCGTTCCTGGCAGACACACACACAAGGCAAGGCACAAAGGGAACCTTTTCTTTCCCCAAAAGGAGTTGTATTTTGAACAGGAAAAACACCCACAGGACAGCCCTTTGCAAGTTTGCAACAACAAAACAAATAGAAAGACCTAAGACCCACACCACCAAACTCAGCCACAGACCACCCCACCTTTTCTCCTGTCCTGGTCTTCACACAGCCATGCTGTGACGCAGCAATGTTTCCTGCCTGCCTACACCAATCTACCCTTCCACCCTCTCCAAAAGTCCCAGTGCGACTGAGCCACGAGGCGTGTGCACGCTGTTTTCATTAAGCACGTCCTACCAGCCCCTCCCCCTGGTTAAACGTGCTCTCTGATTGGCTACAAGGTGCAAACAACACACTAGATTGCCCCAGTGGACTTAAAAAAGTTTGGATGATTTGACAAAGCATTTTTTAAAAACGAAAAAAAAGGCGCCATTACGGAAAACGGCCAATCGCGGTTCGAAACCGCGATATCCAGGCGTGTGGACAGCCAAGATTCAATATTGCTTCAAAAAATCCGAAAATAACGAATCAATAACGGTAAACGGGGAAAACGAATTATTTGAGCAAGCCTAGTGCACAGTCTGATGATCACTCTTCTGCATGACCTTACTAACCCCTCCTCCATGTCATGTATTCCCTACACAGTATGTATACACTTTTTGATTTTTTAAATTTACTTTTGTTGCAATTGCACAATTATGGCAAAATATTTTTCCCAGGGAAGGTAATGTAAAGGAAAAGAAAAATAGAGTAAAAGCAACCTAACTCTGCTTGAAAATAGAAAGGAAGGGAATAAGAAAATAATGCCATTGACTGCAACAGAAGGGATCGATTGCACTAAAGGCTTTGCAATTGAAATGCAAAACAGCAATAGGAGAGACACAGAACCATGTGAAAAATGCAAGCCAAATAAGATATTATCCTGCTATAATTATGATTTCCAATCTCAGGAGATTAAGCCCTGGAACTCGAGGAGATAAGGGCCCAAATACCCACAGAGCCATGGAAATCAACTGGCTTTGAGCAATGCCTTTCTCTGATACTTCTCAAAAGAAGACAATGGTAAACAACTTCTGAACAAATCTTGCCAAGAAAACATTATACATTCCTTTGGCAGTTACTATAAGCCAGAAATAATTCAAGGGCACACATCAACAACCTCAAAATCTTGGGAAAGTGACATTTTGGATCACAGTTTCCCAAACCACCTGACCAACACACAGTTGTATTCCAAAACACACATAAAAACACATTCGCCTAAATACAACTTTCCACCATCAACATCATTGCACCTTCCCATTTATAGCACAGAAAAAGAGGCAGTTTTCCCTCTCTTACACGCCTCCCCCTCCTTTTTTTCACAAGGTCATCTCAGAGTTCTATATATGAACCCAGTTGTTTCATGGCAGGGTATACATACTACCAGTTTTGCTGTGATAGAACCACATTTCATCTGACACCTTAATTATCAAATTACAGGCTCACTCCTCTAGCTGTCTCTGACAGCAAGTAATCAGAGCAAGCAAAGATGCACAAGGAAAGACATTGACAAGGCTAATTTTGTTTTCATGTGCCATTACGGAATCTTAGTCAGAGAAGTTCTATCTGTCGAACCTCATGTACTATTGAAATGAGAGTGCTGATTTAACAAACTGGTTAGATTAAAATACTAAATGACTTTTCCCTCACATTGTTATGCAGGAAAGAACAGGATAAATAATGTACACTACAGTCAGTCCTCCACATTTAACTTTTGCAACTTTGATTATCTGTGGATTTGATTAAAATATTCTCTCTATGAATCTCTAATCCTCCAGTGCAACTCTATGGTCAATTTATGCCAAAGTCATATTAGTAGGCCTTTTGATTATTAAAGAGAACACTTCTCTAGGCATTTGTAGGGATTCTATGGCCAGTCTTTGGTAGAAGTTGACCATAAATTCATCTTATAGAATCTAGAGATTCCTAGAGAGGTGTTTTCTCAAGTAAAATCAAAAAGTGTTTTCAGTTGTGTTTCTTTCATGGGGGTCCTGTGCTCCTAAGCCCAGTGAATGTCATAGGCCTGTTGTATCTGCAAAAGGAAGAAGTATTGGTGCTACCCAAAAACCTTAATGCTCTTGCTAGACTTAACTCATATTTTGGATACATCGATTAGACACTTCGATCAAAGGCCATCTCAAAAAGTGCTATCACTGTCCAGTATTGTAATTGAGAATTGAATAGCATTTTCCCCCAAATATTTTTTATTAAACATTTACTCGGAAAGTAGAGGGAGGGGGAGCAAGGGAAGGAAAATAAAAATTTGGGGATAATAGATTAATTATTGGTTAGTTGCATCTTTACAAATGTCTAGTATGTCATGAGGAGAAAACAAGGAGGGTGAAGGTTGCTAAAGAATGAAGGGTTCTTTTACAATATTATCATTGTTACAGCAAGTTTTCATCTCAATTTCTTTAACACATATTACATAATATATTGAGGATTCTAACCATTTAAGTCCTTTGGTTATATCTTCTGTTTTCTCATATGTCTCCTGGTCTTCTTATATTCTTTTCCAATTCTTCTTCAATGGAAATTAAACTGAATTTTTCATAGCATTTGAACAGCATTTTTGTGCAGAACCAAAGACCACGAGAATTTAATTGCATAGCAATAGAACTAGTATCATCTTTTAAAACTCATACAGAATTTGGAAAGGTATTTCTACCCACCCCCAAAATAGGAAATTTAATAAATACTTATAAAAAATAGAGTCTGCAAAAAATAAAAGAAATAAAAATTCTTTAAGATTAACAAAACAGAAAGAATGTCTACTAACTAATTTGGGATACATTAAAAGCTTGTATAAAGGGAGATTAATACAGTTTAATACACAAGAAAAGGAAGAAAATGAAGAAAAAATTAATCAAATTCAAGAGCAATTAAAGAAAAAGAAATGGAAAGTAAAATTCAACCAATAAATATTAAAATAATTCAGAAGTTGAAACAGTTAAGATTTCAAGCCTCAATGCTATTAACACCTTAAATTTAAAAACCCTGAAAGTTGCTAAATGAAAAGCACTTTGAAACTAGGGAAATGGTTAGCAGATAATTTAAAAAAGACAAGACAAAGGAAATAGATAATTCTGGTGAAGAGAGAAGGTCAAGAAATCAAATGAGAGGACAAAATTATGAGTTTTGTAAAAAAAAAATAATTCCAAGATTTATGCACTAAGAGAAAAATACCCCTATGAGAAAATAAAGATTTCCTACAGAGACAAAAATTACCAAAGTTAACAGACGATGAATGAGATATCCTGAATAACCCTATCATGATACAGGAGGTCACTGCAGTGATAGGACACTTAAAGGATATTAAGGCCTCAGGATCAGATGGATACACAGCACTATTCTACAAAATATTTGAGGATGAATTAGCTTCTTGCCTGCATAAGATAATGAACTCAATTATACAAACTAAGGAGATATCAAAATCTTGGAAAGAAGCTACAATAACACTATTTCCAAAAGAAAACAGAGATATCACATTAGTTCGAAACTATAGACCAATTTCATTGTTAAATGTGGATTATATTTCAATATACTAGTTGATAGACTTTAAAAAATATTAAAAACCTGGATTCATGAAGATCAATCAGTATTTCTTCCTGGTTGACAAATTAAAGATAATATGAGAATAACCTTAAATGTAATTGGATATTTACATATTCATAAAAAAACCAAGTAGCATTGATGTTCTTGGATGCAAAGAAAGCCTTTGACAACATTTCTTATACTTTTATAAATGAATTACTACTGGCATTAGATTATGGAGAAAACCTTAGAAATGGAGTAAAGGCAATCTACTCTGAAAAAGTTGCGAAATACAAATAAATTATGACTTCACTCAAAAAATAGAAATCCAGAAAGGGTACAGACAAGGAAGTCCACTCTCATCTCGACTTTTTATACTAGCAGTTGAAGCATTCGTGAGGCAAATTCAATCAAACACCAATATAGAAGGTTTAACAATTAAGCTATAAAACTACAAGACAAGACTCTTTGCAGATGACATTGTGATTTTGACACAAAATCCTCTACAGAATATTCCAAAAGCAGAAATAATAATGGAATTTGGAGATGTGGTGCGACTGTCAATCGAGACAACAAAAAATATAACTCATAATATGAATAAAGAGAATCAAGAGATGTTGAAATAAAAGACAAAAATCAATATTACAACTAAAGTAAAATATCTGGAAATTCAATTAACAAAAAATAACTCTTCAACTATTAAAAATAATTATGAAAAAGTATGGAAAGAGATACAAAAAGATTTACAGAGATGGAACTATTTGGATTTATACTTACTTGGAAGACTATTGATAATTAAAATGAATGTACTTCCCAAAATGATATACCAGTTTCAAACAATTCCAATTTTACAAAGTATGCGTATTTTAAAATTTGGAATAAAAATTTGACAAAATTTATTTGGAAAAATAAAAGCATCTAAAATAAAAATTGAACACCTACAATATACAAAAGACAGAGAAGAAAATTCATTACCAAATATGATGAAGCGCTATGGATATGGATTAAAGAATGGGATCTTTTTTAAAAAAATGAAAGATTATTAACAATTGAAGGGATGGATTTAAGATATGGTTGGCATGCATTTTTGATATTTGACAAAATGAAATCAGACTTTAAGAAACACCTGCTAAGGACCTCATGAAAAGAATATGGAATAAATATTAAAAAAACCCCACCATTTTAATGACTATAAAAGAAAATTAAAGGTATACAAAATAAATATAGGAGGAGGATCAGGTGATATGCTGCTTGCACTAATCTCCTGCACATTAAAGTCATTCTGCTCTCTAGTGTGGCCCATTCCTCATTTCCTTTGTGATCATGATTTTTTTTCTTCATGTTATATTTCTGGGTGTTAATGGGATTTTCCCCTAATTCTGCCTGCTCACAGGAGCACCTGGATTTATGTTGTATGGACCTGCACAAAAACAATCTGCTTCCCATTATTAAAATGTAGGAAGCTGACACAGAATTTATGATACTAGTCATGTTCCATTTTGCATTGTGTTGGTTGTTTACGCCTTCCTTCTCTTGTTGTTCCACTTGCTTTTGGTGACCTTTGATCATGGTGCCCATGGCAACTCAGAGAACAGGATGATGTTGTGTTGGCAAGAAGATGTTTTGCTTTACAAGAGATTCTGTAAAGTTTAATACATAGAAAACAAAAATCCCATTTATTAAGGGAATTGTAGGTGTTTGCAAACACTGAGACTCTGTGGACAAACATTTTTTAAAAAATGAATATGACAGCAGACAATACACATTCATGTCTAGCCTAGTACATAAATTATTGGTAGGGTGACAATGGTACAGTCTGTAGGGTGATGATAGCAGCACATACCCATTTTATTCACCTCTAGTGATTTCTTGTCTGCAGCTCTAGAGATGTGGACATGGAGTAATTGATTGAAACACACACACACACACAGGCCATGAAATAATAAGCAATTAGAAGTAAACACATCAAACTAGATTGCATTCCTATATCTATACCCCTTATTCAAAGAATGTCTTGCAGTCCTTTGTTTTGCCTTTCTTTTGTGTTGTGTATTAATCAATATTGCCATAAAACACTTTAATATTAATTTGCAACTATATGTTTACTTAATTAAAAACACTTTACACAAAAATTTAATTTGTGGAGTAACAGCTCTAATTTGGTGACCAGTATAGCCAATTATCAACATGGCATCTCATTTTGGCATTTTCTGGCCCCTGATCCTGCCTCTCTGTAGGGAAACCATTAGATATACCTGGGGTCTTCTATCTATGCCTGTTCATGTGACTATGGACCTCATCTTATGGAGGTCCCAAACACAGGAGACAGGGGAGGATTAGCTGGGCAGCATGGTAAATCTGTGGAACAGCAGGGGAAACCATCACCCCAAGCCTCACCTTGCCACTGTCCCCATCACACGGGTGGAAAGCATCACTGCCTGGCTTCCCCCCACACTGGACCCATTCCTTTTTTTATATAATCATTTTTTGTTTTATCATAATTTAATACATTTATTATACATTGTTTGTTTAACAGCAGACACATAATATTCAATACAATCTACCATTCATTAACTTTTGGCATATACTGTTATTTTTATGTTTATACATATTTCCTATCCCTCACCACTGTATGCACTGGCCCCGTTCTAAGCAATGAGAACATGGGAAGCCTCCTATGCTCTTTGGGCTCTCTCCTAGGAAGTTTCCAGGATGGAGCCCCACCGAAAGTAGCCCTGGCTCATGTGAAGAGCTCTGGCGGTCTCCGTCCTGGCTCCATCCTGGAAGCATCCTTGGAGGGAGACAGAAGACAATGTGATGAGGTCCTACTATAAGAAAGTATGGAGGGGTAGGAGCAAGAAGGAGCTTCTGGAATTTTATCTTATCTTTACTCCTCCATTTGGCTTGTGATTGAGACCAAAAAACCAAAACAAAACAGACAACATGTTTACCTTTGTGAACATTTATTAGAATCTCAGATTTGTTGCAGTAGTCCACTTATGAATGTCCCTCTCATCGGAAACCTGTTTGACACTAACATTGCCTTCATTTTGGTTTTTTGACTTTGATTTTCATTAAAACCTTTACACTGTTTAGCTTTAACAGTTTTTAATTTAAAATTATTTCAGATTGACCTTATACATCATTCACAGATTGTCCAATACAGGGTGAGATATACATATTTGAATGAAAGAGGAGACAGGGAGGGGAGAAAATGAAGCTGTAAGTCACAATGGAAGTGCAACTCTCTCTCTTCGACCAGCTAGTAGTACCACCTTCAGCACAAATAACATCTCAATGGGGATTTTTAATCATAGAATCATAGAATCATAGAATAGTAGAGTTGGAAGAGACTCCATGGATCATCCAGTCCAACCCCCTGCCAAGTAGCAGGAAATCACATTCAAAGTATCTACATAGGCCAAATAATATGTTCTCATCTTGAACATACTGCAAGCAGTCCAGATGGCTTATGACCAGTTCTGCAGCAGAAGCACAACTCCTAGCATTTAACCTGACACAAGAGCCACAGGTTACACCAGAGCTTTCATAAAACATTGGAGTGACTCCTGGTGTTCTTGATGTATGGACAGCTGGGTCAGGCTGAATCTGTGTCAATCCAGTACCCATGTGTCATAAAGCCACACTATGGTTTCCTAGCCAGAACCCCCCACCCCAAGCAGAGCTTAGTTGGCAAGAACTCCTCTGGTCACCACATGATTGGGCATCTTTCTGGGAAGCTGTTTCTGGCTGGCAAAACAACAATAGTGGTGGTACTCCCCAGGAAGACAAGGCAACAGTGCTAATGATCGTGTAGACTTCAAAAGAGCTTTGGGTTGCATTCAGGTATGTAAGTATGCATAGACCCCCTGTGGCTTATCTGGAGCAGTTTCAGAGCAGGCTATACTAGATTATTTTGTGTGGTGTAGACACTACCCACTCATTGTTACTCATGTTCCCAAACCATTTCTCAAGAGCTATTGATAATGTCCCTGAAGAATATTGCAAAATTGCAAAATTGAGGGGTTTCTGATGTGAAGTTTTTCAGGATATATTACACTCCCTTTTTCATCTCTTCTGATTTTCACATTTTTTACAAATACAGTTCAAACACTGATTGGTATCCCTAGGGCCCTAACTAGCTTGGCACCATGGTAGCCAAGGGGCTTTCTCCTTTTACTGCTTATGCCTGAAGTTCTGCCATCTTCAAAAAAAGTACTTGGAGGAGAAAGGAGATGAATTTTTACAATAGTGGCCCCCGGATTGTAGGATTTTTTCTCTAAATATTTTAGTTGGCTCCCTATTGAGTAGGGGAAAAATTGAAAAGATCACTTTTAACCGAGATAAAAGTGTTTAATATTTAACCTCTAGCTGTGGCCAAATAATTTTTATACTGTATACAACTATTTTAAAAGTATAAAAATGAAATCAATAAAATTTTAAAATGCACTTCTTGCCCTTTTTAAAAAAACATTTATTGATGAAGTAATTCTTAATTGTGGCAAAGGTTGGTTATTGTCTTGGAAGGTGCCTTGGGAAGCCCTTTGGAGATTGAAAGTGGATGCAAGAATTTTCCAAAACAAATAAACATTCTATGTCCATTGAAGCCATAACATTTGCCCACCTCTTTCTCTCAGAGTGGCATTGTGCATCATGCAAATACTTTTCCTTGTCCACTTGTGCCAGAGAACAGGGTAGAATTGCATAGAAAGTGCTGTTTTGTCTTGTCAGTGGCTTCTTTTTATATCATCCATTGTATGAATGGAAAAAGAGGGGTTCTGTGCAAAGTCTTTGCTCTGCATGCACATAGGCACATAGGCTCGCTGCCAGATATAATAGACCAACTGTATTACAGAAAACATCTGTGCTCCAAAAGACTCTATGGTCCTAGTTCTCCTGGTGAGTCAGCTGTTTCCCCTGTGGTGCTCCCTTGTTATCTCTGGGCCATCTGCCATCTCATGCCACTCAACAGCTTTGCTTTGCACACATGTCTCCTTTTCACTCAATATGTCTAATGAAACTGATGGGTATTTGCTGTCTCTGCTTGTTGATGCTTTTCTGTAGGAACATGAAATGTAGACCTTCACAAGTCTTGAATTTGAATTACCCTTTACATTGCACCATGGAGTTCATCAAGAAATGTCACAACAGAGTAAGTGATTCTGGGGAAGTGGTTTAATTGCATCTGGAATTTGTTTTTTTATCAAACCAACAGAGCCAAATTCACACTGAAGTTTGCCATGTAATTTGCCTTTGAGAAGCTTGATTAATTTAACAGAGAAAGAAAGTATTATTTCATCTGTAAGCGAATGGTTGACCAAACTGCTAAACTTTGCAGAATTTGATAAATTGACTTATCTCCTTAAAATGTTTTCAAAACAATTGGAAGCCTTTTGCAGAATATATAGGTAGGATATTTAAAGACTGGTCCATAATAGCACTGAGTGATTAAAAAATGCATTATCAGAAAGAAGAGCAAGATCATGATAAATGTTGAACAATTAGGTCACGTTTGAATACTTTATGTAAATGTTATGTATATACAAATTTATTGTTAAGAGCTTTGATAGGACAAAATATTGTAAGACTCTATCGTGGTGTAGGGTCGGGAAGTTTTCTTTAAAAAAAGAAACATATGTTTTACTATTATTAGAAAGTGCAAAATTATTACTGTTGATTGGTGGCTTTATGTACCAGTAGTTGGTTTATAGTGTGTACACTTTTAGAATAATAAAAAATGGCAAAAGAAAAGAAAAAATACTTAGATAATACTTTTTTAAAAACAGAGATCAATTTGGTGCAACACTCCTGAGCTGTATCATAACTCTTGCATGCGGTGAAAAAAGCTTTACCTACTTTAACCCATTGCAGTGATTCTCAGAATCCTTTAGTCTCTTGCACTGGCAATAGTGGGTACAAAACCATGAGGATGGTAACCACAGGATGCAGAAATAATGCAGTTTGACACCACTTTAATTGCTATGGCTTAATGAAGTGGAATCATGGGAGTTGTAGTTTTATAAATGACCTTATCTAAAAGGCCAGGCGAAGCGTCACACTTTGTCTGGCTTCGCGGAGAAAAGAAAGGAGCAATGGCACAAATCCGTCACCCTGCGCGTAGTTCCCTCTCGGTGATGCTTCCCCCATCACATGGATTGCCCTTCTTGGGAGGATCACAACACTGGGAAGCCTCCTGTGTTGTGAGGGGAGCATCCAAAGACACTTCCACCCCGGTTGGGGGTAGGTCCTCTGCCAGAAGTCACACAACTTTATGTGATGGTCGGCGTGGGGCTTTGCCCCCAAAACAAGCTGTAAGTGTCCTAGGAAATTTGATGAGTGTGATGAGGTCGAAAGTTTTTAGCTTTCTCAACCAAAGAGTCCTGGCACTTCACCAAACTATAAGCCCAGTATTCCATAGCACTTGAGCCATGACAGTTAGTGTGTCAAACTGCATTAATTCTACGGTGTAGATGTGCCCTCAGAAAAGTGCCAAACCTGATCAATGTTTGTCAAATCTGGCAAAAATTTTGGATTTTGCACAGCTTTCACAAAACACCCTAGGGCAATGAGCAATTGAGAGACTGACTTCAAATTGTTTTTAGATTGTTGACTGGGACTGGTTATAGGGAACACATGCGTGCAATATGGCAACATCTCCATTTGCTGCTGGTCCATTTCCTGGCATAGTTCAAGGCCCTGTCTATGTATAAAGCCCTTTGTGTCTCACGTCCTGGTATCTGAAGGACTATATTCTCCCATTTAAACCTGCCTGAGTTTTGAAATGATTTGGGGAGGCCCAAACTTTCTCCATCCCTACATTTTGTAAATCACATCTACTGGGAACACTGGAAAGGGTCTCTTGGTGGCTGCCCAGGCTCTAGAACTTCCTTCCTTGAGAGGTGAGTCAGTTCCACTCCTAACTAACTTTCAGTAGGCAATAGGTGAAGGCTTTTCTTTTGGCATGCACTTGAAGACTCGCTTGCTCTTAATTATGTTGTTCATACTGTTCTTTTTTTAATGGGAGTGCTTTGAAATTGCTTTTAATTCTATTGGCTGTCTAATTTAACTTTTTTTTCTTTGATATCAACTTTAAGCTGACTCTGTCTTATAACCTTGAGTCTCAGGACTGCGAAGATGGCAGGATATAAATAAATAAGATCCATAAATAAAATAAAGACAGGTTTTTGGAAATTCACACTCAAGTGTTCTGAACTGGCATTCTTCTGAATGGGCCCAGTATTTCTGCCGCTACCACATCTCTTCTTCTGGGTCCTTTTTAGTTTATTTTATATCCCAAAATATACAATTAAACCAATTGTATCTTTCTGCTTGGAAGAAGAATCAGAATTCTTGCCATGTAAACTGTGGGTATTTTTTCCTTTCTAGTTGCTGATGGCTCCAAGATCACACTATTGTTATCATTATTTAGCTCCTGGGCCATGGAAATACTGCAGGCACTCAAGTAGGCTGGAGTTGTATACTATTGAGATTTTTTATTTGTCAGAAGCAACTTGAGACCATACTGCAAGATGCTTCTGGTGTGAGAGAATTGGCCATCTACAGAGACATTGCCCAGGGGATGCCCGGATGTGTTACCATCCTGCTGGGACGCTTCTCTCATGTCCCTGCAAACTAGAGTTGACAGATGGGAGCTCACTCTTTCTCATGGATTTGAACTGGCAACCTTCAGGTCAGCAATCCAACCTTCAGGTGAGTAGTTCAGCCAGCACAATGGTTTAACCCATTGCACCACTGCGGTTCTACAATTGAGATAATTATTGCTCATGTGAAGGGAGCAGGCTACAGATCCCTTGCAGGGATGGGTTCATAGTCAGCTGCTTCCAAGTCAACAGGGGGATGGACCCACGTTGATTGTTGTATGGCCCTATGTATCCCCTAAACTAAGGGCTGGATTGTTGATGCAAAACAGTCATAAATGCATACCCTATGTCATACATCCAATAGGATTCCAGCCAACAACAATAATAGAACTTTTTCTTGGATATCACAGGGTATCAAGCCATATACAGATATTACAATTAAATAAATATGGCAATCAGTCCCAATTTCATGGCCACAGCTGTACTCATAATACCTATGCCAGCTGAAATTTCTGCCAAAAGCTTTTGGCATAATACACTGGTTCTTTGATCAACATATATTGCATAAATATTCTTCAAGCAGAAGAAAAAATATAATGATATTGCTCACAGGTTGTTGTGAAATTAATTTATGTTAGCTTAGTTCTTGGAAACCTGTGCTATAAAGGTCGTATATACTGAGAACGAAGAGCAAGGGAGGGAAGACAATTTCAAAATGTCTTTATCAAATGTCAAGAGTAGTGGTGGCAAGTCACAGCTTTTAATTTTTTAAAAACCCTGCATATTTGATTACTTCCATCACTTGCTGTGAAATATGGCGTTTGCACCTGCTTTCATTTACAATACGATAAAATAGCAATCTGTCAGAGGCCAATGGCAGCCATTTGTTCTTAATCTTTCTTCAGTAGCAAGCATAAATGATCACCACCAGCAAAACTGAAATGCACAAAAATAAACTTGAAGGATCAAATTACCACACTTGAGAAAAAAAACAAACTGGTAGGAAAATGGGGGGAACAAAATAAAAAAGGATTCAATCATTAAAATGTTGTTTATGGAGACAAACCAGATGTGATGTAATGGTTCAATTATTAAAACACAGAGATAAACAAGATATAATTATTAATATCCATGTTTTGATCTCCCACTAATGCTATGTTTTTTGGTTAAAAGGCAAGTGCAGGAGAAGTAACGTCTCCTCTTCATCAGGCAGTTTAGCCTTGTGTAAACGTGCAGATGTTCAGATGGACCAGGAATCACCCAATGCTTTTGAATATTTACATGAAACTGCTGGGAGAGATCATCCAGAGGCATGGGAAGGGGTGCTATCAGAATGCTGATGACACCCAATATATTTCTCCATGCTTTCCAAAACAGCTCTAGCTAAGGATAGTGTATATCCCACCTCAAGCCACAGGGAAAGGTGGGTAATAAATTCATTGTGGCCAGCTAGCAGCTCCAATTGGACTCTGGACTATGATTTTTGGACTATGGCCTTGGAATAAGATTTTTGGATGGCGTGATTTTAATACTGAATGTAATGTTTTAAATGTTTAGTAAAAGGTAAAGGTTTCCCCTGACATTAAGTCCAGTCGTGATCGACTCTGGGAGTCGGTGCTCATCTCCATTTCTAAGCCGAAGAGCCGGCATTTTCCGTAGACACCTCCAAGGTCATGTGGCCGGCATGACTGCATGGAGCGCCGTTACCTTTCTGCCGGAGCGGTACCTATTGATTTACTCAAATTTGCATGTTTTCGAACTGCTAGGCTGGCAGGAGCTGGGGCCAACAGCGGGCGCTCATTCCACTCCCGGGATTTGAACCTGGCACCTTTTGGTCTGCAAGTTCAGCAGCTCAGCACTTTAGCGCACTGTGCCACCAGAGGCCCCATATGTACTAATTTTAATTCAATTATTTAAGTTTACTGTTTGTATGTGTTTTAAGGCATCTAATAGTTGACATATATAAGCCGTCTTGAGTCCCCTGCGGGGTAGAGAAAGGTGAGCAGATTTCATAGGAAGGTGTCCGGAATGAAGGAACCTTTGGAGGCACACTGGGAATATGAAGATGTGGCCAAAGAGCTGAACTTTTCCAATCCAGTTTATGACAGGAATGAGCAATTATATGAGGTTTCACTAGATTTGCTAGTGACAGTTTGAACATTTCCAGTTATGGAGGACTATTGCTGTAAAGGTGTTTGCCACCCTTTGTGCCATTCTTTTAAGAATCTGGTATTGGGATTAGTTGACCATGAGTGGCAGCATGGTCAACTAATCCAATGAGTACCTTCGCTAGGAGGCAAGCTAGCAACCACCTTCACACCAATTGTCCTCCATACTTAGAGGTGTTCAAATTGTCACTAGCAAATGTAATGGAATATAATAGGAGCTGTCATGCAATAAAACAGCATCCTCTTGGGATTTTCATAATTGGGTCACTGGGGGCATGAGCCATTAGTTACAGATGCACACTGTTTTGAATGAGTACTAACCAGCTAAAACTGCATGTACACACTTGCAACAATAATTCCATTGAAAATGTAGTTCCTTGATTTCTTTCTAATTTATCGCCTTCAAGAAAACATTGGGCTACCACACTGTAAGACACAATATTTTAGCATTGATTTTTATATGCAACTGTCTCATTATAATATTTCTTGCAACCAAAAGTGATCCATTTTCCCAGTTTACTAAGAACGCACTTAAGGCTATCTACAGATTTAAAGGATGCTTTCAAGGCCAATAAAAAATAAAAGTAATCAGAGAGTGCTAAGATAGAATAGGTTTGAAGACAGACATTCTCATTCCTGTAACACAAGACATTTGAATGCCATATGTAATGGATCTGACTTACCTGGGATAGTTGATATGTGCCCTACTTCGGTTAGTGTGAAAGCAGCCATTTTGTAGAAAACCAGGAAGTTAGGCAGCCATTTTGTGATTCCCATTGTGCAGCAGCGCCTGGGGGAGGAGCCGACTAGTAGCTATTTGCATAGGAGTGGACGGATTGGCCAGATGCAAATGAACAGGTGCTGAGCCTTTTGAGAGGGGCTGAGCCAAGAATGCCAGTTAAGGCAGTTATCTGAACATTCTGGGGCAGTTAGCTGGGGACAGCTAAGGTAGAGCGTTGGTACCAAGGAGTTCAGTTGGCTCAGGCAGGGAATTCATAGATGTGATACCTAGGGCACCTTTGGCCCCTGACCCTGTGGCCATTTCTGAACAGGACAAAGAAGATTTTGGTTTTCTCCCACATCAGCAAGATTCGACTCCTTTCCAGATGCCTCATGTTGACATCTCCGAGTCAGAGCCAATTAAGAATGCCCTTGAAACAGTGCCGGCTCTCCCAGATTCTCCGGAAAGTTTAGTGTTTGATCGTAGAGCATTTGTACAAACAGAGAGGTAACAAAGACAAAGCCTGCGGAGAAGCGCCAGATTAGCGGAGCATGGTGATTATGGCTAAGCCCTGTTCTCTTGGGAAGAATTGGGGAGTTAGACACCTGGTGCAGTGACTGTGAAAAGCTCAGTTCTCTTGGGAAGTTTTAGGGAGTCAGGCACCTGGTTTGGGGAAGCTTATGAACTTCAATAAAAGTATTGCGCTGAGAACTTTCCTTCACGGTGTCAACTTTACTTCTCACTGAGAAACATCATCGTCTCCAGCTCCTGGATCCCAAGCGGCCTGACGGCGTGCTTACTCTTGAGTAGACCGGGTGCTGGTCTACCTCCTTGCCAAGTTTGGACTGCGTTTCAGCTCCTGTATATCTAGTTCCTGCCTTGCCCTGAAATCCTGCTTTTGGACATTTATTCCGGAGAACTCTTCTAGCCACTTGCTCTTTTCCCCACTCAGTACTCAAGCTGAGTTTGAGTGTGTTTCAGTTTCTGGACTTTGGACTCTAATACTGGACATAAGACTTTCACTTATTGGACTAATTTTGATCTTTCCTGGAAGGTCAATTGCTTATTCAACTTTGCTGCTTCTTTCCTTTTGGAACTTTATTTGCTTTAATAAAGATATTATATTGTTATTGGTCTTTGTGTTGGTTTTCGGTGCTCTCGCTGCCTAGGGGTGTAACAATAGAGTGCAGTTAGTTTAGGAAGGTTTTTAAGTGCAGTTCAGTCAGGAATTAAAATTTGGATTGGAAATGTGGGATTTGGAAGTCTGTTTTTAGGATTAATATTGGAACAAAGTCACATGGAAACTATTTTAAAGTAACATCATCATAAGAGAACAATCAAAAGCCATTGTAACTACCAAGCATTTTGTACTGTGTATATTTTTCTGAAACCATCACGCTTCTGTACTTCACGAGTGAAAAATAAACAGTTATTGTTCCATCGCATGCAAAGTCTCACTTTCTAAGTCAACTTAAATAAAGAAAGGCTCCTGAGCACATGTAAGGTGGCAGAAAAAAATCCCCTGACTAGATCCTTTATATATTCTGGTGGCAGAGGTGGGGATATCCAAAAGATCCCCCTGATCGAAAGTCCTTTATATCATCCTTTCTGTTCTCCTCCCTCAAAACACCTGCCCTCACTAGAATTATGTAGAAAAGGTCTACAGAGAGAGTAATGTACTATAATAGCATATCTAGGAAAACTTCCTTTTGGATAACAACTAGTAGAATTTCTAGACATTGCCTTTACTGATTGGAGGATTTTGGAAATGTTGGCCGAAAAAGTAACTTTTCAAACATTCATGTTACAACTAAATGAGTGGATTTTAATGTGTAAAATCCAATTTCACATTTTTATTCTGCTATATGCTTCACTGTTGGCTTTTTTAGCTTTAGTGTGAAACATACCTTTCCCTGGAGAAGAATAGAGAAACATGCGTAAAAAAAGAAGCATAAAAGAGAATGAAGCATTGGTACTATTATATGCAAATGTGAAAGATTACGGTGGATATGGGGTTATTCTTACTTATTTATATCCCTTGCTGCAAAGTGTCAAGACACTACAGTGAAAATGACAGGAAAAAAAGCTCCTTGTTATGAAATCTGTGACAGCCTTTTCAAATACACACTGCCACAAAACTAGGCACTGTGTGTGTGTGGGGAGGGGGGGGGGTTCCCCTTCATTTTCCATTATTTTAACCCTTTAAGGACAGCCACTGTTTTCTCATTTTGAGCAGTAATTAACCCAAATATCGGTCAGTTTAAATGAGCAGGCAAATCATATATATCAATACACACATTTTATATGGAGATATAGAAGAATATAGACAATGTAGTATATGTAGGAGATGTGGGGTTGCAGACTGCAGCTTGTGATCTCCAGCACAACGAAACTGCCTGATGTGAAGTCAAAATATAGATTCATCTACTTCAAATTAAAATATAGGTTTGTCTGTTTCAATAAGAAAGACCACCATATTCATGGGGGAATATGTTTTGGCCAGACTGTGGTTATCAGAAACTGTGGATATCACAGAACACCATTAAAGTAGTTTAATTCCAGTCCCAGCACACCATAGAGTTGCACTGGAGATTTCTAGAGAGAAATTATCTCTGTATTTGGTAGGTCCTTCAGTGCAAATCTGGTAATGTCTGGGAGAAACATATCATATCATACCACCTGAATGACCTACCAAATTCCTAGTGAGACATTGCAGGTAAGTGAAACCATGGGCATGGGTTCTGTATTGTCTCTACAGGCTGGTATTAATTAATCTCATACAAAGTAGACCCATTTAATCAATTGCTGAATGTTAAATCAACACATAAATAAAACCAATTGATTCATTTGGTCTATTAATCAGGACTAAAATCAGAATTTAGGCCAATGAGTCACAACAGTATCTTTTCCAGGAACACATAAAGACATTGGGGATTGGGCTGGGACTGCTGCTTGCAAAGCATTTCCTTTGCTACTGAGCAGCAGTCATCTTTATCCTTCATGCCTTATCAGTGAAGCCCCATTGTTTAACTATGACAAGTGATAAGACTGGAGAGTGGATTTCACATATATTGAGCACATTATTTATGAATTCGTTTTATGTACTTGGAGCATCCTCAATTCTTCCCTAGGACTTCCAAAGGAAGACATACACCATTTTTACTGCTTCATGAGTCTTAGTAGGACAGCTCAAAGAGCTCTCACTCACTTACTATATCTTGTAAACTGCCTCGAGTCCCTTTGGGGAGATCTGGTGGGGTAAATAAAGATTGTTGTTGTTGTTGTTGTTGTTGTTGTACAAAATGCTGAATTATGGCAGTCACCTCTAACAGGTGATTCCACAGATGACTCAAATTTGTACAACAACTAACAAGCAGTGCCAAGTGTTAACCTGTCTGCCATGTTTCGATGAGTTGTAAGTGACACATTCACATGCATTCTTTTCTTCTTACAGATACAGTGAATCTGTTACTTAAGAGCATCCCAATTTAAGAGTTAAGAGTTTTCACTCAGCCTGGGTTTTGCTTTGACATAAGAGCAGTGTTTTGAGATAAGAGCTAGGTGGAGTGCTAGCGCCAGAGTACAGGGGCTTAGGTCATCAAGGGAGTAGCCTCCGTGCCTCATGCTCTTGTCTGCTTTGGGAGATTACTGTCCGCTTTGCTCTTGTCTGCTTTGAGGAACTTTGGGTTACTTGATTTTGTGTGGTTTCTGTTCCTAGTATGTTTGGCTTCATGAAGAGAGAGAGAAAGGCTGGAATGAATACAACATCTACCTCATCAGACTATGGCAAAAATGATGCTTCTGCCTCTTCAAATGTGCTTCCTTGCCACAACTTTGTGTTTCTACCATTTTAAAGTTGATCTTTCTTTTTATTGTTCCATGTGAATGTGCATTTACACATTATTTCTTATTTATAAAGTACATTTTCTTATTTTAAAACAACTAACAAAAATGGGGGGGGGGGGGGTTCAGGGGGCCAAAACGTATTAGTAGTATTTCAAGGCATTTAAGTCATAGAATCATAGAATCATAGAATAGTAGAGTTGGAAGAGACCACATGGGCCATCTAGTCCAACCCCCTGCTAAGAAGCAGGAAATCGCATTCAAAGCACCCCCGACAGATGGCCATCCAGCCTCTGCTTAAAAGCCTCCAAGGAAGGAGCCTCCACCACGGCCCCGGGGAGAGAGTTCCACTGTCGAACAGCTCTCACAGTGAGGAAGTTCTTCCTGATGTTCAAGTGGAATCTCCTTTCCTGTAGTTTGAAGCCATTGTTCCGTGTCCTAGTCTGCAGGGCAGCAGAAAACAAGCTTGCTCCCTCTTCCCTATGACTTCCCTTCACGTATTTGTACATGGCTATCATGTCTCCTCTCAGCCTTCTCTTCTGCAGGCTAAACATGCCCAGCTCTTTAAGCCGCTCCTCATAGGGCTTGTTCTCCAGACCCTTAATCATTTTAGTCGCCCTCCTCTGGACGCTTTCCAGTTTGTCAACATCTCCCTTCAACTGTGGTGCCCAAAATTGGACACAGTATTCCAGGTGTGGTCTGACCAAGGCAGAATAGAGGGGGAGCATAACTTCCCTGGATCTAGACGCTATTCCCCTATTGATGCAGGCCAGAATCCCATTGGCTTTTTTAGCAGCCGCATCACATTGTTGGCTCATGTTTAACTTGTTGTCCACGAGGACTCCAAGGTCTTTTTCGCACACACTGCTGTCAAGCCAGGCGTCCCCCATTCTGTATCTTTGATTTCCATTTTTTCTGCCGAAGTGAAGTATCTTGCATTTGTCCCTGTTGAACTTCATTTTGTTAGTTTTGGCCCATCTCTCTAGTCTGTCAAGATCGTTTTGAATTCTGCTCCTGTCTTCTGGAGTGTTAGCTATCCCTCCCAGTTTTGTGTCGTCTGCAAACTTGATGATCGTGCCTTCTAACCCTTCGTCTAAGTCGTTAATAAAGATGTTGAACAGAACCGGGCCCAGGACGGAGCCCTGCGGCACTCCACTTGTCACTTCTTTCCATGATGAAGACGACGCATTGGTGAGCACCCTTTGGGTTCGTTCGCTTAGCCAATTACAGATCCACCTAACCGTAGTTTTGTCTAGCCCACATTTTACTAGTTTGTTTGCCAGAAGGTCGTGGGGGACTTTGTCGAAGGCCTTACTGAAATCCAGGTACGCTACATCCACAGCATTCCCTGTATCGACCCAACTCGTAACTCTATCGAAAAAAGAGATCAGATTAGTCTGGCATGACTTGTTTTTGGTAAATCCGTGTTGACTATTAGCAATGACCGCATTTGTTTCTAAGTGTTCGCAGACCACTTCCTTAATGATCTTTTCCAGAATTTTGCCTGGTATTGATGTGAGGCTGACCGGACGGTAATTGTTTGGGTCGTTCTTTTTTCCCTTCTTGAAGATAGGGACCACATTCGCCCTCCTCCAATCTGCTGGGACTTCTCCCGTTCTCCAAGAACTCTCGAAGATAATTGCCAGTGGTTCTGAAATAACTTCCGCTAGTTCCTTCAGTACTCTTGGGTGTAGCTGATCTGGCCCTGGGGACTTGAATTCGTTTAGAGAGGCCAGGTGTTCCTGGACAACGTGTCTCCCTATTTGGGGTTGGATTTCCCCCAATCCTTCGTCCATTCCGTGTTGCTGAGGTTGAAGATGGCTTTCTTTTTCTGAGAAGACCGAGGCAAAGAAGGTATTGAGCAGTTCTGCCTTTTCCCTGTCCCCTGTCGCCATCACCCCATCTTCTCCTTGCAATGGCCCTATCGCCTCCTTTTTCTTCCTTTTTCTACCAACGTAAGCAAAAAAGCCTTTTTTGTTGTTTTTTATGTCCCTGGCAAGCCTGAGCTCATTTTGCGCTTTAGCCTTGCGAACCTTTTCCCTACAGGTGTTGGCTATACGTTTGAATTCTTCTTTGGTGATTTCTCCCCTTTTCCACTTCTTGTGCATGTCACTTTTGAGCTTTAGCTCAGTTAGAAGTTCTTTGGACATCCATTCTGGCTTCTTTGCACTTGTCTTATTTTTCTTCTTTGTTGGCACTGTTTGCATTTGCGCCGTGAGTATTTCACTTTTGAAAAACTCCCATCCATCCTTAACTCCCTTGTTTTTTAATATCGGCGTCCATGGAATGCCGCTCAGTAATTCCTTCATTTTTTGGAAGTCAGCTCTCTTAAAGTCCAGAAAGCGTGTTTGACTTGTCTTAGTTTCAGCATTCCTTTGTATTGCAAACTGCAGGAGCACATGGTCACTTGCCCCTAAGGATCCAACCACTTCAACTGTATTGATCAGGTCTTCCACATTTGTTAAGATTAGATCAAGAGTTGCTGATCCCCTTGTTGCCTCTTCTACCTTCTGGACCATAAAATTATCTGCAAGGCAAGTGAGGAATTTGTTGGACTTTGTACTCTTGGCTGAGTTTGTTTTCCAGCAGATATCGGGATAATTGAAATCGCCCATGACTACTATATCTCTTCTTTGTGCCTGTTTGGTCAGCTGTTGACAGAAGGCTTCATCAAGTCCTTCATCCTGACTCGGAGGTCTGTAGTAGACACCCACGACAAGATCTTTTTGAGTCCCGGTTCCCTTGATTCTTATCCAGATGCTTTCAAGCTGGTTTCCCGGATTACAGTCTTGCATTTCCTCTGCAACGTAACTGTTTTTGACATATAAAGCTACTCCCCCTCCTCTCCCCTTTGTTCTATTTCTGTGAAAGAGGTTATAGCCCTCAATGGTTAAATTCCAGTGATGGGAGTCATCCCACCAGGTTTCAGTGATGCCTATGACATCGTATGTGTGGTGCTGTGCTAGGAGTTGGAGTTCGTCTTGCTTATTTCCCATGCTCTGAGCATTAGTGTAAAGACATGTAAGCCCCTGTGACCTCCTCTCGAACTGTTTATTTGGGATTATTGTGCTCTCTGTACTTGGTCCTTGCTGTGTTTGTGCAGCCCTCCGTTTAGCCTTTCGGCGGTTCCCTGTGGTCGTGGGTAATATATTGTTCGCCAGGCTGTTGTTCCCCTCCCCCAGTGGATCTAGTTTAAAGTGCGCCTGATGAGGTTTGTGAGTCTGTGTGCAAAAAGATGTTTTCCTACTTGTGTGAGATGCACCCCATCGCTTGCCAGTAGTCCATCCTCTTGGAAGAGTAGACCATGGTCAAGGAAGCCAAAATGCTCCTCTTGACACCATTTTCTGAGCCAGTTATTGACCTGTACTATTTTTCCGGCCCTTGTAGAGCCGTGTCCTACAACAGGGAGGAGGGATGAAAAGATCACATGTACATTATACAGTTTTAGCTTTGTTCCCAGAGCTCGAAAATCATTTGTGATCTTTTGAAAAGTATGCCTAGCGGTGTCATTGGTACCTACATGTATCAACATAAGGTGGGGAGGGTGATGGGGCTTTAGGAGCCTGCTGAGCCTCTGAGTGATATGGTGTATTTTTGCCCCCGGGAGGCAGCATGTTTCTCGAGCCATCCCATCCGGTCTGGAAATGATGGCTTCCGTTCCTCTAAGGAGGGAGTCACCTACTACCAAGACCTGTTTCCTTTGAGGATTGACAGGGTCCCTTTTGTGCAAGACAGTGTGTATGTCCCCTGAAGAGTGTTCCTGTTGAAGTGAATCATGTAGGTGTAAAGTGTTGTCCTCCTCCTCAACATCCCCAGTGCATTCATCAATGACAATCCATTGAGATACATCCGAGAGCCCATTACTCTCCCAAGGATGTTCCTGTTGCTCCTGGTCTATGATTGGGGATGGAGCATTTGCATGATTACATAAGTGTGACTGTGGTGATGCACTGTCCCCGTCAGGGCTATCCCCTGCGCATTGATCCAGGGTGGTCCACTGAGTGGTATCTAAGAAACTGTGGTCCTCCACAAGATGTGTTTCCTGATTGTATGTTAATGATGTAAGAATTTCAAATCTGTTGTGTAAATGCAGCTGAGCAGAGGAGTTCTGCGGAGGCTGCCTGGTCCTGCGTCTCCTTCTATGGGTGACCTCCTTCCAAGCCTGAGGGTTGTCTACCTTTGAGTTGATCTCCCCATAAGGTTCCTGATCATGGTCTTGGTGGTGTTGGTGTGATGCAGGCTGCTGATCTACAGCAGCGTGTTGTGCAGTGTCCAAGAAGAGCTCGAGTGCCTGAATGTCCTTAAGGGTCTTAATACGGTGCTCGAGCTGTTGGATCCTCTGCTCCATCAGAGTCATCTGTTTGCATTTGGAGCAGATGTAGTTGTCTAGTTTTTGTGTGAAAAAGCGGAACATGCCACAGCTGGTGCATGTGATGGGAATGTTTTGCTTTTGTTGCATCTCTTGGTGAGCGTGGTGGCCAAGTGGGATCTTTGTACAGTTAAGTAATATGCACGCACTTTATGTGCAAACTGCAACAAACCACCTCTTTGTGTATTTGTTTATGTTGCTTTGTTTCCTGTATGTACTGCAAAGGATAGTTAGTAAAGGTGCCTGGCAAATAAAGCTTTCCCAGAAACTCAATTAACAGGGGACAATGCCTGCTGTCAATCAACTTAAGTACCTGGCTCTCTTTCAACACAACAGTCACACAACAGTTAGACTTTGACCACAGGAGCCAAGCCCACACTCAGTTTAAAATCTTAGCCAAGGTATAACTGTACATAAATATTTATGCATTTGAGAAACATCATTTTTACACACTCACCATTTGGTTTCAAATGTAACACATTAAAACTAAAGGTGCATCTTCACTATAAAATTAATTAAGTTTGGTGCCACTTTAACTTCCATTGGCTCAGTGCTATGGCAGTTGTAGTTTGGTGAGACACCAGCACTCTTTTGAAGATAAAGACTGTATAAAACTATAAATACCAAAACTCCATACATTGAGTCATGGCTTTAATGTGGGGTTAAACTGCATTATTTTTACAGTATAGACACATCCAAAAGTTATGATAAATATTTATATGAGGTGCAAATGCAGTTTGATACATGACAGTGTGAGAGGAAAGAGTTAATCTGAGAACAAAGATAATTCAAGAATATTGTTTTTCCTCATATGGGACAATGAAAAGCACATCATTAATCTGGCTATGTTCTTATTCTTTCAGCCTGAAAAAATAGACTAATGTTATCTGTTATTCACTGTTCTCTGTCGCTTAAATTTATGACAGTGAGGAAAACAGTGAGTTTACAGAGGGAAAAAAATGAGTTAATGCACACAGATGGTTTGTTTCGAGCAGTCTACCCAAGGGCTTTGTGTGGGATTTTAATTTTCTGTGTTATAAATGAACTGCTTCTGAGCTACCAATATATTTTGAAATACGACATATTGAAAAATACCAACAAGCACTCACTTTCACAGGACTATCTGATAAAGAGAGGAAGAGGGGAAAAGAGAAAAAAAGACAGACACTACTCAATCTGGCCTGGGTGATAATGCAATGTGTTCTTAATAGAAGAGTCTTACATATGGCTGTAGAAGCTCCAGGTTTAGAAATGTAAGTGTCAATCAAAATAGAAAAGGCAAGCAATGTTTTTACTTCTTTCCCTTCCTTCCTGGGTCTTTTTAAATATATAAATCCTCCAAACCCAACACAAATCTCCTTGGAAGTATGCCTAAGGACTTGACACCTCACTCACACTGACATGGCTTTTCGGATTTCAATGTCAGAGTTCCAATGCTGGAGAAAAACCAGGTGCAGAGATTTCTATGGCAGCTGGGAGTGGGGTTCCAAGATCAGCTATCTCATAGAAAGATGAAATCTCTTCTTCCATCCTTGGAGAGGGGGGAACATAATGTTCCCTGAGGGAGCATAGGATTATAGTCAAAGGGAAAGTTATTTAATAGTAATTTATTGCTATTTCTTTCATGTCTCTTTGGCAAGCCTGGTCCAAGACATGGCACTGGAAGTAAAACAGAAGCAATTTCTCCCTAGCAGTAAATGTGGGATTTTTTTTTTAAAAAAATTGTCTTCAGGTTGTCTCTGACTTTTGTCAACCCCTCTCTTAGTTTTCTTGGCAAGAATTATGCATAGAAGATTCCCATTGCCTTCCCTGAACGACCCTACAGGCTGCTAACCAGGGAGTCGAACAGGAATCCCCCAGCACCACTTCTGGGTCTGGTCCTTCACAGTGCCCCCAAGCCCCATCCAGGAGAAGAATATTATGGTCGATGGTATAGAACGCCGCTCAGAGGTCCAGAAGGATACCATGGTTGATGGTATAGAAAGCCGCTAAGAGGTCCAGGAGAACAAGCAGGGAGCGTTGTACAGAGAGCGGGCAACTCTCATGTTGCGGCTAAATACAAAGTGCTATTATTACCTATAAATCTTTAAACATTTCAGGCCCAGCCTATCTAGAAAACCATATTTTCTTATACAAACCTGCCCGGGCTCTTCGATCTGCCGAGGATGCTCTACTCTCAGTTCTACTCCTGTCTTAAGCATGTCTGGTGGGGAAAGAGAGCGAGGGCCTTCTTGTTGGCCACCCCTGACTTTGGAATGCCCTCCCCAAGGAGATCAAAACGGCCCGTTCCTTACTTGCTTTTAAAAAGCAATTTAAAATGTTCTTGTGCTCTCAAGCATATAACAAGAAAGAGAAATAGAGCTTACAACACTGACAAATAAAACAGAAATAAAACTGATTTGGCACTCTACTTTAGCTGGTTTTTAATAGTTTGAACGATGCTTATTTAAGGACAATTATTTAATTTGTTTTAATTCACTGTATAATGTATTGTAATGTATTGTGTAGTTTTATAATTTTGTTTTACACCGGTATTGAATGTTTGCTTTTATTATGTTGGGAGCCACTCTGAGTCCCCCTTTTGGCCCGCAAGTTCAGCAGCTCAGCACTTTAACACACTGTGCCACCAGGGCCCCCATTATTATTATTATTGCATTATTATTATTATTATTATTATTATTATTATTATTATTATTATTATTATTATTATTATTATTATTATTATGCAATTCTGACTTGCCCATCATTATTCACCAGGTTTCCATTCGTGAAAAGTGCACGGAGGAATGTAAGTCTCCACAAAAAGAAATAAAATGATTACCTATCTGCTGAGATTCTCTAGAGTTCTGCAGACATTTCAGTGAATGAGATTATCACGAAAGATATTGATGAATTGGAACATGTCCAGAGGAGGGTGAACAAAATGTTCAAAATTCTTCAAACCAAGCTGAATCAGTAGCAGCTTAGGGAGCTGAGGATGCTGAGCCTGAAGAAGAGAAGGTTCAGAGGGAATATAATAGTCATACTTTAAAAGACTGTTATATGTAAGATGGAGCAAGCTTGTTTCTGGCTGCTCTAGAGATTAGAACAATGGATCCAAACTACAGGAAAAAAGATTCCATCTGAATATTAGGAAGAACTTCCTGATAATAAGACCTGTTTGACAGTGGAATACACTGCCTTAGAGGATGGTAGAGTCTACTTCTCTGGAGGTGTTTACAGAAAGGTTGTGTGTTCCTGATCGGCAGGGGGTTTGAAAAATTTCTGTTATGGTCTCTTCCCATTCTATTGTGTATCTATGTACAAAGGGCATAGCAAAAAATTACTCTAACCCCCCCCCTCCCCTTGCCATTGTCTATAGTCAAAGAACGGTTATGGGAGACAGCAGCAGCTAAGCATTGAGTTTAGGGGGGGCAACTTTGGTCATTATGGATGGTTGAAGAGAATAGAATCATACAATCATGGAAGAAGCTACATGGGCCATCTAGGAAAGACACAATCAGATGACAGATGACCATCCAGCTTCTGTTTAAAAGTCTCCAAGAAAGGAGCTTCCACCACATTCCAAGGCAGTGAGTTCCACTATTGAACAGCTCTTACAATCAGGAAGTTCTTCCTAATATTCAAATGGAATCTTATTTCCTGTAATTTGAACCCATTGCTCCGAGTCCTAGTCTCCATGGCAGCCGAAAACAAATCTCCTCCTCTTTCCTTATGAGATCTTGTCCAATATTTAAACATGGCAATCATGTCTTCTCCCAACCTTCTCTTCTGCAGGCTAAACATACCCAGCTTTTTAAGCTGCTCCACATAGGACATGGCCTCCAGACCTGTAATCACTTTAGTCACCCTTCTCTGGACTCATTCCAGGTTGGCAATATCTCTCTTGAATTGTAGTGCCCAGCATTGGACACAGTATTCCAAGTGAGGTCTGACCAAAGCAGAATAGAGAGGCACCATGACTTCCCTCGATTTAGACACTGTAGTCCTTTTGATGCAGTACAAAATTCCATTGGCTTTTTTAGCTGGTGCATCACATTGTTGGCTCATGTTTAACTTGTTGTCCACTAATATGCTAAGATATTTTTCAAATGTACTATTGTCGAGTCAGGCATCACCCATCCTGTATATTTGCATTTCAATTTTTTCTGTCTAAGTGTAGTATCTTACATTTCTCCTTGTTAAATTTCATGTTGTTAGTTTTGGCCCATCTCTCAAATCTGTTAAGGTTGTTTTGAATTCTGATAGTGTCTTCTGGAGTATTAGCTATCCCTCCTAATTTGGTGTCATCTGGAAACTTGATAAGCACACCCTGTAGGCTTTCATCCAAGTCATTAATAAAGATGTTAAACAGAACTAGGTCCGGGACCAAAACCTGTGGCAATCCACTAGTCATTTCTTTCTAGGATGAAGGGGAACCAATGGTGAGCACTCTTTGGGTTTGGCCAATTAACCAATTACAGATCCATCTAACAGTAGTATTATCTAGCCCACATTTTACTCGTTTGTTTGAAAGAAGATGATGGGAGACCTTGTCAAAGGCCATATTGAAATCAAGATATGCTACATTTACAGCATTCCCTCCATCTACCAAGCTTGAAACTCAATATTAACCTCCACAACAACCAAACCAGACATTATTGTTGCTTGTTGACATTGAATAGCTTCAGACTAATGGTGATCCTAAGACAAACCCATCACTAAGCAAGATTTGTTCTGCTGTAGTTTGTCATTGCTTTCTTCTGAGGTTGAGACAGTATGACTTGAGGTCAAGATCACCCAGCAGATTTCATTTGCTGAATAAAGATTTGAATTTTGGTCTTCTAGAATTCTGGTCCAACAGAATTCCTGCTCTATTCCATAGAATTTCAGGCAATAGCTTAATAATAATAATAACAATAATAATAATAATAATAATAATAATAATAATAATAATAATGATACATTTTAGGTAAAAATACATTGCTCTTGGTGGGATCAATGATATTTACCTGCCTGGATGTTGGAGCTGATTCTCTGTAATAATGTGACTGGCCGGCTGGCAGAACTGGCCCTAGGTAAATTTTAGTAGTAGGCTAACAGAATGTTGCCCCCCCCTAACTTTTGGTACCCCCCCCCCACAAACAAATTGCTGAAAAATAAACCCCACTTGCCTTGCTGCAGACTTCAGTGCAGATGGGTGGCTGGCGTGCCTTCCGTGTCTGCGCAGGTGAATGGAAGCTCTGCGCATGTGCACAGGACCATTGGCCATTTTGGGCGATGGGCCTGGGCCCGCTGCCCACCTTTGGGCCTTCCTTCGGCCTGGCCCGACCGACAGACACCGTGGCAACACCATGCGCACGCAGGGGTGCCTCAACTGCACCCCCGGTAGTTTTGCGCCACAGGTGAGCGCCTAATTGGCCTCGCCAGTGGACCGCCTCTGCTGACTGGGCTACAATTACAGTGGTTGGGATGCAATTTACAAGAAGTGAAAGATGATCGTACCAGTGTGGTAAAGTTATAGATTATCCCCGAGTGCATCTGTTTTCTGTTAACACCGTTTGATGGAGGTTTCATCTGACTGAAATCAATTTGGCAAATCTCCATGCAAATGGATTAGATCAGAATTGTATGCAGTGTTTTCTGTATTGGGCTTGTTTTTTCCCTTTAGAAAATGCTTCCAAGCAAGTTTTGGCTTTGCATTTATTTACTTCCAACGAAAAACTACTTTCAAAAATACTTAAATTTAATTATTATTTATATGAGTTTCCTTTCTTTTAACACTCTCTACTGGACCAGCTAATTGTCAGATGTAGGATAGATTTATTTCCAACAGAATAGAAAGAAGAGCCAGGATAGATCAGTCCCTTGGTCTGACGAAGGAACCATCTACATGTGCCAGAAATTGTGAAGGACCCTGGAGGAGCACTACTAAAGTCCGTGTGGCAAGCTGCCAAACCAGCTTGGACACTGGTAGGTGTCTTCATTGCATAAAAGCAAACTGGCCCAGCTGGCATGATTCAGTAGTACTAGAATCCTTCCCTTCTCGATCTGAGCGGTGACTACTGGGCATGAAACTGGTCTCTGTAACTGTTGTGAAGCTATCCAGAACAGCAAAGTGATGTGTGTGTGGGGGGGGGGGGGAGGGTAGGAAATCACTCCCTCTCCCTCTCATTGATTGCAGGTGAATTATAAATCCCAGTATCTACAACTCCTATAAATCATGATGAATTCTCCCCAAACCTCTCCAGTGTATTCAGTTGTTGATCAATTCCTCTGTTTGCTGTGTGCTATAGAAAATAATAGGAAAGTGTTAAGGGAGAGGCAGTGGGCGGGGTCATGCAAATTCCACACCAATTGAGGGAATAAGGAACACTGGGATTTTTGTGGAAGAGGAAAAACATAAAATCTAGGATGAATTGTCCCATATGAAAGCCTTCACTTTGGTAGGAGGCAATGTGGTGTTTGTGGAGGACATTGGCAGGGCTCTTGGACATGTTCACAGTGCTCACTATAACCTGCAATGTTATTGGAAGGAGGGCCATTGGGGTCTCCTGCGTAGTGGGAACTATGTTTTTTGTGGAAGTGGGAGCCTGTCTGTGTAAGTGGACACCCCAGCCACATACACACATACATATTTTCACGTTTATTATGTGTATAGATAGCTATAGATAGATATAGATTGTGGATGACTTTAATCATAACTCCACAGTTAGGGCTTCCACAAGGGAACAAAATGGGAAGGGGTGTTCCTTCTTTATTACAAATTTCAGCATCTGCAGATAATAGGACCACAGTGGAAACCATCCATTGGTAAAAAAAAAAAAGCTGTATGGCCAGTGGATGGTTTTAAAATAAATAAAATACATTAACAAAGAAGAATGGTCTAGAGAGATTTAGTAGTTGTTTTTACACATACTCATACCCTCCTCCTCAACACTAAAAGATTAAAAATGCAAACAGAACTACAAATGATGCTATTTAATATATTAAAGTGGCTTTTGTTGCCAATCAAAAATACGATTCACACATTTCTGAGCACAGGTCTGCTCAGGCTACTCAAATGTTTTGCTTTAAACACCTGAATGCTTAATCTTCTGGATTTTTTATTCTATTTTTGCAGTTCTGTGTGAGCTATAAATGGCACCATCTGATGTTGGGGTGGCAGAAGAGCTTTCTAAAAATAGCATCATCCACTGAGTTGAGACCTAAATTATTCATTAATTACTGTACCAAGATCTTCAAAGACAGCGTGGTGAATGCCTGGGAGCTCCACATGTGATAATTTAGGCTGTTAGTAATGTTCCAGTGACTCCTGTTAAAATGATCAACGACTCGATTTTTCTCATATTTTTATATTTAATACCATCAAAGTTTTAAAATACCCCCTAAAGGAGGATTCTGGACTGTTCTTTTATTTATCATCATCATTCACGCAGTTGTTTCCGACTCTTTGTGACCGCATGGACCAGTCCATGTCAGCCGTCACCGCCCCCAGTTCCTTCAAGGACAACCCAGTCACTTCAAGGATACCGTCCATACATCTCGTCCTTGGTCGGCCTCTCTTTCTTTTTCCTTCCATTTTCCCCAGAATCATGATCTTTTCCAAGCTTTCCTGTCTTCTCATGATGTGGCCAAAATACTTCATCTTTGCCTCTGGTATCCTTCCCTCCAGTGAGCAGTCAGGCATTATTTCCTGGATGATGGACTGGTTGGATCTTCTTGTGGTTCAAAGCACTCTCAGGATTTTCCTCCAGCACCAAAGTTCAAAACCATCTATCTTCCTTCGCTCAGCCTTCCTTATGGTCCAGCTCTCGCAACCATAGGTTACTATGGGGAATACCAGTGCTTTAACTATGCAGACCTTCGTTGACAGTGTGATGTCTCTGCTTTTCACTATTTTATCGAAGTTGGCCATTGCTCTCCTAATTTCCTGGCTTCAGTCTGCATCTGCAGTGATCTTTGCACCTAGAAATATAAAGTCTATCACTGCCTCCGTGTTTTCTCCCTCTATTTGCCAGTCATCAATCGGTCTGGTTGCCATAATCTTGGTTTTCTTGATGTTTAACTGCAGCCCAGCTTTTGTGTTTTCTTCTTTCACCTTGGTGATAAGGCTCCTCAGCTCATCCTCACTTTCAGCCCTCAGAGTGGTATCATTTGCATACCTAAGGTTGTTAATGTTTCTTCCAGCAATTTTAACTCCAGTCTTGGATTCGTCAAGCCCCGCACATCGCATGATGTGTTCTGCATACATATTGAATAGGTAGGGTGAAAGTATGCAGCCCTGCTGTACTCCTTTCCCAATCTTGAACCAGTCTGTTGTTCTGTGGTCTGTTCTTACTGTGGCTACTTATACAGATTTCTCAGGAGACAGACAAGGTGTCACGACCCAGGCGGCAGAGGCACCAATAACCATACACAGAGGCCAGAATCTAACTAATATCTTTATTGAAGGAATATATAAAGTTAATAAAAACAAGTATAGAAAATAGTCCAGAATTAGACCCTTCAGGAAAGGTCAGAATTAGTCCAAAAAAGCAATGTCCAATAAGAAATATTAAGGTCCAAAGTTGTAATCCAATAACCGAAACACTCACTTTGCCAAGCAAAGTGAGGGGAGATGACAAGGTCCTTAGTCCATAAAACTTGAGCGTGGCTAGGAAATAACTTGATACTTGAAACAAGGCTTGAACGTGGAACAAGGTAACTAAGAACAAGAACAAGGTCCGTGGAATAACTTGGTAAAATCCGTGAAACAAGGCAAGGATTAGTCCTGGGAAACAAGGCAAAGTCCGTAGGTAAACAAAGGCTGGGAAGCAAGGCGAAGGCTGGATAGCAAGGCAAGGCTTGAGCTGAAGCGAGGCTTGAATCGGAGCGCGCTGTCCAGACACAACTCGCTCCGTAGGCTGACGAATTGACTCCGCGAAGTTGCTACGCGGGCAAAACACCTATATAGAGTCCAACTTTCTCACCAAAGCGGTTCTCTGGGAATCAGAAACGAAAGCTAAACTCTGAGACCAGATGTTAAACTCCTTAAAGATTCTCACGAGAACCAATGTTAATTGGCAACATTCTTAGCTGCTATCCTCGCACTCCTGCGCGAAGCTGAATCCAAACTTCTCTGTTGTTTACAAAACTCCCGGCGCAAGAACACGGGAGAAGTAGGCTCTGGGGTTGTTTGACATACTTCTGGGGCACAACTTTCTTGCAGGTGCAAGGTTTCCAGATCTGCCTGGGAAGGATCTGGCTGAGAGGAATCCAGTTCAGACTGGGAAGGTAAAAAACCCAAGTTTTCATCTTCATCAGGGATTACAATGTCCTGAGCAGGACTACAAGGCCCATGGTTCATCACACTATCCCCCTCCTCAGGGCCCCTCCCAAACTGGGGTCCTCTCCCCGAGGCGCGAGGTCGCGGTTTGGTGGGATAGGTCAGATGGAAGCGACGGGTTAGATCAGGAGCATGGACTGTGGAGGCGTCTTCCCAAGAGCGTTCCTCAGGCCCAAAACCCACCCAGTCAATGAGATATTGTAGGCGGCGGCGATGAAAGCGAGAATCCAAAATGTCCTCAACCTCGAACTCCTCCTCCCCATTCATCAAAACAGGAGGGGGGGCCGGTTGGTCTGTATCAGGACGCACACCATCCGCCGGAAGGAGCAGGGAACGGTGAAACACTGGGTGAATGCGCATTGAACGCGGAAGTTGGAGTTTGAAAGTCACGGGGTTTAATTGCGCCACCACTGGATAGGGGCCAATGAAGCGGGCATCTAACTTCCGGCATGGGCGGTGGGAGGGCAGAAAGCGAGTGGACAGAAAAACCCGATCTCCTACCTTGATTTCGGGGCCCGGCTGGCGGTGTTTGTCAGCGTGGCGTTTATAGTCCTCCTTGGCTTGGTCCAGTTGCTGGAGCAAAAGTTGTTGCACCGCTGTGAGTTCCTGCAGCCAATCCTCTGCTGCGGGAACTTCTGAAGTTTCAATGACAGGGGGAAAGAAACGTGGATGGAAACCGTAGTTTGCAAAGAACGGCGTTTCTTTTGTAGAAGCTTGAACTCCATTATTGTAGGCAAACTCAGACAGTGGTAACAGAGAAGCCCAATTGTCCTGTTGGTAGTTTACATAACAGCGAAGATACTGCTCCAAAGTGGCATTGGTGCGCTCCGTTTGCCCATCTGTTTGGGGATGATGAGCTGAAGATAAGCGAGAGTCTATGCCCAGTAGTTTTTGTAGTGCCTTCCAAAAACGAGAGGTGAATTGAGATCCACGGTCTGTGACTAAACTCTTGGGCAATCCATGTAGTCTGAAAACATGCTGAAGAAATAGATCCGCAGTTTCTTTGGCCGTGGGGAGGCCTTCGCAGGGAATGAAATGGGCTAACTTGGTGAATAGGTCCACCACCACTAAGATCGTGGTGAATCCACAGGAAGGTGGTAGGTCAGTGATGAAATCCGCGGAAATTATTTCCCATGGGCGAGATGGGGTAGGAAGGGGGTGCAAAAGCCCTGAGGGCTTCTCCCTTCGTATCTTGGAGCGCTGGCATACTGGGCAGGTGTTGACATATTTTTCCACATCCTTGCGGATCTTGGGCCACCAAAAATCTCTTAGGATCAAATGCATGGTTTTAAATAGTCCGAAGTGTCCTGCTGGTTTGCAGTCATGACACAGACGAAGCGCTTTTTCCCTGCCCGGTCCGGGTGGGATATAAACATGATTTCTATAGCAGAGCAGCCCATCTTTAAGCGAAAAGGGAAAATGCAGACCTTGGCGAAGTTGGTCCTGCGCCCAGGCATCTGCTTGCTGACTAGCCCTGATTTCTTGAGCACAGATGGGTCCTGGAGTAGGGGAAGTTGAACCAATGGGACTGGATTTGGTGTTCCCCACTGTGAGCGTGGCAAAGTTCTCAGGTTGTAGCAGTTGGGATTCAAAGGTCTCCTTGCGTCCTGCAGCGTATTCCGGTTTACGTGACAGGGCGTCTGCTTGCTTGGTTTGAGCTGGGGTCACATAATGGATCTGGAAGTTGAAACGTTCAAAGAATAAAGCCCAACGTTGCTGCCTCTGATTTAGTTTGCGGGCAGTTCTTAGATGTTCTAGATTACGATGATCAGTGTGGACTTCAATGGGGAATTTGGCCCCTTCTAGCCAATGTCTCCAAGTTTCAAAGGCTGCCTTTATGGCCAGTAGTTCTTTTTCCCAAATGGTGTAATTCCTCTCTGGTGTGGTTAGTTGACGAGAATAATAGGCACAGGGGTGGAGGTGATCTCCCACCGGTTGTAAGAGTACAGCCCCAATTGCCACATCAGAGGCGTCCGCTTGCACCACAAAAGGGGTTCCAGGATTTGGGTGCTGTAGAATTGGCTGGGAGGTGAATAGTTTCTTCAGTTGCTGGAACCCTTTCTCTGCTTGATCAGTCCAGCGGAAAGGCTGCTTTCCACGGATGCAGCTAGTGATGGGGTCGGACCAGCGGGCAAAATCTGGAATGAACTTGCGGTAGTAGTTCGCGAACCCCAAGAAACGCTGCACCTCTTTCTTGTTAGTTGGCGCCCGCCATTCCAATACTGCTGAAACTTTGGCTGGATCCATGGAAAGCCCTAGAGGCGAGATGCGGTAGCCAAGGAAATCTACCTCTTGTAGATCAAAAGCGCATTTTTCTAGCTTGGCATAAAGTCCATGATCCCGCAGTCGTTGCAACACCATTTTGACGTGGTTCTCATGTTCTGATTGTGATCTGGAAAACACCAAAAAATCGTCCAGGTAGATTATCAAGAATCTGTCTAGATAGTCCTGAAAAATATCGTTGACAAAATGCTGGAACGTTGCGGGAGCTCCGCACAAACCGAAATTCATAACTCGGGACTCGAATAATCCGAATTTAGTCTGGAAGGCGGTCTTCCACTCGTCCCCTTCTCTGATGCGAACTAGATTATAAGCCCCCCGAAGATCCAGCTTGGTGTAGACCTTGGCTCCTCGAAGTCGGTCCAGTAGATCCGAGATTAAGGGCAGGGGATAGCTGTTCCGCTTGGTGATATTGTTCAATGCTCTGTAGTCCACCACCAAGCGTAATTCCCCTGACTTCTTCTTCACAAACATCACTGGGGAGGCGGCTGGGGATTGAGAGGGTCTGATGAACCCCTTGCGAAGGTTTGTCTCTAAGAATTCCCTGAGAGCTTCTTGCTCTGGTTCAGTCAGGGAGTAGAGATGCCCTCGCGGGATCGGGGCCCCCTCCACCAAGTCAATGGCACAGTCATAAGGTCTATGTGGGGGTAATTTTTCGGCTTCTTTCTCATTGAATACATCCCAATACTCGGAGTACTTCTTTGGCAAGGTGATAATGGGCTCGGAGTCTGTGGCATGGCATACCTTGGCTACGAGGCAATGGTTTTGGCAGTACGGTGAAGCAAACTGCAGTTCTCTGTTGGACCAGGAGATGTTAGGGTCGTGGAGTGTCAGCCATGGAATTCCCAAAATCACAGGGAAATGGGGAACCTCGGTAACAAAGAAGGAAATCTCTTCCATATGTTCCCTTATCCACATCCTGGTGGGTTCCGACCACTGGCTTACGGGGCCCGTCTTGAGGGGACGGCCGTCTATGGCTTGCACCACACGGGCATTCTTGAAATCATGATATTGTAATCCCAGAGAGTCGGCATACTCTCTATCGATGAAATTGTTGGTAGCTCCAGAGTCTATCATGGCGTGGATCATGACGGGTCCCCTTTTTGCTGACCATAATGTGACCACGAGAAGGAACAGGACCCCGGTTGGCGGCTCTTGGATGGATTTTTTGACCGGGTTGGCGAGCCTCTCTACACCCGGTCGTTGGCTTCCCCCGCCGGCTGTGTGCCAGTCGGCTCAGACGCCTTCGACTCCGTGGAGGACGCCGCCGCAAGACGGGCGGCAGGCTTCCCTTTGGCTGGGCACTCTCTGGCGAAGTGGCCCCCGTTCCCGCAGTACCAGCAGAGGTTCAAGCGTTGACGACGGGCCTTCTCGGCGGCATCTAGTCTGGGACGCACATTGCCCAACTGCATCGGCACCTCCTCGCCTCCTCTGGGGTATGGGGTTGGCGGCGGGGGTCTCCACACCGGACGTGGCTGAACACTGGCGGGAGCGGGGGGTTTTGCCCCGGCTCTACCGCCCTGGCCTCGAACCCATTGTTTCCTGTTGGCAATCATGACTTCAGCCCGTAAACATTGATCAATGAGTGCCTCGAGGGTCTGGGGAGGATCCACCTTGGAGATTTCTTCCAGCATTTCAATGTTGAGACCCTCCCGAAATTGTCCTCTGAGGGCTACATCGTTCCAGCCGGTGTTGTGGGCCAGCACGCGGAACTCGGCTATGTACTGAGACATGGGTCTGTCTCCTTGAAGGAGGCGCCGGAGTTTGTGACCGGCTGCCTCCAAATTGTCCTCGATTCCCCAGGTCTCCTTAAGGTGATCCAAGAAGCGTTGTGCTGAACTTAGGTGGGGGGAGGCTTGATCAAACAGGGCCGTCGCCCAGCTAGCCGCTGGTCCGTCTAGAAGACTGTAGACCCACGCCACCTTGATGTCTTCTTGGGGAAACTCGGCATCACGGGCCTCTAGATAAGCTTGACATTGGCGGCGGAAAACATGAACCTTAGCAGCTTCTCCAGAAAACTTGGTAGGCAACGCCATGGCCGGGAGGCGAACTCCGCGCTCCCTCAACCCTTTTATTTCTCCATCCTGCGCGTTGAGT
This sequence comes from Anolis carolinensis, assembly GCF_035594765.1. Classification (NCBI taxonomy): domain Eukaryota; kingdom Metazoa; phylum Chordata; class Lepidosauria; order Squamata; family Anolidae; genus Anolis; species Anolis carolinensis. Next base: position 260,046,588 of record NC_085843.1, on the reverse strand, counting down.
CTGTCACGGATGCGGTCCACTTCGTCCTTGCTGATGGTGTAGCTGAGCGGCTGTCCAGCCGGCGCGGCTCCGGTAGACATCCTGGCCTCGGTTAGTTGGTGCTTATGGGTGGCGGAGTCAAACTGTCACGACCCAGGCGGCAGAGGCACCAATAACCATACACAGAGGCCAGAATCTAACTAATATCTTTATTGAAGGAATATATAAAGTTAATAAAAACAAGTATAGAAAATAGTCCAGAATTAGACCCTTCAGGAAAGGTCAGAATTAGTCCAAAAAAGCAATGTCCAATAAGAAATATTAAGGTCCAAAGTTGTAATCCAATAACCGAAACACTCACTTTGCCAAGCAAAGTGAGGGGAGATGACAAGGTCCTTAGTCCATAAAACTTGAGCGTGGCTAGGAAATAACTTGATACTTGAAACAAGGCTTGAACGTGGAACAAGGTAACTAAGAACAAGAACAAGGTCCGTGGAATAACTTGGTAAAATCCGTGAAACAAGGCAAGGATTAGTCCTGGGAAACAAGGCAAAGTCCGTAGGTAAACAAAGGCTGGGAAGCAAGGCGAAGGCTGGATAGCAAGGCAAGGCTTGAGCTGAAGCGAGGCTTGAATCGGAGCGCGCTGTCCAGACACAACTCGCTCCGTAGGCTGACGAATTGACTCCGCGAAGTTGCTACGCGGGCAAAACACCTATATAGAGTCCAACTTTCTCACCAAAGCGGTTCTCTGGGAATCAGAAACGAAAGCTAAACTCTGAGACCAGATGTTAAACTCCTTAAAGATTCTCACGAGAACCAATGTTAATTGGCAACATTCTTAGCTGCTATCCTCGCACTCCTGCGCGAAGCTGAATCCAAACTTCTCTGTTGTTTACAAAACTCCCGGCGCAAGAACACGGGAGAAGTAGGCTCTGGGGTTGTTTGACATACTTCTGGGGCACAACTTTCTTGCAGGTGCAAGGTTTCCAGATCTGCCTGGGAAGGATCTGGCTGAGAGGAATCCAGTTCAGACTGGGAAGGTAAAAAACCCAAGTTTTCATCTTCATCAGGGATTACAATGTCCTGAGCAGGACTACAAGGCCCATGGTTCATCACACAAGGTGACTTGGTATCCCCATACCACCAAGAACATGCCACAGTTTATTATGTTCCATACAGTCGAGGCTTTAGAATAGTCAATAAAGCAGAAATAGATGTTTTTCTGAAACTCCCTGGCTTCCTCCATTATCCAGTGGATATTGGCAATTTGGTCTCTTGTTCCTCTGCCTTTTCTAAACCCAGCTTGGACATCTGGCAACTCTCGCTCCATGTATTGCTGGAGTCTGCCTTGCAGGATCTTGGCATTACCTTACTGGCATGGGAAATAACTGCCACTGTACGGAAGTTTGAGCATTCTTCAGCGTTTCCCTTTTTGTTCTTTTACAGGTCAGAATATCTTTTACAGGTCAGAATATCTCAGCCTTGGAGATGTAACTCTTCTCTTTCACAGATGTATGTACTCCTCAACTAATTTGCTTTCAAACCATATGGGTTCTGTGTAATTGCCACAAATTGTACCATTCAAGTACTTTTCAGAAAGCTTAACAAAAGACTTTCTGGAACAATAGGCTAATGAAGAATAATGGATGGAAATTGTGGGACTGTTTAATCTTTTTTATTGCCTTTGACATAATGAATAATGAATAAAATGATGCACTGAGTATTTTAAAAGAGATAATGAATACTTCCCAGGAAGGACATGGTATATAACAATTTTATAGTTGCTAGTTATGTGTTTAAAGACATCTATTTGATGAACAGAGTTGGGGAATAAAGAATCACAATCCTAGCATTGGATTAGGTGTGTGTTTTTAAGATTTAAGGAGGAGTAGATTATGAGAAGAACAAGGTACAAGGTTAATATGACAGCAGAAAATGTTACATTTCTAGGTGAAAATATGCACATTCTTTAGTGTGCAAATATGTTTTTAAAATTCCATGACATGTACTATAATATGCATGCACCAGGATCTAGAAACTGGCTGTATATCTATGGAACATTCATCTACTAGAAAATAAGAGCTTACTTCTGTGAAATGGGTACAATGATCTTCAACTGGACACAAGTTCATATTATTAAAAAATTGCCTACTGAATTTACCCCTTGAAACCAAAATGAAGGAAAATGTCAGTACAAATCATAAAATACTACACACTGGAGTGGATGATGATATGACATGCACCATGGTAATAGAATTTAAATGCACGTATTTAAATCCTACTTTTTTCATAAAATGTCTGCAAGCTACTTCCAAAGTGAAAGTTGACTTAAATTGCTATGCCACAACCACCCACTTCCTGTTTTTCAAAAAAAAGAATGTAAATATGCCACTTAACAAAATTTGGGTTAAAATATAGGTTGGATCTCACATTTTTTGCTTTATTTTGGCCTTCCCTTGAAATCATCTTTGTTGTGTGATAATTTGTGCAAAATGACCAGAAATAACACTTCATAGTGGGTTTTAAAAACACATTAAAGCAAGATATATCAATCTGGCTGAACCTATCAAGAGACTTATTTGGAAGTCTGACCTCAGGGTGCTTCCATACAGGTCCAAAATGTAAGCTAACTGCTTTGGAATGGATTCCCATTCCCAATCCCACCAAAAAAACTGGGTTTTCCCAAGGGGTGGTGGTGGCGGCGGCTACATACTATCTCAGTTACAATCGGATGTAACCCGATTTTCTCTGTAAAAAGTAAAGAAAACTATCTGAATATAACCTTTCTCCTGGCGCAAGGAATTGACATGCCAGGAGACTTGGGGGGGGGGGGGGGAGGGAGAAAATTTCCCCATGTTGTCCTGGCACAAGGAGTAAAGGTACGGTGGCCAGGCACTGTATATATACTTGAGTATAAACCAAGTTTTTCAGCCCTCAGTTTTTGCCTCTACCGGGATGGGTCCTCAGATGTCAAATGAAATAAATGGTCTTAGTCTGGTCCTGATTTGACCTCTCAAAGTGTGCTCCATCAAGCCTTTGGGCTCCGTGAAGCATTTTGAGAGGCTCCACACTTCCACTCTCCATCATCCTGTCCCTCCAAGCTTTTCCTCCTCTTTCCTGCTCCTTCCTCCCCAAAGCCTTTTTTCCTCATCTCCCTTGTCCCCCAAAGCCTTTATTCTTGTCTCCCTAGCCCGCAAAAGCCTTTTTTTTTCCATCACCTTCCTCACTGCTCAGATCTTTTTCCCCTAACCGTCTTTGCTTCCAAAATCTTATTTCTTTCCCACCACTCAGGAGGTGCTTTGATTGTGCTTTATCCTGCATGGCAGAAGGGAATTTAACTGGATAGTCCCTGGGATTATGATGATGATGATGATGATGATTGACACAAAGACAGAATATGACACAGCAAACAAGATATATATGCTAGATTTTGTATCACAGAATCACAAGCCAAACACTTCCCAAGCGTTTAGGACTGTTTGATGCATTTTGGGATGATGCGCGCAGATCCCAGTAAGGTGGCCTTTTGCATATATAGTAATAAGCAAGCATTGTGATTCCTCTTTAACTGTCATAGTGCTATTCTATGAAATTTGAGAATTTACAGTTTGGGAAGGTATATTTAGGATTTTCGATCCGAGAGCTGTAGTTCCTCACCAAACTACAAACCCACAATTCCATAGGATGCAGCCACAGCAAAGTATCATAGTGCTATAATTGTGTCATGTGAAAGGGGCCTCGGTGAAAGACATTACTGAGCTACAATTCCTCCCTGAGTTATTGTTTTGCTTGGAAATTACAATAATGTCAAACTATTGACTCTATGAGGCTAAAGCCTGCTGCAGTGAGTATTTCAAATATCACTTAAAAGAACTCTACACCTTTTAACCAAAATTCCAGCTTTGTCTTCTTTTGTTTAGTCTTCACTATAGAAATGTTAAGCAGGGACAGAAGAAAGTGTATAATATCTACAATAAGACACTCTGACATCATGGTACCTAAATCAGAATATTATTGCATTTACCATTGTGCTTGGCACTAATCAGTGTTAATATATTCAATAGCAATTAAAGTAATGCACTAGATTAGCAAGCCATGTGTTGGTGGTATTTTGTAGGAGATTGATTATTTAAGACATGCTCAGAGAAGTTGTTCTAGCCCATGACCTAAATTGATTAGAGACATTAACTCTATCTTGTTAGCATGGCAACACTGTGCAATTCTGAAATATTAAGTTATCTGCTTGGTAAATGAATTTCTCTCAGAGCTTGTCCAATTAGATGAAAGTCTTTGAAATGCTTAATATATGTTTTGTTTGTTTTACATATTTATTTGAATATGCATTTTTATGATTGTGTAATTGTTTAACTAAACTGATAACAGGCCATTTTTGTTGTCGTTGTGTCCCTTCAAATCATTTCCAACTTAAGGTGATTAAAAGGAAAACCTATCACAGGGCATTCTTAGCAAGATTTGCTCAAAAAGTGGCTGCCTTTCTTTGAGGATGTGACTTATCTAAGGACAACCAGTGGACTTTGAAATACATGATTACACATCTGTGAAAATAAATAAAATATGGGGTAGAAATTAATGAAAAATTCAGAATAGCAGCAATTCCAAGATAAATATATCTTCCAAGATAAATATATGCTTATGTTTTAAAAAACAATTTTCATGATGCTAGATTGATTTAAGGGCTTTTCACTGCTTGCCCAATTGCCATGTGAGTGTTCCATCCCAAAGCACAAATAAATATACTACTGCAACATTACCCTTTGCTTTGCTTGTATTTTCACTTCCATTAGTGAGCTGTCTTTTACTCTCTGATTGATTGCTTTGATCTTAATCATTGATTTTCTTCTTCACAGTATTTTCCATTTAAGTGTTTTCTCTCCCTGTTACACACATGTCCCAGTTTTCATTTGTGAAATGTTAGAGGGAATGGCCTTGGTTTAAGGTAATGTCAAATTTCAAGCCACACTATTTCTACTTTCTCCCAGGTCGCTTCCGGACAGTGCCAAAATCCATGCCCCCCCCCCATCTCATGGCCCATCATTTCCTCATGCCAGGAGGGCGTGAAGAGCAAAGTTATGGTGGCCAGGTATTTTTTATTTAATTTTTTAGGGGGAAACTTTAAGTTTATGGTAGGGGGTAGGTGCCCTTTTGGTCTTTCAGACTCCAGGAGCCCAAAAAACTGAGGTCCAATCCCCACAGGGCCCACACTTGGTAAAACCTGGATCTTATCTTAAGATCCAGATCTTACCAAGTATTTAATTAATTCATTTTTTACTGGAAGCGTTGTTTGGATGCTTCCAGTGAAAACCCAGACAGGTCCTGGGATATGGGCCTTCTGAGTAGGCCCCAAACATTTTTCTCCTTCTTCCACAACAAAAATAGGGGTATAGTGGGCCCTTGGGATCCACCAGGATATAGTTTCAGGATCCCCATGGATACCAAAATCTGTAGATAGTGAAGTCTCTAACCATGGATGGTGGAATCTGTTGGTGCACAAATGGAGGACTGATTGCACGTGATTTCCTTTTACTTTCAATGCACTGATCTCATGTACTTGGAGGAGGCCTCCAATAACAGACTCCAGTCAGAGCCACAGCGGGGTGGCAGTTCTGTCCTGGAAACAGACGGGACCGTCAAACATTTACTTTTAAAAAGAGGGAGTTAGAAACTAAGTTACTTCAACATCAGGAGTATTTCAGACTAAAGCAGTGAAAGCACAAATAAGGGAGTGGTCTGGCTCAAGAGGAAAAATGCTAGGGTAATAATAAAGTGAATTGTGCTGTGTTACAGCTCGTTCTTAAATTAGCACAGACAAAATTTTGTCTGTGATGCAAAACAACAGTTCTACTTTCTTTGACATTATGGTGGCCCTTGGTTTAATGTTTCCTATACTTTGTGATGCTTTTTGGAGACTTCTCTTTGGTTACCCACTACTGGCTTTTGACAGCTTGGAGTGTTTGACCACTTTCTAATTCTCATCATATGATCCTGGATTGGTTTGGTTTCTCCTTTGTTTCTTACTCAAACTACTCTCCCGTGAACAGAGCCGGTCCAAGGTAATTTTCAAGTGTAGGCGAGCAGAAATTTTGCCCCCCCCCCAAAAAAAAACCAATCACTGAAAAATAAAAGTGTTGGATAAGCAAAAATGTTGGATAATAAGGAGGAATTAAGGAAAAGCCTAAATAAACAACACTCTGAAAACAGGAAATCCAGACAGGAAGCAATCAGGGGCAACTAACACCCCCCAAACAAAGATGCCCCCAGGGAGGAAGCCCCACTTGCCTTGCTTCCTAGACTTCCTACAGAGGTGGAGGTTGAGTTGGATGACCCAGTAGTCTGAATCAGTACAACTATTTCTGATAATGTATGTCAGATTTTCTCAAACTGACATTTTCCAGAAGTGCTGGACATTCATTACTGCCATCTCTGCCTTGCACATCCATTAGAAAGTGTAGATTCTATATCTCTGCTAAACTAAATAGTTGCATACAGGTGTTAAAACCCGGGAAAATCTACTTATAAATTAAGGTACTAGGACTTATTTAACAATTTCCCTCCTTTCTCATAAATGGGGCCAAAAGTGGCTCACCTATGAATTAAAACAAGCTCCATAAATCAAAAGGTAACAGTAGAAAATGAACATTCAATTAAATAAGTGTGTATGCATAGTCAAAGCAATGGTATTCCCCATAGTAACCTATGGTTGCGAGAGCTGGACCATAAGGAAGGCTGAGTGAAGGAAGATAGACGCTTTTGAATTCTGGTGCTGGAGGAAAATCCTGAGAGTGCCTTGGACCGCAAGAAGATCCAACCAGTCCATCCTCCAGGAAATAATGCCCGGCTGCTGACTGGAGGGAAGGATATGAGAGGCAAAGCTGAAGTATTTTGGCCACATCATGAGGAGACAGGAAAGCTTGGAAAATATCACGATGCTGAGGAAAAAGGAAGGAGGCAATCTGCGCATGCGTCAGATAAGATAGACGTGTCTAAGAGAGCTCCCTAACTGCAAAAGAAATAAAGCTTATTTTTAAAGCCCAGGACGATCATAAATCTCTCTCTCCAACCTGGACCCGGTCGTGAAAAAAGAGGAAGCAAAGCAGATCGCAGTTTGAGCGTCTGAAACTTGAAACCTCAGAAAATAAATCAGAAGACCGGGTGAAGGAAAGAACTGAACGTGAGTGCCATAATGGCGGATGGAGTGGAATGGGGGCGGAAGCTGGACCAAATATTACAAACATTGAATGAACTAAAGATAAGCCCTGATAGCTTAAAGAAGGGGAATGATGAACTAAAAGAACAAGTTGAAATGATTAACACCCGGCTGGGAACAATGGAGTCAAAGGTGCAACAGTATGAAGGGAAATTTATGGAGATGCAAGAGGAGACTAGAAAACAGAAAGAGGAAATAGCCAACTTAAAAAAACATTTAGAAAGTGCAAACCAAAAACTCCTAAACAAGATTGCTGACCAGGAAGATCGGTCACGAAGAGCAAATATACGCCTGAGAACAGCAGGGCAGGATTTTCAGATGAGTGACAATTTAAAACAAAATATTGTCAGTTGGCTACAGACTTTGATGGAAATCTCACCGGACGATATAGAACGATCGCATTGGGCTTATAGAGGTAGAAAAAAACCCAGAGACATTTTGATCCGTTTTTCAAGGGAGGCAACGAAGGAAAAGGTGTACAATCAGCTTCGGAAAATAAAAGACCTTACCTTGGCAGGTAAAAAGGTCTGGCCTCTCCTGGATCTTTCATCAGAGACACTGGATAAAAGAGCACAGATGAAAGAAATTACAAAAGTCCTGGAGGGGAAGAACCAGCGATATACTTGGGCTTTTCCTGCCACCCTGATCGTCTATAGAGATGGTAAATTATATAAAGCTACTGATTTGGCTAGTGGGAAGACCATGCTTAGACTTCTGAGATTTTGTACAGAAGGGGGAGTATCGGATGAGACGGAGGATTCAGATAATGAAGAGGTCCATAGAAGCTTCAAAAGAAAGAAGGGGAGTAAGAAGGCCAAGGACACTCTTCAGGCAGCTGGACAGATAAGATCAACAGAGCTGGAAGCTGCAGACAGAGGCGGGCAAATAGAATCATGCTCGACTCAGAGTATATCTGTCATTGGAGACTTGATGAATAGGGAAGGAGAGCATGGTCAAGATTTACAAGAGACTATAGACTTAAGAAATTTGAAGCAAATGGACTTAGACCAAATACGAACTTTGGAAAAACAATTGAGAGAACTAAAAAAGCAAAAGCTGAAAGAAGAAACAAGGAGAATGGAAACAAGATCCAAGATGTAAGAGGGAAAAAAACACTTTGATAAACTGGGTTAAAATAATTTGCAGGTGTGGGAACTGGCGAAGGGCAACGCAGCCGCCAAGTGGAGTCTGGGAAGGAAAGAGAATAGAACTCTTTCGAGTCCTTCTCTGATGGGAGAAGGGAAAGGACTGGACTCTGAGGGGAAAGGGGCACGATGGGGATCCAGGGAGGGGGAGAGGAGAAGAAAAGAAACTGAAGAGACAAGGGGAGAGATAAAAATGGAATTATACAAAACAAATGGGTGATTTAACTATATTGGCACTGAATATAAATGGAATGGCAGATCTTGTCAGGATCCTGGCTGCAGAGCACCAATAACCTTACACAGAGGCCAGTCTCTATCTAATATCTTTATTAAAGAAATATATAAAATCAATAAAAACAAGTGAAGAATATAGTTCAGAAGCAGACCTTTCAGATAAGGTCAAATATAGTCCAGAAATGTATTGTCCAATATAAGATATTAGAGTTCAAAGTTTTAATCCACTTGACCGAAACACACACCTTGCCAAGCAATAGTGTGGGGAAACAACAGAGTCTTTAAAGTCCAATGAAGCTTGACAACAAGGCTGGAAAATAACTTGATTCTCGACTAGATCCTTGACTGAAGGCAAGATGAACATGAAGCATGAAACAGAGTCCATGGTAAAACGTGAGACAAGGCTAGGCTTGAAGCTTGATCCGGGAAGCAAGGAACTGGGATTACGAAGTCCACACACGATCTCTCTCCTCAAGCTGATCAATTGACTCCACAAAGAAATCCTCGCGCCAAACACCTATATTGGGTCTCGTTTTCCCGCCAACAGAACTCTTTCCCTAGAGAACGAGAAGCGAAACCCAACTCTGTCCAGATGCATGACTCCTTAGAATTTCCCAAGGGAAGCAGACCTAATCAGCCATTTGTTTGGCAGCGATTCTCAGGCTTCTGCGATTAGCCTCCCTGGCTCCCCTATCTTTAGAATAATTTTCCCTCCTGGAAAACGGGGGGGGGGGGGGGGAGTTCTGCCCAAGGCCTGTTTGGCTGAATTCTTGTGGACAAACATCAACATCCTGCAGGTGAAGAGGCTCCGGCTCTTGCTGAACCGGCGAAAATCCCATGTTTTCCTCTTCATCTGCCACAATAGTACTAGGAACAGGACTACAAGGCCCATGAGTCATCACAGATCTTAAGATTTATAGGATGTTGAAATTGGCAAAGGATTGTAGGATAAATGTGATAATGTTATCAGAAACCCATAAAAAGAGGAGGAGGGATAAATTGATTAAGGATAAAACATGGAATAGAATTTATGAATCTCGAGGGACAGGGAACTCACGAGGGGTAGCAATTCTAATCAATGAAAATGTTCCATTTCAGGAGCTTGATGTTCAACGAGATAGGGAAGGAAGAACAGTTTTCGTGAAAGGCAAGATAAATCAGGTTAAAATAACATTAGCTGTGATATATGCACCGAACAGAAACACAAAACAGTATATATTGAATACTAAAAAGAAGCTGGATAATTATGTGGAAGGGACATTGATTTGGGCAGGCGATTTCAATTTGAACTTAACTAAAAAAAATAAAAAAGCAATAAATGTAAATAAGCTTAATATGGTGGATGCACACACAAATCAAAGTATTAGGGATACTTTTTATTCAGCAAGACACAATAAATTTAGCTGTATAGATTATATCTTACTAAATAAAGCAAGCAAAGCCCAAATAAAGAAGGTAGAAAGGAAACCAATATTTTTGTCAGACCACAGTCCTCTGATTGCAACCTTGGGATTGAGTAATGAGATTAGTCAAAGAATTTGGAGATATAATTCGGTGGTAACAGAAAAAGATGAATATAAATTGAAGCTTCAGGAGGAGATAAAAGAATATTATAGAATAAATGATAATGGAGAGTTATCTAAAACTGTGGTGTGGGACTCATTTAAAAGTGTATTAAGAGGTCAATGTTTTAGTATTGAGTCCTACATAAGGAAAAGTTGGAGAGAGAAAAGAGAAAAATGTATAAAAGAAATTGAATCAATACAAGAACAATTGAGAATAACGAGGAGAAGAAATATAAATAGTATATTAAGGCAGAAAAAGAAAGAATTGGAATTAATGGATGAGGTGCAATGGAACAAAATGAGACAGAGTGTGAGGCAACGAATTAATGGATGGGGTACAAAATCAATGAAACAAATGGTGAGATATTTAAAGAGGAGAAAGGAAAAGTCATGTATAACAAAACTTAAAGATAAAAATGGATTGGTGAAAGATAGAAGAAAGGAACTCGAAGTAATAATGAGAGATTTTTACAGGGAGTTGTACCAAAAAGAACAGGTGAATAATGAAGAAATAAAAATTGGGAATAAAGTAAATGAGGAGGATAAAATTATGCTAAATGATGAAATAACACAGGAAGAAGTAATTCAGGTAATTAAAGGACTGAAACAATATAAGGCACCTGGTATAGATGGATATACAGCAGAATTTTATAAGACCTTTATGCATGAGTTGGTACCATATATGGCTGAAATGTTTAATGAGGTATATATGAGAGGTATTGTCCCGGAAACATGGAAACTTTCTGAAATTATTCCAGTTCTGAAGCCAGATAGACAACAGGAGCTCCCAGAATCATATCGTCCGATCAGTTTAGTAAACCAAGATTATAAGATATTCATGAAAATCATAGCAAATAGATTGGAAATTATTCTACCAAAGATTATAGGAGAAGACCAATATGGATTTGTTAAAGGGCGGAGTATCAGTGAACCAATAAGAAATGTTGTTAATGTGATTTGTCATGTGACAAAAACAAAAAGAAAATTGTCAATTCTAAAGTTAGATGTGTATAAAGCTTTCGACAAAGTAAACCATGAATATCTGTATAGATTATGTAAAGAACTAAATTTGGGGAATAATTTCTGTGAAATGATTAAAAATGTATATAGGGAGAATACGGCTTGTATTAGAGTGAATGGACAAAGAACGGAAAACATTCAAATTGAGAATGGGACCAAACAAGGTTGTCCATTATCCCCAATGTTATTTGCTCTGGTAATAGAACCCCTAGCATATAAAATAAGGATGGATGAAACATGGGAAGGGTATAAGATTGGGAGGAAGGAGGAGTTGAGATTGAACCTGTATGCGGACGATGCAATAATTTTAACACAGAGACCAAGGGAAATGATTAAATCAATGAAAGTAATATTGAGGGAGTTTAAAAAAGTATCAGGGCTATCAGTAAATATGGAGAAATCAGAGATATTATTTATTAATACGCCACCGAAGGAACAATTAGAGATAAGGAAGGAATCAGGTTTAAAATTGGGTATTAAAAAGATGAAGTATTTGGGAATTTGGATATTTAAGACACTTGATAAAATAATAGATGGAAATTATAGAATGGCATGGAAGAGAATGTTAAAACAAATGAGTAGGTGGAAGAATAAAAATTTGAGACAGATGTCTAGGATAAGGGCATTGAAAATATTGATAATTCCAAAAATGATGTATTTATTTCAGGCTCTCCCAGGAATTCCTCCCATGGCAAAATTAAAGGAATGGGAAACTAAATTATTGGGTTGAAGGAGGGAAAAGACCAAGAGTAAGGAAAAAATTGATAATTGCAAAAGAAATGAAAGGGGGAATGGGCTGTCCATGCCTAGAGCTATATAGTGATGCCTTCCAAATTGAAAGAGCAATAGAATTACAAGTGACAAATAAAAAATGGGTGAGATTTGAAAAGGAAATGAATGGAGTTAATTGTGAAGAAATAATCTTTAGAAAATGGGATAAGAGAAATATAGATAAATTAATAGGACCAATGAAAGGAACAATGCAAGTGTGGAAGAAATGGCAAGGGAGAATAAGTAGCTTAAAATCTAAAATGTCAACAGTATGGATAATCAATAAGGATAAGGAATCAAATATGAATAGAAATATTCAAACATTGAAGGAAAAAGGAATAGAGAGACTAGAACAACTATATGACAGAGAGGGAACGGTAAGAGAAAATAAAATTAAACAATGGCTTGGAGAAGAAAATTGGTTACAGATAAGAGCAATCTGTGCATATTGCAAAATAAAAGAAAATATTAATATGGTTAAGAGAGAAGATAACGCCTTTGAAAAAATAAGAGAAAAGGGGGAAGGAAAGAAGGCACAGGCCAGCAAAATATATACAATGCTCATAGAGGCTGATGGATGTATAATACGGGATCTGAAAAGTATGTGGGAAACGGAGCTGCAAATCACAGAACAAGAGATGAGAAATGTGGTAGAGACAATAGGGATGAAAAGGAATACCAGAGTACGAGAAATGAGGAGGAAAATATTGCACAAATGGTATCGTACACCCTGCGAATTAGCATACTACTATAAAAAGGGGAGTAGTCACTGCTGGCATGGATGTCATCAGAAAGGGCGGTTTATGCACATGATGTGGGAATGTGAACTTGTACAATATTTTTGGCAGACTATACATAATGAGTCAAATCAAATACTAGGAAATGAGTGGGTCATAACAAAGGAAATAGCAGTATTAGGGAAAAGAGAGGAAATGGGAAATAAAAGGGAAATAAAAGAAGCAATAATTGAATGTGCACAAGCAGTAATAGTATTAGGGTGGAAAGATAAATCAAAATGGACAGTAAATAAATGGTACCAATATATGGTGGAGCAAATGGAATTTGAAATTATGAATGTGAAACTAAATGTTGTAAAAACTAATGAAAATAGAACAAGAGAAATGGAAGAAAGATGGACAATGGTAAAGAACTATATCATGAATCAATCTGGAGATCAAGCCATAAGAAATAAGATACAAATGTTATATAGTATATAGGTTGGAAATGGATTAAGATAAAGATATAAAAATTGTCTCATAAAGAAACGAATATGTAAAAAGAAAACAATCCTCGTGTTGGTGGTGGGAATTGTAAATGTTTTGTATGTCTACGGTATGTATTTTTTGTGTTTTAAAAAATAAAAAATTATTTTTTTAAAAAAGGGGAAAAGGAAGGAAAAAGGAAGAGAGGCCGACCAAGGGTAAGATGGATGGATGGTATCCTTGAAGTGACTGGCTTGACCTTGAAGGAACTGGGGGCAGTGATGGTCGACAGGGAGCTCTGGCGTGGACTGGCCCATGAGGTCACGAAGAGTCAGAGACGACTAAACGACCGAGCAGCAGCAGCAGTATGCATTAAATTAATTCACCCGTTAGGTAAGATAATCAATACTTACTTTACAGGCTTCCCAAAAACCATATTGTCTTCCTAGGCTCCTTTCTGCCAACAACATGGCGCCACAGGCAAATGCCTAGTTTGCCTGGTGGTAGAACCGCCTCTGCCTGTGAACTTGCCACCCTGAAACAGGACCATTCCAGTGGGAGGGGGATTTGCTCCCTAGTGGCCTGGCTTGCCTGACCACATGATTTGTTCATTTCTATGAATTACTGCTGTAAAAACTATTTGTTTATTTAATGTATTGTATATCCTAATCTTCATAAGGTTCAATACAACTCACAATAATATTTTTTAAAAGGTATGCATAAAAGGCAGTAAGATAGAGCACCTAAATTAAACAAATCATCATAATAAAATGCAGTTTTAAAAGCATACCCGTAGGAAATTAAATAATCTCGCTTGACACTATAAATCACTTCTTCAGCAGTCTGACAGTTGTCCAAAACCAGCCTGAATAAAAAAATATTGCAGAAGAACAAGAGGAAGCTAGACAGCCTAGCTTTTTTGGAAAGGCATTTGATACCCATGCTTATCAGTGTAAACAAGTTAATATGCCTAGGCAATTCAAGAGACGGCATTCCTAAAGCCAGAATGGGAATTGTGAGATCCATGTGCTTAATGTGGCCCTAATGAATGAGTCCAATGCAGCTCTTGGGGCCTCCTACTTACCTCACTCCCCCTTGTTCCTTGAATTGCCAAACAATTTTCTATAATATTAAGCAAAAATTAAACAAACAAAAACCGTGTGTGTGTGTGTGTGTGTGTGTATGCAGATATGTTCCTTTTCTTTTAGAATATATATCTTCTGAACCATTTGCATCCCACAACCTAACATTTCTACCAAATATATACATTTATTGTACTTCTCCATTCTCTCTCACAACTGCAACATGAAGTGACTGTCACTATTTTGACAGGGACTGCTAAGCAAGACAGAGGTATTTGCCCTTAGTATGGGGGCACAGCCTTTCTGGAGGGGTTGAGGGAAATTGACCTTCACCCTCATCCAATTTACAATCTCTGATTTAGGAAGTACTTCAAATCAATAAAAAGTCTACTCCTAAAATATGATGAGGAGTGATGCAACATCAATTTTCAGTGGCAACAGCTGTGACTATATTACAGAGTTCCAGAGGGGCACAAAATCAGGCGCTGAGTCCTGCCCAGCTCTGGAGCATGTCCATCCTCGATCTAAACTTTATTGATATAATATAGAATCTCATCACGGGCAAGCAGATATTTGAAAGCATTGGACTTTAATAAGACTTTATTAATTTCATACTGGAAGAATGTCGAGTAAGACTTTGGCACATAACTGGCTGTTTAGTAAATTAGTGATGGCAATCAAGCATTTCCTAGGCACAATGTTAAGAATGATCTCTGATATATTTATTATATCTAGATTCTGCAGTAATGGCTGGCCCCTCTATGCTAAAATCAATACTTGCATATCTTGGCAGAGGAAAAGAAAAGGTTCTACATTTTATTCTGAAGTTTTAAAAACATGGGTATAGTTTTTTTAAAAAAAAATTAACTGCAGATTTGCTGTCTAACTATTTCAATTGCTTCGGTACAACTCCAATACCCCCCCCCCCCCAAAAAATCACTATGCTAATTCAGAATTTTGTGAGTTTCATTTGTCACAACAATGTGTGATTTGACTCAAAATTATGCTTAAATTAAACTGAGATATTTCTAGCTGAGAATAATTCTTTGAAACCTAATTGGGAGCTTCATGCGTGTGCCCAGAGAAGGTAATTCAAAGAAAAAGGTCAAAACTAGAAACTTCAAATGGTGAGCCTTGAATGAGACTTTAATATATGTACAATTGTGCAGATATGTTCCTTTTCTTTTAGAATTTGGACAGATGAATAAAGCTAACGGATCTTCAAATTAATAACATTTTCTACTGTTGTTAAAAATTCATTGTAGAGCAGTTCTTCTGTTTAGATTTCTTGAAGTTCTGCAATGAACAAATATAATGGATGGCTTCTTGATTTAGTTCAGCTTCTCTTCTCATCTGTTCTTAATAGAGATAAAATTGAAATGTAGAAAGGGAAGCTTTCAACAATGCCTCACTTATTGAAAAGAATTTCCCCTCCTGCTTTCTTCTAAGTGCCTCTAGTAATGTCAGCATGGTGCACTCACAAGAACCAAGAGCTCTTATGGAGCTCTGCGAACAACAATGGCAGTGACACATGTCAGCTCCATTTCCTTTTCCCTGCACTGTTGAGCACAAGGAAAAAGGGATGTTGGTGGAGGCCAATGTAGAGAGTGGACTGGTCCAAACTGAAGTATCCCCTGACTTTTCTTATGGTGGTGTACCCTGCAATAAGCACGGGAAGTTGCAGAATGACATGAGGACAGCCAGGGGACTGTAGAGATGAGCCATAAATCTGATTTAACACAAATCAAGATGGATATCAGTGTTATTGATGTAAAAGTGCCATAGGGCAGTGGAAGGGATGGCAGCAAATAATCTTCATATAGTCATTTCCAAGAAGGTTAAATCTCTAAATGTGGAGGGATGGTTGCATGCTATATCAGTTACTTAATCATTTTCCTAGCCAAATATTGCTCCCCACCCTACACCCACACCCACAATTTCAAATCTGATGGAGATGGAAATTCATGCTCTGACTGCAAGCAGAAAATGTATTCTTATTTTCATGCATCTGATGCCCAGTAAAGTAGAGCATCTAACTTAGCTCTTTTACTTTGGGGAATGAATTGCTCTCTGGACGTCAAATATCTCCAAGTCTGGTGACTTTCAATATATAAGTTCATTTCAATTTATCAATATTTATCATTCTGTTGCACCATGTCTAGGCTTGTGAGGGGAGGATGAAAAGCAATTTTTACTAAGACTTCATATACACTGCAATCTTGATGCAATTTTACACCACGTTATCTGCTATGAAGTCAGGGGCATAGCTGTTTATAAGCTCTTTAGCCTTCTCTGCCGAAGAATCCTGGTGCCTTACTAAACTACATATCCTAAGATTCCATAGACTTGAGTCATTAAACTTGTGTCAAATTGCATTAATTATACAGTGTAGATGCACCCATAGTACCTGATCTTAACATTTTTATTTTGTCTCTTTGGTTCTTCATCGTCTTTTCTTTACTTCAACGAGCTCACTGGAAGATGGAGCACATGGCTGTCCTCTCCCCCAATTTATTTTCCTAACAATCCTGACAGGTTGGTCAGCCTGAAAGAGTGACTACTCCAGGGAAATCTGAAGAATTTTCATGGCTCATTGGGGATTTAAGGCCAGGTCTCCTCCAAGTCTTAGCCCATTATTCTTACTGCTGTACTCTCTTGGCTCAGAAAGGCAACACAAAGTTTTCTACTACTAATAATAATAATACTACAATAATGACAGCAGTTATAGCTTCCTTTGGTGCAAGGTGACAACTCAGTTGAAAACTAGTGGGAGCACAGTTGAAAACAATGTCATGTGGGGTATAGATGGCAGACAAGCTATGTAGTACTTTCAGATGTACCCAAATCAATCCAACAAAGCGCCATTTGCCTCAGACTTTGAGTTTAATTCCAGAAAGACATACAACCTAATTTTGAGCATCTGTGTTCAAATTTTATTTTTTTTTAAAAGGTAAAGGTTTCCCCTGACATTAAGTCCATTCATGTCTGACTCTGGGGGTTGGTGTTCATCTCCATTTCTAAGCCGAAGAGCCAGCATTGTCCATAGACACCTCCAAGGACATGTGGCTGGCATGACTGCATGAAGCGCCGTTACCTTCCCACCGGAGCAGTACCTATTGATCTATTCACATTTGCATGTTTTTGAACTGCTAGGTTGATAGAAGCTGGGGCTAACAGTGGGCGCTAACTCCACTCCCAGGATTTGAACCTGCGACTTTTCAGTCTGCAAGTTCAGCAGCTCAGCGCTTTAACACGGGGCCACATGGGGCCGCGCGGTGTGGGGGGCGGGGCCAGGTGGTGTGGGGGGCGGGGCCAGGTGGTGTGGGGGGCGGGGCCAGGTGGTGTGGGGGGCGGGGCCGTGCAGCACGGCAGCATGGGGGGACAGGGACAGGCCATGTGGCACGGGAAGCAGGGCCAGGCCGTGCGGACTGCGACGGGAAGGCCCAGCAGCCTGACTGGGCCTTCCCGCCATGCCGCACAGCCCCGCCCCTACACCACCTGGCCCCGCCCCCTGCGGGAAGGAGGAGAAGGAGGCAGGGGTGGCGCCATCCTCCCGGGGTCTCGACAGCGTCCCGGGACGATGGCGCCACAGGCAAAAGCCTACCTCGCCTGGTGGTTGGACCGTCTCTGGCTACAACTAGCAGATAAATTTCCTACAATAACTGTAAATTTGCACTTTAGTTTCTAATGTATTGTCTATGTAGTAATTAATGAAACCTACCAGAACCTCTGTAATGTATTGCAGAAATTAAATATTTTATAGATCTGCATCTAGAGAGACTAAAGCCTGCCTCCATATTTACTGATGGTATCACAGTCTTCTAATACGACTTTTTACACTTAATATTGCAAGTACATCACAAGAAAAGATTCTTTCCTGCATGTGATTGGCACAATAAATGTTTCTCTGACAACTTAATAGCTGAATTCTACTCTGAATTTCTTTTGTAGACACACTACTATTGTCATCCATCACAATTTGCCACACTAAATAGTTTTTGAATGCTTGGCTAGTTTTCTTTAGACTGCTTTGCATTGTGTTAACTGTCACTGAAAATCTTGTCAGAATTGGTAGCCTGTCCTGTCTCTACTGAACTGTTTCAAATGTTTTTGTAAAAATAATTTTAAAAGTATCTTTTCTTTAATCAGAACAATTGGCCACTTTAAAAAAGCCAGACCATGGATATGCACAAGGCTCTTCCAATAACTAATTTCAGAGTTCAGGAACATTGTTATTTTTAAATAACCAGAACAGTAGCCATCTTGGCAGAGGAATTCTGGGAGTTGTGGTCTTAAAAAGCAACTTCCCCAAGCTCCACAATTAATCATTGGAAGACCTATGTGTGTTGCTGTTGTTATATGCCTTCAAGTTATCCATGACATTTGGCAATGACCACCCTATTGTAAGATTTTCTACTGAGGGGGTTTTCCATGGCTTTCTTTTCTGGTTGGATCTACACTGCCATAAAAAATCCAGATTATCAACTTTGAACTGGATTATATGGCAATGCAGATTCATATATCCAGTTAAAAGCAGATAATGTGTATTATCTGCTTTGATAATCTGAATTATATAGCAGTGTAGATCCAGCCTGAGAGAGTGTGATTTGCCCACAGTTCCCCCATGGGTTTCCAAAGCTATGGGAAGAATTTGAATCCTTGATCTGAATATATTAATGACTATATTATGCTGGCTCCTTCCTCATTACTTAACTACATACTATGGCACTATTTATTCTGAAGATCTTCAGGATAACAAGAGATATGGCATAATTCTAATCCAAACAGAATCTGGTGGTTCTGATGTATTCCTGCAAAACTCCAGAAATACCATGTTTATCTCCATTGTGTTCAGAAGCTTCCTGTCTAATATTATATAGTGATATCATTGTCATGCTACACCTGCATATGGCAACAAGATAGGTTCTCCAAGTTTGCTCTTATGTTGAATTTGTATGCAAGTTGAAACAGGTACATTTTAAATGTAACTCAGCCATATGTGTGTGTACGTGCACACCCACAAAAGCTTTGGATAGCATAGGGAAGCGTTAACCCACTGTGGAGTTTCTTTTACTCTCTGTGTCCCTGTTCAGAAGATTTCACCTCACTTTCTGTCCCTATGATAAATAGATTTTTGAAAAAATGGCTTGTTGTTGAAACAAGGATTGGTGATAAAGTCTCAATAGAGGCACATTTCTTTGAACAGACTGTACTTCTCCAAACCAGGAAGTGGTCATTTAGTTGTCATGATCATTTAAGGATCAGGTAGCTTCTTTTAGCAGCTAAGACTGACACATAGACTTAGAGACCTTACCACAGAGAGAACTTTGCCTCAGTTACATGTCTTGGTAAACTCTAATGACAGCCGGCATGGTGTAATGGTTTGAACATTGAACTACAATTCTGAAGGCCAAGATTTGAATCCTGACTTGGTCATGAAACCCACTTACGAACTCATTACATGGACTTCTGGCTCTGTCCTAGGATACTTCCAGGACGGAGCCCAATGGAGCCCTTCACACAACACAGTGGCTACCCATGTTATTTCTCATATACTACATTGGGGCTAGCACAGGCGGAAACTGGGTGGTGATGCTTTCCCCCATGTGATGAAGAAGGCAGAGATGCAAGGCATGGGTTATGGGTTTCCCCCACTGCTTCACAGATTTGCCACTCTGCCCAGTGAATTCCCCTACTATCGCCTGCATTAGGGACCTCAATGTGATGAGCTCTCTAGGCAAATCACACTTTTCCAGCCTCAGAGGAAAGAAATGGAAAATTATGAACAAACCTGCAAAGACAACACTGTGATAGGACTACACACAGGATCACCTTGGCAAATTATTCTCCTGTGTATGTTCTTTAACACTCACTTTTTACCATTTTGGTGCAAGACTACACTAATCCTTTGTAATTGCAATACTGATGCTATCTTACATTGTACTATATTAGTTATGTATATAATTTCTGATTTGAATAATATTTTGCATTGAAACCACAAGGAAGAGATGGTGCGCAACAGATAAGTGTTGGAAATAAGATAATGAACTTTTTTGACTGACAGGTTCCAGTAAATGAACCCCTAGAATTCAGATCAAATAGAAACATAACAACTATTAGTTGTGGTAGTGTCAGAAAATTGTATTTTGTTAGAGTGCTATTGCTGCACAGCCAAAACCAGGAACTTTGTGTGTTTTAGTACTTTTAATTTGTTAGATCTTCAGAGTTTGGGGAAGGAGATTTTCTGGACTGTAGCTCCAAGAATTCTGCAGCCAACATGACTATAAGCTATTTTGGGAAGTATAGTAAAAAAGTAACAGTCTCAAGTTCAGGTGGGTTTTCTTTTCAATTTTAATATACAGAAAAGAAGTGAACGTACTCTTTCATGAAATCATCTCTTTCCCTGATGGGTGTTAGTTAGCACAACAATTCTGTCCTAATCTGCTCTTACTGATTTTCTGTCTCCTCTTCCATTGCATTGTGTGATAAATGGAATCCTCATTATCCTCAGAGCTTTCTCTCTCTCTGCCTACTACTTGCTTCTTTGATCTCATCTCATTCATTTTTCTCCTACTTCCTGAAATTCATGATCTGCCTGTAAAGCTCAGTTTTGTGGCTTTATAAGAGAGGAAAAAAGAGTCCTCAATTACACATAGTCATTTCTTGCTTTCAACAAGGTTATTTGTGGAAATCTTGCAGTTTTTTCATGTTTCCTGTCCTCTAACAAAATGCCATATATCTGGATTCCAAGAATTCCTTCAAGCACAGAAGAGGAGACCATGTATGAAAAGTAGCAGACATAACACATAATGGACATGACATTCCATCAAAGTGAACTCTGTCACCACAAGTAAGCAATGAGTTAATACTATCACTACATTATTTCTTAGTTATTTTAATGGCAATACTTTGGGAATTCTGTAGGCTTTGCAGTGAATTACATGAGCTACTTTTTAAAAGTAATGGTCCAGACTTTGATATCTGCACATTCACACATCAGAGCATCTCCTGAATTAAAGTGCATTTGCAAAGTATGGGATTTGGAAATGTTCACACATGTGTTCAGGGAAAATTTAATTAAAAAAATCTTTAAAATCAATTCAATCTACAAAGAATAGCAATTAAATAAAATATCTGACAAAAACTGCAAACTACAGAAACAACACACAAAATTGCTAAATAGATACAGAATACTATTTGTAATAATAATAATAATAATACTAATAATAATAATCCAGCATATCTATCTTGTTTGCTGTGTCATACTATGTCGTTGTGTCAACAACAACAACAACAACAACAACAATAATAATAATAATAGAAAATCAGGGGGCAGAGGACCTACATATGTGGTGGAGCTGTAAAAAAATTGAAATTGAAAAGTTTTGGAAAATAATACATTTAGAATGTAATAAGATTCTTAAATTAAACATGATTTTTAAACCAGAACTCCTCCTGTTAGGGTTGTATGATTCTGTAATTAAAATGGAGACAAATAAAGATAAACTTTTTACTTATTTTATAACGGCAGCGAGGATACTTTTGGCGAAAAATTGGAAATCCGAAGAACCCCCCACTAAAGACCAATGGTTAAATAAAATTATAGAAATAAGAGATATGGATAATTTAACTTTTTGGATGAAGAGTAATTCTGGCAAGGCAATGAAAAAAACAAATTGGGAAGATTTTGATGAGTACCTTAAAAAAGAATATGAATGAAGAAAGAAGAAGCCATATTGGAAAAGAAGAACGGAAGTCACCCAACCGACCCCCCCCCCCCCATCCCCCAAACTTTAGGCAACATTCTTTCCTTGGCCCTCCTACCCTCCCCTCTCCAATTTATCCCTACCCTTTTTCCCTTACCCCCCTTCTTTGTTCCTCCCATACCTTCCCACTCCCCCTCCTCCAACCTAACCTCACGATCTTTTCCCTTAGTCTCCTTCCCCTGGATCACTGTTATGTACAAGTAAAATTTCAATAAAAATTATTATTAAAAAAAAGTTTAAAAAGAAGAAGAAGAAGAAGAACATGCCCTGGCAGAATATGTAAAGCAAAGTGAAGAACCTGCTTTGATTGCAGTCAAAAATCAGAAACTCCTCAAAGCACAGCAGACAAAAAACCAGTACAAGAAAGCCACACTACAAACTAGAACTGACAGCTGGCACAACAAAACACTGCATGGAAAGTTCCTTGACAAAATTGAAGGAAAAGCTGATAAGGAGAAGACCTGGCTCTGGCTCATGAATGGGACCCTGAAGAAGGAGACAGAAGGCCTGATCCTTGCAGCCCAGGAGCAAGCCATCAGAACAAATGCAATCAAGGCCAAGATCAAAAAATCAGCTGATGACTCAAAATGCAGACTGTGCAAGGAAACTGATGAAACCATTGATCATATCCTCAGCTGCTGTAAGAAAATCGCACAGATAGACTACAAACAGAGGCACAACTATGTGGCGCAAATGATTCATTGGAACTTATGCCTCAAGTACCACCTCCCAGCAGCAAAGAACTGGTGGGATCACAAACCTACAAAGGTATTGGAAAATGAGCACACAAAGATACTGTGGGACTTCCGAATCCAGACTAACAAAGTTCTGGAACACAACACACCAGACATCACAGTTGTGGAAAAGAAAAATGTTTGGATCATTGATGTTGCCATCCCAGATGACAGTCGCATTGACGAAAAACAACAGGAAAAACTCAGCCGCTATCAGGACCTCAAGATTGAACTTCAAAGACTCTGGCAGAAACCAGTGCAGGTGGTCCCGGTGGTGATGGGCACATTGGGTGCCGTGCCAAAAGATCTCAGCCGGCATTTGGAAATAATAGACATTGACAAAATTACGATCTGCCAACTGCAAAAGGCCACCCTGCTGGGATCTGCACACATCATCTGAAAATACATCACACAGTCCTAGACACTTGGGAAGTGTTCGACTTGTGATTTTGTGATATGAAATCCAGCATATCTATCTTGTTTGCTGTGTCATAATAAAATAATAATAATAATAATAATAATAATAATAATAATAATAATAATAATAATGATAATAATAACTTTATTTTTATACTCTGCCTCCATCTCCTTGAGGGGACTTAGGGCAGCTTACATGGGGTCGAGCCCAGGTAAATACAATAACAACATAAAACACATCAAATATAAAATTTAAACATTAACATAAAAGGATAAAACGGCAAGCATTAATAAGACATGATTTAAACACAAAAATGAGAATCATAAAAACAAACTGGGCAAGGTGCGCCAAGTGAATTTTGTAAACATGAGGTAGTTGATAAAGAATAAAGTGAAAAGAAAAAAATACAGAACTTACCCCATAAACAAACAAGCCAAAATTATCTTAACATAAAACAAAAACAATGATTGATTAAAAAATTAAAGACATTGCCAATTATTGGAATTAACTTATAGTCAGTATTCAAAAATGATATTTGCCTGTACTCCCCACACCCTTTCGATTTACTTGGGTAACAAAGATACATTAGCTTCTTTCTAACTGTCAGGGATCATTCTAGTTCTTTAAACTGGATCCATTGTCTGCTGCAATGGTATTAGCAGATACTCTTCAAAGCATTTATAAAATGTCTGACTGCTCCTGAGTTAGGAGGGTAACACCTGTAGCTGTCTTATTTATAATATCACAGATTTCTCTTACCATGAAGGGAGCATTTATAAATTGCCACTGTTCTCTAATTCTAGGGGTGTTTTGTTTAGTCATATACTCTTCCAATTTATCCATTAGAATTTCATGTCATTTATAAACAGAGGAATGCAACAATTTATGTATTTTCCCCATTAACAGTAATCATAGCATTGTCCTCTTTTATACTCAAAATTGTTTTCTTATCTCTCTTCACAATTTATATGCTAATATTCTCCTGGGTTTGTTTGCAAATTCAAAATTATTTTACTTTAGCAAATATTGTAATTTTTGACATTGCTGCTGAAACTGGGAGAGAAATAATTAGACCATCACTAACCATAGCAGATATTTCTTGAAAACACAGCAATTGGGAGCTTGAAGTCATGTAGAATTGTTCATAGAATTATAGGGGTGTTTTGTTGTAAGGTTGCAATCATTGGGGTTCCAAGAGTTACCCTATTTCAACCCATACAGTAATTCTCAAGTAAATTACTCCTGAGGGATAGGTACCCAATGCCTATTGAAAAACCTTCAATGAAGGAGAGTCCACCACTCTCCAAGACAGTCAATTCCACTCTGAATAGCTCTTCTATCACCAGGAATATGTTATTCTTAATATATAGATGGAATCTCTTTTTAGTTTGAATCCATTGGTTCATGTTTCCAGAGCAGTAGAGAATGTTCTTGCTCCAATTTCTGCATTAACAGCCCTTCAGGTAAGGATAGCTATAATGTCACTTACCAGTTTTCTCTTCTCCAAGTAATCATACACATCTTCCTATCTCATTTGTGATAGGACTTTGTTTCCAGATCTTTCCCCACCTTGATTGCTTTCTTCTGGAAATGTTCCAATGGGTATATATCATTCTTAAATTATAGTGTTCAGTTCTACAACAAGTATCCCAGGGAAGCCTGACTAAAGTATAATACAATGTACTATTAATTTTCTGACTCTGGACACTATATGCTAGGCTTGTGCATTTTGGCTGAACCTCGATCCATTTCTGCTGGCTGGATTCCGGTAGACCCCCATAACCGTTTTCGCATGACTCCAGAAAATGAGGAGGCAGCCAGATAGCCTTTTTCAGTCTGCACCTGAAAAATATAGCTAGATCCAGCTCATTGGCAGCAATGGGGAACTTATGAAGCTTCCCTTTCTGTTCTTGGGACCCTTTTCTTTGTTGCCTTCAAGGGACCTTGGGTTTCAGCAACAAGGTTAAGGAAGCAACTTTCCTGGGACCCTTTCCTTTCTTTCCTTCAAGGAACCCTGGTTTTCAGCAGTGGGGTTAAGGAAACAGACACAGCTTGCATAAGACATGTCACAGCATTCTTCTATTGATTGGCCTAACAGGCAGGGCTCACAGGGAAACTTCATGCAACACAGGCAGCACATGGCAGCCTTTTTGCACGCCACCTGTGATGCCAAATAGGGGAGGAGGAGCTGGAATTGGCTGCCACGTGGTCCTGTAATGGATGAAAAAACATGACGGCAGGGCCCTTGATGTTATGGCCTTCCAACAAAGCCAAAAAAGCTGGATTGGCTGAAGGGACCACTTGTGCATAGACCACTACGAGTCTATGCACAAACCTACTAAATGTTGCCTAAAATTGCATTTTTTAACTTCCACATCACATTTTTACTCATGTTTCCCATGTGGCTGCTAAATCCCCTAGATCCTTTTTAGTTGTCAAGTCTATATTTGTGGATTTCAGTTTTCCTTCCTAAACGTTGCACTTTTCATCCCCCCCCCCCCGCTGAAATCCATTGTGTTAGCTTTGATCCAGTCCATCCAGTCCGACCCCCTGCCAAGAAGCAGGAAAATGACATTCAAAGCACCCCTGACAGATGGCCATCCAGCTTCTGCTTAAAAGCCTCCAGAGAAGGAGCCTCAACCACAGTATTATATGGAAATGCCAGAGAATTATTTGCATATAAATCATGTCCAAGATCATTGTGTTATGCCCCTTGCCCCTATTACAGAAATTACAGAAATCTAGCTGCAATGGTGGCAGAGGCTTGAAATGTTATATTTTGGCTGTATTTCCCAGAATCATTTGATCAGCATGGTAGAATCCAAAAAGTATATTTTCTAAACCATCCTTGGAGGTTACAAAAAACCCAAAAAACCCAAACACCCAGGCCACTTATCAGAAGAAGTATATTAAGGCTCCATCTTCTACCTACATACTACTAGATCCATGCATACTATCATTGTAAAAAAAAAAGTTAATAAAGGTCTTCAACCCTCCTTTCTATTCTTATATTTTATGAGGTATATGTATGATTATGCAAAGAGTGTGGTGTAATTTTAATGGCAAATAGATTGGCCTGTGGGTTGAACCCGAGAACTTTGTCAGGCTGACTTAATTAGAGTTGTTAACGTGCTCGTCATAGTGAATAGACTACATGTGTTTATTTAATATGCTGCTAAACATATGTGGAGGTGAATCCACTTAGAGTGACATCTAAATTGCCAGGTGCCATTTCTCAGCAATTAATTGTGCCATTTCCCAGCATAAATTATATCATATAGAACTGTGAAAATGCCAGCATAGTATTACTCACTTAGGGTGATCACAGTCATGTCAGCCAAACTTAATGCTACACCAGAAAAAGAAATGGAAGATTCTCTTGCCTTTTACAGATGTTTTGGGTAGAAATTAGGCATCTATAAAACAAGTGCTTTGGAAAATTGTGCCTATTCCATTTCTGCATCTATGCAATTTTCTTCTCTTCTCTCTTATTTCCAGGACAGTGTCCAATCTCAGACTGAATCACAAAGGGCCTTTCCAGACACAACTAAATCCAGGAGAAATTGGGACCAAACCCCACACTTTTCCTGGGGGTTTGACCTCCCAGATCAAATCTCTCTCTCCCCCCCCCCCCCCATCGCCCCCAACCTTCCAAGGCATCATTTGGATGCATCAGAAACTGTCTTCAAGGGAAATGTGCATGCAGCCAGTCCCCTCCGATAGGTTTTTGGGGCAAAAGAGGGAGCTGAGAGGGGAGGATGGGAGTGCCATCCCACACCTTCAGGCTCTGAGAGCCTGAAGAACCAGGATGGCAATGGGGATTGGCCCCCGAGATCACGGAATGCAGTCCTAGGAGTAAATACCCACAGACCCACACCTGTAAAGAACTAGATCTTAAGTTCCGGATCCTTCCAGGTGTCAAATTAATTAATGTGGGTTTACCTACGACATTGTTCAGACACCTCAGGTAAGTCTGTGGGCCTGTATGGAGGGGTCCTTAGATGAGTATAATTTGTGAGTATATATGCAAAACTACTTATTCCACAGTTGAACAGCTCTTACCTGAAACTTCATTTTAATGTTTATGTGGAATCTCTTTTCTTATAATTTGAACCCATTGTTCTATGTTTCTGAAACACTACCTTCTATATGACATGGCTATCATGTCTCCTCTTAACTATCTCTGAACATACCCAGCTCTCTAAGCCACTATTTTCTAAGTATGGTGGTGCAAGGATTTTGGAAACTATATTCCAAGTGAGATCTGATCAAAGCAGAACAGAATGGTACTATTACTTCGCTCAATCTAGACCAGTGGTTCTCAACCTGTGGGTCCCTAGATGTTTTGACCTACAACTCCCAGAAATCCCAGCCAGTTTACCAGCTGTTAGGATTTCTGGGAGTTTAAGGCCAAAACAACTCGGGACCCACAGGTTGAGAACCACTGATCTAGACAGCATACTATTTATGCAGGCTTGAACAATGTGTTTACTTATGTTCAGTTTGTCATTGACTAAGGCTTCAAGATACTTTCACATCTACTGTTATCAAGCCAAGTATTACCATCCTATTTCTCTGCATTTTAGTTTAACTATTGCTTTAAGTGTAGTACCTAATTTTTCTCCCTGTTAAAGTTCATTTTGTTAGTTTTGGCCCATCTCTCTAATCTGTTAATATCATTTTGAATTCTTATCCTTTCCTTAAGTATTCTGCCATCCTCTTATCCACTCATCTTCAGGAAAATGACTCAAAATCTGGAAACTGTAAAAATAGTTTTTGATCTCTGCACCACTTTAGTGACCATTAGAAAGCCGTTTTCCTGAATGCTCTTAAATGCATTAAAGAGACATATCAGATACCCAGAAACTTGGGTATCATTATGAGTGACATTGCAATAAACATGCCTAGCAGCAAATTAGACCACTGGGCTTGAAGACTGAGCCTCTGATAACAACAAATGTGGATGACAAAAATAAATGTGTTGTGTCATGCCAAATTGCAAAACATTGAGATTCTACCTGCAGCATTTGAGTGCCTTGAAATTGATGGACCTGTTTCTTGTGTTGACACATTGTGCCACAACTGAGTAGTTCTTCCTACCAGATAGTGATAGATTTCTTCTCTAGGCAGATGCATTGAAAATCATGCAGCCAACAGCTGAAGTAGATGGTAGAGAAGTGCTGCTTTTGGGAGGTCTCTTTCTGAAGCTGCCAGACGGCCACCTCCGGCTCTCATTTCTCTCTCTGCTTGATTCTGCTCTGAAGGAGGGGGCGAGGCTATGGAAAGGGGAAGAGTAGACATGTTCCTCTTTTTGCTAAGATATTTTCTGCATGATCTGGAGATATAGAAAAAAAATATGCTCAAGATCAAGGAGGTGAGAACAGGAAGAAAAAATACCAAGATGAGAGAAGGAGGCAAGAAGCTATGCTTTTCTGAAGTAGTTTAATGGTTGTGTAAAAGAGGGAATTTCAGTCAGTATTGCTTGTTACCTGGCTATGTGACAAGTGACATCTGTAGAAATTCTATGCAGCCATTGGAGGTACACAACCTGTCAACAGTTTTTAAACTGTCAATCCTAGAAGAAATGGAAGAAGGACGCCCAAATGAAAAAAAGATGGGAAGAAATGAAAGAAAGTAGTAAAGGGGGAAAAGAAACAGAAGAAGGCTAGGAAAAGGAGGGCAAGAGGAAAGAAGGATAACCAAAGAAGGGACGGAAGAAAGAAATGGAAAATTCCGCCCCTCTGTATCGTAGGGAGTGAATAAAAACTAGAGGTGGTCTTTAGCTCCAACTTGCAAGGTGTAATGCCCAGTCTTTGGAGACTCCTGGGCAAATCAAAGATGGGCCAAAACATTTTCTGCCTAAAGTAAGCGACAAAATGGCACCCAATCTCTTCCATCCACAGAAGCCAAATAGTTCTACAACAGCTTAGCAAAATATAACAATCCCCACATCTGGAAATGCAAGATTAGTTAAGGGACTAACTAATCCCCCTCGATGGATTGTCACCTTGTCATGGCGAGGGGGCTTGCGTGTTCCAATGAACCTGCGGGTGTAACCACCAGAGTCATATATTCTCAGGAGGGGCCGCAGGGGAGGATCCAGACAAAGAACAATTCAAAGACCCAAAGACCTCAATGGCGGAACAGGCGGAAGATAACATGGTACATGTTACAATGGCTGTGAAAGAAGGCTGCAACAGATTGAGAACCCACCGTTGTTGTGTTAACCACGCCACTGTATGTGCACCTCACTCTGTGAAGACTGTGTGTTGATCGGCTGTGCACCGACCTCCACACATTAAAAAAGTTCACACACAGGCGTCTTCAAGACAATCATACTCAGACAATGAGGAATCGCCTAAGTAAGTATAATTCATGTTGTATGGAACACATATTTCTTTTTTTCAAGAAAGTGTTGAATAAAAAGATTGATAGTATGTATTATAAATGCATTTTAATGACTTTTCATGAAAACCCACTATTCTCCAACAGTGGTGTGATCATTGATAGTGGATACATATTGGATGAGCGTCTTTGGTATCATGACACAATCATTAGGGCTATGCAAATCTTCATTTGTAACTCATTTGTTAGATCTAACTGGTTAGATTTGTACACACAAAATGATATTAAGAAACACAAGGGGCAGCCACGCAAAAAACTTAAGATTCAAAACACTGACTTATGACTTTCAGATAAGTTATGTAAATCTCGTAAGTGGCTCCAGATTTCCATCGCAAGCACCACTTCTCTCCCAAAAGAGCTGAGTTTGGTTGCTTCAAAGGGCACTAAGGAGGGTGGTGAGGCTGGAGTGGTGGGAGAAGCGCCACTCTTTCCCCAAAGGGGGCAGCGAGTGGGGGGAGAGACGGAGGGATGCTTGACTGGATGGTCGGGCAAGGAAAAGGTCCCTCTGGCACACAGCCAGCCCAGAAACAGGCAGAGCTGAATTCTGGGAAATGTAGTTTAGGGTGGGGCCTTTTGTATTCTCTGGTGTTGCTGACATGTAGGCAATGCAGCACCTGCATATTAAAAGTAACTTCTCCAAATTAGAGAGGGAAAACCCAAACCCTGCTGACCTGGAAGCAATGCAGCACCTGTGTTGCAAAAAGTAATATCTCCAATTTGGAGAGGGAAAACCCAAGCACTTTAATGCGGGAAGCGAGCAGAATTCTGGGGAATGTAGTTTAGGGTGGGGCCTTTTGAATTCTCTGCCACAGAGATTATCACTTTCCCAAACTAGATTTCTCAGAATTTTGTTTACAGCCTTGTGCTGCCTCCTCCTTGAAAGTTTTGGTGGGGGGGTGGGGGGAATCCATGTTCATTCTTTAAAGCAGTGGTCCGCAACCTTTGGGTCCATTGATGTTTTGGCTTTCAACTCCCAGAAATCCTAACAGCTGGCTGGGATTTCTGGGAGTTGTAGGCCAAAATACCTGGGGACCCACAGGTTGAGAAGCACTGCTCTAAAGGAGTTTCCACATAAAAGGGGATTGTTGAGAGTTGAATCAACTCTATGAGATAGGCAAAGTTGAAAGGCAGTACCTCCAAAGTTTACCTAGGTTTCCTGTTGTTGTTGTTGTTGTTGTTGTTGTTGTTGTTGTTGTTTCAAAGGCTGGGTGGAAATCTCTTGGGGGTGTTTTGACTGTGCTTTTCCTGCCTGGCAGAAGGGGGCTGGACTGGATGGCCCTTGGGGTCTTCCAGTGAAATAGTACTATTAAGTTTATAATTTTGTTATATCGTTATAATTATAATACAAACCTCATCATATGGAGGTTTTCCTCCATTTCTACATGTTTCTACATTTCAAAGATGGGCTCCCACAGAGCTCATCAAATGACGCTGGACTGCTTCCAATGGTTGCTTGTAGGACTCTGCCTCCACAGCGTGTAGAAATGGGAGGATTTTAAAGATAGGCAGAAATCGACTCCACTCTTCTCCCTGGACATAGAAAGACTTAAAAACTGGTGTCTTCCCTTTTGATGTGAAGTGGTGGATTTATCCGATTACCTTGTGATGTTTCAGTGTGGATGTTCATGTGGGCAGTCTGCTAATGCTTCTTCTGTCTCCATTAGTGGTTTAAAGACAGTGTGAGTCCTATTGAAAGAAATGCTTTAAAAAGTATGCCTGTCTCCTATAGTGTAGTGGTTTAAATGGAAGGATCACATGGAAAGAAGTGTTTCAAAAAAGGATGCTTGTCTCCTTTAATGTAGGTGTTTAAGGAGAACAAACACATGGAAAGTGATGCCTTTAAAAGGATGCATGTTTTTAAAGGGATTTCCTTTCTCAGATGCCCAAATCACATAAACGGACATTGATCTTCTACAGCATGCTGTGGAAATGTGTTGAATATTTTCTGCTCTGGGAGATATGTTGGGTCTAGGGCTGACAACAGGGATAATTGTGTGGAAGAGAGACTTCAAGCAAATTGAACTTGTATGATAAGCAGCACCTACATAAATACTGTCTTCCACATAATTCCTAAAAATATAGGAGTTCTCTCCCCTTTTTCATCTAAAAATCCTAGCTGTTTGAGCTATTCATTTAGTTGTTCTTTTGAATTCTCAGTAAGAATTGTACCCGTCTCCTTTTCATCTGTAGTTTTATTAAAGGCAGTAAAAATAACTATGGTGCATCTAGCAAACATCTAATTTGATCTTAAAAGTAGTTCAGCTCCCTTAAGTAAGAACTAAGTAGTTCATGGCCAACCTGTCAGCTTCCCAATTCAGTAGGGATATTCCCCTTGCTCTGGAGCGTAGAAATCTGTCAACTACATCACAATTACAGTCTGCTACACAGTCATTTTTCTCTAAGTTTTTACTCCCACAGAAAAGTTCTACTGCACTTTGAATCAGGCTTCTTTTTCCAACACTACAGTTTAGCTCCAGTGGGAGTTACCATAGTTCCCTTCTGAACTGAGCACTCTGGGCATATTGGAAGGATAGTTGCTTTCTCAGGAGACTAAGCAGAGACACTCACCTAGAAATCCTAGCAGCTCATTTCCCAGAAAGAGTTTTAAGTACTTCTCCTGTCATGCACAGCTCATTAAGATGAGCAGTTTAAAAGATTTCAGAGCAACAGTTTGCCACAGAGGCTAGCTGTTCTGACTCAATGTGTGCCACACTTTTCTAAATTTCCTGCTGATTTTAGGAGATCAAATATTTATAAGCTGAAACTTAGAAATTTCAGAAAAAGCAGCACAGTATGTACTTGTGACTGCTGTAGCTCTCCAACTATTATGCTGTTGGAATAATATGTCCAGAAATACACTACATTTCAACATGATGCCCGCTGGTCTAATAAGTTAAGACAGACAAGTCATGAGGAGGATATACAAAGCCTTGAACATAACATCTTCCAAGAAAGGGCAACAGATATTTACCATTAAATGATCTGTTTATGCATGGAAAATAATCAGTCGTCCAAAACTTTGAATGCTTGTTTGTTTATTTACATTAACTTACTTATTTACTTATTTGCTGCCTTTCTCTCAGGGTTGGGGCGCATAGAAGCTTAAAACATTATTGAAACCCAATAAAACACAGCAAATACAAGCAAATGTTCAATAAGAAAACATGCTATAGTGAAGCTCTTTTTAAAAACAAAAACAAAGGATTCTTCTTCTTGCCCAGGTCCCTTTCCCCTTCTAATCCTCTGTCTAGCTGGAAGTTTATTAGCAACATTGGCACTGAGATGATGTTAAAGGAGGGCTGGAGAAACACAGGCTCCTTTTTACACAGACCCAAATCCTGATAGGAACTGGGATTTTATATCCCAGTTCCTCTCATAATTGAGGCAACACAGCTGGCCCCAAACCCTGTGCTTTTGAAGGGGGTGGCTGGCTACATGCCTTCCCGGGTCAATCAAAGATTGACTCAGGAGGGCATCTAGCCATCCCCAAGCCCCCCATTTGCCCCCTAAACCTACCAGAAGGGCTTGGCCGCATGCTCACATCCCTTGAAGAAAGCTTCTGACTTGGCAAAAATAACGTGTCGGGAGGTTTAGAGAAGGGAGAGGAGATTTCTCCCTGCCATCTCCAAAGCTCCTGACATGTCATTTTGATTTATCAGAGGCTTTCTCTGAAGGGCCTGAGCATGCATCCAGGTCCTTTTGATACAGTTAAGTCAAGTCAAGTCTATTTATACCCCATTCCATCTCCCCGTGGAGACTCGGGGACTTTAGGGGGCAATCAGGAGGCTGGGAGAGGAGCCTGAAGAACTGGGATAGCAATGGGGATTGATCCCAGGGATTGTGGAACACAGTCCCAGGAGTCAATCCCTACAGGCCCACATCTGGAAATATCCGAACCCTACATTAAAATATTAATCCAGAGTAAACAGGGAAATTCCAGTTCACTCTGGATTAATCCTCTCAGGGCCCACAGACTTTAAGTGTTGGGATTCAGCAGCATGTCTGCAGTAGACAACACAATAAATGTTGACTTTTGGGAAGCTAGTCCTGCTGTAGTTGTGTGTACCTGCCTACAACAAGCAAGTAAACAACTACTAACTCCAAAGTCTCTTACTAAGAATGTGTGATAGCAAAACAGAGAGAAGGGAGGAGGAACAGCCTCACCAATTGACTCCAAGTCCAATATCCCAACCACTACACCATACTAGCTCTCTTTACATGCTTGCTAAAATAGAGAGATCTTTGCTAAATATTTGAAATGAAATTTCATCAGTGCTCACTTTATGTTCAAAAAACAGAATACAAAAATCCCTCTACCAGTTAAGAATATCTTACTAAGATATCGTTTGTTCCCAAACATTTGCTTGTTTCTTTTATTTTAGTGCCATTGTAGCAATTTTTGGCCATTTTGTATTTAAAGTTTTTTCTTTAAAAAGCAACTGAAGAGTTTGGTATTAATAACATATTCTTAATGAATGATGTAACCCTTTCTTATTTGTCTAGGGCAGTCATGATGTTTGGGTCAGCTCAGCTGAGAACAAAGATAAGTAAGGAAGGTGTATAAAATTGACAGAGGTGTTTAAAATTGCCCATGATTTGAAGAAAGTATAAAAAATATTCTCTCTAGGCAGTGCTCTTGCTTTAATAGTAATTTGCTTTTGCACTAGGCTTCCTGGTTTGTTTGTTGTTCTTTTCTATTTGATTATGAAACTTACCACTTGATAATAGAACATTACAGCTGTCTGCTGCCAGCCTCCTGGAGGTTTATTATAATTATGGCTGTGTGATTTTTGTATATAAGTATTGATGAAACCTATCTAAATGTATTTAGGACACTGATTTTAATTTTTTACATTATCTAAATTGTGTTGTTTTGTTATTGTGTGCATTTCAAGTCATTATGGGAAATCTAAGGAGAATTTATTTTCTTGGCATCTTCAGATCAGGTTTGCAAATGCTGTGCTCTGAGGCTAAGAGAACATGACCTACCCAAGGTCACATTCGCTTTTCATGACTGAGCAGGGATTTGAAGCTTGGTCTCCAGTGTCCTACTCTGCTAGTGGATCTTATTTTAAATAATTTGTTCTAATCTTATTTAATATGAATACATAATCTGAATGTGTATTGTTGCACTGAGTAAGTAGCATTCTTTGCCTTTGGTTATTTCTTTCTTGTTTTAAGAGTTGTTGACCTGTCTATAGTAGTGCACCCATTGAATGCCCTTCCAAACAGACTCTATATTCTAGGACTGATTCCAGGTTTTCTGCTTTAAACTAGATTAGATGAGCCCACACTGCCAGATCATCTAGCATAAACAGAAACCTGAGATCAAATCCTGGGATATAGGTCTGAAAGGGCCTTGAGTTATCTTGTGCAATCAGGAGGACAAATAACTATTGATACTGGTAAGTACACATACATAGTAGACTTGTGCATTTCAGCTGAACCTCGATCATTTTTCGCTGCCTGGATACTGGTAGACCCCCATATCCGTTTTTGCATGCCTCTCAAAAATGGGTGCTCAGTCAGATGGCATTTTCAGACGGCAGCCAAAAAATACAGCTAGATCCAGCCCGTTGGCAGCAATGGGGGGGGGGGCTCCCTGGGCTCCCCTTCTCATTATTTTAGGCAATGACATCATTTGTTCTATATCCTTCATTAAGACCTAGATTAAAAAGTATTAGAGTTAAGATCTAAAAACGTGGATGCTCCACTGTGCCTTCGATTGGACAATCCTCTAGATTTCCTGACCCCCACTAAGACATAAAATCTCATTTTTCACTTTACTATCATCCCTATCCAAGATATTACACTCCTTGTTACATTGCCCCCACCCCAATCACTGTTGTCTGATTACGCACTTTACCTGTTAGCCCTACCTTCAAAAAACTGACCTCCTCTAATATGTGCACCTATACTTAAGAAATGACAGTTTTTACCTCATGGGTGGATTTGATGATTGATTTGATTTGTTATAATGTTTTTATCTCGCTGTTTTATATTACTGTGTATGCACATCTACTGTATGTTCTATGCGGGTACTTAGGATGTTCATTTTTTATATTTTAACTATGTTGACTGAGCTTGTCCCCATGTAAGCCGCCTTGAGTCCCTTCGGGGAGATGGAGTCAGGGCAGAGCCGGCCCTAGGTATTTTTCAAGTGTAGGCGAACAGAATTTTGGCGCCCTTCCAAACCAATCACTGAAAAATAAAAGCGTTGGATAAGCGAAAATGTTGGATAATAAGGAAGTATAAAGGAAAATCCTATAAAACATCAAATTACATTATGATTTTAAAAATTAAGCACCAAAACATCATGTTTTACAACAAATCAATAGAAAAAGCAGTTCAATACATGGTAATGTTATGTAGGAATTACTATATTTGCAAATTTAGCACTAAACATTGAACAGGGATATAGGGCAGTGTGGACTTAGATAACCCAGATAGCCCTCAGTATTAAAAAAACCCTCTAAAATCAGGACAATAAATAAAGAACAACACTCTGAAAACAGAAGAAATCCAGACAGTAAACAATCAGGGACAGCTAACTCCTCCCAAAAAAAGATTCTCCCAGGCAAGAAGAAGCCAGGCCTTGAAGCCACAGGGCCATTAAATGCTAATCAAGGTGATTAATTACAACATTCACACCTGCTTCAAAGAAAAGTTCTTTCTCCCACCCTGGACCTTCTACAGATATATAAACCCCACATACCTAGCTTCCAAGTTCCTACAGACCTCACAATGTCTGAAGGCCCCAAAGGTGGGCTTGCGTGGTGCGAAGGTGGGTCTGCGCTGGCCGGAAGGCCCAGCGCGGCCGCTTGAAGGCCCGAAAGAGAAGGAGGTGGAGAGTGGTGCCCTCCTCCCAGGACGATGGTGCCCCCGGGACGATGGCGCCACAGGCAAATGCCTATTTCGCCTTATGGTTGGACCGCCTCTGAGTCAGGGTACAAAAATAAAGTTGTTGTTGTTGTTGTTGTTGTTGTTATTATTATATTAAGATACCACTCTTTCTGCAATCCTTTCCCCTTCAGTCTGTAGAGGACATCTGGGTTTAATGCTTCATTAAAGCTGTTTATACTCTAGAGAAGACAAGTGCTACAGGTGATGCACACACTCTCCTTGCACGCAGCTTTCCAAGGCATTTTAAGGAAACTTCCCTTTTCCCAGGGAAGGAAGAGTGATGACCTGGAGCTATCCTACCCTGGGCTTCCTTTAAAAAGCCCTTTATTTTCTCTTGATTTACTCTGCAAGCCCTGCCTAGAGTTGTGTCCTTTCTGCTTTGGGTTTAATGCTTCCTTAAAGTTATTTCTACTCTAGAGGAGACAGGTGATGCAGACATGCATGCTTTCTACTCTCCCTGCATGAAGCTTTTCAAGGCATTTTAAAGAGGCTTCCCACTTCCTACTGATTGGGGCCTAGCAGATTGACATTTCTACCTTTTCCCACTAGAGATTTCCACCAGTCTCTACCAGGAGATCAGAACCAGGATCTCTTTCACAAGTCCTCATTACACCAGAGATCACAGACAGGTCTGTGATGGAAATGTCAGTATGCTACAGCACAACTGATACAAGAACTGACCTCCATTGTTCATATTGAGTGATTGGAGAACTAAGTAGCAATAGTATCACAATGATGAATATGTACAAAAGATGAGTCATTTAGGGATGTATAACTCCAGGTTACTCATTCATAACTGCAATAGTAAATTCTAGGCAATGTTTGTCCCTGTGTTAGAAGATTTTTTTATTCAGAACTTTGCTACTTAAAGCTTTAGACTTTAAAACACACCTTAATTTTACTCTGAAAGGAAACATGCCACAGTCAAGAGATAGCATTGCAAACTGCTTACTGTGATGAACGGTTGTTATCCCTATCAACTAAAAAGACAGAGATACTTTGGTCTGTCATGAAATATCTGCTGCATCCATTATTCATCAATAACATTTATGTTGTACCAGTGACACATATCAGTCCAAGGACCAAAACTACTTTTAAAATCTTGGCAATGGGTCCACTTGTGATTTGTTTCAGAAATAATGATTTTCTTAATGGTATCCACAGTTGTCTGAGGGTGTATGCCTTCCTTTCATGCTTAATGGCATTTGTTGAAGCAGTCGGATGATGCAAACACCCAGGAGCAGACTCTCTTGCTGTGCAAAAATTGGTTGTTTGTCCTTCAGTTTGATTAGTTGCTATTTTGAATTATCATCTGACTACCTGGTGATTTTCAAAAGCTCTTGCTCATGGTAGGACCAGCTTGTCAGACACCAAGCTGGGCACTTAATAATGCACAGCTGAATAGATTAACAACTGTTCATCTCTATTCTTGATAACAAATGTTCTTCAATTAAAGCAAATTAAATAGAAGTAAACTGACACAAAAGAAAGCTGGCAGCAGCTCTCACAAGATTAGCCTTTTGTAACAGTAATGGCTGTCAGTCAGTGGAATTTTTCTTTATTATTATAACCATGTGGAACATTCAGTGAAGCAACACATGAAAATAATGCTCTTGGAAAATGTGCAGTCTTCAACCATTGAACTACTAGGCTATTGGAGGTTATAAGAGGTTATTATAGTTCCCCATGGATCTGGATCTGTTCCAGAGGAAGTGTACAGCTTAGTGACAGAGCAAATACAACAAATGATTAATGCATCTCTCAGGGAGGGAAACTTTCCATCCTGTTTAAAAGAAGTAGTTAGACCACTGCTGAAGAAGCCCTCCCTGGATTCCCTTCACCTTAATAATTACAGACCAGTGTCTAACCTTCCTTTTCTGGACAAGGTTATTGAGAAGGCAGTTGCTCTCCAACTCCAGGTGTTCTTGGATGACACACACTTCCGTCACCCAGTTCAAAACAGCTTCAGAGCAGGATACCGATTTGAGACTGCTATGATTTCCTTCACAGATGACCTCTGTCTCAACACAGACAAGGGGAGTGTATTCCTGTAGGTGCTTCTAGACCTCTCAGCTGACTGTGATACCATCAACCATAGTATCCTTCTGGAATGCCTGGGGGAACTGGGTATAGGAGGCACTGTGTTGCAGTCGTTCCTTCAGATGGTGGCATTTGGGGATAGCTACTCTTCAAAAAGGAGCTGTTATGTGATGTCTCACAAGGTGCCATTCTATCCCCAGTGCTTTTAAATATTTACACGAAGCCACTGAGAGATATTATCTGTAGGGATGGGGCGGTGCTATCAGTATGATGATCACACCCAATTATATTTCTCCACATCTTCAAAAACAGTTTCAGCTAAGAATAGCATGTCTCCTCTGAATGAATGCCTGTAGGAGGTAATGGGCTCCATGAGGAAAAACAAATTGAAACTGAATCCAGACAAAACGGAGGTGTTCGCCATCAAGGATCCTAATCTGGGGTGGAGGTGTGTCAACCAGTTCTGGATGTGGTTACACACACCCCTGAAAAATTGTGTTCGCAGCTGGGGAGTGCTCCTGGATCTGGCTCTCCAAATGTCAGCCCAGATAGATGCGCCAGTAGGAGTGCTTACAATCAGCTTTGGCTGATATGCCAGCTGCACCCCTCTCTAGATTTGGAAAACCTGAGGGCGGTAGTACATGCACAGGTAACCTCAAGGTTGGACTTGTGTAGTGCGCTACCCTTGTACCAAGTTTGGAAACTCCAGCTGGTTCAAAAAACAGCAGCCAGACTGGTTATACGAACATCTAGGAGTGAATATATTACACCTATCCTAAAGTCACTCCACTGCCTGCCAATTAGTTTCTGGGTAAAGTATAAAGTGTTGGTTTTGACATTTAAAGCCCTACATGGTTTGGGTCCACGTTATCTTCAGGATTGCCTTCTCCCATACAATCCGCCTTGCACACTTAGGTCCTCCGAGGGGCATCTGCTCCAGCCTGTCAGTACTCAACTGGTGTCCATCATCTAGAGGACCTTTTCATCAGCTGCCCCAATACTGTGGAACGACCTGCTGGAAGAACTTCAACAGCTAAATGAGCTTTCGGAATTTAAAAACAATGTAAAGACTTATCTCTTCCGGCAGGTCTACCCAGCCAGTCTTTAACCATAAAATGTAAATGTGTGTCCTTTGTTTAATCTGTTTTGTGTATTTAAATATATATTTTATAGAAATACATTTGAATATGTGTATTTGTAGTATTTTTACAATGTTTATTTGTTCTAATTATTCTGTAACCCGCCATGAGCCACAAGGAGAGGCTGGTAAAAAATAAAATTATTTATTATAGCTTTATTTGTACATAACAACACAGTACAGATACATATTAGGTCCAAGTGTATTATTATTATTATTATTATTATTATTATTATTATTATTATTATTATGTGCAAACAAGTTTTGTTATTATGTGCAAACAAGTTTTGAACAAGATAAGTTCTGTAGGTTTGTTCTTAGGTTGAATTTGTTGGTAAGTCAGAACACGTACATTTTTGAAATGTAACTTCAGCTAAAAAAAACACACACATAGTTATTAGATTTGGATAGCATAGGGAAAGAGTAACATCCCTGTGGTGTTTGTTTTGCTGTCTATACCCCTGCTCAGAAAATTTCACCTCACTTTCTGCCCCATGATAATTTGATTTTAAAAATTTGGCTTGTTATGGAAACAAGCTTCAGTGGAGATACTTTTTCCCCATGATAACTCTTTCAGGAGTGAATTTCCCTTCCTTTTGATAGGTTTCTCTCAATTCCTGTTGTCTCACCCCCATTCTTAACTATGAGTCATTTGTAAGTCTGGTGTTTGTAACTTGGGGAAGCCTGTACTTACAAAATGTTCACCAGCATCTTAAAAGACGAGGATGAAAGCCCATTTCAGAAAGTCTGAAAGTGCAGACCTTAGAGTTTGAAAGAATATCCAGTTTATTCATTTTTTTCTCCCCCCCCCCACCCCCCGCAATGGATTTTTCAACAGTAAAACACAATTGGCAAGTGTCATGAACTCTTTTTGTCCCTATTCGTACATCCCGAAGTGTTTTGGAAAATTATTCTGGGTAGAAAGACAATTTTATTTGAGAAAAACAGCTGGAGGATTGTGAGAGTGCTACAGGCATTACTTTCTAGGGCCCAAAACTGCAGAGCTGCAGTTGAAACACTGTCTGACTTACAAGGTAGACTTTTGTTAATATATTTTGTTATTAATGACAGCAAACATGAATTCAAAAAGTTATGAGTCTTTAAGTCTATCCTACAACTTCATGAATATTGATCAGGATGCTGACCATTGTTTCCAGACAGCCATGTCGAGGGTTTTGTTTTTGTTTTTTTGTTTTTTTGGCCAAGAAGCTGTTTTTTCAAAACTTAGCAATCTTGCACAACCAAAAAAAAACCCCACACACAAATATTGCACTAAATCCCAGCAGATAAATATTTTACAACAAAAGTTCTACCAAAAAATATTGTACAAACCTTGTATACAATCTTGCATGCATGAACAGAAGAGAAACATGGTGTTGCTGCTCAAGATTTCCCATGCCTTTCCAGGAATATGTGTTGCAGTTGGATCCAGATCTTAAGGAAGTAAAAGAAGCTCAGTAAAACATGGAGGGAAAGTTGGACTTTAAGAACTTCCTCCCTTGCTGAGGTCAACTGCACCAGCTTTGTTCCCGGTATACCAAGTACTGGAGATTATTTAACTGTCCACCAGAAACAACCTGTTTCAGTTGTAAAAAGAGATCTCTCACAGACAAGTGTGTTTTGTGCTTACACTGTTCACGTTCTTCAGTGTCCATCAGGCACAATTCTTCATTACTTTATCTTGCCTTGCTAAGCTTGCATTTTGCTGCTGGCTTCTAGCACTGCAGTTGTTTTAGTTTTATTGCATTTTGAATAATGGTTCATTGATTTATGTCTAGATTTTGTGGATTTCATCTTTTGATGTTAGCCTCCTTGAAACTGCAGTGTAAAAAATTGATTGGTACAAACTAATTAAATTAGAATGAATGAGAATGTAGTGGAATGGGTCCTAAGCCACAGGAGAGGGTTACTGGGATAAATATATAGATTTGGTGGACCTCAGCCAATTGACAGTCTTCCAGTCCTTCATAGCCATCCTATGGAATTTGCGACCTCATCAGATGGGCTGATTTACCTGTCATGTGCTGCTGCTTCTCCCCTTTTGCCACGGAGCCCTTTACATGACACACATCAACTTCCAGTTAGGCTCTGTGGTGAAAGAAGAGAGAAAGCCGCCATGGCAGCAACTTGGGAGACTTGGACAGCAATGCTTCCCCACATGGGATGGGGGTCCAGATATGTTGGCCAATATGGGGTGTGGAGTAACAGGTTCTCCATGCCCCCCATGGGGACTATATGGAGTCACCATGATGTGTGTCGAATCCTCATTCTAACGTGATAAGATCCATAGCATATTTCCCCTTCTCAAGATTGTCACTCTTTAACATGAAATTTAATGTATGGTTCTGAAAACGGTGTTTATGTTGTACTTAACATAATATCGTATTTTATTTTTAAGGTGGGGAACTTTTTCCATCTCAGGATTGTTGTTGTTGTTGTTGTTGTTGTTGTTGTTGTTGTTACTTTTATTTATATCCCGCTTTTTCTCTCTAAAAAGACACTCAAAGCCATCTCACAATGAAACCAGTTAGGGTTTCATACAATTAAAAACAATACAATTAAAAACCATACAATTAAAAACCTAAAATATTTTAACATTTAAATAGAGTTAAACATGAACAGTGTTAAAAATAAAGTTTAAAGCCTTAAAACCAATTAAACCCTATTCATAGCTAAAACCACTGCACACCCTTACTTCATCTTATAAACTATCTTCTTTAAGATGCAATATCAGTAATATTGCTGGAAAAAATGCATCCCGTTAACAGACAGATATAAAGGGA
This sequence comes from Anolis carolinensis, assembly GCF_035594765.1. NCBI lineage: Eukaryota > Metazoa > Chordata > Lepidosauria > Squamata > Anolidae > Anolis > Anolis carolinensis. Next base: position 260,004,178 of record NC_085843.1, on the reverse strand, counting down.
AAGTATGTCTGGTTGATTTGTATCAATATAGATTGGGTTGATGTTCAGTGGATCCAGGGTGGTATAGTGACTTGAGTGTTATACTAGCATCCAGGGCATCCAGGTTTCAAATCCATCCCGGGCCAGAGAAGGACAAAGGCAAATTCCTTCTCAAGAAATATTGCCAAGAAAACCCCATGATAGGCTCACCTTATGGTCATCAGAGCCGGCTCTAGGTATTTTTCAAGTGTAGGCGAACAGAATTTTGGCACCCCCCCAAACCAATCACTGAAAAATAAAAGCGTTGGATAAGCGAAAATGTTGGATAATAAGGAAGTATAAAGGAAAAGCCTATAAAACATCAAATTACATTATGATTTTAAAAATTAAGCACCAAAACATCATGTTTTACAACAAATCAATAGAAAAAGCAGTTCAATACATGGTAATGTTATGTAGGAATTACTATATTTGCAAATTTAGCACTAAACATTGAACAGGGATATAGGGCAGTGTGGACTTAGATAACCCAGATAGCCCTCAGTATTAAAAAAAAACCCTCTAAAATCAGGACAATAAATAAAGAACAACACTCTGAAAACAGAAGAAATCCAGACAGTAAACAATCAGGGACAGCTAACTCCTCCCAAAAAAAGATTCTCCCAGGCAAGAAGAAGCCAGGCCTTGAAGCCACAGGGCCATTAAATGCTAATCAAGGTGATTAATTACAACATTCACACCTGCTTCAAAGAAAAGTTCTTTCTCCCACCCTGGACCTTCTACAGATATATAAACCCCACATACCTAACTTCCAAGTTCCTACAGACCTCACAATCTCTGAAGGCCCCAAAGGTGGGCTTGCGTGGTGCGAAGGTGGGTCTGCGCTGGCTGGAAGGCCCAGCGCGGCCGCTGGAAGGCCCGAAAGAGAAGGAGGTGGAGAGTGGTGCCCTCCTCCCAGGACGATGGTGCCCCCGGGACGATGGCGCCACAGGCAAATGCCTATTTCGCCTTATGGTTGGACCGCCTCTGATGGTCATCATACATTGAAAACAACTTGAGTGCACACAAGAGAAAGAAAATGTTCTGTGACTACATTTTGTTTCTTTTTATTGTGGATTTCTTTATTTTTTATTGTGGATACAGTATATGTGGATACAGAGGGCCATCTGTCATTAGTTGGTATGAGAGCTAAAAGAATGCTAGAAGTAGAAACCCAACTGCATTAAAATCATTAAATAGTTCAAATAACTCTTGAACCAATAACTGTTTTTCTGAGGGCATATTGGTGAGGATTATCAGTATTAGGATTTCAAGAAAAGTAGGATTAGACAATATAAAGAAATTCATTTATGCTATATTCTTAGAAAAAGTAGGATACATGGACAATTGCAATGATTAACTGGGAAGCTGAAAGTCATTTGTTTTTTGCCCTTTGTTTTGTAGATTTTTGTGTTCGAGTGTGTTAATGTTGTTTTGTAGTGAAGTTTTCTTAATTGTAGTTGGAATTGTAGTCATCCTTTATACTACCTTTTAAATATATTTTACTTATATGTTGTTTTATATAATTAACATTGTTAATAATGATATCATAAAAAAGAAGAGGAAGCTGAGGTGAAGCAGAGCTTGAATTAAAGCTGATGTAGAAGTGGAAAATCATAGAATCATAGAGATGGAGGTGATCCAATGGCCCATCATTTGTAATCTCCTACGTAGTATAGAATCTCCAGCTTAGGCATCCTCAGCAGGGAGCTATCTACTATAATTTTGAAGAGTTCCAGAGATGGAGATTTCACCATCTCTCTAGGAAACTGAACCTCTCTCATTGACAGAAAATTGAGTCAAAATCAACTCTCTTGTAACTTCAAACCATTAGGCATGGTCCTACCCTCAGAGGCAGCAGAGAACAAATCTGCCACCTCTCCTCCTCTTCCTCTTCCTCCTCTTCTTTGGGGAAATCCTTGAGGTATTTATACCTCACAATCTCTGAGGATGCCTGCCATAGATGTGGGTGAAACGTCAGGAGAGAATACTTTAAAAGGTTTTAGAATGTCACTTCAGTCTTCAGTCTTATTTCCACCAAGCTGAACATGCAAAGTTCCACACTGTAAACTTTACAAATACAATGAAACAGTGTCTGGCCCTCGGGCTTACAATCTAATCAGGGCATGGCACAAATGGAAAAAGGGATGGCAGTGTAGGAGGGGAGTAGGTCCAACAGTCACTTTCTCTTTTGCTCTCCCTCTGAGACCAGGGCAATGACAGTTGGGATGGAAGCAGGACTTTGATCTGTATCTGTACCTAGGAATGATAGTGCTATAATTTGGGGGTATAATTGTGAACTTTAACAAAAAAAGGAGGGATTGATAGACTAGCAATTTTTTTCTTAAAATAACTTGCTATTGCTGTTTACAATCATTGGTTTCTGACCTTATGTGCAAAATTTTACAATGCCTTACCAAAAAAGGTGTGTGTGTGTGTTATTTTTGTGAAGACTAAATGGGGGGGTATATTGAAACCTTGGCTTTTGATAGATAGTAACTATAAATGCAACAAAGATAATGAAGGTTCAAATATATATTAAATATAACCTCTGATTAAGAGAGAAAATGACATGTTACCTGGCCATGTGATTTAGTTTGTAGAGTTGTAGTGTGTAGAGATTGTGTATATAGCCTTTTCTTTAATGTTGTTTTATATGTATGAAAAAAATCTGTGTGTAAATAATCTTTTTCTTTTTTTTTAAAAAAAAGAACAAAATGTCTGAAGGAGGTGGTACTTCCGTGATCAAAGAGGAACTTATTGGAGAAACTATGGTGTTCTAAGCTGAAATACCTTTTGCTCCAGCTTCTGGTTAGAATGCAAGTACTGTATATAGTTTCTGAAGTTTGTATGTAGACCTATGGTAGGCTTGCTCATGTATCACATCCTGTATGCCTGTTTTAATCATTTAAATAGGATTGCAAGACGAGCAGGTGATATGGGGTTTAATATAGTAGGTTTTGCTAGTCAATATGCTCCTAAAAGTGAGTCTTCTGAAGATATTTACAGATTTTTTTATGTCAGGAGCATCTTGAGAAACTGCAAGTTGCTTCTGATGTGAAAGAATTGGCCATCTGCAAAGATATTGCCCAGGGAACGCCCAGATGTTTTAATGTTTTTTACCATCCTTGTGGGAGGCTTCTCTCATGTCTCCTCATGGAGCTGGAGCTGAAAGAGGGAGCTCATCCATGCTTTCTCCGGGTTGGATTCAAACCAGCAACCCTGAGGACAGCAACCCAACCTTCAAGTCATCAGTGCTGCTGGCACAAGGGTTTAACCCCTGCACCACTGGGAGCTCCTATATTTACATGTGATGCAGCACTTTGATCCAGAACAAATATGGGATCAATGCTGTTGGTTTGCTTTTTAATTAGGTATGCACACACAACTTATTGCTAAAATACGTTTGTCACCTTGTATACCTCCATTAAAATTTGCACTAAACACAGAGCCAATTCACCATCCCATAGGCACTTGGGCAACCGGCAACCAAGAACAGATGCATTAGGACCAGTGCTAGCTGTTCTGTTCAGAGCTCATGATGATACTCACTAAAATCTTATTTTAGCCTCAAAGTGCATTGAGAGTGCCACCAGTTACAAGTGTCAGTTTTGATGCAGAGGCTATTCTCGTTGATTCTATTCTTTTCCTGAGAACCCTTCCTTAGATTATATAAAGTTTACCTGGAAGCAGCTCATCTGTAATAAAGAGGACTCTTAAAGCACACTTGAATTTGCTGCTATTAATACTTTTCTCCTTCTCAATCACCTCCTCTACTTCCTTTAGATTGTTAGAAGAAGAAAAAAAACTTTTTATAGAAAGTTTTGACATTTTCTTTTCCGCATCTCATAATCTTGTTTTTTGTTTTTGTTTTTTGTTTGCTACTCTATAGAAGAAAAGAATGACAGGATATTGTCTGGTGGCTTAAACCATGAATTGCTTTTTGGCTTATCTTTTTGTTTGTGGGGTGGAAGAGAGGAAGAGCAAAGCAAAGGATAACTTTCATGCTGTCCTGATTGCATTCTTTCTTTATTTCATGTATCTTCATAGATTCAGAAGTATTATACTATTTCAGTAAATACTTTCTTGGTAGAAAACAAGTTTATTTTCCAGTGGACTTCAGATTCCTTTATGAAAAAGTATGTAACTTACACTTTTAAAAACTATAATTTTATAACTTTTTTGTTTTATAGTCTTAGAAGGATATCCTGCAGGATCAAAGGCTATATTACAGTTGGTTTAGTAAGTAAACTAGATAGCAGAGACCTCCATTCAAGTCTGCCATCACCCCCACATCTTATCATGGCCATCCACAAATCTAAAGAGGCTTTCAGGATGGTTGCAAGGAGTAAAGCAGCATGTACAAATAAGATCTTATCAAATGGGCTGATCATATGCCACTTGCTCTCCACTTTCGACATGGAGCCCATTATACGACACACAGGGACTTCCGGCTGGGCTCAGTACCAAAAGAGGAGAGCAAGCAGCATATGCGGCTGCGGTGACAACATGAGAGTCTTCCTGTGTTGCCTTAGAAGTAATGTGTGTGTGTGGGGGGGGGGAGGAGCCAGGCAACTATGCTTCCCTGCGTGGGGTGGGTGTCAAGATAAGTCAGGCAATGGGGTTCTTCAAAGTAAGACAGGTGATGAGTCCCTAGTCTTACAAGGGACCTAGCCTTACTGAGGATTCAACAAGGCTTTCCTAGCATCCAACGGTGGTGGTTAAAGTGATGTCAAACTGCATTAGTTCTGCAGTGTAGATGCAGTCATTCTGTACATAGAAGAGGTGCGATAGCAGCCTTTGCTTCAAGCAGCCAGAAGCCTTGGGCAGCCCTCCATTGGAAGGCCATTAAGTGCCTACACGTCAATGAGTCTACACTGCAATATAACCCAGTTCAAAGCAGATAATCTGGATTGCATATGGGGGCTAAAATGCATTAAATGTGCAAAAATGCAGTCAGCCTTTTCTATAGGTGCTAAAATAAACATATTCCCAAGAACCAGCAACCTTCTACAATTCTGGGTGTGACAAGCTTGTCTAGTGCTCCTAATAGCATTGGCATAATAATATTATTAGCATACTAATAATAGAATATATTGAACATACATATAATATTGATAATATTATAATGTAATAAAATATAATAATAATATACTATTATAATTGTATATTATATATTACTGTCAGGCTCACTTCAAAGGACCAGTCTGAACGCAGATCAAAGATAGCTGCTCTCAAATCCAATCTTTATTGAAGAATACATGACTTTGGAAAAGTCGAGAATGACCTAATGTTTACATACATCCATTTTTATCACCTCTGATGCAACGTAACACCACACGCAAATATCATCATCAAACCCCACCCTCTGGATCACATTACTACTATTCCCACACACTATACCAATTATAATTGTTTACACTTTCAACCCTGAGTTCCCAGGCTCATACTATCTTCTCCCGCCAGGTGCTTTCAGGGTTATTTATGTTATGACGCCAGGTCCAGGGCTCGGAAATCCAGCCCTGGGATCTGGCTCCATGACATGGCGCCCTCGTTTTCTTCATCCTCCTCTTCGGTTCTTCTTTCATCACAATCCTGAAATAAATCAAACAATAACTCTATGTGTCCATTTTGTCCAAAGTCCCCATATACTTTTTCAGTAAGTTGCGATGGAATACTGGGTGTATTTTCCCTAAACTCTTTGGCAATGCCAACTGGAAAGTTACTTCATTGATAACACCCTGTATTCTGAATGGTCCAATATATTTGGGGCCCAATTTTCTCGAAGGTAGCCCCAATTTGATGTTTTGGGTACTTAACCACACTAGATCTCCCTTCCCCAATTTATCGCCTTCCACTCTTTTTCTGTCTGCGAACGTTTTATACTTTTTATGTGCCTCCTTTAAGGATGCAGTCACTTGACTCCAGCATTCTAGCATTTGAGCTTTCCATTTCCCTGCCCCTGTTTCTTCATCCTCTGTCCATCTTGGCAACTGGGGCAAAGGCTGTATTTCATACCCGTAAACTACTTCAAAGGGAGTTTTATTTGTTGCTGAATGTATAGTCGAATTAAAAGCTAGTTCCGCAAAAGCCAGCCACCTAGACCAGTCATTTTGTCTCATGTTAGAGTACATTCGAAGGAACTGCCCCAGTGTCTGTTGAGTACGTTCTACTGCCCCGTTTGTCATGGGGTGAAAAGCAGAACTTAGACTCCTTTCTGCTCCTAGCATTTCCAAGAATTTTTCCCAAAATTTTGCTGTGAATTGAACTCCTCTGTCACTGACCACTCTACTGGGACATCCATGAAGTTTGTAAATATGGTTTATGTATAATTCAGCCAGTTTCTCTGCCGATGGTAATTTCGTCAGTGCTATAAAGTGGGCCTGTTTAGAAAACAGGTCTAATACTGTCCAGATATAACGATGTCCTTTGCTAACCGGCAGTTCCCCCACAAAATCCATAGCTACACATTCCCAAGGTCTGGTAGGTTCCGCTACTGTTTGTAATAATCCCATTGGCTTCCCTCCTCTCGATTTATTTCTGGCACAATCGTCACATTGAACAACATGATTCTTTATGTCCTTCCTCATTCCTGGCCACCAACAATGTTTTGCTATTGCCTTTGTTGTTTTTGTAATTCCTGTATGACCAGCGCTCTGGTTATTGTGAAAACGATGCAAAATCTTAATTCTTAATATTGCTGGGATATACAGTTTCTTGTTCACAAACCAAAATCCCCCCTTCTGCTCCCCCTTTTCTGCGTTGGATTCGATCCACTGATCTCCTTCATAAGACTGTTTCAGTTCGTTTCCCCAACTATTTTCCCCGTCGATTTCAACAATAGCAGTGTTCTCTTTTTGGGTTTGCGCTCTTGTCCTGACAACTAAGCCCCATTGTTTATCAGAGAATATTGTTCCCTCTTTGGCTGTGGTTACGCCTTCGTGTTGAGGCATGCGTGAAAGAGCATCTGCCAAGACATTCTGCTTCCCTTGGAAAAATTTTAATTGGAAATCGAACCTGCTGAAGTATTGTGCCCATCTAATTTGTTTGGGGGACAATTTCCGAGGCGATTTTAAATACTGGAGGTTCTTATGGTCAGACCAAATTTCAAATGGGATTCCGCTTCCTTCGAGGAAGTGTCGCCAGCATTCTAAGGCTTTTAATATGGCTAATGCCTCCTTTTCCCATATGGGCCAACATTTTTCAGTTTCACTGAACTTCCGGGACAAATATCCACAAGGTTTCAAGTTCCCGTTTTGATCCTTTTGCAATAGTACTGCCCCGTATGCACAGTCTGAAGCATCGCAATGAATTACGAAAGGGCTCCTTATATCGGGGTGTTTTAGGATGGGTTCTTTTGTGAAGCATCCTTTTAGGGTTTCAAATGCCTTTTGGCATTCTGGCGTCCAACTCAGTTTGGCGCCAGGAGCTTTCACTTTTGCTGTCTCCCCTTTCCCTTTTGTTTTTAAAAGTTCAGTAAGGGGTGCGGTTATTTGCGCGAAGCCTTTTATGAAGGATCTATAAAAATTTGCAAACCCCAGAAATGATTGCAATTGCCTCCTCGTTTGAGGTACTCCCCATTCTTTTATGTCTGATACTTTAGACGGATCCATAGCTAACCCTTCTGGAGATATCCGATACCCCAGAAAGTCGATTTGAGTTTTATTAAATTCACATTTGGACAGTTTTGCGTACAGCTTTGCTTCCCTTAGTCTCTGCAAAACTTCCCGGACCAATTCCACGTGCTTTTCTTTATCTTCGCTCACGATCAAGATATCATCAAGGAATATGAATACCCCTCGGTACAACAATGGGTGTAGTATTTCATTTATGAGCTGCATAAAGCAACCCCCGCCATTTTTTAATCCAAATGGCAAAATTTTATATTCAAAATGGCCGAATGCGCAGGAAAATGCAGTTTTCCAAGTATCCTCAGGTTTGATTCTTAATTTATGATATGCTTCAATTAAATCAAGTTTAGTAAATATGCTCCCTTTCTTCAATACGGTGATTAAATCCTTTACTAAGGGCATAGGGTATTTATTGTCCTTAGTAATTGCATTTAAATTTCGATAATCAATGCACAATCTTAGGGAGTTGTCTTTCTTTCTCCTAAATAACACTGGGGCTCCGAGAGGAGAATTGGATGGCTTAATGAAGCCTCGCGCCAGGTTCTTATCGATATATTTCCTCAATTCCTCCTTCTCCTGAACAGACATGGGATACACTTTTGGTTTTGGTAAGTTTGCTCCTGGGGTTATTTCAATTTCTACTTCTATATTCCTCTTGGGAGGTAATTTACTTGCCTCTTTCTGATTGAAAACATCCACAAAGTCTCTGTATTCAGGAGGCAATAGCTGTGGGTCTATTTCACCTGCTTCATCTCCCTCGTCCTCCTCTCCTGCAATTTTGCTTATCTCCCATTGCGTCTGTTGTTCTTTAAATGCTAGGCTCTTTCCTCTCCAATCTACTTCAGGATTTGCCTGTTCGAGCCACGGTATCCCTAATATTACGTGGTATGTGGCGATAGGGGCTATCACAAAGGATATTCTTCCTTCCCATTTGCCTATTTTACATGGGACCCCCCGTATTTCCTTTGTAGATACTTCCCCAGCCGCAACTGATCCATCTAACTGTGAAAATGCAATTGGGGAGTCAAGCAACATCTGCTGGCATTTCAGCGCTCCTGCTAGTTCCGGAGTTATAATGTTCCTAGAGCAACCACAATCCACGAATGCCCTGCAGGTGGCCCGGTTCTCTAGCCCCGATAGGCAAATTGGCACTACTAGCATGCGTTTGTCTCGACTCACCAGCCTTTCCGGAGATTTTGGGGCTTGCACCTCCTCCTCCGCGCGCCTCCCGGTTGCTGGCTTGGGCTTTGAGGGTTTTGGTGGCTCCCCCTTCCGGGCCCAACATTCTGCTGCTCGATGGCCCGTCTTCCCACATACAAAGCATCCCGGTTTGGGTTTGTTGTCATCTCCTCTGAAGGGGATCCCCGGCCTCCCTCCGGGCTTTTCTTGCTTCCTCATTTCTCCTCGACCTCTCGCCACCGGTCTTTGCTGGCCGCCGCTGCCCCTGAAGCGCTTTACTTGGGCCAGGGTGGATTCAACGCGCCCCGCTAGTTGGATCCAGCCCTGGAGTGTTTCGGGGTCATCTCTGTGCGCTGCCCAGCTAAAAACCTCAGGGCGTAGTCCCTCTTTAAATATCTCCACTTTGGTCACTTCAGACCACTCTGGTACTCTTTCCGCGAGGTGGAGGAATTCCTCTGCGTACTCGGGCACCGTTTTGTCCCTCTGCTTTATTCCTTTAAGCTGGTCTCGAGCCCTCAGTTGCTCTAGCCGGTCTCTGAACCGGTTTTCTAGTGCGGCGAGGAAGCGGGGCACTGACCTCAGGCATGGGTCGCGTCTGGCATGTAGTTGTACATACCAGCTGGCAGCTCCTCTCTTTAGTGTGTTGCCGATGGCTCGAACCATGCTTGCTTCGGAGGGGAATGTGTGTGCATTATCTTCCATGTATCCTCTGATGCTAATGAGAAAAAAGTTCAATTCAGATGATTCCCCTCCGTATTCTAGTTTGAGATCTTCCCTCCTTTGCATCCACTCTGCGGCCCGTTGATGCTGTCTGGGGGGCATGGGGAAGGGTTGCATCGGGTTTCCTTGGGCGGCCCCTTTGAACACGCCGCGCCCCACTCCGGTCGTCGTTCTGCGCGGCTCCCGACATTCTGCCGCTGCTGTCGGCCCTTCCACCCATCCGAATGCGGGCCTCGCTGTAGTCCCCGCACCTCGCCTTTCCTCGTCGTACGGCACATCCTCCTCCTCTTCCTGGATCTCCGGCTCCTCTCCGCCTTCGTCTGCTAATCCACTGGACCCGATCCCTGGCCCCAGTGGCCTTTCCACCCCGACACCCATTCGCGGGGTTGGAAGTTCTGTTGGAGTTGGCGGCCTCAGAGTTCTCAGAGCTCGCTGGCGCTCCATTTCGCGGGCCATTCTGTCTCGGAACTCCAGCTCCCGCCAGTATTCCTCATCTCCCTCGTCCCTCGCCGCCACGGGACTCTGCGTTGATGCGCGCTGGCCCCTCTGGCTCCAATCTCCTTCTTTACTTGGCTCTCTCTCGGCGCCATATCGGATGGGCTCTTTTTGGAGATTCTCTTCCAATAGTGGGACCAACCTCCCCACGGTTTCCGACAGCCTGGATAAATTAGTTTCCAGGATGGATAACCGCAGGGCTACGGTCTCTGGCATGCTTCCTCCAGATCCCCAACTGGTTTCTGCAGCCGCAGAGACGCCTCTTCCTCCTCTGGGAATCCTCTGAGTCACGCCGTTCGGCCTGGGGTACCCCGTAGAGGAAGCTACGGCTTGCAACGTCTCTTCTCCCAATGGCCGGGCCCCTGCTCCATTTGGGCTTTGATCTCCTTCTCCACTCATTATCACTTCACTGCGAATCCGCAGGAGGGTGAGAACGGGATTCTCGACTTAATTGTCAGGCTCACTTCAAAGGACCAGTCTGAACGCAGATCAAAGATAGCTGCTCTGAAATCCAATCTTTATTGAAGAATACATGACTTTGGAAAAGTCGAGAATGACCTAATGTTTACATACATCCATTTTTATCACCTCTGATGCAACGTAACACCACACGCAAATATCATCATCAAACCCCACCCTCTGGATCACATTACTACTATTCCCACACACTATACCAATTATAATTGTTTACACTTTCAACCCTGAGTTCCCAGGCTCATACTATCTTCTCCCGCCAGGTGCTTTCAGGGTTATTTATGTTATGACGCCAGGTCCAGGGCTCGGAAATCCAGCCCTGGGATCTGGCTCCATGACATATTACATGTAATATTACTAATAATATTGCAATATAGTGGTATAGTACAATATAGTAATATATAATGCTTCTATTGTGCTATGCTAATAATATAATTTATTGTATGTACATATAACTTGTAAGCTACCCTGAATCCCCTTTGGGGTGAGAATGGCAGGATATAAATGTCGCTAATAATAATAATAATAATAATAATAATAATAATAATAATAAGTTCTCTGGGTCCCCCGCTGGGACCTCATGGATTCGCCACAATACATGGTGAATCCATGGGCCATTGTGATGAGGTCCATAGAGTCACTCAAGATCATTGAGCACCATAGAAATGCAATTAATGATATGGCAAACTTCTTTCTAATCACTCAAGCATTTTTTGATTATGTCTCAGAGACTGTATTTTGGTTGTTTTGATTTTCCTTCATTGCTACAAGGGCTAGAGAACTCCTCAGTTAAAAACTGAAAGCTTAAGCTATACCGCTCTATCTCTCAGATTTTAATCTAGCAGAAGTGTTAGAGGCCATGAAAATACCTGGAACTAACCACCTAAGATCCTTGAGAATATCACATGCACAACAGCACTATATGAATAATCTCTTCTGATGTGTTTGATCTCTCTTCTTGCTTTGGAGCTGATCCCAGACTTAGTAAGACCAACCAAACTGCTTGCAACCATCTTTCTCCCTGTGTTGGAAACAGGCTGTTTTTCTGTGCTATGGGTTACATATAATGGGAATGGAGAAAGGGGGGCAGCTGCTATGGAAATGTGAACAGAGATAAGTACAAAATCTCCTGCTGACAGAAATTGTGAACAGCATAAGAGCTGATCTAAGTGGCATATTAAAAAAGCAAGCAAGGAAGGAAACAGACTAATGATCCATTTCCTTTCAGTGATGTCAGTGCTATGTCTTTGCTGTCGTCAATATGTCTATAAGGTGTTGTGTCTCATGGTCATGCTATGCTTTTTGTGTATTTTGTCTGCCTGCAGTAGTGGCTTTGAACACCAAAATAGATCTTGATTTCTTTCCCTTCTTTTACACCAGTTGCATAAAAATTAGCAAATAAAACAGCTGTGTTGCCAGCATTATCAGAAAATGGATGCTGATAAATCATCACAGATAAACCTAGATTTAAAAAATGACCTGCTCTGGTGTTTGGAGATGTATTCTTGTCTAGTATTTAAGACCAACAAATCAGTACAGAAATTGTGTTTTAACCACCATCTCCTCAAAACTTGGTGACATTATCTTTTTGGATTCCAGCTGCCAAATCTCCAAGCTGGCATGACAGTGGGCTCTTGAAAGCTGTATTCCAGAAATTGTTGCTCACTTAAGTCCTGTTGTTGCTGTTTTGAACAAAAAACTGCTGCCTTGAGTCCCATTCAGGGTAGAGAAAGATGGGATACAAATATGGTAAATAGATAAATAAATAAACAAACTGTTGTTACATGAACTTTGATTTTAGCCACAAAAGAAAATGAGAAAGTGGAGTGGAAGCCCAGGTAATCAGGTGTCACAAGTTAAAAGTAGCTTGATACGTCAAGTAGGCAAGATGTGGACAGGGAATATTTTTTAAACTAAGGTACCCAGATCTCAGAACATCACCTAAATCCCAGTGACTAAGGTTTATTTCTGGGTTCTCGGGATGAAAACTCAGGACAATAGGGTTTTTTTGAAATGTGTGTGGGGATTAAATTCAAATGTCCTACTCCGTGGAAATGTGGTTGATGCATAACATATCAGACTAAATGTCAACATCAGCACTTTCCTCTTTTAATACAACCTTGTATCATTGCCAAGGCCCACCACGGTGTCATTAACTAGGAGTTGTCCCTAAGTTTTTGGGCTTTGAAATCTCAGATAGTCCTTACCTGGCAACCTTATGATAGTAGTAGGCAAGGCATGGCAATAATGACCATAATTAAATATGGGTTCTTATAAACAGCACAACCTTCAGCAACCTTCCAGGAATAACTACAGCTGAAATTTTAGTATCCTAGGTGGTAACACAGGATAGGACTAGTCATACCCATTGAGGAAGGACATTGGTTTTATTTTAAAATTACAAGATAGTTATAAAGTTGAAATAGTGACAGACCTGTCTTTCTGGCACATTCTGATTTCTGCCTTGATCTCATGGCTTTGATTTCAGAGTTTTGTATGCTTCAATGCCTGGCAGGAAGGCAGAACTGTGAAGATACAGAAACTTGTGAAGATAGAGATGATACAAATATTTATGAAATTTGCCATTCAGCTCTTCAAATAAACAAATTTTGAATGCAAAATTCATGTTTTAAACATGTTTTTTAATTCACAATTTGAAGCTGTTTTAGATTTTATTTTATGTATTTGCCTCTCTTTGTTTTCAGTTCAGAAAGTTTTTGAAGATAAAAGTCTTATCAACTTGTCAAGTATTCCTTAACACTTCAGGTAATCTAGCAATTGCCACAGACAAAAGCTGTGATTATACATCAGTTGTCAAGCAGCATCTCATTACCACAGAACACGTTGAGGATTAATGTTCCAGACTTCGATGCATAACTTCCCACGACTGGCCAGTCTCTCTCAAACCCACACAACAGGATAACCACTTTAAATGCCTTGGCTCAATCCTATGGAATCATGGAGGTTTGTTGAGGCACCTGCACTCTTTGACAGACACTAAGGACCTTGTAAAACTACAGCTCCCATGATTCCACAGCACTGAGTCATGGCAGTTAAAGTGGTGTCAAACTCCACTAATTCTACGGATGGACTCTGAATTGGTTCATATACTGTGTTCATTTATTCTTTCTAGCTGTGTCTCCCTAAATCTCCATTGCTAATTAAAGTTATGTTTTAAACTTGATAGATTCTTGCTAGCACAGCACAATTGGTCACTGCAGGCTTATAGGTTTCTCTTAGCGTTCATCTACACTGTAGAATTAATGCAGTTTGACACCACTTTAATTGCCATAGCTCAGAGCTATGGAATCATGGGAGTTGTAGCTTTGTGAGGTACCAGCGCTCTTCGACAGAATTGCAAAACCATTGCTCTCATGTTTCCATAGCATTGAGCCATGGCAATTGAAACTGAGTTGAATTACATTAATTCTATAGTGAAGATGCACCCACGACTGCATTTTTACAACAGATAGAGACGATTATGCACAAAGACAGGGAGAAATGGAAGGAGAAAGAAATCACAATGTTTTAAAAGTAAATTAGCTGGAGCATTATATTTTGTTGGCCATTTGACAGTAAAGCATCTTAATTCCAGCAGAGATGTAATTACCCATTTAGCATAAAATATATCAACTCAAACATTTTTCTTGAGCAGATAAAGACTTCATTTTTATCCCCCTCCAAGGAGCATTAGGCAATGTCATGGTAGATGACACCTCAAACATCAGACAAGAAGTCTGGGATAAGATCTAGATTCTGTTTGAATAATTATTGCACTCTTTCATGCAGATAGATAATATTCTATATTATTTATGTTTTTCCAAGGAACATTAGACTTTGCACCTCAGACACCAAAGGCTTGGAGAGACTAGAGCTAATGATGGCAGCTCCCTGGTTGTTGTTTTTATCCATTCATAGATTCCTGTGGAAAGGAAGACCACATGATACACAATAATCTTCCCTTTTAACTCGAACAGATGTGTGTGTACCATATGGCAGGGCTTCATTCCCCTAAGCTATCCCTATGGTTTCTTGTGCAGAGGAAAAAACAATTCCCTTACCAAGTTTGAAATACAGTTCAGCTGTCCATGCCCTGGAATGGAACTGGCAGGGGGAAGAACCATCTTGTTCTTCCCTTTATGCTGCAGGATATCTTTGGCTGCCTGAATTTTTCCCTTTTCTGTATTATCACAATAATTCTGTGAGATTGATTGGATTGTGAAACAGAATGAGCAAGACAAGAGCCCCATCTACAATGCTGTATAACTGCATTCAACTGCCTTATATGAGTTTACACTAACCATACAATTCAGTTTCAATCTGCATTACATGGCAGTATAGATGGCCAAGGACACCACCAGATTTGGATAGACTGAGCCCCTAAAGTATTTCTAACTTATGAGATCCTATAGCATTGATTTATTTTATATATTTATCTCCCAACTTTCCACAACAATAATAATAATATAATAATAATAATAATAATAATAATAATAATAATAATAATAATAATAAATAATTTTATTTTTGTACCCCACCACCATCTCCCCAGAGGGACTCGGGGCGGCTTACAGATATAAAATCAGCATACAGTAATATGAAATACAAAAACACACAAATAAATTTAAAAGGCATTAAAAAATCACAATCATTATAAAACACATGAAAAACACAGCAATAAAAACATAAAATGAGCTGGGCAAAGTGCACTGAGTGGAACTTGTAAACAAGAAGGAAGTTAAGGTGCTACAAAGTCATGGGAAGAGCCTTAAACTGGGGTGAACTCTGAGGCTATGTCAAGGAGTTAACCAGCAGGTACAACTGGTCAGAAGAAACCGCTAGTACAAGGGTTTAGCATACAGTGGGCGGTACTTTTTCAAAGGCCTTTTTGAAGAGCCAGGTTTTCAGGCTCCTCCTGAACACTTCCAAGGTGGCAGCTTGAACAATGGAGTTCAAGCCACATATTGAAAAAAAAAATACAAAAATAGAACAGAAATATAGATATAAGATTAAAAAGCAATTGAACAGTTTGTAAATTAAAACAATAAACATTTAAATGGTACTGTTCCATTATTCAGATGGAGGCCACCCGGGGGTGATAGAAACAGAAGGATAGTCCATTTTATGGGGTTGGAGGGTGGGTTGAAGGAGGAAACAATTTCCTCCTGTTTTCCTGTTATTCCCCCCCACCCACCCACCCATTGCCCATGTCCCCATTGTGGAAACAACCCTCCTTTATGATATAAGAAGGAGGGATAATCAGAAAAAATGGGGAAAATTGTTTTCCTTTTTCAACTTCCCCCTGTAAAATAAACTATCCTCTCTCTAGTGCCCCTGGTGGCCTCCATCTGGGCAATGGAAATGTATCCATTAAATATATTAAAATATATATTAAGGACACGACATAGCAACCATTTAAAAAATCTTCATAACAGCACCATGCAACATTAATCCAAGACCTCACTGATTTGTAAATACCTGATGGAACAGAAATGTTTTTGCTATCATCAGAAGTAGATCAAGGGTGGGGCCATCCTGGTTTCTCTAAGGAGAGAGTTCCCATGTCTGGGAGCAGCCATCGAAAAGGTCCTCTCTCTTGTTGCCACCAAACAGACCTGAGATAGTAGTGGGACAGAGATAAGGGCCTCTTCAGATGATCTCAGAGCCCAAATGGGCATATCAAGGATAATATTATTCTAACATTCATTAACAATATGAGAAAAATGATGTATGTGTCTTTGTTTGATTCTGTATTTAGCATCCCACCCCACCCCCAAACATGAAGGTGTAAGCCATAAATCTGGTATATGGCCAAAATTGCCAAGTGCGGATTAAAATGTACTTATTGCTAAGTGTTATGTAGTTCTTTGAAACTACCTCACCAAAACTTTACCAGACAAGCTAATGCGGGTAGTGATGGAGATCCAAGACCAGCTCAATGGAGATATGTTGTAGCTTCCTATAGTAGTAAACCAGTAGCCCTCCAGATATTGTTGGACTACAAATCCTAGCAGTCCTAATCAACAAATCATTCAATACATTGTCACCAATGATATCTGGTGGCTTACAGGGTTCTCATACCTAATTTGCAATAGTCTTTGAATAAAGGTCAGCAGTTTGAATCTGGGGAGCGGAGTGAGCTCCCTCTGCTAGTGCCAGCTTCAGCTAACCTAGCAGTTTGGAAACATGCAAATGTGAGTAAATCAATAGGTATCACTCCGGTGGGAAAGTAATGGCACTCCATGCAGTCATGCTGGCCATATGACATTGGAGGTGTCTACGGACAACGCTGGCTCTTTGGCTTAGAAATGGAGATGAGCACCAACCCCCAGAGTAAGATACAACTAGACTTAATGTCAAGGGAAAACCTTTACCTTTACCTTATCAGTCAATAATTGTCTGGAGAAGTATTTTAACTACACTTCTGAGGATGCTTGCCATAGATGTGGGTGAAACATCAGGAGAGAATGCTTCTGGAACATGGCCATACAGCCTGGAAAACACACAACAACCCTATTTTAACTATACCATAAATCCTTTTAAAATAAAAGATCATTTCTTTCTCAGAGCAGCAAGTTAGGCATCTAAGTATAGCACTTGGACAGGTGTTTTATGCAAAAACAGGTCCCCTTAAATCTGGATAAGGTTTCCCGTGGAGGTGTTTTCAAACTGTATAATTTATGGTGGCCATGCAGACTTCATCCAGAATGCTTTCCCCTCAGGAATAAAATACATTTTTCATTAAACTCTCTGCAGTTTTCATTAGCATAGTGACCTTTTCTGTCTTATTAATTCACACCTAACTGTAACTAAAGTATTTACTAGCTGTTTTTTAAAAACAATAGCCCACACACCAAAGATACCAAGAGGACATTAATATTCTCTGTTCAAGAAAAGCTCATCTTTGTTTTTACCAGCATATTGTGTTCAGTAGACAACATGACATGTATTTCCATAATTCTTCTAAGGATTTGATAAAGTTCTTGTTATTCATGATATAAATCTGCTTGACAGTTTTTCCTACATAACATCACTGTAGAAGTAGCACTAGCTAGCTACCTAAAAGTAATTGTTTGAAAAGAACACATAATGACATGCTGCCAGTCTGAAATTAGTTGGGTATTTATTTTGAATAATTTTATTTTTAAAAAATCCATTAAATTTGTGTATTGCATATTTTATCTTTCTGTATTCTTGGACAAAGCAACCTTTGTTTCGTCTTGTTGAACTTCTTTGTGAGATAAATCACATAAGGGAAGGTCCTCAAACTTCAATGTCTTCTCGGTTTATGCTGATAACTCATAATCTGCATTTATATTATTTATAACCCGAGTCATTCAACCAGCACAAGGCCTCTTCCATACCTCCATCAATTTTTGCATCTTTTACCTGTAAAGCAAAATGAGGCATGAATGGGGCAAGCAACGCTGAACAGAAAGCCCAGTAGGCTTTAAATACAACTGCCTCCCAATTTATGAAGTCAATCAGTCATATGAATTGGAGTCAATCTGACAACTTATTAGTTTCTGAAGTCTGCATGTATTAGATTTTTCACATGAACAAAACAAGAAAACAAGAAAAAGCATTTTTCAATGATGCATGGCTGTACTGCGGCAGACACCATCTAGATTTAGTTCTGCCATCAGGCAGAGTATGGCAGGTCTGTTAGGCAGCAGACATCACACCAAATTGCAGCAAATTACTGGTTATTTATTTGGCTATCCATATATTTTTATTGTTAGAGAGGAAGAGAAGTGTTCAAGTGTTTAGTTGTCTCCTGTGCTGGTTTTAGGTGCTGTATATCAAAAGCAGTGGGAAAGGGAAATGGGCTAATTTCTCTAAGGCAGCAAAATGTATTGGTGTGGCTTTGTATTGGAAGACATCTTTCCTGTGAAGGGGCTTAGCCTGACCTGCATGGCATTGGCATTACCTTGTGGAAAATGATTTCATCTAAATATTATGCCAGATTAGTATCACAATTAAATTTACTATTAATTATGGAACATTAATAAAAACTGTTTTAATGCATAGATTTGAATTTAATAAGTTACATTCATATGATTTAATTGTTACTGTATTGTATTAATTTGTATCCTATATGTTAGAAATATCTAGATAGGGTTTACAAGTTGTACGTGTATGTGTATGCTATCAGTATGGTTTACACACATACATACAAATATCTCAAAGTAATATAAAATTACATAAAATTCAAATACAAGTAATAATTAAATTCAAATAAATAATTAAATTTAATATGAAATATATCAACATGTTTTGAAATGGATTCATTAGCATTACTGTGAAATCCTAAGTTCTGAATCAATGGGTTTCCGAGAAAGCACCTCTTTTCAAGTACATTGTCTCCTCCTCTGATGCATTCCCTTCATCTTCACTTTCACTGTTGTCAACTATTGTCCCTGACCATTCCTCGCTGTTGTGACCATTTTTTCAATTGTCAGCTGGACAGGCAAGTTGGGCAGGCATGGAGAAAACAAGGAAGGAAAGGCAACTGCTGTTGCTCTTTTTTCATGTCACCCATTGATGTATTATATCCATTGATGTATTTTTACAGATAATGCCTCTCTGAAATATGTGACATGGTTATGCCCTGTGGTGGCTTTCTTTCAACCAGATGTTATGACTCAGACTTTGTTTTAGAAAATTCTTTCATTATTCAGAGCTGTTAAGTTATATTCCTGTGATGTAAAGCCTAACAGATGGGCAGTGTAAATGGATTTTTCACACCCTTATGACTCCAAGGTTAAGAAGGATAAATATTCAGCATTTATCATCCAGCGGCTTGAGCATCTCACTGCCCTTTCCAAATTCAAATTAATGTCTTCTAGTTGTCACATATATTGGAATCTTCAAAAGACCGAAGATCAAAATGCTGGATGTATAAGAAAGAAATGTGATCTTACATGAACACATCTTGTGTCTTGGCTCAATAATTTTTGCAATGTGTGTTTAAAGAGATATGTATCACCACTAATCAGAAAATTAGCAATGATCCAGCAACAGGTCTCTTGGGGAATCAGTGACCTCGTCCAGCATAAGAGCTAACTGGATTTTTCTGTTTGGAAGCAAGATTATAAATAGAATGTCACTGGAGAGAGATGCAAAGAACTTGTTCATCTCGGGTTAGAAAAAAGAAACTTTGCACCCTGGTTTTTATGGAAAAGCTGACAACATACAGATTTGATCACAATGTTCTCTCAGGAATCTCTAGTCCTTCAGATATAACTCTATGGTCACATCCTAGAAGATCTAGAGTTTCCTAGAAAGGTTTTTCCTCAGGTAAATAAAAATGTTGTTGTTTTTTAATTTGCACACTTTCCATTTCATGTGTCCCTAACCCTTGTGAACGTGGCAGACTGACTGTGTTGGTTTCTGTTAACTTAGCTATGTGTTTCTCTGCAAAATTAATATGTTGTCCACATTCATGAATTACATGATGCATACATTTTTTGTTTTATAAGTAGCATTTTGATTTGTGTGTAAAAGAAAAAAGTTTTCTAGCCCTCCATAATTTTATTATATCATTTCTGCTTCTGCAAGAACCACGGGTCAGAGCCTCAGTGTCAAGCTTCCAGAAGGCCAGATAAAACAGGATTAAGGCAAAATCAGAGGCTTTATACTCAATGGTCAAATAGAATGTCAGTAGAGACAGCGCTCCAAAGAAGTGACATACCAAAATTGTGAACATACAGATTTATTTATAACACTCTGACAGCTATTCAAGACTACCTCGCTGGCTCTTGAAATGATGCCAGCTAGGAACCCCCTCTTGATAGATCTGAGGCTCTGTCCAATGTCATTGCTGGTTGGTGCCAGTCATGGTGGGAGATTTTAATAATCTGTCATTGGAATTATTTTGAAGTTTTCTGTCCATTTAATGATCCACCCAGGGGAGGGGCATGAGTAGACAGGAATGTAGTAGGGCAAGAGATAATGTACTGAAATGGGTTTTGATATCGCAGTTCTGGTTAACACAATGGCTGCCAGTCAGGTAAACAAAAGGTGCTCAGGGTATTGGCAATTTCAATGGGAACCCCAGGGAGGGAAACTGATTTCGGTGACAGAGATGAGGAAGCGTTCTTATCAATAAATCAGATCAAATCAGGAAAAACAGGGAAAGGCCCAGAGGTTATTGTATAAGTCCATAGTGTATTTCTTGGGTTTCATTGAGCATTGTGAGGAGATTATGTTAACTAGGGTGTCACCATCCCCTGAGGTCTGAGGTATGTATAGTGTGTGTGAAACATTCGGGGGGGGGGGATTAAAATAATTCTAAAACTAGGAATGAAATCTACTCGGGCTCCCTAATTCAATGGACTATGGTATTCAGCATTTCAGGGGCTGGTTTTCGACAACAATCTCACAGTCTATAATAATGGATACCTGCCAATCCTTCAAGGGACAAACTTTCTAACTTTCAAATAACAGACTTCCCTTCTAGGGAGCCACAATGGTGTATCCATTGGAACATTGAACTAAGGTTCTGGGAAATTTTAATCCCTGCCCCTTCATGGAAACTCATTGGGTGATTTTGGGCAAGTCACACTCCCAGCCTCAGAGGAAGGAACAAATCTTACCAAGAAAAAAGCAAGATAGGTACACCTTTCTGGAAACTACTTGAAGACACACAGTAAGAACAATTTATAATGAACCTAGAATATGGTGAACCATGTCAACATTAATTCAAATGACCCATTATGCCATTTCGAGCAAGGCAGTTAGTGGAAAGTCAATATAACAATTCACAGGTATCCTTGTTGTACAACCCCTGGGGAAAACACCAGTACAAGGCCTGAGGAAATTCTTCATGTGCCATAGTATAAATGGTGACAACTGCTTCAGGTAGTGATTGCATCCTTTCTAGTCAATGAGAAATCATTTGTTTCCTTCCCTTCTGGTTCTGGATTGCCATATTATTAGGTTAGTTGATGTTTTCACAAATGAGGGGCTCATTTACCTAGAATTACTTCACAACTGTTCCCAGAGTCAGCTAACCAAGAAAAAACTCAACCTTTGCCTGCCCTGTTTCTGAGGCACCACGAGGACCCGCTCATAATGACATGGCAAAAATTCATTCACCTTGAGACATTACAAGCGCCCATCTCCAGTCTTATGTTTTGGCCTTGAGATGTTCGGGAATGGGTACTCAAAACATGGGAGCTCTGCTGACCTTAAACAACTTCTATCTATTTCCAGCTAGCACTCAAAGACCCACAAATTAGTTTTTCAGTCAAGGGCCTTTTAAGCATCTTTAAAGACAGGAAACTCTGAACTAGTAGGTATGGAAAATAATGAAAACAGAATTCTCATAAAGTCTTTTTATCATAAGACTGGGCATGATGTGACATGAAGAAGAAAAATAATCAAAAATTGATCCACGAGATACTAGGAGATGGAAATGAAACACATTTCTTTCCCCTGACACCTATATATGTATTTCACCAAAGCTATGATCCATCTTGGTTTAAATAGAAAACAATCAAATGTTTTCTGTTTAGACCAAGAATAACAACAAGTATAGGCTATTATTTATATTTATTGTTATTCTCACTGGAAAGAAAAGATATCGATTTTCAGCAAATAAAAATTTTAAAATGTGCACCAGACTATGCATTTTTCATTCAAATTTGATATGATATTAAACTGACATTCTGAAAAAAAAAAGGTAGTTATTTCAATGGAAAAACAGTTTCACCAAGGCAGGGAACAAAATTTTTGTCAACAACCCCCAACTTTTTTAACAATCAAAAATCACCTTTAGCAGAGACTGTTAAAGCTTAGCATTCTACTAAGAAAAATATTCTGCAGCCAAGATATTACTGATACCTCAATGGATCTTAAAGTTCTGCCAACATATTTCAAGACCTTCCCTGGTTTTACAACAGCACACTGACAGCACTGGGGAAAAAATTCTATGCTCAATCAGCGGTGGGGGTGAGCTTCACCAACCTGGTCCTTTAATATATGCAACTTTCAGTTCATTTACCATTTAATTGGGAGTCATTAGGGAACAAATGGGGGTGTGAGGAGGATTTGGAGAAGGATCTAGGCATTTTTGAAAGCATTCAAGAGTATATGTGGCCTATGGGCCAAACTTTTCAAACCCCTTGTTTATATTCTTGCCAGAGTTAGTGGTGCTGTTGCTGAGATGCCAAAAAATCATGTAACAAACTTGTTGCTATTGCTTTTACCTTATTATAAATGTCAATGGTGTTTGATAGAGTCACACAACTGAGCTATCACTGTATTACTGTATACTGTACAGTGGACCCCTGAGTTGGTTTCACTGTCACCTGTAGATATCAAAATTCATGGATGTTCAAGTTCCATTATATACAGTGGTGTACTAAAATGATGAATCTTATATAAAATGGCCAAATCAAGGCTTGTTGTGTGTGTGTGTGTATAATTTTTTAAACTCTGGATGCAGAATCTGCTTAGATGCAGAATCCTTGGATATGGAGAGCTGTATAGTTCTCCAACTGTATAGTTTTCTTATTCTTGGCCCCAGCAGCATGCCATATTATTTTCCAGATTGTCTCATTCCATCCAAACCCATTTTCCTGTCCTCAACTTTCCACATCCCACACCCCATAATCAGCATCCTATGTCCACTGAACACATTCAGTCCTCATTGGGCTGTTCTGGGGTTCCCTCCACTTTTAGATATTCTTCTGCCAAAGAGTTTTTAATTCCATTTTTTATGACATGGAAGTTTTACAGTGCCTAATTGATCCCATATACAGTTTATGGTTCTTGAGTTGTTCAGCTCCGCAGGTTGCTCAATTGCAAACCTATAAAGAGTCCTGTCACAGAGATTGCTGAACTCCATTGAAGACAACGAGATTTTAAAGGCAAACCAGTATAGGCTCTTCTTAATACAAAGAAAAGAGACTAAAAGGGCAAGGCATTAGGATGCATAGCTACACGCCAACATATTTATAGACCAAACCATTTTGCTTCATGTTGATATTAAGTATCTTGGTTTAAATGCTGCTTGCATAATTTCTTTAAAGAGGGAAGTACTGCATTTATGATTAATGAATTTTCCATTTCCCATACTGATGTGATATATAAACCAATGCACCAAAATTATAGGAAGCAATTTCTTTTAACTGTGCAATGAGTTATACTATGCCACTTCATGAAATGAGAGATGGCAGGCTGCATTCAACTGGGAATGTGTGTTCTCATATATTTATATTTCTTGCAACCATAAATTAAATTTTCATTCTGCTGTGAAATAGAACAAAATTAGTTTTTAAAGTTGCCGGGGTGTTATAATTAAGGATTAACTCAGTATAGATTTTGTAAACTCATAAAATGAAGCCACAATATTGCCTTAATATTCCTTACAGAGATTTTGGTAGGAGGTTAGAAAGGAAAGAAAAATTAGTATCAAGAATTGGAAAGTATGGCATGAAATATTGATTAGATGTTATATCAAATAGAAGTAGAAACTGAGTAGATTAATGAGTACCCTACGGGGAGAAAGAAAAAAAAACTTGTGCTTGAAATTAAACATTTTGACCTTGAGATGATCAAACTATTAAGGAAAGGGTAACGGTTTCCTTGGAATCTGCTGAAAGTCAAGTTGGAAATGATTCCAAGTCAAGCTGAGGTGGCAAGATCTCCCAGGATCCCTTTCTGAACATTACTGCATACACAAGTACAGTAGGCCCTTGGTAACCACTTCGGATTGGTTCCAAGACCCCCATGAATAACTCAGTCAATGAATGCTCAAGCCCTATTACATTCCAATCGTATAGTAAAATGTTGTCTTTTCTATGCAATGGAAAAAGTCAAGATTTACTTTTGTTTTGTTTTGTTTTCATTTGTTTCTTTGTTTTTGAACATTTTGAAGCCATGGATGGTTCAGTCATTGGATACCAAATCCATGCTTACAGAGCACCAACTGTAACCTAAAAAAAAATGGGGTGGGAATCTTCGCCTTTGTGTATTTTCTGGTTGTACTACTTTTTTCCCTTAGGTTCTGTGGCTTCCCTTTCTTCTCTAAAGTTTAATTCTTCTTGCCTTTTGAAGGAAAGAGACATACCTTCAAGACAAACTAGACATAATATTAATTATGCAATTGACCTCAAGATTGATTTTCATGTTTGATTTTCCATTATTAAGTAGCATCAATTATGTGTGTGTGTCAATTCTGATTTGGATCTATGACATCTGTATGGAGGTTGGGGAAAGAAATGGCATAGATTTGCCTTTTCTGTAATCTAAATCCAGATTGTACTCTCCTCCATTTCTTTCCAATGCACTTCTATGTTTCTTTGCACTTCCTCACAATGGAAGTACAATCTGTGGGAGTGGATGTTATAAGTGAGTTGATCTGGATCAGAACCACAGCCAGAGAATAGTATAAAAGCTTCAACAGTACAGCAGTCCTTCTAATTTGTTTTTGTCCTTCACCACCCACTACGGTAGTTCATATGCATATGGTTTGACCCTCCAGGAAGGGTCAAATTCTGAATGAGGAATGACTAGAGGCTCCAAATTTATTTGAAAATCCAAACAGGCAAGATTTTTGGTGGCTGCAACTGCAGGCCAATTAACCATATTGATGACTGATGTAGAACAACTGTTTGAAGAAACATATCATCCAATGATCTCTGTTTAGAGGGAATAGAATCATAAAATCATAGAGCTGAAAGATACCACAAGGGCCATCTAGATCAACCCCCTGCCATGTAGGGAAAGCACAATCAAAGCACCCCCGACAGATGACAACCCAGCTTCTGTTTAAAAGCTTCCAAGGAAGGAGCTTCAGCCACACTCTGAGGCAGAGTTCCACTGCTGAAAAGCTTGTACAGTCAGGAAGTTCTTCCTAATGTTCAGTTGGAATCTCCTTTCCTCTAATTTGAAGCCATTGCTCCTAGTTCTAGTTTCCAGGGCAGCAAGTAACAACCTTATTCCCTCTTCCTTATGACACCCTTTCACATATTTATACATGGCTATCATGTCTCCTCTCAACCTTCTCTTCTGCAGGCTAAACATACCTGACTCTTTAAAATGCTTCTCATAGGGCATGGTCTCCAGACCTTTGAGCATTTTAGTTGCCCTCATCTGGACACATTCCAACTTGTCAATGTCTTTTTAAAAATTTGGTGCTCAGGACTGGACACAATATTCCAGGTGAGGTCTAACCAAAGTGGAATAGAGAGGCATCATGACTTTCCTCGACCTAGAGATCTACCCATTTTGATGTAGCCCAAAATCATATTAGTTTTTTAGCTACTACATCACACTGTTGGCTCATGTTTAACTTGTTGTTCACTAAGACTCCAAGATCTTTTTCACATGGACTGTTATCGAGCCAGGCATCACCCATTCTGTATCTTTGAATTTCAATTCTTTTTTTTTCTTTTTTTTCCTTTTTTGCCTATGTGTAGTATCTTACATTTGTCCTTGTTGAAATTATTTTTGTTAGTTTTGATCTAGCTGAAGCTGAAATCTTCAAAGACTGAGATTGGAGTCTGTCTAGAAACACAACCATAATGATCTAAAAGTCTTTCTGCTGATCCTGGGTTTTTGACAACACTCTGCTGTTAATAAGTTGCGAAAGAATTTGAATTTGATATTATTCTACCTGTGTTTACAATAAGAAAATTAAAGCTGTGAAAGAAATGCACACTAGTTGCTCAAATGGATTTTCATATGAGAGTGTGCCCTGACAGTACAAAATGGAAGTGATAATTGATTGAATCCTTATAAACTTTGAAAAAAGTAAATTTCCCCACAAAGGGCAAGTTTGGAAAGAGTCCTGTTAAGAAGATTTCCTGGAGTTACAAGTTGTTGTGGACAAAGGTTATTAAGGGAATGTAATAGCCATGTCAGCTGCTCAAAGCATAAATGGGTGAGTTTATAAAGTTTGGAAGAAGATAAGATCTCATTTGAAGTACAGTCTCTCACAATTTGTAGGACAAACTTCATACATGACCATCATGTACTTTCTGACTTATAATTCTTGGTGTTACACATTGTTATTGATAAAAGTTGAAAAGGGAATGTAGTATCCATGTTAGCTGCTGAAATAATAAATGAGTGATTTACAAGCTTTGGAAGAAGACAAGTTCTGAACTGAAATGCAGTCTTTCATAGGGAAAGATCAGTCTGGAGGAAGAACATCATACATGGTCATCACAAAGGCATGGTTCATCACAGAAAATCCATTGGATAATCAGCATTACCTTATATTCATATTGTACCTTTCATCCAGTGTGATAGAGTAGCATATACATACCTTGTATTTTACTCTCACATCGAACCTGATGGGTAGTCGAGGCTGAAAGAGAATGACTAGAGCAAGGTCTTCATAGCCAAACATAATGTAAACCCAACTCTCCCTCAACTTAGTACTCCATATTATGCTCTTTCATGCACTGCATGATGTATGCATGCATTTATGTATGTGTGTGCATAGTAAGTTTTGCTTGAGGAAAAATAAGAGAGGAGTTGTTGCATTTTTAACCTTTCCTATATCATTAAGAAGAATCAAAAACTAATGTCATGTCTGCCTACTTCACTGATCAGCAATCATAATGATGCACATATTGATACTTACCCTACTGAGTAGTTATTTATTAATGGCACCAATCAGTGTAAGGAACCTTCATTACCTACAAATCATAGTGACATACACTGATAACATGATGACATTTCCCCAATTTTCATAGACTGCACCAAGACATGTATGCCAAATTGTTGCATTCCACCCATGATTTTTCAGACCTGATTTATTTCCCTTTCCTGCAACGTACACACAATTTGAAAACTCACCTGGTGAATATAGGAGTTTCTTAATGTTTCTATATTTTTCAGGAAAGGTATTGTGTTCACAGTTCTAATCCATTTTATCTGTTTCCATGACCCCAGGGTAATAGATTTGGAATTCAATGTCCTTTCAATTGCCCTTTCAGCACAATGGCCCTATAGCACAATCTGATATACATCTGCTCAGAAATATTCCCTGTAAGTGAATATGTCATAGTTACCCAAATTTCAATTTCTATATTACACAAGGGAGAATATTTAGTTACAGAGTTCTCTGAGTTATCTTCTAAAAGTAACAGAATAGTAAAACTCAGCAGTAGCTAACAGTTTGAGCAGAAAAGAATGCTTTATCCCATGAATTCAGAGTGAGGTACCTCCTGGTGGTAGTTTAGCACAGGAAAATGACAAAATGAAAGTAAATGGTAATTAAAAATGTCCTTTGCTCATACCATCCTGAAAATAGGAACAGAAATTAAGATGTGGGCAATTAAGAAAGAGTTTGCAAATGACAATTATAAAGCTGTGCCTCACTAATTAAAGTGGGGCAGTTAAAAGGCTCTTCATTAGTAGTCCCTGAGCTAAAAAAAAGAGCTACCATTGCAACATAAAACTTGTAATTAAAGATAGAAAGTATTCAGTTCTCACTATAGAAGATTTTTCTTGGCCATGGGGAAGGTTAAATACTTTTTATATAATGTGGAACCTTCATTTTAATTCCACCTCTGAGTAATTATGGGAAAGCAGTGGATCAGCAGCATGAAAGCATAGTAGCAATTTATGTACTGCAAAAGGTTGAACGGAAAGTTCTCATACATAAAACATTTGACTGGAACTATGTGGAGCTGATGGGGCAAAGTTCTTCTCCAGGTAACCCCCCCCCCCCCCCCCCAGCCTCTCTGCCTTGAAATCTTCACAGCAGGACCTTTCAATACCTTGGTTGCTAATAGCCACCTTCCCAACATGGCACTACCTTTCTGTGTCAGCGGAATAGCGTACTTCTGTGAGTATTGCTGGTAGAATCTCCCATGTCAGACATGTATTTTCTGAAAAGGCAGATGAAATGTGCCAAACAGCTGATGAAGATATGGAAAGCAGCAGTGTGTGTGTCTGTGTGTGTTTGTGTGTATGGAGGGGGGAGGCTATCATTAACACAGGATCTCTGAGACAATGGCAGTGCCACCATATCTAATAATTATTAATATAGCATAGAAGACACCACTCCTGAAAAGATGTTCAGCTATTGAAATGCTCAGGGATGAAAGGAAAATCTGAAGCTGTATAACATATACTATAGGTACACAGAATGTGAGAAGCATGAATCAAGGAAGCTAGACATTAAATAGGAAATGGGACATATATGTAATTCTATTACAATCATAGAATTATAAAATCATATAATCATAGAGTTGGAACGGAATATGGGGTCAAAGACACTTTGGAGCATGAATTAAAAGAAAATATTATTAAAACAATCATAATAATAACCCTGTAGAATAAACTACAGGCAGTCTCCAAGTGACTAACAAGCTTCTGTAGGTTTGTTCTTAAGTTGAATTTGTTTGTAAGTTGGAACAGATACATTTTTGAAGTGTAACTCCAGCCCTATCTATCATCACTCCCCCCCCCCCCTCTTTCTCTCAGCTTAGGATAGCACAGGGATGGCTTAATACTCCTGTGGTGTTTGATTTGTTGTCTATGCCCCTGTTTAGAAGATTTCACCTCACTTTCTGTTCCTGTGATAATTGGATTTTGAAAAAAAACCCCCGGCTTGTTGTGGAAACAAGGTTTGGTGATAAGCCTTCCATGGATAAACCTCCCCATGATAATTCTTTCAGGGCTGAAGATTTCTCTCACTTGCTGCTGTCTCACCCCCATTCTTAACTATTACTCATTTGTAAGTCAGATATTAATAATCCGGGGACTGCCGGTATCCCATTTTAAAAGCATTAAAAACAGTATAGAAAATAAAAGTATGGTATCTTCTCTCATTTAGAGGCTCTTATTAAACTATGGTTGTACTTTAACTTCCATGGCAATATTTTCTGGAAATGGCCTAGCAAGAAACTGGAGCTGACCAGATGAGAATTATAAATACCCATCTCAAAACTTCAAATGCCAGGGTTACATATGACTAAACCATGGCAGTTTAAGTGTAATAATTGTATACTGTGAAAGAATCCCAGATATGAACCAAAGCCTCTTACATAAAAAGACTTTAGCCTGTTGACTTTCCTGTCCACTCTCACTTCCTA
Organism: Anolis carolinensis; assembly: GCF_035594765.1. Classification (NCBI taxonomy): domain Eukaryota; kingdom Metazoa; phylum Chordata; class Lepidosauria; order Squamata; family Anolidae; genus Anolis; species Anolis carolinensis. Next base: position 259,974,600 of record NC_085843.1, on the reverse strand, counting down.
AAAAACCCAATTTGGATTCCCAATGGTTCCCAATATTGGATTCCCAGATATTGTTGGACTATAATTGCCAGAATCTCAACCAAGATGGCTGAGGTTTCTGGGAGATGCACAGTATCTTTCTAGCTAAGCTTTAAAAGAACAGTTCTGGAAGACTCAACAGCATATGGCTTCTTGCTTTAGGGCTTTCTAGTGCTGCGACCTGTGAGGTTTCAATGAGTTTGTTATTTTTGATCAAATGACTTTTCAGCTTTCTCTTTATGGGAAAAAATTATACATATTATTGTTCTGCTCCTAGAACTTTGTGCACCATTTCGGCATCCAGAGTACTTTGAAGGTTTCTGTTTAATGAAATGTCAAAGGAATCGATGGCTTTTGCTGGCTTTAGCTGCCATCTGCCATGTTTTCTCAAATCCCTGCCTTGCTTTTCGGTTCAAAGCTTTACAGCAGGGACAGAAAATGAGACGGGATTTCAGGAAAGTAGAGTGGACTGAAGATGCTGAATTCCTTTAGTGCATTTTCATTACAGAGCAATTTCACATCAAACTTGTGTCCATTGAAATGGTGTTGGGCTTTAGTTCCCACAATCACTGGTTATTGGCACTGATAGGAATTCGAGCTCAATAGTATTGGATGGGCCATGAGTCCTCTTCCCATGTCTCCACCAAAGATGGAGTTGGCTGGAGTTGCCCTTAGGACTTCACAGTTGCTTTTTAAGAGTTAAGCTTTTTAATTAGTCTGTCAGGTTGAATAGTAAATGAAAGAATAGTGTTGATTAAGGATGATGGAAGTACTTTGATTAAATATAATTTAAAGGAACACATTTAAAAGGTTTTTTAAAAAAAGAAGCTGTCTTGGTTCAGTAACAATGTTGCACATTAAGTGGGTGCCCAGGAGAACAATAAATGTGAAGTGTGCAAAAGTTTACATGAAAATAGAAGAAAATATATCCTAATCAAATCTGAATCTGTGAATAACTCATGAATTCTCCTGTATCCAAAGCAACTGAGCTCTTCCAAAGAATGGTAGCCTATGAATGAAATGAAATCAAAATAAATAAATATGTTTTAAAAACTGCTGTGTAAGTAACACATTTCCGCTCTGCTTGGCATCTTTATCAGCACAAAAGGGATTTCTGATATAAGAAACATTGGCAATGTAACATCTGTTGTAATTCTGTGAAAGAAAAGGGCCCAGTTAAAATACTTGCAAATCATATTTTAAAATTCAAAGAATTATCTTTAAATTTCATATTAATCCCTTACGTTTAGCTGTACTAATAAAGATGCTTTCTTCACCATGCTGAGGAAAAACAGTGATGGTCTCGACTGGCAGCTGCCAATAGACAACTAACATTTAATCCTCACTATAAGCAACTGCCAGTAGTATTGGCCAAGAAACAGAAATGGTAGATTCTGGGGGAAACCTCCACCTTTAAGTATGTAAATAGGCACAACAAATGGGGATTTGCCAATGTGTATTGGAACACATAGAACTGAACTAAATGGGTATCTTCTGCTGATATCTCAGGATATCTAGAGATCACTCTGTACTTAAAAATATTTATGCAAATTTCTCTGTTAGAACTGCACTAAGGTGTTGTTCCGTCTCCCAGGAGTTTGATTTTACAAATTGCTCATAGTTATAGGAACAGCACCTGTTTGCATTTCTTCCAGGGCAGTTGCAGATTCTGCAGCACTCTCATAGTCAACCATTAGCAGAGTTTATAGCCAGTTTGCAGAGCCTTGCTGCTATAGGCTTGCAAATGTATCTTATTGTTCTGGAGACTGCCCCTTTTCCTGGGGAAAGAAGGCTCCATTTTAAGAATCCTCTTGTCTTCTAGACTGAACAAGAAACAACTTAGATGTGCTTGTGTGGCCAAGCCAGGCCAATTCTGACAAAGCCATTGTAAGTACTGACCTGCCTTTAAAACCAGCGCTGAGCATAAATAGGGAAAGACCTGTTCTTTCTAAAAATAGTAGCTTAGCACTGGGGCAGAGAATATCTCAGGATTTCTCTGCCACTGGAGGAAGTTCTACCTACTTCGCCTCAAAAACTAGCTTGGAGCTTAGATAGTTATAGACCTGCTTTTTCTGAGAGCTCAGGGCTAGGGTAAAGAGGATCTCAGGATCTCTTCGCCTTTGGATGAAGTTAAACCAGCAACTAAAAGGGAAAAGCAAGAAAGGAACATCTGCAAGGTTTTATACATTGACTGTTTATATTTGCAACCTTCACTACGTGTGCCAAGTCTGCCATAGACTTTGTGAAAATAAAATTTTGTTTGATTGTTCCACTTGAAGTGCCTTTGGTTACTGGGATTTCCAGAGCTTCTAAGTAAGGCCCCCACAGTTCACCTGGGCAAAGGAAAGAAGCACATCTTAAAGCTTTAAAAGGTGCCTGGGTGTGACAGCATAGGTGTTCATTTCCATAAATTAGGGTGGAAAACATATTTCTGTGTTTCAGAATACAAATACAGCTTCCCCAAGGCCCATTTAAAGGCTAGAATGAACATTTGATTATGCTTTTAGCTGTATAATACACTCCAGAAGAACATGGTCACTCCCACCTAAGGATCCCAATTCTTTCATCCAATTAATTAGGTTTACCCTGCTGATTAGAAACAGAATTAAAATAGCACCTTCCACTTTCTGGTCAATGAAATTGTTTGCAGGGCAAGTGGGGAATTTGTTGAGCCTGATATTCTTGGCAGAGTTTGACTTCTAATAAATATCAGGATAATTTGGAATTTCCCATTACTACCAAATCTCTCCTTTATATGTGTGTGGTCATCTGGCCAGGAAGTCATCACTCAAGTCCCCAGTCTTAGTTTGGGGCTCTGTTGTAGACTGCTCTGGTCTGTTGGAGCAAATTCTTCTATCTGATGGGTTCTCCTATCTCACAGACTCACCACTCAAAATCTGGTTCAAGAACAGAAGTCAATTAAGAGTTGAGAGAGGGTCCTGAACTTCCATATTGGCCACATAGGCCAATATGGAAATACAAGTGAATCTAGGCAGGTAATTGATCAGTAGGCATGCAGCTCTATGATCATGGCCTCCCATACTGTAATGAAATGTATTTAAATAGAGTGTAAATTATATTAGTGTTTTTAAAATAAATTTACATCAGTCATATAAATTAGCATGTACACAGGTTTTATGCAAAACTACATCCCTTTTTATCCTCTTATTTTGTGATGCATTGAATTTTCTCTTGATATTGCAGAAGTGCTGCCATATCTCCATCTGCACTTTTGAAGTTTATATGCTGGTGACATTTTTCCCTTCCCAAAAGATACAAAATAAATATTCAACAGATTTCCTTTTTTTCTTTTTTTAATTCAAAGAAGTTTAAAAGATGACCTTGGGAGTTATCTGTGAACAACTCAATAAGCACAATGCTTAAACATAGGAAAAAATAGCTTCTAATTTGCCAAATGTGGATGTACATGTGAGTGTGTCTGCAAAAAAGCTCCTGAGTTGTATAACATGCAGATATATATGTGCATACAGTAAGATCCCAATATGTTTAGGAGATACATTTCGGGCTAGTCCACAGTTACCTAAAACTGTGAACATGACCAAATGCCATTAAGTTTTCTGCTAGTTCAAACATGCCAATCACTATAAGACCACACGTGAAAGATTTTAGACTCCGTAACAAAAATATTTCATGGGACCATAGCACACAGTACTACAATGTAACCATCAAAATATTTTATTTTTATCAAGATAAGTATTCTGAAACTTATCACTTAGGAAACACATGAAGCATTTCCCCTCGGAAGTGGTCACAGAGTACATCCTTTGGGTATTGCTACATTCTGCTGTTTACAACACATGTTATAGTCTGGTCTCCTGGCATTCACTTGGAGCTCTTTATACTTTTATACTTGATGCTTCCAATTATTTGATACAAGATAAAGACATCCCCATTTCATTTTCTGGCATATTTTTAAATACAGTAGTAGTAATTGTAAGCTTACCAGATGAAGCTTCTAGTGTACTGTTGCCCTGTCAAATCTGATAAATTTTACAGAGTAGGGGAAGACTTTGATGAGAATAATCTTGGTGATTTAACACAGACATGTCAGAGGGAAAGGGCTCCATATGCATTTTGTCAGATGTTGTAAAAGGAAGTATCTCATGTCTCCTTGAACAATATAATAAATAATATAAATAATAATAAAACTTTATATATACCCCGCCACCATCTCCCCGCGGCGACTCGGGGTGGCTTACATGGGGCAACGGCCCAAACAACATAAGGACAAAATATAAACAACATAGTACAAATCACAATATAAAAAAGATAAAACAGTAATATAATATATCAATTAAAACAATACAGGATAAAAAAATTACATTTAAAACACATAAATGGTAAGACCGTGATAAATACAGGATAGATTATTAAAAACCCTCTGGGGATTATTAATTAATGACTGTATTCCCTAGGCCATATTTGTCAATCTCAAGGTCTGTGTGCTGAATCTAGCCTTCCATGTTATTTTAGGTGACCCTCCAGATGCTGGGCTACAACTCCTGTATTCCTCGTCATTAGACATCATGACAAGAGTTGATGGGAGTAGTGATACAGTTACATTTGTAAGGCTACAATTTCTTCTATTTAGTCAGGAGAGTGAGCTTTAGATGTAGATACAAGGCTTGTGGATATAATGCCTGCTGTTGGGTTGCAGTTCCCATTATCTCCAGTCCACATGGCAGATATTCAAGGGTAATGGGAGCTGTCACTCAGTAGCATCTGGGGACCCAAAATGAATGAAAATGAAAGCGGACTGACCACTATGTAAAACTATATAGTTGGGCTTCTGTATCCACAGATTCTCTGTCCATGGATTCAACAGCCCTTTGAAGGCAATCTTAAGGCTGATGTGGCCCTCCATGAATGTGGTTTTGACATTCCTGCCCTAGGATATGGAATCATGTAGAACTTTGACTCTGCTCTAGACAAATGGCTGTTGATTGTACTAGGAAAAGTCCATTGCACTTCCCTGTTCTTGCCAGACTTCCTGCATAAGTATGCTTATAGTACAAGAGACCTGTACTTGAAAATATCCTAAGGGCAGGATCAGTTGGTAGACCTCCCCTAGTAAGATGGTGAAATCCAGGGGAACTTGGAGATACTGGTTTTTCTCTTTCCACCCCAGTGCCTAAGCTGTCCCACAATCATACTGGAACCAGTTTTTGGCAACGTGGAGGACTGACTGGAAGAAATAATGGTAGAGGAGGAGAGAGAAAGTAGTCTATATTTCTACTGGTGGAAAATTGGGTTTGGTTTTATTACTATGTATTTATTAGAATTATTTATATCCCACCTTTTCTCTCCAAAAAAGAGATTCAAGTGGGCTTACAGTAAAATCTATACATTACAATTTAAAACCTGAAAAACATACAAATATTAAAATAGGATTAAATATTAATGGCATTGAAAATAAACAGTCAAAACCTTTAAAACCGATTTAAAACCTATTCATAGCTAAAACCATAGCACCCCTTAACTTGATCTTAAAAAAACCTGAATGTTTGCAAAAAATCAAAAAGGATCAATTCACCTACTATCTTATGTAATGCAAATAATTAGCTATGACAAAAAGACTACTAAATATAGAGAAAGCACAATTATATGGTAGTAGACATTCTATTAAGCAGTCCAAATAATGAATTAGAGCAGAGTCATATTTTACTCATTGACTTCAGCTAATGGGAAGATGCTTTTAGGACCAGGTGTTCATTTTGTGGTTTATGAATGCCGATCCTTCAAAGCTCACCGAATTGAAACAAGTATGGTCCCAGTTGGTATGTATGCATTTATTCTGATCTGCTATATTTATTTATTTTATTTACTCTTGAATCTCTGAAGAGGTCAGCTTGACATTGCAATGAGGCAGAGGGAGGAAAAAAAGAGATTGACAATGTAAATAGTCTGATTTTTAATTCAAATACATTTCAGCCTTCTTTCCAGGCAAGAACTGTCATTTATACATCACTAAGAGAGGTAAAACATAAAAAAGAGAGGAAGATACGCATCAATTATTGCATGTCCTAATTTATATAAACAGATGCAAATTTATAAGAAAAAAGTTTTTTTAAAAAAAAAACAGACATTTGATAACCGTTGCTTGGGAGCATTTAATTATGTAATCCTCCATGGAAAGATGTTGGGCAAGGTGGCCCTTGTGATCCTTTCCAACTCTATGTTTCTATCAAATTTTAAAATAATTACTGAAATCCAATAGAATTAAAATACATTTCACCATAGTAAAGAAGGATGTGATTGTGGGCCTGGTGCTGGTGGGCAACTTTAAGCTTTCTACTCCCTTCTTGTGGTTCTTTATTTTTGTTTTTATTATATGTTTAAAGCAGACTTTGTCTGGCTAGCCATTCAAACAGAGGACAACTTCAAACAGAGAATTGTCAGATGTGGGAAAGGACATAAGGCCAACTTTTTAAAGCCTGAAATATATTGCTCGTTGGAACCAATTGGTAGTGGTAAGGGAGGAAGATTTCTGTAAAGAAATAGTTCCAATTTTCCAATCATCTTACAATTTCTTTGAGTTTTTAAAGGTCATTGTCTTCATTCTGTTTTCCTTAGTAAGAACCAAATAGAAAATGATAACTGTTTGAAATTAATTTAAGCATGAGTTTAGATATTCCATGCACTAACATATGGATCACAGATTGAATTGAGAGAACTACTGCCATCCCAACTTGCAACATCTGCTTTCTGAGATTATCACCTCATTTTCTACATAGTGGCAGGACCCCAAATTTAAATGTGCCTACTGCCTACATGCTTGAACTATTCAGCAAAGCTGATCATATTGCTTATCTGTCATCTATTTTCTCAGTTGGAGTTGGTGACATTACCAAAAGTATTAACAACTGAATAGCAATAGCCAAAACTGTAAAGAGGGAGGTAGTATAATTTTACACTCTGAGTTATAGCTCAATTCTGTTATGCCACCCTGTTACCGAACTGTAACACTGCACAACAAAACGTGCATTGAGCATCAATACTCAATGTGCAATATGCAATCATGTACAATTACACAGTGAAAACATATTGTGAAATATACACAATGTCAAACACACAAAATACAATGTAATTCAAAGGTATCATTTGTGTAATTCTATTTTTGTTACCTTCAACTGAATGAGCACATTACACATCAGCCAAAAACATACATCCATATGTTTACATAAGACACCCAGAAGATACCAACCAGTAACACTGAAATAGAAGCAAAATTACAACATTTTAACTTTTTCATTTTTGTAGTCAATTTGGATTTAAACCATTCAACTGGTAATTCTTTTTATCAATTTCATTTTGTCCAAAGATAGAGAGGTATGACTATAAGGATGGCAGTGATTTTGGTGGTCATTTTTGTAAGGTTAGAAAAAATATCCAAAATATTTCTGAAATTATTTTTGAAAACTTTTTCTTGAATGTTATGAGACTCTGACAAGGACAATCTGGGAGTAATAATAATCTCCACAGTTAGGTCTTATTTTGTGCAAAATAAGCCTATAGTGTGTGTGTGTATATATATATATATACATTTTCTATACATATACAATTTTGTTTCTTGAATATTTGTTGTTTTTCTTGCACAAAAAAATCAAGCACAAATTTAGCCTAGAGAAAGCCCAGAACTAAAAATAGTCTTTGAAAACAGCAATTTTGAAGATGTCCTTTTAGCAGGAAGAAAATTGTTAGACTTATTCATTGTTTTCTTTATGGACTACATTTATGAAGAATTGCATCTCTACATTTCAGGAAGGACTTTGCTGCATCTCCACAAACAGGTTTATTTTTAATTTAGCATCCAATTCAAATTCAAAACTTGGAATTTACCTAATGTAATCTTATGCTGTGCTTCTTACAAATGGATTTCTTTTGGCTGTATAGATCTAAGTCATTCATTTGGTTAGCTTCTCAAGTTAAATGGTGAAATAATGTATATTCTTTAGCTGAGATGGGGCAGGATTCCAAATTTAAATAAGTTCTTTCTTGTTTGAAAGAAGCTCTTTAAGGCTTGTACAGGAGGGAGGAATAATTATGCTTCAAAAATATTATAATTCAACTTGACAATATAAAGATAGAGTTCTCATTTCAGTTTAACACACACAAACCAAAAAAGTTTTTAAAAAAGTAATTATTGAAGACTGTCTGCAACACACTGTTCATACAGAGAGCTGATAATTTTGACAAGTTGTCAAAAAAGTCTCTTGCCCATGACTGGGGTGTTACTTTTCTCTCACATTTCCTGTTTTCTTTACAAGCATGGAAGGAAACAATGAGCAAAATTCTTTTCTTCAATACAGCTCTTTAAAAAAAAAACATTGCACAGTCCAATGTTACATGTTTCTACTGGGAAGTAAGGCCCTTTGAGTAAGTGTGCATGAGACTGAAGCCAATGCCATATTACATGCAGATTTTTAGGACCAGTTGTTTTGAGAAAAACAGTTCAATTTCAATGTATAGTGTTCCCTCCCTACTTCGCGGTTCACTTTTCGCAGATTTGTTGTTTTGCCATTTTTCAATAAACTCCAAAGGACTATTATAAATCATAAAAAAATTACAATTTACAGCCTAAGGAAGGGAGGAAGGACAAGCCAAAGGGAGAGAAAAGGAGCCCAAGCGGCAACGGGAGGAGAAGGAGTCAATTTATCAACACACGATTGGTTGATGAAGACTTAAAATAGTGTATAACTAACTACTAAAATAATGTATAAATATTAAAATAAATATAGTGTCCCTACTTTGTGGATTTTCACTTCTTGTGGGTGGTCCTGGAACCTAACCCCAGCGATAAGTGAGGGAACACTGTATCTAACATCTTCAGCTACCTTCAGTGATTCCATCTGACTTTCCGTCCCATTTTCTTACAATGTGGTCATCCTCAAAACGGGATAAAAATGGGGACCTCGTACTAGCCATATGTTGTGGTTCAGCCTGACACTGATGATGAACGGGGAGTTCAGTTACTCTCAGAGGGGGTTGTTGATTCAGGAGAAAGCCAGGTGGATGATTCAGAAGCTGAGGTTGACATGGGAACGGAAGGGAGGATGGAGGATTCTCAGTCAAGTAACAATAAGGCTGACCTTCATCCGGCCTTGGATGGAGATGGCTTGTGACGGCGTGAGTGGCGCCATTTATATGTCAAACTATAAGTTTCAAGATTTGAATTGTTGTATCATGCCTGATTTTGCCCTTACCCTGTAAATGTATTTGGATTGGTTATTTATATCTGTCAATCAATGTTGTTTGTACCTGTTATATTGCTCACTCAGCAAAACTGTTTGGCTCCACCTCTTCCTGGAGTAGGACTGTGTTTCCTCCTTTTCATTCCACCAGCAAGCTCTCTACCAGATGGACGTGAGAGAGAGACTTGTCACTAAAAGCCCTTCAAAAGTTACCTCTCAGCACCAATTCTGAGGTTCTTACCCTTGGGACTCACACTTCATGTTCAGGGCCAACCTGAACAACGTTGAGGAGTCTCAAGCACCTTCACATCAGTCCTTTGGCAACAGAGGAAGACTCTTGTCTTCAGATATAGGTCATTGGACTGAGGCTGAGTTTGCTCCGGCATTCACAGCCAGAGAAAGAGGGATCTAGAAGGCTCCACGGACTTAAACAATCAAAGACTGTAATGTATATTTTCTTTTACCCCCTTTGTGAACAATAAACCCAGTTTTTGAGTTATCTACAGTGTTTTGGTCCTTGGGAGTTCCAGTTTCCCTAAAGGAGGGCAAGAAGCAATCCCCTGGGGAAAGATGTCACGTCCATGCCTCTTTCACTAAGAGTTTACAGCCCCAGGCGCGACGGCACATGGCTCGTTAGACAGAACTGCTCCTTTGGAGTTGAGATCAGGCTTGCCTCGTAGTGTGAGAATTGTGAACAGAAGGGGAGATACGAGAGTGCACAGGAATGTGTTTATGTTTTGTCAAGAAGGTTAAGGGGAATGCAATTGGGAAAAGTTTTCATTCAGGGCAATCTCGCTTATGGAAAGGAAGCTGCAGCCAAGAAATCGTGTCTCAATACTTTTGGAAGCTCTTGTATTTATGCCGGGTTTTGGTTCCTTTTGATGCTTATATATTCATGCTCCTTTGGACTCTCTCTGCTACCTTTGGATTTTACCTATATTAGATGAATGCTTGAACTGTATTCTGGGATCACTTTTGCCAGTGGTCTTTGCTTAGTGTTCCTGCTTTTCACTATGTTTGCTACCTTTCTTCAATAAACAGAAAAGACTTAAGCCTGCTGTGGTGGAGTTTGTGTGTTAGAGCAAGGTGAATCAGCACTGAGGTGCGACGCCATATTTCATCTTCTCAAAATGAACATCTAATCTGCAAATTATTAATTTGCATTCTAATTATGCAAATTTACTGATATTGTATATCTTTATACAGGCAGCTCTCCACATCTGCAGGTTTCATTTTGCGAATGTGATTTTTTGTGGATTTGATTACATATCTACATAGCCATCTCAATTCTGTGGTCAATTTCTGCCCAATGACTGTGGGAAGTCAACCATAGAGTTGCACTATTTTATTTATCATGTCAGAAGCCAACTGAGGGTACAAGTTCTAATGTATTTAAAACACAAACAAAATTTTAAATACTTGGCATTATAGTAAATGTTCTTTGACCAGTAGCTGGCCACTTGGAGTGCCTCTGGTGTTGCTATAAGAAGGTCCTCCATTGTGCATGTGGCAGGACTCAGACTGCATCGTAGTAGGTGGTCTGTGGTTTGCTTTTCTCCACACTTGCATGTTGTGAACACGACACTGGAAGAGCTAGAGATACATTTATAGGTTCTCCAGTATGATTCCGTGGTCAACTTCCGATGGAGCGTGACCATTCAGTAGTGCTGAAGGACCTGTCTTACAGTTTCATGGAGAGATGTTCTCAGTAAAACAAAGATAACTTTTTTTACTCATTTCCCTCATTTTTTCAGGGGTACTGCAACCCGACCCCCACTGAAGGTTGTCTGTGCCCTGTTTCATCATTTCTACCATTTTTAAAAATATTTTTTTTCTTTCTGAGAGAATAAGTAATGCATATATTGCTAGATTTGGAAAAGGGAGACCTACATTCAAATTCCTGCTTGATTTTATTTATTTATTTATTTATTGGACTTGTATACCGCTACTCCCAATTTGGCTCGAAGCAGTTTACAGAAATCGATTAAACAATACAATTAGCTTTAAACATGGAATTGGTCATGTAAACCAGGGCCATCATTACTTCTCAACTATTAAAACTTATAAGAGTAAAGTGACTGTGCACCTTCCTAGTTTGGTCACTGTAACAATAAGGCTAGCAAGAATACATTGGCATGTACCAAAGCTGTGATGCTATTCTCCTCAGATCAATAAAGGTCTTTTTCTCCATCTGTTTTTTTAACCTGATGGCAAAAAGTTAACATCACTGAAAATACCACAGGAAGCCCTTGAGAGCCATTACCATCTGATTCACAGCAGGAAGGATAGAGGAAAATAAAGTCAAATGTGTAAACCACAGCTCATTACTTTGCACTTTCTTTCACCTTGTGTCTACTTTTCGTTCCTTGTACCTTCCCACTGAACTTCCCATTCTCTCTTCTCTTTCATGAGGCCTCCCTTCCTGACTTTGTTGCTCCCCTTTTCTTGTCCCAATTTACAATTTTGCCAATTGTTCCGCTCCCCTTGATTCTTGCACACTGACATTTGCATCTCCCTCCCTCTTTCCCTCCCTTCCTAATGTCACCTTGTGTCTTCTTACACTTTATGTCCATGTTCTAGTTCCTGGCATCCTACCATTGCCACTCCCAACCTCTCTTGCATTCTTTCTCCTCCCTTGGCTCACTTACACTTTCACTAGGCCTTCTTCCCTTGGTTCTTGCATGTTCCCATTACACCTTCCCTTCTTCTCATCTAATGCCTACTGCATCACCCTTCTCTTGTATCTTGGACCCATCTACTGCTCCTCCTGCCTGCCCTCCCTTTCCCTCAGTTTGCTTCACTTTGTTCTTCTGCCATGCTTCCCTCTTTTGTAGTTACATCTTCAACTTCCTCTTCCTCTCTGCACTTGACTCAGCTCAAGCAGCTTGTCTACCCTCTAAAGAGGCAGTAGCTAGCTACACAAAATGGCCAGTGTGGATTGAAACAGATGATAGGTAAGAAGGTAGGCGAAAATAGCAGTGCTGCTGTTGTGCAAGGAGTACAGTGAGAGGTGGTGGAAGAACCCTATCTCATAAAATAGTATTTTGCTCCCGTACCCACTCGACATCTAATAAGAATTTATAACATTGTTAGAGAAACAAGTCAAGAAAAACAACAGACTCCATGGAGTCATTGTGTTGTAGTTGCATATCTCTCCCTTCAGTCCCATGACTCCATTGCTTTCTGTGTAGTTTTTTGAAGGTACACTGCTAAACAGACTACAGCTAGACTTTTGCAACATTGAAGCAGGGATTGAAAATGGAAAATGAGAAATGAATGATTATGTCCATCTTTATATTGCTGTTGTAACCCTGTTGGACATGTCAGTTGTAGGTGTGACATTTCACCCAATGGCTAAACATCCTCAAAGGTTTGTTTCCACTGATGCCACTGTGGGCCTTTCCACACTGCCTTTTTATCCCAGGATCTGGTCCCTGTTTATTACAGGTTATCTGGCAGTGGGGACTCATATATTCCAGTTTAAAGCCAATAATCTGATATCAGATTCTGGGATATAAGGCAGTGTGGAAGGGTCATGTATGACTCCATCCTATGGATTTGGGGGGGAGGGGGGTTAGTATGGTCTAAGCTGGATCAAAAACACTAAAACTTTCTTGCAGAAAATTCTAGCTACAGTAGAGTCTCACTTATCCAACATAAACGGGCCGGCAGAATGTTGGATAAGCGAATATGTTGGATAATAAGGCGAGATTAAGGAAAAGCCTATTAAACATCAAATTAGGTTATGATTTTACAAATTAAGCACCAAAACATCATGTTATACAACTAATTTGACAGAAAAAGTAGTTCAATATGCAGTAATGCTACGTAGTAATTACTGTATTTACGAATTTAGCACCAAAATATCATGATGTATTGAAAACATTGACTACAAAAATGCGTTGGATAATCCAGAACGTTGGATAAGCAAATGTTGGATATGTGAGACTCTACTGTACCTCACTAAACTATGAATCTCAGGTAAAACCTATTACGTTAAGCAAAGTAGTTTCTGTCATTCTAATATGTAATCAATTCCAGCAGCTCAAATGCAATTTTAATAATAATATAATAATAATAATAATAATAATAATAATCATCCATATATATTCTGTTTTTTCCCCAATGCAACAATCAATGTATGCAAAATAATACAAATTAAAATGATAAAAATAATAAAAGTATAAATGTAATACAGTAGAGTCTCACTTATCCAAGGTTCTGGATTATCCAAGGCATTTTTGTAGTCAATGTTTTCAATATATCATGATATTTTGGTGCTAAATTTGTAAATACAGTAATTACAACATAACATCACTGCGTATTGAACTATTTTTTCCTGTCAAATTTGTTGTATAACATGATGTTTTGGTGCTTAATTTGTAAAATCATAACCTAATTTGATGTTTAATAGGCTTTTCCTTAATTCCTCCTTATCATCCAAGATATTCACTATTTCAAGGTTCTGCCGGCCAGTTTAGCTTGGATAAGTGAGACTCTACGTATTTACAAAGCAATCAAATAATTTATAAAAATTAAGACATTAGATATTAAAATAATATTAGTTAAAATACAATATGCAAACCTTAAAAACAGCAGTGCACAGTGATAAAAGCTCAATCATCAGTTTATTCCTGAAATTCAGGGACCATATATTAGCATCCATCACCAAAATAGTAACACCAAAAAGGCACTATTTACAACAGAGAAATCCAATAGGTCTCGGGAGGGGGGGGGGAGTTGTTTTGAATTTGTAGATATAACACTTTGACACATCATAGCTTTAATTCAGAGGAAAATGCCACTTGTGCCTCCAGCAGTCTTTTTTAAAATTCCATGTCTAAGTCTTAGAAATCCCACTGAATAGAGTAATTGCTTTCATTACAACTAAAACATTCTAGAAATGCACTGAATATTACTCATACTTTCATTATGAATGACATCAATAAAGGAGATGGAAACTGAAACTGTCCCACCTTTTATTCTACCTATAATGTTCATTAAATTTGTATATAAAAATAAATACACATAAAAAGGGAAAAATAAGAATACTGCTAATAATCCTATTAATGTGCTTATCTTTCCCCCATCCCTCTTGCTTTTTGTTCCCTATATGTTGAATTCACTCTTGCCATTTATTTATTAATGTCATGATTTTAATAACTTTGCACTATTTTGAAATTCTTCCTTAACTTACATGCTTTTAACAGTACATTATTGTAGATACCCCTAGATGTGAGACAGGCAAATTCTTCAGTCAAGCATGAAATCCAGTTAGTAGCTGATAAGGCTCTCCAATACGCATGATTATTTTCTTCTCTTATCCTCTTAGTGCAAATGTGTTTGTATCCAAGCCAAGCGCCTTGATTTGCTCATGCACCTTTCTGACCTTTAATCTTGTTTATTCGCATTAGAAAATCAGAAAGGCTGACAGAAATAACATGTTTTCCCCTCTCAAAGCTGTTCTAGAAAAGAAACGCAGTAATGATTAGTAAAAATGATCTCAGACTGTTTTAGTTTTGGTATTTTACGGAGGACGTTTTTGTAGCTTTAAAGGAAGCCAGTCATCCCTTATCAAAGGAGCACAGATTCCAATTAAAAGCACTTTTTCTCTGAAAGAAGTTATACCAAATGATTGCACTATTTTGTGTAACAATTACTCTTTGTTCCTGGCTGTCCCAAGGCACATCCAGCTAGCCCCTTAAAAGAATGAGCTGCCGTGTTTTAATGTGGGGCATCCAAACGATGGCCCATGTAAAAGTGAATGCATTCTGCAAAAAGCAGGGAAACCCTGCTTTGTGCTGAATTAATTTGATACTGGCTAAACCTGGGTCTTCCTGAAAGACCGGGTTGAATTCAGTATGGCCGCTGTCTGGACTGTGCCCTTGGAAGTTCTGTGACTTCTGAGGGGGCCATCCACACAGCTGTCTTGCATTTTTCAGGCTAATCAGCCCAGAAGTGCGAGAGGGCTCTAACCCCTCCCCAAACTCTTTAAAATAGGGGGGAAAGGTAAAATAACTTACCCAGACACTATAAAAATGCTGGCAGAGCTCTCCTGGCACATAGAAATGATGTGCCAGGAGAGGGGGGAGGAAAATCACTCCTGCTCCCTCTTCTCCTGGCATGTCATTTCTATGTGCCAGGAGAGCTCCAGCAGCAGTTTAATGGTGGCTGGGTAAGTAAAAAGTGGGTGTGACTGTCTCTCTGTCCTCCTAGAAGGTTCCAGGAGGGTATCTGGACACTCCCCTGCCCCAGAAAAGCATGCACTTTCTGGGGCATGTGTGTACTTTAACCTGGGCACAATAATGTTTAACAAACCTGATTGCTCCCGGGTTAAAGAGCTGTGTGGAACCACCCCAATTCGGAAATGACTGGGGCTCAATGGCTGCAGACTATGTTGAACACATCTTTTGTATTAACACAAACTATAAAACTCTGAGTCCATCTACACTATAGTGTTAATGAAGTCTGGCACCGCTGTAACCACCATAATTCAGTGCTATGGAATCTGGGATTTGTAGCTTGGTGAGGCATCAATGCCATTTGTCCAAGAAGGCTAAAGATTTCGTAAAACTACAACTACAATAATTCCAGTAGCAACGAGCCATGACAGTTAAAATGGTGTCAAACTGCATTACTTCTACAGTGTACCAGCAGCTGTAGGATCAAGATGGATCTACACTGCCCTAAACTCCAGTTTCAGAATGTGGATTAACTGTATTGAACTGAATTATATCATGCTACACTGCCCTATAATCCAGATCAATGTAGTTAATCCACATTCTGAAACTGGATTTTAGGGCAGTGTAGTCTCACTGGGATGAGGCAAGCACGTTATATCCAGTTCTGATACCTGCAAAAGCTGAATCCTTCCATGTTTTGGGCAATGGTTATTCTAATGTTTCAGACACTGTACATTTTTTAGAATGATAGAACAGATTGACACACTTGCCTGAATTTTTAGGTTAGCTTTGAGGGAATATCTACCTACTAGGCTTGATCGATCCATGAAAAATTTGATTCTAAACTCGTTTCAAAACTAGAGGGGGCATTTTTTCGTTTTTGTTGCTAATAACGAATTTTGCCCCCAAAATTTTTCGAAATTAACGAAAATTCGTTATTTTCGAAATTAATTCGTTAATGGCGGACGCGCATGCGCGGTGGCCCAAAAACAGCCCGAAGGGGGGGGGACTTAGGGGGCTCTCCCGCCCTCATTTTTTGAGTGATCTTCTTCAAACTTGGTACAGTGGTAGAACACATTTAACACTGATAGCTCACCAAAATGTGGAACGTTTCCCTTATCCTCTGATTTTTGGCAAATTTTCATAGCTTTTATAATAAACCATTTTTTAATAATTGCAGAAATCTGTTCCTGGTTTGAAAGTCTTATTTCCTGTTAAATTGGGTTGTCTTTACTGTGAAAGTCATTGCTCTACTTCAGAAACTTTGTTTTTGTGGCTGAAACTTTGTTAAATTGGTGTAGTCCCTGCATATGTGTGTGTGTAAAGGTATCCCTTGACGTTAAGTTCAGTCATGTCTGACTCTGGGGGTTGTGCTCACCTCCATTTCTAAGCCCAAGAGCCAGTGTTGTCCATAGACACCTCCAAGGTCATGTGGTCGGCATGACTACATGGAGTGCCATTACCTTCCCGCCAGAGCGGTACCTATTCATGCACTCACATTGGCATGTTTTCAAGCTGCTAGGTTGGCAGAAGCTGGAGCTAACAGCGGGCGCTCACTCTGCTCCCGGGATTTGAACCTGGGACTTTTCGGTCTGCAAGTTCAGCAGCTCAATGCTTTAACACACTTCGCCATTGGGGCTCATACACATACAATGTGGAGAATATGTGGAAAGGCCACAGACTTGCGGGCCAAGAACCTCCACAAAGGGTGACGGCGCATTCCACAAGAGCCGTAGCGGCATCCCAAGCCTTTCTCAAAGGTGTCCCCCTTGAGGATATTTGTAGTCCGGCGACGTGGTCATCATCATTCACCTTCGCCTCACACTACAAACTTGACATCATGACGCGGCGTTTGGGAGAGCGGTTCTCTTCTCGTGCGTGGCATGACCCGCCACCTCCGGTGAGTAGCTTGCTAATCCCCCATATGTGCGATTTCCACAGAAGCACCATGAAGGAGAAAATGCGGTTGCTTAGTACGCTAGATAAAGGAGTAAAAATAATATACACAATAGATATATGAAACTCCCTTCCCAGTTGGGTCAAGCAAAAGCAAACAGCTGCAAACTGCAGCCTCTTCTAGAATATGTGTCCTTCTTCCTGGTTAACCTTTAATCGTTTTAATCAAGTTCAGGTGAATCTTGGCGACTTTTCGAATGTGAAACATGGTATGGAATGAACTTTTGCCTTGGCTGCCTTCCAGATCAGGCTTATAACCAGCCTATTATGGGCCACAAATTAAAGAAAATTCAATCCCATTTAAGCACAACATGAACAGTTTTGATGCAAAAACCATAAACTCTGTTTATTAAACTCTACGATCCAAACTTTAGAACAACTTGCAAACAATTGAAGGTTAGACCACAGTAATAATAACCAATTCTATTCCTTTCCAAAATATACACATAAAATAGTATCTTTCTTTCCAATAGCATATAAACTTTTCCTTTGTTTACAAAACAAAATTCTAGACAGTAGCCATTTAGAAGATATTTCTATATTTTCCCTGCAAAGGATAGGGCTGCATCCCTCTGGAGACACACATGATAACCCGGACATGATATAAGGCACTTATATACGTTAAATAAACATGATGTCATTGCATATATAAAAGAAGCATGATATTTGGCAATTATAGTTGCAAATAATATAATTAAATATGTTAAAATTATACATCCATACATAAAAGAAACATGTAAAGTAACTGCATATATAAAACACAATATAAAATATGATATAAGGCAATTACAGATGTAAAAGGAACGTGATATTACATATGTAAAAAACATGATTATATGTATAAAAAAGCATGATACAAGGTGTCAGGATCTAGGCTGCTTGGCACCAATAACCATACACTGAGGCCAGATTCTATCTAATATCTTTATTAAAGGAATATATAAAGTCAATAAAAACAAGTGTAGAATAAAGTTCAGAAGCAGACCTTTCAAATGAGGCCAAATATAGTCCAGTAGATTATTGTCCAATATGAAATATTAGAGTCCAAAGATTATAATCCAATAACCGCAACACACGCTTTGCCAAGCAAAGCGTTGGGAAAACAGCAAAAGTCTTGAATCCAATGAAGCTTGACACAAGGCTGAAAGTAACTTGGAACGTGGCTGGAGCTGTGGCTAAAGGCAAAGCAACTTGAAACATGGAACAAGATCCGTGGTAAATCCGTGAGACGAGGACAAGGCTTGGAACTAGATTCAGGAGGCAAGGAACAGGATTCGAAGTCCACACACACGACCTCTCTCCAGGAGCTGACGAATTGACTCCGCAAGGAATCCTTCGCGCAATTTCCCTATATTCGGTCTCGTTTCCCCAAACAACAATCACTTTCCCTAGAGAACAGGGAGCGAAGGAAACCAGCTTGCAGGTGCAAGACTCCCCGTATTTTCTCAGGGGAAATACTTCTAATCAGTGGCATATTTGGCAGCAAGGCGAGCACTCCTTCTAAATTTCTCTCTCGATCCTCGATCAGTCGTGTAGGCCTGTTTTCACCCATAAGGGGGAGAGTTCCCACCAAGGTCAGGTTTAATTGGTTCTTGGACTAGAACTTCAGGCAGCTGGCAAGGCTCTGACTCCGACCGGAAATCTGGGGAAAACTCCATATTTTCCTCCTCATCTGCCACAATACTGTCAGGAATAGGACTGCAGGGCCCATGAGTCATCACACTAGGCAACTGACACATCTAAAAGAAACAAAATATAATTAACCTAGGTACAACAAATGTGAAAGAAGGCAACAATATACATAAAAAAAACATTTCTGGACTCACAAATGTAGTCTAAGAGAATTGGACTTCCATTCTCCAAACCTGAAACAAAGTGGGAGGAAATCTAAAGAGTGTTAATGATGCTCAAAATCAAATGTTGTTCTTTTCCAAAGTCAAACTAAAACAAATAATAAATGCTTCGGTCTTCTCCTGATCTTCTTATCTCCTCACCTTGCGTCCAGCCGAGTTGCGTCCGCACTTGCGATACAGCGACCTCTTCCCTTGGCTCAGTGGGCAGTATTTTAAAGTATGGGCCTTTTCGCCCGTGGCACCGCAGAGCGGACAGGTGTATTTGCGCAAGACTCCACGGTGCCGTCCATCCCCTTCAGCCGGTGGGACGAATAGACCTGCTTGGATTCCCCGTTGTGTTTGCAGAAATTGCAAATCTCCTTGTTTTGGGAAGCCTGGCCATTGGCACTACCTTTGGAGCTCTTGCTGCTGGAACCGCTTCCATTAACCCATTGTGATGCTGTTTCAAAGTTGTCCTCGTTGAGGACTAGCTGCATGTCGTAGTCCATTGTGTCCCAACTCTGAGATGGAAACGGGACCTTCTTGCGTTCCGCGATGATTTCCGTAACCACTTTCGCAAGGCTCAGATAGTCCTTCCATCTGTCAAACTCCCTGAACATGGAAGGGGCATAATGTGGCACGTGCATGGCTGATCCGGAGAGCATGGTGCCAATTCTACCCTGGTGTGGACACACACTGAATGCCACATATTGGAGGCGGAGTCTTTGTTTTATATATAAGGGGAGGGGTTCAAAACCTTTCACATTGGACCCTCCCATCAATTTTTACCCTCCTTTGCCCTGGATTTAACCCACACATGTCTAGACATCACAGGTTTTCAAGGAAGAGTAGGGTTTTTCCTATTTTTTCACTTCGGAGGTAATGCCAGAGTTTGTCCCTTGATGCAGTGGTTCTCGACTTGGGGGTCCCCAGATGTTTTGGCCTTCAACTCCCAGAAATCCTAACAGCTGGTAAACTGGCTGGGATTTCTGGGACTTGTAGGTCAAAACACCTGGAGATCCACAGGTTGAGAACCACTGCCTTAAGGGAACGTTAGCAGTTGTGGTTCTGTTTGTCCATCCAAAAATGAGTTGCATTTCTGCCTTGGATGAAATAGCAACATTGCACATCCAACGTTTGCCAAAGTCCTGAAGGACGGATCCAGTAATGATGAAGCCTGCAAGAGTGTTATATTGCTTTTGCATGGCAGAATAGCATTGGGCTGGATGGTCTCTTCTAGCTGTATGATTCTATGATGTTTGGCGCCATGATTCTATGATTCTATCATTTTAGGATTCTAGGACTTTTGGGATGATTCTGTGACTTGGTTCTTTGAGTCTATGACTTTAGGGACCATGTTTCTATTACTCCATGACTTCTGTGACCATATTTCTATGACTTTTGAGACCATTCATGGGCCATCTGGCTAGTATTCCGGGACGGTAAATGATATATCGGTTACAGCATCAGATATTTCTGGATACAGTAGAGTCTCACTTATCCAACATAAACGGGCCAGCAGAACATTGGATAAGCAAATATGTTGGATGATAAGGAGACATTAAGGAAAAGCCTATTGAACAGCAAATTAGGTTATTTTACAAATTAAGCACCAAAACATCATGTTTAACAGCAAATTTGACAGAAAAGGTAGTTCAATACGCAGTAATATTACGTAGTAATTACTGTATTTACAAATTAACCCCCAAATATCATGATGTATTGAAAACATTGACTACAAAAATGCGTTGGATAATCCAGAACATTGGATAAGCGAGTGTTGGATAAGTGAGACTCTACTGTATATTGTTTTTGCATGGCAGAATGGCGTTGGACTGGATGGTCTCTTCTAGCTTTATGATTCTATGATGTTTGGTGCCATGTTTCTATGATTCTATCATTTTGTTGTCGAGCAATTTAGAACAGTATTGGATACCTGTAACTGTTTCTTTGAGTGGTGTTCTGTGGAAACACAACCCGCCCATCCTCCCCGCTGATTTCATGAAAAGAAAAGAAAAGAAAAGAAAGAAAAAGCCACATCCGGCAAGGCCCACACACTGAAATACTAGGCCGGCCACCGTTGGCCGGCACGCTTCCCTGACAGGAAGAAAGAGGGGCCGCCGCCCCAAAGAAGGCTTCTGTGCAAGATTGCACAAAGGGGTAAAGAACGACAGCCGCGAGAGAAGAGAGAGGCGGTGCATCGTGGGAAACACGTCGACCACGTAGGCCGACAAGGCCCACACGTTGAAATACTAGGCCGGCCACCGTTGGCCGGCACGCTTCCCTGTGAGGAAGAAAGAGGGGCCGCCGCCCCAAAGGAGGCTTATGTGCAAAATCACATAAAGGGGTAAAGAACGACAGCCGTGAAAGAAGAGGAAAGGGAAGCGGTGCATAGTGGGAAACATGTCCACCACGTAGGCCAAAAAGGCCCACACTTTAAAATACTCCCACCGTTGGCCGGCACGCTTCCCTGTGAGGAAGAAAGAGGGGCCGCCGCCCCAAAGGAGGCTTCTGTGCAAAATCGCACAAAGGGGTAAAGAACGACAGCCGGCGAGAGAAGAGAGATGCGGTGCATCGTGGGAAACTCGACCACGTAGGCCGAGAGGCAGCAAAAAGAAAAGAAAAGAAAGAAAAAAGCCACAGGCGACAAGGCCCATACATTAAGCCGGGCCGGCCACTGTTTGCCGGCACGCATCCCTGAGAGACAGAGAGAGAGAAAAAACCAGAGGACACCGCCCCAAAGGAGGCTTCTGTGCAAAATCGCATAAAGGGCTAAAGAACGACAGCCGAGAGAGAAGAGAGATGCGGTACATCGGGGGAAACACGTCGACCACGTAGGCCGACAAGGCCCATACTTTGAAATACTAGGCCGGCCACCGTTGGCCGGCACGCTTCCCAGACAGGAAGTAAGAGGGGCCGCCGCCCCAAAGGAGGCTTCGGTGCAAACTCGCATAAAGGGCTAAAGAACGACAGCCGGCGAGAGAAGAGAGAGGCGGTGCATCGGGGGAAACTCGGCCACGTAGGCCGAGAGGCAGCAAAGACCAAAGAAAAGACAGAAGAAGCCACGGCCAAAAAGGCCCACACCCTGAAATACTAGGCCGGCCACTGTTGGCCGGCACGCTTCCCAGACAGGAAGAAAGAGGGGCCGCCGCCCCAAAGGAGGCTTCGGTGCAAACTCGCATAAAGGGCTAAAGAACGACAGCCGAGAGAGAAGAGAGAGGCGGTGCATCGGGGGAAACTCGGCCACGTAGGCCGAGAGGCAGCAAAGACCAAAGAAAAGACAGAAGAAGCCACGGCCAAAAAGGCCCACACCCTGAAATACTAGGCCGGCCACCGTTGGCCGGCACGCTTCCCAGACAGGAAGAAAGAGGGGCCGCCGCCCCAAAGGAGGCTTTGGTGCAAACTCGCATAAAGGGATAAAGAACGACAGCCGAGAGAGAAGAGAGAGGCGGTGCATCGGGGGAAACTCGGCCACGTAGGCCGAGAGGCAGCAAAGACCAAAGAAAAGACAGAAGAAGCCACGGCCAAAAAGGCCCACACCCTGAAATACTAGGCCGGCCACCGTTGGCCGGCACGCTTCCCAGACAGGAAGAAAGAGGGGCCGCCGCCCCAAAGGAGGCTTCGGTGCAAACTCGCATAAAGGGCTAAAGAACGACAGCCGAGAGAGAAGAGAGAGGCGGTGCATCGGGGGAAACTCGGCCACGTAGGCCGAGAGGCAGCAAAGACCAAAGAAAAGACAGAAGAAGCCACGGCCAAAAAGGCCCACACCCTGAAATACTAGGCCGGCCACCGTTGGCCGGCACGCTTCCCAGACAGGAAGAAAGAGGGGCCGCTGCCCCAAAGGAGGCTTCGGTGCAAACTCGCATAAAGGGCTAAAGAACGACAGCCGAGAGAGAAGAGAGAGGCGGTGCATCGGGGGAAACTCGGCCACGTAGGCCGAGAGGCAGCAAAGACCAAAGAAAAGACAGAAGAAGCCACGGCCAAAAAGGCCCACACCCTGAAATACTAGGCCGGCCACAGTGGGCCGGCACGCTTCCCAGAGACAGAGAGAGAAGAAAAAAACCAGGAAATGTGGGCCCAAGCCCCTCAGACCCGGGGGGCCGGCCACCGTTGGCCGGCCCCACGCCCACACACCACAACCCACGGGGAAGGGCATGCTTTCTTAACGTCTGCTTTAGAAATGTGGGCCCAAGCCCCTCAGACCCGGGGGACCGGCCACCGTTGGCCGGCCCCACGCCCACACCGCTGAACCCACAGGGGGAAGGGCATGCTTTCTTAACGTCTGCTTTCAAAATGTGGGCCCAAGCCCCTCAGACCCGGGGGGCCGGCCACCGTTGGCCGGCCCCACGCCCACACCGCTGAACCCACAGGGGGAAGGGCATGCTTTCTTAACGTCTGCTTTCAAAATGTGGTCCCAAGCCCCTCAGACCCGGGGGGCCGGCCACCGTTGGCCGGCCCCACGCCCACACACCACAACCCAGGGGGAAGGGCATGCTTTCTTAACGTCTGCTTTCAAAATGTGGGCCCAAGCCCCTCAGACCCGGGGGGCCGGCCACCGTTGGCCGGCCCCACGCCCACACACCACAACCCAGGGGGAAGGGCATGCTTTCTTAACGTCTGCTTTCAAAATGTGGGCCCAAGCCCCTCAGACCCGGGGGGGCGGCCACCGTTGGCCGGCCCCACGCCCACACACCACAACCCAGGGGGAAGGGCATGCTTTCTTAACGTCTGCTTTCAAAATGTGGGCCCAAGCCCCTCAGACCCGGGGGGCCGGCCACCGTTGGCCGGCCCCACGCCCACACACCACAACCCAGGGGGAAGGGCATGCTTTCTTAACGTCTGCTTTCAAAATGTGGGCCCAAGCCCCTCAGACCCGGGGGGCCGGCCACCGTTGGCCGGCACCACGCCCACACCGCTGAACCCACAGGGGGAAGGGCATGCTTTCTTTACGTCTGCTTTTGAAATGTGGGACCACTCCCCTTAGACCAGGGCGGCCGGCCACTGTTGGCCGGCCCCACGCCCACCCTCCACAACCCATGACACAAAGATACACTCCATAACAGCAAACCGTCAAGCCTCTGGAAAAATCTAGCCATTTCTGTAGTCAATGATTCCATTACATTGTGATATTTTGCAGCCAAATTCATAAAGTACGCAATAGCAACATATCATTTCAGCATATAGAACGACTTCTTATGTCTCCTTGGTTGTATAACATGAATTTATGGTGATTTATTAGGAAAATCATAACCTCATATGATGTGTTATATGCTTTTCTTCCACAAGTCCAATCCAAGAAATTTACTTATTTCAGCTCAGGTAGGCCCGTTCAGCTTTGATCAGTGAGACTCTTCTGTGTTCATGTTGGGTCAATAAGACATAAGATAAAACTGAAGTCACAGTCAGCATACAGCATAACCAGCTTAAAAAACAGTGGTGTAAAAACACGGCTCTAGTCCGAGGACTGAAGAGGAGGTAGTTTGACAGTTAAAAAACAATACAGTGCGAAATACTATTGGCCTGGCCACCAATTCTTAAATAGGCTACAAACGACCACACAGACCTCTAAGGCTTTTTGGAAGAGGAAGGTTTTAAGGCTCTGATGTTAGGTTCATGTTTCCATGGAGTTGCACTTCAGGGAAGACTAGTGTGTTTTACAGGGGTTATTAAAGTTCTCCTGCAGATGAGCTGGATAGAGGGACTTCTGTTGGTATACAGTTAAAGTAAACTTGAGGAAGTACAATTATGAAAGATATTGTGTGTAATGGAGTAGAAATGAATTCAAAGTAGAAACAAAGCACAAATGTTGATTCCAAAGGAAACATGAAGACATAATTAAGTAATTGTTTTTAATAGCAAAAGAGATTCTGAGTGGATTGATTCTCTACTTCTTACTCTGCGTAAGATTATCATCACATGCTGTCGACTACACCCGCACAAGGCAATGGTACAGTAAAAGAAGACAATTTGGAGAAGTGGTAAAGGCCAAGGTGTCCCACTTCTTTCAGTGATTCCGCGTGCGCGGCCAGAGGGCAAGGGGAACCAAAGGCGGCCGTTCTGCGGCCACAACGTTGAGTACACTGCCTTTCAAGGTGAATGGGACACTGTCCCCCAGTCTGTGATCACTCCACCCTCGTTATTACCAACAGACCAGCAAGAAACAGTTCCCACGAGACGGAACTTGCACCAACACATTGAAAGCAGCTGCAAAGGCACACGCCCTGATGGGCAAACGGCACCGTGCGCGTGCGCGGCCAGAGGGCAAGGGGAACCAAAGGCGGCCGTTCCGCAGCAACAGCGTCAATCACAGCCTTTCAGGGTGATGGGAGACTGTCCCACTGTCTTTGATCATTCCACCCTCTTCTATTGTTTTACCAACAGGCCAGCAAAAAACAGTTCCCACTCGGCGAAATGTTCCGCCAACACCTCGAAAGCAGCCGCAAAGGCACACGCCCTGACGGGCAGACGTCACCGTGCGCGTGCGCGGCCAGAGGGCGAGGGGAACCAAAGGCGGCCGTTCTGCGGCCACAACATTGAGTACACTGCCTTTCAAGGTGAATGGGACACTGTCCCACAGTCTGTGATCACTCCACCCTCGTTATTACCAACAGACCAGCAAGAAACAGTTCCCACGAGACGGAACTTGCACCCACACATTGAAAGCAGCCGCAAAGGCACACGCCCTGAAGGGCAAACGGCACCGTGCGCGTGCGCGGCCAGAGGGCAAGGGGAACCAAAGGCGGCCGTTCCGCAGCAACAGCGTCAATCACAGCCTTTCAGGGTGATGGGAGACTGTCCCACTGTCTTTGATCGTTCCACCCTCTTCTATCGTTTGACCAAAAGGCCAGCAAAAGGCAGTTCCCACTCGGCGTAACCTGCGCCCACACATTGAAAGCAGCCGCAAAGGCACACGCCCAGAAGGGGGAGCGGCATATACCTCTGTAAAGTTAGAGTCTGGCGTCACGTAGTCCGCGAGGCAGCAAAAAGAAAAGAAAAGTAAGAAAAAAAAACAAAGGGCAGCAAAGACCCCACCCTGAGCCGGCCACAGTTGGCCGGCATGCATCCCTGAGAGTTCGGCCCGGCCCTCCCACAAAGTTTTTTGTTTTTGCGACTTAAGCCTCTACCCACACCAACACCCCACCACCCAAGGGGAAGGGCGTGTACCTCTTCTATCGTTTTACCAACAAGCCAGCAAAAGGCAATTCCCACTCGGCGTAACCTGCGCCCACACATTGAAAGCAGCCGCAAAGGCACACGCCCAGAAGGGGGAGCGGCATATACCTCTGTAAAGTTAGAGTCTGGCGTCACGTAGTCCGCGAGGCAGCAAAAAGAAAAGAAAAGTAAGAAGAAAAAACAAAGGGCAGCAAAGACCCCACCCTGAGCCGGCCACAGTTGGCCGGCATGCATCCCTGAGAGTTCGGCCCGGCCCTCCCACAAAGTTTTTTGTTTTTGCGACTTAAGCCTCTACCCACACCAACACCCCACCACCCAAGGGGAAGGGCGTGTACCTCTTCTATCGTTTTACCAACAAGCCAGCAAAAGGCAATTCCCACTCGGCGTAACCTGCGCCCACACATTGAAAGCAGCCGCAAAGGCACACGCCCAGAAGGGGGAGCGGCATATACCTCTGTAAAGTTAGAGTCTGGCGTCACGTAGTCCGCGAGGCAGCAAAAAGAAAAGAAAAGTAAGAAGAAAAAACAAAGGGCAGCAAAGACCCCACCCTGAGCCGGCCACAGTTGGCCGGCATGCATCCCTGAGAGTTCGGCCCGGCCCTCCCACAAAGTTTTTTGTTTTTGCGACTTAAGCCTCTACCCACACCAACACCCCACCACCCAAGGGGAAGGGCGTGTACCTCTTCTATCGTTTTACCAACAAGCCAGCAAAAGGCAATTCCCACTCGGCGTAACCTGCGCCCACACATTGAAAGCAGCCGCAAGGCACACGTCCTGAAGGGGGAACGGCACCCTCTGCGTGCCAGGTCAAAGGGGGAGGGGACCCAAAAGCGGCCGTTTAACGACCACAGCGTAGACCACGGCATATAAAGGAGAAGGGACACTAGACAACCATTTGGAGAAATGCTGGCAAAGGCGGAGGTGTCCCACTGTCTTTGATGATTCCCCCCTCCGAGTTATAAAGGCACCCTCCGCGTAAGCGTGCAGAGGGCTAGGGGACCCAAAGGCGGCCATCCCATGGCCACTGCGGCGACCACACCCGCTCAAGCCGATGGGACAGTGAAAGATGAAAATTTAGAGAATTTATGGCCAAGGTCGAGGTGTAGTAATCCCAGCGGATAAAGACATCCTCAAAGGTTCAGATGGACAGATACCTCTGTAAAGTGAGAGTCTGGCGTATTCCTACACCTAAAATGATTATCTGAAGTATCCACATCAAATATAACAGTGCTCTTTCTGTACAGGAACTGCGAGGATCTGGAGAAGACCTAACAGTCATGGCTCATGATGGAAATATTTTTTGCCCCCCCCCCCCAAAAAAAAAGGGAATTGAATGAAATCCGAACAGAACACAAAGAGGAAGCATTTCCTACCTTGGCTTTTATGGACTAATTTTCCACAGAATATCCTTCTACCTCTACAGAGTCAGTATTACAGGAGAGAAAACGTTTTGTAACTTCCGAATACAGAGATGGGCCAAAAGTATATTAAGTTCAACAGGGACAAATGAAAGATACTTCTCTCCGCGATGGCTGTTCGGCAGTGGAACTGTCTCCCCCGGACTGTGTAGGAGGCCCCTTCTTTTGAAGCTTTTAAGCATAGGCTCGATGGCCATCTGTCGGGGATGCTTTGAATGAAACTTCCTGCGTCTGTCTTGGGGGAGAACTCGATGGCCCATGAGTTCTATTCCAACTCTACTTTTCTATGATTCCATGATTCACTGATTCGGGAAACGGCCCCTTGAGATGGATGAACCCAAAAACGACAGTGGGCAACGTTGAGTGATGAAAAAGAGGAGAAAGGAAGGGAAAAGAGAGAGGAAAGCATTGTAGGATAGAGGAGAGAGTTGTTGGACAGAGTCCAAAGGGGCCACCCCCCCGCCCGGCCGCCCAAAAAATTGGCCAAACTTACTCTGAAGCAGAGTTGCTTAAAGGAGGAGAACTGTTGCTCTAGGAGCAGTCGGTCTCAAAATCCAAATCTGGGAAATTCAACACAGGAAGGTTGGCCTTCAGGAAAACAAGTTTCTCAACTTTTTGAGGGTCCAGCAAGCTGCGGTGGGGCGTGACTACATCTCCCGCTAGGCTGAAGACCCTTTCGCTCTGGACGCTGGTGGGAGGACAGCTGAGGAACTGGCGGGCTACGTGCGACAGATCCAGCCACATGTGTTCACGTGAAGCCCAATAGGACAATGGATCACAAGAAATTATCTCTGGAGGCTCCTCAAAGTATCTGTTGACCGAGCATTCAGCCGAGTCTACCTTTTGAGCAGAAGCCAGCAAAGAGGATTCTTCAGAGCAGGCAAGTATGGCCACCGTCTCTGCAAAGAAAACGTTTCCTGTTCGCGGCTGGAGATCCGTATCCCTACGGCAACCCCCTACCGGCTCCCCGGGACTTTCAGTCTCGCCACTAGCGCTAGTGCTGGGGGTGACAGGCATTTCTGGAAGAGGGGCCGCTGTGCCAGTTTCCTCCACCCTGGCAGCAAAGACCTCCCTCACAAGGTCAACAAGTTGGGCCTTCCACACGGTAAAGTCTTTTGGGCAGACGTTGTACTTTAGCCGTGGATCACACAAGGCCGCCAGCATATGGACCTTGCTGGAAAGAAGTGGCTCTAGGCGTTTCCGTACAGCAAAGGACAACCTCCTCACCACCTCCTGGACCGGCGGTGTCAGCGGTCCAGCCAGGGAGTCCAGAGTTCGACCGGCCCCAAGCCTTTCTAGGTGCCTCCTTAGCCTCAAGACCATGGGCACTGCCTGGCTCAGAAGGGCTTTTGATTCCGAAAGGGTCTCAGTGGCATGTTTGAATGGCTTTAGTACGTCTACTAGCTGGGAGATGGTGTCCCACTCTTGCTTAGTTGGAACAAGCTTGCTAACAGGCGCAACCAAAGTGAGGGAGATGCCGTGTACCGCCTTCTGCTGCTCGACCATGCGTTCGAGCATTTTTAAGGTTGAATTCCACCGAGTCGAGACGTCCTGGAGCAGCTTGTGCTGCGGGAGGCCTTCAAGGCTCTGCCTGTCTCTCAGCTGCCGGGCTGCCTTGATGCTCCGGTGGAAGTAGCCCGCGATCTTTCTACAGCGCTCGATCAGCAGGGAGATGTTTGTGTTGCTGGCCGACTGCTCTTCCTGGCTCTTTAAACCTTCCTTGACGGTATTGTGAAGCAAGTGGGCCATGCAGGACACATTCTGAAACCCGGCACTTTCAACCGCTTTGATCATATTTTTACCAGCGTCCGTCACCATAAAGCCCCTCCTCATTTCTTCCGGCCTACACTGCATCCATTCCCCCATCATGTTTTCCAGATAGTTGCAGATGGTCTCTGCCTTGTGATCACGATCAACTACCTCCAATGCGAGGAGTGCCCAACGATGGGATGTATCCATAGTGCCTTCCTTCTCCCACCAATGTGCCGTGAGAGAGAGGTAGGAGTGGCCTCCTCCCAAGCTTGACCAAATATCAGAGGTAAAATGGATGTGTCCTCCCATGGCGGTACGCAACATCTGGATAATGCGTTCCTTACAGCCCTCGTACAAGCCGGGGATTACTTTTCTGGAAAAGGTGTGACGGGAGGGGATTTTGTAGCGGGGGCACAGTCGTTTCATAAGGCGTACGAAGCCTTATTGTTCTACCAGGCGGAAGGGATGGTGATCTAGGGCAATCATCTCTCCCACAGTTTGGGTTATCTGCTGGGGTGTGAGTAATGTTTCCCCCGTTTTCTTTCTGGGTAATGGAATGGCCCAATCCTCCAAGGTGGACTGTGTCCGCCTTCCACCATCTTCACCAGGAGAACTTTGCGTGCTAAGGCTGCCACTGGAAGGGCTTGCAGTTCCCCCTCCTAGCGAAATGGAGGGATGGTGTCGCTTCATGTGAGAGCTCAACCCCGAGGTCGCAAGATGTCTCGTGTCTCTGCCTCTGCTGATATTTGCCCCACAGTGTCTACAAACTGCCAAAGTAGCACTCTGAGAGTGGACATGGAAATGGTCCCAAATAAATGACCTTGGCCTCCCCACAGCCACTGTGGCGACGCCCTCAGAGATGGGAGTCGTGGGCACCCTTTCAGCAGCATGAGAAAGTCTACGTTTTGATGGTAGTACCTCCTCTACCTCCTCCTCACTGTCAGTAGCGGGTGGAGGGGTGGGGTTATCTATATCCTCATCCACCACCTGTAGTTCCATGACGGCAACACCTGTATGTTCCATTGATCGTCCAGTTGTCTCAGCTCCATACGACAACCGGCTCCGGGTGGATGCCTGTGAACTTTCTGCATTAGAACAGCCAGCTTCTTCATCAAGTCCACCCACTCCCATAGTTCGGCGTTCCAGACGGATGGGACCCACCTTAACTTTTTTGGCCCCCCACAGTGTCCTGGCTGTGGCTTGACCACTAGCAGGACTTGCTCCCCCAGACCCGCGTACAGCTGAGCGCTTCATGACAAGGGGAGTGTTTTCAGGTAACAGAAGGGATGATGGTAAGGTGTTGTGTTACTGGTGGGAAATATTTGTTGAATCTTGATTGGCAACGTGTTATATTCTGGCCAATTAACTGTCGCAAAAGCGCAGTCTATAACATTTAGTTAGTTTTATTGGTTTTCAAGGGGATACCTGTACTTTCCAGTTCTACAGGGAAGTATGGGATATGCAACTCTTTCCCAAACTTGGCTTAGGATTATCAGAAAGCGTCCCTGGCTGAGACACAAGCAGCCCCGCTTGTGTTTGAGACTGGGGAAGGGACAAAGGCACCCCCTTCTTTCCCCCAAAGGAGTTGTATTTTGTACAGGGAAGTATGGGATATGCAACTCTTTCCCAAACTTGGCTTAGGATTATCAGAAAGCGTCCCTGGCTGAGACACAAGCAGCCCCACTTGTGTTTGAGACTGGGGAAGGGACAAAGGCACCCCCTTCTTTCCCCCAAAGGAGTTGTATTTTGTACAGGGAAGTATGGGATATGCAACTCTTTCCCAAACTTGGCTTAGGATTATCAGAAAGCGTCCCTGGCTGAGACACAAGCAGCCCCGCTTGTGTTTGAGACTGGGGAAGGGACAAAGGCACCCCCTTCTTTCCCCCAAAGGAGTTGTATTTTGTACAGGGAAGTATGGGATATGCAACTCTTTCCCAAACTTGGCTTAGGATTATCAGAAAGCGTCCCTGGCTGAGACACAAGCAGCCCCGCTTGTGTTTGAGACTGGGGAAGGGACAAAGGCACCCCCTTCTTTCCCCAAAAGGAGTTGTATTTTGTACAGGGAAGTATGGGATATGCAACTCTTTCCCAAACTTGGCTTAGGATTATCAGAAAGCGTCCCTGGCTGAGACACAAGCAGCCCCGCTTGTGTTTGAGACTGGGGAAGGGACAAAGGCACCCCCCTTCTTTCCCCAAAAGGAGTTGTATTTTGTACAGGGAAGTATGGGATATGCAACTCTTTCCCAAACTTGGCTTAGGATTATCAGAAAGCGTCCCTGGCTGAGACACAAGCAGCCCCGCTTGTGTTTGAGACTGGGGAAGGGACAAAGGCACCCCCTTCTTTCCCCCAAAGGAGTTGTATTTTGTACAGGGAAGTATGGGATATGCAACTCTTTCCCAAACTTGGCTTAGGATTATCAGAAAGCGTCCCTGGCTGAGACACAAGCAGCCCCGCTTGTGTTTGAGACTGGGGAAGGGACAAAGGCACCCCCTTCTTTCCCCCAAAGGAGTTGTATTTTGTACAGGGAAGTATGGGATATGCAACTCTTTCCCAAACTTGGCTTTGGATTATCAGGAAGCGTCCCTGGCTCGGATCCCTTGTTTCCAAAAAACACTTTTGCGTGGAAAAAAGAAAGGAGAAAGCCCACCCCGCCCGCAAGAAGAAAAATGGCGCCAGGAAAAAAACACCCACAGGACAGCCCTTTGCAAAAATAAAAGAAAAAGAAAGACCCAACTAACACACACCACCCAAACTCAGCCAGCCACCCCACCTTTTCTCCCGGTCTTCACACAGCCATGCTGTGACGCAGCAATCTTTCCTGCCTGCCAGTGCCTGCACCAAACTCTCCCTTCCACCCTCTCCAAAATTCCCAGTGCGACTGAGCCACGAGGCGTGTGCACGCTGTTTTCATTAAGGACGTCCTACCAGCCCCTCCCCCTGGTTAAACGTGCTCTCTGATTGGCTACAAGGTGCAAACAACACACTAGATTGCCCCAGTGGACTTAAACAAGTTTGGATGATTTGCCAAAGCATTTTTTAAAAACGAAAAAAAAGGCGCCATAACGGAAAACGGCCAATCGCGGTTCGAAACCGCGATATCCAGGCGTGTGGACAACCAAGGTTCAATATTGCTTCAAAACAAACGAAAATAACGAAGCAATAACGGTAAACGGGGAAAACGAATTATTTGAGCAAGCCTACTACCTACTCTTCTTTGGCGAAGGCTATGGAGCCTGTAATGAGAAGCACATGTGCTCTCATATTTATCTCATATTGTGCTGATAATAAATACTCTGCTACATCTAGAAAACTGATGGGGACATTAGCTTAAAAATGCCATGCTCTGTGGTCTAATTGTGCCTCAGAAGAACGATTCACCACTTTCTTCTTTCCCCTGAGATAATTGATTTATACTTCACGAAACAGGAGGAACTGCTGCAAAAATGCAGAATATGTGGTGGCCATTAATATATTGACAGCATAGGACTTGTTAACCTTACAATGCTAAACTATATTTATTCATTTCAAGCACAAAGCCTATAATATTTTAATGTAAAAGAAATGGTTCTACTTGCTGATTGAAATATTTCTTTAATTGTTATAAGGCTCGTTTCTAAACAATAATAATATGTACTAATGGAAAATGTCCACAAAAATTAGATACGTGTGTATTCAAAAATAAGGCAGAAGCTTAAAGCTCTAGGGTACTCTTATATTAGTTTTTACATGGCAACTCAATTCTCTGCAAACAGAAGTGGATGACGCAAATACAAATCTGAAAGATGTATAGATGCATAGCGGTATTAAAAGAAACTGCCAAATCACTTGGGAGCTGACACAGATGAAAATAGCGAGGCTCAAG
Source organism: Anolis carolinensis (assembly GCF_035594765.1). Lineage (NCBI taxonomy): Eukaryota > Metazoa > Chordata > Lepidosauria > Squamata > Anolidae > Anolis > Anolis carolinensis. Next base: position 259,941,195 of record NC_085843.1, on the reverse strand, counting down.
TAAACAGAGGGAGTCGAATAAGGATTTTCACAGAAATAGCATCTGAATGTTTGCAAAATAAAATCCCTCACTGTCAATTAATATTCAAGGTTTAAATCCAAGATTCTCCCTGCTTCAACTCTCAGAGTTGCCTGGAAACCAGTTCAAGGGGGTTTCCCAGTTGTGTTGTGCAAATTTTGAAGTGTAAAAAGTATCTAAAATTAGCAAGGGAAATTGCCCCCTTCCTGATTATGATTTCCCTGTTTTGATTATAGAAGACCATCATGGGCTAATTTTCAACAAAATTGACCGAACTTCAGTCTAGGACAATTTTATATCTCTCATAATTTCATAGATGGAAACAGGGAGCACTGGCATCACTGCAAGGGTTTGGGGAGGTGTTCCACACTGGGTGACTTCATTAGAGAGAATGACACCAAAGTACTGTCTATAAAAATTTTGTGCAGTGTTTTAGCAGAAATATCATATTTTTGTATTAAAATGCCCCTGAAGTTAGATAAAACATACAAAATATTTTAATATAATTTTTATTGATAAGACATAAGAATTAGGGAGGGGTATTGGAATATATAGAGAGTACTGACTTTTTAATAAACATCTCATATTATCAACTTCTTCCATCATCATCTAATACAAAAAAGGTCACTACAATGTTATAAAAGGAGAAGAAAAAAGAACATTTCTTATTGAGTCTGAAACAAAGGAATAGAAAAGCAGGTATAGATTATGTAGAAACATAAAAAGGTAAAGGTTTCCCCTGACGCTAAGTCCAGCCATGTCTGACTCTGGGGGTTGGTGCTCATCTCTATTTCTAAGCCGAAGAGCCGGCGTTGTCCGTAGACACCTCCAAGGTCATGTGGCCGGCATGACTGCATGGAGCGCCGTTACCTTCCCACCAGAGCGCTACCTATTGATCTACTCACATTGGCATGTTTTCGAACTGCTAGGTTTGCAGAAGCTGGAGCTAACAGCGGCTGCTCACGCCACTCCCGGGGTTTGAACCTGAGATCTTTTGGTCTTAGTGATGTTAACCAATACTTTTGTCCTTTGTAGAATATGATCACATCTTCTGGGTTTTTCCATCAAAATACTACTTCAAAATACCACTCGTCATGTCTGCCACTTGTTGCATAACTTTCTTCATCTCTTGTTGACATTTATCTAAATATTTCTCAGCCTATGTGATTCTCTTGTCAATCCTGACCTTCATTTCATCTGTAGTGGCTCTTAATTGGTCAAGATTTCCCTCATTGGCTCTTCTTCTTGTGAAAGAGATCATCTCCTGGAAGCTTCTTTCTGGTCTTTCTGATCTTTGAATCTTGGTCTTGTTGATATTGCAACCATACAGAACTGGGTACCCCTGTTACGAGCTGGCATTGACCGTAATAAAAGTTTACTACTACTGCAGTCAAGCTGTCTTTTAAAAAATACAGATGTCTAATTCTCAAAGATTTGTTGCAGCGCTTCCTTCAGCCACTTCCACTTTTGAGGCATTGTTGTTTACAGCTCTTTTAGTTGTTTTCCTGTTTTCTGTATTTCAAGCTCTATTGTTTTCTCTATGATTTATGGTTTTATCTCTATGGTTGATCTCTATGGTTACTTCCTGTCTGGAATCTGTCCGGAGGGTCCATGGTGTCACAGAATGTTATGGCCATCGAGTTCTTAGGTATGTTAAACAATTTTACATACTGTTCCATTATCCATGAGGAGGCCAAAAAGGACATAGAAGGATACTCCATTTTATGGGGGGGGGGAGTTGAAGGAGTGAAACTATTTCCCTCATTTTCTCTGGTTATTCCCCCTCCCCACTTCCCATTCCATAAAGGAGGGTTGTTTCCAGAACAGTGACATGGGTGGGGGGAATAACAGGAAAATGGGGAAATTGTTGTACTTCTTTTAACACCCTTCCCCCTGAAAAATTGACTATCTTTTTTCTAGCTCCCCCGTTTGGCTTTCACAAGGATAACGGAACAGTACCCAATTTTAATTTCCACAGTTTTTATAGCATAATCTTTAACAAATTAATTCACGTTCACCCTTTGTAGTTAGTCTTGTCAGAAAGTTTCATCAGGTTGACTTAGAAAATTCTTGAAGAATAGTTTCACTAATTAAATTTTTAAAGTCCTTTTTAAAAATCTCTACAATTTCCAACAAAAGAAAAAAGAACACCGTTTAATTCTCAGAGATGTCTTGTCCATGAAGTTGATAATCTTACAGCAGATTTAAGGGCATTTTAAAGGTTTTTTTAGACCTTATAAAAATGTAGTATTTTATGAAGGGAATCAAAGCTGCTTCTGTCTGCATCTACATACATAAGGGTATGCGATGTCTCCCCCTCCTCTCTCCCCTTCTCCTGTTTCAGTGGGGAATGTCAGATCCTTCAAGACTTTTTGAAGATTTTGAGCGATAAATGTCAATACGTAGTAGGAGAGCACACATAGAACAGTTCAGCAGTGGAACTCTCTGCCTCGGAGTTTGGTGGAAGCTCCTTCCTTGGAGGCTTTTAAACAGAGACTGAATGGCCATCTGTCAGAGGTACTTTGATTGTGCTTTGCCTACATGGCAGGGGTCGGACTAGATGGCCCATGTGGTCTCTTCCAACTCTATTATTCTATGATTTTATGATTCTATAGGAATGCCTCTTACTCCATGTCACTGAAGTGATTCAACATGGGCAAATTTGACAGATCCCATTTCATATGTTTCCCCCTGTTTTCTCCAGTTTTATAGTGATTTCTGAGCTCAATCTCTCCCCATCTTCTCTTTCCCTCCCCCAATCCATTTATTGACACTTAAGAAACATTTTCTTAACAAAACATGACAGATACAGGCAGTAGTGAGGGGGTGGTTTTAGGGGTTCAACCCCCCCCCCCGAAATTTTTCAGGTTATAAAAAAAAACCTGGTTTATTCATGAATTTTAACTGGTTAACCAAATCCCCATGCTAAGTCTATGAGACACAAAACATTAAGAGCCCCTCCAGGCACTATCTCAAGCAGATATTGACAGGTTTGTAGCGGGGAGGGGTGTTTGCTAGGGGTTAACCCCCCCCCCCCCGAAATTTTCAAAACCCCTCCCGAAATTTTTTCTGGCTACGGCCCTGGATACAGGGATGTGATGGTTTCAGTTATACATTGTTACATTTCTGTATCAACAGTGTTCAGAAAGTGGGGGGGGGGGGCTGCATGGGATAATGTCCTAAAATCCTGAGTATCTTTCTCAGGCATAGGTCACCTGAAAGAGCACTGCAGAGAAACTGGCATCTGAGGTACCTGCCTGTCTCACCGACTACTGCTCTTACATAGCTCCAAAGTTGGCATAGAAGGGTTTATTTTCTACAGTATAGTACACTTCAGAACCATTTCAGTATGAATCCACTTTATAGAATCTCAAAACATACATAACTTCACCTTTTAACTTAACCATGAGGGGCATGGGGAGGTAGCAGTTTGGATCTAGAAAGGGGACTCCTTTTTTAAATCATCTGTGTTGTTTTATATTTAAACACCTGCTTTTGCTCACACCTTGGACCTTACCCCATGGTGGAAGTGGGCACACATACCTGGGGACACTGTCTACTAGTGCACATTCTTGCCCTGTACCCTTTGGGGTCTAGTTATCTTGAGGTGGATTTTTTCAATGAAAATACATGCTGCATCCCTACACCTAGTTTAGCTCTACTGGTTTTGTCTGATTGTGATCAGCCTCAAACCCTCAATATTTTATTCCTCCCCTATTTTCCTGCTAACTGACTTGGATTACCTAAGGAATAATCTTAGAGACCGTTCTCTCTTAGAGACCGTTCACATTGCATGAAATGTTGCATGGCATTTTAATTGCAATGGCTCCATCCCATGGAATCCTGGGATTGTAGCTTGTTTACAGAGAAGGGAAAATATATCCAAAAACTACAAATCCCAGAGTTTTATAGCACTGTGCCATGGCAATTTTTCTCTTGAATACTGATTTTTTCCCCCTGGCGTTTAAGTCTTTTGATTTTAAGTTTTCTATGGCTTTTAAGTATTTTATGGCTCTTAAATACTGATCCCCCCCCCCCCCGGGTGTTTAAGTCTTTTCATTTTAAGTTGCCTTGAATCTTAGCAGCATATTATTTTAATGGTCTCTCTTGTTATTTCAGTGTTCTGTGTTTTAGATGATTTACAGACATATATTGTTCCCTCTTTGCACACTGTTTGGAAAGCTATGCGAAACATAAGAAAGGATTGTTTAACAAAATGAATAAATGAACGAACTCATAGTCATATGGTTTGTAATGGCATAAATAATCAGAAACTGTTGACCATGAATACAAATGCTGGACTTCAAACATTTACTCCTTTGCTATAAAATTTGTAGTGTGACAAATATGGAAATCCTGCTGATCTACTATTCTGTTAGAATGGATAAAACGGGTGCATAGTAAGGAAGTGCCTTGGCAACCAATCAAAATGACTGATCCAGACTGATTAGATCACTGTAGTTCATATGCTGGCAACATTCCTACTAATCAAATCTAAAGGAGGAAGGGATAATTATTGTGCTAAAATAAGGTGAATTGGTCTGCCATCCTCCAGCCAATATCCCATAATAATTCTATTTAATTGATAGCTTACAAACTGTGATGTAAATGGCATGCCTTTTTAAAGATTCTATATCAGTACTCAGTAGTGTGCACTGGTGAACATATTCAGCCTGGATGGTGAAAATGCTTTTTAAAAATATATTATCATATTGATCAATCATTTGATTGATTAGTTGACAAAGTGATTGATCCATTGATTGATCGACTAATAGAGTTGAGCTGAAAATGAACAAATAGCAAGTTTTTCACAAGTTTGTTCTGGTTGTAAAAGCATGCAATTAGTTACAATGAGGGTGATTCCTTTAAGAAAACTGAACTTAATTGTTCAATTATTAAGCCAAATGCCCTCTTCAGATGCTTAAAATAAAAATGAGTTTGTAGCCAAGGAAATTTTAATAATCTTAAATGGATGATGTATTATCCTCTAATTTGGGAATATGTGGTACTATGTTTCCAGAAAATTTCATTTTCTCTAAAATGTTTGACTGATAGCCTCATCATAAAGGCCAGATGAAGCATCCTACTTAGCCTGGCATCTGGGAGGAAAGAGGGAGCAGTGGGGTGAACCTGTCACCCTGTGCACAGCTCCCTCTCCATTGGACTCTCCTCATCACATGGGGAAAGTGTTGCCTCCTGATGAGGCCCCATGTTGGGGGAAAGCATCCAGTGATGCTTTCACCCCAGTTGGGGACAGGGCCTTCACTGGAACTTAGACAACATCATGTGATGTCCGGTGTAGAGCTGTGTCCTCTAGATGAGATCAAAGCATCTTTGCTGACATCAGCAACAGCAACTGACAATAGCCAGGAGCTCTTTGGAGCCCAGTAGTCACTGTCATAGTGACAACAACAACAACAACAACAACAACAACAACAACAACACTTTATTTATATTCCGCCCTATCTCCCCAAGTGGACTCAGGATGGATCACAGTACACATACACGGCAAACATTCAATGCTGTTTCAATAGTCAGACAGAACAGACAGAAAGGAGGTATGTTGTCGAGGTTCAGCTTCGGTGCCTTGAAGGTTGTGCTTGGATTCAGCCACAGGCAGGGCTGTGTTCAAACTCCCCCCCCCCCCCGAAATGTTTCAGGTTTTAAAAAAACTGTTTACTAATGAATATTAACTGATTAACCATATCCCCATGAGTGTCCACTGAAGTTTATCGATGGAGCCTGATTTCTAAATTATTTTGTGTTATGGAACTACTCTTCATGATTTGCTTTAAAAAAAATTCACACACACACACCCAGAAATTTCTTTCTGGCTATGGGGGGGGGGAGGTTCTGTTGCTCCATTCCCTATGATGAAGAGCCATCAGGACATCGTCTTTCCTTTTGGTCACTGGCATTTCTGTTTTTTTCTCTTTATATGATGTCGTAAAATACCACCGCTGCCTAATTAGCAGTACCTAATTTCTTTACTTACAGCTCTAAGCTGTTTTCAAATTGCTTAGGTAAACAGTGAGCTGACAGTGGAGCTCACCCCAACTGGGCTTCGAACTTTTCAGTTGGTAGATCTTATTACTTTCAGTAACTGGTCTTTATTACCACCTTTCAGTTGGTAGATCTTATTACTGCTGGTGATTTACCAGCTGTGCTAAAGCCCAGCCCTGACAACTGACAGCTGACAATTGACAGCTAAAGTAACTGTAACCATCCAGTGAGGCTGAAGTGGGTTTGACCCAACTGGATGATCAGAATTTGGGGGGGGGGGGGGGGAGGCCTAGGTGCACATGTAAATGGTTCCTATGGTTTTTGTTTGTTTGTTTGTTTGTTTTAAAAAAACATAGTGGATTCTGACAGTCATTGGACTTCTAAAAGTGAATGCTTGAAAGTTCAAAAGGTGATGACTAGTTTTTTCAGAACAGGTTTCACCAGTGATATAAGCATTCTGCTACACTCCTTTCTCATTAGACTGAGGGATTTAGGGTGCTTTGCTATTTGTCCTTTCCAATAGCTTCAGAGAAAAATACATTGCTGCAGCATCCCTTAACTTGTGTATTCTTTCTTGTTACTAACTCTTGCCATATTGACCACACTCTGATGTTGTTTTGCCATATGTGTTTCAGTTTTCATCTGTTAAATATATAAGGATATATTCTAATAAAATATCCTTTGTAAATTCATGAGAGCTGATGTGCTGCAATTCTTTGAAAATGAAAGTATTTAGCATCATGGTACATGCACTCCAAAAATTACAGTTCGTGAGACTTGGTGTCTTAAGCCTTCTTTTCCAGTATTCTTACTTTTTGTACAACACCAACATCTTCATATCATTCATATCAATTTACAGAGGTGGCCAAACCAGAATCATCTGGAGAAAAGTCTATAGAATTATAGTTTTAATAACTGTAGTAATTGGTAATGAGTTTGGGTAATAAGAACCATGTGCAACAAAGTTTAGTGTGTATTTTCAAATTATTTGGGTAATATGCTTTTAAAATGCAAATTGAAAACAATTTAGAAGCCAGTGCAAGTGATTTCTATAATATTGCATAACCTTTATTGAAATCTAAGTCGTATGTAGCATTTGAAACCAAAATGCAAATAGTTGCCATCTGCCAATTCCAGATTACAGTTTACACATTACATTTTTTACATTTGTATTACATTTACACACCAAATCATTTCCTCTAATTATATATTGTTGGCTGTGGTGCAGACGGGAGAGCAATGAGTCACTGACCAGGAGGTCATAAGTTCGAGGCCCGCTCGGAGCTATGTTTGTTTGTCTTTGTCCTGTGTTTAAAAGGCATTGAATGTTTGCTAATATGTGTATTGTGATCCGCCCTGAGTCCCCTTCGGGGTGAGAAGGGCGGAATATAAATGATGTAAATAAATAAAATAATTAGGATCAAAGGGACCTTGTAACTGCTCCCTCTACTGCCACATCATCATACTTTTACCTTTCACCCAGGTGATGGCCTCCTATTAGTCATGGCCTCTCATCCTTTCCAGAACTTTTTCTGATGTAGTACCCTCTGTGTCTCTGTTGTGGTGGCAGAATAGAGCCATTTTATCCCCTCATCATCTGAAGATAATCTTCATTGGCCTTTCTCGTGCCATGCTCTGCTGTATCCAATGAACCTCCGCTCACTAGCCTATGTTCATATCCTAATGGCCTGAAACAAACTTTTTGTTTCTGAACTGTTCCTGGGTTGATTGAAAGACATGGATGTAAATACCTAAGAGATACTGTCCCACATAAATAAGTGTTATGTCACCAGTCTCCGGTCTTATATTCGGTGGTTTCAATACCTATCTGCAGGGCTGTCAATTCAGGACAGAGGTTTCTGGAACAAAATCTAAGACGGATGGACATCCCCTACTGATGTCATTAAATATTATACATTAATAGTCAACCACAGTTCCTCATAACTTTTCAGAGAGAAAGAGAGATTATTTTACTGTCAGGAAATTAAGACAGAAAACAGTCAAAGGGATTGTTCCCAGATTAAGGTGACATAAAGAAATTATTCTTTTCCACCTATTTAAGGAAATTGCATTAAGGAAATTCAATATAGTCTACCTAAATATCCCAAAGACAACAGATCCTTTCTGATCTTTGTCGCTAAGCACAGCCAACACTAATTAATCAGCCTAGAATGTGGAATACAGTAGAAGACAATATGGCAAGTTGAATGCGGGGTATTTGAAATATAGGTTCTTTTTCTGTGTCTTCCCATGCCCTTCACACACACACACACAATTCTGGTAAAAATTGCAGCACCTTTTCCTGATCATCAGCAGTTCTGTTATAACGCCATAACAGCTTCCATCTTTCAAAGTGAGTGCTAAAAAACTGGTTGCTTTTGCTCAAGGTTACATACCAATTAACAGTTCTCATCTTATTAACATACATCTCACCACCCACACGTTAATTCTATTCTCACCTAAGAAACAACATCTGCTTCTTAAAAGCCTTTCTTTATTCTTTGAAGGTAACAAAGAGGCTTTCTTGCCTTTTCCTTTTGAAGAGCAATACAGAAAGGAATTGACGTTATCAATATCTGAAAGTTCATTTTTGCTGATTAAAAAACAGCAATGATCTAATGGTGACGATACAAAGGCTGACCCATAGGTTAATTATGGAAAACCTATTTTTCTAGAACAGACAAAATATTTTTATTTTAATTCATTGATACTATGAATGATGGGTCTCTTCAAAATATGCTGCGCCTGCCCCAAAATCCAGGTAAGTTAAAGTAGTCATATTAGCTACCAAAATTTTAAAATCCCTTTTATACTGGCCATCCTGGTTTAGGAATTCTTGGAGTGGTACTCTTAAAAATAACACCCCCCCCCTTTTTTTTAGAAGATTTTTTTTATAGTGGGTTTACCACTCCTCCTTCTCTACGGCAGAGAGGCTGTAGGTTTTTATGGCTGTGTAGGGGTTCAAACCCAGAACCCTAGTCCAACATTTATGCCATTCAACTATGCTAGTTACAACTAATGTGTATATCTTTGCTCTAGAGTCACCTGTCAAATTATAGTAGTGGTTCTCAACCTGGGGTCCCCAGATGTTTTTGGCCTTCAACTCCCAGAAATCCTAACAGCTGGTAAACTGGCTGGGATTTCTGGGAGTTGTAGGCCAGAAACATCTGGGGACCCCAGGTTGAGAACCATTGACTTATAATGATCCAATGAATTTCAGAGGGGTTGTTAGGCATGAAATGCTCAGAGATGGTTTTGCTATTCCCTCCTCTGAAATATAGCCTACATTACCTAGTACTCATTTACTGTCTCATTAACGTATACAGAAATCTATAAATTAAGTGTAAATACAAGGTTGTCTTGTTACTATAGACTCAGTAATATTACAGGATAGAATAATAGTTACAAACTGATTATTATTTATAATACAAGAACGTAGGGAAACACATAAGGACTGTTTTACAACAATTTACCAAACATTATATTCATGCTTGAATGTTTCACAAAGTAACTGATAAGTTCAATCATAAACTGTGGTCAACACTTTAAATAGATTCAGCATTGTCCCATGCAAGTAAAAAGTCTTAGGAATGCATGATCAGGAAAACAAAGTAACTGATAAGTTCAATCATAAACTGTGGTCAACACTTTAAATAGATTTAGTATTGTCCCATGAAAGTAAAAAGTCTTAGGGATGCATGATCAGGAAAACAAAACTACAAGGGTTCCCGGGTGTATATAATCCTTGTTTCAGGAGAAGTATCCCTTCTTCAGGTTTCTTCTTAAGGTTTCTTCATATGTTCGTAATGGTATCTTCCGAAGCTTATACAAACTGAATTTTAAAGTGACAACATAATAGATATGCTGTTGCCAGCACCCAGTAACAATAAACAATTCATAATTGTTTATTCCAGGGAATTATGTCCGGCTGCTCACTGGAGGGAAGGATATTAGAGGCAAAGATGAAGTATTTTGGACACATCATGAGAAGACAGGAAAGCTTGGGGAAAATGGAAGGAAAAAGGAAGAGAGGCCAACCAAGGGTGAGATTGATGGATGGTATCCTTGAAGTGACTGGCTTGACCTTGAAGGAGCTGGGGGCAGCGACGGCCAACAGGGAACTCTGGCGTGGAGTGGTCCATGAGGTCACAAAGTGTCGGAAACGACTGAGTGAATGAAGAAGAATTTAGACTCCATTAGTTAGGGCCCTGTTACAAATGCCAGATATACTTTGGCACCACATTGGTTTCCACAAGAATCTAATTGATGGTAGCTCTCCAACACCCTTTGTTTGGCTCATTTTCATAGTGTTCAATCTGCCAATGTTTAACGTTGTTGTTGACAAAAATATTGCTGTATCTCTGCAGGAATTGCTATGGATTCTGCCTCCTTTCAAACATAGATTATGTCCTATTTTAGAAGTGGAGAAGATCTGGATTTAAATTTAGTACTTTTATTGGATGTTCTATGTTGTCATTGATTTGGGAAAAGTCATCGGGACAAAGAAAAAAAACCATTTATTGAATGCACAACTCTGACTGGTATAATCAGACAGAAATATTACAGAGTCACTATTACAGAGCCCTTATAATAGCATACAAGAACCAACAAATTGCATTCAGTGGCCAAACCAAAGCCTATCAAGGCCACCGTTCTGTTTCCAAATGCTTTCAGTTCCTACACTCTTAACTTGTGTACAGTACAGATGCACTCAGCTTTGGAGACAAGATGCTGTCTTTAGAACTCAATTAAATACTTCCACGGCTTGTCAAGAAAGGAAGGACAAAACAGCCCTTATGAAATTAAGCTAGATCTCCAGGGCTTTGTTACAACAGACAATTATAATAAAGCATATGATGCACTTATGAATAAATGACCCAAGAACGGTAGAAAGAATTCTGCATTAAATAAAAATAATCTCTTTGTTATGTACCAGGCATTGTTATGTAATATAATGGAGCATAATAGTTACTGTGAGAGTTTTCAAGGTCTCTGGAAAATATTTGGGGTGAGAAGGATGGGGTACAAGTATGGGAAATAAATACTGTTTCCTGCACTATATTTAAATAATTATGACTTAATTGTAAAAGGTGTATTTCTAATGCAGTGACTCTGAACTGTTTTTAAACTTAATTTTTCTTTGGTTTTCTCCCATAATCACAAGGATTGCAGTTCTTATGTAAGAAAATGACACCATCTATATTCATGTGGAGAGGAACCACACAAGAAGACTTTCAGAAATGCAAAGCATCTGTTGTTGTTGTTGTTGTTGTTAACCTTCATGTAATTTCCAGAAGACTTTTGATCTTCAGTTCCTCTTCTGTTCTTCGTGCTGGAACGGAGTCCCATGGAGTCCTGTCAGAAGTAGCCCTGCATCATGTGATAGGCCTCGTGGGACTCCGTGCCAGCAATAGACAGAAAAGGTAAGAAGATGTTCCTCTCCCGGTGTCTGATAAGGTCGTAACGCTTTACCTAAGGCCAAGAGAGAGGTGATGATAAGTGCAGTTTTGCATTTAATGTATACATTAAAAATCTACACAAACAGCCACTATGAGTGGGAAACTCAGAGTGGTCAGTGTAGAAGATTCATTCATTTCATGTTGCACTCTTGCAATAAACTGCTTGACCAATGCTGGTATATCTCTTGGTACTACTTGTTATAGACATGGGAAAGGATTTTATCCAGTGTTGCTCGCCAACTATGGAATGTATCTCTCCAAGACAGAAATCTCTTCCTGCTCTTGCTGCTTTGGAAAGACTATTGTGAAGATACTGATCATTTGTTCTGTTCTGGTGCCATAGATTATGACAATAATTTTAATGGCTTTCATGCTGTTATTGTCTGATTTGCTTTTGATTGTATTTTTAATTGCTGTTTGGGATCTTTGTTAGTTACTCTGGATTCTTCTTTCCTTTTTGTGCAAAGGCAGGATAGAAATGAAAGAAAATGAAAGACTTCATCAAACAGGTTTAGGGGTTTGTTTCCATGTACTTCAAAAATGGAGCCCACAGGAGGCCATCACGTCATGTAAGGACATTTCTGGTCGGATTCTGTGGGGCTCTGTTTCCACAATGCATGGAAATGGAGTCCTATACTCCTCTTCAGGAATTGGGTGTTACCTGACTTCAAAGGTAGAAAAGCTGGGTAAAGACGGACATCAATGCAGTAAGGGCCTGAAATGGCTGGCCATCCCACAAGACGGGAAAAGACAGAAGACCTGAGGGTAAGATGGTTCCCCCCTCTTTCCCTCATTTTTTCCCACTTTACCACAGCTTGTGGGATGATGTCTTTAGTCCTTGATTTAGGTAGAAAATTTCCATGCATCAGTGTCCACTTTCCTCCTATTGAGTTCTAGCTTAAGCCTCACTGTAGTTATCCAAACTCCTAGAAGTCATTATATTAAAATGTTCTCTGAAGTATAAGGAGATCTTACTTTGGGTTTTGACAAGCAAACTATGGACACATGCTTATCCTTACATATCACAAGTAACCCCTTTTCTATTCCCCTCTTTACTCATTTAGGAAACATTTCTGTTTTGGTATTGAGCCAAGCTCAAGTCACATCCATTGTGTGGTTCATTTATTAAACCTTTTTAAAAACCAGCTTGGGTCACGTTCAGGGAGAAAAGCGGCTTTAAATTGAATTAAATAAATGAATGAATAAAATATCAATGCACAGCAATGATGCAGACTGGAACACTCCAGCTCCCACTATAATTGCCAGGTCAAATATCTCTGGAGGTAGTGGTGGAGCCTTTAAGCTTCTATGAAACTGTCTGACAAAGTTCTTGAAGGGGGTGAACTGAGTTCAGTTTCTTTCTTTTTCTTTAACAAAACCGTGATAAGGCAAAAGAAAGAGTCAAAAGTTCCCCGGGCATACAGAGCTGGCTGCACACTCCACTGGATTTACAAGATTCTGTCAACACACGTTGGTAAGCCCTGTTCGTTTTCAGCTTATGGCCACAAAAGCTGTTTAAATATCACATTCTCCAGAGAGTTCCCTCACCTACATAAAAGAAGAGAGGATGGTTTCACCTATGACTGACAATATTTTCAAATTCAGCTAAATGAACAAATGCCATCTATGTCACCATCAAACTTTAGTGAGGAAGTATACAAATTGAGGGCACCCAATTAAATGTTCACCTTCCGCTCATTTGACTTGTTTATGAAGGAAGCTATTCTCAGGAATAATATTTCCTCCTGAGAAAAAGAAACATTAATATTTATTTGCCATTTCCTTCTGATTTACCTTGAAAGCAAGGTGTCACATTTCTAACAAGCAGTTTCATGAAACTCACAGCAACTAACATTTCCTCTCTTTTTTGGCCTGATTTGTTTCAGCGTTACTATGCTTCTGAAATAAACAACATTCAAATCAAGAAATCAGTTCACACCAATGAGATTTTGGGATTTTTGGGAACTCCCTGTCACAGGAGTTAGGGATGCATCTACACTGTAGAATTAATGCAGTTTGCAACCACTTTAACTGCCATGGCTTAATTGCTATGGAATAATGGGGTGTGTAGATTGGTGAGGCAGAAGCATTCTTTGACATAGAAGGCTAAAGATCTTGTAAGTCTACAACTCTCACAATTCAATATCATTGAGCCATGGCAGTTAAAGTGGTGTCAAACAGCATTAATTCTATAGTGTAGATCTACCCTGGGTTAGTTCCCCTTCTTTATGGTTTTTGCTGCCAGGCAACAATCTTAACTGGTTATTGGAAAAAGGTGTTTTTTCATGGGGATAAGGGTGCTGTCTTTGATTCTCAGTGTTATGCTTCAGAGGTTTTTGATCTGTTTTAAATCAGTGCTATTTTAATAGAGTAGGGGCCCCTGGTGGCACAGTGCATTAAAGTGCTAAGCTGGTGAACTTGCGGACCAAAAGGACCCAGGTTCAAATCCCAGCAGCAGAATGAGTCCCAGCTCCTGCCAACCTAGCAGTTCGAAAACATGCAAATGTGAGTAGATTAATAGGTACCGCTCCGGTGGGAAGGTAACGGCGCGCCATGCAGTCATGCTGGCCACATGACTTTGGAGATATCTTTGGACAACGCCGGCTCTTCGGCTTAGAAATGGAGATGAGCACCAACCCCCAGAGTCGGTCACGACTGGACTTAACGTCAGGGGAAACCTTTACCTTTACCTTAGGTCATTTAATTCACTGTATCATAACAATATTTTAATTGTGTTCTTTTTTAAGTTGTATTGTGAACTGTATTAGATATTACTGAATGAAATTGGGCTTGCTTCTGAGTATAAATGCATAGGGTTGTACTGATGAAACAATGAACATCTCTTTAATGGGGTAAAGTTTTAAGGGTTGGGCATCATAATGTGCCTCCCATTGCACAGCATATTGCCAGGAACACTTGAAAAGTGCCAGATTCCAAGGGGAATAAGGAAAACAGGATGCCTCCATTCCACTTAGCCTTCTGTGGTTGTTTAGCCCCAGGCCAGTAAACTAGGCTGGCTAAATCCTACAACAGCTGTCAGAAAATGTTAAGCTTAAGAAGGATCTACTACTTTGTCTATAGAGACACAGGCAAGCCTGCGGGGTCCATTATGTTGTCCTTATCCCCAGTTCAAGTGCAAAATGGTGGCTTAGGGAGTGGAACCAATTACGTACTGCAGCACATAATCCAGAGCTCTTGGTTCTCCAGATATTTTTTCGTGAAATTGTCTTTATCATTGACCAAACTGGCTTCTGGAAAATGTTTATTATTGCTGTTGTTGCTATTATTTTTATTGAATTGTACAATCTTAGAATCACAGAGTTGGAAGAGCCCACACGGATCTAGCCAAACCCCCTTCCATGTAAAATACACTATCAAAGTACTCCCATCCAGCCTCTGTTTCAAAATTCCCATAAAAGGAGACACAACCACACTCTGAGGCTGTGTATAGCTTTTACCATCAGGATTTTCTGGCCAATCAGCTTCTTTGGGTGGCCCCAGGTTGTTGCTGTTGTTTAACAAGAAACAGATGGAAGATTCTAATTTACCATTTATTTTGGCTCACCAAAGAAAATACCAAAAATGTTAGTAGGTGGGGTAAAAGATTCCATTGACCTCAGTATGGGTAGAGTTGTGCTATGCAATTATAGTAATAGTTTGTATTGCATAAAAAGCACTCAACCATCTTAATTTCTCCAAAGTCTGAACTGCTTAATATGCCATTGTTTTGACCGATATATTAGAAGCATGTTAATTAAGGTTGTAGAGTGAGAAAGAAACAATCTGTACTCTTCTAACTGGATCACTTTCTTGCTTAGTGAGTCTTATTTATTTGGCTGACAGGTTAATAGATGAAGTAGTAAATATTTACGTCCACCTTCTTTATTTGCTTTCTGCAGGACAATTCTTCCTGCCTTAAAAATGAGCTCTTGTTTTGGTTTTCATGTTGTTCTTTCTGAGAATAACTGCTTTCCCCCTTTTAGAGACAGCCAGTAACAAAGCAATAAATAAATTCTACCAAGAAAACAGGTATACTGGAAATATATGATCAATTAAGGGATACAAATCTGTTCTATGCAAGCAACTTTTAGACAGAACGAAAATAGGGTGTTACATAGTAGATAAATATAGAATGTGTCTGTACATACTGGACTGATGGCTGAATGCAGCGCTTCCACTGTGACCTCAGCCATGCGTCATATGGACTTCCTGCAGCAGCTGAGTTGTCAGGCCACATTATTTTGGTTGCGTAGACATGGGGTGCATCTACACTGATTTCTATGGTTCAATGTTATGGGGTCCTAGCAACTGTAGTTTTACAAGGTATTTTGCCTTCTCACCAAAGTGCTGGTGCCTCACCAAGTACAGCTCCCAGTGTTATCAAACAGCATTAATTCTTAACAGTAGATGCACTCATGACCACAGCTGAAGGGTATGAACAATTATAACAAGGAAATGAATATTTTATTGGTGGTGGTAATTTTTGGTTGAGATCAAATCCTGGAGAGTTAATTTTGAAAAATAACCACAGGCGGTCCCCATGTTACAACAAGATAGGTTCTGTATGTTTTTTTCTTAAGTTGCCTTTCTATGTAAGTCGGAACAGGTATTTATTTTAGTGTAACTCCAGCTGTATACACATAGACACAATCTTTTAGTGTTGGATAGTATAGGGAAGGGTTAACAGTTGTGGTGTTTGCTTTGCTGTCTGTGCCCCTGTTCAGAAGATTTCACCAAACTTTTTGTCCATGTAATAATTGGATTTTGAAAACATTTACTTGTGGAAACAAGGATTGGTTATAAAGCCTCATCGTTTCCCCATGATAACTCTTTAAGGAATGAATTTCCCTTCCGAGGGATAGATTTCTCTCACTTCCTGTTGCCTCACCCCCGTTTGTAACTATGAGTCATTTGTAAGCTGGATGCTTGTAACTTGGGTACTGCCTGTAGTTGCAATTGGTGTCACAAAATATCCCTAAGTAATAAGTCATTGCTTTCCTGTTTCTCCAAAGCAACATTTTATGCTCACATTTTATCTGTTTTTTAAGTTAACTGAAATGCTTACAAATTTGTAAACAGTAACACATAGGCAGTAACACTGTCCTTTGATCCTCTTATAACCAGAGAATGAGGTCACAATATGAGAACCTGAACCATGTGATATTTTCTCTCTATCATTTATTGAGCTGAATCCCTTGCAACTATAATAGCAACTTAAAATTTGCAGAAGGAGAAAAGCTATCCCCTCTTAGGATAGTTATGATGTGGAACAAGAAACTAATTGCAAGTAACTAGGAATTCCAGGATTGACAGGTTGCATATGATGGATATAAAGAGGCAATAGACAGAGGTGCTCCTTTAATAAATAAAGATCTTTCTTATGGGACATTCTTTGAGTATCTTCATTATCTGAAGCAGTGGTTCTCAACCTGGGGTTGCCAGATGTTTTTGGCCTTCAACTTCCAGAAATCCTAACAGCTGGTAAACTGTAGGCCAAAACATCTGGGGACCCCAGGTTGAGAACCACTGATCTGAAGGAAGATGGATGGCTGACCTTCTTAGCTATACAGTGTTCCCTCACTTATCGCAGGGTTTATGTTCCAGGACCACTATGTGTGAAGAAGAGCAAACCACAGACACTTACTACAATGTAGTCTGTACTTTATTTTAGCAGTTGCAATATACAGTACACCGGCAGAGAAGAAGAATGGAAGCTAAATAACCCTTTTTTATTTCCAACCCTTCCCTCCCCCGTCTCGCGAAAAGCAAACCGCTAAGTAGCAAGGGAACACTGTAAAGCTTTTCATTCCCCCCCCCCCAATTCTCTTGAAAAGGGGCTTTATTTTGTATCTATAGTAATGTCTATACCATTACCATTACGGCAGCAGAATCTGTCCCTTGTATAACAAAGCTACCTACAAAAATGTTGCTGCATAGAGTTCATCAAGGCAGCCACATATAATTTCTATTTTTCCAGCCTCCCCATTTTATACATGTTTGGTGCTGTTTTGCCTACACAATGGATTTGTGATCAGAGAATGAGTTCTCTATTATAATGTAAGAGAGATAGCCGCATATTTCTTAATTAATTTGTTTTTTTATGAAAATATGTTTTCCCCATTTTTTTCTGTTTCAGAAAAGGAAAAAAATCAATGTATTCATCAGATACCATTTGCTGCTTTTTCTCACCCTCTCAAGACCAGCTAACCTTAACATCAGCAATCTACCCTCTTCCTGCCAATCAAAATTAATTAGCTGAATATCTCCAGCACAACTGCTTTCACAGTAAAATGCCCAATAAATGCTCAAAACAGAATGCATTTAAAATAAGTATGTCACATTAGGTAAGTTCTACATCATTATGTCAAATCTGTAATAGATTGGGGGCAGGGGTTGGGAGGGTGCTGGTGGTTTTAAATCAATTCCCAATGGACAATTAATTAATGCAATGGTATTCCCTGCAGTAACCTATGGATGTGAAAGCTGGACCATAAGGAAGGTTGAGCAAAGGAAGATAGACGCTTTTGAACTGTGGTGTTGGAGGAAAATCTTGAGAGTGCCCTGGACCACAAGAATATCCAACCAGTCCACCATAATCCAGGAAATAATGCCCGGCTGCTCACTGGAAGAAAGGATATTACAGGCAAAGATAAAGTATTTTGGCCACATAATGAGGAGACAGGAAAGTTTGGAGAAGACAATGATGCTGGGGAAAATAGAAGGAAAAAGGAAGAGGGACCGACCAAGGGCAAGATGGATGGATGGTATCTTTGAAGTGACTGGTTTGACCTTGAAGGAGCTGGGGGTAGTGACAGGGAGCTCTGGCATGGGCTGGTCCATGAGGTCACGAAGAGTCAGGAGTGACTGAACAAATAAACAACAACCTGATGGACAAACTCATCAAAGTAGCCTCCTACACAATGCTCTCCAAACCCAATTTTTTTCACATAAACAATCACCTAGAGAGTTTTCCCACAAATTAAATTAAAATGGCATTTGAACTGCATGGCTCCTCTTCAGTTCTCTATCCTGCTTTACTTTTCAAGGATGCCGGACAGGTAAGAGAAAATACAAGAGATTGTTGGCAAAACCTATAAAATGAAAAAAAAATTTCTTCCATTACTTACTGCTCTAACTTTTTAACTGGGGGCCCTTCCACACAGACATATAACCCAGAATATCAAGACAGATAATGCACAATATCTGCTTTGAACTGGATTGTCTGAGCCCACACTGCCATATAATGAAGTTCAATATGGATTTAATACAGCTGTGTGGTAGTGGCCGTATCCCCCCCCCCCCCGAGATGTCACTATTTGAGGAAGTGAAGTGGGATAACGTGAAGTCAAGTAAATTTCCACTTTATAATAAATTCCCCAAAATGGGCTGTTTTTTATTCAGTGGCTTGGATTTGTCAACTCTACATTTTAGACATATATCATTTATTTAGCACTTTCCATTTGCAAATTGCTTGCCCAGCTTTGTGGTGCTTTTCCTTCCTCATGCCAATCCCCAGCACATTACAGTTAGAAAAATTGGATTGATACTGACAGTTGATTTAAACATTAAGGAGGTGGTCACCCCCAAAGTACGTCTTTGTTCCTGTAATCCATGCAAAGAATTTAATATTTAAATCCCATGCCCCAAGATAAAAAAATAACTTGCACTGAGTGTGTTGTGGGATGTTCTCTGACTCCAATGAGAGTTTCAGTGTTTTGAGAGCTTATTAATTAATTTATATGCTACCTTTCCCTCAGAGGGTTAACATGGTAAGTCAGTTGTTTTCTGCACACATACACACACAATGTTATTTCAATGCAAATCAAAAATGTGCAAGTTTTAAACAGAGTAAACCTTCAGTTACAAAATTTTGTGCACAGAAAACAGCATTATTATTTTTTTGCAAAAGAGTTTACCACATGCCCAGCTGGTATACAATAAATCCTCAAATGTCAACATTTTCATCAGTCCAATATTTTTCTCATCAGGGGTTCAAAATGCTTAAAAAAACATGTTTTTCAACTATTTTCCAAATATTTTCAAATATTCATTCAATTGCTATTTACTCATTATTCACGTGATGTTATATATTCAGTTTAATCATATTTATTTACTGTGTTGTTATTTATTGTTATAAGTGTTTTATTCAACTTACTATATGGTGTTTAACAAGCCGTTTTGATACTTTGATATGGCCTAAGGGCTAATCAATACATTTATTATTATGTAGGCATGTCAGAAAGATGGTGATGATGCCGATGATAATTACAGTTTCTCCAGTGGATATTTCAGGATCAGCTCATATTGAATGTGTAGGTAAGAATTTTTCCATCTTCCAATGCCTGGGAAATCATTTGATAGTTAGAATGGAGTTATCTTTCTCCCCATCTTGCCATCGAAGTGTCAACTTCTTCTAGAACAAAGGAGAACAGGTATTTAAAGATCAGAAAAGATCAGATAATCTGTCTAATCCAGAGCAGGGGATGAAATTAGCCATAGTTGACCCTAGGAAACCAATCAGTTGAATACAATATCTCCTTCATCATGGGGACCTTAGTTCATAGCAGCTGTGATGAAGGTCTGCTTTGATCAGTAAGGGGATGTCAGTTAACTGCCTTTGCTTTGGGTTGTATTGTTGTATCCTGCTTAACAACTCTTATAATAATACACATTTGTTTTGGGGCACCTGTGATTACATGTCATTTTGATGGATCCTTAAGCCTAAATTGACCTACGAACTCAGTTATCTTAGGATCAGGACTCTGGAATCATTGCATTTGATATGAACTTGACCAATGACAGAGATGTCTTGACACCATTTTTGACTGAGACCATTGACTGGCAAAACACTGTTGCCAACGGGTTTTTCTTTTGATAATTAGCAAAGGGAACATGAGACACCAAAAACCTCTTAGGCATATGGTTGCTTCTTTGTAAGGCAAAACTGATTATTGAGATCCAGGAGTATGCATAAAACCTAGCCTAAAATACTGATCTACATCCACAAACACTGTAGTCCTTTGTGTGTCAAAGATAAAGATTTGTACAGTGCCCTGGACCTGCGTTTGTTTGAATGTATTTGGCAGGAAAAGTGAGTATAGGACTTAGCCAAACATTTAGCTGAATGCAGGTACAGAGTTTCTGAAATCACTTCCTGGCACAGTTACTAGTCAGAGTTCCCAAACACAAAGGCTCTGAAATTGTGTTCAACTGAATGGAGTTACAGAATTCTAGACAGGTCAAATGCAACATGCAAAGATCACAAATATTGTACATGTGCATAGAAAATTAATAGGCAAGATTTATATGTCTACAGTGGACTCTTCATATATACTGGAGTTTGGTTCCAGATCCCCTTACCCCTCAATTGGGTGCCAAGTCCCATTATAAACAGTACAATGGCATTGTGCCGTCCGCCAGACAATAAAAAAACTATAAAGCTGAAACGTGCCGTCCTTTATCCGGGCGAACTGCAAATCCCTATAAGCTGTCCTAAAAATATTGAACGACTGAGTCTGGAAGACTTCAAAAAAAAAGGATGTTTATTCATACAAGGTTGTAAACCTGGCACAGATCTTAAAGTTACAGAAAATGAAACAAATTTCTATAGGTTTTAGTTACAGAATTATCCCTGGTTCCAGAAGGCAAAGGTGATTATAAAACCACTATACCCTAATCACGCTGTCTATTTTAGAAGGAGAAACTCTTTCCTTCCCTATCTTTACAGCAAAGATTAGTTCTAGAAGCGACGGAATAACCCTGCTCCTCTAACTAGATTCCCTATTCCAGATCAGTATAATTCAATACTTATCTAATTTGGATAGGCTTAGATTGGCCTGGTTTTGAGGATGATTTGTCCCAGTTAGCTTTGCACAGCTGCAGCACGTTGGAAGACTATAGCCAAAATGAGGCTCCAAAATGGAGACTAGACCCTGGTAAAAAAGGGCGGTCCTAAGATGTTGTACTCTTTGACCAATCATTGCAAAGAAAACTGCAGCCAGCTCTTGCAGACTCCAAGCCACTTTTCCTGGGCTTTTGCAGCCAGAGGCTGAAACAAAATGCAAAGGAGGGAAAACAAACAAACGACCAATAGGTAAGGCAAACCATCGTCCTGGGGGACGGAACACTCCCCGCTTAAATTCCCAGGATGTGGGAATTTACCACCCCAAAATACAAACACATTTGCACATATGACAATACAAACACTAGAACTTTAAACATCTCCAATAAGCAACACGAGGTCACTAATTGGTCTGTCCAAAATGGACACTTTGTCTCTGTTGCAAGTCTTTAATTGAACTTTCCTGACCTTACCGTCCGGGCAAGGAAAGGTCTTTAATACAATGCCCATGGGCCACGCATGGCGGGGCAAGTCTTTGTCCTTTAACAACACAACGTTGTTAACCTCAATGTTGTCCTGTGGGCTTTGCCAGATTCTTCTAGCTTGAAGCTGGCTTAAGTACTCAGCTTTCCACCTTTTCCAAAAGTGGTTGGCCAAGGACTGCACCTGTTTCCACAGGGCACGGTGAGTTCCGTCCGGAACTGGCAACATGATGTCCTTCCATCCTGGCACCTTTTGTGTCAAAATAAGTGCAGGAGTCAGTGGTTGTAAGTTCTCAGGGTCACTGGTAAGGGGAACCAGCGGCCGGTTGTTGATAATTGCGGTAACTTCCGCCATAAGTGTCACCAAAACATCATGCATCAATGACCTATGACTCAAAAACATGGCATTAAGGATTTTGCGACTAATACCAATCATCCTCTCCCAAACACCACCCATATGGGAGGCGTGGGGAACATTGAAAGTCCACATAATTTGTTCAGTATTCGTAAAGTTCTGAACCTTTGGGTCTCTCCCGAACCTAGACACACAATTGAGTTCTTTGGTCGCACCTACAAAATTGGTGCCACAGTCCGACCGAATTGACTTAATTGGCCCTCTGAGGGCTATGAACCTTTTCAATGCGTTTAAAAATGATGAAGTGTCCATTCCTTCTATGACTTCTATATGGACAGCTCGTATTACTAAACAAGTAAACAAAACTGCCCACCTCTTGTTATTTACAACACCACCCCTGGTTTTTCTGGTAACAATTTCCCAAGGACCAAACACATCGATTCCCACATGGGAATGACAGTTTCGCCTAAGGCGCCTGCATTTAACACATTTGAAAATACAACTGTTGACCAACCTTTTGGCATTAACTACCCACAGACCTTCATTTCTAAGGGCTGCCTCAGTTAGAGTTCTACCCTGATGATGGATCCTTTCATGGTGATGCTGAACGAGCAGCAATGCAGTGTGACTATTAGGGGGTATGATGATGGGGTTTTTTATGCACACCTTGAGTTTAGCCTTGGCCAACCTTCCTCCAACTCTCAAAATACCCTCCTTGTCTAGAAATGGGTTTAACTCATTTAGAAGACTTTGATTAGGGATGTTGAGCCCTTGCTCTAGCCTAGCTATTTCCTGCTTGAAAACAGATCTCTGCACTGACTTGAATATGACGCTCTTAGCCTTTATCATATCCTGGACCTGTAAAGGCTCACTATCTTTGCAAGCTAAACGATGTGTAAGTCTAGCAATTGCTCTAAGAAGACTGTGCCATTCCGAAAAACGTTCAAAATGGTGTCGTTCCAGGCAAGATCTTTGGCCCATCTTGATTTCTGTGGTCATCTTGCAAACTTTCACCTCTGAAACGGACTCGGGCAATTCTGTATTTTCGGTGGGAGAAAAGGCTGATGGAAAATTGACTTCGGTCAAGCATCTGGGGCCTGTCAGCCAACTTGAACTTAACACTCATTGAGCTGAAGCTCCTCTGGAAGCGATGTCAGCTGGGTTGTCGCTGGTGGCGACATGGTGCCACTGGCTAGGCGTAGAACTGGATAGAATGTTGTTGATTCTATTAGCCACATACACCTTAAATTTCTTGGTCATGTTGTTAATGTAACCAAGCACAATTGTACTGTCTGTGTGAAAATAAACACCCTGGAACAAGTTTCCTATCTCTTGCTGTATGATGCGCCATAGCTGTACTGCAAGCACTGCTGCACACAGTTCCAGCCGGGGTATAGAGGTTCCCATAGGAGCTATTTTAGCCTTTGCCATGATGAATCCTGCGTGACAAAAATCTCTGTCCTTTTGTCGCATGTATGCCACAGCTGCTATAGCTCGCTCAGATGCGTCACAGAAGATGTGAAGTTCTGTGGTGGGTTCTATCATTACCTTGCAGGGCACAAATTTTCGGGGAACTGTGATGGTTTCCAGGCCTTCAGCTTGGGCAGTCCAGTTTGACCAAGCTGTTTTTATTGATTGAGACAGCTCTTGGTCCCATCCTATTTTTTCTTGGATCACCTGTCTGAACAGAAGTTTAGCAGTGATCAGGACAGGAGCAGCTATGCCTAAGGGATCAAATATACCATTGATGGCGGAAAGCATCTGTCTCTTAGTGTTCACAAACTGAAATTTAGATGCTCTTAACGAAAGATGGTCCGATTTTACATCCCAGAGAAGTCCTAAACTAGACTGGGAGCTTAACCCTTTGAATAACTCATGAACATTGCTTTCCGCTAAGTCTTCGGAGGGAAAGGCTTGCAAGATTTGTCTGCTGTTGGATAATAGTTTGTGCAGGCGAATGTTGGCACCTTTTAACAAAGCCTGCAGCTCGTGCACTATTTGGATGGCTTGATGAACGGAGTCAAACGAAACCAGAAGATCATCCACGTAGAAGTTGTGGTTAACTATGCTGGCGACTTCTGGACTGAACTGGTGCCCAAACTCATCTGCGGTTCTTTTGAGGCAGTAGTTCGCAACGGCTGGAGACGGGGTATTTCCAAAGACATGTACGCGCATCTGAAAAACCCGAACGTCACACAAATTTTGAGTGTCCGCGTACCACAAGAACTTGAGGTACCTGCGATGATCAGGACGAACTAAAAAGGCGTAAAACATCTTGTGGATGTCTGCAATAACAGCAAACTCTTTCTCTCTAAATCTCAAGATGACTCCGAGCAAACTGTTTAAAAGATCTGGTCCCTTTAGCAAAACATTATTAAGAGAAATGCCTTGGCATGTGGCACTGGCATCGAATACAATTCGGACCTTGTTAGGCTTTTGGGGATGCGTGACTTTATGGAAAGGCAGGAACCAGTTTTCTTCATTGACCTCACTTTGATCAGAGACCTCGGCGTAGTTACTTTGGAACATGTCTTCCATAAAGCCAACGATTTGCTCTTTTACCTTGGGGTCTTTCTGCATCTTCTTCTTCAGTGACCAGAGTCTATTTTCTGCCACATGCCTGTTGTTTGGCAAAGTGGGTTTTTCTGCTTTAAAAGGCAGAGGGGCTATCCAATTTCCCTCTGGACTCCGGGAAACTTGAGAGTTCATGATCTCTAAAAACCTCTGTTCATCTTTGGAAAGCGCTGTAGTTTCATCCCTTTCGGAGACTTCAAAGATAGAAGAATACTCTGGTGTTATCCCCTGACAATAGACCGAGATATGACTCAAACAGCTATGCATTAGTGTGGGGCGACTGCCTTGAAGCACGTGCGCTTGACGAGTGCCCACCGACGATGGAGGGTGCATCCTATTTATGCACACTGGGCCTGTAACTGTCCAGCCTAGTGGTAGCAGCTGAGCAATGGGCGCCCCTGGAGGTCCCTTAACTTGGTCGTTCACATAGAACAAGTTCGGACAGTCCGCACCAAGCAGAAGGGCAATGTCCACATCTGGACGGAAAGCAGGTAAGGCGTTCTTCAGCCTTCGCAAGTGAGGATGGGCTTCCACGACTTCTCTGGTGACAATCTGCCTTTTGTTCCGGGGAATAGAGGAACACTCAATGAGGTCTGGTAACTCGAACAGTCTCTTCTGGTCACAAGAGGAGACAACAAAGCCGGATGCTATGCGACCCTGCAACTTCTTCTTCCCTACACAGGTGGACATGGTGTAGTCGACCGTCTGGGTTTTTATGTCAAACAGTTGGAAAAACTCTGGAGTCGCCAGGGAGGCGTCGCTTTGTGAATCCAAAGCCACGTAAAGTCTCTTTTTAAGCCAAGGTCTTCTGGCTGGATATACATCTGCTAGGCAGATGGGATGGCAGACTCTAAGCTGGTGCGCGTCAGAGCATAGTTTAGTGCAGGCGACCGATGGAGCATCCTCCTGCATCCGTGACGCGGCCTGCGTGTTGGTGGCTTCAGTAGATGACCCTTTTTTGGAAAACGTGTCCCCTTTGGCGTGGGAGACAACGTCAGAGTTGTGCATCGCGGTGCAATGCTTAAGGCTGTTACACCTTGCGCATTTGACGTCCTCTTTGCAATTGGATGCAAAGTGAAGAGTTGCTCCACAGCACCTAAAACATATGCCCAGCTTCTGAACAATCTGTTGTCTTTCTTTATAAGGCTTCTTGCCAAATTCCCGGCAGTTGGCCAAACTGTGAGGCTTTTGGTGAATGGGGCAGAGCACCTCCTTCACCTCTGACTTGGATTCGTTGGCCCTGTGCTGAGTTTCAACAGCCTTAACACTAACCGGTCTTTTGGCCTCTCTGGATGGTTTTTTCTCCACTTTAGGTGCCTTCTCTGGCTGGGTCCCTTGGTATAAGGTGGGGAGGCCCATCTGCGGATCATTCCTTTCTCTGGCCGCCCTGGTGATGAACTGGACCAAATGAGAAAATGGAGGGTATGCCTGGGAGTGGGCCTCCTTGTAGTTGAAGACCTCCTGTCCCCAGCGTTCTTGCAAAGTGAAGGGCAGCTTGGTCAAGATCTGCCTCTGGGACAGGTGCTGATCGAGGCACCTCAAACCGGGCAGTTCTGGATTCTCCTTGGCCGACTCTAATTCCGTAAGGAGATCGCTGAGGTCCCACAAGAGTTTGAAGTCTTTGAGTTTTAAAGCTGGGAACCTTTGGAGCTTGTCCATAAGAGATGCTTCAATCTCTGTGCTGGCCCCATACCTCTGCTGCAACCTGGCCCAGGCCTTTTCCAGGGCTTTGTCGGGATCGGCTACGTGGGCTGCGTAGATCTTCTTAACTTGTGAGGATGAGGCTGGGCCCAACCATGCAGCCAGAAGAGTCAGTTCTTCCTCAGGCAATAACTTTAAGTCTCTGATTGCTCTCTGGAAGGTGGCCTTCCAGAGAAGAAATTCCTCAGGCTTGTCCGAAAACTTTTCGACACCCTTGTCCTTAAGATCTCTTCTGGGGCTTCTGATGATGGAGACAAGCTGGGACTCTGGCGTCGAAGGGAACAATTGAGGAGTTTGCTGTTGTGGAGTGGACTCCCACCGTGCACCTTGCGTCAACCTTTGGCCTCTTGGAGGGATGACATCGACCACTGACGAATCGATGGCTCCCTGTGCAGCTGTCTGTAGGGGCCAACTAGCACTCGGCCTTGAGGCCCTGATTGACTGACCTAGGGTTTTAGCAGGAGGCACAGGTAGCTCGAGCAAGGGTGAGCTCCCCGCTATGACGCTCTGCTCTGCAGGAAACTCAAAAGTGACTTTGGGGCCCTGCTCTGGGTAAGGAGAGAAGTCTTCCTGTTCCTCATCCGAAAACTGGCTGTTCATGCTGCCAAGGTGCGCAAACACTTTGGCAGAAGGATCCTGTATTGGTAACTGGCTTACATTTTCTTCTGTGAGTGGCTCAATTAGGGCTTTGGCCAAAGTCTCAGCCCTTACCCTTTTGGCTGCGGCATCCATCTTTATTCTAAGCATCTCTATACGAGCCTGTTCTATTTGCATTTCGCTTTGTCTATGGGCCTGTTCTATTTGCATTTCGCTTCGTCTATGGGCCTGTTCTATTTGCAGTCGTTGCTCTTCTTCTTTAAAGGGAAGGGTGAGATCAGCTGCCTTAGCGTCAGCCTCCGCCCCCGCCACTTTACTCTGCAGCTCCAGACGTGCAGCCTCCTTAATGTGCAAGGCAGCTAGGGAAGAGATGGCACTCCCAGCAGCAGAAGACTTGCTAGAGTGGCTGTGTTTAGATGATGCACGCTCCCTTAGTTTAGATACCTGGCTAGAGCGGTTGGACTTAAGACTAAGTGCCACAGCAGGTGATTTTAAAAGATTGGTCTCATGGCTGCATAAGGAAGCTAGGATTGCCCTCACCCTATTTTCTTTCTCATTAGTGTCAGCTAAAACACTCACTATTTCTAACTCTGAATCCTTGGCGTTAATGCGCTCGAGGACCTGGACTATCTTAGACACCAAACCCCTCCAAAGACCGAAGGTCTCTTCAAGGTCTGTCTGTAATATGGATGGCACCCTTGTAATACCCAAGCTCTCTATTCTGCCCATTAATGTTACAATGCGCTCCCATGCCGAACCTAACCTCACATGGAGGAGCTCCTTTTCATCTATTAGATGGGCTAGCATCTTGGCTGAAGGGTGCTTTATCCTTTGGGGCCTTTCATTCCTAATTTCAGCCTCAGAAGGAGATATACCATTTGTATCATCTTGAAATTGCATAGACATTATATATTCTTAATAGCAAGTAAATTTACAATAAAAGCAAATGCAATATATAATACAATGCACAGCACTTAACCATAGCAATATATATCACTAAGTAACTATACTTTACAAAGATTGTGACCTTTGGCGCCAGACTTTGGTGGGCAAGCTGCAAAATGCCAACTGACAGCAACTTGCCACTTGATACCTCCCTTGCCCGAGTGACGTAAACTGCCAAAATGGCGACTTCGCCAAATTTTCAAGCACCTTGTGCTCTGCGGCTCGAGGCCTGCCGCCGAAGGAGCACCGAGGCTGGCTTTGGAAAGGAGGAGAGAAGAGACGCCTCCTCCCCGCTGTGAAGGGAGGTCACCACCGCAGGACGATGAGACAGGTCACCGCCGCAGGTCGATGAAACAGGTCACCACCGCAGGTCGATGAAACGGGTCACCACCGCAGGACGATGAGGCAGGTCACCACCGCAGGATGATGAGGCAGGTCACCACTGCTGGACGATGAGGCAGGTCACCACCGCCAGGCGACTGTCCCGGCCGAGATCCTAGCCACTGTGAAGACTCAGCCAGAACTTTCTTTCGGAGTTGCCAGGCTTATCTGGGTCCCGGCCTGGTGCTTCTGGACTCACCACCTCCGTGTGAGCCCAAGAACTACTGCTGGAGCTCCGCGGCTCGATGCCTGCCGCCGAAGGAGCTCAGGGTAGATTGCTGGGTTTTGCACAGCTGTGCAATTGCAGAAGCAGCCGCGGGGCTACTCGCACACACGCGAGCTGAAGAGCAGGATACTGCAGAGGCTGAAGGAATGGAGCCCCACTCTCTCACTTGCCTATCGGCCTGGCAGCAAGCTTCACTGCAACAGACCAACAAAAGCAAAGTCTCTATGGCCGTGCAGGCTAGCTCAAGCGGAAAAACCGCTGATCGTCCTCAAAACTGTGCCGTCTGCCAGACAATAAAAAAACTATAAAGCTGAAACGTGCCGTCCTTTATCCGGGCGAACTGCAAATCCCTATAAGCTGTCCTAAAAATATTGAACGACTGAGTCTGGAAGACTTCAAAAAAAAAGGATGTTTATTCATACAAGGTTGTAAACCTGGCACAGATCTTAAAGTTACAGAAAATGAAACAAATTTCTATAGGTTTTAGTTACAGAATTATCCCTGGTTCCAGAAGGCAAAGGTGATTATAAAACCACTATACCCTAATCACGCTGTCTATTTTAGAAGGAGAAACTCTTTCCTTCCCTATCTTTACAGCAAAGATTAGTTCTAGAAGCGACGGAATAACCCTGCTCCTCTAACTAGATTCCCTATTCCAGATCAGTATAATTCAATACTTATCTAATTTGGATAGGCTTAGATTGGCCTGGTTTTGAGGATGATTTGTCCCAGTTAGCTTTGCACAGCTGCAGCACGTTGGAAGACTATAGCCAAAATGAGGCTCCAAAATGGAGACTAGACCCTGGTAAAAAAGGGCGGTCCTAAGATGTTGTACTCTTTGACCAATCATTGCAAAGAAAACTGCAGCCAGCTCTTGCAGACTCCAAGCCACTTTTCCTGGGCTTTTGCAGCCAGAGGCTGAAACAAAATGCAAAGGAGGGAAAACAAACAAACGACCAATAGGTAAGGCAAACCATCGTCCTGGGGGACGGAACAGGCATAGCAAAATAGCTGGCTCTGTGGATGCAGAATCTGAGAGTGCAGAGAGTGAACTATGCCTACATCCCCACGCATAATTTTGTCTTGTACAACACTTAATGCACTGCTACTTCAGCTTCTACATTCATGATTAAATGTTCTTCAGATTCTAAAGTGTGGAGGAAAGATGGAAAACCTCTTTCACTCCAAGGACAAGGTTTAATTTGAAAGAAATATCTTGCAGGTAAGTGTGAATTCCAGCAGCATGTGACGCCAAGGGCAAGAATTACATATATTTTAACTTATTACTCCCAATGCTAGCAGCTAAACTTTAGGAAAGGCATTTTAACTTTTTAGAATGAGAACAAAATGTCCTAAAGATTATTATTCAATCATTTCAAAACCAACAAATGATGGTGTCAAAGGAAACAGGTGTGGCTATCTGGGAAATTTCTGTTTTGCTTGCATATCTAGCTTTCATATGGGTTTGAATATATTTTAATATGGCTCTAAACCTAAGTGTGAAATCGCATGTGCAACTCAAGAACTATCTATTAGGATGTGAAGCTGCTCCAATTACAGAGTTGTTCTCTGTTTAAATATGTCCCTATAGGTTCTGTTGGCTTCTGATTTTTTTTTATTTCCCTGGGTTTTTTTATTGTATAGCTTATTGCATCATTAATACTTTACTGAAAATGTATGTGGTATTCCCAACCCCCTACTTTTCCTTTGGTCCTTTTTTGAAGTGTGTCCTGCTTATTTAGACCCTTCGATTGTTTCTTACTTCTTGTGCTCTCCGAGATCTGTATTGGACAATCTAGATCAGTATCAGGGCTTGATATTCCTTTCTCTTACCCTTGAACAAATTTCTTCCACGGAGGGCAGATATGAAATCATTTTAACACTTCTCTCCAATGGAATTAAGAGCCCTTCTAGTTGAGAAAAATGTCTCTGGCAATCCCAGATTTTATACTTTGGAGATCCAATTCAGAATCTGGTGGCCTTGAAGTCAAAAGTTTGTGAGTAACTGAAGGAGCTGTCCAGCAAAGGCTAAATCTTAAGGTTGGAGCCTGATGTTAGAAATAACTGCTGAAACAGGGAAGCTGTCTTCAAGGAAACAATAGTAGAGAATGTATAACTTGCATAAACATTAGCCAAGGATATTTCACAGCACCCATGGCTGAGTCAGGGAAATGTCCAGCTTAATAACCTTGCATTGTGAGATAGTCAGAGAGACTTTTTGTGAAAGCCTTAATCTTGGAGCTGTATTGGTTTGTTCTATATCCTGCATTTCTCCCAAGACTGTCTATCAAGACAGCATGCAACAGGAGCAATTAGACAAGATATTAAGAAGAAAGTGTATTCACTGCAATAAACCCATTTTCCTTGAAAAGAAAATGCCTTTAATAACCCAGCATACAAATTAAGCTCTTGTTTTTACCTCCCAATGCTTACTCAGAAAACAAAGTACAGTACATGAAAAGTGGGGTATGTGGATGCAGAAAACTATGTGCTACAATAAACAGACATGCAACAGGCTACATTTATTGTCTTTATTGACCACTGCAAGGGTCCAGGTTTTTAAAAAGTTATAATATCAAAATAGCATTGAGCCACGAAAATTCAATTTGAAAAAAAGGAATAAAGATAGTATGACAGTCATTCAAAGCTCCTTTGTCAGCAGCCAGCCAGTTGAGATCTTTGCTTATTAATGGAAGAATAACAATAAAGGAGCCAACCTACAGACTTCAGTGGAAGGAAGTTCCATAGCCTGCAAGCAACCACAAAGTTGAATATAGCCTGAAAAAAGTTCATTTTCTCAAACAGTAGAGAAAACAGGCAGCAGTGAATTTTCCAGCCTTATTTCATTGGAAGCAGGAGCTGAAATGTCTGTAATTTGGTTGGGGAACTATTTTTGACTAGCAATCACTCTTTCTCTGGCAGCAAACTTTTTTTTTCTATATGTAACATTACTGTGTGAGACACAGAAGAAAATAATTAAATTTAATAGAGGTTGCTTTTTTATATTGAAGCTGCCCTTGATTTTAAGTCTTCTGAGAAGAAAAATAATTAGATTTGATAGGCTCAGCAGCTTCTGAACATTATATATATTGGGCAGGCATTTCTGTGTGCAACTTTTTCAAGATGATTTCTTAGGATGGGGGATAAAACTTGGCAAGAGTGAAAAGAACAGTTCTGCTAGTATTCCACTCATTTTGATTCTCTAATATGTTTATGTGTTTGACTCCAGAAGCTAGGAAATGAGAGGAGAGGAATGCATCATAAAAATAGAAGGTCCCTTTGGTCTCTGCTAGGATTGGTGATTTGTTAATCTGGTTTATTGGGTGGCTGTCAATTAGGGTAAAGAAAATTGGCAGCTGTGATAAGCCATCAACTTACCTATAGCCCTTTCAGCCACAAGTGGTATCCATGAACCATTAGGGTGGAGGTAGAGAAAGGCTGCAAGAAAAAAGAGTGTAGGATAGGAGAAGGAAATATCTGAACCTTCCAACCGTTTTTAACTATAATTCCCAGAATCCTTCACAATTGACAATGTTGCTTAGGTGTGATGGAAGATGAAGACAAGAATGAACAAGTTGACACAGCAGGGGTGCATGATTATAAGACACCAAAACAAGAATGACAACCCTCAGTCTTGTTGCTGTTGTGTGCTTTCAAATCATTTCCAACTTATAATGATCCTGTATCCTGCCCATCAAGGAATTTTCTTGGCAAGGTGTGTTCTTAATGGGTTGGCCATGGTCCTCTTTTGAAGTTTTCATGCAGAGATTTGAACCCAGGTCTCCAGAGGTATCATCATCATCATCAACAATCCCTTGTGTCTAAGTATGATTGCCTTCCAAGTGTAGGATCTTGGTGGTGGGTCTATAGATGACTGGAGTCCTATTCTTGATCTGCATGTTCTTTCACAGTGAGGACATCAGTTTCCAGATGGAAGGCAGTTCCGACAGAGATTGGCTTGATGTGCCTTCCTCTTGACACATTTCTCCCTTTCACCCTCAATTTGTGCCTCTTCGAATCCCACAGTATTGTTGGTAATAGCTGACCTCCAGTAGAACACTCAAGGGTCAGGGCTTCCCAGTTCTCAATTTTTAAGGTTAGCATTGAGCCCATCTTTAAATTTCTTTTCCTGTCCACCCACATTCCATTTTCCATTCTTAAGCTAAGAGTAGAATAACTGCTTTGGGAGACAGTGATCGGGCATTCAGACAATGTGCCCAGTCTAGCAGAGTTGATGGTGAAGGATCATCGCTTCTGGGTGGCCTTCTCAGTGGTTGCTCCAATTCTTCGGAACTCCCTCCCCAAAAAGGTTAAAACAGTTTTGATGAAGACACTCAGCTTTAATGACAGGAAGGCTAACTTTTATTGAGTTGCGCTTAGCATCTTAGTATTCCTATGAATGTCCCGATCCTCAAATACTCAATACTACTACTACTACTACTAATAATAATAATAATAATAATAATAATAATAATAATAATAATTTATTTGTATACTGCCCTATCTCCACAAAGGGACTCAGAGCAGTTTCCAACACATATGGCAAATATTCAATGCCAACAAAGAAACATATTAACAAATTACATCAAAAAAGGATACATAAGAAATAGAATAGGCATGATTAACACCATAATGGTGGCTTCTCATGTGTTGCAGCCTTCTTCTGCCTTCACAGTCGTTGTAACATATACCATGCTATCCTCCACCTGTTTCACCACTGAGGTCTTCGGATTGTGCTTCGTCTGGTACCTCCCCTTGTGGCCTTGACACCCAGGAAGATCCCCTGGGAGCACATGACTCTGACAGTTTCACCTGTAGGTTCGTTGGAACATGGAAGCCCCCTTACTATGACAAGGTGACAATCTATCAAAGGGGCTCCAGAAGTCTAGTCCAATATTCAAACAACTGTGCTACACTGGAATACAGTCAAACACCCAATTTAGAAAGATTTTACTAAAACTTGAAAAGGTTCAGCATAAAAGGCCAACTTTGATCCCAATAAGAGAATGCTAAATGACAGATAAAAGAAAGAAGGAAAGAAAAAAAAACAATTAGCAAATGGATGTCGAAAAGAGTCCATCAAACGCTATTAATAAATTTCAAGATCAGTTTCAGTTAGTTCTTCACTCTGATACAGGGTTCAGCTTAACCTTTCTCCTTTGGAGGCTTCAATCAATTGGTAACACTGCAGCTGCTCTGCCCAGTAAGTTTCTTCATCATACAAAGGGTCCTTAGCCTAGCTGATCATTCATTATGCTGAATATCAGCCAAATTCTTCTTATATTTAATCAAGAAAGATTTTCCACTTTGCTAATGTAGGAAAGAATTACATTCCAAGCACTTAATTTATAAATAGCACCCTTAACAGCACACTCTCCCTTACTTTCAACACAAACTGAACTTTCCTATATCGCCCATTTTTAATTGTATACCTGAGCCTTTAGAAGAGTGGTCACGTTACATATATGTGGCACTATGATTCCACTTTAACTCCCACTGCTACGTTCTATGAAATCCTGTGGTTTGTATGATGAGCACTAGAGCAGTGGTTACCCATTTCTGTCCCACCAGATGTTTTGGATCAACAAGCAGAACCCCTGACCATTGGCCATGGGTATTGACGTCTAAGGAAACTCTGAAGGCTCAAAAGTTGAGAACCATTTCACTAGAGCACTCTGGCTGAGAATTCTAAATACTCTCCCATAAATTCCAAATCCTAGAATTTCAGAGGTTGTTTTAGTGTTACTGGGGCTGTACAAGTGATATTAACTTTGATGTTCAACAGTCAAGAATCTAGAACCACAGAGTTGCAACAATCCACAAGAGCCATCCAGTCTAAACCACTGCTATGCAGGGGAACACACCAAAAGCAGTCCTGGCAGATGACCATCAAGCCACTGTTTAAAGAAAACTTCAGCACATTCCTAGGCCACATGTTCCACTATTGAACAGATCTTACCATCAAGACATTTTTCCTAGTGTTTAGGTGGAATCTCTATTTTTGCAGTTTTAATCCATGTCCTAGAGTTCCTCTATGTAGCTGTAGAATCAATGCATCTTGACATATATGCTTTAATTTTCCTTGCCTCCATGCTACAGAATCCAGGGATTTGTAGTTTGGTAAGGGACTGCATCTTTTGTCGGAGAAGGCTAAAACCCTACCACTTTCTTTAGGCCCGTAGCCAGGATTTTGATTCGGGAGGGGCTGGGATTTTTGGTTCGGGGGGGGGGGGGGCTGAGTCTGGGTGAGGGGGGGATCTACCCTAGCAAATCTTTTGTATCGTTATCACAATACCCCCATGCATAGGGGATATATTGAGCATGGTGATCCGATCATGATATGAATAAACATAATAGTTTAAATTATAAATGTAAGGCTTTTTTGCGGACCACCCTGAGAATTTGGGGGGGGGGGGGGCTGAAGCCCCTCAAGCCCCCCCCTCCCCCCCCCCCCCGGCTACATGCCTGACTTTCATGATTCCATAGCATTGAATTATGGCAGTTAAAGTAGTGTCAAAGCACATTAATTCTACAGTGTAGATGCACCTCTAGTCTCTGGAGCAGCAGGAAAGCTGTCTCATCAATATGACATCCTTTCAAATATCTGAACTTCTTTCAGGCTTCCCATAAAACCTATCAGTTGTGATTGGAGTTTGCAACTGGTAACATTTAATATATCTCACACTCTTAACAGTGAGAAGTGGTGACATATAACAATTGCTTGTTGCAATTTTCCTGTCTTTTGTTTTAATTCCATAGTACAAATATATATAAACACCCCATGAGTTTTCTGAATCAAATTATTCAAAATCTGACTCCAAAAGTGGAAGTGAATTGCAGTGAATTATGTAGTTGACTGGAGCAGGTCTTGGGTTTCTAATTGTTATGATGCATTGCTATATATAATGGTATAGTTGTTCCTAGAAAGTTTGAACTAAAACCTGAAAAGGATTCACAGCCCCATTAAGAAAGGAAGTCACCAGCTGCCTCTGGTTGGGCAGTAGAGATAGGAGAAACCATTGCTTTCATGGTTTGCTTCTTGGCAACGTCCGGTTGCCCACTGTGAGAAGCAAAATGCTGGACTAGATGGACCATTGGTCTGGTCCAGCAAGATTATTATTGTTTTGGATCTGGATGGAACAGATCTTCTGGCAAGGATTTCAAACTTCCAATTCAAACTAATCAGCTTTATTTAAGGCAATTAAGCAGATACAGAGCTCAAAAACACATTCACTTTCCACATCCCACTCCATTCACTATCTTTAAAGTAGAGGAGAAGAAATGCAGGACCCTAATACAGCAATAATTCTATCCGAAAGCTACAAGCTGCACACACTTGCTTGTAAGTAAACACCATTGTTCTGAAAAATGTCACATAGGAATGGAAGCGATAAATTCAAATTACGTTTGTTGATTGCCAATAATTAATGGCTGCTGAACATTCTGATCCTTCACATGGACTCTTAAATGGAGGCAGGCTCTCTACGTGACAGATGCCCTTCTGTGAATTGGCATGAGAATGCAGCTGGTTCCCTTAAAGGAACAGTTTTCTGCAGTGCAGATGGAAATCAAGCCATAAATTATATGTCCATGTGCCATCCGTTGCTTGGCACAGCTCCTGTGTTAGTGACAACAGTCTGAATGGCTCCAAAGAGCACGTATTTGATCATAGGGAGAAGGCATAAAATGTTGACTCTCTTGTCAACACTAAATTGTTGCTTTTGTACTTCTCCAAGGTGGCAATGTTCTGCTTATTCAAATAAATTTAAAAAATATGTGTTGCAATATATATCATTAAAAAAAATAAACACACAACCAGGAATAACAAAGTTGAAAACATTTACAGGAATTTGGGCTGTATTTGGGTTTTATATAGAGTTCCTCTATATACCCAGTGGCATGGTAAATCAGGCAAACACATTCACAGAGAACTTAACATGCCCTAAAATATTAGCAAGTAGCTAGTATGTTAGGTGGATGCTTGCTGTTCTTCTTGGTGCATCTACACCAGGGGTCCCCAAACTAAGGCCCGGGGGCTGGATGCGGCCCTCCAAGGTCATTTACCTGGCCCCCGCCCTCATTTATAATATAATATTTTTATATCATTTTAAATAATATAATGTATTGTATATACATATAATATTGATAATAATATTATAATGTTATACAATATAATACTAATAATAATACCATATAATAATATTAATTATATGTTATATATTACATATAATATTACAGTATAGTGGTATAGTTCAATATAGTAATATATAATGCTAATATTGTGATATGCTAATAATATAATATATTGTATGTACATACAGTTGCTCTGGAGTGAGAAGGTGAGAAGGGCAGGAAATAAATGTAATAAATAATGTAGTAAATGAATAAATAAATAATTTTAGACTTAGGCTCGCCCAAAGTCTGAAATGACTTGAAGTCAAACAACAACAACAATCCTAATTAACTTGACTATCTCATTGGCCAGAAGGAGGCCCACACTTCCCATTGAAATCCTGATAGGTTTATGTTGTTAACTATTGTTTTCATTTCTAAACATTGTATTGTTCTTTTGTTGTTGTTGTTTTGCACTACAAATAAGACATGTGCAGTGTGTACAGGAATTTGTTTGGTTTTTTTTTTTCAAATGATAATTCGGCCCCTCCACAGTCTGAAGGATAGTGGACCGGCCCCCTGCTTAAAAAGTTTGAGGACCCCTGATCTACACTATAGAATTAACGCAATTTTACAGCACTTTGAGTGCCATGGCTCAATGCTATAGGATCATTGAAGTTATAATTTTGTGAGACTCAAGCACTCGAAGGCTAACGATATTTTAAAACTACAACTTACATGATTCCATAGGATTGAATCACGGCAGTTAAAGTGATCTCAAACTGTATTCATTTGACAGTTGGAGATGCATTATGAATTAAGATGAATTATTACTTCCATTGGGTAGAATTGTTAATGTTTGACTTCAATATGCTGGGGAACAGAGGTTTGGAGGGATTGCATTTAACATTATCTTGGAGTCAGGACTCAAAAGAATACTATCAGTTTTAATTAGCAAGCATGCTGATGATATCTGCCACCCCCATCACTCTTCCCTTTGAATTTAGATGGAAGAATCACAATTGCTTGTATGTAGAATGAGGGATTTCCCAGTAACAATGCATTTTTGTGAGCTATCTCCATAGCAAAGTATTTGGGGTTGACTTGGCCTTAGATGGGAAACTGAAGCCCCTTCTACATTGCCATATAAAATCCAAATTATCTGCTTTGAACTGGATTATATGGCAGTGTAGACTCATATAATCCAATTCAAAGCAGATAATGTGTAGAGGGGCCTAAGACTCATTGGCTTAACAAAATACCTGCTGATGGTACTGATTGAACAGTGAAAGAAATAATTTGAGATATGGAACAACAGATCTACTGGCATTTTGGACTCTTGGGTGTTGGTGCTATCTGAATTGTCATAAAAAGCACGATATAGTAGGCCCTCCATTTTCACTAGAGTTAGGGATGCAAAAGTGGAAAAACCATAACTTAATCAAAATATTGTTGTTTTTAACTTGGCAGGATACTACTGTACTAATCCCTATGGTCCTCCAGCAAGTTCCATGAGATGTTGTCTATAGAATCATTTTGGAGTACTTACAAATGCCTAGAGAAGTTTTCTCTCGTGCAACTTTTCTCTCGTGCAACTTTTCTCCCTAGTGCAACTTCGATTTGATCCTAGTGCCATGCTGATCAAATTGTGCCAACCTAGAGATTTCTAGAGGGAACACATTATTCAAATCTGCATATAATCAAACCTGCAAAAGTTAAGCCCTCAAATGTGGAGAGCTAACTATACTTTAAACTTCTCCACAACAGCATTGAGCCAGGTTGCCTCTACATAGCCACATAATCTGGATCAGAATAAAAGAAATCCAGAAAGAAATCCAGTTCCACTCCAAAGAGTCTCCACATGCACACATACACACAGGAACCATGAAAAAGCTCCACAAAGCTCTCCTCATGCTGAATCAATCTGATGAAACATTGTTTTTCCTTACCCCATCTGGAGAAATCTGCTGAACTATAACAGCCCATCAGATGAGAATCAACAATGGATCTCATTTTCAGACTCAAAAAACAAGTTCTTCTTCATAAGAGAGAGAAAAGGTGGTTTATTTACCTTCTGCAAGTACCATATCTGGTTCCTTTATCCAAATTTTCCAGAAGTGACATTGTTTTATACAAATGCTGTACACATTCCTTCCTAATTTTTGCTCTGCAGGATTCATATATTGATCAGCAGCAGTGTATTTTACTACCAATTTCAAACTTTCTCCTGACTTTTTAAACACGTGTTTTCCATGTGAATGTGTGTTGCAGTGTGCATTAGAGGTATGCATTTTCTAACCACCCGCTTCTGGATTTTACATCATTCTGGATTTTACAGCATATGTAGATAGATAGGCCTTAATCTCACCATATAGGACTTTTCTTATGGGTGAGGAAACACAATATCAGCTCATCCTCATTAAGTTCAGAGTGTATCTATACCATGGCTCAATGCTATGAAATCATGAGAGTTGTAGTTTTACAAGGTCTTTCACCTTTTCTGCCAAATAGTGCTGGTGCCTTAAACTTTCATGATTCCATAGCATTGAGATATGACAAAGTGATGTCAAACTGCATTAGCATACAACATGGATGAATCCTGAGTCTCTGACTAAGAGAACCCCTTTTTCCTACAGCTAGAAACACGTATTGCTTAATTAAGTGTATACCTCTATTCGTATAGCTGCTCAGGTCTCCTTTCTGTCCAAGGATGTGAACACATTGTCAATGAAATCTTATAGGTAAATGTCGCAAGGCAAGTGACAAATCTATCAAATATATTGTTCTATAAAATCATGGTGGCACAACCTTTGTCAAACTATAGAATGGCTGAGCATGAAGACTTATAGCTCTTCTAAATATAATACTTTGATTTCTAGGAACCATTCATAAAGTATGTCATGAATTAAGGTATAGGAAGCAAGGCTGCTCCAGAAGGAGGGGTTAAAATGGTAATGGATCTTGTGATCTATTTCCTGTCCACAGGATGACAATTATTCTTTCCTTGTTTGACATTCACTTGGCTTTCCTTCTACCTGCCATTTTATTATCATCTCCCACACAGACATATGCTTCGAAAGAATTCTACTGGGTAATACTCACTAGACCTGTCAGTGTAGAGAGCACTTTAATTTGATTAACCTTGACAGTTTGGTCTGGATTTTTTAAAAGACGACTCACCTTTTCCCCTTGAGACATTTTTGCTTTGCTACATTTTGCTTCGTTGTGTTTTGAGAAATACCCCACCCATCCAGAGCAGTTTTCTGAAAATTCTTCCACAATTAAATATGTAGATTTTTTGTGATTAACATATATGGAAACTAAGACAATGTATCAGTTAAGAACAATAAAGAAATACCTGAACAACAGAAAGAAGAGTAACAAAATAAAATCAAAGAACCTAAAGACATAATAGCTGGGACATATATTTCAGATAGACTGAATAATTTTGAAATGGCTGAAATATTTTCTCCCCGAATATTAAACTTATTGGCCGGGCTTTAACACAGCTGGTAAATCACCAGCAGCAATAAGATCTACCAACCGAAAGATTGCCAGTTTAAAGCCCCAGGTTGGAGTGAGCACCTGACTGTCAACCCAGCTTACTTTTTAGCTAAGCAGTTTGAAAACAGCTTAGAGCTGTAAGTAGAGAAATTAGGTACCACTAAAAAAAGTGGGGGAGGTATTTTACGACACCATAAAAAAAGACCAGAAAATGCCTGGCAACCAAAAGGAAGGAGGAAATCCTGATGGCTCGTAGTCATAGGAGATTGAGCAATAGCACTCCCCTGTAGCTGGATTCAAGCAAAACTTCCAAGGCGTCAAAGCTGGAAGTCAGTACAACATACCTCCTTTCTGTCTGTTCTGTCTTGTCTGTCTATACAAATGGCATTGAATGTTTGCCATGTATGTGTACTGTGATCCGCCCTGAGTCCCCTTGGGGAGATAGGGTGGAATACAAATAAGGTATTATTATTGTTATCATTATGACTAATAATTTAATATATTCCACCATAGGTAAAATAAAAACCGCCCATTTCCAAATGATAGTATATTCTTGTTTATGTTTATTATGCTTACTTTCACCATTTAATAATTGGGTGACTAAACATGCTGGTTTAGGACCCAAGAGTTTTAGTTGATAGCATGTCCCCTCTGAATGAATGCCTGGAGGAAGTAATGGGCTGGATGAGGAAAAACAAATTGAAACTGATTCCAGACGAAACAGATCTGCTCACCATCAAGGGTCCTAATCTGGGGATGGAGGTGTGACAACCACTTCTGGATGGAATTACACCCCCCCCCCACACACACACACACACAAAGACTGTGTTTGCTGCCTGGGAGTGCTCTCGGATACATCCCTCCAAATGTTAGCCTAGGTAGGTCAGGAGTACTTACTGTAAGCTTAGCTCATATGGCAGCTGCACCCCTTCCTAAATTTAGAGGACCTAAAGATGGTAGTGCACACACTGGTAACCTCAAGGTTGGACTTCTGCAATGCGCTTTACATTGGGCTACCTTTGTACTAAGTTCGGAAACTCCACTTGGTTCAAAATACGGCAGCCAGATTGATTACAGGAGTGAGCATATTACACCCATACTAAAATCACTCCACGGGCTGCCAATTAGTTTCTGGGGAAAATACATACAAAGTATGGATATTGACCTTTAAAGCCCTGCGTTGTTTGGGTCCAGGTTACCTACAGGATCACTTTCTCCCATACAATCCTCCACAAAAATTGAGGTCCTCTGGGGGCAGCTACTCCAACCAGCTGTTACCCAAATGACGACCATTACTCAGAAGACCTTTTCATCAGCTGCCCCAGAACTGTTGGAAGAGATCCAACAGCTAAATGAGCTGTCAGAATTTAAAACACATCTGAAGGTCTGTCTCTTCCTACCCAGTCCAATTTAACTATGACTTTTAAATCACATTCTATGTTTATTGTGTTTTAACTTTTGTTTCATATATTTTAATTTATGTATGTTTATATGCCTTTATGGTTGCATTTTAACCACATTTTAATATGTGATTTTATAGATGTATGTTCTGTGCCATCTCGAACTGAAAGGAGATATGGGTGATAAATAAAAATTTATTATTATTGTTATTGTTATCGTTGTCGTTGTTGTTGTTGTTGTTGTTATTATTATTATTATTATTATTATTATTATTATTATTATTATTATTATTATTATTATTATAGTTGAATTTCCACAAAGCCCATAAATTAAAGACAAAGCTAAATTCTTATGGGCCATCTTCTTTAATCGGTAACAGTGTTGTCGATGTCAAAAACTGCTTTTTCTCAATGCTTTCACAGAGGATGCTCCCAAATTGTAGCACTTTCATTCCCAGTTGTCCTCCTCCCTGCTGTCTGCCAGCAAGTAAACACCTTTTTAGTCAAGGAATCATTTGGTTTTTAATATGTTGCAGTAGATGGAGCTTTTAATTTTGTCATGTTTCTATTTTATTTTGTTTTCATTTCTAAACTGCTTTTAACATGCATTTTAGTCTGTGTGGTTTAAAAATAGAATTCATTTTGTTTTAACTTTTCTACTAAGAGGATATTTTAAAAAGTTGTACCATGTTTTCACATGTGCGCACACACACATATATACATACCGTACATACACAAATACATACACACACATGTCCACATTGTACACTATCTAGAATCCTATCCTGAAAGAAAGGTAGAATATAAAATAAATAAATAAATATTTGCCAATTTATTGTCCATTTTAATTTTATTTTTAGACCAAAATCCAGAAATAGAAATCTCAACTCATATTCTCCTGGTCCTTCATTGCCTTATTAAACATTTGAACCTTTCTATATCATTACTATATTATTCTCTCCTTATTATCCAACATATTCACTTATCCAACATTCTGCCGGCTTGTTTATGTTGGATAAGTGAGACTCTATTGTATTTATAAGCAGTGTGTTGTCGAAGGCTTTCATGGCTGGGATCACAGGGTTGTTGTATGTTTTCCGGGCTGTATGGCCATGTTCCAGAAGTATTCTCTCCTGACGTTTCACCCACATCTATGGCAGGCACCTCACAACCTCTCAGAATACTTCTGGAACATGGCCATACAGCCTGGAAAACTTACAACAACCCTTTATAAGCAGAGTTTTTTTCGGGCTTATCTTTGAAAGGTGCCTGCATACAGAGCATATTGTTATCCACTAGGGTTTGGTTCCAGGATCCCCCAAGGGTGCCAATATTTAGGATGCTCAAGCCTGATTATATACAATTGTGTAGTAAAAATGCTGTCCCTTATATAAAATTTCAAAATCAAGGTTTTCTTTTAAATTTTATTTTAAAAAATATATGTTCGAGCTGTGGATGGTAGAATCTCTGAATGCAGAATCTGTTAATATGGAGGACTCGCTTTACTTTGAATTACCTTGATGTGTTATTTTCATTATGCTCATCAAACAGCTTTTATTTAATTCCCTATCATAAAAATATCTAACCATTATGCTAACTTTAATGTTCGAAGCTATGGAAAAAAAGATCAGCTCCATCAGCCCAAGGATATACAAGCAGCAAATCCATTGTCTGATTACAAAAGAAAATAATTTGAAGCAACAAATATTCCAATTCCCTCTTGAAATCTATGGACCTCTGTTCTCTTTTGCTTCATCATATCCCACTTATTGCCTTTTTCTTTGTTTCTTTTCTTTCTAAATGCCAAGAGTTTTGAAAAGCTGGAGTTATTCTATGGGCTTAATTTTTATACACAAACCTTGGGCTGTGTCCTTTAAAAAGTACAAACATGTTATTGTTACTCCACATCCTTTGAATCTCTGCAATGAGGTTGGTGTTTTGAACCATTTGATTTTGTCTAGACAGCAGGCATGGTTGGAAATTTCACTGCTATGAAGGTGTCAAAGCCACCAATTCCCACAGCTGCTCCAAGTTGTACAGGCACTCTTCAATTACCAAACCTTTGAAGAAAGAGGATCCGACATCACAAAACTCTTATTCAACTTAGAGAAACTGCTGGATGAATGATGTTAAAAGTAATAGTGGCTTTGCCACCATTTAAGCAGCCTTCCCTAATGCACAGTGCAAGTAGTGTTACTAGAGATCCTGCATTGTTTCTTCTTATCGACATGTGGTCATTTGTTCTTCCACACCTTTTAGATGCTTGATGTTATGCATGTCTTCTTTTCCCCCCACTTATA
Organism: Anolis carolinensis; assembly: GCF_035594765.1. Classification (NCBI taxonomy): domain Eukaryota; kingdom Metazoa; phylum Chordata; class Lepidosauria; order Squamata; family Anolidae; genus Anolis; species Anolis carolinensis. Next base: position 259,897,297 of record NC_085843.1, on the reverse strand, counting down.
TTTGTGTTAGGACTATAAGGTCTCAGGGACTGGACTCAGATCTCAGGGGAGGAATCCCAGGGTGAAAACCACCTTTAACATGACATGCCTCAGAGTCTTATTAATCTTATACTGAGGTATAGTCAATCTATTTGTATTGTGCTTAGTAGGGTTGGGCAAAAATCTCGGAAACCTCGTAATTCAGATTAAAACCATATTTAATCTGACTTGTGAACGTGGTTCCGATGTGAGTTATCACATTGGATCTAACCCGCAATTTTGAAGTGTTGTAGCCAAATGTTTTTAATGGCTTCATTATTTGATCGGAAATGAAGCCAATTTTTTATGCAACCAAACTTGTTTGGGAGCGGAGCGCAGCTTAGCTTGGGCTTGCCTCTCTGACCAATCGCAGTGCACGTTCATGTAATGGGAGGGGTTTGTACATCCTCCACGTCCCTCCATACGTGCCTCCTTGAAAAGCGCCTGTGGAGCGCCATGAGGCTACAATTCACGTCAGGGCGTCAGAGAGGGAGGGAGCTTGGGTCCAGCTGGCTGGCTGGCTGGCTTTGGGCAGCAGGTGGCTTTTTTACTCCTATGACATTTGGAGCACTTTGCAGCACCATTGCTGCATGTAAATTATTAGAAGTTAACTAAAGAAAAGTTTTATTTTTGAGAAGAAAGTTGTGTGGGTTGGGAGAGGGAGATTGGACTGGGTGTCTGCTGTCCACCAATTTCTCAGAAACAAAGTTTCTGAAGTAGAACAAAGACTTTCAAAGTTAAGACAACCCAATGAAACAGGAAATAACACTTTCAAACCAGGAACAGATTTCTGCAACCATTAAAAATGTTTTTTATAAAAGCTTTGAAAATTCACCAAAAATCAGAGGATAAGGGAAACGTGCTGACATTTGGTGAGCTAGCAGTGGTATATGTGTTCTACCTCTGTACCAAGTTTAATCAGGATAGCTCAAAAAATGAGGGCAGGAGAGTCCTCTAAAGTTCCCCCCTCCAGTGCTGTTTTTTGCCATTGCGCCTGTGCGTCCGCCATTAACGAATCAATAACGAATATTCTGAATTTTTGGAAAGTTCTGAAATTTTTGCTTCAAAATTTGGAAATGACTTTAGAAACTAAATGCCAGCATCCCCTGCTTTTGGAGTGAGTATTGAACCTTTTTTTTTCATGGATCGCATATGCCTAGTGCTTAGACTATAACATAGCTGGAGAAACCAGGGGAAAATAATCACATGCTTGATCATAATGAGGTATACACATTCAATAGTATTCCTGTACCTTTGGTAAAGTGAACAATAAAAATGATTTACAATTTTTTTTAAAAAAAAGGACATGTCTGTCTACCCATTATTATGTGTTATGGGAACCACATGATCTCCTTTACCTGAAATACTAAGAAAGCCAGGTTTCAGTGTTGATGGAGTGTTGCAGGTAACAAGAGATAGAATAGCTATTGTACAATCCAAGGTCAAGAAAGTCATTCAGCAAAAACAGATGTCTGGAGTTATTCATAATGAAGTAACCAGCTAATCCCTTCAAGAAGAAGGTAAACATAGCAAAAGATGAGAGCCAAGAATGGCATTGTTTTCAACAAAAAGTGGGCATTCTCGTCTGTCTTTAAAATAGCAGCTCCTTTATTGTATTTAATAACATTCTTTAGCTGTGTTCTTCACAGAACCATGATTGCAACCTCATGTTGCATTTCAGTGGAAGAATCAAGGACATAAACCTAAGCTTCTGCCTTTTGCTGGAAGGTGGCAATGGATGAAGGGGGCTTTCCCTTTCCCTATGTTCCAATCTTGAAATGACCTGTTGAAAAAACAGAACTTGGCTGGTCTTCACTCATCTGCTATATCTTTTCAAATGGTAAGTCAGCTATCTCTTCTTTTTCAAAACCGTACCCCACTTCTGCAGTTCTCAATGGAGGAGGAGGAAACTCAGTTGAGAGTACTACCATCAAAGGTCTCTGTGTGTTTCCCCATTTGTTAAACTTGGGCATCAATGAGATGTCAACAGGCCTGTCCTTGGTTGTTGTACTTTGTAGTGGTTGTTGTAAAATGGCTAGTTCAGGATTATTTCAAAAGGTTGTCCAGTTCCAGCTGTAGTTCCTCTCCTCCTCCTAAGAATACATCAGAAGAAAAAATGACCAGGTTGGGAAAGGTTAGTACATATCTGGGGGCCCTTTCACACAGCTCTATATCCCAGAATATCAAAGCAGAAAATACCACATTATCTGCTTTGAGCTGGGTTATCTGAATCCACACTCAGATAATGTGGGATTTTCTGCCTTGATATTCTGGGATATAGAGCTGTGTGGAAGGGCCCTCTTCTTCTTCATTCACTCAGTCATTTCCAACTCTTCGTGACCTCATGGACCAGTCCATGCCAGAGCTCCCTGTCGGCCATTGCCGTCTCCAGCTCCTTCAGGGTCAAGCCAGTCACATTATCCATCCATCTTGCCCTTGCTCAGGCTCTCTTCCTTTTTCCTTCCATTTTCCCCAGCATCATGATCTTTTCCAAGCTTTCGTGTCTTCTCATGATGTGGCCAAAATACTTCATATTTGCCTCTAATATCCTTCCCTCCAATGAGCAGCCAGGCATTATTTCCTGGAGGATGGACAGGTTGGATCTTCTTGTGGTCCAAGAGTCCTAGGAGACCTCTTTCCATGTCTAATTAAAGTAAATCTAGTAACAATTTTGGCAGTAAGAGAGAACTGTTATGGCAATTCATATACAGCTGACCATCTCTGGATGTTGTTCCATTACAGAAATGTTATACTACAGACCCCAGTTATGACTATCAAGTCTTGACCATTTTCCAAAGTAGGCTCAAATTCTAAACTAGTTCTAGTAAAAGTCAACAAAGAAGTCAGAAAAGCACACACTTGAAGAGAAGATGTTGGTCCCAGGATTAAATGAAGATATCGGCAAAGCAGCAAATACAGTAGAGTCTCACTTATGCAACGTAAACGGGCCGATAGAACGTTGGATAAGCAAATATGTTGGATAATAAGGAGAGATTAAGGAAAAGCCTATTAAACATCAAATTAGGTTATGATTTTACAAATTAAGCACCAAAACATGTTATACAACAAATTTGACAGAAAAAGTAGTTCAATACGCAGTAATGCTATGTAGTAATTACTGTATTTACGAATTTAGCACCAAAATATCACGATGTTTTGAAAACATTGACTACAAAAATTTGTTGGATAATCCAGAACGTTGGATAAGTGAGTGTTGGATAAGTGAGACTCTACTGTAGTGTTTTTCCCTTGATGTGTGCATGTGCAGTGCCCAGAGTCAATCAAGTTATTATTTTGTTATCAGAAGTAGAAAATTTCGCAAGCATCTCTTGCTTTTGTGGGAACAAAAATTTACATGAAATAACTAACAATTTACTGCCCTTCGGTGACATCCCAATTCAGTAGCCCAAGGTAGCTGCCAAACTTTGCCCCCAAAGGTGAGATTTTACCAGAGGTGAGATAAGTTGGTCAGTCTATGAGTGGAGCTGGATGTGAATGTTTTATAAAGTTGGTTCAGAATTGAAGCCTGGAGGCCATTCTTCATCTACTGCCCTAACATAGCACAAGATGAAATTGCATAGCTTCAGTGTCAGAAACTGATGAGCATCATGCATCGTTCAGCTGTCTGTTTTGACTTTCTGAGTATCCCTTTCCCACCTTGTCCTGTACTTGCTCACCCCATTAGCCTCCTGCCAGTCCTTGAATGCCTGTGCAGTCAGGATTTATGTATGGAATGGAGTGAAAGAAGAACAACTTGTTTTTTATTTTCAATTTTTTACCTCAAAAGGTGTTAGAGTTTAATCTTCCTGGTTTTCTGAGGAATGAGAGGGTTAGTAGCTATGAAAGTGTCAAAAACTTGCTGCAACTCTAGTCTGAGTTCTGTTTCCCAGTCTTGTATCTTCAAGCAAATATAGCAATCTAAACTGGGAGTGGAGATCATGATGTTGAGAACTTCCAGAAGCCCTTTGGGTATATGACTTTGTGAATTGTAAGGAAGGCTGGGAGCTGCAGTCCAAAATCATCCAGTGAGCTCCCTACTTTGAAGCTGTATAATTCTTTCCACTGAACAGAATTTCCTAGGGTCAGGTTGGCACCTGTGCATTAAGAAGCGAAAGCAGAGTGTGTTAGAAAAAAATGTATGACAGCACTGATCTGCCCTGCTACATTCTGACCCCCCCCCCAATTTTTTTATAAGAAACAAATTAGAATAATAGTGATACACTTTGGCAATGGGGCTGTGACAAGTGTATCCATAATCCATCCCTGCCCCACTTACACACCATTTCCCAATCATGTCTGATTGCTTCGTGTCAGTCAAACAGCTCTAGTGTAGCGGATTAGCCTACCTTACAAGGTTGGTGTACAGGTAGCTTCAGGCCTTGCTTACAAAAGCTAAGCAGAGCAAAGGGGAGGAGTGATCAGGCTGCCATAACTGGAAAGGTAGTCTGATTGACTGATGTAAATGCAGGGAGTTGCTTAGCAACTGGAGATGGGCAGAGCCAAGGTGACAGTTGGAGCTATGCAGCCAGAGAATTAGTTCAGTTGGTTAGGGAGTTAGTTGCATGGTGTTTGGAGTTTGAAGATAGAGATAATTTTGGGAACTGTTATTAGATAGATACCTCTTTGAGGAATATAGTTAAGAGCCTTCAGGGAAGAAGGGATAAAAACTATATTGAGACTCTATAGTCTAGAGTGCTGGTGTCAAGTAACAGGAGAAAAGGTTTTAAAAAAGGTTTCATAGACCTGAACTGTAAAGGAACATATCTCCACAGAATTCAAGTTATAAAACCTAATCCTAAGAGTAAAGCCTAATCCTTTCTTGAAACCACTATGCATTTTTACTGTTCCAATATAAATAAACATCATATTCTTGTTTCACTTCATCTAAAGAGTTCATGTGTCTTCCTGACAATTCTAACAAAGAGGTGGCTGAGGTGTAAATAAATGGTGGCAGCAAAAGAAACCTGAATAGTTAATTGGCAGAAAAGAAGAAATATAATAAAAGGAACACATAACACATTATAGTATATATAATAAAGTTTGACATCTCCCCTGCCTGTCTTCGGCCACGGGTCTTCTGCATCTAGCAATTTATCTTCCTCTTGTGCTGGTCTTCTGTAAAGCTAATGAATCTTAATTGACCACTTGAACCCAAACCACCATAATGCACTTTGTAATAATAAAAAAGGGTATTTCTTATTACTGGTTATACTCTGTCCCCTGATTCTACAGAATACAGAAAACTTACACTTTCTTATATTGAATTAGCCCACTAGTGCCTCTAACCTAGTATTGGAAACTCTGACTGATGGTAACATATCTTAGCTTTGGGCAGGATTTTGTCCAATCTCCTATTAAACCTAGTAGTCCCCTCCTCAAGTACAAGCTGGCTCAATCCTGCTTGTCTTCCAAAATCAGAGGAGAATAGATGTATTCAATATGGCACAGTGGTGCAAGGGCGTTCAAGTTAATACAGTCATCACTTTGATGCAGATATTGGACAAATGTTGCTGACCTTTGCTCCTTTCTAGCTTGATGATTCTGTAAAATGTCTGGCCATATATAAGACTAAACCCAAATTCATTTTGAAGTATTGATCTGCTTTGCCAAGCATAACTACAGATATCTGCTTGCTACTGAGCTGAATCTGCTTGCCATGCACCCAAACCGTATAACTGAATTGTTGGTGGCATAGAGAGGCTGAGAGCACAGTTGAAAGATAGCATTATGCACCTGCCTGCAGTTATGATTTCCTCCAGCATGGGCTGTCAGCTTACCCCTTTGATCACCAAGACATCTTCTAAATATATAGCATTTATTCTTATCAAAAGGCACACTCTGTGCTAAGATGTCTGCAATTCATCAGGTGATTGTAGAACAGAAGTGGCATTTGATGCAAGAGTATGACAAAAAGATAAAGGGGGATGCCAGATCTCTTATCTGATGCCCTCTTTGCCAGCTTCCATGCAAAAGTAGCCTTATATGCAGGTAGATTGTGGGGAATATTGGGCCTTTTTGAAATACCATTGCATTGTCCCAGCTTTGAGACCTAAGGTATCAAGTTTGGAATGGCAAATGAATGTGTAGTAATTCATAAATTCCATTGATGCAGTGAGTCTAGTCTAGCTAGAACCAATAACAGGATTTCATCCCTAGAGGACTGCTGGGATCCCAAATGTAGTCCCAAAGTAGCCACCTTAAAAGATAAGTTTGGCAGACTATTTTTTTTTTATTTACAGTATTTATATTCTGCCCTTCTCACCCTGAAGGGAACTCAGGGTGGATCACAATGTACACATACATGGCAAACATTCAATGCCATATGAACATAGATACATAGACAAAGACAGAGACGCAGAGGTAATTTAACCTTCTCCAGCTTCCAGCTTCCTGAGGGGATGCTCGATTCCAGCCACAGGGGGAGCAGCTGCTTCATCATCCACTGTGACATCTTGATGGATACTTCCTCATTCCAATGGCTGCTGGATGGTTTTTATGGTGTTGTAAATTAGTTAAATTAGCCTCACCACAAAGCAGTACCTAAATTCCTACTTGATAGATGGAACTATCTTTTGGTTGCTTATGTCAACATCGAGCAGGGGCTATTTTTTATTTTAATGGTCAGGTGCTCACTCCGGGCGGGCTGGCCTCGAACTCATGATCTCTTGGTCATAGTGATTTAATGCAGCTGGCTACTTAACCAGCTGCGTCACAGCCTGCCTCCTGCTCAATATGGAAGATAGCAAGGTGGGAAATAATAAGCACATTTCCAGACTGGCATCTATAGGGTCATAGGTTTGCCAGAATGGATCTGAGAGGAGATGTCTGTGTATTTAATCCTTAACACAGCTTGGAATAGGCCTTTGGTCTTTAACTGGGGACAGAAAGAGCTTTTAATGTGGTGTGGTTTTTATATTGATTTTAAGATGCTCCAGATATTTTCATATGCCTGTCTATTTATTTTTCCACATTGTATTCTGCATATTATTGTAACTTAATTTTATTTTAATTCTACATGTACCTTGGCTTCTATCTTGTGAGAAAGTCAGGATATAAAGCAAACAAAAAACAAACGTTCCAAGCTCTGCTATTGCTACTGACTTTGCAACTTAGTAGGAGAGCTATGTCTGACTCCAGAATCCCCAAACCTACTCCTTGTTATTGCTATTTGCTTGTCTGCCTTTCCAAGGTGAATGAACACCGGCAAGAATAGTGAGGGAGAATCAACCTCAGCTCCTTCCTTTGGCTTCTGAGATGTGGAGTATATTTCATCATATCAAATTTTGGTCCACTTATTATTTTGCATTAAGACTGTTGAATATCTCCTATGTACATTTTAGTTCCTAAAGTAACCATTCTTAAAGGCAATGCCAAAGCCAGGATGCAATAAGAAATTGCTGAAATGCCATTACAAAGACTGGTTTGGAACCTAGGTTTAACTCAACCTCACTCCACTCCTGTAGAAAATGGAGCACATACTCAGATTGTAACTAGCTTGTTTCTGTGTAGGAAGAGTTGATTTCCACATATCAGAAGCTGAAGGAAGGGGCTGAGGTCCATTCTCCCTGTTCTTGGGGCACAGATTTTATTTTGGCACAAAGCTAGGCTTGTATAGGGCAATGCAAAGTAATTCCCAACATCCTTAACCTCCCCTCCAGATTTTGCATCTCCATTCCCTCCTCCCTGATCATCAACGAAGAGTGAATTCCGGGATGAAGACTTATCACACAGCTTTCTCAAACTACAGAGCAGCAGGAGAAAACACCTGCAGGCAAAGAGAGTGGAAAGTACACAAATATCTTTCTGTAGCTCCAGATCTGCTTGGGAGCTTCCCCCACCCACCCACTGCTTTAGATAAAATTGAATTTCAAAGAAAGAGAGGAAAAACCACAATTGGATCCCAAGAGAACCTCAAAAGATTCACATTCTGTATCCTCATTAGAAGTGATCTGGATCTCAGCAGGCAAGGAAGGACTTGTTTATTTTTGCTGAGATACCCAAGTAACATAATGGATTAGAATCAATGTTTGCATCTTTTATGTATCAACAATATTTAAATGTGTAGTATATCAGTCTTTTTAGAGAGCCAGCATGGTATCCTGGTTTTAGCACTGGACTATGATTCTGCAGACAAGATTTTGAATCCCTTCTTGGTCATGAAACTCACTGGCTGACCTTGAACAAGTCACACTCTCTTAGGCAAAAAAAGAAGAAGAAGAAGTCAATGACAAATTTCTTCTAGACAAATCTTGCTAAGAAACCCCTTTGATAGCTTTGACAGTGTCATCGTAGGACAGAAACAATGTGAAGGCACACAATAACAATAAAACTGGAGGTTGAAAACACTTTTGGCATTTTATCTGCTGCTGGTTCTCTGGCTCTGTTTTGGTATCCTCCACTATAGCTGGAAATCTGTTCAAGTGAATTGTGTTTTCAACAGCTAAAAGAAAAACTCCAAATATGGCACATAGAGAGTTATTTCCAAGTACGGAAGCCTAGGAACGGACAGTAGGAAAGCTTAGTTGAGTACAAAGGATCCTTACAAAGAAACTTTCATTATGGTACTTCCATAACACATGGAAGAAAATCAGTGAATAAAGTGCAAAAGCAGGTTGGCAACAGAGAGAAAACAAAAACACTGATCACAGATGAATTACACTGCTTTTAGGTAAACAATGAAAACATTGAAATTAGAATCATAGAATCATAGAATAGTAGAGTTGGAAGAGACCTCATGGGCCATCCAGTCCAACCCCCCGCTAAGAAGCAGGAAATCGCATTCAAAGCACCCCCGACATATGGCCATCCAGCCTCTGCTTAAAAGCCTCCAAAGAAGGGGCCTCCACCACAGCCCGGGGGAGAGAGTTCCACTGTCAAACAGCTCTCACAGTGAGGAAGTTCTTCCTGATGTTCAGGTAGAATCTCCTTTCCTGTAGTTTGAACCCATTGATAAAACATTTCTATACCTTGGCTTACTTTAAATTAAAGTGGAGACTGCAGTCAGGAAAACAGAAGACAACTAAGACTTGGAAGGGCAGCAATAAAGGAACTAAACGAAGTTCTCAAGTCTAAAGATATATGCCTGAATAGCAAATTCAGGATTGTCTGTGGTATTGTGTTTTTGATTTCTATGTGTGATTATGAAAAGTTGCACAGTGAAGAAAGCTGGAAGAGAAGCTCATTTGAAATGTGATGCTAGAGGAAAGATCTGCAGAGGACACTGCGGACTGCTAAAATGACAAATGCATCCTAGAGTTGAATCAAGCTTGCACTTTCCCTAGAGCAGTGGTTCCCAACCTTTGGGTCTCCAGGTGTTTTGGACTTCAGCTCCCATAGTTCGTAACAGCTGGTAAACTGGCTGGGATTTCTGAGAGGTGAAGTCCAAAACACCTGGAAGCCCAAAGGTTGGGAGCCACTGCCCCAGAGCCAAGGTAACAAAACTGAGGCTGTTGCATGTAACATGAGAAGACAGGACTCCATTAATACTTGTTGAGGTGGATAGCAGTTTAGATGTTGTTGGAGGCTGCAGTTTCCAGCCTTCTTGACTCTTAACCAGTTGGCTCAAAACATTGATAAGAGTTGGAGTCCAATAGTATCTGGAATGCTACAGAGTTCCCTCCTCTGTTCTAGATGAGTTTCTGCCTCCAGGTACCCCTGCTACTATGCTCAGTGGTAAAGGATGGTGGGTTTTATGATCTAAAAAACTTTAAAAGATCCCACATTTCTCATCCTTGCCTTGGACATGAGTAAGAAGATGAAGTCATAGAATCATAGAAACATGGGATTGGGAGAAACTACCATCAAATCTAAGCTCTTGCCATACAGTAATTGCTCATCTGCCCAAATTGCTTTATCTGTGCCAAATGAAACTTCATTGCAAATTAAATATGGAACAATAGAGTAATAGGCTAATATCTATTTCCAGAAAGGAGAGCCTTATTTGTTTATTTATTTATTCATGGTATTTATATCCTGCCCTTCTCACCCTGAAGGGGACTCAGAGTGGCTTTATAATAGGCAATAGTTTGATGCCACATAAAACAGGCAAATAATAAAATGATCAAAAAAATAAAATGGTCACAAACATTAAAAACAGGAAGATTAAAATATATAACATTAAAAACCAATTTTTAAAACCACATAATCTGAAACCATAGACAGAAACTGTGCCAGTCAAAATGCACATATTCCATCTTCACTTTTTGTTTCATGTCAGGAGCGACTTGAGAAACTGCAAGTTGCTTCTGGTGTGAGAGAAATGGCGTCTGCAAGTATGTTGCCCAGGGGACGCCGGGATATTTGATGTTTCACCATCCTGTGGGAGGCTTCTCTCATGTCCCTGCATGGGGAGCTGGAGCTGACAAATGAGAGCTCACCCCGCTCCCTGGATTCAAACCATTGACCTTTTGGTCAGCAGTCCTGCCGGCACAATCTTCACATATTTCACTGCATTACTGCTCAAAAGCATGGTCCCATAGACATGTTTTAAGTTTCTTTCTGAAGGTTAGGAGGGAGGGAGCTGACCTGATTTTGCTAGGGAAGGAGTTCCATAGCTGAGGGGCCACCACTGAGAAGGGCCTGTCACTCATCCCCATTCCTTTGTGCTGCCTGTCCTGGGACCCATGGACTTTGGCATGAGAAGCCATGCCTCTGAGCCTGGGTGCATCTACATTGTAGGATGGATGCACTTTGTCACCACTTTTAACTGTCATGGCTCAATGCTACAGAATCCTGGAAATTGTAGTTTTAAAAGGTATGTAGCCTTCACTTCCAAAGGGTACTGCCCAGCATTGATCCTTGGCAGCCAAACTGCCTTCATTCTAGAGCAGGCATGGGCCAACTTGGGCCCTCCAGGTGTTTTGGACTTCAACTCCCACAATTCCCAACAGCCTACTGGCTGGGTTGCTGTAAATTTTCTGGACTGTATGGCCATGTTCCAGAAGCATTCTCTCCTGATATTTCACCGACATCTATGGCAGACATCCTCAGAGGTTGTGAGGTATATAGGAAACTAAGCAAGGGAGGTTTATATATTTGTGGAATGTCCAAAGTGGGAGAAAGAACTTTTGTCTCTTTGAGGCAAGTGTGAATGCTGCAATTAATAACCTTGGTAAGCATTGAAAAGCCTTGCAGCTTCAAGGCCTGGCTGATTCCTGCCTGGGGGAATCCTTTGTTGGGAGGTGTAAGCTTGCTCTAATTGTTTCATCTCTGGAATTCCCCTGTTTTCGGAGTGTTGTTCTTTACTTACTCTCCTGATTTTAGAGTTTTTTTTAAAATACTGGTAGCCAGATTTTCTTCATTTTCATGGTTGTCTACATGCTTGTGGCTTTCAGTGGCTTCCCTGTGTTGTCTGGCATAGTGGTTGTTGGAGCGGCCCAGCATTTCTGTTTTCACAAATAATATGCTGTGTCCAGGTTGGTCCATGAAGTGCTCTGCTATGGTTGACTTCTCTGGTTGAGCTAGTCTGCAGTGCCTTTTGTGTTCCTTGATTGGTGTTTGGGCAATGCTGGGTTTGGTGGTCCCTATGTAGACTTGTCCACAGCTGCATGACATACGGTACCATCCCAGCACCATCCAAGAGAGCCAAAGAACAACACAACAGTTAGCGTGGAGTAAAAGGCAGTGTTTGTCTCTGCAGGCTGCCTTTGACCTCAGCTCCTGGTTACTGGCTCCTTAGTTTCAGGCCTGACTGTCTGGCTGAAGCAAGGCCCAGCAGAAACACTTGCTGCCTCCAGAGGCTGGGACATCAAAGGAGAATGCCGGCGGAGGCCCAGTCACGCAGCACCATCCAAGAGAGCCAAAGAAGACCTTAAGATCATGGCAGTAGGAGGGTGGGTCTAGTTGGGTGTATCTATATGCTGTTTTTATGTTTTAATATGTTAATTGTTTTAAATTGTATTCATATGTTGATTGATTCTAGCGATTTTATGTTATGTTTTATTCAATGAGGCATTGAATTTTGCCTAGATGTATGTTGTACACTGCTCTGAGTCCCCTGCAGGGCGAGAAAAGCAGGATAGAAATGAAGTAAATAACAATTAATAATAATCTATATATCTATATCTATATCCATAATAACAGTGAAAATCTGTATGTGTGTATGTGGCACAGGTGTCTGCTCATACAGACAGCCTCCAGCCTCCACAAACAGGCTATAGTTCTCAGTGCTGAGGAGCCAGCAAGTCACTCCCTTCCACTGACATTGCTGTTACAGCGAGCTCCATGAACATGTACTCCAACCCCTGCCAATGTCCTCCCCAAACGCTACAGCCCACCACCCAAGGAATGCTTTCATTTAAGGACCATTTTATCCTAGATTTTGCATTTCCCTCCACCACAGGCAGGCATCCCAGGGTTCTCCATTGGTGTGAAATTTGCATGCCCCTGCCTACTGCCCTTCCCTTTCAAATCTGTCTGCATAACAAACAGAGCAGAACTCAGCAGCAGCTACACTTACTGGAGGAGTTTGGGGATTGACTCCACATGGTGGAAGTCGTAGTTCACCCTGCATCAAGTCAGAGCACTGTGACTCCTACTGGGGAATTTAGAGGAGTTGTAATTCACCTACAGCCAGAACGCTATGAACCCAGCCAATGACGGATCTGGACCACACTTGGTACACAGAACCAAAATGGCCAACTTTGAATACTGGCAGGTTTGGGAGGATTGACCCACAACTCTGGGAATTGTAGTTCACCCACTCCAAACTGAGTATACCTAACATTCAAAGACAAATAATGTCTTTTTCAAATAACCCGGGCACTACTGGGTCGCATGGGACTTGCAGTACCTTCACTCACTTCCTGAGACCACTATGACCCCCACCAATGATTAATCAAGACCAAACTTGGCAGATAGGGCCCCCATGACCTACTCTACATCCTGGCGCTGTTTGGAGGGGGATGGACCATGAACGAAGGGACTTACATATGGGAGTTGTAGTTCACCCTCAGCCACTGAACCCAGCTGAAATTGGATCTAGACTACATCTGGAAAACAGAGAAACAATGCCTTTCTCAAATGACCCGGGCACTGCCGGGTCCCCAAGTTAGTAATAATAATAATAATAATAATAATAAAAGAAGACCTGGCTATGGCTCACGAATGGGACCCTGGAAGAAGGAGAGAGAAAGCCTGATCCTTGCAGCCCAGGAGCAAGCCATCAGAACAAATGCAATTAAGGCCAAGATCGAAAAATCAGCTGATGACCCAAAATGCAGACTGTGCAAGGAAACCGATGAAACTATTGACCATATCCTCAGCGGCTGTAAGAAAATCGCACAGATGGACTACAAACAGAGGCACAACTATGTGGCCCAAATGATTCATTGGAACTTATGCCTCAAGTACCACCTCCCAGCAGCAAAGAACTGGTGGGATCATAAACCTGCAAAAGTATTGGAAAATGAGCACGCAAAGATACTGTGGGACTTTCGAATCCAGACTGACAAAGTTCTGGAACACAACACACCAGACATCACAGTTGTGGAAAAGAAAAAGGTTTGGATCATTGATGTCGCCATCCCAGGTGACAGTCGCATTGACGAAAAACAACAGGAAAAACTCAGCCGCTATCAGGACCTCAAGATTGAACTTCAAAGACTCTGGCAGAAACCAGTGCAGGTGGTCCCGGTGGTGATGGGCACACTGGGTGCCGTGCCAAAAGATCTCAGCCGGCATTTGGAAACAATAGACATTGACAAAATTACGATCTGCCAGCTGCAAAAGGCCACCCTGCTGGTCTCTGCACGCATCATCCGAAAATACATCACACAGTCCTAGACACTTGGGAAGTGTTTGACTTGTGATTTGGTGATACGAAATCCAGCATATCTATCTTGTTTGCTGTGTCATAATAAAATAATAATAATAATAATAATAATAATAATAACCTGCTTTGATTGAAGTCAAAAATCAGAAACTCCTCAAAGCACAGCAGACAAAAAATCAGTACAAGAAAACCGCACTACAAACTAGAGCTGACAGCTGGCACAACAAAACATTGCATGGAAAGTTCCTTGACAAAATTGAAGGAAAAGCTGATAAGGTGAAGACCTGGCTCTGGCTCACAAATGGGACCCTGAAGAAGGAGACAGAAGGCCTGATCCTTGCAGCCCAGGAGCAAGCCATCAGAACAAATGCAATTAAGGCCAAGATTGAAAAATCACACTTGGGAAGTGTTCGACTTGTGATTTTGTGACACGAAATCCAGCATATCTATCTTGTTTGCTGTGTCATAATAAAATAATAATAATAATAATAATAATAATAATAATAATAATAATAATAAATAGGGTAGGCTCCAGCAGAGATGAGAGGCTCCCTCTTGTCCTTTACTGAACGTAGCATTTGTTAGGAAATGCTAACAATTGTGGGAGCTGAAGTCCAGAACACCTGGATGGCCCAAGTTTGCCCATGGATGTTGGCGAGTGTAGGTGCCCTCCGGCCCGGGTGGCTCTTTTCCTCCCCCCGCCCCTTCCTTTGCCTCTCTCTGGCCAGGGCGCCAGGCATACAAGGAGAGCCGTGCTTTGCCCTTGGTCCTGGTCAGCAGGGGAGGCGTCCCTGGAGGGGAAAGGGAGGGCGGGCAGGGCGACTGGGGCCCGGATCTGGGTGCTGGGCTTGGATGCCGGGGTCAGCCGCGGAGGCGTGGCTTCTCCGGGCGCCTCTTCTCCGGCTCTTCCCCGCTCTCGGGCGGGCGCACGAGTGAGTGGCTCTGCCTGGCGAGAGAAGCCGGCGCTCGGCTGCTGCTCTCCGGCTGCCTCCCTGACTCCGCCCTCCTGCAGTTTCCGAACAGCGCAGGGCGAACCCAAGAAAGAGCCGCTCCTGCTTTTCTTTCCACCTCCGAGCCGTGCTTTCTTTCCCCCTTGCCTTTCTTGCCTTCCTTCCTTCTCAGCTCCTGCTTTCCTTGCCGCCGAGAGAGAGAGACACGTTGCTTTGAGATCTGCCCAGAGCCTTGGACTTTCTCGGAGTCCTTCTGGATCACCGGGGAGGATCCGCAAGCCCTGGCACCAAGGCAAAGGCAAGGTGGCATTGGAGGAGAGAGACAACACTTGGGCTTCTCTTGTTCTTCTTCAGCATCTGTGGCTGGGCGACGTCCACGGGGATGTGGGTGTTTTCCTTCATTCAAAGTATGCCTGCTCTCTCAAGCGCCCCGCGGACTTCAATGAAGGTCTTCTAAGAAGCGGGGAAATAATTAAGAATACATTTGGTCACGAACAAATCTAGACAATCCTGTGATCGGGTCACCTTAGGGTCTCCAGAGGTCGGAGATGGCTTGAAGGCACACAAAAACGACCACAAAGAAGACCCAGGGTGAGGAACCCATTCAAGTCACAGATGAAAACTCCTACAATCCACAAGAAGACAAAATAAGACCAGGATGGTCTCTCAGAGCAATGCCTCCTTAAATGGGACAAACCACCCCAGCCAGGGCATCATGGATATATCCCAAGATCAAAAGCCGCTCAACCTTTTCCTTTTTGGAGTAACTTTCATCATTACCTTTGCGGCGTTCCTGGGCAGCATCTATTCCTTGGTGTCTCTGCTGAGGATGCAGAACAAAAGTACTCTTTCCATGCTGGTGACTTCATTGACCGTGGATGATCTGGTCAGCGTGGTGCCGGCAACAATCTTTATGGTCAAACTGTGGCTGAACGAGATGCTTCCCCCGACCTTATGCACCACGTCAGCGCTACTGTACTTATTTCAGGGCTTTTCCAGCAACCTGATGGGCTCCCTGGTAGTTTCGTACAACTTCTACAGCCTTAACAAAATGGAAACCAGCCCGAGGGCTACCAAAAGGCCAGTTAGCATGATCTGGGCGGTGCTCACCATTTGGATGGTCAGTTTGCTGATCTGTATTTTGCCTCTCTGTGGCTGGGGGACTTATGCCACAACCTCCTGGGGGTGCTTTATGGACTGCACCAGTTCTTACATCTTGTTTCTTTTCATCATCTACTCCTTGTGTTTCTTCCTCCTCCTCGTACTTTCCATTCCTCTCATTTATCAGCTCTTGTGTTCAGATGAGCAGCTGCACCTTTACGACGACTATCATCAAATCACCCGAGGATATTTCTCACCTGGGTCGCCCCCAATGGGTATTCACACCCTGTCCCTCTCTCCAGAGCACACAGGGACCAAAAGCCTGAAGCATTTGCGAGATTCTGGCCCCAAAATCCAGCAAGGTCCCGCTGATGACCACTATCGAGTAGACCACTATGGCACACAAAGCATGCCATATCACAGCCGAAACTTCACTGTGGAATTTGCTCAGAAGCGCTTCTCGCTGATTCTGGCTCTGACCAAAGTCATTCTTTGGCTTCCAATGATGGTAAAAACAATCCACATTTCTTTCTGTTCTCTGTAATGGTCTGGTTATGAAGTGTTCTGTGAAATATAGAACTGTGGGTCCCCAAACATAAAGTTAAATATGCAATGTTTTCCTGTATATTTTACAATCTTGCATGTTGAACACCAGTTATTCAAGATAAAAGTTACTTTCTTATTGGGTATCTCTCTCTCTTCACCCCCTGCTCCTTCACTGTTATCAAGTCAGCTAATGGGAGTTAAACAGAATCTCCACCAGTTATTCATACATTATAGTAATTTCAATCTGATCTAGGTTTTTTTTAGCACACTGGGAAATCTAGTGATCAGAATGCCACCTTAAACATATGCTGTGCACAAAATCACTGTTTTCTGGTAGGAATGTCTAGTTTTTAAAAGAGTTTATTTGATTATTTAAACTTGGCTGAATATATTTGTATATATGTATGTATGAATGAATTGATTCATGCATTTTCATAGTTGTACTACTCCATGTGGTTTTTGTGACTGGCACCGTCACACCTAATCATGATTTTGAGTAATTACACTGTGGCTTTGACTTTATGCGGGGATAAAGCATATACTGCAGAATGACTCCAAGAGCAAAACTAGTTGGGCAGGTGAAGTGTGGGCTTTTTTTCTCTCCAGGAAAATAGACCGTCATCAGGATGACTGTGATTGCATCAACATTGATTAAAAGACCAGAAAGTCCCAGATTTTGTTCTTGCTCTTTTTGATTTCATTTTCGAGATCCATACACTTTTTGTTCATCCAATAACATTTTTTTCCACTCCTGGTACAATCAGAGACCATTTATACCCCAGCTCCCCAGGTGGGTCTATTCCAACACACTATAAAATCAGAAAGAACAGAAATAAAATCTAGGACATTTAAGTCAATCTAGATGTGCCTATTCAGTGGTTTTGCCAAAAAATGTATTTTCCATTAGCAAAGGACACCTTTAGCTTGCAGGCTTGCAGGTTTATGGCTGTAAAACTGAAATGGAAAAACCATGTTTGCTTATAAACTCTGTTAATAGAAAGCAGTCTGGAGAACTGCTTTGATGAATATGCTGATGCAAAGAATAGATCAGATATTATTTACATGACATTTGAATATACTTTTAAAAAATTGCACCTTCAGTGCTACACAACAGTTGTGAATCCAGCTATTGCCTTGGACTGCCTTGAAAATTTTCAGTGTTTTTTCAGACCTTTCCACAAAATTTTATTTTCAGTGAAGCCCTTGAGTTATAGCTTAAATCTTACACCCAGTCAAGGCAATAGCTGCAATACTATGCACACATCCTTGAGACTGAACCCCATTAAGTATTAAGCGTTGAATTAAACGGCTGAAGTGGGACTTACTTCTGAGCAGGCATGCTTAGGCTTCAGCTGCAAATATATGGAACTTTGCTAGGTCATAAACATCCATTATTAACTTTCCCTCAAAGTTCGGTCTCTTTTTCTCTTCTCTTTTTGTCATCTCCACACTGATGAAATTTAGGTTGTAAGCTCCATGGGGGCAGAACCTTGCTTCTTCAAGGAAGAAACTCTGTTAATATAAGGCACTGTATAAATCATCAGTCCTCATTCTCATCTCAAGGGTGTGTCTTTCTGCCTGCCAGCATTACCTCAAAGAGACTTTTATTAATAGCTTGGGGTCAAAGCAACTTCTCCTCTATGCTCGAGGCATCAATATTTATTGTTTCACTTGAAACAACCAACACTTCGAGAAGCACAGATGGGAATTGTGTTAGAATGTTTACTTTTCAGCATCTGTCAGGATTCAAAGTCACAGCTGAGACAGGCCCCAGAGATCCCAGCATGCAGCTTTGCAAACACCTCACAAACTAAAAAGCTAATACCAACATGCTTTTTTGTTAGGTGCCAGCCTAACTGTGTTTCTGCACAATTAATACACAACACATACACAAACACTTCCAAGCTATTACTGATTGTGGCATACATTCTTTGCAAGTGATGCTGTAAATACATTTTAATTGAAACTGTTACATATTTAATAGACAGAGAGTGGCTGGCAATTAGATCAAAGCTTAGAGCTTTTGTGCTCTTCTCAAAAACTGGGTCGTTAATAAAGGCACAAGAAAAGCTGGATGCATGTCTCAAAGTGCTCAACAGATGGGTGCTTTATTTTTCATAGAGAAAGTCCTACACATTTATTCTGTCTAAATTTTTATGGCCTTCTTCAGGGGCGATCTTGACTGTAAAACACAGAGAACACAAAAACATAGAATCTCATTCCTTTTGCTGGACAAAAAGAAGCCAAGAAATGTCTAGTTAATGGAATGAGATTCTATTATTCAGAGATGTTTGTAGTCAGATATCAAATCACCCCTAAAGAGGGTCTTACAAATATAGACAAGCTAAATCACACTGGGACACATCAATCGTTTTCATCTTTTCCTGTGGAGTCTATTTGGTGCTGTCTACTTTTTGTCTCTTTGGTTAATGGAGGCAACCAGCATATTCCTAAGGCAAGGCTGAGAATCAAGAAGCCATCCAGATGTTGTTGTATCCCAACTCAAAAACACTTGGACAACCACATGATTCACACTCTTGTCCTAAGGACAGATATGTTAACAAGTTCATTTATGTCAGAAGGAGAAGGAGGAAAGGAGGAGGAAAAGAAGAAGAACTTTCTTCTAAACAAGAGGTTCCCAACCTTTGGTCCTTTAGGTATTTGGGACTTCAGCTTCCAGGAACCCCAGCATACCTTGTCCAACTGTCACAACTTCTGGGAACTGAAGCCCAAAACCATTGTATTAGACTACTGCAGGTGCAAACACAATGCACGGAGATGATAAAAAATAATGGGATATCTCATCATTCTCATGCAAGCCCTGAAAGATCTGAACAACTATCTGAACATTAAATTCAATTAATTCAATAGTTAAGCATTTTAAAAGCACCACGTCAAATATTACAATTTGAAACAGATGCGTACAAAGTGTTTGCTTTATAACTAGGGTAGTGAATCAGAGACTCAACTCAATTTCAGCTGAACCCTGAGAGGCAGTATTTCATTGGTGAGCAGGGTCAAAGGCAGGGACCAAAACACCAGCAAATTAAATCCTAAAGCCATTTCTGTCAGTAACTAAATGTCAGAAGAGGTGTGTTAGTCTTTTTAAATTGCAGGGAGGGCTGTATTGTTTGAATGAGGAGACAATTTGGGAAATCACTCCCCATTGATATCTTAGGGAATGGGACACAGAAGTTTTGCGAACCCCAGAAGTCCAGATATGGCTCCCACATGGGTCAGATTCAAATACAGCACCCCAGGTTTTCCACCTTGCTTGAGTATGGGACTCTTGTGCTTGTGAACATTGCTCCTGGAGGTGCACTTCCTTTTTAATTTATCATGATAGTCCAAACTAGGTTTGCTTCCATACAGCATGTTAAATAATAACCTTCATCACAGAATGAAAGGACACTAATGGGTGTTCTTCCTAAAGAATTGCTGCCTATTAATGCTGCAACTCTATGCATACATGCCTGAAACTAAGTCCCTTTGAAGATACTGGGACAGATTTGAGTAGATATGTGTAGGATTTGGCTGGAGCATGCCCGTAATCTCTATGGTTTCCCATGTGGTCTTCTTTGTTCCAAAAATTCAGAGCAGGGACCTAACAAATAATTGCTGGGTGTCTTCAATAGTAACAATCTTAGCATTTTGATACATCTTTAATTATCATGGCTCTATCACTAACTCAAATACAAATCCCAGGATTTTGTAAGTTGCAGCCATAGCAATTAAAGTGCTATCCAACTGCTATAATGAAAAGAGACTTAGGTATCACTATAGCATCTCTGCTTGGTAAGATTTGTCACTGTATTTGCTGGGACAGCTGGTCACTACTTAATTTCTTTGAAATGTCTCTTTCTTTCAGATACAAATGGTTGTTCAACACACGGTTGGGTTTCAAAGCCTATCCTTTGAGATATTCAGCTTTCTGCTAACTTTGCTAGCTGTCACTGTCACTCCAGTGTTTGTCTTGTCAGAACACTGGAGCCACCTGCCTTGTGGCTGTATCATCAACTGCAGAAAGAACATCTATGCTGTCTCTTCAGAAGAAAGCAAGAGTAAGTAGAAAAAAGAGAGGAAAATGAGACCTGGCTCTTGAATCTGGGTTTGAACAGATTATATCAGACTCAGTAGTATATGGTGAAACTAAACATGCTGTGTGTTTGCATTGTTATTTGACTGCCTTGTTGATTACATTCTATGGCAAGGTTGGAGAAGTGTAGTGTTCAAAAGTGGCAGTTCTTCCAAATCTCTTCGATGTCCTCCACCTATTTTATTTTTATGGTTCATTTTCTGTCTGGAAAGTATTCCAAACCACCTAAAACTGTGTGCACATGTAGCCATTTGTCTCCACCCTGGATTGTACAAAGCTGAGTTTGGCCAAAAATGGTGACTGGAATTTACACTGACATTATAGTTGCAACATATTGTTGCAGTGTAGTCCATGGGAGGGAAACATGGGCAAAATTGATCTCACACCAACACAATCCCTCCCCATCTCATCATATTTCATATGATGTTTTTCTTTTCCTTACACATTTTCAGTGGCTGGTGTATTTTAATGAACAAGACATCCATGTGAAGATTTCACCCAGAGCAATTTCCTTGGTTCCTAAAAAACAATTTAGAACAGGAGTCGGCAACTTGGGTGGGTTCTAGGACCAGTTTTCAATGTGTGGTTCCATTGTGGGCTACATTGTGCCGTATTGCTGAAAACTGAATGAAAGGTCTTTTCTGGTTTAAAAAACATACCCTTAATTTTTCATTGAAGCATTATGCAATTTGAAAGATAAATAATACTTTCTGGATGCATCTACAAGTACAATCCCTTTTGTTGGGGAGGTATTTTTAGTAGGAAAAAGCAAAGCTGTATTGATGCAGTTCACGGGCCACACGTTCTGACCTCTGGAGAACCTGTTCAATTTATTGAAGCTTATGAAATGTGGAAGAGTATAAAAATGGTTAGTGTATTTGTGTCATGCTACATAAATGGCAAAACATGGATCCTGTTCCTATATAAGAGGCCTAAATACCATAAGGTCACAAGGTCCTGTCTCACATTGGAACTAAGCAGGGCCAGCCATGGTTAGTACTTGACTGGAAGAGACTGCCAATGAACACTATATGCTTTAAGCTATATTTCAGAGGAACTGCCAAAACCATTTCTGAGTATTCTTTGTCTAAGAAAATCCTATGAATTTTATGGGTTTGCTATGTGTTGAAAGGTAACTTCCAAGTTCAGATGGTGCCTTGCCCTTTTATGCTATTTGGACCCAGGGTGGATAAATACACAAAATATGAGGTAACATGATGTAGCAGTTTGGGGATTGGGCTACAGTTTTGAAGCCCATAGAAGCCCATTGGGTGGGCTTTGGGTAGGTCACATTGTCAGCCTCAGAGGACAGTAAAGGCCTCCTGAACAAATCTTGCTAAGACAACCCCGTGATAAAATGGCCTTAGGATCACTATAAGTATGAAAGGAAACCATAGTTGAAAAATGCACATAAAAATGTAAACATTTGAAAAAAATCATCCTAAAATACATGCCAGTTTCTGTTTGGGGAGAAAAAATATGTATGGAAATGGGACATAAGTTGCTAGGCAGTGGAAAAATGAGAATCTCAATGAAATCATAAATGAGATTCAGTAGTTACCCATTTTTATGGCTGTGGTGTGACATAATTTAAGATGTTATTTATTTATTTATTTACAGTATTTATATTCCACCCTTCTCACCCTGAAGGGGACTCAGGGTGGATCACAATGTACATATTTATGGCAAACATTCAATGTCATTAGACAAACAACACACAAACAGACACAGAGGCTATTTAACTTTCCAGCTTCTGGCTTTGTGAGGGTATGCTCGATTCCGGCCATAGGAGGAGCTGCTGCTTCACCATCCACTGTGATGACGAGTCCTTTTGATGCAGTACTTCCTCATCTGGCACGCACACGCTGCTGGACATTTTTATGGTGTTGTAAATTAGTTAAATTAGCCTCCCCACATAAGTGGTCCCTTAATTTTCCTACTTACAGATGCAACTGTCTTTTGGGCTGCTTAGGTAAACAACGACCTGGGACTATTTAACAGTCGGTCACTCAATCTGACTCGGGCTTTGAACTCACAACCTCTTGGTCAGTGGTGATTTATTGCAGCAGGCTACTAACCAGCTGTGCCACAGCCCAGCCCCTTTATTTGACATAGTAGTGGATGCTACTAACGTGAATAGCGAACCTTTGCTCTTAAAATTCACCAAAGTCCTTCAATGAGAAGTGGAATGTTTATTTCATCCCTTTGCTTTCACCTTTCAGCATCCACAAAATTCAGACCATAATGTCAAATATTCAGAAGAAACCTTTCTCTTCAAAAGAAACCTTGAAATGTACGCACTAAATAAGGGAGTATAAACATTTTGCCCTGTGCAGTGTGGGGTATTTGGTGATTCCAAAGAGATTTCCCACCTACTGGAAGATTTAAAAAATGCCCTTTGTCCAATAGAATATGCTTGTGTGCAGAATCAAATGTGCTTCGCTGAAAAACTCAGAATCAGACACGCCAAAACACATAAGGTAGAAAAAAAGACTCAAGAAAATGTATCCTTTTTGTATCAGGGGTATTCTCCAGCTTACTCAATTCCAATAAATTCACAGGAACAAGTCAATTTATGTCAAATAGGGTCAACCTACTGGGACAACCAAAGTAAATTGCTTCTGCTTTGTTACACCATAGTTGAAATAAAAAAATGGAATGGATTTTTTTTATCCACATACTGTATGATATATTGGTAAGAACAAAAAAGTATTTTAGTGGTAAAAATCAGTAAATTTGCTAAGACATTTCTAATCTTAGGGGAAGTTGTTGCTAAATGAAAAAATAGTATGTGGCAAGCAGCTGAAATTTAGGCACACTAGCCTAGAATTAACCGGACGTATAATGTTGGTTCACAATTCAGTAATTGATTTGATAGGTTGACTTTCGTTGGGTTTATCTATAAGGAAGAATATAGCTTTGAAGGGGACAGAAAGAGAGCATTGATCTCCCCCCCCCCCCAAAATTATGTCCCCTATTAAATTTTCTCTGGTCTTCAAATTTCTTAAAACCTTAGCTGCATACTTATAAATACAGGTTAGCAAGGGAATGAAAATACAGCAAATGTAGGAGTTTTAAGTGTGAATTATTTTCACTGTCCTGCTCTCTGCAATGCTAAAATTGTGGGGACTGAAAGGAAATTACATTTGAGAGCAGAATTCATATTGCAGAGGCAATGTCTTCACTTTACACACACACATACCCCCACCCCATAACTACAACCCTGCTAGGGTTCAGAGAATTGTTTACAACTGTGCAAGTAACAATGTTGTAGAATTCCTACATTATAGGTGTAGTTCTGCCTGGATTCTGAATGAAAATGTGTGCCAGGGGACAGACATGATTGATCCAATAGGATGAGGGTTAAATAGTGATGAAAATATGCTGTTAGTTAATAGGTATTCCACTGAACAGCATGATGCCTATATTGTAAGCCAGCTGGAGTCTCCGCTCCCAAGCCAATGCAAGCAGCCCACGTAAAGCACATTGCAGTTGTCATGGTTCTTAATGAAAGAAATCCTCTCGATTCACCCCAGAGCAAATGGATCTCTGCTCACCAGGAAGCAGCTTTTTTCTCTAAGCTAAGACTTCCTCTGAATCCTTTTGAACCCATTTCCCATTTGCAGTGTTTGCTGTGTGTCAAGAAACAATTTGTCAGAGGTACTGTGTGGCTCTTTGGGTCTGATACAATATTTACAGAGTGAAATATCTGGCAGATGGTAAGGCAACAAGTCTTGCCGTCATTTAAACAGGAACAATTTCTTTCATTTTGTTTATGCTAAAGGCTATTCTGTTTCCCCACCACTGCTACCAAACAGAAAGCTGACTCACTGTTCATGATTATCTGGCAAACTGAATAACCCCGGCTCCACTTGGGCTGTCTGATACCAATGCAAGACAGAAATGTGGTGTCTCTGTTGGTTTAGAATACGTGTGTCAAACTCAAGGTCCATGAGCTGAATCTGGCATGCCATGTCATTTTATGTGGCCCTCCAAATGCCTGGACTACAGCTCCTTTTCTTCATCATTAAACATCACAACTAGATGGAAATTATAATACAGTAACACCTGAAAGGCTGTAGTTTGTTCTCTTCAGTCAGGATAGTGGGGTCTGAATTTGGATAAAAGCTGTGGATATGATATATGACTTTAAAATGTCATTTAATCTTTCCCCGAACCGAAAGCCACAAGTGCTCTTGGGTTACAATTCCCATTATCCCCAGCCTGCATGGGAGATAATCAAAAGTAACAGGAGTTGTCATTCAATAGCATCTGGGAACTCAAACTGGGTAAAAACTAAAGAGCATCAACCACTTTGTAAAAATATATATAGTTGGCCCTCTGTATCCATGGATTCTCCATCAATGGATTTAACGGACCTTTGAAGGCAATAATAAGGCTGATTATGCCCTTGATGAAAATACATTCAACATCTCTGGTTTAGAAGGATGTGTTTCTTTGTCTTGATGGAAATTACAGCTCCAATCATGGATACGTTTAGTTTTCTCTGTAGGTAGGAATTAGCAGGCAATAATTCAAAACAGAGATGTATCTTAAGATTTTATTGGACTCCAACTTCAATCAGCCATCCAGGATGGCCATTGGTCAGGATGCTGAGATGTATTGCATGGAATGCCCAATGTTGTTCATGCTTGATGATACCTTTATTCAGATATCTTCAACATCCAGAGTAGGGATGCCCATTAACTCTAATGTTTAATCTATGTACCTCTCTCCTAATTAATGGCATTTTCAGGTTTGAGAGCACTACTCAACTCCCTAGTACAGTTGAGATCTAGTTTTTCCACCTTCATTTTCCTCTAAGGAATAGAAAACGGAACGTTACGAGCATTAATAAAACTGATGCCACTAATCTCTTTAGTGTAACTTACACCATGTCTGGGTTAAGGTCAAAAGCTCCAAATTTCAATTGCTGGATATAGTGCTGGAGACCATGTATACAAACAGCTACATAGGCACCACCAAACACAGTGCCCAGACATGAATCAGAGAACATGAAAGGCACTGGAGACTAAGCCAACCAGATAAATCAGCTATAGCGGAGCACTTGATGAACACAGAATATTATTTGAGAACACAGAAATTCTAGACCATTCTGACAACCATCATGTCACTACACAGAGAAGCCACTGAAATCCAGAAGCACGTGAACAATTTCAACAGAAAGGAGGAAACCATGAAAATGAACAAAATCTGTTTATCGTTATTAAAAAAAAACACACCAGAAATAAGGAATACCACTCAAAAAAAGGGAAATTCCAGAAAGCAAACAGTCAAAGTGCCAGTTAATGCCTCTCAAACAGAGGATGCTTTCAGGCAACAACATCCTGGCTACCTCTATGCAGATACCCTCATTGATTGACTTTGCAGTATTCATGGCTACTCAATGCTATTCAAGCTTGCTAATTGCAACATCCACACTTGCTTTACACATACAAGGGTTTGTTCTCCCACCCTGAACATTCCACAGATATATACACTCCACTTTCCTCACCTCCACAGACCTCTGAAAATGCCGGCCACTGATGCAGGTGAAACATCAGGAGAGAATGCTACTGGAATATGACCATACAGCCCGAAAAACTCACAGCAACCCAACTTAATTTTGCCCTAACATCTTAGCAAATTGCCAGTTTCTGAATGATTCCCTGAATAAAATGTGAAGAAATTAATTAAAATAAGATTTAAACAATTCAAATGTAGCAGATGCCAAACCCCAAACCATCTGCTGACTTATAATATTCACCTAGAAAAAGTTGTGTGTGAGAGAGAGAGAGGGGGGGGAGTGGGCACAAAGATTTTAAATATTGGGTGTTATGTAGACTAAGGGTCTATCGGAACAGATAAAATGGCTTGGAAATTGCACCTGTGTGTTGGGATTGTGAAGCTTCAAAGGGTTTCTATCCCAATGGTCTTGGTGCTTCACATACTCCTGGAAGACACACTGATGATGATGTGAATGGGGATGTGGCAACCCCAAGGTGAGATTTCTTCTCTGATTATAGTTCCAGGAAAAGGAGTAAATTATAGTTTATAGATAATTAAATTGATAACCACTAGCTAGATCAATTTGTTTCCCATTGGGACAAAGTTAATCTAGATTGCATGTGTCAAACCCAAGGCCCATGGGGCTGAATCTGTCCCTCCATGACATTTTGTGTGGCCTGCAAGGTCCAGACGCATTTCAGAGCATGTAGCATTTTGAATGTTATGTTTGCATTTTGTTTGTGTTTGTTTTTATTTTCAGAATATGATCAATGGATTAGGATGGTTTGTGATATGGTATCTCGGGTTATTTAACAATATGTTAAGGATAGTTAAATTTATAGTCTTACAATTACAAATGCTCCTTTGAAAGCAACCATAAGGATATCTATCTATCTTTCTATTCATCTATGTATGGATCTAAGAATTTTCAAACTTGTTCAGGCTTGCTGAAATCATATCCTTCACAAAATGAAGAACAAAACCATTTCTGATACCTGGCAAATCATGTTTCCTTCTTTTAAAAAAAAATCAATATTGAGTGGTTTGAGATATAACTTTCTCATGCGGTGAAAGGAATTGAGAAACATTCAACCTTTTCCAAGATATATCCTTAAAAAGTAAACAAAGTATGCCACATTTAGGTTGTAATTTTAAACATAAATGTAACAGGACCTACTTCTGAGCAAATATACCCTTAGACTTGCCCTTCTAGAATGTTAATATCTTATTCAGTCCTGATTTGTATGTGCCTTAAATTATTTTCAGGAATGCTTTTTTAATATTTTGGAACATGAGCTGTTTCATTTATGTGGTGATAATGTGAACTAAGCTAGTGTTGATTTCCCACTTTTTAATGTTAAAATTTGCATTTTCTTCCTGCTTTTGTTTTAATGCAAATGTCTGATTCCTTTCTTTAGCAAAAAGAAAAGGCTTTGAATTCAACCTGTCATTTCAGCAAGGTTATGGAATCTATAAGATATCCCACGACAACCGCCACAGTGATGATAGCAACTCACTATCATACCACAGCTTGCTGAACTATGATTGTGACAATACAAAAGAAACTCAAAAGGAAAGCAACAAAATTGAATTCAGCACCATCTCTCTTGAGAACAGCTCCACACTTAAGGAGACAGTCAACAAGTGCAAAAAAACAGTTGGCACAGACACAAGACAAGACCTCAGCAAGGATAAGTTCTTGGACTGCCTGCTTTCTGACAAAGTAGGATCATATATGAAAGAAGACAGCAGGAATAGTGAGAAGTGCACTTTTTTGGAAGGCCCAGAAAGAAGGCTTTCTCATGAGGAGGGCCGGAAACCAGAACTTTCAGACTGGGAGTGGTGCAGAAGTAAGTCGGAACGGACACCTCGACAGGTAGTGTTAACTTCATTCTGAAATCTTCTCTAAATTGTTTCTATACGTGCATTATGTTCTTGGTTTGCTCTTTCTTCTAAGTCATTCAGGTCAAATTTGGAAAGAATCCAATTATCTCTGTTACTGAAATGTACATAAAACGCAGTCCAAGCCTTAGTTATAACCCAGTCAAGCGAGTGTACTTTAATCTAATGGAATAGATTTCTCTTTATTTCTTTGGCAAGAAGTAATGACCAAATACTTTGATTCACTTGCACTGCAAATAAGAGATAGCCGTGTCTTTTCTATAATATACACAGATTATAAATTAATCAAACACAATATCCTATTCAGACTTGATGAAATAATGAGTGGACTGAAATGTAATAGCATATCAAAATCCATATTTTTTTTACAATTGTGAGATCTGTTCTGGAGCTCAGGAAAATGTGCACAAAACCACACCATTTAAGAGACAAATATGCAGAAATTGTGCAACCAAAATGCATATAGTAGGAACATGTACACATATTTACATCTATTACACTCTAGTGGGGCACAAAGACTTCTGATCACAGATTTCACAAAATGTTGTAAATGTGGTCTAAGCCAAGCCAACTGTCAGGTAAATGAGAAATCCATCAGTATGAATCCTAATTGATTATATTATTTATGCATTTACTATCCATGTATTGCTAATTGACTGTTGGGGTTGGAGAAGGAAAAAGAATGTGTGTAGGAGGATGTGTGGAACAGAATATCCTGAGCAGGACCACTCAGCACCATTCTGTTGTAAAACCTACTTGTTTGCTTATGTTGATACAACACATCTGTTTCTGACTCACACACACTCTCGCTCATGAACTGTATTATCTGATGCATCACCAGAAACATTTTCCATTCTCAGGTTTCAGAAGAAAAGGTTCTGGTTTAAATGTAGCTGCTAGCAGAGCTTATAGACTGACCAAGGAGGTGCCTTTCCCCCTCCCCACACAAAGTTTGAAATATGTAGTTTACTGTTGTGTTGAGACACCATTGAACAATTAATGCAACCAGCCAAAAGGATCATGAACCATTTATGGTGTAAACAGTGTACTATTGTCCTGTAATGTATACAGTCAAAATGAGATAGTCCTGCTTCTTGTCCTGAACAGTAATAGTATTGTTTGCTCTGACACTTGATTTACCTGGTGATGTTTAAATCCATTTATGTATCAAGGGGCTTAGTTTTTTTTTTTTATTTCTGAACAAATGTATTCATTTTAAATGAATTTTAATGACAAATTCTTAAGAGGCTATTTTCAGCTTTCTAACTAAGGTGATGGGCCCTAAAATATCCCTCAGATAATTTTATTTCACAAATCCAATTTTGGGAGTGCGCCAAGAGTTTGCAATACGAAGAAGGGGTCATGTGTGCTCTACTGTGCTCTACTCTAGCCATTTCAATGGGTGTTGCTTATAACTAGCTTAATCCACAGAGTACATCTGCACTGTAGAATTGATGCAGTTTGATGCCACTTTAACTGTCAAGGCACAATGCTATGGAATCCTGGGCTTTTGCAGTTTGGTGTGGCATCAGCATTCTTTAGCAGAGAATGATGATGATGATGATGATGATGATGATGATGATGATGATGATGATGATGATGATTTGTATCCTGCCCCCTCTCTCCAAGTCTCAGGGTGGCTTACAATTTCATACAATGGAATAAGTGAGCTATAGAAATTACATAAATAAAAAATTAAATAAACTAAATGGGATAAACAATTAAAAACACATCCAATCACTATAAAACATAAAATATGACATGACAAGTAACAAAATAGCAATAAAATTATGAACATTAGAATAATGTTCTAATGAGAAGGCGAAAAACTCATAAACACTCCCAGGTTTCCATTGCATTGAGCCATGGCAGTTAAAAGGGTATCAAAACTGCATTTATTCTACAGTGTATATGCACCCATGGTGACTGCAGTTGATTATTTCTAACTTAACCTAAATCCAACCCCCAATGTCTATAGTATTTATTGAAATATTTGACCCAAACCATGTTGCTATCCCAACTAGGACAAAACCACTGTATAAATGGGATTTACTGCTATGAAGACACAGCATTCAGCAATTCATTCAAAGGATCTATTGCAGTTGGAGCTAAGCAACAGGATCAGTCATTTTATTAACACTTTTCAGCATGCCAGGCCCTATGATGCAAAACAGAAAACAGACAAGCATTTTATTTCTTTTTTAAAAGTTCCTCCAGTTCCTTAATTCTCTGTGCCCCCCTCCCCCTCTCACAATAAAGGAGGTAATCAAAATCTATTGAGTTTCATCCCTCACAAATGCAATGCCAAAACTGGAGTGAGGGAAAATATTTTGACTCAACCCTAAAACCAATTTTGGAGTTTACTGTATAAGAAGTTTGATATAAACTCTGGCTCACAAAATATCATGTCACACAATGTCTTGGATAGTCTTGAGATTGCCAAAGGATTCACTGTGGTTTTCCTTGTCAATAAGAATGACCTTTGGCTTCTTCTCTAAAATCTCAGTGTTTCTTATGTTCACATAATTCTATATTCTGTGTCAGGTTCCTTTAAAATTCCCCAGAGTTTAGAGACTTGGATGCATATCTATTATTCATATGATGGGGAACTTCAGAGAAACTGTCAGGACTACCACCACCAAACAGCTGCCATGAGGACTCACATAGAAAGAAAGCAAAAAAAAAAAGTCTTTGATTAGTTGGTACAAGGCTACGGTTGTGATCCAGTGCCAATCTGCACATTTATCTTGATAAAATACAATGCAGTATCTAGTATCTATTTCACAAGAAGAAGACAAGCAGTTCCATAAAACACACACACACACACAAATATAATTACTGCTCACCAGACCCTTAACCTATCCAGGCAAACATTTCTTTTGCTGATCATCCCTATTCTGCCTTAAGGCTGCCCACTCCCGCAAACCACAGATGTACCTCAGTAAAAGAAGTAGATACACTTCTAGACATTATTTATCAGAAAATATGGTACCATAAGAAGAAAAAACATGGAAAGAATAGAAATAGGTTCCAGCAGCAGTAAAAAGAAGAGTGGTTCAACACGTTTCAGTAAGCTTTTTATCCAAAACTAACATAATGCACATATGAAATGAAACAATCAAGTCAGATCAGCCTCGGGTGAGTGCCATGCCCCATGAAGACCCTCATTGTTTACCCCTAGCTAAGACCTTTTTAGTTAGAGGATTAATAT
The DNA here is from genome assembly GCF_035594765.1 of Anolis carolinensis. Classification (NCBI taxonomy): domain Eukaryota; kingdom Metazoa; phylum Chordata; class Lepidosauria; order Squamata; family Anolidae; genus Anolis; species Anolis carolinensis. Next base: position 259,866,194 of record NC_085843.1, on the reverse strand, counting down.
TTTATGTAGGGGTTTTTTTTTTGGTGGTGGAGTCAGTCTAGATAGCCTCTTTGCATTTGAAGCAGATCAGGTCAACTTTGAGTAAACAAACAAAAACACCTGAAGGCTCCCCCTAAGCCAGGGAAAACTTTTTACCAGTCTGCTTCACTTTTCTTGAGATTGCCATCTTGGTGACCAAACTATATATATATACTGTATGTATATGTATGTGTGTGTGTGTGTATATATATATGTATGTATGTATGTATAGATAGATAGATAGATAGGCCACCAAGCAGATAAATCTGCCTCACCAGTTACCTTGTACAGTAGAGTCTCACTTATCCAAGCTAAATGGGCCGGCAGAAGCTTGGATAAGCGAATACCTTGGATAATAAGGAGAGATTAAGGAAAAGCCTATTAAACATCAAATTAGGTTATGATTTTACAAATTAAGCACCAAAACATCATGTTATACAACAAATTTGACAGAAAAAGTAGTTCAATACACAGTAATGTTATGTTGTAATTACTGTATTTACGAATTTAGCACCAAAATATCACGATATATTGAAAACGTTGACTACAAAAATGGCTTGGATAATCCAGAGGCTTGGATAAGTGAGGCTTGGATAAGTGAGACTCTACTGTATATATAGTTCAAGGTAACTGGTGAGTCAGATGTATCTGTTTTTTTCCATTTTTCTTTTTGTTTTTTGTTTGCTGTGCATGTGTGCTCAGTAGGGAATTCTGGAGGCAGCTGTAGTTTACCTTCCTTCTTGGTCTGTGTTTCTCCAGGCCTCCTTCACCATCCTCCCTATTCCAAAGTTGCTGAAAAACTTTCAGTTACACCAGAAGTCCTCAAACTTTTTAAGCAGAGGGCTGATTCACGGTCCCTTCAGACTGTTGGGGCGGGGGATGGACTGTAGTTTGAAAATAAAATGAACAAAGTCCTATGCACACTGCACATATCTTATTTGTAGTTCAGAAAAACATGAAAGAATAATGCAGTATTTAAAATGAAGAACAGCTTTAACAAAAAAAAAACTAACCAGTATTTCAATGGGAAGTGTTGTTGTTTGCTTTCAAATCGGTTCAGACTTAGGGTGATCCTAAGTCTAAAGTTTAGGGCAGGGAGCAGCTGAATGACCTTGGGGGACCTTATCTAGCCCACAGGCCTTAGTTTGGGGACACCTGAATTAGACAAAGAACAAAGTGAGGGCTAGGTTGGGATAAAAATTCTTTGTAAAAAGAAGGTTCTTTGTTAAAGATTTCCACCTCTTCACATAGAGCATTTTTGCCCTGTTTTGCACTTTGTTTCATAGCAAGGATGGGGCCTGCTGTGCGCCATCACACAATGGACATCAGGCTTTGCCCACTTTCCTCCCTCGCCCACCTTTGGCGCTTCCTTCACGACTACGGGGAGAAAAGTGTATTTTGGTGGCATCAATGGAGCAACCCACACTTTCCTCCCCTTTTTGCCACGTGATGACGGAAAGGGCGGTGGGATAACACATGTATGAAGAGATTCTTTATTGATGAAGGTATGCCTGAATATATATATATATACCCTTGTGGAAATGCAGAGGGGTTTGTAAGCTTTAGATGCATCTGCGCTGTAGTTTGACATGATTTTAATTGCTATGGCTCCATGATATAAAACCATGGGAGCTGCCAAGAGTGCTGATGCTTTACCAAGCTACAAATTCCAGGATCCCATAACATTGAGCTATGACAGCTCAATTGGTCTCAAACTGTCATAGCTATACCTATAAGCAAGCCTAAGAGATAGGTTTATAGTGTAGAGAAACCTATAAGCCTAAGAGAAACCCATAAGCCTGAAGTGACCTGTTAGCAAGAATGTGTAGCAAGTATATAATAGAACTTTAATTAGCTATGAAAATTCATGGGGACATAGCTAGACAGAATGAATTAACACAGCTTATAATGGTTTGTATTTAACTGATCCAGAGGGGAAACTTCTGGGCTTTATTTTGTTGCTAGGCATCCTCACTACATGTTCTTACCCATGTCTTTTAATTAGCGTTACACCTTGCATGACCTCTGACAATACAGAGCCACACAACCGGAAGGAATGATTAATGCTTTAGATGTGACTGTTATGGTCTGATCTATTGCTTTCTAAACACATTGATCATTCTCTGCTAACTGTAATGCCAAAATGGCACCCTTGATATGCAGCTACAGCTTTTCAGTTTGGTACAGGTGGAGCGTCCTGTATCCAGAATTCCAAAATCCAAAATATTCCAAAATCCAAAATTGTCCACATGGGTGGCTGAGACTACACTGTAGAATTTGTACCTCAATACTATGGAATCCTGGAATGTATAGTTTGGTGGTACCTTTGTTTTCTCCTGGTTTGATATACACAAACATTGTTTCATGCACAAAATTAGTAAAAGAAATTGCATAATTATTTTCAGGCTTCCCTTTCACTGCAACTGTGTGAGAGAAAGGTACATGCATGCATAACTAAAACATTGATATTTTATTTATTTCAACTGGAGATGGAAGAGATGGAGATACTAAAGCCTGTCAGATACTGTTGAGAAACTGTGAGATTTCCAGGTTTTGTTTAGTCCTATTCAAAGAATTGACTCTAATTTTAATACTGCTGCTACCTGACAAAGGAGAGCAATTGGAGCTTAGCACATGAAGCATAAATATGATCTGTAGTGCCCTGAATGAATTCATGGTTTTTCTACTGATAAACATTAATGATTTAGAAGAAAAGATCAAACACTTTACAGGAATACATTTTGTGTACTCAGGACACTCAACACCTACCTCTTCCAAGGAAACCAAAATGAACACCTGCTGTTATTAAATCTCTGCTATGTTTGTCTTCCACTTTCCTGATGTTAATCTGTGAAAGGGCATGTGTGGGCAGATGAATTCAACTCATGCCTATTTTTCTCAGTTGTTTGAGACTCCCAATAATTCATCACCAGAAATTCTTGGTAGTGATGAGTCATCGTTTTGTCCTGGGCCCCTGGCCTCACTTTTCCTCACTCCATCTTTATCCCTACTAATTGACATACAGTAGTAGTAAATTCTGAAGTGCAGACACTTGTCTTGAAAGATCCATAGCCATGTTTGCAAGAAAACTCCCAAAATCCAGACAGTTGTTTTTATTTTTACCAGGTGTGGTCTTTTGTAAAGTTAATGGGTCTTAAGTATCTTTTTAAGGCCATGATACTCCTGAACTACTTTGCTTTGCAAAAGTACATTGGCTAGAAAAATCCCTCTTCCCCCACCATCTACTGTGAGGAGGTCAAATTCAGAGGAAATAGAAAGGCTGATATAGAAAGAGTCCTTGCTCATTAAAAAGCCATGTTGTTTTGACCTTGTAAGCTTTGAATTTGATAGAGCATTGCCCATAGGTCAACTTGTTATGTGACATTCATTCAGGGGCTGTGCCTGAATGGTCCCTTCAGCTAGCAGCACAATCCAATGTATGATTCCTTATAATAAATCTCACTATTGCATTCAGTAAGGCTTGCCCACATGAAAAACTATGACAAACTGAAATCTAAATCACTCTTTGAATCTTGACTCAAATGCAGTAATTCAGCATTGTGCTAAACCGAAGCAAATCTTTCTGAAAGGCTCATAAAGATGCTCAGAATCCTGTTGTTGTTGTTGTTGTTGTTGTTGTTGTTGTTGTTGTTGTGAGAGTGCTAGAGGTGGTGCATTTTCAAGTCAGTTTTGACTTATGGTGATCAAAAAGCACAACTATCACTGGGTTTTCTGAGGCTGAGGGTGTGTGACGTGTCCAACATCATTCAGTGGTTTCCATCATTAATCAGGGAATTGAATCCTGGTCTCCAGAGTTGTAGTGCACTGCTATGTGCTGTCTAAAGGTCCAAGAAACATATGCTGTGCCATCTAAAAGTCTAAGATGCAATAAATGTTAGCGCTGGATAAAAGTACCTCATATGGAAGAGCTAAAAAGTAGGTCTGCTAAAGAATTTGGTGAGCTGATGCCAATTAAAATAGATCAGGAATTGGAAAAACTATATTGATCTGCAGCCGATTCCCTTTGGACCTCATTGAAGGCTGCAGTGCTCCAAAAACAAAAAACAATTTTGGGAGGGCATGTGTGTTAAAGCATGCAGGAAGCATGCCCCTGTTTTAAAGCAGAGTGATACTCTCAGGGATAAATACAGAAAAGGGGGAAATAAGGCCAAAAAGACCAAAGCAAAAATTACCCCAAATACATCTTGCTAGAAGCCAAAATCATTCACCTGAGGTTATCATACTTTGAGCATATAATAAGATTCCATGACTCAAAATTCGGATAATGCTCAGTAAAGTGGGAGGCAATAGAACAAAGGAACATTGCCTTCCTTTTCTTTGGTAGCATTCTAAATTGATGTACAAAATGTAGCTGAGACATCATGGTATTGAGGTTCCAGTTACTGTTCATAAAAGTCTTTGGCTATTTTGCAGAAAGATCCACAGCGGTACAGTCATTAGCACTGGTGTCACTCCCATGGACCTTCTCCGATATCAGATGATATCATAATATTCTAGCTATAATCCCAGAAAATTTGTCAAAATCAGCAACTACTGTATATACTTTTTTGGGCTGAAAAAGCTCCCCTCGGCTTATACTCGAGTGAGGGTCCTGGCCGGCTTCTATTCAGGTCAGCTTATACTTGAATATATAGGTATTCAGAGTTGGACAGTGTTATTTTATTAAAGTCTTATTATTAGCTTAAAATACAGTTTTATATAAATATTCAAAAACATTTAACCTACTGATGCCTCAAATAATGCAATTTATTAATATCTATTTTTATTTTTGAATTTGACCCGTAGCTGCTGCATTTCCCACCCTCGTTTTATACTCGAGTCAATAAGTTTTCCCAGTTTTTGTGGTAAAATTAGGTGCCTTGGCTTATATTCGGGTCGGCTTATACTCAAGTATATACGGTATTTAAAAAACAGCAGCAACAAAACCAACAAAAGCAATAGTGATTAAAAAATATCACGTTTACTATTACAATGTAGCAATAATGACAGCTCTGAATGGGACGTATTTGCCTTACAGTATTAAAAAAGAAAAATAGACTTATGTTTAGTAGGTATATTGGTGCAGTACATGTTGACTGGACCTAGGCAAAATGTTTTTGTGGCTATTTTTTATTTTTGCTGAAGCACTGTACAGTTTTTTAATAAGCTATCATTTTTGCACCCACTTTGCCCCTTAGTGACATCACTGCTGCCAAAGCCTTTCAGAATGCTAGATCCTTGCCTGCCACAAGAAGTAGCTGTAGCCTAAATAGTTCTGTGGGGTGATACCTAAGAACTACAACCTGATGTCTATCTGAACAGCCTCTTTTGCCATGGATGAAGAATTTATACTTCTTGAATCCATGGGTAGAAAACAAATGCCTTCCAAATATTATTGAACTCTTAAATCCAAGCAGCCTTAATCAGCACATTCAGCAGCATGTCCAAGATCTGGGTGCTTATAATCTATAACTTTTGCAAACTATGCAGCAAAACTTAAAGATTCTTAGCAATAATGGTTAGAAATGATGGGTACTGTAAACTACCAATATCTTGAGAGGCACAAGTGGCCCTTTCCTTTCCTAGATAGAACTTTTCCTCGCTACTGCACTTTCGCTGACACTTTTATCCTTTCTCTGCCTTTACCGCCTGTTGTTATCCCCACCTCTCTCTTTTTCTTCACTTTTTGACATTTTGAAAATGTTGTCATGCCCTCATGCTCCATGGGATCTAAAGCTCAAGGCTTCAGCCCACAAGGTCTATTCGCTTCCTGAAATGGTAATGACCAGCCTGTCACAAATCTGACATTTGTCCTTTTGAACAAATGGGGCAAAAGGGCAAACAAATTCTGGAGAGTGCAATTTTTTTTTAAAAAAAAACCAACCCAGAACTGACTGCTGTACCCTAGAGCTATGGCAAGATGGATGAACCAAGTACAATAACTTCGTTATGATTAATCACTGTTTTATTACTCCAGTAAATTGCAAAGCATGTGGCATTTCCTTTCCTGACAGTTCCTAACACTCTTCTATTTTCAGCTTTTCAGTAATGGTATGTCCGTGAGACACATCATAGAGAGAACAGAGAGATGCAATATTCAGTTATACATATGCATGCTCTTCTCTGTGATGCTTTGAAAATAAATACTCAAAAGAAAAGCACATTGATATGGAACTGAAATTGCTGAAAAGCTCAATTCAGTAATTTAATGGAACAAACATGATAACACTTAGCTAAATGTTCAAAATGCACCACACTTTGGATTGCTAAAACCAGGGAACTACCTCAGCTCTTGTGGATTTGAGATCCAAAACCTGAAATTTCGGGATGACCCTTTTTAATGTCCCAAGCAGGCAGCCCTAGTGATTGTATTAAGCACAATGTCTTAAGTATCTGAGAATGTGTTATTCAAATGAGTAAACGCCAAATTTAACAAATGAGGAAAATATATTTACATGGACATTTCAAGACAGTGCTCTCGCACAGTCCCTGAGAGCTGGGAATTCTAATCATGTTTAACATGATATTGTAGTACGCTTTACAGGAAACAAAGATCAAGGTTACTATCCTTGTTTTATGGCTTAGAGCAGTGGTTCTCAACCTGTGGGCCGTGGCCCAGCACTAGGCCAAGAGAAGGAAAATCCGGTCCGTGAACCTCCTTCTTCTTAATTTATTTATTTATTTTATTTCTACTCCTTTCCACAGAGCTGACCATTGCATTGGATAGACCACATCAGCTCTAGATTATTAAGTATGGTTTTTCATGGACGAGCAGATGGTGACTACTAGATGGCGTATGTTCTGTATGAGAAACAAGAGCGAATGCGGTCTATCCAATGCAATTTTCTGAATCAGCACCCCAAATAACCAAACCAAATCAAAGGTTGACCTAAAACGGATTTGTAACCATTTTGGTACTAATGTTGGAGAGTGATCCCCGGTCAAGTGGTCCCTGGTCAAGTGGACCCTAGTGAAGAAAAGGTTGGGAACCATTGGCTTAGAGCAAAACTGTTGCAACATCTTCCTTTGGGAACAGAATTGCAGTTAGGATTCCATCTAGTCAATCATTATTTTCTCCAGAATATTCGAACTCCCATATTAGTGGAATTAATATACATGGCTCAATTAGCCATGATTTCCCTTATTCAGTTATTCAGTTAGGGCCTTCGGTACAAATTATATCTACTTATAGACATTTCCATTGTTTGCCCCATTGAAAATAATAGGGTTTGCTATTATCAGCAGTTTCACATCCATGTGATTTATGGAACCATATGCCTTACATATATCCATGTGATATTTAGGACCGTATCCTTTATATTCTATTTTTCTATACTATTTTTCTGTACATTGAATTGTTAGAATTCAAGTGAACCATTTATCTCAACTTCTGCTCTCTGTGTCACAGCAGACAAGGAATAACTATATTCAGCCATTTCTACCATCCACTGAGATTGTGTTGTTTCCACCCCTTTAAAAGAAATGCATTTCTAAAAAATCCAAGGCTCCCCAGGCATGCTGACACTTTCCTCTAGTTTCTCATTTACTCCATTTTGACTCAATTTCTCTCAGCAGAACCAGCTGAGTTCCCTATTAAATGAAGTGATATAACAGACCAGGATGGCACACAGTGATCTGTGTAAAGTCACCTCGTGGAATCATAACAGAAATGATGTACAAGCCTTCCTGATGAGTAGTTTAATTACTGTACCACACCAGCTGCCTTTAAAGGTCCTCTTTCTCTTCACCCAATAATTAGTTTTGACACTTCTGTAACAGTGGCATGGTTTACTTTTAGTTATTTATTATGAGGGTTGAATGAAAAGTAATTTCTCCACCTTCGTAACTCCTCAACACATGGCAGTACTGGCATGAGCAGATACTAGCTTGTTCAGTAGACTCTCCTCTACAGTTCCATTTGGCGTAAAGCCTTAGCATAGAACAGTTGTGTTGCTAAAGTATGAAGTATGGAACCCTCTGCAGACGGTCGGTCAATGCGACTTAAGCAACGTGCAGTCATTGAATTCTTGACAGCAGAAGGTGTCACCCCAAAGAAGATTCATCAGAGAATGCAAGCTGTTTATGGTGATTGTGTTGATGTGAGTACTATGCGTCTTTGGGCAAGTAAGTTTAAAGATGTTAAGATGGGAACATCTGAGTTGCGTGACAAACAAAGAGTTGGACGTCCTGTGACAGCAACCACCAAGTGTCGCAAGCAAAAGGTTGACGTATTGATTCAGGATGATTGTCGTATCACTCAGAGAGAAATTTCAAGCATAATTGGCATTTCACAAGAACATGTGGGTCACATTATTGCTTTGCTTGGCTATCAGAAGATCTGTGTACAATGGGTACTGTGAGACGCTGGTTGCAGAAATAGAGTGTCGACTTCTTCCGTGACGGCTTCAGAAAACTTGTTCATCGTTGGCAGTAATGTATCCAATTGTCTGGTGATTATGTGGAAAGGTGAATAGTGGTAGTTAAAGAGCACATTCTAAGGATTATTTCTGCATTTGATTTATGAAAATATTCCCATCCAAAGGTGGAGGCATTACTTTTCATTCAACCCTTGTACAAAGTGACATGCCATTTTTTGGAGAGATGCCCCACCCAAGTTGGTGAACAATGAAACACAAGACCTTTTCAGAAATTTCATTTTAGGAAGTCATTCAGATTTCATTTTTATATTATTTTGAACTCACTTGTGAAGTAATTCCAACTGTCAGATAGCCAAGAGAAATCTGTAAGAGAAGTGGATTGAAAAGTAAAGCAGGGATTAGAATCATGATATCCATGGGTTGTGTGCTCCACTTTAAGGATAATTTGCAGTCACCAAGGGGAAAGAGATTTGTACAAAAAATTATGTGTTACCGGGTATTTATTTGTTTTAATACAGTGTTTTATTCTCCCTGCACATACAGATGAATCTCTGGTTCTCAAGTTAGCTTGCAGTAAAATAAATTTGAACATTTTCAAACTATTTAAAAGAGTAAGAATAATTTAAGGGTTAAATATAGGTAAAGGTTTCACCTGACATTAAGTCTAGTCATGTCCGATTCTGAGGGTTGGTGATCATCTCCATTTCTAAGACAAAGAGCTGCCATTGTCCGTAGATACCTCCAAGGTCATGTGGCTGGCATGACTGCATGGAGCGCTGTTACCTCTCTGCTGGAGTGGTACCTATTGATCTACTCACATTTGCATGTTTTCAAATTGCTAAATTGGCAGAAGTTGGGGCTAACAGCTGGAGCTCACCCAGCTCCCGAGATTTGAACTGCTGACCTTTTGGTCTGCAAGTTCAGCAGCTAAGTGGTTTAACCCACTGTGTCACTGGGGGCTCCATAAGGGTTAAATATATCAAACCATTTAATACTTAAAAACAGAACAGTTTAAAACAATTACAACAACTTAAAATCACTCATGTGCAGACATGGACAAAATCAGACATATTCCAAAACCTTAGTAAAAATAGTCATTGTTTGCTTGGCATCAGGATATCAGTAGTATTGTTCTTGTTGTCATTTCTATATTTAATTGTTTAGTGTTAGCTGCCATCAGGCCAACTTTGACTGGGTGGCCTTATGTCACCTTCCAAGACATCCTATCTTCAAACAGCCTTGCTCAGGTTTTGTAGTGGCTTCCTTGTTTGAGCCTATCTGTTTTTAATTCAGCCTTCCTCTTTTCCTGCTGTATTCTCCCTTACTAAGCATTATTTATTTTCTATTGAGTAATGTCTTCTCATGGTGTGTCCAAAGAATGAAAGCCTCAGTTTAGTAATCTTGGCTTCTAGGGAGAGAGCAAGGTACTTAGGTTTAAAATACAATCACATTACCAATAAAACCACTCAGATGTTTTGTCACTTCTTTCCTCTGAAATATAGCCTACAGCCCCTGGTGTCCAGAGGTGGCCTCCCATCCAAATATTGAAAAGAGCTGGCCCTGCTTTCCTTCCAAGTTCAAATGTGATTTGGTGTTTTTACCATCTTCTTTACTCGTTCAGTCGTTTTCTACTCTTCGTGACCTCATGGACCAGTTTTTAACATACTGTGGGGTAAATATTTTGTTGAGAATATAGGCACAGGGCTATCTGAACATAAGAGATCATTAAAACCTCTCCTCTTTCACACTCCTTAAATGTTTCTGTGTTGCCTACCTCTCTTACATCACAGGTAATAGCAAAACTGGAGAGGTGCTGTGTGGATCGCATGCCAAGCAGACTCTACCTGCAACCTTTTGTTTCACCATCTGGGCTGCCCACAGTGCAATTTTTTTACAATAACAAAAAAGTAGTTAGATTTTTTCCAAACTTGTCTTCCTACCATGATCTAGTGCTCTCCGTCAATGAATGCTGGCAAATTAATGAGACTCCCTGTCTCCGTTTGCGAAGCCTTAATGATTTCATGGTGAGAATCAGTGATTAGTTCAATTTCTGCAAAACGCATATATCCTCACATTTACTGCAAAATGGAGGGGAATATGACTTCAAGCACACGTAAGTCACGGAACTGATTTTCTCTGAAATTAATCATCAGGTGTCTGAGAAAGTGCTATCTGGTGAAAGAGGAGAGAGAATCTTCAGCATACAAATACATCTCTTCACTCCAGCCTGCTTTTCTCAAGGGAGGAAAGAGATCAGCTCCAATGGATTCCTTATTTGCTGCAAATGTTGTGTTCTCATATGTAACGAAAATTAGCTCTGTGATGGATGAGGACACCTGAAGTCTTTCTATATGATAAATGAATTTCTTGTTGGAGAAGGACAGGCAGCAGATGGTGGCACTTGGTATGAATACTCTTGTCCTTCTCTTCCACCTTCTGTTAGTTTAAGAATCAAGTTTTAGCTTTCAGCATACAGTGCAACATTGTTATTCACAGATTTGATCTCCACTGTGTCATTTACCTACTCTCCAAAATAGATTCCAACCTGAAAGTGTTTGTGAACTTTTATAGGTCCTGTAGTAGTATTCTGTGGTCTATCAATGGCTGTTACTGTTCCGTCCCCCAGGACGATGGTTTGCCTTACCTATTGGTCGTTTGTTTGTTTTCCCTCCTTTACATTTTGTTTCAGCCTCTGGCTGCAAAGGCCCAGGAAAAGTGGCTTGGAGTCTGCAAGAGCTGGCTGCAGTTTTCTTTGCAATGATTGGTCAAAGAGTACAACATCTTAGGACCGCCCTTTTTTACCAGGGTCTAGTCTCCATTTTGGAGCCTCATTTTGGCTATAGTCTTCCAACGTGCTGCAGCTGTGCAAAGCTAACTGGGACAAATCATCCTCAAACCCAGGCCAATCTAAGCCTAACCAAATTAGATAAGTATTGAATTATACTGATCTGGAATAGAAAATCTAATTAGAGGAGCAAGGTTATTCCGTCGCTTCTAGAACTAATCTTTGCTGTAAAGATAGGGAAGGAAAGAGTTTCTCCTTCTATTATAGACAGCATGATTAGGGTATAGTGGTTTTATAATCACCTTTGCCTTCTGGAACCAGGGATAATTCTGTAACTAAAACCTATAGAAATTTGTTTCATTTTCTGTAACTTTAAGATCTGTGCCAAGTTTACAACTTTGTATGAATAAACATCCTTTTTTTTTTTGAAGTTTTCCAGACTCAGTCGTTCAATATTTTTAGGACAGCTTATAGGGATTTGCAGTTCGCCCGGGTAAAGGACGGCACGTTTCAGCTTTATAGTTTTTTGTTTTTTTTATTGTCTGGCGGACGGCACAGTTACTCTTTATAGATACGTATTTCCTAAAACATAAGGAAGCATGTCCTTTTATATTAATTGTGGGCTCTGGTTGGTTTCTGTATGAACAGAAGACTGGTGTTTGGTTTTATCAAGTATGGCTCTTGTTGTGTGACTCACTACATGTTGTTGTGGCAGCTCTAGATCCGCGTGGTTCTCAACCTGGCATCCCCAGATTTTTTTGGCTTTCAACTCCCAGAAATCCTATCAGCTGGTAAACTGACTGGGATTTTTGGGCCAAAAACATCTGGGGACCTCTGGTTGAGAACCACTGCTCTAGACGAATGGCAGAAGATATTCGATTCCTTATCTCAAACATTAATGTATTATATGACAAACAGGTACATAAGCCAGGTAAATGTGAATGCTCCTTTGTTCCCCCACCAGACCCATTGTAGTACAACTCAAAACAAAACACTTATCACTGTCACTCTTCTGTGATGTGGCTTTGAACAGTTTTGAATGCCACTAGAAAACAGCAGTAGAAACACACTTGGCCTCGATACTGTCAAGACAATATTCTCTTAACACAGGAAATCTGCTATGAGACGTTGATTCGCTTATGAAGGTCATTCTAGCACAACACAATACATGAAGTGGCCTTTAATGGCATAGGCTCAGTATTTCAAGGATACTGAACTACCTCACACAAACTGGTAAATAAAAATAAAAATATGCAAATACCACTCCTAAAATATTATGCATTAAATCCGATGAACTTACAAACAATTAAAACCCATATACAAACCCACCAATTCCAGTACAAAGCAACACAACACAAGCAACTTGTGGGCTTTCAACTTGATGTATTTGTTTCCTTACCCAGTGTGACGACTGCATAACATTTCAAGAGTTCTGTAGTACTCTGACATGCTGTCTATTTATGACATGTTTGTCTCATGGAGCAGTTTGGTCTGTAGCTAGAAAGTTTAGAAATTTATATATCCTTTACCCATTCACTGGACAGATAAATAATGTATATAAAGGTAAAGAAACAGAAGACAGACTCTCAATGTTACTGTTACTTTGCCTGATGGTTGTTGTTGTGTGACTTCAGATCATTTCCAGCTTATGGTCACTCTAAGGTGTCTTTCCCCCCTGAAAATATTTCTTCTGTTTTGGATGAAAGCAATTATAGGCCATACCCGAGTTGCAGATATCCAACTTACATATGACTCCTGTCAGGGTTTGCAAAGATACTATATGTGCGTTAACTGGAAAATCAAATGCATGAAGCCAATTGGCTGAGTTTGCAAGGACCTGGGAATTGGTTTGTAACTGTTGCTATCCTGCTGCTGGAGAACCAGTTTAAACAGGTTTATCTGTGAGTGTGTGATAGAGTCTTCTGAGTACTGGCTGAAAAGAAGATGTCTCTGTATTCAGAGAGGCCTGACTATTTCTGAGGTCTCATTTGCTGCTGATCTTCACTGAAGCAGATTTATGGACTAAGAAAGGATTGCCTATAACTGCTGATTTCTGTAAGCAATAGAAAGACTATTGTAAATACCATTGTTCTGTTGATTTCTTGGATTTAGTAAAAGTTCCTGTGTTACTTCGTTCTGCAAAGCTGAGTGGTGCATCATTCTGCAGGGCGTCTCTGGGTCATGGGCACATGTAAGAGCTTCCATCTGTCATCCACGATCCACAACAACTCCTAGTTTCAAATGGGGGTGAGGCAAGAAGTGGAAGGAAACTACTCCTAGGAAGGGAAATTAACTCATGCTATCATGGGAAAAAGATGTCTCCACTGAAGCTTTATTGCTAATCCTTGTTTACACAATAGCCCACAATTTTCAAAATCCAATTGTCACAGGGACAGAAAGTGAGGTGAAACCTACTGAACAGGCACAGACAACAAAACAAAATCTAGAGAGGTGTTAGCCCTTCCCTATCCTATCTAAAACTGAAAAAAAATTTTTTGGCTGGAGTTATACTTTTAGAATGTTCTGTCTTATATATAAATTTAAAAAGAAACCTACAGAACCTTTCTTGTCTGTGACCAAGGGATTGCCTGTACATTGTCAGGTTTTATTGCAAATCCATGTTTTTACTTAGTGTTGCAATGTCAGAGGTATGAACATCCACCAGTTCTCTGAGAAAAGGGTGTGGCACAGCCAAGGGGCCAAGCAGAAAAGATATTCATTCATATCCTCTGACGGTGTGTTGTTCTCAATGGGGGAACACAGAGGACCTCTCTAAGAGAACTCAAGGCACAGCAAAATGTTTTGGGCAGTTCTGGCAACTTCAAAAGGGGTTCTTGGATGTACGTAACTTATATAGTATGTGTGAGCTGAGTATTGGACTAAAGGATGAAATGAATAAAATATGTGTTCTCCATCTTTCCTTCCCTCCCTTCCTCAGACTTACCTTCTGTTAACTATATCTAATTTTGAAGTAATACTTCGTCTAAACTTTGTCTAAACAGAGGCCTTAGTTGGAGGAGCTATTAGAAACTTACATACACAAATATGATTGTGAGTTATATGTAAAAAAGGTCATGTTGAATAGGACCAAAGACCCATGTTGTCCAACATTTTGTTTGAACAGTGGCCAACCAAAACTGATGCCCACAAGCACAACATGAGTGCAGTAACAGCTGACTGCATATGCTTCTGGCATCAGGTACTGAGAGGCTGGTTGTTTTTTATACTAGAGGGAATAAGTGCCCATTTTTTAATTTATTATTTTGCCTGGGTTTATCCTGGCATGTTGAAATTGTATCAGAAGCATATTTTCTAGTAGTTCATAGAAAGAAAGAAAAACAGGACATGTGTGGCCAAGATGCCATGGTCAATGTTATTATTTTAGGAAGAACACAAAAGCTAGGAGAGGTAGCTGTAGTTTGCTTTTGTCTGAGTCAATTGCAGCAATTGAAGTAAGCCTAGGAAGAAGGAGGAAAATGTGAGGAGAAGAGAAAAAACTGGGATATTTTAAAAACAGCTCTAGTGGAAAAAGAACTAATTAGAACTATTCCTGCCAAACTGGGACAGTTAGAGGGCATGCAAAGTATTATGACTTTACCTTTAAAATGAAGGTCTAGTCAAGAGTGAGTGATAGAGATATACAGTGTTCCCTCACTTATCGCAGGGGTTACGTCCCAGGACCACCCACGATAAGTGAAAATCCATGAAGTAGGGACACTATATTTATTTTAATATTTATACATTATTTTAGTAGTTACACACTATTTTAAGTCTTTATCAACCAATCATGTGTTGATAAATTGCCTCCTCCTCCTCCTGTTGCCACTTGGGCTCCTTTTCTCGCCCTTCGGCTTCTCCTTCCTCCCTTCCTTAGGCTGTAAATTGTATTTTTTTAATGATTTATAATATTCTTTTAGAGTTTATTGAAAAACCACGAAACAGCTAATCTGCGAAAAGTGAACCGCAAAGTAGTGAGGGAACATTGTATGTAAAAAACAAAAGAGAATGCTCAGTAGAAACAACTGTAATTCTCACTGAGAAGCTTTCCCACCACCCTTAACCTTTGATGTAAGAGAAATGTTTCTAGAACTGGAGGAGTTGACTATTCTTTTCCCAGCAGAATGTTTTTTTCTAAACAGAACATGATGTTTATATATTTCTGAAGGCCTTTAGATACAGAGAGGTCCCTGTGACCTGTCAGGACCATGGAGATTTCAACCAAATACGTTAAGAAGCTGTGCCAGTTTTTCTCTTGACTTACAATCTCATCTGTTCACTGCCGCCAGCATGTGCTTCAAGAGGTGCTATTACGCACACAGAACCTATTTAGGTACACAACAAATTGAAGGAAACAAGATGGGCTGAATGCTGTATCTCCTTTAATGAACTCTGCTGCTGCAAAGCCATGGTGAAAAATACAGGTTGAGATAAATAAGCCACTATGCAGTTCACCAGACTCTCAACAAAGACGTCAGAGAACGACACTTTTTCAGCTGATGTATAGATCTGGAAGCTGAAGTGGCTCATTTCTCAGACTATTTCTGAATGCTGCATCCATTTGTTCAAACAACATCATATATGCTGGAAATATACTTCCAGTGTGGAGCTTGTCTCCTGTAATGGGTTTCTATATTTCTTGAGAGGAAAACAACCTGAGTCTACTGCTGTAGCTTTAAAAACACCATAGAAAGAAAGAAAAATCATCACACATGTACAGCATTTCCCATAATAAACCATTTAATTCTCCTCAAAACTGTTGGCAGTAATTTTCTCAAAGACATGGCATTTCATTCGCTAGGGTCATTGCCCATTTTCTTAACACTCTAAATAAATCAACAACAACAGACACAATGGACTGTCTAAGATTAGAAGCATTTTAAACAGAATGTAGTACACCAAGAACAGGCTAGAAACTCTGAAAGCAAAAATAATAAAAAATCATTTATACAGCAGTCAAATCCATACAAATGTCACAGGAGGTAAATTTAGCTTTTATGGCTTGTCTTTTGGAATATTTCCAGTTTTCCTTTTTCTGTAAATGTGTTTCCAGATATAACTGTGGACAGATTGTCATTGTTATCCCTTTTCAACTGCTTTCAATATCATTTGGTGGGGCCTCATATATTCATGTCACTCCACAAGCAGTTCTCAATTTATTACAGGCTCTTTAGAGAAGACAGGAACTATGGCCAGACTTTCTCTCTCCGCCACCCACTTCTCTCATTTTTTTAAAAAATAGAATACTAACTCTTTATTGCAAGACAGAAAACATATTCTATGCATTCTAAAAATATAATGTCCATTTGTTTGAAATTATTATCTAAATCCATGTCACTACTTCTATCTTGTTTCCAGTGTTGATATACTTGTGGCTGGTTCCTTGATGGGCCCTTTTAAATCCTTTAATTTTTTAATTAATGTATGCATGTATATGCATTCCCTGTGCTCCTCACAGATTTATATCCTGTTTATCCCCTTTAGTAACTTCTTCTACTTCTTCTTATGTCCCCAAATGATGCTGCCGCACTGTCAGATAATCTGTTCAGAGACAGCAAAGGTCAAAGATATGCGAGAGGATTTAACGACAACCTTCCATTCGGGAACATGCATACACAAAATCAATCTAAATACATTTAAGTTTGCCAGATGTCCACCTTCTGCTAGTTTTCTTTCCTAAAAGCCATTATTTTGCATCCTGCACTCCCACTCCAAGATCTGCTATCATGCTGCAATTGAGCAATTTTCAGAAACAATATAATACAGAGATACATTTGATATGTAAGTGTATTTAATGGATCCTTTGCTCTTACTGGGCTCTGAAATATTTTGAAGTAAATGCATTCAGACCTGTCCACCTGCAAGTCAATGTCAAGAATATAATACTTGCCATTAATAAAAAGGGAAAAACACACACACAGAGAAAATATGTTTGTGAACTATGAGACTACTACCAGTATAGGACTATTTCTAACTCCAGCTTGTCAGGGAAGCAAGCTGCCACAGGTGAAAATGACTTCTCCACATGCCCTTGATCTTACTGCTTAAATATTCAAAAAGGCCAAAATACAGAGAAATGTATTGCCTTCATCTCCCATGACCCCTAGGTGGCATAGTAAATGGGTGATAGAATATGGGAGTTGCAGTCCAAAACATTTGGAAGGCAAATGCATCCAATGAAACTTGCCCTCATGAAAAAATCTCTTTTCTCCCGTAGTCAAATCATGACAGCACATGCATTCTGCCTTCTAATGACATGGGTTTTCAGTAGCACGTATAGAGCACAGATCCAGCTCTTTTATTTTGTTAGGACCTGCTACTGAAAGGAAGTGAAGGGGCAGCTAATTCAAACTGCTAAACTGAACTAGGGAACCAGGGTAAAAATCCCAATCTTTGAAATTGTACTTTTCTGTTTGAGAACTACAACTCAACTAATGAATCTTCCAGCTACTAGATCACTGTCTGGGGAATTGGGTCAAAAAAGTAATGTTCTAACATCTGCTCAAGACCACACAATCCTGGCTATAAACAGAAAGCAAAAGTGATCTAAATTACAGTCCTTACTGATTCAATGGGCCACTATTTTCAGGCTCTATATGTGTTTATGAAATCTCCTTTCCTTACACAATGGTGGCTTGTGGCTTCAGTGTTCATGGGACAGTGAATTACCCATTGATTTTAGAGTTTAAAGGAACTGTACAAAATAGTGAACCTACCTTGGGGACCTACATGGTTCACACCTTAACTGATTTAAAGTTCAGACCAGGGATCCCCAAACTATGGCCCGTGGGCCACATGTAGCCCACTAAAACATTTATCCAGCCCGCCAGGTGTTTTTGCTGCCACTGCCTGTCCTATGGGTTTGTCCCCACAGTGGCGAGGTTTGTCTCCGCAGTGACTCCCTCCTCCTTCACCGAGGAAGGCACGTATAGGGCAAGAGAGAAGGGAAACTTCTGCTGCTTTCCTGCCTCCTCCCTCGCCCGGTGCATGCCTTCCTCAGCAATGGAGGAGGGAGCCGACAAAACCTGCCACCTGTTTTGTTTTGTTTTTTTCTTCAGAATAAGATATGTGCAATGTGCATAGGAATTTGTTCATAGTACTATCCATATGTGTACAATATAAAGGGAGCTCATCCTTGCTCTCCCCGGGTTGGATTCAAACATGCCTTCAGGTCAGCATCCCAACCTTCAAGTCATCAGTCCTGCCAGCACCCACTGTGCCACTGGGGGCTCCTCTTGTCCTAATAGCATTCCAGTTGTTATAACATTTCCTGGAAGGCAATCCTTTTGAAATCAGCTAAGTTTACTCTGAAATAAATAGGTTTAGGAACTGCCAGTGTGGGATTCAATGAGCAGTTTCACAATAATCACTTCCCAGATAGAATTGTGATAATGGTTTCAGGAATCTTCCTAACTTTTAAATTAGACTAGTATGACTCATGGCAGACAAATAAGTACAACTGATTTGTGCAGTACAAATGAGAATTCTCATTCCAAGGTTGGCAGATGAGACCAGTGATAATAATCTCAACCAAAATGGTGCTAAACTAACCAAGTAATGAAAGAGCCAAGGGAATTCGTGACTAAAAAGATACTTTTCCTATCATGGCTATGCTTAGAAAAGATTTTCCCATTTATAAAATTGCTTCATCCTCTCTTAATAAAAAAAAAAGATGCTTTACCTGGTGCATTTGAATTCTTTTGCTCTAATCAAGACTTAAACAGATTGTGCATTACGTTCCTCCTACATTTTTATTTTCAAAGAATAAATATAATTATGCTTTTAAAGAAATAAGTATAGTGCATGATGTGTGGCAAGAGAAATATCCAGTTAATTGGTATATAGGTCCCTAATGCTTTTTAGAGTAGTCTTGCAAGTACATTTTGTGTAATAACCTAGAAAGACAGGAACCTGCTACTGAGAAAAGAATCACAGTATTTTTCAGAGTATTTCAAATTAAGATGTGAAGAGGGGAAAATTGTATCTTTTTTCACTAAAATGTATTTTCTTTTCTAGCTCCATGCCCTTTTAAAATTCAGTCACACCTGCTTTAGAAGCTACATATTTTTTTCTTTCACATTTCTGATGAAATTAAGCCCTGTTCAAACAGTATTAGTGGGGATCAAATTCAGAAAGGGGCTTCAAAGAACAGTCCCAGCGAGTCAGATTCCAGAATTCCTCACTATTGGCTATGTTGGCTAGACCCTCTGAGACTTCTAGTCCAAAAGCTTCTATAAATGTGGTTCTCATTGATATGCAAGGCCCAGCAACCTTAGCCAGCATAGCCATAGTGAGGGATCATGGCAATTACAATCCAGCAGCATCTGGACCATTGAATGATTTGAAGCCCAATTACAAACTCTGGAATTTAAGTTCACTATGACCCTGTTCAATGCACAATCAGATGGATGGGGACTCCATGCATCTACATAAGACAGTGGTTCCCAACCCGTAGGCCGCAGCCCAACAGTGGGCCACAAGAATGAAAATCTGGTCTGCGAACCTTCTTCCTCTTTATTTATTTATTCATTTTATCTTATTTCCTCTCCTTTCTGCAGAACTGACCATCTCCAACCAAACTGAATCTAAAGTTGACAAAAACTGATTCATAATCCTTCTGGTAATAATGTTGGAGAGTGATCCCTGGTCAAAGTGGTCCCCGGTCAAGTGGCCCCTGGTCAAAAAAAGGTTGGGAACCACTGACGTAAGAGCATGAGAGACCTTCTGCACCAGACCACATGTCCATCATCCTGCTCATCCAGTAGTTGACCATTTACTTGTTGGAAGCCTATTAGTAGGGCATGTGTACAACTGACTTTCTATCTCACATTTCCAATAAATGCTATCCATACTAAGGACTTTATTGTGGAGGGCAGGCAATATGGCATTTCAGCAGGACCTTCACCACTGTCCCTATCTCAGAATGCTATATGCACTCCACCAATGGCCCGTCCCCTCCCCATGATTCTCCTGTCTCTAGCTATTAATGGGTACAACTTGTCAACAGTTCCCAATCCCACAATGTTTCCTACTTCTCGCCAGCAGGCCAGCAGTAAAATGGTGTCATCAGGTGGTAGGATTCTCCTCCATCCCCTGCTTACTATTCCCAAGTTGTCAATGTTCTGTTTATTTTATAATTACATTTAGTCATATTAGCCCTTTTTGTCTGTCTTTCAAAGCTAGAATTGCAAAAAATTTTCTAAAAATGAAAATAAAAGAGCAGGAAGGTGGGGTCATGGAACCACAAATTGGCGAACTGGTGCAATTTAAGATAAATGCGATATCAAAGGTGCTCCACCTGGTTTGTATCCACTGTGTATGTGGACTGTAATGGAATCGCGGGTTCATGAAGTCCTGAATCATATGAATCGGCCATTAGCAGTGATATATAGCCATCCTACCTAGTAGCCACTAATGGCCCTGTCACCTCAATGAATGTATCCAACACTATTTTAAGCCATCCAAATTGAAAGAAGCACTATATCTTGTGACAGTGAATTCTACTATTTAACTAGACACTGAAGATGTAGTATTTCCTTGGACCCATATTTATAATATTATCCAGCTTGAGCAAATTACTCTAATTCAGTGCAGTGTCAGAAGGTGAAAACATCTGCCTACTGCTTTCTTCAAACCTACATTTCAATTGAATTTTAGACAGTAGACAGATGGGGGAAAGAAAATGGAGTAACATCAGTGACAATCAGAACTTAATTAGATCTTTAGTTTTCTCAATTATTATGCCTAAATATGAACAAGAGGAAAATGGGCCAGAGTGATTTCAGATATCTATTGCATTAAGCAAGGGTTTGTTCTCATGAAGAATCCCAAGAATTCTCATGTGTTCTGTCTTCCAGCAATTTAATTATACCAGCCTGAAGTTTTCTCACCTCGGACTCAGTATGCGATAGAACCAGCCATCTTCATTCACCTCCTTTTTCTGTGCACTTCAGATGCATTAAATGGATTTTAGAAAAACTTCAGGCTGTTAACATTCAGAGAAATGTAGACACACAGAGGCTGAGCACAGAACTCCCAGATGTTTGCAGCAGGAGTCATGACAGCACCAGGTGGTTGGCTACCAAGGGCACTGCAGTGTACGCACGTTTCCTACACTTCATCTGGCAATGAATTTCAAAAATGTCATATGGGGAAAAGAAAGGAAGAAAAATAAAAATAAAACTTGATTTCACCTGTGTTAGAAAATGTGTATCAACTGGGGATATTTGCTTAAACTTATTAGGGAAACAGGAAAATATGGATAATAGCAAATGCTATTGAGGCCCCTTCCACACAGCTGAATAAAATCCACATTATCTGCTTTGAACTGGAATATATGGCAGTGTGGACTCAGATAACCCAGTTCAAAGCAGATATTTTCTGTCTTGATATTCTGGGTTATATGTCTGTGTAGAAGGACCCTGAAATGAATGTCTTCTTCCAGAAGTTGCATTGGAGAACCTAGAAAATTCATTAAAGATATATATCTAGGAATTTGTCAGCATTACTCTGTAGTAATTTCTGGCAGGAGAATACCTTCCTGGAGGATCTAGAAGGTTCCTAGGAAGAACATGTATTTTGTCAGATGCAGTTAGGTGAAACCTGAGTACCGACCTTGCAGGTATGGGGGCAGTACTGGAAACTAGGATTTGGAGTAATGAGTTCAAATTACATGAAAGGGGATTCCATCTGAAAATTAGGAAGAACCTCCTGACTGTAAGAGCAGTTCAACAATGGAACTCTCTGCCGTGGAGTGTGGTGGAAACTCCTTCCTTGGAAGCTTTTAAACAGAAGCTGGGTGGCCATCTATCTGGGGTGCTTTTATTGTGCTTTTTCTGTATAGCAGATTGGGGTTTGGACTGCATGGCCCAGGTGGTCTCTTTCAACTCTATGATTCTATGATGCAGTGGACCCTTGCTTATCTGGGGCAGCTGATGGAGGAACTTCCTAATCTTTCTCCTCCTATCCAACATGTTTCCAATTTCTCATGTATTTGCTATTTAGTTTATTAACATAAACCCATGGTCTGTGCATCTTGGTCTAGAAAGTCCTGAAAGAGAGAATAACTAAAATTTTATGTCTGCCAGCTTGGTGAATTAGGAAGAATAAACTTAAATTATGGTATAGACAATTTGTTGTGGAAGATCTTGCATTGTGTTATAAATCTGCAAAAAGAACTGTACATTTTTTAACATGCAAAAATGTTTTATGCTGTTGATTAAACTGAAGGCATAAGAGAGAAAGAAAAGAAAGCACGCTCAGTGCACAGCAATGAAAGCAATAAGTGAGAAGTAATTTCGTTTTTGACAATGGATTCTTGACTTGTGGAAACCAGATTAAATAATAGCAATTTTCTTTCTTTCCAGCGTTCTGGCGGTGCATTAGCCCTCCCTTTGTGTGCATTTCAAGGGACCGTCTCTCTCCATGCGCCTACTGGAAAAACCCTCTCTTTGTCAACATATGAGGTAAGCACAGAAGGACAGAAAATCACACCCACGTCAAAGAAAATCGAAGTGTATCGCTCTAAAAGTGTGGGTCATGAGCCGAACCCCGAGGATTCTCCAACCACCTTTGCTGACACAAGTGTGAAGATTCACTTAGAGGTGCTTGAAATCTGTGACAACGAAGAAGCCATGGACACTGTATCGATCATCAGTAATATCAGCCAGTCGTCTACTCAAGTCCGGTCTCCATCACTGCGTTATTCTCGGAAAGAAAACAGATTTGTCTCCTGCGATTTAGGGGAAACAGCTTCGTATTCGCTCTTCATACCATCGAACAATCCCAACAGTGATATTAATATATCAATTCCTGATACTGTGGAAGCTCACAGGCAGAATAGTAAAAAGCAACATCTGGAGAAAGAAGGTTATCAAGAAGAAATACAAATGTTAAACAAAGCCTACAGGAAAAGAGAAGAAGATGGGGTCAGCAACTAAAATGCAGAATAAAAACAATTAGAGAAATTAGACCTGAGTAACTGGAAAATTCTGGGATTTGCAGTTTATCCCACCCCCTTTTTTCATGCTCTGCTCACAATGATATATTTG
Organism: Anolis carolinensis; assembly: GCF_035594765.1. Taxonomy (NCBI): domain Eukaryota; kingdom Metazoa; phylum Chordata; class Lepidosauria; order Squamata; family Anolidae; genus Anolis; species Anolis carolinensis. The sequence goes on along the minus strand of NC_085843.1, from coordinate 259,842,966 downwards.
CTGCTCAAAAAATTCATCACTCACTCCATTGCTGCTAAACTCAGAGAAATGTCTGGAGCATAAGATGTCATCATCCCTGAAAATCAAAAACTCAGTGTTCCACCTCCAAAAACCTTGAATTTTTACTTCCCCTGATCATGAGCTCTCCCAACTATGGATCTGGCTTAGAGACAAAAAATAACCCACCCCTTCTGACTACAATGAGCTGAAAAGGGTTTGAATGTGGAGGTATAACTACTTGAATTACCCCTATGACATCCTCCCATTGATATCAGTGGGATTTATGCTGCCTAATTATGTGCAGGATTTCAGCCAAACCTTGTAATGCGGCTCAGGGTTTGGCACCAGAAGGAAGACAATGCTTTTCTAAATCAATACTTACTACCATTTTTAATCTCAATTTACCTAATTATGATGCTCATGAAGAGAGAGAATGGCAAGCTATTTCCCACCTGAGCGGTTATTATTGCTTTTATAAAAAGTAACCACCATCAGTAAGAATTATACATTTTTAAAGAAAATATTTTTAAAGATACATGGAATTTACCCGCTTATTTTGATGGAGATTTCTACTTTCCTGCCTCCTATGCAGCAGTGAAGCTAGGTAATTTTAAGCCCAGTGTTGTAACAGTTTCAAATAAAAGAGAAATTATGTTGATTTTCCTCTTTTAATACAAAATACAATGTGGCTTCCTACTCTTTAAATGTGGGTAGCAAAATGCAAGGGTCAACATGTTGTAAATGTGGCTACTTGCATTGTGATGTACTTGCTTTGTGTGACATTGCACATTAAAGACTGAATCATATTTTGCAAATGTTTAGCCCTGACAACACAGGCCATAGAACTGGAGCTCATCTTATTTGACATGAGTCACTCATTGTTTCTATTAGCATCCAAAATTCAACATAAAGTTAATATGGTAGCAACAAAACTGTTTGTATCAAGTTTATTACATAGGCACAAGCTAGACAACTGGGGAACAGGTTGTTAATTACTGTACAAGCAATTTGAAGTATGAACTAAAAACTAATCTGCATATACTGGAAACCCAGTGTGCACATAGCTTGTTATATGTACAAACAAGGTAGCCGTTGACTCCAGCAAAGTGGACCTCAGCATACAAAATAGTTAAATTCCTATTGCACTGAATGGAGAAACCATCTGTAAATTGGGGCCTTCAAAGCCAAATCACTGAATCACTCTGAAAGCTATACATTATCTAATCTCATTGGAAAGCAAAAATGCACAGAATATTTTGTTGAGACCAACCTTGACTTTATATCACAAAGTGAAGTTTTAATCTGGCCTGTTTTGCACTGCCCCAGTTTTAACAACCATGGATTTATCTCTAATATTTTTGTAACCTCCTGGTAAGTACTGATTTACATTTTGGGAATGGTGACTATAGAGTTCTGTGAAATTTCTGAGGGGCCCTTTTACAATACAGCACTATGATTCTACTTTAATTGCCATGGTTTCATCCTATAATTCTAATCTGTATAATTCTAGTCAATCATTCCATAGGAAACAGTCATGGCAGTTCAAGTGGTATCATAGTTCTGTAATGATGTAGTGTGGAAGGTCCTCAGATCTAATATTATCCCAGACCAAGTACTGTAGTGATTTATTAAAAGCTTGAGTCTCCTTCAAGCAAGCTTGAATCTCACAGGACAGTGACTGAAAAAGAGATCATCTTCAAGAAAATGTCTAATCTAATGAATCAACTCAATGTCTAATGAATCAACTCATTCTTAATCTGATCATATTCTTATGATGGCAAGAAAAAGAGGTGCAAGTGTCTGGCAAGGATTCATTGGTTTTCAATTTTTAATCAGGCTGTTAATCACAGAGATTAATTTATCTTTCATTCTATCATGATGTCCATCAACAAAAAAGAGAATTTTCAATTAGGTCATTTTAAAGAAGGCCCTTCCTCAAATCATTGATTCCGAATACCCAATGTCTCAGTTTTGTATTTAATGTCACAAACAGAATCCCAGAAATACAAAAGAGCCTCCTTTGGACTGTGTCTCGTGGAGTTGAAAAGCATCTTGCCAAAGTGTCAGAGCGCTGTTTGATCCATTTTTAAAGCCTCCAAACTGTTCAACCTAGCCAGATGTGCATCAGTGCTGCAATTTTTGTTTTTCTTAGGATTCCCAACTGGGGTTATTTTATTAATTGCTCAGTGAGCCCAGAGCATTGGGGAAGGGTGTACCTTATTTTGGACTAGAATTCCCATAATTCTCATCCTCCATGGCCAGGCTAGGAGTGGGTTGGATGATACATTCCTCTTTGTAGCTGCAGTCACCCCCCCCCCCCCCAAAGAATAATAAGAATAATAAGAATAATAAGAATAATAATAATTTGCCTAGAGTTTTGAAGGGCTCTTTAACAGGTTTGGATAGGCATAAGCCTGCAACATGTAAGTGAAATAGTGAATGTAGCCCAGCATGTTTGAACTTCCTAATGGGAAAGAAAATCACTAATGTTCTTTGCTACTGAAATGCTTCTTGCAAATACCAACACTTCAAATATGGCCAGTTGTTAACTTTCCCCAAAGGTTTCTCCTCAGCCAATTGTGCAGGTAAATCTCTCCATGACTCAAAAAATACCACAGCAGCCAAAAAGCTAGGGCATCCTCCAATCCACAAAAAACCTACAGTGTTTTCTATTTAAGGTAATGGCAGGGTATAATTAAGAGCCACTCATTCCCAGCCTCCTGGGCAAAAATAAATAAATACATAAACTATGAAGTTGCAACAAGGCTGTGAAAGGGACACTTGGAGCCTAAGGCATCAAAACACTTCACCCAACTCTGCTTTCAGAATTCTGCTTAATCCTTACTTTTTAGAGAGGTCAATATTTTGTGTAGGAAACAATTTTACAGACAATATTTGAACACTGGTGAGTTGTGTTTATTTCGGGTTAGAGTTTAGATAATGCTTTATAATAGAACGTACAAGCAGTTCTCAACCCAACCTAATTGTAAAGTACTGTAATGCTGTTGTATGATATAAAAAAGAATAAATCTTCTTCTATGCCAGTTCTGTAAACTGCTCTTTGCTGATTCTGCCTGACTGCTGTGTGTTTTATTTTCTAACCCTGGGTAAAATGGTCAGAAAGTGCATGACCAGATGTTACTCTTTGTCCACCAAGAGCTACTCATGTATACTTCAAGAGACAGATTACTTCTCCTTCCCTCCGATTCATGAATTAGTGAGCGCTGAAAATGGTGCACTGCTTCTCATTTTTAGAAACCCAGCTGGATTTAAATTTTTAAAATCACTTTTAAATATCTAATGAGATATCATTCCATTCTTTCTTTTTTAATCCCCCCCCCCCCAAATGACCTTTAATGCATCTCAGAAGGCAGACATGACATTTGTGGGCTGAAGGTTGGTTGTCAAATTGACCTTTTTGAAGGTGATTTCAAAGTGATGAGATCTTGTAGGCACACTACAGGGAAGACAAATCTTAGGGTAATATGGAAAGCTGATACATCGTGCACCTAAGCTAACTGTATGATGGCAGTTTTAGGTACTGAATAATGTATTGAAAATCACATTGAAGCGTAATGTTGAGAACATTCCCTATTACACAGATTCCTGTTTTCACCATTCACCATTTTATTTTGTTAGACTGCAAATCTTAGCAAAACAACCTGATTTTTTTCTCTCTCTCTGAACATTTGGAATTCTGTCTCTGTCTTGGTAAAACTAAAGCCCTTTGCCCAGCTGGCAATTCTATTATTGATGTATTTGTTTTTTATGCCCTGTTCAATGACACAAACCTGGAAGGGTAATTTAGCCACAAATATATAAAGCAATTTGCATTTGTCTCCTGTGTTAAATTTATTCCCTATCTGCATTGGTTAAAATTACCAAAACTAATAACATAACATGGTAACAAATTTAAGTCACCTTACTGGAGCTTATTTAGACACAAGCGTATTCAGGCCAAAAAAGTCCAATGATTGGATTGTGAATTGCAACCCAGTATTATGGGATGCGGACTACAATTTGTTTCCCACCTTGAAGAACCTTTGCAAAGTTACATCACTTTTCTTAGTTATTAATTCCTTACTGTAAACCTCTCAAGTACCTCTAATAGCTTTTGTTATTGTGCTAATGGATTATTTCCATAAACATCTTATAAGACCACAGCATTTATTAGAATAGCAAATACATGATTAATGTGGAGTGGCTTTTTGCATCTTTGCCATGGCACATCTTATAGTATTAGACTGTGCTAATAAGTCAAAGAATAAACACATAAATATTTTGAATTCTCATTCCCAGATGCATAAGAAGCACTTCATCATAAATCAAACCAGTGTAGTGTTTATGCAATTTTTGCACACAATTTTTAAATAATAACTTTGATATTATAAGCTACTCTGAGCATTGTTGGATGGACCAAACAGGACACATATATCCAATAAATGGTAACTTATACTCTGGGAATTATCCTGCAGCAGCCATATCTATAAATGCTATCTATCTATCTATCTATCTATCTATCTATCTATCTATCTATCTATCTATCTAAAGGTTGCCACCCAGATTTTATTTTCTGTTTCTATTTCCTTTTCTGATTTTTCTGACGATTATTTTAAAAACTCGATGTCACACCACATATAAAACTATGATGTTGTTGTTGTTGTTGTTGTTGTTGTTGTTGTTATTGTTGTTGTTGCTGGTGCTATTGTTTAAAAATGATGTACACATTTTAGGCTCAGAAAAGGCCTTTTTTTCAAAACAAAAAGTGACCTGAAAATCAGAAGGGGTCTTAGGAACCACACATACTCCATGCTTGTTTACAACAAAGAGAAGTTATGTTTGCATTTTTATTATTCCATTAAGGTAGTCTACTTGAGGCTTAAACTAGAAACAGCAATGAGGTTAAAGTGTTATACAATATAGATTGACATTTCAACCAGTTTTTTTTTCTTTTATTAAAGTAGTCTTGTGTCTGATTTCTGGTTTTTATTATCATGTTAACATTATGGCAGAATTTAATAGCTAGCCAGAAGGAATAAAGGCAGGCAGCAAAATCCAGCCAGCCACCATTTGCTGATGACTGTAAGAATGGTAATATCTTCAAAGCAAGGAACGCTGAATCTAGTTTGTTTGAAATAATAAATTGTCTACTCCCAAGAAACCAAATAGCTTCTCCATTTTAAAACAATATAATTACACATAACAATTGGACTCAAAGTGGGATATGGACCAGTGTCATTCTCAGAGAGTTTTCGAGAAAGAAAAACACTTCAAAGCCAATGGGCCACAAATAGGACACCAGTGAGTGAGAAAAAAATGACATGTGTCTATCTATGTATATATATATGTGTGTGTGTGTGTGTGTGTGTGTGTGTGTGTGTGTGTGTATGTATGTGTGTATATATATATATATATATATATATATATATATATATATAGTATACACACATGCATTAAAACAACTGCATTGGCTACCAATAGAACATCGGATCTCTTACAAGATACTGATCCTGACATTTAAAGCTCGAAATGGCCAAGGACCATTATATCTTAGGGACCGCCTTATTCCTTTTTTCCATCAGTGGTCACCTCCATCCTCCCAGGAAAATTTCCTATAAGTACTGGGCCCTAGGGAGGTACACCTGGAAGCTACAAGGCATAGAGCCTTTTTGACCTATGCTCCATTTCTGTGGAACTCATTGCCTCCATATGTTAGAGCAATGTCGGAGTTGCGACGTTTTTGGAAAAGCACTCAAGACATGGCTGTTTGGTTGTGCATTTAAGTAAATCAGATCAGATTTGCCAAATAGTCACTGTTGAATGTTTTTATATTGTGGAATGATATTTTAAATTGTAAGTCGCTTGGAGCACTCTGGTGGAGAGCGATGAATTAAGAAATAAAGTGAAGTGAAGTATATATACTGTATATACTGTATATATATGTGTGTGTGTATATATATATGTGTTCACATGCAAACAGTATATGCGTACTTGAAATACTCACACTATGGAATGTGTGTGTGTGATTACGTTACAATTGTGTTATATCAGCTCTGTACTGCCACAAATGCATGTAGTTTATTTTTCAAGCATCCTCTTAGAAAAAACATTGAATGGATATATTAATTACCATAATAACCCTGACTATCCCAGATTTTTTTAAACCAATATTCCTGATTTCCCTGACCAGTTTCCACTTCCCTGCCCTTGCCCTAAACCTGGAGTTCATTAAATATCAATGGTGCTAGATTTGAAAAGTTAAGGACATTTGCAAAATCTCTTATCAAAAAGACTGTCAATAGCTATAAGATTTCTTTAAAAATTGTAAATTTGTAATGCTTCTGTCAAAATATCTCCAGTTAGCACAAGAAGATCTACATGAAAACTTGGCTCTTTCCCCCTTTGCAAATTATGTAAACAACCATATTTTTCCTCTTTGAAAAATAATGCAGCAGCCTGCGCAACCCCCCCCCCCCAATCCAAAAATGAATCTCCTCTTCAAAAAAAACCCACCCCATATTTTTTCAAGGGGAGATGTTCCAAAAGGAGCCAAAATTCAGATTATTTCCCCAGTTGGAAGAAAATCTTTGAGTTTTTGTTATTTATACATGAGAATAAAAGGGGGGGGGGGAGATTTCCATCTCTAGGCAAAACAGCAGGATGCAATAATGTACTGTAGAGCACTGCTAGCTATAGTACAGACATTAAAAATGTCCCCCATAGTTTTGAAAATGATAGCTGTAAAAGATCACAAGAAAATGAGACCATACATGTATAAAGTCCTTGTTTTACATTTTCCTGCAATTGTTCTCTATCACATTCACAGTGATCGCTTTAGAATCCAGTGATTCTGGAACTTCCAACAATCAGCAAACATTAGTGTTCTATAGAGGTAAATCCTAAATGCTTTTAATTGGATTCACGGAATTTAGTCTCTGTTTGATGAGACAGTGGGGTCTTTCCTTCATTTTTTGCTTTGAGCTATTGAATGGAAAGCATTAATCTTCCGTACCGTACTTTCAGAACATCATGGAACTATCTCATCATTTTACACCAGGATAAAATAAAAGAATTATGTCTATAGAAAAGAAACATAATGTGGTATTAAGTTGGCTAGTTTGAACAGCAAAGAAAGTAATCAAGCAATGGAGAGGACAAGAAAAACTGAATTGTTTCCTTTTAGGGCAACTTCTAATAATTGGGAGGTTTCTAATCCAAGTAGAATCAGGGGAAATTAGTTTGGATTGCTTTAAATGTAGACAGAATGGAAACAGGCCACAAAGAAATAATAATGTGAGAGATGGACATTATACTGGACCAAAGGCCAAAATGCCACAGGTGAATACATTTGATGAGAGCTACTATGTAAATATATTATGCTTTAAATCTAGAAGCCCACAGGGCAAAGGTGGAAGAGTTGAAGTTCTTCCTTTTAAAACAGAACATACAATCTACTTTAGAAAACCATCAGGACCCTGACCAGGATAATGGAAATTGGGTGAAACCAAGTAATTTCAGTCATTTGCACATAAACCCGATAGGTATGCAACCCTTTGATGCAACTGGTCTGTTCTAGTTGCACCTATCAATAGAATTTAACCCAGAGAAAACACAATCACAAAAATTCAGATATAGATATAGATATAGATATATATAATGGATTGCTGCACTTAATAATCCAGCCAGATATTAAATGAGACCAGTGGGTCCTTGTACTTCAAAACAAGAATCATTAAGTATTATACTTTAACAGCATATTCTGAATTACCCTTATCCATATTCTTCTTGATATGGAAATGTAATTTTCTTCATATAACAACACTGCTAGCATGAATTGAATCTATCTTGTTTCAAATTTAAACAAGCTATGGAAATACAGGAATGGAAGACATTTTAGTATTATGAGAATTCAATCAATCAACAGTCCAAAGATCCAATTTGTTCAGCAGAGAAAGTGCACAGCAGATTCCTAAACTGATAAAACCACTTAAAGGCAGGAACAATACAATGCTAAATGTATATGAACAAGGGTAAAAACACAGCAAATGTATACAAGTTGTTTCAACCTGGGTCTAATATAGGAAGTTGCCTTATCCTGACTACCTCAGAGAGAAACTTGGCAATAGCCAAGGTCACATGGGGGAATTTGTCATCTAGTAAAAACTTTCCATGGAATTGGGCTGATCTACTGGGTAGGTTGACCAGTAATTGGTTAATAATATGTAGCTGATCCTATTTGTAAAAACTACATGACAATAAGATATGATACACACATCCAGCATTTGGGTTATTACATGGACAAAGTCTTGCATTGTATGGACTCCCACAAATCTGCCTCAAAGCACTTTGGATGGGAACACGTTGCACCTTGGAGAATAGGCAGCAATATTTGGCCCAGTCAAGTTCTTAAGATAATTTGCTTCATTGAGAGTTCCAGCATAATGTATACTCAGGGCGCTTGGGAACAAGAAACATATGAACAAGAATGCACCTCACAGAAAGAAATGTCCTAATGGATTAAAGTGCCATGTCATAACTCAGATGAGATAAGACGGATGACTAAAGGCTGATAGAAGAGACTTTTTTAAAGAGTTAAGCTTGAACCAGTTGCTAGGGTAATCATCCCGGGCTAGATGGTAAATCAGACCTGAGTCCAGTTGAACAACACTGACCATGAGCCAATATTTAAGGGTCCACAACCAAGCTCTTGTATATTAGGCTGAGGGATTTCCCCAGATTCTAACAGCAAGACACAGGATGGCACACATCTGGGGAACTGGAAGAGGACCCTCAAGAACCGTGATAGATGCTGGTCTATTTAAAATGTTAAGCCACCAATCCATATGTTTATGGGAATTGTCTAGAGGAAAGGACATTGTAATTTTGATATCTATTAACGGAAATGTTTTGAGGCAAACTTCAATTTACAGAAGCCTGCAGCAAATAGATAATTATTTTTTGGTTGTGTTAGGAGAACAGAACAGCTAGATTTCTTCAGCAGCCTAATATACTTGGAAAAGAGACTCAAACCAAGCTATTTCAAAATGACACATTTTGTGTACCCCTCTTACTGGCAGTTCACAATGATATGTTCTGCTGGAGACCACACCAATAATTGTAACAGCCCCATGGCTCATTATGTTCTCATACCCAAAAGTGCAACCATGTTCTCATCAGTATTGACATCTTGAGTATCGAATTGAACTGCTTGGTGATGACTCTTAATTGCCTACACTAGACTTTGGAATGTCCACTGTAAGAAAAATAAACCTCTGAATCCCCCCAGTAACAACTAAATGTAGTTCTACTTATTGACTAAGTAATATAATGGTATTATCCACACAGCTGTAGTCAATACCAGTTGAATGTAACAGCCAATTAAAGCTTTCAGTTTAACAGCAGAACAGCTGGCCACATGCAGTGACTCTGGCCTTTTCTATTATCTATGTGTGTCTCTTAAGACCTTTTATATTCAGGAGGCAGAATACTGGGTCCTGGCAATAAAACAGTAGAGACAGAGAGAAATACATGGTCAAAGCATTCTGTTTGTTGTTAATTCCTCACAGGAATAGTAAATTCACAAAATCTAGAATAGTTATGTGGAAGAGCAAAACAATCCCTTTTTGCAACACACAAAAGTGGACTACTCACTTTTGTAGAATGAGTTTGCAAGGCTTCTTGTCCCATTCCATACATGAAAGGTATGGAAAGGCAAAGACCATAGATGCATCCAAACTGCAGTTTGTCACCACTTTAACTGTCATGTTTCAATGCTATGAAATCTTGGGAGCTGTAGTTTTACAAGGTTCTTTGCTTTCCCATCCAAAGAGTGCTGGTGCCTCACCAAACTACATATCACGCGATACCACAGAGCTAAGCCATGACAGTTAAAGTGGTGTCAAACTGCATTCATAGATACACTCTAAGAGAACAGAAGTGTATGTTTTTATGCAAGAATTTGTGTAGCCACAAGAACTTAAAACGGCACACCCAGAGATGTTTCATGCTTGCGCTGACATTATTTCTAAACTGTTACATCTATCTTTCAGTGTTTTTAACAGACAAGAAATATGAGCACAAATAAATGTGATGTCCTAAAATGAATGAAAAAACGTCCAATCCTCCATTTCAATTGAAAAAGATTTAAAATAAAAAAGAAGTCAAGATTCTAGACAACCAGATATTAATGCAGAGACTATCTGATGACTCTAGTTTTTGTCTACCTTCAAAAGTATTTGAGAGGCTAGGAATTTTTTGTGGAACTGAGGCAAGATGGACATCAAGCAGTAAAAAATTGATTCCTTGAAATATAGTGTGCGTATAAAAAAGGAAGGGTAAACAAGAAACCATGGACAGCAAATGTGATTTAATGAGCTTTATTAAGTACACAAATTTCATTGATTATCTCTTTCAAATAATCATCCTCCAAATTGCTAAAGGCATTGAGCATTGCAATTTAATGACAACACAATGAAAGTTGTATTAAATCTTTACAATTCTACTAATAATGTTAGAAAAATAAACAGGGCCTGATGTCAATTCATCAAAGATCTAAAATGGAAAAAAAACCTGAAAGAGACAGCTACACATAGTCAGATTTATTTTAACTATACGGATAAATATTTCTAAAAAGCGCGCGCACACACAGAACAATATTTTATATCACTAATACCTTTTTAATGGATCTAAATGTGGTGGTTGGAGCATTGGACTATGACTCTGGAGACCAGGGCATGGATCCCTGCTCAGCCATGGAAATGCATTGAATGACCTTGGGCAAATTATATTCTCAACCACAGAGGAAAACAAAGGCAATCCTCACTTAACAAATTGTGCTAAATAAAACCAATGATAGGTTTGCCATAACTCAGAAATGATTTGAAGGCAAACAACAAGAACAGCCTTTAAAGTATTGTAATTTACTGAAAACCAATGGTCATATTTCGTCATATGATGCTTTTCTCACAAATGTACTGAAATAAGAAGGTATGCAATCAAATCTATTCCCAAGAAAGAAAAAATACTAATTGACATTATGTTGATTCACATTTTCCTCCAGGGATTGAAAATGTATCTTGCTTTTCATGAAAATACATCACCAAGCCTTTTAGAAAAAACCCCAAAAAACAACAACATTAACACCAGTTAGAAACCCTTGAACATATTTTATGCATTTTATCATGATTAAACTGTTTTCTGTATTACTGTCACGCCCAGGCAGCGGAGCACTAAGAACCAGACACAGAGGCCAAATATAATCTAATATCTCTATTAAGGAAATATTATAGAAGAATAAAAACAAGTAGAAAATGAAGTCCAGCAATAGACCTTTCAAAGAAGGTCAAATATAGTCCAGAAATATTTTGTCCATTATATTATATTAGAGTTCAAAGTTGTAATCCCATAACCGAAACACACTCTACTTTCAAGCCGTAGAGTGGGGAAATGTCCAACAATGTTTTCTGAGGTTCAAAGTAAGTCCAAGGCAAGAACTGGAAACAAGACTAGATACTTGAGACAAAAATCCAAGGCTGGAAACAAGTTCTTGAAAACTTGACAAGGCAAAGCGAGGCACGGCGAAGGCAAGGAAACTGGGGTTGTAGACTTAACGCAGTCTACACTAGAAAAGGAGCCGAAGTTACTCCTGAAGTTGATGAGTTGACTCCGCATGGATTTCCCTGTGTGGGTAACTTTTAAGAGCTTCAATCATCCTGCATAGCAGGTGTCCAAAGCTTCCTTTCCCAAGGGAAAGAGAAGCGAAACACATCTTCCTGCAGCTGCAATCCTCCCTGCAAATTCCCAAGAGAAACTTGGCTAATTAGCGTCTTGTTTGGCTGCTAATTGGAGACTTCTCCTTGTTATTTCGTTCTGGCCCCGACTCGCAGCATAGGAATCTTTTCTCGAAAAGGGGGGAGAAGCACTGGGAGAAACCGATTCAAGGTCCCTTTTAATTAAGTCCTGGGTAGATTCGTCAACAACAGGCATCTGGAAGAAATCCGTCTCCTGCTGAGACGGCAGAAAACCCATGTTTTGTCATCATTATCCATGATGGCGCTAGGATCAGAACTCTGAGACCCATGAGACATCACAATTACACTAATACTATATTGGTTCCACTATTAAAATTGCAAGAAATTTGCCTCTAGCGGAGGATCTGAAGGTGGTAGTGCATGCATGGGTAACCTCAAGTTGGACTTCTGTAATACGCTTTACATTGGGCTACCCTTGTACCAAGTTCGGAAACTCCAGCTGGTTCAAAATATGGCAGGCAGATTGGCTACAGAAACCTCTAGGAGTAAGCATATTACACCTATCCTAAAGTTACTCCACTGGCTGCCAATTAGTTTCCGGGCAAAGTACAAAGTGTTGGTTTTGCCCTTTAAATCCCTACAATGTGCCCCGAACACCAAGGTCCTCTGAGAGGCATCTGCTCCAACAGGGCTGGCCCTAGGTAATTTTCAAGTGTAAGCAAACAGTATTTTGCCCCCCCCCCCCCCGCCCAAACTAATCAGTGAAAAATGAAAGGTAGATGGTAGATGTGAATAGAATAGATAAAAGAGTTACCTCACAAACCAGAAGTTTATTTACATCATTATGCTTTCAGTCTTTTATGTTTGTTGCATTTGTTTTACATTTTAGCTGCATTTGCTTTATTTAACCCACTTTGAGGCCTACTCTTTTGGGAAATCAAATTAAATACTTTAATCAGTAAGCATAATGGTAGTGTAGCCTGTTTTAGAGGTCCAAAATGTTCCCCCAGTTAAAGCTTTTATTTCTTTGAAACTACCTTGTACCTCCTTCTCCACTCAAACTATATTTTCCACTCAAATTATGAATGCACCTCCAGCAAAGGATGGATGTAGAATTTCCAAAGCAGTGCTTAGTAACAGCAGCAATGTGTTTGAAGAAGCCCTCTCAACCATAGCTGGTGTACTTCTGACGTGATTGACACATGGGTAGCCCAAAGGAAAGCCCAATGAGAGTGCAGCTGACGTTATGTCACCGGCCCCTCCTGCCACTCCTCGGGGAAGGGAAGGGGGCTGAGTCACCTCAACCGCCTTCCCTTCCCGGCTGAGTGCTCTGAGCTCAGCAGTGACGGCCAGGCCTTGGCGCTGAACTGGGATACAAGGGGATTGGCAGCTGTCCCAGGTAGGGACAGCGATTCTGGTTCAATGCTGAGGCCTGGCCATTGCCGCTGAGCTCAGAGCGCTCTGCTGACAAGGGAAGGGAAGGGAAGGGAAAGGGGGGGAGGTGGAGCTGCCTGAATTACTGGCAGCCATTGGCTATCTGACATTCAGGCGGCTCTCCCCCCTTCCTTCCCTTCCCTTCTCAATGGAGCGCTCTGAGCCCAGCAGTAAGTGTCAGGCCTCGATGCTGAACTGGGATGGCTGTCCCTGCCTGGGCCAGCTGCGCACCCCCCCCCCCACCCCCACCCCGCATCCCAGGTCAGCACTGAGGCCTAGCTGTCGCCGCTTGACTCAGAGCACTCAGCTGGGAAGAGAAGGGAAGGGGTGGAGCTGCCTGAATGACGGACAGCCAGGGGCTGCCTGTCATTCAGGCAGTTCCTCCCCTTCCCTTCCAAGCTGAATCTGAGCACTCTGAGCCGAGCTCCAAGGGCCAGGCCTTAGCACTGAACCAGGATGTGGGGAGGCACCCTTGCAACCCTCCCTGGGCACTCCAGGCTCCGGTGCCTCAATGGCGCCCCTAGCGGATTTTGCACCAGTCACAGTTGCTTACCTGGCTTATAGCTTCAGCCACCCCTGGTCATAAATACTCGAAAGGTTCTCTGCCTTCATACTCTGGTTCCTGTCTTACAAGTTTTAGCTGGGGAGCCTCAGTCAGCTGCTGTGGCTGAATGGATCACATGCTATTTGCTTTCCTGCCATTCATTTTTGTGATTTTGGAGCCTCACCTATTCTGGATGTCACCATTCCCTTTGTCTCCTGACTTGCAAGATGCTGCTCTGAAGTCTCAGTTTCTTCTGATACAGCCTTTCTCTCTCTGCCAGCTTCTTTTTGGTCTCAGATAAATCCCATCCTTTAATACAAGCAATTGAAGGAATGCTAGCTTTCTCATAGATAGGGAGCTCTGCCCTCTAGTGACTGAAGATCCTTAAGCTACATAATGTGGAGGATGGGAAATTTTTCCCCCTACAACTTCAAAGTGTCCAGATCAATTCCCTTCAAAACCCGCCAGCATTCAAATCTGGGCATATGGAGTATGCATGCCAAGTTTGTTCCAGATCCATCATTGTTTGGGTTCATAGTGCGCTCTTGATGTAGATGAACTACAACTCCTATCAATCCCTCCAAAGACCGCCAATACTTTTTCTTGGTCATGAGGGTTCTGTGTGCCAGGTTAGTTCCATGTCCATCATTGGTGGAGTTCAGAGTGCTCTTAGATTGCAGGTAAACTATGCATCTCAATACTTACAACTCCTATAAATCATGGTGAATTCTCCCCAAACCTCTCTAGTATGTTCAGTTGCGAATCAATTCCTCTGTTTGCTGTGTGCCATAGAATAGAATAGGAAAGGGTTAAGGAGAAGCAGTGAGCGGGGTTCATGCAAATTCCATGCCAATGGCGAGAGTAAGAAACACTGGGATGTCTGTGGTAGAGGAAACACATAAAATTGAGGATGAAATTGTCCCCGTATGAAAGCCTTCACTTGGGTGGTGGGCAGTATGGTGTTTGTGGAGGACATTGGATAGGCTCTTGGACATGTTCATAGCACTCACTATAACCTGCACTGTCATTGGAGGGAGGGCCATTGGTGTCTCCTGAGTAGTGGGAGCTATAGCTGTTTGTGGGAGTGGGAGCTTGTCTGTGTAAGTGGACACCCCAGCCACATACACACATACATATTTCCACTTTTTAAAATATGTATAGATAGATTGGATTTACACCCTGTTTTTACCCCAGAAAGAGACTGATTGAATTATCCATCTGGACTGTGGTCTTCCTCTTTTTCTAATGTCTTCTACCTAATCAAAAATTATTGTCTTTTTGAGTGACTCATGTCTTCTCATTATATGGCCCAAGTAATGGCAGTCCTAGTTTAGTCATCTTGCTTTAGGGAGCATTCAGATTTGATTTGCTTTATAACAATTTATTGGTCTTTATAGCAATCCATAGTATCTGTAGAACTTTTCTCCAGCACCATATTTCAAATGGGTTGATTTACCTATCAGCTTTCTTCACTTTCCAGCTTTCACAATCGCGCATACAAATTGAAAACATGATTTCATGGCCCATCCTAACTTTAGTATTCAATGACGTATCTTTACACGTCTGGATCTTATTGAGTTACCTCATAGTCCCCCCCTATCCAAGTCCACAGCCTCATCTACATTGCCATATAATGCAGTTTCAAACTGTATTATATGGCAGTGTAGATGAGGCTCTATTCTTCTGATTTCTTGATTGCTGTCTCCATTCTGGTTAAAGACTTAGCCAAGGTAGGGAAAATCTTGAAGCATTTCAATGTCTTAATAATCTACATTAAAGTTATATGAATCATATGTGATTAGTATTTCTGTTTCCGTAATGTTTATCTGGAACTTGCTTTTGCACTGCTTTTCTTAATTTTCTTCAGTAATTGTTCTAAGTCTTTACTATTTTTTGCTAGCAGTTTGGTGTCATCTGCGTAACTTATATGAGGGCTATCCAGAAAGTACATTACGTTTTGGAATTTAAAAAGAACCAAGTATAGGATAAAACACTTACCATATGCAGTTGAAAGCCACACTGAAATAGTACTTTTCAACATAGTCCCTGTGGAGATCTCAGGCAGAGGGGAATCTTTTTTCCTTTCTTCTTCTTATTCACTTTAGATGGTAGCGTAACTTAGTTTAGAATATATGTGACAGAGGCTTGGATTTTGGAGAACACTAAAAAGTTTATTCAGGCACAGAGCTTAGTGGTTACAATGGTGCTTCTCAGAGTTACACTTTCTTCAACAGTTGCAAATATAACCTATGATGAATCCACTTTCAAAATACTTTCTCCTTTCCTTGAGCAGTCTAAACCTTTTTCTTCTCTTACAACCAAATCTATCAACTGATCACTTTGGATCTAACTGGGATTGCTTCCCCTTACCACTCAGACTCTACAAATAAACCCAAACAAGTCACTTAACTTGCTTAATATGACACAACTAGAGATCTGAGCTTCCCTGGTTTCCCTAACCTGGAACCACTGTCTTCCCTGTGACTCAAATCACAGACTAACCTGTTTTTTAAAACATTCCCTCCTTTTCCTCCAAACGGCGGTTGGCTCCGCCCTCGTTACTTTGGCAACCTGCCTCAGAATGCTGAGCTGGCTACCACTGGTAAGTAATACTTACCCTTTTAAACATAGTTAAACATGACTTTTAAAATGAAATTAAACATGACATCTATAAATCAAAATAAAAACACACTTCTTTACAGTCCCCATTCAGATTTAGGTACTTATCACAGCAAGGAATGACTTTGGAAAGTTCATACCCTCAACACTTTCCCGCCTCTGTGACCTGCGCTATTGCAACACTGAAACTCAGCCAGGCTGAACAATGAATGCAAAAGGAAGCAAGGAAAAACTCAGCCCTCGCTTCTTTTGCAAAGGGACCTGAAGAGAGAATCAAAACATTGAGGCTTCCCTTCCCTTCCTGCCAGCCGATCCCAGTTGCTTGCAAACCCTGGCCAATTGCAAACCTGGCCGATCCTGCCTGCTTCTCCTCGGGAGCCGCTCTCCTCCAGGCCGCTTTCCGGAGCTTGCTCAGCTGGATCTTGTAAGAGCCCACACCTACCCACTGCCAATGTGCCACTGCTGAAGATACCACCTCCTGTAGGCTGCGAGCACCCATGCAACAGCCATTGCAGTGGTTCCTTGAGTTGTCCAACTGCCTCCCATCAGCTGCCCAACACCAACAGGGAGCTAGGGCACAGCGGCAGCTCAGAAGAACCAGCTGCAGACCATCAGGATGTGGATGAGCTCCTGGACTATATCAATAGCACTGAACCATAGCCCTTCAATAGCATCAAGGCTGCCAAACGAGCCCAGCACAAGCAGAAAAAAAGGGAGAAGGAAAAGGCTCAGCTACAGGCTATAGAAAAGAACCTTATAGACATCTCAAGGACAATATTTTAATGTTTGCTTTAGGTGGGGAGTGTTATGCCCCACTCACTTATCCAACGTTCTGGATTATCCAACACATTTTTGTAGTCAATGTTTTCAATATATCGTGATATTTTGGTGCTAAATTCATAAATACAGTAATTACTACATAGCATTACTGTGTATTGAACTACTTTTTCTGTCAAATTTGTTGTATAACATGATGCTAACAGGGGGTCACTGTATGGTGATAGTCTGATTGCTTCTTTGCTCTGTGTGTGCACAATCTTGATTTTCGAAGACTTGCAGCTTCAGAAAAAAAAAGAGTAGGGAATGAGAGGGACGTGGGTTTAAAAAGAATTTTCAAAGATACTTGTAATGACTATAAGTCTCATATGTTTTGATTGACCTAAGTTGCAATAGGTCTGTGTTTGAGGAAGGCCTGCGCTTGAGAAAAAATGCTGATGTTTAGGAAAAGAGTTGTTCCAGAGAAAAGAAGTTACTTTCAAATAATAACAATACATCAAGTCAGAAGCAGTTCCCATATGATTTCGAGCATATACTTGCAACAAGTCAGGGTCAGTAACATGAAAGCACCATTGTCTAAAGAATCACATGTTGTTACAGCATGTATGCATGTATTTGTCACATTGCTATGGTCACGCAATAAATAGTTCTTTTGCAGTTTGAAGATCTAACTTTTTTGTGGTGTTTTTCCTCACCCTCTTCACAGAAAAGGGGCCTCCTGCTTTTGACTTTGGATTAAGAGGAGTATTTTTTACATCTTTTACATCTTTGCCCCTTCAGTTTTGGTGCTTAATTTGTAAAATCCTAACCTAATTTGATGTTTAATAGGCTTTTCCTTAATCCCTCCTTATTATCCAACATATTCGCTTATCCAACATTCTGCCGGCCCGTTTATGTTGGATAAGTGAGACTCTACTTTATATGCATCTGCCAGACTATGTTGCTTTGTAATTTGGCCCTCTTGGCTTTCTGTACCCCTAGTTATGATACAATAGCTCCTCCCTTCTCTCTCAGGGCCTGTACTTTGTCTGAAGAGAGAACATGGCTGCTCAGTCTCTGGGAAACTATCATTTTTTCACCTGCTGTAGTGTGATGTTTTACAAGATTTGCCCAGAATAAAGGATCTGGAACCTTGTTTTGCATCTCTGCAGCTGAGTTGACACTATCTGACAAAATTTCTGGTGTAAGTACTGGTCAAATGGGATTACTACAGGCACTCCCACAGCCCCGCACTTGCAGCCAGGTTATTGAGTCAGAATAGGCATCCTAGGAGGTTGTGAGGTACAGTAGAGTCTCACTAATCCAAGCCTCGCTTATCCAAGCCTCTGGATAATCCAAGCCATTTTTGTAGTCAATGTTTTCAATATATCGTGATATTTTGGTGCTAAATTTGTAAATACAGTAATTACAACATAACATTACTGGGTATTGAACTACTTTTTCTGTCAAATTTGTTGTATAACATGAAGTTTTGGTGCTTAATTTGTAAAATCATAACCTAATTTGATGTTTAATAGGCTTTTCCTTAATCCCTCCTTATTATCCAAGTTATTCGCTTATCCAAGCTTCTGCCGGCCCGTTTAGCTTGGATAAGTGAGACTCTACTGTATATGGTAAATGGAAGTAAATGGTTAATTCTTCTTCTTCTTTTACTGCCAAGGAATGGAGGAGAAACATCTGTGCAATTTTGTGTCTCAGATGACAGACTACCTTAGCTGGCATTGGGTATTATGCGACTTGACAGGAGTGTTTTGGGTGTCATTTGTTATTCTACCTCAGGCAGCAAAATGTCTTATGAGGTCATGGATAGGGTTACCAGAGTGAAAACCGAAGACAGTTGCTATATCTATCTTAAGTACCGTGTTTCCCCAAAAATAAGGCAGTGTCTTATATTAATTTTTGCTCCCAAAGATTTTCTAGGTCTTATTTTCAGGGGATGTCTTCTTTTTCCATGAAGAAGAATTCACATTTATTGTTAAACAAAAAATTGAACATTTATTATATACTGTACAGTAGTTGTTATCACAAACCAGCATAACCAGATAAAATGTGAATCCTATCAAGAATTTCTTGTTACTACCAATATTTCCATGTACAACACTCTATGGTACGTACATTTACCAATCCTGCATGCTCTGGTGTTCTGTTCGTAGGGCATGCTTCCAAACAAAAACTTTGCTAGGTCTTACTGTTATGGTTGAGCCTTCGGGCTCTGGTAATGGAAGAAGGGGTCGTAAGACTCCTCGAGAGTCAGACACTCTCGAGGAGCGTGAAAGAAAACGTCTCCGGGATTTGTTTGCAGAGCCGACAGATGAGGACTCATTTGAGGGTTTTTCTCAGGGTTTGGAGGAAGAGATGGTCAGCTCGGAGGAGGATGACATGGAATGGACTCGTGTGAGGGAGGATTTGGGTGTTGGGGAAACAGGCAATGAAAGCGTGGGAGGTGATTGGCGGGTTGCAGGATCAGACCCATGGACTGGTTGGAGGGATGGAGCGGGATCCACAGCTGGGGATGCTGTGGGGCGTAGTCGTAGGTGCTTAAGCTCTGATGAGGATGATGATGTTGGGGCGTCTGGAATTGGGATGGCAGCTGACAGCGATGATGAGCTTGAACTGGGATAAAATGGGGTTTGGGACCAATGTCTAATTGCGTTGGGCAAGGTAATCTGGACGGACGCTTGGGCTTTTGTTTGGGAACTTCCTGAAGACGGGTGTGATTCGCTACTGGATACGTAAGTTTACCAAGGACATTGGGCATCGACGGCGGGAGGAACTGTGTGGGGTTTTTCTCTGTGCAACTTGTGTTTAATCTTGATAGCTTGAACCTCCGTCGTCTTTTTGACGGGCAATACCTACTTACACTGGATTGACGCTGGACTGACTGACTACGATTCCGGATTAACCCTGCTGCTGGCTATCGGTGAGACCTTTGGATTCCTTGACGACCACGCTTGGCTATTGATCTTCTGGACCGGATTGGGACCCTGCTGACTGCCGTTACCCTAGACCTGAATCCTGACTACGACCATGCTTTCGTTCGCTGCTTTACTCCCCTGCTGTTTCTGAGTAGCAGAGAGGAATCTGCTACCAGTCTTTTGTTTACATTCTGACTCCTGTTGATCCTCTTTTGTTTGCATTGTTTGCCAAGCTGAAGTAAGCACTTTGATTTAATCCGGATTACACTGCTGTTTAACCCAGTTTATCCCTTTGAACCATTTAAGCTCAAACTGATCTGTTTTTTGTTATTTATCCCACTGAAGTCAAGTGTTTGCCCTGTTCTTTGTTTCCTACGGGCGTTTTTAGTTCTGTAACCTCAATAAACTGAGTTTTGTTTTACTTGCTGGCGTTCTGTCTCTGACACTTACTTTCGTGGGAGGCCTTATATTTAGCAATTCAGCAAAACCTCTACTAGGTCTTATTTTCTAGGGATGTCTTATTTTGGGGGAAACAGGGTAACTGCATAGCCGGGAACATTTCAGCAAATGTTACTTGTTACCTGGTTGTATGACAAGCAACACATGACAAAATTCCCTCTTCTATACATGGGGGCCCCTGGTGGCACAGTGTGTTAAAGCGCTGAGCTGTTGAACTTGCGGACCAAAAGGTCCTAGGTTCAAATCCCGGGAGCAGAGTGAATGCCCGCTGTTAGCCCCAGCTCCTGCCAACCTACCAGTTCAAAAACATGCCAATGTAGTAGATCAATAGGTACCTCTCCGGTGGGAAGGTAACGGCGCTCCATGCAGTCATGCTGGCCGCATGACCTTGGAGGTGTCTATCGACAACACTGGCTCTTCGGCTTAGAAATGGAGATGAGCACCAACCCCCAGAGTCGGTCACGACTGAACGTAACGTCACGGGAAACCTTTACCTTTACCTATACATCCATGGTTGTGTTGAAGGAATTTCAGCATGTATCACATGTTACCTGTTTGCTTAACAAGTAACATCTGCTGAGATTCCCTCTTCTGCACAACTATTATAGGTATAAAAGCTATTTTTAGTGCTTAACTTGGCGACAATATGGACATCTGTTTCCTCTCTGGTGGTTGCCGTTTGCCTGCTTCAAGTCATTTCTGTTTTATGGCAATCCTAAAGTTAACCTATCATAATGTTTTCTTGACCATATTGGTTCAAAAAATGTTCAGTTGTCTTCCTCTGAAGCTGAGAGAGTATGACTTGCCCAAGGTCATCCAGTGGGTTACCATGGCCAAGCAGAGATGGGAATCCAGACCTCCAAAGCTCAGATATCTACTGGATTTAAATGTCTGTGCTTCGCCTGAGTAATAGTAACATTTTTGCTTTCTTGGATTTGGATCCTTGTACACACTACACATTTATAAAGCTTTGATTCTGCTTTAACTGCCATAATTTAATCCAAGAAGACCCTGAGGTGGGCAATTTAGGGCATGGCATATACAGGTAGGTCCCAGGTTTAGAACAAGATAGGTTCTGAAAGTTTGTTCTTAAGATGAATTTGTATGTAAGACAGAACAAGTACATTTTAAGTGTAAATCCAGCCAAAATTATTACTTTTTCGTTGTGGAAAGCATAGGGAAGGCTTAACAACCCTATGGTGTTTGCTTTGCCTTCTGTACCCCTCCCTGTTCAGACAATTTGACCTCACTTTCTGTCCCTGTGAGACTTGGATTTTGAAAAATTGGCTTGTTGTGGAAGCAAGGATTGTTGAAAAAGCTTCAGTGGATACACCTTTTTCCCCATGATAAGTCTTTCAGGAATGTATTTCCTTTCCTAAGGCTAGATTTCTCTCACTTCGAGTTGTCTCACTCCCATTCTTAAGTTGTTTGTAAGTCAGATGTTTGTAACTCGGGGGTTTCCTGTATATTTTTTATCTAGAGAGCATTAATGACTCTGACCAAACTACAAACCCAGGATTGCTTAGGATGCAGCCAAGGCAACCGGCATCACAGTATTATAACTGTGCAGTTTGCAAGGGCTCTTACTGCACAGTTGTTATAGCCAACTTCCCCTTAAATAATAATAATAATAATAATAATAATAATAATAATAATAATAATAAAACTTTATTTATACCCCGCCACCATCTCCCCAATGGGGACTCGGGGCGGCTTAAAGCACTGTTTCCCAACCTTCGGTCCTCCAAGTGTTTTGGACTTCAGATCCCACAGTTCTTTACAGCTGGTAAGTTGGCTGGGATTTCTGGGAGCTGAAGTCCAAAACACCTCAAGGAGCATAGTTTGAGAACCACTGCCTTAGAGGAAAGGGCAGAATACAATATTTAAGAAATAGGAGATATGCCAATTTATTGTCACTTAACATTTTTACCTGTTTGATGTTAGTATTTATTTGATGTAGAGCCAGTAATACAAATCCAGTTCACTGTGATGGTAACAAATAGAGGTGGCTATGGATTTGTTGTTGTGTGCCTGTAAGTTATTTTTGACATATCCCAATCCTAACACAGGATTTTGTTGGCAAGATTTGTCTAGTAGGTTTCTTTTTGTTTTTCTTTGAAAGTGAAAAGGTGTGACTTTCACAAGGAAACCCAGTTGGTTTTCATGGCAAAGCAGAAATTCAAAGCTTGGCCTCCAGAATTGTAGTCTCAGGGCCCTTCCACACAGTCATATAACCCAGAATATCAAGGCAGAAAATCCCACAATATCTGCTTTGAACTGGGTTATCTGAGTCCACACTGCCATATATCCCTTTGTCAGCATCACAAGTGACCAGGACATTCGTGGTCATCGGCAGATGCCTCTGGTGATGATTTTTTGGTCTTTTTGTTGAATTATGCAAAGGCATCCAGTGATGGCCATGCCATCTCCAGAACTTTATAGCCAGCTGCCATGGTGACAAGTGACAATGTCTGGCAGGACTGAAATGGGTTTGGGTCAACTGGGCAGTCTGATGTACAAATCGACACCCCGCAACCCCACCAGTATTCAAATTTGGGCGTATCGGGTATTTGTGCCAAATTTGGTCCAGTGAATGAAAATACATCCTGCATATCAGATATTTACATTACGATTCATAACAGTAGCAAAATTACATTTATGAAGTAGCAACATGAGGAACCGTATTAAGGGGTTTCGGCATGAGCAAGGTTGAGAACCACTGATCTACACAGAGAGGCAATGATTTTGTTTCAATCCCCTGAAGATTTTTATAGATTTCCATACTTAACATTTCATAAATCTGCTCTTGGATCCTCATCACAGTAAACATAGGCACCCTTTTAACATTTTCTGAGAAAAAGAAGAAATTGTTGAATTGATAGCACTGGAATAATCTGTGATATGTTTCATCTTGAATATCTTTAAAGGTAGATTTGTTGCCGTGGTTCTCAGCCTGTGGGTTCCCAGATATTTTGGTCTTCAACTCCCAGAAATCCAAACAGCTAGTAAACTGAATAGGATTTCTCAGAGTTTTAGGCCAAAACACCTGGGGTCCCACAAATTGAGAACCACTAGTTTATTGAGATGATCTTTATGTCTCGGCTCCTAGGCAAAAATCAACATTTGATTCATATGTTTAATTTCTCTCCTTCTGGAGTCAAGTGGGGAAATTGTTGTCACTCAGACCCCGGCCTCTTTACAGAAAAATCTGGGGGCATTCAGTGCAAAGCTTCATTGTGTTCTGACATGAACTTCTACCAGCTGATACCAGGACAAAAACCTAAGCTACTGATTGATGGAGCTACCAGCTGTTTTGAGGGGACCCCAGATCACTTTAGTGGCCAAGGAAGTGGCACTGACTTCACCTTCACTATCAATGGTGAGGATGAAGGCGAGTATTACTGTGGGCAACACTACAGCAAATAGTTCCCCTGCCCCTGTAACATCCATGCAATATCCAGCAACCATGGTTCCTGTGACAAAACATGTTGCTTGCACAAGGATCGGGTAGTCATGTTGCCTACTCCTTGCAGCAGGGGGACGGCCGCTTTTTCGTACACAGACAGATCAGCTGGCATCCAAGAAGGCACTAGAAGTTTAATGTGCTGTAGAAGGCTTTCATGGTCAGAATCACGGGGTTGCTGTGAGTTTTTCGGGCTGCATGGCCATATTCCAGTAATATTCTTTCCTGACATTTCACCCACATCTGTGGCAGGCTTCTTCAGAGATTCTGTTGGCAATGATGCAAGTGGAGTGTATATATCTGTGGAATGTTCAGGGTGGGAGAAAAAACCCTTGTCTGTTAAACAAGTGTGAATGTTACAAATTAGCAATCTTGAATAGCATTGTGTAGCCATGAACCTGTAAAGTCAATCAGTGAGAGTATCTGCATAGGGTAGCCTGGGCTTTGTTTCCTGGAGGGATCCTCTGTTTGGGAGGTATTAACTGGCACTTGATGGTTTGCTGTCTAGAGTTCTCCTGTTTCTGAGTGGTGTTCTTTATTTACTGTCTTGATTCTGGTGGTTTTTTTAAATACTGGTAACCAGATTTTGTTCTGGTGCTTGTGGAGTTCAATGGCTTCTCTGTGTAGTCTGACATAATTGCTGTCGGAGTGGTCTAAAATTTGTGTGTTCTGAAATAATATTCTGTGTCCAGGTTGGTTCCTCAAGCACTCCGCTATAGCTGACTTCTCTGGTTGTTGAATTAGTCTGTAATGCCTTTCGTGTTCTTTGATTTGTGTCTGAGAGCTTCGTTTGATGTTCCTGTGTCCACAGCAGCATAGTATACGGTAGACTCTTGTAGTGTTGTTGTATGTTTTCCAGGCTATATGGCCATGTTCCAGAAGTATTCTCTCCTGACATTTCACCCACATCTATGGCAGGCATCCTCACAGCCTGCTATAGATGTGGGCGAAATGTCAGGAGAGAATACTTCTGGAACATGGTCATATAGCCTGGAAAACATACAACAACCCTGTGATCCCGGCCATGAAAGCCTTCGACAACACAATGACTCCTGTAGTGGTTACAGGATCCCTCTTATCCTTTGTTGAACGTAGCATTTGTTAAATTTTCTTCATGGATCTGTAGATTGTTTGGAGATTGTGTTCCTTCATCAGCTTCCCTATGTGATCTGTGGTTCCCTTGATGTATGGTAAGAATGCTTTTCTTTTAGGTGGATCTTTATCTTTGTTCTCATGGCTTTTCATGTTCTTGCAGCTCTTCTAATGTCTAAATACCCATTAGCCTCTAGAGCACAGTTTAGGTGGTTCAGTTCACATTGGAGCGAGTGGGGTTCGCAGATCCAGTTTTTCTTCTCCATGGCTCCAAATGGTGAAGATGTCATCCACATATTGGAACCATACAAGGGGCTTTTTGGTGCTGTTTCCAGGGCTTTTTTCTCAAAGAGTTCCATGTAAAACTTTCTATGACACAGTTAAGAGATCTCCGCGTGGCTACTCAGTCTTTCTATTCAAATTATTCATTGTCCCACTGGGAGTAGCTCATGGCGAGGCAGTGTTGAAACAGGGCTGTGATGTCTTCTGGGAAATTCCAAATAATGAGTGTTGGTTTTTCTGGTGATTTGGTTGGTTGGTCCTGTTTAAGTTTTTTGTATGTTGTGGGATCCAGGAGTAGTCTGATTTTTGTGTGTGTGTGTTGTTCTGTTTTCATGATTACTGTGGCATTCCCCTTGAGTGCTGGAAGAATGATGATTTCTGGATCTGAACTGAGGTTTTTGATGGCTTTTCTTTCTTTTCTTGTTATGTTGCTGAAGGGGCATTTTGCTTCCTCAGGATCCTTGCTGTTACCCTCTAACTTCTGCCGCTTCTTCCTCAGGGGACAGTCAATCACTGATTCAAGTTTGGCAATGATGTTTTCTACTGGATCGTGCTGGTGGTAACAGCAAAATTGCCTTCTTTTGCTAAGATGGATTCATCGCTGCCTGAGAGTTGCCTATCGTTCAGATTGATCATGTTCCACAAATTATCCCATTCAGATTAAATTTGGCAAACGGTAAGGCTGGAGCACTGGTCGGGGAGGAGGGCAAGGTGAAAGCATTTTTGCGGGAGGAGGACGCGGACCTGCAGGGGAATGATCCTGGCTGGGCTCCACTGGTCTGCACTGTTAGGCAACTCAGGGAGAAAGGACTGCTGTCTCTTGACTTCAATCTCTTCGACATTTGCCAGCCGGCGCACACATCCAAGCCGGATATCCTTCTTGATGGGATGCTGTTCTTGCTGCTCTTCCTTGCAGATCTTTCCAAGGCCGTGAGGCTTCCTGGGTAAGACAGGGGTTCCTGTTTTGGTCTTTGCATCTCCCTTTCCTCCCGCTGCTTTTTCACCTTTGCCCTCAGGATTTCCGCTTGGGCTGCTTTTTGTGCCCCCAGTTCCCACAAGGGAACCTGCTCGGCCGCTAATTCTGG
The DNA here is from genome assembly GCF_035594765.1 of Anolis carolinensis. Taxonomy (NCBI): domain Eukaryota; kingdom Metazoa; phylum Chordata; class Lepidosauria; order Squamata; family Anolidae; genus Anolis; species Anolis carolinensis. The sequence goes on along the minus strand of NC_085843.1, from coordinate 259,816,546 downwards.
ATGGGTGGCACTGGCTACTTGACGGGGACTTCCTCGGAGTCAGGGGGCCTTAAGTAAATGACCCTGATCTCCGGAAGCCGCCGGCCAGTACTCAGCATGTCAAATGTCTCCATTACGTTTCAACCCCTCCCAAAAAACAAAACTCAAAACAAAAACAAACAAAATCAAAACAATAACAAAACAAACAAAAAACAACCAAATAATAAATAATATAAAGAAAATACTGCAAATAAAATAAACAAAATAAAAAAATACAAACCAATAAATAAAAGTAATAAAATAAAATAAATGTATACTATATTTCAGAAACAAAGCTAAATAATGAAGATTCTAACAAATACTACAAATAAATTTACTACCAAACACCAACTTAATAATAGGAATAAGAATAACAAACACTATGAAGAAATATATTCAAAAAACAACACACTCAATAACAAAAACAATTAACAAACAGTCTAAAAAAGATACAAACAAACTAATTATAAAAACAAATATCAAATACTACTAATACTAATACTACTACAAAAAGCAAACCAATAAACAAAAACTGAACACAAATACCTGGAAGCACAATAGGAGGCAAGGACAGAGGCTAAGGGCAGGCAGGGTAGGGCAGCGATGAGGCAGATGGAGTAAAGAGGAAGCACTGAAGAGGCTGAGAGGCAGCAGCAGTCCAGTCACCTGGGGAGACATTGTGACATCAGAGGGAGGCAGGGGAGGGAGGGGAGACATTGTGACATCGGAGGGAGGTGGGAGGGAGGCAGGGGGAGACATTGTGACATCAGAGGGGGAGGGAGGGGTCTGCTGGCAGGGGTTCTTGGGGAGATGACTTGGGCATGTATAGAGGGTTGTTTTTTAACAAGTATATTACTATTTCTCTAAGCATTTGCATTTTGGAAGGACCAAGGCTTTTGTGGCTGCCACAAACTATGTTGAATTGGTTGAGACTTAATGAAATATTCACTGAAAAACTATAGCAAAATGTGCTGCAGGATGTCCCACAAAAACATCATTTTTGCAGTTTAATAAGCTTTTTACATGTTTTATGATAGAAGTGATTAGGAAATGACATAACTCAGGAAAAAAAGTTGTGTTACATCTAAAGAGCAGTACTGTCCAAAAAAGTAACTTCTTCAAGCTGTTCCTTCTTGAAGTTATATTAGGTTTCCTGATACAGAAAGTAGTTTGCAATGTAAAGTGTGATAGCTGTACATTCCAATAAATGTTACTAATAAAAAAAAAAGACTCATTGCCATACCAGCATCTCTGTAGTCAATAGTAGTAAGTAAGTAAGTAAAAGTTTATTTGTATACCGCCCTCTCTCCCAAAAGGGACTCAGGGCGGTTTCCAATATAAAATCAGCATAAAACATTGTACAATAAAACACTGAAAACACTATAAAACGCTATAAGAATTAAAAACAAAAACAAAACATAACGATTGACTAAAACAATCACATAAGCAGAAGGAATATAATCACTCAAATTACATGGATCTGCAAAGAAAAAAGACCACTGGGATGGAGGAGAGGATGGCCTGGAGGGACCACTAGAACTAAAATACAATGTTATATTCTAAAATGCTTTGGGGCAGAGGAATAAAGTGCAGTGTTTCAAATCAAAGAGAAGGCCTGTGCCTTTGAATAGGAAAAATCCATAACGCTCCAAGGGATATCTGTAAATTTACAAGACTCCATCTGGCCCCAATAAAAGCTTATAATCAAAAGCATAAAAATCCCAGCTAGTCATATAAATAACCATTACACTGCACCTCTATGAATCCTCTCTCTGTTAGGGATTAACTTTATAAAGCTTTATAGTTATGAAAAGGGTGAGTATGAGACACATGATGAGTATGAAAGACTCATTATTATGGAATCATTGAAAACCATAGGTTTTGAAATTAAGCACAAAGAGGCCTACTCTTTGGGGAAATCAAATAAAATAATTTAATCAGTAAGCATAATGGTTGTGTAGCCTGTTTTAGAGGTCCAAAATGTTCCCCCAGTTAATGTTTTTATTTCTTTGAAACTACCTTGTCCCTCCCTCTCCATTCAAACTATATTTTCCACATAAACTATGAATGCACTTCCAGCAAAGGATGGATGTAGAATTTCCAAATAGGTGCTTAGCAGCAGCAGCAACATGCTTGGAGAAGACCTCTTGACCATAGAGGGTGTACTTCCGACATGATTGACACCTGGGCGACCCAAAGGGAAGCCCAGCAAGAGTGCAGCTGATGTCACGTCACCGGTCCCTCCCGTCACTCCTCGAGGAAGGGAAGGTGGTAGAGCCGCCTCATCCGGCTTCTCTTCCCTTCCTGGCTGAACACTCTGAGCCAAGCGGCAATGGCCAGGCCTCGGCACTGAATCGGGATGTGGGGAGGAATGCTCAGCTGGCCCAGGCAGGGACAGCCATCCTGGTTCAGCGCCAAGGCCTGGCTGTTGCCGCTGAGCTCAGAGCGCTCTGCTGGGAAGGGAAGGGGGGAGGAGGCGGAGCTGCCTGAATGACTGGCAGCCCCTGGCTGTCTATCATTCAGGTTGCACCGCCCCCTCCCTTTCTTTCCCAGCGGAGCACTCTGAGCCCAGCGGTGACTATGAGGCCTTGGTGCTGAACTGGGATGGCTGTCCCTGCCTGGGCCAGCTGCGCAACCCTCCCCCCCCCCCCCCCCCGCATCCCCATTCAGCACCCGTCACCGCTTGGCTCAGAGCACTCAGCTGGGAAGAGAAGGGGGTGGAGCCACCTGAATGACGGACAGCCAGGGGCAGCCTGTCATTCAGGCAGCTCCTTCCCTTCCCAGCTGAGTACTCTGAGCCGACCTCCGAGGGCCAGGCTTTGGCTCTGAACCGGGATGCGGGGAGGTGCCCTCACAACCCTCCCTAGGTGCCTCAATGGCGTCCCTAGCAGATTTTGCGCCACCCGTAGTTGCTTACCTGGCTTATAGCTTCAGCCGCCCCTGTGCTCCAACCAGCCAGAACCCAACTGGCAAACACCACCCAGAGGATCTTTTCATCGGCTGCCCCAAAACTGCGCAACGACCTGCTGGAAGAACTCCAACAGCTAAATGAACTGTCAGAATTTTAAAACCATGTAAAGACTTATCTCTTCCGGCAAGCCTACCCAGTCTTTAAGCATGAATGTTAAATGTGTGTCCTTTGTTTAATCTGATTTTAATATGTATTTTAGAGATACGTTTTGGTATAAAGTTTTTTTAAAAGAGGTACATTTTAATATGTATATTTGTGTCGTTTCTGCAGTGTTTATGTGTTTTAATTGTTCTGTAACCCGCCTCAAGCCATGAGGAGGGGCAGGTAAGAAATAAAATTATTATTAGTGCCAACCTCTTTCAGCATGTAAAATGAACTCAGCTCCTGCTATTATAGGAAAGAGAAATTTCAATTCAGCTTCATCACATCATGATACAATTTCTAAATCTTTTATTTAGTGACTTTCCCCCCTAAAGTGCACAAGAAACAATTTCATCTTAACACTCCAAACCCTACTGGGGACCTGTCAAAAAATATTCCTCCAAAGTTAATGTTTTCTGAGAGGAAAACCTTTATTAGCCTGGCCAGGAGCCTTCTCCCAATGCCAATGGTCAAGAGTTTCTTTTCCCCCTCTAGAAGTGCCAAAGGGGAGGACACAGTCCTATCCTAGCAGCTGTTGCAGTTGTTATATGCCTTCAAATCCATTCTGATTTGGAGCAAACCTACTGCAGGTTTTTCTTGGCATGATTTATCCACAGGGGATTTGCTTCCTTGTAAGGTTGAAAGTGACTTGCCAAAGGTCACCCAGTGGGTTTCCACGGCTGGATGAAGACTTTAATGCTGGTATCCTGGAGCCCTAGTCCAACTCTTAAACCTCTACACCACATTTGATGTCACAGCAGCTGCTAGTTGCACTTTAAGAAAACAACATGAAATAAAAATACACACTTAAATGCACATCTTAGTCATACAGCAACATTGGGTAATTCACAAATGATGTGGAGTCATCGCCTCTGAAATAAGTAGCTTTGCATCATTCCATCTCTCTTTCTCTGCATTGAATGCTTAAGTATCAATGTCTTAGCATATACATTCTACTCTGTGTATGTATGCGTATGTAAATTTCTATATCTGTACATATGTGTGTGTATGTGTATACACACACAAACACATTACATTGTACATTTTTAGCAAAGTTGCTTGTTTTTTGTTATTTTTTTTACCTGTAACAATGATGGCACCACAAGATGGTAAAAACCACTATTAGCAGCTCTTTTAGTGTCATGTGCCTTTTGAGTCATTTCTCACTGGGTTGCTGCTTAAAAGCCTCCAAAGAAGGAGACTCCACCACAGCCCGGGGGAGAGAGTTCCACTGCTGAACAGCTCTCACAGTTAGGATGTTCTTCCGAATGTTCAGGTGGAATCTCCTTTCCTGTAGTTTGAAGCCCTTGTTCTGCATCCTAGTCTCCAGGGCAGCAGAAAACAAGCTTGCTCCCTCCTCCCTATGACTTTCCCTCACATATTTGTACATGGCTATCATGTCTCATCTCAGCCTTCTCTTCTGCAGGCTAAACATGCCCAGTTCTTTAAGCCGCTCCTCGTAGGGCTTGTTCTCCAGACCCTTAATCATTTTAGTCACCCTCCTCTGGACACATTCCAGCTTGTCAACATCTCCCTTCAATTACGGTGTCCAGAATTGGACACTGTATTTCAGGTGTGGTCTGACCAAGACAGAATACAGGGGGAGCATAACTTCCCAGGATCTAGACACTATACTCCTATTGCTGCAGGCCAAAATCCTGTTAGCTTTTTTAGCAGCCGCATCACATTGTTGGCTATTGTCCACGAGGACTCCAAGATCTTTTTTGGTAGGCATCTTCAAGGTTGTGAGGTTTGTCTGAAACTAAGCAAGGGAGATTTATATATTTGTGGAAAGTCCAGGGTGGGAGAAAGAACTCTTGTCTGCTTGAGGCAAGTGTGGATGTTGAAATTAATTACCTTGATTAGCACTGAAAAGCCTTTCAGCTTCAAGGTCTAGCAGATGCCTGCCTGGGGGGAATCCTTTATTGGGAAGTGTTAGCTGGCCCTGATTGTTTCGTGTCTGGAGTTCCCGTTTTCACTTCCCAACAAAGGATTCCTCCAGACAAGAATCAGCCAGGCTTTGAAGTTGAAAGGCCACTCAATGCTAATCAAGGTGATTAATTGCAACATTCACACTTGCCTCCAACAGACAAGAGTTCTTTCTCCCACCCTGGACATTCCACAGATATATAAACCTCACTGAATTAGTTTCCAGCAAACCTCACAACCTCTAAAAATGCCTGCCATAGATGTGGGCGTAACTTCAGGAGAGAATGCTTCTCGAACATGGCCATACAGCGCGGAAAACCCACAGCAACCCAAATATAAAGCTCTTTATCTCTTTTCCTGAAGACTGAAGTCTAGTAGGATCCTCCCCTGCGAAGTGAAGGAGAAACGGGAGAGGCAGGGAGCGGGGACTCTAACTTGTCCTTCGCGCATGCGCACTCTCCGTCGCCCGGCATTTCAGAGCGGAAGTGACCCGCTTTGAGAGGGCTGTCAACGTCGCTTCCGGTGCGCCGCCTCTCCACCGGCGCCGGAGGTTGGCTCCGTCTTTTCTGCCCGCGGTTGTTGCCAGGATGAGCTACGAGCAGCGCCGGGGCTGGAGCCGAGGGGGCGGGCCTTCCTCCTCCGCCTCGTCCTCCTCCTCTGGCGGAGGCGGGAGAGGCGGAGGCCGGGGCCGGCCCCCTCCTCACTTGAAGGGCCGCGAGATCGGCCTGTGGTACGCGCGAAGGCAGGGCGCGAAGAGCAAGGAGGCCGAGAGGCAGCAGGTAAAGGGCCTGGCTTCTTCTCTCTCCCCCCTTTCTCTCAGAGAGACGCGTGTTTATGTCGGAATACACCCTGAAAGATAACTAGAGGCGGCCTGACTCAGAGCTGCTGGATATTAGTCTCCTGGCCTCAAGCCCGTAGCCAAGGGGGCGTTTCGGCGTTTACACCCCCCCCCCCCCACATGTGTTGTCGAAGGCTTTAATGGCAGGGTTGTTGTGAGGATGCCTGCCATAGATGTGGGCAAAATGCCAGGAGAGAATACTTCTGGAACACGGCCATACAGCCCGGAAAACTCACAACCACCCCCCAAATGTTTCATGTAAAAAAAATCCTGGTTTGCTCATATGAATTTTAACTGGTTAACCAAATCCCCATGCCAAATATATGAGAAGCAAAAATTAGAGTCCCTCCAGAACCACAAGCATTATCTCAACCAATAACTTCACTGGAGCAAATTATGCACCACCTGACTTCCGCCGGGAAGTAGCAGCCAGCAATGATAGGACCAAGGCAGTGACATCTCCAGCCCATCCCTTGTTCAGATATTAGCCAGCATGGCAACGCCTTAAATCATGAAAGATCTACTGAGTTTTCTAAGATCTACTGAGAAACTCACTCTCAGGAACACCTCAGCAAGCGAGAGTCCCAAAAGTGGCAGGCACACAGAAGACTGGGCGACTTGGAAGGCACTGAACAAACCGTGCTCTGGCACCCCACAACATGCGAGTGTGGGGAAGAGCATACCACAGACCACCTATTACAATGCAGTCTGAGCCCTGCCACATGCAGTATGGAGGACCTTCTTACAGCAACACCAGAGGCACTCCCAAGTGACCAGCTACTGGTCAAAGGACATTTAGTTAAATGCCAAGTTTTTTTAAACTATGTTTTCAAATACATTACAACTTGTACCCTTGGTTCGCTTCTGACAAGATAAAATAAAAAGATAAATCAAATTTTGATTAATCAAACTATCATTACCTACCTTTTCACCAATTTACATTGCAATAGCAGCCATAGCTGACATAGTGGAAGCAACTAATAATAATAATAACAATAATACTTCATTTATATCCCGCCACCATCTCCCAGAGGGACTCGGGGCGGCTCACAAAGCACTCAAGGTGTGACACAAAATACAACAAGTGCAAAACAAAACATAGGCAATAAACAGTCAACACAACATCATAAATTCAGTTAAAAATAATAAAATCTAGCAATTATTGTAGATAAAACAGACTAAGTTGGTCTACCTCAGTGGTTCTGAACCTGTGGGTCCCCAGATGTTTCGGCCTTCAACTCCCAGGAATCCTAACAGCTGGTAAACTGGCTGGGATTTCTGGGAGTTGTAGGCCAAAACACCTGGGGACCCACAGGTTGAGAACCATTGATCTAATCCAAGCCCAGCCAAAGAGACAATGGAATAGGAGCAAAGAGAGGAATTGTGTCATTGGGCTTTATATGAACAAGACTGTTTCTGACAACCAAGTGAAAATTCAATAAGTGCTAAATCCATAGACTCCATTGTCAGGATATGTATTTCCTGTGGATAAGAAGAGGCATCTAAGTTTTCAACCCAAATGGTTCAACAGATTTCCCTGGTTAGCCTACTCATTTCATGTACAAGGTGCACTCTGTAAGTACAATGTGGTGTTTGGAGTAGAAGTTGAGAGGTAAAGGTAATCATCAGAAGCTTGGTACATTGCTTGCTAATCAATTTGTTCAGTGGGAAAATACAATAGAAGTTTTTGCCAGATACCAAAAGAAAAAACAGTGCCATCAGAACAACTTGTGCTTGGTTGAAAACTTCTTGCTAATTCACAGTGGAAATGATAAAGGAAAGAAGAAAGCAGAAGAAAACAGAAAGAAACTTTTGCCAGTTGCGGAAACTATTGCCCTTTGTGGCCAAAAAGAACTGATTTGAAGAGGGAGCAATTATTCAGGACCTATTAGCTATGAAAGACCTTTGCACAATGATGGTAATTTCAGGGCCTTGTTACTCAAGATACACTGGCCTGAAAAGTCATCTTGGGGGCAGGGGGAGGTTTCAATCCCTTCCAAAAAAAATTCTGGCTACAGGTCTGCCTGGCTTGCTCTACTTCAGAGAGCTTGATAAGGGGAATGTGACTCTATTAACTCCCCTGGACCTCTCAGCAGCTTTCAATACCATTGATCGTGTTATCCTTCTGGGAAGCTAGGAGGCACTGTTCTACAGTGGTTCTGGTCCTTCCTCGTGGATCAGTCACAGAAGGAGGTATTGGGGGGAGTCCTTCCCAACTTCATGGCTTGTTTGTTGTGGGGTTCCACAGGGCTCATCTTGATCCTCGATGTTATTCAACATCTACCTGAAACTGCTGGAAGTGATCATCTGGAGGTTTGGAGTTTGGTATCATCTGTATGCAGATGATGCTCTACTCTACTACTCCTTTTCACCTGACCCCAAGGAAGCAGTCCTGCCCTTGAACCATTGTCTGAAGGCAGTGATTTACTGCATGAGGATGGACAAGTTTAAGCTCAATCCAGACAAGACAGAACTATTACTGGTGTCATGGAAGGGACTGGGGAAGGGCATTTAAACTGGTCGGGATTAGACTCCCCCTGAAATCCCAGGTGTGCTGTCTGGGCATCATCCTAGACTCTGCTTTAAACCTGGAAGCCTGGTTGGCAGCAGTGACTAAGTTGACCTTTACACAGTTAAAGTTTGTGCGCCAACTGCGCCTGTTCTGGAGACATCGGACCTGGCCTCAGTCCTGCATGTGTTGGTTATATCCAGATTGATCCATAGAAACATGTCCTATGGAGGTCTGCCCTTGAAAAGCATCCGGAAATTACAGTTCGTCCAAAGCGTGGCGCCCAGGCTTCTGACAGGTGCTAACTTCAGGGAGTGTTCTATGCCTATCCTGAAGCAGCTCCATTGGTTGGTTGTTCGGTTCCAGGCTCAATTCAAGGTGCTGGTCGTCACCTATAAAACTCTATATGGCTTCGGTCCAGCCTACCTGGAGCACCGTGTCCTCCAATACACCCCAGGGCATAAACTTAGATCTAACAGGGAAACACGAATTGCCATGCAAGCCCCCACCAGTATGTACTTACGCTTAATGAGAGAAGGCTCCTTCTAAGGTGCTGCTCCAGCACTCATAAACTCCTTCCCTGAGGAATTAAAAGTTGTTCTATCCCTTCTCAGCTTTAGGAAGAGAGTCAAGACCTTTCTGTTTAATAAGGCTTTTAACTGAAGTATGGGAGGATATCGGGGATGTTAATATTGGTACATAGGGGCATATACAGGGAGGAGGCTAATACTTTTATCTTATTGATTGATTTTTTATAATGGTTTTACCTTTTTATGTATTTCTGTTTGATGAATTTTATATGCCAGTATGCTGTAAGCCACCTTGGGTCCGCATTGCAGAGAAAGGAGGGATAGAAGTACCCTAAATAAATAAATACTCCCACTTCCTAATTGACAGCCGTGATGCTCCAGCTCTGGTTTTCCAAGTCTTTAGCACAGGCATAGGCAAACTTGGGCCCATACCTGTGCTAACTACTGCTATTAGGAATTGTGGGAGTTAAAGTCCAAAACACCCAGTGGGCCCAAGTTTGCCCATGCCTTTTTTGCCACTTCAGTTCCCAGGAAGCCCAGCGATATATATATGAAATATATAAAACAGGCATTAAAAACCCCAAACATTTACTGATAAAAAATTGGCATTGACAAAGCTTGCTAAACAAGTGGGTTTCCCTTTTTATAAAGTACAGCTGAAGCTTCTGCAGAGTCCACTATAAACAGATCTGTGTAAATGTCTGAAACGACCAATAGATCAGAGCTTTCCCAACTTTTTTTGCATTGGTGATTTTAGATATGAATAATTTTGCAACATGGTAATTGATATTTAATAGAAAATAATTTATTTTTTATTTATTTAGGATATTTCTAAATTCGGACTTCAGCTTACAATAACTGGCAGCTAATAATAATAATAATAATAATAATAATAATAATAATAAACTTTATATCCCGCCCCATCTCCCCATGGGGACTCAAGGCGGCTAACAAACATACAAAGGCAAACATTCAATGCCTTCAAAGTGCATACATAAATTAATAAAATATATAAAACAATGTAACATTCAATAATAACTACAACTTAGGATATGATACAATATATAATACTAACTAGCTGTGCCCGGCCACGCGTTGCTGTGGCGTTGTCTGGTGGTGTTGGTTAGTCTACATTAGGTTGTATTTATGCTGTGAGCTCCACCTTCTTTATACTCACATTAGTAGTAGTATTTGAAGTCTGTTACCTTCTTCAATTTTTGTGTTGATTGATAATTGTTTGAGATCCCTGTTGTCTTTGGTTTGTTGTTAGTTGTAATGTCTGATTCTGCTGAGTGTGGTTTATATTTTTATTGTGGTACAATAGTCCTTTTTTTGTTTTGCCTGTGTAGGTGTTTATTATTGTTGTTGTTGTGGTCATGAAGGTTGGATAAGTTAGATGCTACTGTATTGTTTTTTGGAGGCCCAGTGTAGCACTGACTGGCCTCTCAGCCTCAGTGCCTGGCTGTTTCTTGCCTGTGATGGTGTTGATTCTTATTGTTGTTGTTGTTGTTGTCATTGTTATTATTGTAATTGTTTTTTTGGAGGCCAAGTGTGAATGTAGGGATTGGGGAGGTGGATGAGTTGTGTTGTCAAATTTTGTATTTGTTATAGTCACAATGCGTTGTTGTGAGTTTTGTGGGTCCGGATTGTGGTTTTGTGGTGTGGTTGTGTTGTTACAACCGGGAGAAAAGGCTTTTGTGTTGTGTTGTCAAGTTTTGTATTTCTAGGGCGTTTAGTTGTGTGCCAAGTTTTGTATTTCTGGGGCGTTTAGTTGTGTTGTTATAGTCACGATGCACTGTTGTGAGTTTTGTGGGTCCGGATTGTGGTTTTGTGGTGTGGTTGTGTTGTTACAATCGGGCGGGAATGCTTTTATGTTGTGTTGCCAAGTTTCATATTTCTGGGGCATTTAGTTGTGTTGTTATAGTCATGATGCGTTGTTGTGAGTTTTGTGGGTCCAGTGTGGTTTTGTGGTGTGGTTGTGTTGTTACAACTGGGAGGCAAGGCTTTTGCATTGTTTTGCCAAGTTTTGTATTTCTGGGGCGTTTAGTTGTGTGCCAAGTTTCGTATTTCTGGGGCGTTTAGTTGTGTTGTTATAGTCACGATGCATTGTTGTGAGTTTTGTGGGTCTGGATTGTGGTTTTGTGGTGTGGTTATGTTGTTACAACCAGGAGGCAAGGCTTTTGCGTTGTGTTGCCAAGTTTCGTATTTCTGGGGCGTTTAGTTGTGTTGTTATAGTCACAATGCGTTGTTGTGAGTTTTGTGGGTCCAGTGTGGTTTTGTGGTGTGGTTGTGTTGTTACAACTGGGAGGCAAGGCTTTTGCATTGTTTTGCCAAGTTTTGTATTTCTGGGGCGTTTAGTTGTGTGCCAAGTTTCGTATTTCTGGGGCGTTTAGTTGTGTTGTTATAGTCACGATGCATTGTTGTGAGTTTTGTGGGTCCGGATTGTGGTTTTGTGGTGTGGTTATTTTGTTACAACCGGGAGGCAAGGCTTTTGCGTTGTGTTGTCAAGTTTTATATTTCTGGGGTGTTTAGTTGTGTGCCAAGTTTCGTATTTCTGGGGCGTTTAGTTGTGTTGTTATAGTCACGATGCGTTGTTGTGAGTTTTATGGGTCCGGATTGTGGTTTTGTGGTGTGGTTGTGTTGTTACAACCTGGAGGGAAGGCTTTTGCGTTGTGTTGCCAAGTTTCGTATTTCTGGGGCGTTTAGTTGTGTTGTTATAGTCACAATGCGTTGTTGTGAGTTTTGTGGGTCCAGTGTGGTTTTGTGGTGTGGTTGTGTTGTTACAACTGGGAGGCAAGGCTTTTGCATTGTTTTGCCAAGTTTTGTATTTTTGGGGTGTTTAGTTGTGTTGTTATAGTCACTGCGCAAACAACTTTATCATTTTATATATATAGATAGTATAATATACTGGCAGTGTATTATGTATACTGTGATAATATATATTTTATAATAACTATATTATATATTACATGTAATACTAATAATATTGCAATATAGTGGTATAGTATATAATACTAATATTGTACTATGATAATATATATACATGTAATGTTAATAATATAATGTGATACAGTATAATACTAATAATAATACAATATAATAATATATAATATTGTAATATAATAATACGAATATATTATCTATAATACTACTGATAATATATTATTTATTTATTTATTTATTTTTATTATTTACTTCACTTGTATACCACTTTTCTCACCCCGGCTGGGGGACTCAAAGCAGTTTCCAAAATTCCAAAATTCAATGCCTACACAAAAATAATGAAATACAACTATCGATTAAATCATAAGAATGCAATAACATTAACATTAAAACATAGATGTTAAAGCATATTAGTTTGAGAAATGCTTGGACAGGTAAGCTGGACCAGAACCATTTAGGACTTTATAAGCTAAAACTAACACTTTGAATTGTGCTGAGTAGCAGACTGGCAGCCAGGGGAGCTGACAAAACGGGAGGTGTATGCTCCCTGCACGCCGCCCCGGTGAGCAGTCTGGCCGCCACCTGTTGGACCATTTGGAGCTTCCGAGCAGTTTTCAAAGGCAGCCCCACGTAGAGTGTTGCAGTAATCTCTTCAGGATGTAACCAGAGCATGGACTACTGTGGCCAAGGCAGACTTCTTAAGTCACTGGCACAACTGGCGCACAAGTTTTAATTGTGCGAAAGCTCCCCTGGCCACTGCCAAAACCTGGGGATCCAGGCTTAGCTATGAATCTAGGAGACCTTCCAAGCTGCAAACCTGCATCTTCAGGGGTAGTGTAATCTCGTCCCACACAGGCTTGCGACTGACCAGGATGACCTGTGTCAGTCAATTTCAATTTGTTCACATTCATCCAGACCATCACAGCTGCTAAACACCAGTTCAGGGGTTGCAGTGGAAATAGTTTCAAAATCATTGGGGGTTAAGCACTCTGAAAATTTACGTCAATGCACGCTGTTGATCAAGTGGATCAGAGCAACACTTATTAATATGCAGATAATTCAATTTTCCGATGGCTACCATACCTTCTCTGAAGCAGTAAAAAAGCAAACGTTCAAAGTCAAAGCTGAGACAAACTGGATTTATTGATAGAAAAAAGTTGTGAATCATGCCAAAGAAGATGGTAGGATTCTTCTCTTTCATGGGCAATTATTCCCTCTGGTCACCATTCTTACGGTTTTGGACTGGATTCAGGTTCTTAGAGAGATTCCAGCTGGATTTGCAATTTGGCCACCTGACCTGCAGCAACTAGCCAATGGGGTCCTGATACTTTTGCCACTCTGGCAAGGTGGGCACACAAGAACAGCTGTCCCTCTTCTCTTGGAACAACTTGGTATTTGCCTCCTCCCTCAACTCTGTCTCCCAAGATTTTTCAGATGATACACCTAGATACTACAGCTGACACACCAGTGTGTCACAACACAGAGGTTGGAAAGTCTGCACTAGATGTTGTGCAGAAAACTTTTAAGCTAAGGGTGCCCCATTTGGGGTCAGGACCCACAGTTTAAGAAGCAGTGCTGGAGAGCCGGGCTACTTAAAACTATTTCCACTTCAACTCCTTTTGGTTCAAGAAATATGTACATGACCCAAATATATGTGTATATAAAATTGGCATAAAAATCTAACATTTAGTAGTAAATCAGCATTTGCAAGGCTTGCTAAACAGGCTGATTTTCCTTTTTGTGGAGTACAGCAGAAGCATTTTCTGTAGAGTTCTCTCTAAACATTTCACATTGTTGCTAACAGATCTGTGTAAATGAGTGGTGTTTAGAAACCTTTTGCCAAATTTTTTGTGACCCTAACATTAACCTAAGAGGACCCCATTTGGGGCTGGGACCCACAGTTTAAGAAGCAGTTGTCTAGAGCAGTGTTTCTCAACCTTTGGTCCTCCAGGTGCTTTGGACATCAGCTCCCACAATTCCTAACAGCTGGTAAACTGGCTGGGATTTCTGGGAGTTGAAGTGCAAAACACCTGAAGGACCATAGGTTGGGAAACACTGGGTTAAATCATTTCTTTATAAGAGATATGGCCATATACATAAATTGTAATAATGAAATATATGGAGATATGACATATCTCATGAAAACCTTTTATATTTTTAAAATTATATGATTTGTAAAATAATAACATACATTTCCGAGACATTTTTCATTTCTGATTAACAATATATGACTAATACTAATATTAATAATGTTACTAATGCTAATTGGCACCTTTGCTGCGTAAAAATGCATGCAAGTCGGTTGTTGCTTATTTTACATACACTCAATGGTTTCTCTTAGGTTCACATGACACACCTGCACACTGTACCTGCCAGTTTGGAAAGTTCTGCCCTAGAAATCCCAGATTCCAGTACAACAAAGTAGTGCAGTACATTGTATATGTTCTTATAGCATAGTTACATTGTTTGGAAGCCTGCAAGGAGCAATAGATTGTAAGACAGTGATCCTGATGTTTAATCTTCACTTTCCACAGGCTGGTATAGCATATAAAGAGTCTTTCTTTTCCAATCTTATCTTCACAGCCTATCCATCACATTTCCTATGATGTAGGAGGTGGGTAGGCTGGATGATAATGAGAGAAGCAAAGTTACGTAAGTGAACTTAATGGCTGTGTGGAGGCTTGAATCTGTCTAATCTTGCAGTCACTGTCAGTGGGTGGAAGAGGCTTGAATCTGTTGGCTTGCCTATTGATCTGCGTATTCAGCAAAGGTAAGGCATTGCTGTTTACACACTGTTATTGTCAATTGCTGAAGCTATTAAAGCATTGAATTGAATTTTTACTTTGGATTAAATTAAACCCTCAAATTCTAGAAGGCTGTGTTGTCAAAATGTGTTTGTGTTCTTTTTCTCCATACAGAGAGCTGTAGTGCATATGGATGAGCGGAGAGAAGAACAGATTGTGCAGTTGTTGAACAGTGTTCAGAATAAAAATGAAAAAGAACAAGAAGCCTCGTCTTGGTGGTCTGATGAAGAAAGGTAATAAGTCAGTTGCATCCTTTTTTATCTGCAAAAATACCCAGTGGGATTCATTGGCTGAGTGGGGATTTGAATAATATTACAAAGCAATGGGAAGCTTGCTTTCGGAAATTTTGAACATACTATGTTATTTCTGTTTTATTGTGAGCATTCTGAGGGTACTTCATATACAGTTAGCCCTATCAGTCTTTTTTATAATAAAAAATAAGGAAATCCTGTGGGACCTTTGATGCTGAGAAAGACATTTCTAGCATAATTTTTGTGGATTCCATTGTACTCTGTTATAGGGTTTTTTTTGTTTGATATTGTTACGGAATAGCACATTACAATACTGTTGCTTAAACTGGAAATACTTACCCATAAAGTGCCTAATGACAGAAGTGGCTAGTTCAGCTGATTGGGAAATTTGATTCTCTTCTTATTATATTTATCAGAAAATACTATGGTAATAAAAATGGCCATTGTCCTCTGCTGGTGCTATTATGGTGGTATTAATCCTAATGCCTTTCTCAAAACGTAGTAGTTACAGGTAGTGCAAGAGGGAACAGCTTTATGTCCTCCAGGTATTTTGAACATCCCGATGCCATTTTCTCTATTGGTTGGAGCTTCTGGAACATAAATAGACATGGATTCCATGTACTGCATTAAAGACATTCTTACTGTATTTATACTTATTGAGTTAATAGCCTCTTGAGATAAGAGATCAGAATGTTCACAGCCCTTTTTATCAATTTTAACTTTAAAAAATAGGACATAACTTAAGGTAGTATTGAAAAACAAGCAGAAAGAGAATAACTGTCTGGTGTAGCAGGTCAGGCAAGAAGGGCAGTGATTTAGTATCCAGTATTTGGGGTTGTTTGCAAGTACAGTAGAGTCTCACTTATCCAACACTCACTTATCCAACGTTCTGGATTATCCAACACATTTTTGTAGTCAATATTTTCAATACATCATTTTGGTGCTACATTCGTAAATACAGTAATTACTACATAGCATTACTGCGTATTGTACTACTTTTTTGGTCAAATTTGTTGTATAACATGATGTTTTGGTGCTTAATTTGTAAAATCATAACCTAATTTAATGTTTAATAGGCTTTTCCTTAATCTCTCCTTATTATCCAACATATTCGCTTATCCAACGTTCTGCCGGCCCGTTTACGTTGGATAAGTGAGACTCTACTGTATCACCAAAATCAGTAACGTTTACTGGACACAAAACTGTAGGTAATAAACTGTAAATGTCAAATATATTAAAGGCCATGTGCTTCCTTGTTAGGGAGTAAGCTCTATTCAACTCAGTGGAATTTACATCTGAGTAGACCAATATAGGCTTTGAAAGTAATGTTAAGACATAGATCACTTATGACCTGTTAAATCTCTTTCAGGGACACAAAAGAGCCTCCTGCCAAACCAAGCCAGCCTGTTGTGGAGAAACCTGTTGTGGAAAAAGCTCTTGAAAGAACTAGACCAACCTTTGAAAAAACATTCCTAGATCAAGATTCAGAATTTCTCCTACAAGAAAATAGGCCAGATATTAATTTAGATGAGCAACTTAAAGAAGATATGTTAAAGAAGAGGAGTAATTCCAGATATATTGAGATGCAGGTAATAAGAATTTGTGAACTGGAAGAGACTGTTTGTGTAAGATGCATGTTTGTTTTTATTGGGTTTATGAAATTATTAATGCTCTCTCAATAAAAGAAGTACTGTGTCATTCAGTTCCATTTGTGACTGATCAAGTGGTACAGTGCTAGATTTACTCTTCTATGCCTCCCTGACATTGCTAGAAATAACATCAACAGTGTTGGTCTTTTTTTTCAGAATGTTTACTTTACTGTTGTGGAAAAGAGATGTAGTTTCCAAGAGTCTAAAATCTAGTTCAATATTAGATCTGTTTTTCTGGTTATCATAGATGATACCTGTAAACTATGTGATCATGCGATTATATTTAAAATGGTTAAGAAATTTAGTTTTAAATATGAAATACATTCATGTAACATTTTAATGGTTTGCTTTTTTTACATTTGTAGAAATTTCGAGAGAAACTGCCTTCTTATGGGATGAGGAAGGTAACTAAGTTTTCTATTTATATCTGAAATATGCTGATAGAACACTACCTAAGCTGATTGAGAAGCACTATGTTGATTCCATGAAGCTTGCATTTTTATCTTTTTACAATTCATGAAAATATTCTGATCTTTTCCACTTTATTATTCAGATGAATAGTTACAACGATTTTAGTTTATCTTTTTAATAATGAGGATGGTGACTCAAGTGTAGGTTTATAATCTGAACTTTGGAACCATCTATGTCGGATGTGGTAGAGGTGAGATTGAGTCTCACCTCTCCCACATGGTTAACCTGTTTGTGTTTTGATCTAAGAAAAAATGTTGAGTTAATAGGAGTTTGTTTAGAAAGAATTGGGTTCAGTATACAGATGCTTCATATACAGTTCAGTATACAGAAGCTTCATATTGCGTTGTTACTCCTTCCCAGAAGTCAGAAGCAACAGATAGTTTATGCTGGTTTATTGGGACAGTGTTATGGATCTGCTTCAGTTCCTGAATGAATCAATACTTAGAGACACAAATGTGCATTCATTTTCTATTTCTAAAATAGGAGCTTGTAAACCTTATAAACAGCAGTCAAGTTACCGTCATAAGTGGTGAGACTGGATGTGGAAAGACTACCCAAGTTACTCAATTCATTTTGGATGACTATATTGATAGAGGGAAGGGTTCTTCCTGCCGGATTGTATGTACCCAACCTAGGAGGATCAGTGCTATTTCAGTAAGTTTTATTTTTATATTTATCTGTACTTGAATGAAATAGAAATTACCTTCACCAGCAAATATACTTATTTTTAATTATGTATTTTTTGATGTTAAGGTAGCAGAGAGAGTTGCAGCCGAAAGGGCTGAGGCATGTGGTAATGGAAGGAGCACCGGGTATCAAATTCGTCTTGAAAGGTACATGATTATTATTTTTATGAGCGTGTATGTATTGACAGAAAGTAGAATTTTTGTAACTTAGAGTGGAATTTGTTTTATATTTGAATGTTGAAACAAAATATTGCTTGTCTTTATAGTCTGCAGCATCCAATTTTGATGAAGTAAAACATAATTTTTTACCAAGGCCTTCTCAAGATCACTGAAATCTTCCAGTTCCTTCCCTGTGATAAATTTTGAACACAAGAACCCATGATAACATGGTTACTCTGTTCAGTTCTATACTAGTTTGTACAAGGATCAAAATCTTCTTGTACAAGTTTAGTACACACGATAGTTACTGCTCCTAAGAACTATTCAATCAGTATAAATGTCTTTAAATAAACTGTCTTTATTGAATCAAGAGAAATATATTTGAATAAGCTCGGGGTGGTTTTGTTTTGCTTCTTTTCCTCTTTTTGTTTGTTTTGCTCTCTGTTTTCAATCAGCTATATGTTAACTTGTATGTTTGCTACTTCTGGGAAATGACACGAATTAAAGGACAATACTGCAGAATGTTTGTACTTGTTGCTCAAATCTCAGTGAACCTAGATGTTGTGTTCAGTCCTAGGGCTTCCTATAAATAAATAAAGGTAGGGAGCAACTGGATTGTACTTGAGCTGTTGTTCAATCAGATTTGCTTCCTGGAATAAATTGAAGACTTCCTTAGACTTTTTACTTCTTGATTAAGGAGGGCGAATGTGGTCCCTATCTTCAAGAAGGGAAAAAAGAACGACCCAAACAATTACCGTCCAGTCAGCCTCACATCGATACCAGGCAAGATTCTGGAAAAGATCATCAAGGAAGTGGTCTGCGAACACTTAGAAACAAATGCGGTCATTGCTAATAGTCAACACGGATTTACCAAAAACAAGTCATGCCAGACTAATCTGATCTCTTTTTTCGATAGAGTTACGAGTTGGGTCGATACAGGGAATGCTGTGGATGTAGCCTACCTGGATTTCAGTAAGGCCTTCGACAAAGTCCCCCACGACCTTCTGGCAAATAAACTAGTAAAATGTGGGCTAGACAAAACTACGGTTAGGTGGATCTGCAATTGGCTAAGCGAACGAACCCAAAGGGTGCTCACCAATGCGTCATCTTCATCATGGAAAGAAGTGACAAGTGGAGTGCCGCAGGGCTCCGTCCTGGGCCCGGTTCTGTTCAACATCTTTATTAACGACTTAGACGAAGGGTTAGAAGGCACGATCATCAAGTTTGCAGACGACACAAAACTGGGAGGGATAGCTAACACTCCAGAAGACAGGAGCAGAATTCAAAATGATCTTGACAGACTAGAGAGATGGGCCGAAACTAACAAAATGAAGTTCAACAGGGACAAATGCAAGATACTTCATTTCGGCAGAAAAAATGGAAATCAAAGATACAGAATGGGGGACGCCTGGCTTGACAGCAGTGTGTGCGAAAAAGACCTTGGAGTCCTCGTGGACAACAAGTTAAACATGAGCCAACAATGTGATGCAGCAGCTAAAAAAGCCAACGGGATTCTGGCCTGCATCAATAGGGGAATAGCGTCTAGATCCAGGGAAGTCCTGCTCCCCCTCTATTCTGCCTTGGTCAGACCACAACTGGAATACTGTGTCCAATTTTGGGCACCACAGTTGAAGGGAGATGTTGACAAGCTGGAAAGCGTCCAGAGGAGGGCGACTAAAATGATTAAGGGTCTGGAGAACAAGCCCTATGAGGAGCGGCTTAAAGAGCTTGGCATGTTTAGCCTGCAGAAGAGAAGGCTGAGAGGAGACATGATAGCCATGTACAAATACGTGAAGGGAAGTCATAGGGAGGAGGGAGCAAGCTTGTTTTCTGCTGCCCTGCAGACTAGGACACGGAACAATGGCTTCAAACTACAGGAAAGGAGATTCCACCTGAACATCAGGAAGAACTTCCTCACTGTGAGAGCTGTTCGACAGTGGAACTCTCTCCCCCGGGCTGTGGTGGAGGCTCCTTCCTTGGAGGCTTTTAAGCAGAGGCTGGATGGCCATCTGTCGGGGGTGCTTTGAATGCGATTTCCTGCTTCTTGGCAGGGGGTTGGACTGGATGGCCCATGAGGTCTCTTCCAACTCTACTATTCTATGATTCTATGATTCTAAGTTATAGCCACATTGTTTAAACATTGCAGAAGCCAGATTTTTAGATGGAAACTAGCTTGGGGACCCAGCGGTGCCCAGGTTATTACGGTAGAATAAGGCCTTGTTTGTTTTGGGATGTTAAGTAATATCACTGAAGTTTGGTGCAGATCCATTGTTGGCTGGGTTCAGTGTTGTCTGGATAAGGGTAACTACAACTCCCAGATTCCCAAGGCAATCACCCCCAAATCCTGCCAGTGTTCGCAGTTGACCATATTGGGTCTGTGTGCCATGATTAGTCCAGATCTGTTGTTGGCTGTGTTCAGGACTCTCTGAATAAGGGTGAACTACAACTCCCAGATCCGAGGTCAATCACCCCCAAACCAGGCCTGTATGCACAGTTGGCTATGTTGGGTCTATGTGCCAAGTTTGGTCCAGATCTGACATCTGGATCAAACTTGGTCCAGTGCTTTCTGGAGGTAGGTGAACTAGTAACTCCCAAAATCAAGGTCCATTTCCACTAAGCCCTGAAGTATGTTCAGCTGGTCATGGGGCTTCTCTATACCAAGTTTGGTCCTGGTTCATTGTTGGTGGGGGTCACAATATCCGTGAAGGTACTGCAAGTCCCATTATCCATGGCATGTTTGGCCCAGATTCATCGTTGGTTGGGTTAACAGTGCTCTGTGGATGTAGGTCAAGAACAACTCTTGTAAATGATGGTGAATTCCCCCCAAACCTCTTGTTCAGTTGCTGATCAATTCTTCTGTTAACTGTTTTCCGTAGGAAAGAGAAGGAAAGGTTTAAGGTAGAGTCAGTGGGTGGGGTCATGCAAATTAAAGAACCCTGGCATGTCCATTCTGGAGGAAAAACAGAACATCTAGGATGAAATTGTCCCCGCTTGAGTGAGAGGCAGAATGGTGTTTGTGTAGGACACGGGCAGGGTTTGGGCTCCATGTTCATGGTACTCACTATAACCTGCATGTCAGTGGAGGGAGAACTATTGGTGTTGCCTGCTGAGTGGGAACTATAGCTGTTTATGGAGGTCACATACACATTTTTCACTTTTATTATGTGTATAGAAGATTAGCTGGGAACACTCAAAGCTGATAATGGTACAATATGAGATGGCCAGGTGCTGTTTTATTCTTTGGATATATTTTTAAGAGAGGGTGGTTCAGGAGGACTATTCCTCCAATACTGATAGAATTCCACTGAATCTGTCTGGATGCAGGTTATTGTCTACAGTAGAGCTCACCCCCCCCCCCCAATGTTTATATATAAAATTTCACTTTGTCTTTATTGCATGATGACACATTACATGTTTGTACATTAATAAGTGAATGCTAGTGCTGAAGGCATAGCAACTGTCGTTAGAACACTTAGCACCTTTTAGCATTTCAGTAATTTTTCAAGTGCAATAAAAATTGAATTGAAGTATTCTTAATGGATCTCTTTTTCAGTCGGTTACCAAGGAGACAAGGTTCAATTTTGTACTGCACAACAGGAATTGTCCTACAGTGGCTCCAGTCAGACAAGTATGTATCTTTCTGTTTCAGAACTAAATGCTTTTCTGAAAGGCTGCGTTCAATTAATTTTATCAAATGAGTGGTTCTGATTTTTGTGTTTCTATACTTTTCCATTTATTTATAATGTATTCATGCTCCATTTCTGATAAACATGGTGGTTATGACCTCTGTTTTATGTTGCTGCAGGCAGTTGTCCAGTGTAAGTCATATAATCCTTGATGAAATCCACGAGAGAAACCTACAATCAGATGTTCTAATCACAATCATTAAAGATCTCTTAAGTATACGGCTAGACCTGAAAGTAATACTGATGAGTGCTACACTGAATGCTGAGAAGTTTTCAGAATATTTTGGTTTGTGAAATTATCTACACTTTGATATATGAAAAAATTATATTATTGTTGCCAATAGTTTGAGCTTCATTGCATATAGTGTCTGTAGTAACAAGTGCCATGTAGGTGAATCCTAATGAAGAAATTCAAATGTGTATGAAAACATATATTTTCATTACATTGTGTGTGCATGTGAATTTCTGTATAAACACGAGTTCTATAACCCTTATACTATATAATGACTACCTTAAAAACAGTATATATTAAAGGGTACCTTGTTGGACTATACTCTGCCTCTGAATTATAATCGTCCTAGGATACTTGATGTTGGAGAAATATGCAGCTGCTATCTTTGTGGTATTTGTGGAACTGCATGTAAAGCACATTGCCCAAATTACTCTGATGGATATGTTTGGATGAGCAAATAATAAATAATAATAATAATAATAATAATAATAATAATAATAATAATAATAATAATAATAACTTGATTTATATACCGCCTTATCTCCCGGATGGGACTCAGGGCGGTTTATAGTCATAAAAGCAACACAACATTACATAACGACATAACACACATTATTAAACAAGGTAAAATAGTACAATTATAACGATAAATCACACTTCCATGACCAGATCAAGGGGACGGGAACCATAAACCCAATATATTAAAATGTATCATTTTAGGATAGGGAAATCTTGTGCAATGTATTCAGGCTCAGAATTCGGCGGTAGTCCAATATAATTACTCAAAAACCTGCCGACACCACCAGGTCTTCAGTTCCTTACGGAAATTGGATAATGTAGGGGATTGCCTGATCTCTTTTGGCAGTGCATTCCAGAGCCGGGGGGCCACTGCTGAGAAGGCTCGTTCCCTCGTCCCCACCAGCCGCACTTGAGATGGTGGTGGGAGTACCTTTATATGAAAAACAGTACCTTTATATGAAAACAACCCTTCACACTCCCAGATTGCTCGCATTGGGCTATGAGCAGTGATGGACAGATCTTCGACAAACTTTTAAAGAACAGGCATATGTGAAGTGTTCCTTATGTTAGTCTTCTGTGAGCTTGTTTATCTATGTTTCCCCCCTCAGGCAGTCGTACTGTATTATTTAAAAAGTCTTCAGATCTAAATTTGATCTTTATAGTAAAAGGGCAAAACTGTATTTCTTGGAGGGTTTTGTTTTTGTTTTGTTGGGATTTTTTTGTTGTGAGCCTTGAACCTGATTCACAACATATGGCGATCCTGTTTTAGGCTTTTTTTTGGCTAGGTTTATTCAAAGGAGGTTTGCCACTGACTCTCTCTTGGACTGGGAGAGACCTGTCCAGAGTAAGCCAGTGGGTTTCCATAATGGAATGGTTATTTGAACCATGGTTTCTCAGATTACTAGTTCAATACTTCTTGATGGCTTCATTATTCCTTGATTACTGTAGAAACAAACCTTTTGGAAGACCTGTAAAAATGAAAGAGTTCTAATAGATTTTTCTCTTTCTCTTTTGTGACAGACAATTGTCCTATGATCCACATTCCTGGTTTCACCTACCCTGTCAAGGAATACCTTTTAGAAGATGTAATAGAAATGCTTAGGTCTGTCCGAAGACAATATTTTTATTTTATTTGTAATGTAATAAAAGGTATATGTGTTTGTGCGTGTGATGTTTTTTTTCTTATATGATAAAGTATTCTGATTAAATCAAATATATGGTTCTATAGTTACAGTTTTTTTGTCTACTTCTGAAGGTACATTCCAGAAAACACAGATCGCAGGCCACATTGGAAGAAGAGGTTTATGCAAGGACGTATAAGCAGGCCAGAAAAAGAAGAGAAAGAAGAAATTTATCAAGAGCGATGGCCAGATTATTTAAGGCAAATTAGAGGACGGTAGGTTTTTTAAAAAAAATTACATAGAATTAAATTGTTAACTGAAGGCTTAATGATAAATTTTTAACAGTTCATATGCATAGGGTTATTCTGCATAAATATTGACATCCATTCTACTCAGAAGCTTCAGACATTTCAGCAGTGTTTCACTATAATACAGAATTATACTTTTTATGGTCAGATTTACTGAGTAACAGTAACATATTCCAACATAATGGAATTAAGAAAAATACTCCTATATCACAGTGAAAAAAATTGCCCTATTCCTTTAAGCCAACAGAATCTATTCATTACTGTTATCATGCCTTAGTAAATTTTAGTATGCTCAGTCTAGTCCGAATGTACATTAACAGATAATTTTTTCCAAGCTGTGTACACATTAATAATAATAATAATAATAATAATAATAATAATAATAATAATAATAATAATAATATATTTTTAGTCGCCTCTCTTCATGGCTTCAGCGGGTTACAACATTGCTAAAATAAGCAATCAAAACACATAATCATTTTATAACACTGTAAAATACACATATTAAAACATATTTCCATACAAAACATTAACATACACAAAACAAAAATTAGATATACAACTGAAGTTTAAAATTGTCATCAAAACTGACTGGGTAGACCTGCTAGAAGAGACAGGTCTTCACTTGTGTCTTAAATTCTGACAGCTGATCTAGCTGTCGGAGCTCTACCGGCAAGTTATTCTACAGCCATGGGGCGGCCTATGAAAATGCAAATTTGAGGGTTGTGCATGGATTAGTTGATGCTTTTAATGTGTCCATAATTTCTCAGGTATTCAGAAAGTACAATTGATGCACTTGAAATGATGGATGATGATAAAATTGACCTCAATTTGGTTGCTGCACTGATCAAATATATTGCCCTTGAGGAAGAGGTGAGTGTCAGGCTCGCTATTAACCTTTAGGTTTAAATTATTGCTTTTTGTAATTATGTTGGCTGAAATCCATCAAAATTCCATTTAAATCTCAAGAGAAGACTTCCACTGCAATGTTGTTTATGTCTACTCGGAAGCACATTGAGTTTAGAATTCCAGTTTTAAGCAATTTATGAAATCAAAGAGACTTAAATATGTTTAACATTGACGGAATTGTTGTAATTTAAGGCTAGAAAATGATAGACAAATTATACTTGACATTTTTTCTTGACCTATGGATCAACTGAGATTAAAATATTTTGTTGTTTCTGGTAAATATTAATGTTACGGTAATATTTTCTTTATTTTTTCGGGCTTGGTTTTATTTTTGGTGTCATATCTAACATTCATTGATAGTGCATTGATGTTGCTAAACTGGCAGAATCTGAGAACCGTTAGACTTTTATTATAGAGAAAAAATGCTCAAGAGTGGCATTAAAAATAAGGAAAAATTATAAATAAATTCCTATTTGCAGGCCAGTTCCATAAGTATTTTTGATGCATGGCTGTCTTTAAGATTACACATCTACACTTTTTTTTTCTTTAACAGCAAGTTTTGACTTTTAAATGTAAATACAGAAAACCATTTTTAACATTTTGTTCTTTCTAGATCAGCGGAGACTTCCATTCTAGTCTAGCTCTAATAGGTTGGTGAATCTCAGATTAGGGAGGGAAGCACAATGAGAAATCATAGCAATGGTTTCTCATTAAAGAGCTATCTACACTGTTGATTTAATGCAGGTTGAGACTACCTCAACTGCCATGACTCAATGTTGTGGAGTTTGGTGAAGCACTCTTTGGTGAAGCACTCTTTGTCAGAGAAAGACCTTGTAAAACACCTAGGATTTCATAATATTGAACCATGGCAGTTAAACTGGTGTCAAATTGCATTAATTCTGCAGTGTAAATGCATCCCAAAATGTTGCACAGACAGTGTACAAGTGGGGTCCTAGCTTTCTTATGAAATCGTTGCTGAGAACTGTGGCTGACTATTATGTCTGAATGCACTCAAAATATGTAATGTGTTTGTGGATTTCAATATTTATGTATGTTTTCTTTATGTTCATGTTTGTGTAGGAAGGTGCAATACTGGTATTTCTTCCTGGATGGGACAACATTAGCACTCTACATGACCTTCTTATGTCTCAAATTATGTTTAAATCAGGTAAAATTTTCCCATCAGTATTTTCATGATGATACCTTATGAATATGATTTGATATGGAGAAAACAATGGTGTCTGCTTTTATCTTGTTGATAGTGTGTTAGGTGATCTATATTCTGTATTTGTTTAGCTGCTTGGAAGATGTATATTTGGTTGTGACAAAACACTGTTAACATTCAAGAATCATTAATTCTGCAAATAGAGATTGGCTTAATGCAAGATCCTACTAATACTTTAGAAACAAATGAATTGAATGGAAGCATAAAAATGAAAATGTAATAGTTTTAGAAATAAACTTTTTTGGATTCTGTTTAAATTATGGATAACTTGTTCAAAATCTTTTTGACACATAGAGGGGAAATATCATTATTGTCAAAATCAAATGAATTACAGTAGAGTCTCACTTATCCAAGCCTTGCTTATCCAAGCCTCTGGATAATCCAAGCCATTTTTGTAGTCAATGTTTTCAATATATCATGATATTTTGGTGCTAAATTCGTAAATACAGTAATTACAACATAGCATTACTGCATATTGAACTACTTTTTCTGTCAAATTTGTTGTATAACATGATGTTTTGGTGCTTAATTTGTAAAATCATAACCTAATTTGATATTTAAGAGGCTTTTCCTTAATCCCTCCTTATTATCCAAGATACTCGCTTATCCAAGCTTCTGTCAGCCCCTTTAGCTTGGATAAGTGAGACTCTACTGTATCTGTTGTTCTATCAAAGCCTGAAGTTAGTATAGATTAAGTTTCTATCTGATGATACTCTCTGAGTTAACTCTTCTGTTAAGTACTATTCATACAATTTTGCAATATGCACTCATTTTGTCTGTTCTTCTTTCAAACTAAACTTTACATGGTGTCTTTGTCTTAATTTGCAGACAGATTCATTATCATTCCTTTGCATTCATTGATGCCTACTGTTAACCAGACTCAAGTAAGTACTGTAACCTTTTAGCATGACATCAATTTTTCATATGTCTTCTTTCTCTCTGACTTGGTCTTATGCACATTTTCCCTATAGGTGTTTAAGAGAACCCCTCCTGGAGTCCGTAAAATTGTAATTGCTACCAACATTGCTGAGACTAGGTAAAATTTTGTTTTCCTCAATGCTTCAAATTAATTTGTTAGTTGAATGTTAGTTCAAAGCCATGGACAATGCAGTCGCTGTTGCCCATTTTTGGTCTAAAACTATTTAGCTGCTTGTGATCTCCTTTATTTTATCACTTTTAAACTTATTTATTATGCAATGCTTTTGACACGAAATTAATAAATAAGTCGAATGCCTTCACAACAAAAGTGCCAATTGAAATATTTCATTCCTCTCAGCAATATTAAGAGTAATAAAAACGGAAATGCATGCAGCAAAGCTTTTTTCTATGTTTTGAGTAATCATTAAATAATTACGTTTCATGAATTGATATACAAAGGGAGGATTTTTTTTTTAGTATTTAAAATTAGTCTGCAGTATTGAGCCTAAAGTCAGATTCCATATGTGCGAGTGGGTGGAAATTAGTTGGAGATAGTAAAAATGCTTTTTTAAAAAATATGGTCCAAAAGCATATGTATTGCTACGAGAAAAAGGCATACAATGCAGGGCATCGCAAGATGACAACTGCTGCCTCAGCAGTATGTTTCAGACTCTCCCTTCCATAGTATCCATAGCCTGGTTTATAGGAGGTGCCTGAATTTCCCTGCTGGACAAGAATTTAAAGACAGACCTTAAAATTCATAGTTTTAAAACATCAGTGAACATGTGTGCATACAATGCTGTCAGACAAGCAAGCACATTCATTTCCTCTCTCTATCTCTGCAAGTCTTACAAAGTGAATGAGTTTGCTTGTAAGGCTGGCAGAGAGATTGGATGTGTTTGTGTACATTTCTCCATCCCACCACACCTACTCCCCAGCCTTCATCTCTCACTCTCTGCCCCGTTCACACAGAGAAGGCAGCTGCTGCTAGGAAGAGAAGGAAAATGATGTCAGGGTAGGGTGTGGCTTGTGCATGGCAGTAGTTGCTTCTTGCCTCCCCTTTCCATCAAATTTTGCCTCAGTGACTTCTTCGCTCTCAGCAAGGGAGTTCCATAGAACGGCTTCTGCCATTGTCCTCTTACAAGATCACTGGATGGGGTGGAGGAGAGCCCCACACTGCTTTTTGTTAGTATTTTTAATACTGTATTTTTTATGCCCTAGTGGGTTGAACCCACAGCTCCATAGATCGCAGATAGGGAGGATCCATTGTGCTTATCAATTCTTTTAATTCACAATAGAAAATGTTTCTCATAAGCCTGTTTCATATTACTACTCGTACATGTTTCTGCTATCACATTGTCACTGTGTCTCCTGTCAGTTATTGTAAATTCAGGATGAATGTTCTTGCTACTATTTCTTGATTTTGACTGAATTGAATGCTTGATTTCCTAAACCAGTGGTAGTTGCTGTTCTTCGTTGTGTGACTGTCTACAGAAAGACAATTTGTGCATGGTAGTTGTATTTTCAACGTTTTAGACCCAGACTTTTCTCACAGAGTGAAATCTAACAATTTCTGTTTACTTCCCAATTCCACAGTATTACAATAGACGACGTGGTTTATGTTATAGATGGAGGGAAGATAAAGGAAACTCATTTTGATACACAGAACAACATTAGCACAATGGCTGCTGAGTGGGTTAGCATAGCAAATGCCAAGCAAAGGAAAGGTAGAGCAGGAAGGTAAGAGTGATTACTATAATTATAAAATTAATAAACATTTGGTTATCATAACTATTCTTGTTTTAAAATTTAGATCTTCATCTTCCTCTTTTCACTGCAAGAGTTTTGATTCTGAAGCTTTCCTGTTGGGACTATTTGCTTGTTTGATAGCACTAGATTGTATCTGAATTCATTTTGATATATTTTTAGGAATGTAGTAGTATAGCAGGATCAGTGTAATTTAAGAACAAATAGTTTATGATCTCAATTAATACCAACTTTATCAGAAACTTTTTGGTATTTTCATCCACCTGACAATTTTAGCTCTAAGTCTAAGCTATAGAAGTCCATTTTAAAATTAAGTACACCTGTTAACCCTTAGAGTGCCACAGAATATATGGAGAAATACAGTAGAGTCTCACTTATCCAAGCTAAACGGGCCGATATGCTGATATCTTCCATGGAGGTCCTTAATATCTGTCTACATAGTTTAGACCTTTTTGTCTTGCTTCATTGTTGTTAAATGAACTCAACTTGAGCTTTGAATATTCAAGCATGTTCAAGGATATCCATACCTCACAACCTCTGAGGATGCCTGCCATAGATGTGGGCGAAACGTCAGGAGAGAATACTTCTGGAACATGGCCACACAGCCCGAAAGACATACAACAACCCTATGTTCAAGGATATTCAAGCATGACAAAAATATGTCTCACACTGAACCCAAGGCAACCTGTGGTTGCCTTAACAACTAGATAGATGCAAGTAGCTGTAACAGAGTACAGAGTTGGTTAAATCATCCTATGTAAGATCAATGGAACACATACTGTAGTGCAGATGAAGTGAAATCCCCCTTTAAAAAGGTACTCTTGTGTATCCGTCAAGTAGTGTTCTCTTGTATATACAGTAGAGTCTCACTTATCCAACACTCGCTTATCCAACGTTCTGGATTATCCAATGCATTTTTGTAGTCAATGTTTTCAATATATCGTGATATTTTGGTGCTAAATTCGTAAATACAGTAATTACTACATAGCATTACTGCGTATTGAACTACTTTTTCTGTCAAATTTGTTGTATAACATGATGTTTTGGTGCTTAATTTGTAAAATCATAAACTAATTTGATATTTAATAGGCGTTTCGTTAATGCCTCCTGTAAAGGTGTGTGACAGGGATGGAATCTTTTATTTCCCACCACACAGTTACCACCAATTGTAATGATGTCTTGATGATGACTTTAATTATTATGTATTTAATTATCTTCGCTGCCACCAATTTGTACAGATGTGACAGGGAGGAATCCACTTGATCCCACCACACAGTTACCACCAACTTTAAAGATGTCTTGACGATGATGTTAATTATATTATTATATATTTAATTATCTTCGCTGCCACCAAATGGAGGAGATGTTAGGCAGATGGCACTTATTCTTTTTATGCTTTCTTTTATTTACTTTACTTCAGATGGTGATGTTGCTTAGCTTAGTATATGATTATGACAGAGACTTAGATGGATTTAAAAATCAAAACAAGTTTATTTCATGTACAGAGCTTAGTGGTTTCAATAACTTCTTAAAGGCACTTAGAATAACGGTTACAAACAGATGTGAGGTGTTCCAACTTTCAAAATACTTCCTTCTCTCAAGACTAACTAAAAACTGATCCTCTTGGATCCACTGGGATTAATTTCCCTTCTCCACAGCCTCTACAAATGACCTTAAACAAGTCACCCAACTTGCTTAGTCTGGCCTATGAGAGGTCTGCCTCCCTGGTTTCCTTAACTTGGAACCAGTCTGTTCCCTGTGACTCGAAATCACAGACTAAAACTGGGTTTTAAAACATTCCCTCTTTTCCTTTCCAAACGGCGGTTGGCTCCGCCCCCGTTGTCATGGCAACCTGGCTCATAATGCTGAGCTGGTTACCTTCTGGTATTATCAGCTCCAATACTCACCATTTTAAAACTTAACCAAACCTGACTGTTTAAACAAAATCAAATAAACATGTCATCTATAAACAAAATAAAATCACACACTTCTTTACACCTCCTTATTATCCAACATATTCGCTAATTCAACATTCTGCCGGCCCGTTTATGTTGGATAAGTGAAACTCTACTGTAGTTGTGTAATGCATAGAAAGATGTTACTATGGCATGTAGAAATTTTTACTCCAGGTCTGATAGTAGCTAATATTCCTTTTCATCCTTTGCTATAAAATGTTAAACATTGTTGCTAGTTTGGTAGAACTGTCCACCTTGTTGTATTGGTTTCTTCCACAAATTATTGTATTTCTTTAAAAATTCTGCCATTAGACCATGATAAAAGCTTCTATTCTCCAACTGCAGGTTTCCTTAACTTTGCTTAAACATTTATGCAACATCTCCATAGAAAGACGGAACTTCATTTCCCCTTTGATACTGTACATCTGTTAGAGTAGAAAATATGTAATTAAAAGTATTTATTTTCTTACAGAGTCCAGCCAGGTCAGTGCTATCACTTATATAATGGTCTTCGTGCAAGTCTGCTAGAAGATTACCAGTTGCCAGAAATCTTAAGGACACCTTTGGAAGAACTTTGTTTGCAAATAAAAGTAAGTTTATATTATCAACTGTAAATTGTACGAGTAGCAAATCTCTCTTAGAAAATAATATAAGTAATAAGAATAACTTTGTTTATATCCCACCACCATCTCCCAAAAGGGACTCGGGTGGCTTACATAATAGTGCTGTACAAACTGCATAGAATATATTGTGTAGAGTTTAAAGTGCCAGATTGTACCAGTGTGATTTGGATCCTGATTGCATACATATATAGGGTTTCTTTTATCTGTATCAACTGTACTTCAGCTTTTTGGGGAATCAGATGTTCTTGTACTAGAGAGCTTTTGGTTGTTAAGTTTTTCATGAGACTTCCCTGCTGTGAAATATTATCACATTTACAGGTTTGTAGCCATTTTTTGTGCTTTTGCAGCTCTGTTTTATTGTTTTCATATAGTAAGTGCTTTGAGGAAGGGGGACGTAAAAGCCTTAAGAACATTTACACGCTGTATGAGAATGGTTGTTAAAGGTGTATAGTTAAGTGCTTTATCTTGGGAGTTTATCAAACAATTAGGCACCTTTTCCAATAAAATGGAAAAGTTTAAACAATTATCTAAAGTTGAATAATACAATTTAAATCCATTTGTTAGTCTCAGCTAGAGTAGTATCATTGGATGGATGGGGATGAAACAAGTTCCTATTAATTTGGTAGGTTAATTTCAGTTAGAAGTAATAATGAGTTTACATTTATATTTGCATTTTAAGTACAATATTCTCCATGATATTCTACATCAGTGACTTTAAGCTTGGGATTCAAGGAGCTATTGTTGTCTTTGCACTATGCATGTGGCATGAACACTAATCTGCATGCCATTATATGAGCCACTCCCCCTCTGTTTTCAATGTTGCAACATACAGCACTTAGATAGATGAATATTCCAATACTCTTTTGGACACACAAATTTTGGTTCAGTAGAGTATACATTCTTCCCTTCATATTTGTGGGTTGAGCTTTGGTGAGTTGGTTTGTTCACAGATTTGATTAATAGTTCTTTTTAAAGAATTTCTAGGAAGTTGACCATAGAGTTACATTTAAGGGCCTAGAGAATCCTAGAGAATACATTATATGCTTTCTATTTTACTGAACTGTTGCAGAATAAATGCAAACTATGCAGCCAAACATCTTTAAATATAGGCTTTGACTGTTTTGATATTTTAACGTATTTGTTATTTTTTTCAAATAATTTTTATTAAACATTTACATTTCTTGGTTAGTTGCATCTTTGGAGAAAACAAAGAGGGTGAGGGTTGTTGAGGTATGACCTGTTCGTCAGTTGTACTCTTTCAGAAGGAATTGATATATTTTCCCGATTTATTTGTTTTTTGTCTGCAATAATAAATTCCATTGATTCCTTGGCTCTTGTACATCCCCCCCCCTTTTTTTTTTTTGGTCTGATCACCATCTCTGTTGCATTTGACTGTAGTAGAACCAGTTCATTGTTGAGTCTTCTTTTTGTAGCTCTTGTAATGTTTTCAGATTCTTTACTGTTCCTTTTAGGTAACAGTAAAGGTAAAGGTTTTCCCTTGACATTAAGTCTAGTCGTGCCCGACTCTGAGAGTTGGTGCTCCATCTCCATTTCTAAGCCGAAGAGCTGGCATTGTCCGTAGACACCTCCAAGGTCATGTGGCTGGCATGGCTGCATGGAGCACTGTTAGCTTCCAGCCGGAGCGGTACCTATTGATCTACTCACATTTGCATGTTTTTGAACTGCTAGGTTAGCAGAAGCTGGGCTGAACAGCGTAAGTTCACCTTGCTTCCCGGATTTGAACTGCCGACCTTTCGGTCAGCAAATTCAGCTCTCAGCAGTTCTCAGCCTCTTGTAGTCATTCAGGTATTTCTCTGTAAAACACTTTCTTATATTTATCCCAAAATCTTAGTAGTATTTATTATTCTTGTAACTCAGACATATCTTGAAATGTTCTCTCAGCTCAAATAAGGGTCTGTTTTGTAGGTACACTATTGAAACTCTATAGTTAGCATTTCATGTTTGTCTTGCCATCAGTCTATAGAAAAGGGAATATTTCCATGTTTGATTAAGAGAACCTTTGAAAGGTTTTGGTCATCTTGACACCTAGGAAGAGGGAGTCACATAACTATAAGTTCTGCATCTGAGTGCGAGATGAAGTCCTCTTCCAGTTATTTATATTTTTGCTTAGAGCATAACTCAACCTCTCTGAGTTTAATATTTCTCCCCTAAAAACTCCTCTATTGTATTTTCAGACTTCTTTCCTTATTTCTATCTTTCTTTTTATTATATCTCAGTACCACGACCCACATTCAGTCATTACACATCAATTTCAGCAGTACTTATCTGTTTACTGGTGATTACTTGTATCAACTTTTCCATTTCCTTCTTGGGGAAATAACCTGTTAATCTGCCTCATGAGCCTTTAAACCTATTTATCTAGAAAAGGATCTTATAGTTAGGTTGTACTTTCTTTTCTGGGTGAAAGGAGAACCAAACCTGTCCTTTTGCATGCCTTGTTTGATACTGGGCAGTAAGAAGTTTCCCAGTAAGTACCACTCTCCAATTTCATGGTGACTGTCACTTCTTGAAATGTGTTTGAATTGTAAACATGTGAATTTTGTTTTCTTTTAGATTTTAAAGCTGGGAGGTATTGCTCACTTTCTGAGCAAGGTAATGGACCCACCATCAAGTGACACGGTGTTGCTGGCTATAAAACATCTCATGCAACTGGTAAATATTTACCTACATTACAAACAAACCTGTCCAGACTTAAGAATTTTCAGCCAAAGTACTTAAAAAACAAAGATGATTCCTTCTCCCTAATATCTTGATTTTCTAGAGGTAGATAGATACCATCTTAAATGAGCACTTTTATTGAGTACATTTTAAGCTTTCTCCAACAAGCACATCTTATGTGGTTTTCACCCAACCTACTTCATCCTAACAGCATGTCACAGGTGAAGCTCTGTAGATAGTGACTGGCCCAGTGGGTATTGGGGCCTGTATGTCTCAAGCACCATTCCAGCATTATAGTCAGTGCACCACTGACCAGTCTCTGGTCAGTGTCCAGTAAGTAGTAGTAGTAGTAGTAGTAGTAATAATAATAATAATAATAATAATAATAATAATAATAATAATAATACTTTATTTTTGTATCCCGCCACCATCTCCCCAAAGGGACTTTGGGCAGCTAACATGGGGCCAAGCCCAGAAAAGACAAAGTGTAAACAAGTTAAAATATAAAGCAAACAATAAAATAACAAGCAACAAGCAGTATAAAATCACAAAAAAATTCAAGCACAGTTTTACAAATACATAAAACAAGATAAAAAGTTTTAAAATAATATCAGCTTCACCACCAAAGGGATAAAAGGAATAAAGGGGGGTCAAAGCAAAATGCATAATAACTAGGTTATCCCATAAAGTGCCTGGATGAGTGTTCCAAGATTTCCTGAGATGACGTTAGGGGTTATTATGTTATTAGCATGTTATTAATAAGCTTCTACCACATGCCTCTGCAATATGAAGACAATGAACTTGAAAAATAATGTATTCATTTTTTTTAAAATGAAACTTAAATATTTATAATTAAGCATGTAGAATGATTTTTAAATTTTTTACTGCTGAGAAATAATTTTATTATTTGCAAAAGCTGTTCCTTACTTGATCAGCAAGCATTCAGTTACACTTCCTAATGTGTGAAAACTTCTCACATTTAGAAGGCATTGGATATGTTAGCATTCACAAAGGCTTTGGAAGGAAAGGTGGAATGTATATAAAAATCAAGAAGAACTAGTTTGGAATGTAACACATGGTGACAAGACACATACAATAACATAAGGAAGGGCATGTTCAGCTGTAAGGCAACATTAATTTACTCTATTTACACCCTGCCTTTCTCAACCCCGAAGGGGAATCAAGGCGGCTTACATGTGGCAATTATTCAATGCCCTAACACATACAAATTAAGCTTAAAATTGATTGAATTAAAAATTAATACATATTAACATTTAAAACATTGAATTCAATATTAAAATCACGCCATCTAGAAATCGTAGTCTGAGGCCATTCTGTAGTCATTGCACATGTGCCAAATCCATTATTGCACTAAGCTATTCTCCAAAAGCTTGATCCCAGAGCCAGGTTTTACTTTCCTTCTGAAGGCTAGGGGGGAGGGGGCTAATCTAATGTCACTAGGGAGGGAGTTACACAGCTGAGGGGCCACCACTGAGAAGGCCCTGTCTCTCGCTCCCGCCAGCCGCACTTGCAAAGACAGTGGGACCGAGAGCAGGGCCTCCCCAGATGATTTTAATCTCCGAGGTGGTCTATAGAAGAAGATACGTTTAGACAGGTAAGCTGGGCCAGACCCGTTTAGGGCTTTATAGGCTAAAGCCAGCACTTTGAATTGTGCTTGGGGGAATTAATACATAACATGGGAATTGACACAGAACGTTAAAGACTAAAAATCTAGTTCAGGCCTGCACAACCTGTGGTCCTCCAAGTGTTTGGACCACCAACTCCCAGAAGCTATAGCCAGCTGTTCCAAAATACCTGGAGGGCTGCACGTTGCTCAGGCCTAAGTTGTCTACAAGATATTTCATGATAAACTTCCAGTCCTTGGCACCGCACCATTTTTTTCCTTGCTATCTTTCTTTCTATTTCTGTCCTCTTTCTACAGAACGCATTAGATCGGCAAGAAGAATTGACTCCTCTTGGAGTCCATTTGGCCCGGTTACCAGTGGAGCCTCACATAGGAAAGATGATTCTCTTCGGAGCTTTATTCTGTTGCTTAGATCCGGTTCTCACTATTGCAGCCAGCCTCAGCTTCAAGGATCCTTTTGTTATCCCCTTGGTAAAGTATATAACCAAAGACTTAAAAATGAAGTATAAAATATCTTAACTCTTAGTAGCTAATAGAATGCCAGATTTGTAATTTCAGCAAAAATTGTATGTATTAGATATTATTTTGTTATATTAATCTTTATTACATTGTAAGACAAAATGTGTAAATTAGCTGAAATCTTTATTGTTTCAGGGTAAAGAAAAAGTAGCAGATGCGAGAAGAAAGGAACTATCAAAGAATTCTAAAAGTGACCACCTCACAGTTGTAAATGCTTTTCAGGTAGATATACTCTAATTGATTATCTGATTGATTTACAATGTTGCCTTCACAGAAATAACAGTACTCTGACATTATGGAAGACTAGACTAGAATGCTGGCATTTTTGACGACTAGTACTGTATAGACAGAATAATTTTCTCTCTTTTTCTTATTGATGGTTTCTCCTGGGTGGTTTGTTTGTTTGTTTGTTTGTTGAGAGTGCAATTCTATTTTTAACGAATTGTCAAATGTTAAGGGGCTCTTAAGACTGTACAACTTCATATTTTGTAAAAAAAAATATATTTTAAAAATGAATTTTGTTTCTAATTGCTGATGGGACTAAAAGTCTGATACTTTTAATATGCCAGGCAGAACTGTGTAATGCAGTGATTCTCAGCCTGGGGTCCCCAGATGTTTTTGGACAACAACAATTCCAGCCAGTTTATCAGCAGTTAGGATTTCTGGAAGTTGAAGGCCAAAAACATCTGGGGACCCCAGGTTAAGAACCACTGGTGAAGTGGAATAATCATAGATATGATGCACTTTGTTCCTCAAACAATGAAGTAGTTTTCAATCTGTCAACAATGTAAATATCATTTTTCCCTGAAAAGTTACTTTTCAAGGGGAAAAACTTTCTCTCCTTTCCTTTTCAAAATACTCCCAAAAATTACATCTCTGTGGAGTTAGCCTTTTCCACATAATAGAAGGGGAAAATGTAATAAAGGACTTTCTACTCCTGTTGGTCAGCTGAATTGATTATGCATCTGAATTTATTTTAATCTGGGTTATAGAAATATTTAACTTAATATAGGGAGTTCAATCTATTTCACCATTTAATATAATTCACTCTGTTGGCATCTTTTTCCCCTTCACTTAGTATAGCTTCTAAAATACTTCCAAATTATTTGTAGCATCTATTATATAATTCCATTTAGAAATTATCACATGCTTATTCAATACTAAGGGTTTTTTAATTAAAAAATAATTATTGGATTGATACTAAACATTTCTGTTTTCAGGGTTGGGAAGAAACTAGGCGACGTGGCTTCCGGTATGAAAAGGACTTCTGCTGGGAGTATTTTCTTTCTTCAAATACTTTGCAGGTAATATTTTTTCTCTGGTCAGAGAAACATGTGCCAACTTCTTTTGGTCAGGCATGTAACATCTTATTGGCAAATTTTGTTTTGCTGTTCCAGATGCTGGCTAACATGAAAGGGCAGTTTGCTGAGCACCTCCTTGCAGCTGGCTTTGTGAATAGTAGAAATCCCAAAGATCCTAAATCCAACATTAACTCAGGTAATTCTGAGAAAGGGGCAATGACATAGTTCTGCTCTCAGTTTTTTTTTGCTGTTAATTCTACTGTACTCCTATCGTCTTCTTTTCCAGACAATGAGAAGTTACTCAAAGCTGTCATCTGTGCTGGCTTGTATCCAAAGGTTGCAAAAATTCGAGCAAATTTCAGCAAAAAGAGAAAAATGTAAGACTTGATAGTTCATTCTCTGATTCTTTGCTAAATGGTATATGGACGTTCAGATTTGCAGCGTAACATATGAGTCAGAAAATATAAAAATGCAGCAAGTAGTGTTCATCGTATTCTGTACTAACCATTGTCAGAAACATTCTTTTGAGTCAACCTACGTGCTGAAATGTAGTGGGTGCAGAGACCATTTAAGAAAATTTAGAAAAGAACATGAAGTTCAATTTTTTTCAGCAAAGCAGTGAATCATTTGTAAGGCATTGAAATAATAATGCTTTATTCTCCTTAAATGAATGACAGTTCAAACACTCAAGTGTCTTTCTACATTATATTCCAATGGCTTACTGCCTGCTCTGGAATGAATTATGTTGGAAGCTCTTTTAGATCAGATTTGATAACACTTAACTTCTGTTTTTAAAAATACCAAAGTTCCCAGAAGTGATAGATACTCGTTATTTTCTTTTAAAAGGGTAGTCTTGTAAAATGTATTAAATTAAAAGTGTCTCACATTTTGTATTAATTATATTAATTGT
The DNA here is from genome assembly GCF_035594765.1 of Anolis carolinensis. Classification (NCBI taxonomy): domain Eukaryota; kingdom Metazoa; phylum Chordata; class Lepidosauria; order Squamata; family Anolidae; genus Anolis; species Anolis carolinensis. The sequence continues at coordinate 259,778,330 of NC_085843.1, read as the reverse complement.
GTGGCAGAGTAGCTTATCCCATGTAATATAGAATAAAATTGGGAAGCAATCTAAATTGTAATTGCTGCATCTCCAAAGTGACCTCTTTCAAGAATCTGTTATCTTACTGCATATTCTCTCTCTCTAATCTTAACACTTAGGGAGCATGAAAAATTCCTGTTTAAATAGAGGATTGTTTTAATTTTGGATCTTAAAATCCAAAAAACTATATTATTTATTTGTTATGTTAAATCAGATTTAATACAAAGAATAAGAGTGGCTATCACACCGCTTCAGGGTATTTTCAGTATCATTTCAAATTTAAAAAAGATCTCAAGTAAAAAGTACTTTGTGTAAATTGCATTCACGCAGTGGCAGAGTTGAAATTGCTTGAAAAAAAATGTTAAAAGACTGTCTCCCTGAATTGGGAGAAAACCCCATCAATACTGTATTGATGGGTTGAAGAGCATGAAGAGATAAAAAAGGGGGGTAATCTGTTGTTAATGTTCTTACCTCATCTCAAGTACGTAAGGCAGATATTTGCTTCCTATTTGGGTTAACTCCCTTGTTAAGCCAGCTCCACTGGTTGCCGATATGCTACCGAGCCCAATTCAAAGTGCTGGTCTTGGCCTACAAAGCCCTAAACGGTTCTGGTCCAATTTACCTGTCCGAACGTATCTTCCCCTATGAGCCCACAAGAACCTTAAGATCTTCTGGAGAGGCCCTGCTCTCGGTCCCACCCACCTCACAGGCACGGCGGGTGGGGACGAGAGACAGGACCTTCTCGGTGGTGGCTCCCCGGCTGTGGAACTCCCTCCCCAGTGACATTCGGCAGGCCCCATCCCTTTTGGGGTTCAGAAAAAAACTGAAGACCTGGCTATGTACGCAGGCATTTGAAGAATAAGCATGTGTTGGCTTCGACTCGGTCTGAATTACGGCTCTTGTATAACGTCTGGTGGATGAATGGCATAAGCACTTTGCATTGTTTTAAACTTTGTATATTGTATTTTATGACTATTTTATGACTATTTTATGATTGTTTTAACTGTTTTAATCACTTTAGTTTATTGTATATCCGTGTAACGGCATCAATTGCCACTTGTAAGCCGCCCTGAGTCCCCTCGGGTGAGAAGGGCGGGGTATAAATAATTGAAATAAATAAATAAATAAATGTTGAAGCGTCCCCCTATCTATTATTCAAACATTTTTTAAAAACAAAAAAGAGGATCTGATTGAAAAAATGTCATATGAATATACAAATTTGTGTTAATAACTGCCTTTATCATAAAAAAAACCAACTAATGTAATATTTCTGAAATTCTCTAGTAATTCCTTCCATTATCAAAAATAGACATACAAAATCATTGCTCTGTTTGAATTCAGCAAGTTGCAGTAGTATTGTTTTGCCAGCTGGTGGTACTGCAAGCAAAATATTATGTGTTTCAGTTTCCCCACTTCAACGATACCTATATATTTGATGGATAGGTATCAAAAACACACTAATTATATTTTATGCTGCTGGTGCTTAATAAGAATAATGGTAGGAAATGGGTTTTCATGATGCTGTATATTTTTCACGGCTTGAAAGTGCATTATATTTCTGAAAAAATAATACGAATCATGGAGAATATATTTATATAGAGAGCCCAGTACAACAACATTCTTTCCTTTGCATTGCTGGGATTATCCTCATGTATGCATGTTATCTTCGTTATTTAAAGCACAAAGAAAAACAGAATATGTGTGTACAAGGGAGTCAAAAGTATTTTCTAACATACCTTTAAAAACATTTTGTCAGTATTGCTTTCTATTTGGGAACATTGAAATAAGCTGCATGTTTAAAATAGGCCTTTCATTTGTGTTTAGTAATTTCTCAGATATCTCAATGCAATGTCTAACAAACAGGATGGTTTATAACAGAGGGATTGCTAGATTGAAACCAGATTTTGCCCTTCTAAAAAAAGTGGGTCTCTTCCATTTGTGCCAATTTTGTGCCATTCCAGGAGGGTCCCCCCAATAACAGAGTAGCATTGGAGGAAATGTAGGATAATTGCCATCCATTGAACCCAACTGAGTACAAGACACACTTGCATATTTAACTGCTCTGCATGCATTTACTTGCACCTGAATTCTGACTCCTATATGTTTTTTTCAGGGTTAAAGTTTCCACTAAAACAGATGGATCAGTTAACATCCATCCCAAATCTGTGAACGTCGAGGAGACAGAGTTCCATTACAACTGGCTTGTTTACCATTTGAAAATGCGGACTAGTAGTGTAAGCCAACTTTTCTTTATTTCCTTTATGAATACAAGTTTGTGTTGCTTTATTTTAAGTAGCCCCTCCCATTACAATCTGTCTACAGAACTCTATTTTGTTTAACATCTTTCGTTTCATCTGTGGGCAGCCTTGCTACCTGTCATCATCACTGGGTACAGGTTTTCTGTGGAGCATAAGAACAAATACTAGTAAATAATATGTAGAGTTTGCTTAATGCTTCATTACTGTACTTAAGGTGCATCTGTGCTATATAATTATTGCGGTTTGACCCCACATTAATTGCTATGGGTCGATGCTGTGGAATCCTGGGAGTGGTAATTTTGGTGAGACCCTAGTATTCTGGCAGAGAGGGATAAAGAACTTTTAAAACTACAACTCCCAGGATTTCCTAGCATTGCATCATGGTAGTTAAAATGGATTCAAGCTGCATTAACTCTAGTGTAGATGTACAATACATTACTATCCCCCTTTTCTCTCCTTCAGAATGAAATGCTTTAGTTTCTCCTGCTTTTATTTCTTTCATCTGTAAAATGGAAGTGTCAAATAGGAGACATAGCTCATGGGATAGGTGTGGGCCTTTGACAAATGTACCAATATATATCTCTTCTCATTTTAGTGTTCTAGAAATCACTTTCTTCAGACACTGTTTCAAGTGTCATGGTGTTGTGTGTAAAGCAGAAGCCAATTTATATATTAGAAGGTGGCCAGTTTTTGGCTTGTACATGTTTCAACTGGACAGCCATCCTCTTTTCAAGAAGGGTCTGATAAGAAATTTCTACATCTATTATACACTAAATCTTGAGACAAAATTACTTCTAACTGATTTGACCTTGCCTTGGTCAAACAAACCTAAATAAAATTAAGTGGTTTGTTGGTTCAGATGACACAAAAACCCCGAAGCAAATATTTCTAGATCACAATTTGTGGATGCACTGGAGGAGAGGAGGAAGGGGGGGACTAGTCCCACCACTTGCAAACATAGTATCTCATGTAAAATCAAACAATTCAAGGTCTACCTCCAAGAGTTCAAGGAAAAGTGTCCTACTATTCTTAAGGTTCTCTGTGCTGCATGTTTTTTTTTTTCTTACAGATATACTTGTATGATTGCACAGAGGTCTCGCCATATTGTCTTTTGTTCTTTGGGGGAGATATTTCTATTCAAAAGGACAAAGATCAAGATACAATTGCTGTGGATGAATGGATTGTCTTTCAGTCTCCAGCAAGAATAGCTCATCTTGTCAAGGTGAATGTGCTGACTATTTTCTTTTCAGATTGGTATTGAAATCCTGGACTCTTGGAACAGCTTATAGTTGCTTCAGCTATGTTGTTACATTGCATCATGGATCCTTTTGCCAGTAAATTTATTTTCTTTATTGATAAATATGGGGAAAAAAATTAGGCATAAAGTTTCTTCAGATATTTCATCTCTAGATAGAAATGTCTATCCAAGAGTTGATCTGAAGCTCATGCTCATTCATTCTTAATGTAGTGGGTGTGAAAGTAATGAGAAGTGTTATATTACATTAATTTCTGCAAGGTATTGAAACAGGGAGTGGTCTGCCATCCCATCTCTCCATTGAGGGATTGAAGTTCTTTGCCTTATATTTATCAATCTGTATCTCGCTAGAGTTCCTTGGGTTTTACCTTTTTGATCACTTACACAGTATTGTTTAACAAGCAGACCAACAATAACATGTCTCTTAAGAATCTCTTACACTTCACACACACACACACACACACCCTGATGGTGCAGCGGGTTAAACCGTTAAGCTGCTGAACTTGCTGGTCGGCAGTTTGAATCCGGGGAGCGGGGTGAGCTCCCATTGTCAGGCCCAGCTTCTGCTAGCCTAGCAGTTTGCAAACATGCAAATGTGAGTAGATCAATAGATACCGCTCTGGCAGGAAGGTAACGGTGCTCCATGCAGTCATGCTGGCCACATGACCTGTCTACGGACAATGCCGGCTCTTCAGCTTAGAAATGGAGATGAGCACTAACCCCCAGTCGGACACAACTAGATTAATGTCAGAGGAAAACCTTTATATAACACAATGCAACAATAAAGAATATCTCCTTAATATGGAGTCATCAAAGTCATATTTCATCTCTTGAGGATTTTGCAGATAGGCATTTACATAGAATTTTGACCTTTGTAGTACATTGCAGTGCTTGTGAAGGATGCATCTAGTATTTTATACAGTACAGATCAGAATTGTTTTCAGCTTTGTAAAATTGCGGTACACTAACAGGCACTGCAGTCATGTAGAATAACTATAATTATCTGCTCAGGGATAAATTATTCTCTCTGTTATGTCCCAAGGAGCTACTTGCAGGATTTAATATTCACAAAATGTAACAGCTTGGTACCGGTCTGTCAGTCTGTTGAATGCATATTCCAGCTTTTTTCTGAGAAGGGATTGAAGACAGAACAATGAGGAAGATTGTTTCAGATAAACATGGCACAGTTTAGGGTTTGTTTTTTCCTGGAATGTGAAAACTAAATCGCTTATAACTTGGAGTAAGTAATGACTAGAGGAGGATTTAAAACATCTGGTTTACTTGTGAAATACTACTTGTCTAAAATCATTCCTCCTTTTGGTTTAAGTTTATACAATTGCACGTTCAAACTTCATTGGTCTCTTTAATTGAGACATGACATTTTATTATGTTCTTTGTGTGGTGTTTTATATTTATAATGAACCTCTATCAAGGATTCTGGCCCAAATTTACTTCTAGTGCTTGTTAGCAATTGTCTTAGGCCAGGCTCCAGTGTTGTATTTCCAGTAGTTTCTGTTGCTTCTTTCAGCCCTGGTGGCACTGCTCCCTACGTTGTTTTATCATTACTACAGAAAAGCAGCATCTATCAAAACTTGCAGCTTTTTGTTTCTGTCTCAGCCAACATCTTTTTATCCACAGGACTTGAAAAAAGAATTGGATGACCTTCTGCAAGAGAAGATAGAAAACCCCCAGCCTGTGGACTGGAACAGTAATGAATCCAGGGACACTGCAGTGCTGACAGCCATTATAGACTTAATCACAACGCAAGAGAAGGAAAGTGCCAGAAACTTTGCCCCTCGCTTCCAGAATGAACAATACAGTTAAATACTGTTCCTTCATGGCTGCAGAGGTGACAGCTCCACCAGATTTTTGTTGTTTTGGCTTCCTTTGGGCATCTTGGAATTCCATTTTTAGTGTCAGTAGTTTCTGATGGCTTTGTATATTGCATGCAGTGTATAAAAGTAAATGTTTACATAATTGCTATTGCTGCACAGGCCATTGTATTTTGGTGTACGTGTTGTACCTGGATGCTGCTGCTTGTGGACTGTAATCTTTCTGAGGTAAATGCTGGAAAATGGAAAACGAGCTGAAGACGTTTTGTATTCCACTCATTACTGTGTTTTTGTTGTCCGTGGAATTACTGATTTGCATTATTATTGCCTCCCCCCCCCCCCCCCCCGGACACACACAAACACACACACACACACACACACTTTAACACATTTTTAGCTTTCTATTTACTGTACTTTCTCTTCAAAATCCAAGTGAACTGTTGTTAGAACAAAAGCGTTGCTGGCTTTTGTTATAACAAGAGATGTGAGAATTCTTGTGAGAAGTTTTTCTTTTGGGTATTTGAGCCAATGTGTGTACTAGTCTAGTCCCAGTAAGAACCATGTACTATCAAATAGCTGGTGCTTGCGCCAGTAGCTAGGGCTGTCCCTATATGCAGAACTCCAGTTAGACACTAAAAATGCTATCGATTGCCTGTTTGGGATGCAGAACAAGATTTACTGGCCATGGCACCTGGTATAGATTTGTATTGTGCTTGGGGGAAAGTAAACCCTTTAAATTTTATAAAAATCACATATACACTGTGTTCTGCTTCAGCATCATGAATATAACTTTTTAAATTAAAAGCTTATTTTATAAACAAATAACAAAACTGATCTCTCCCATAATTTTAATTACATTCCTATGTCTGCGCCAAATGCCCATATCCTAATTATTTTTATATGCGAGATTTTATTATCAAGAATATTGACAGTATTAGTGTATTGATTTCAGCCATAGAGTGCATAAGGGATTCCTACAATTTTGGAAGCTACATCTCAGTCAGAAAGCTGGTAAGTGCAATTCTCTGGGTCACACTAATGGAGTGCATGTGCCTCTCACCAGTCTTCTTCATGTTTAGTTGTTTAAATTGTAGGCATTTGGAACTTCTAGATTTAACTGGCCAACTTGGTCTGTTCTAAAATTGTTAATAAAAAATAGTTGTCATAAATTTAAAAGCTACAAGAGACATCACTGCTGAGCTCTTTGATGAAAAACATCAAAAGTCATAGTGAGAATGTATCAGATATTTCAGTGACTGATCACTGAAACATGTAGAATATTTGAAATATGTATTTATACTATATTCTAGATTGACAGAAACCCAGGGCACTATTCTCTGTTGAAGAGTCCAGAAGTAACAAGTTGCCTGTCACAACTATCTTATGGACTGATACATATAACGGTCAAGAAATGTTACACCAAATTAAAATGTGTACAAGGCCTTCTGATTAAACTATTATGCTGAGATCCTGTATTATGGAGACAGAATAATTTATTATATGCCTTGGTTGTGTTACAGCACTTCATTAACAGAATTTCAACCATGTGCCACTAATGCCCAAAGCCTGACTGCACACAATGGCACTTACTGCTTATGTGGATTTTCACCTCAGACCAAATATGATCACTATGCGACAATGCAAAATTTTCGGCCCAGAGGCATAGTAGGACGCCTGCATACATTATTAACTGGATGCCAGGCAATTAATCCAGAAACAAGTCTCAAAAGCCCAGAAATTAACAATAGTGTTACTTCTAAATTTCTACTTTGCCAGAGAGCTATCAGCTCACTTGGCATCATCTACAAGACAGTAATGAAGTACAGATGTCATCTGTGTGCATAATTTATGTGATCTGTATCTCTGTTCAAAAATGGTGAATGAAAGAATTAAAACACACAGATGTACATTTCTTCCTCCACCTAATCGCACTTTGTGAATTTATATATTTAATTTGTCTATATGTCGTCAAATTTTCCCTGTGCATAAATATTTGGTTGATGAAGCCATAAAAGCAGATGGGAAGAGAAACTAAACATGAAAGCTCTTTAGTAATAAATATAACATTTAAAAATGTATGCTGTATTCCCGCCCTGTAATTTCAACAATTTGACATCTAATGTAGCACAGAATTTTAATGGAAAAATTAGTTATAGCTTCATAAGGTAAATATGTCTCTTAAGATTCCAAGAAGCCCCATTTATCTTGTATCGGTTCCTTATGGTCTTTGAATGTCATCTCAGAACATGAATGTAGAATGAGACATGCTACCTTTAGTACAAGAAGCTGATAGTTGTAAGCACTGCCAAAATGGTGAGTAACATTGTCCATGACCTGGCCTGGATGAAGGAGGCATGTGCTCAAAGTTGTTACTTCCCTTTCCCATCCTTCAATGATCATATTGATACAATTTCTGGACAGCAAAAAAACCCTTCCAGTTTATCTTGTCTCTTGGATTAGATATACAGGTTATTTCTTCAGTACTAAAGAACATACTTGCATGATTTGTTGCATGAGCATGGAAGCAGATTTATTTACGTGCACAGTAATGCAATGTTTCACTGGCTGCCATCCAAAGCGCTGCTCAAAAACAAACAGCAACACAAGCCGTGTGGAACAGTTTTATTGTACAGCTTTTAAAAAACATACATACTTCCTGTACATTTGGATACTTTAGTTGCCTTATGCAGGGATTTCAGCACCTGCATTGTGACCACTGTGTGCAAGATGAATGTATACATGGAACTACACAAATATTCACTGTCTGCTACAATATATAAACATTACAGTACACAGATTTTCATTCACTTGGAAAAAGTTTTATCACCTTTTGCTTTTTTCTATTGAGTGACAAGCAGTGCAAAGAAAGGACAAAGTTCCTTATAATACATGGTGTAGAAAATGTCATGCCTATTTACATAAAAAGGAAATGCAATGCAAATTAATTGCTATTTATAAATTAATTACAAATGCAATTACAAATTAATTCCTATTTACATCTTCGCCTGACAACATAAATTGCTGTCAGACTCCAAAGTTGATATTTATAATGAGTCCTTCAGCAGGCAATGCAATCCTGACATGTCTCTCCCTCCTGAGGAAAGAGAAGAAAACACACTTTGGCCACAGACCAAGAGCCTCAGTTGATAGGCAGCTACTTATGAAAGCCCAATAAAATTCATGGAGCAACGGCTTTTGAACAAATTTAGGAAAACCCTTTTCTCTGTGCTGACAACCAGACAATATTGGAAAAGGTTCATCTGAAATTATTAAAAACACATTCCTGAACTGTTAAATTCTTCAAGATCTTTGAAAAACATTAAGTGTACAAGTACCAATGTGATAACAGCATGCTTATGAATTCTTAAATCCAGATTTGGCAAATGCTGTAAATCTCGCAATGCTTCAAAACAGCTTTCGTGTGATAGCTTTTTGTTTCCAGGGGAACCAAGCAAAAAGTTCCAAAGCAGTGATGAGAACAGTATCTTCCTTTTCTGTCTTGGCATATGGTACATACTGATCCTTATTGAATTTAATGACTTAAAGTGTTGAAAATATACTTTTTAAGACAGCCAGCATGGAGCAATCATTTGCACATTGGACTATGACTTTGGAGACTAGGATTCAAATTATCCTTCTGCCATGAAAACCAACTATGAGGTCACACTCATAGCCTCAGAGGAAGAAAAGGGAAACTCCACCCCCGTGAACCAATCTTGCCAAGGAAGCCATGTGATACCTTAGGGTCACCATAAGTCAGAAAAAAACCTTGGAAAACATGTAATTACCATAATATGTAGTTTAGATGGATGCTGCAATGCTATCCCTTTCTAACAGCTAGTCCAAAGGCTGATAGCCTTTTTTATGACCCACCACTGCACCAAAAAGGTGTCAATTCCTTATGTAATTTAGTGTAATAAACTCTTAAGAAACAAGGTACTTTCTCCTATTCTTTTAAACATATGAAGCATTAATGTTGTGTACTCGTGATGTCATAAGGAAAACCTTTACATATAAGGTGAATTGTGCAAATGAATGAGGACTGAACTGTGTTTGCTACCCTTGCATGGCAGAGTTCAGGAATGTATTCGTAACATTTATCACTTTCCTTCCCTGCATGCTTTTTTAAAAAAACATTTGCTAAGAATGTCTATCAGCACGGAAAGGTCATGTGATAATTTTTGGAACTTTTAGTGGGCTTAATAAAGGTATTGCCACAATATATGTATTGGAGTTTATTTTATGCTCAACACAGCCAGATACTAGCTTTTTCCAGTTTTACTAGCTTCAGTACTGATCCCCACATATATGACAACTATACTAAGTCCTGGTATTTTCTGTGTGCTTTAAAAATGTCTCTGGTGATCTACTGTCACAGCCAAAGCAATGACTGAGGAGTGAAAATGTGGAGGTGATTTGGCCCCAAAAGAGGGGGAAGCAGTTTTCAGACTCTCACTTACTGTTTGGATAATTTCTTCTCAAGTTTCCTGTGAAAGCCAATATATACAGAACAAGAAATTGGACATACACTTTTCTGATTGCCGAGTTTGCGACCATGGTTTGACAACCAAATCAGTTGGTAAAGTTAACACCAAAAAGCATATGCAAATGGAGACAAACGACTGATCAAATGATCAAGCAACCAATTTTGTTGAATGTGAGTTCGTAGCAAGTAGGCTCACTGCAGCTGAGAAACATAGGAAAAAACTGAAAAAAGGTGAGCTGCATTTGCGGCAGAACATAATTCACAGTATTTGCAAGGATTCTTCAGTAACAAAACAAAAGCTAAGGCAATTGTGCAGAAAGCTGGCATGACAGGTAGAAATCTAATGAATTGATTCAAAGATATTCATCTAAGTATGAGAACCAGTGTGATATAGTAGTTTGATTCAAATCCCCATGTAGCCATGGAAACCCCACAGGGTGATCTTATGGAAGTCATACTTTCTCAGACTTCGACGAAGGCAATAACAAATGTCTCCCAAAAAAAATGGCCAAGAACGTCCTGTGATAGGTTGATCTTAGAGTCTCTCTAAGATATAAATAATTTAAAGGTAAGGGGTGGAAGAGACTACAAGGGCCATCCAGTTCAACTCCCTGTCATGCAGCAAAACACAATCAAACCAGATAGTAATCCAGCCTCTGCTTAAAAACTTCCAGAAAAGGAGACTCTGCCACACTCTGAAGCAGCATACTCTACTGCCAAACAACTCTTAACATCAGGAAGGTCTTTCAAATGTATAGGTGAAATCTATTTTCTTTTTAATTTGAATCCATTGCCCCATATCCCATTCTCTACTTGCCTCCTCAATGTGACATCCTATCCAATATTTAAAAATTGCCAGCTCTCATGTCCCCTCCTCAGTCTTCTTTTCTACAACTAAACATACCTAGCTCCTTCAGACATTTCTCACAGGGTCTGGCTTTTAGACCCTTAACCATTGTCATCATCCTTCTCTGGACATGTTCCAGTATGTCAACATTTGTCTCTAATGTGGTGCCCAGAACAAGACACTGTATTCTAGGTAAGGTCTGACCAAAGCAGAGACAAGTGGGACTAGTATTTCCCTCAACCTAGAGACTATACTTCTATTGATGCAACCTAGTGTATATATTCTAAACCCAAACAAAAAAGGCCAATGCAAAATGTGCATACTGATTTCCCAAGATCAGCAATAGTGGGCACTTCTACTTTGCTGGATGGTTGTGTTAATATCTTCTACTTGTGCCTTGTGAACTAGCTGGGTTGGGTGTCTCCTGCCACACCCCTGCTGACTCAGCTAGGTTTCTTTTGCTTACTAAATGGAAAGGAAGTCTTTACTTCTGAACAGCCCATTGTTTGCTAATAAGATAAAAACAAAACAATCCTACTACCAGCTGCCACTTGATCAGAACTTTGTATAGTCAGCCCTCCTATCTACAGACTTCACCATTCATGTCTTTAAAATATTCCCAAAAAAACCCCCCTACAAACAAAAATACAAAAGGTAAACCTGGATTTTGCCATTTTATAAAGGGATACATTTTTAATATGCCACTATATATATAATGGGACTTGAGCACCCATGGATTTTGGTTTCTACACAAGGTTCTGGAAACCCTCCATAGATACCAGCAGAAAAAAGGGTCCACTTCCATACTTTCAAACAAAACTGAATTTCTGTCAAAATTTTGTCAATTTTGTTATGAACTACTGGATTTATTTACTTTCCTGTTGGATGCCTTCTTTTTCTGTCTATGACAGGTGTTAAAATAGAGGTGCCTGAACCATACAGCGGAAAGCTATCAATAAATATTATGTGGGACTTCAGAGGGATATACTTCTAATTAATGCTCCATAGATTCTACTCTACAGCCACACTGTAGCTCTAGTTCAAAATCAAAGGAGGCACAGACATCACTGGTTTGATTGTATGGGCACCCAGAGCAATGCATGTACAGAAGCAGGCTTTGCACATCACTGCTTCTTGCTAAGCCAAGGCAGTTACACAGAAACAAAACCGGTCCAGTAAACTAAAATGGAAGGTGAAATAAGAAAGCTCAAGTACACAGATACACTTGAATTAAAATTTAAGAGTGGCTTGGGCAATGTGGAAATCCAAAAGATCATTCTGTTATGAACTTTACAAATGGAGATTTACGTTTTAATTAAAATAGTTTATTGCTTTAAACATGCTACTGACTTGTATTGAGAAGTTCTTCTTTCCTTGCAATCTCTGAATAGATGTTTTCACATTTAATTAGTGCAGATATCTGTGACACCTTCTTCACATGCTATAGCTGCAAACTGACCATTCGGAGACCAAGATGCCATGGATCTCACTGAGTGCAAATATTAGTGTGTGGTTATTAGAACTCGAGTCTATACATTTGTTTCCAGGCCTAGCAGGCGACCCATTCTTTCCATGTTTTTTTCAATGGTGGCTTGACAGGTGATTTCCTTGGCACATTCCATTGGGAACCAGCCTCTTTCTCCATCACGCAAACGCTCTCCTTCATACCAACCTGCAAATCATACATATTAAAATGTAACAAAAAATCCATCCCAAGACTGAAAGAAAAATTCTGCTAAATTAAGTCTAGCATACTGAGTTTCTTGATGGCTAACCAAATGCATTTGAGATGCCCACAACATATAATGAAGTCAGTAAGCTTCCCTTGCTGTTCCTCTGTAGCAAGTTGCCTTCAGTGATATCTCAAAGGCTGGAGGTTACTGCCCTAAGGTCTTCAACTCAGTTTTCTTGGATCAGCTAGGTCTTCCAATCTCTGTCCCAGTACTAACCTTGTCAGTACAGAAGACTGAATGAATTGTTCTAATGATCTGAATTATATGCCTCAAAGGTACTACTACCAATATTTAAAGATGTCCATTACAACACAGTATTGGTGATGGTGGATATATCAGAAATATTTTCTTTTCTTTTGAGAATTTAGTGGGTAAGTCAATTTGATAGCACACCACTAATTATTGGCAGGAATTTGAGAATTTTGAGGTTTTGGATTAGGGTTAGGAGCAGAACTTAAGGTTACGAGTAGACTGGTGATTGGATAATTGTTTGGTGTGTGGCTAAAGTGTTAGCATTACCAGCAGGTTAGGGTTATGAAAATCAGAGGATTAGCACCCCACTTACCCATATGACAGAACAGTGGAAATTAAGGGTGGTTCTGAGTGCATTCATGATTGTGGCTATGGTATGGTATAAAGGCAGGCGCAAACAGGAAAAAGTTACAAGGTCAAAAGCCTAATTTATAACATTGTAAGCAAACAGGATGCAAGCCCATATATTTAATATATAGCTCTCATATTTTAATATTTTGAATGAAAGCATCTTACTCTTTACATATACATCACTGAAATGAGTATTGTTTTTGGATTATGGTCCTCTGTGGTATACTTTTGAGGTAGATGCTAAATACCAGCCCTGCAATAGGCTTCAAAGCAGCTGTGGCCACTAAACAATAAGAAAGCCAACTAACCATCATTCACTTTCTGATAGACGAGAACCACATCAGCAGCCTGGAGGGAGAGTTCATCTGACTGTTTGGCAGTATAGGTTCTGATGACCTCCACTTGGGTCAGGGCTAAAACAGAGGAGAAAATGTTTACAAAGACAATCCAACAGAAAGCTCATGTGTGCAGTATACATCTACAAACACAGGACAACCATATTGTTTCTCATCTTAATCTGACAACTGAAAAAGTGATACTGTATCTGCATTTGTTATAAAGAAAAGAGAATGTAAATGAAATGAAAAATGCAGACATCCCTCTGTTTTCAAATGCACTTGAAAGCAGAAGGACCTGTCTCTAGTTACAGAGCTTTAAAATGTCTTTTAAAACATTTCCACATCTTTCTTGTCTCTTTTTCTATTTCAGAGTATATAAGCAGAAAATTCAAACAACTATTCTAAAAGCGTTAAGACCAGAATATGCATGTAAGCACTTTATAAGATGGTTGTTTATACTATCTTCTCAATTATAGCCAAGTACAAGGAACAATTTAATTGTTCTTAAATGTTGCATGATATACAATATCTCTCCAGGTCTCTTAAAATAGCCAAAAGATGGACATGCTTCCATTTTTGTTAATATGATAAAGGAAGTTCCAAAGGACTCAGATAATTATATTTAGGGTCTTTCCTGCCCTGCCTTCAATAAGCAAACATTAAGAGAGGAAAGCAAGAAATCCAAACATTCAACTTTTATTCAAGTATATTCCACAGGAGGTCACTATGGAGTACAACAGAAATGTCAAACCCCTGAAGAACTTTCTTGTTTCACTCACTTGTCCTATCCATACTCCGTCTATCATTGCTCTGACCAAGTGCAGTTATCCAGCGAGCCCGTTCATTCCTGGAGAAAGAGGGAAACAATTAGTTAATTGATAACATTTTTAATTAATCAAAATCTCCCATCACTTTTATGAAAACAAATTAATCGTCTTTCTAGTGGACTATCAAACTATATGGCCAGAAACTAAGTCCCACTGTTGGATCCATGCAATCAGAAATCAAGATAATGTCTTTGTTGACATATTCCTGACATACTGATAAAAATGACAAAACTAAGCAGTTTGTAACCCAGTTCATGTGTCAAAATACACCCAAACTATGGAGAAACTTTATCAAGACTGAATGGTATGTTGGTGCTTGCTGCCCAATTGCTCTTACTCCACCTGAAAGCAGGAGTGGCTAAATGAACCACAGGATCTCCACCCATAGATTATGGCATTTGAATTGAGAAATCTCTTCAATAAGCCAGAGACAAAAACCTAAATTTTCCTGTTGTCTTATGATTGTGGCTTGCTTGTGAAGACAAAATCCAGAGTTCCCAGTTTGGACAATTAACCCAACATGAAGAGCCTGTTATTTGCACCAAGTGGGAACAACCTGTAAAAAGACTAAGATAGGATTCTTTCACAATCCTGGATTATTACATTTCAAGGCAATCCATTTTCCTCAGGCCACCCTGTATGTCTATAACTGATCTACAATGCAAATTAACCATTGCAGTTTGGTAGTTCAACAGACCCATTTATGCTTCTTGATTTTTTTATGATCAGTTATCATTCCTGTTAGAAACAAGCTTCGTGTAGTGGTTTGAGTACTGGACTGTCACTCTGGAGGCTAGGGTTCAAATTCCTACTTGGCCATGGAAACATAGTAGGTGACCTTGTGCAAGTCACACTCTCTCAGCCTCAGAAGAAAGCAATGACAAACATCACTTTCAAGAAACTGACCAAGAAAAACTCATGACAGGATTGCCTGTGGGTCACTATAAGTCAGAAATGAAATGAAGGCACATGGCAACTACCACTTCGACCCACTTTCTGTGCAGGTGATAGGAAGCAACATGTGTGTAGTAAACTGAAAGAACTGACAGATATAACTTAATGTCGCATTATTTGTATTTTGTTTCTATCTAATTTTTAATTTCACTAAGGTGTTGAGGCACATCAAGGAGTAAAATGTCATTCCCTGTTATGTTTTAGGCTTTCAGGAATTTTTTAAGGGGGTTATTATAAATGGATGTTCTCCAGCTGGAAGGTGAAGTGAAGCACTCCATTTTTCTATTGCACTGTGCTGAATGTATAGCTCAGACTTTGATGTCCTCACTCTCTTGAATAATCCAATAAGCCAACCCCATAAATATAGCTGCACTGATCACTGAAGCAAGTGGCACTGGGAGTATGCCTCTAGATTACTTGATCTCTCCACCCAAAAAGACATTCAACTTATGTTGCCAGTTCTTTAAATACTGTATATAAATCTGTACTACATAGATGAGATACACATGAGGGTAGATCCAGAACACGGAAATGGCTTTTTGAATTGGAACACTTTACAAACCTTTTCATACTCTGTTCATAGAGAATATGTACTATTAAAATGTTGCAAATGTTGGGAAATACATCACTTACAGAAGTTAAATAAACAACTAGAACTTCCTAACTGCATTCACATACAGTTCTCTATGCAAACAGAAGATTCCCCTATAATAACCCTGGCAGGAGATCTCCATGTAGGCGAAATATTAATCAGTACTGAAGATGCCAGTCTTTTCTCACACAGAAGATGGCAGCCTCTGTCTACACAGAATAACATGTGTACATTATTAAAACCCTAAAATGTTCCAGCTGCACTCAAACCAGTGCAAAGAGCACATTGTTAAAAGAACAATGGCTTGGGAAAGTCAGAGGTGAAATCATTATATTAATTTAATTTAATACATTTTCACCCTGCTAAATTAACTAAAAATGCTCTGGGCAGAATTTTGATAAGTAAGGAAATGGCCGGGAATAATCTCCTTCCAAAAATCATTCGTATAAATGGCTAAGCTACAATTATCTAGAAATGAACAGACTTTGAGACTTCAGCATGTCATTAATGCCCTAGTTCTGTACAAAGCGTTTTCCGTTCAACATGATCTTCTATGTGGCCTTTTTCAGTTTCTTTTCGATTGACTTGGGCCTTGTAAGGAAGGAATACATTTCAGGGAAAAATTATACAGTAGAGTCTCACTTATCCAAGCCTCGCTTATCCAAGTTTCTGGATGATCCAAGCCATTTTTGTAGTCTATGGTTTCAATATATCATGATATTTTGGTGCTAAATTCGTAAATACAGTCATTACAACATGCATATTGAACTGCTTTTTCTGTCAAATTTGTTGTATAACATGATGTTTTAATAATCATAATAATAATAATAATAATAATAATAATAATAATAATAATAATAATAATAACAACTATTTTTATACCCCGCCCCATCTCCCCGAAGGGACTCGGGGCGGCTTACATGGGGCCTGGCCCGATAAAACAAACAAATAACAGTAACAAAGCAATAAAACAATTATCCCAGTAAAAAACATCAACATCAATAAAAACAATCATTAAAATCAACAAGCAGGATACAGTGTTAAAAACAGGAGACTAATTCGTAGATCCCAGGCGAAGTGCAGTGTGTTACGAAATGGGAAAAGGAAATTTCACAGTTGAATGGACAATAAATGTTTTGGTGCTTAATTTGTAAAATCATAACCTAATTTGATGTTTAATAGGCTTTTCCTTAATCCCTTCTTATTATCCAAGATATTCGCTTATCCAAGCTTCTGCCGACCCGTTTAGCTTGGATAAGTGAGACTCTACTGTACTTGCTTTTAAAACCCCAAATACAATGATACCTTGACATACGAGTTTAATTCGTTCCATGATCAAGCGCATAACTCAATTTGCTTGTATGTCAAAGCAAATTTCTCCATTGAAATGCATCAGAATTCAAATAATCCATTCCATCCCAAACCAACACAATTTTCCCTTTTAAGAACTCGGTCACAGAACAAATGACAGTATAATTAACTATTAGTCTCCCCCTACTCCCTCCCTGTCGGAGGCCTCACTGGCAACACTACCTCTTGGAGGCTTCGTCAGAGGTCTCTGTGCAACACCTGGAGGAGGAAGCCTCATGGGGCTTGGGGCAGATCTTCTTCATCCACCAGGCCCAGCGCAGGGCCTTCTTGCAGCCTTTGGTAGAGGGAGAAGAGCTGCCCTAAACCCCGTGAGGCCTCCTCCACCAGGCGCCACAGGGTTCACAACTCAGATTGCTGCTTGCATCTCAAAGCAAGAAATGGGCCAAGAGACGGCTTGTATGTTGAAAAATGTGTATGTTGGATCACTCATGAGTCGAGGTATCACTGTATATCAAATGTGATTTATTACATTTTTCAGACAGTTGGGAGTTTATTTCCCACATCACAAAGAATACAGTATGCATGAAGCTAAGTTTAAAACATGTCATGTGTTACAAAGTTTCCATATATAATGAAAAACCCACTGATAAAAAAGAAACTGAGTTAGTGTAGCCTGAAACAACTACAGTAGAGTCTCACTTATCCAACGTTCTGGATTATCCAATGCATTTTTGTAGTCAATGTTTTCAATGCATTGTGATATTTTGGTGCTAAATTCGTAAATACAGTAATTACTACATAGCATTAATGTGTAATGAACTACCCTTTCTGTCAAATTTGTTGTATATAATGATGTTTTGGTGCTTAATTTGTAAAATCATAACCTATTTTGATGTTTATAAGGCTTTTTCTTAATCTCTCTTTATTATCCAACATATTCACTTATCCAACATTCTGCCAGCCCATTTATGTTGGATAAGTGAGACTCTACTGTACCATGAAAATCTTCACAAATGCACTGCTTAGTGATAACTAGCTTAAAATGACTAGTTGCTTGCTACTGATGCTTAATAATAATAATTTTCACCAAATAATATAACAAAAGAATAACTGATGTTATTATTACAGCTGGAACTTATTTTTTGTCTTTTTAGTATCACAGGGAGGAGGAATATGACACAGCTGAAGTCCTGGCTCATGTGCTTTATGTTGTCCTGTGGGTGTTGAGACATTTGGAGTTTTTATACAGTACTTTTAAGAATGGGCCATGTACACATTTTTTAATTTTAAAAATATAATCTATGACCAATTATTGCAGGGGGCTCTGCTTTAGCTGTAATTGATTCATTTGAAAAATTCTGGAATTTTGGCCCATCAGATTTTGAGAAAGATACCAAGGTATTGTAATAGTCAATGGACACTTTTCTCAAAGCTTCCACACACACGTCTGGCTTGATAACTCTGAGCAGCACTAAACAAATCAAGACAGTTTGGTACCAAGTTAAGAAACGGAAGCAAGATTCTCAGAGATAAGTGTGCCAACCAAAGCTATTCTGCCTGGAGGGAAGAATAAGACAGTACTCCTGTTATTACATGTGCAAAAAGCAAATTATAGTGACAGTTCAGCTTTTCTTCAGTTTCAACAATAGAAGAACACTGTCCACCAGCATGGATACCAGTTCATGCTACAGCAATGTAGCACTTCTGACACTGAAAGAGGTTTGCAATATAAGCTTTTGTAGACTGAATCTACTTCATTGGGTGCAGTATTTGAAAGCTTATGGCACAAACATCTTTCTCTCAGTCTCAAAGGTGCTATAATATCCTTTTGAATACTAATCCAGATTTAAATGACTATGTCTTTGAATTCTGCCACTCAAGGAGACAGCTGATTTAGAGAAAGACATGACACCAGGAGCCACATATCACATAGTTATAGTAAAATGATTCGACTTTAATTCCTATGGTTCCAAGTCATTTCAGTTTGGGGCTTTAGGGAGGGACAGAATTCAGTCCTAAATACTGTAAAGGCATTAGCTCCTGTCTGATCTTGGAAGCTAAGCAGGGTCAGCCCTGGTTAGCATCTGGATGGGAAACTACCAATGTATACCAGGTGCATATGGCTATTTCATGGGAAGGAACTGACAAAACCACCTCTGTGTATTCCTTGTGTAAAAAAACCCTATGAAATTTAAGGTTGTCTTAAGCTGACAAGCAATTTGAAGAAATGCACTCACAACTTAGAATTCACAGCCAGAAAGCTCTAGTGCCACACCAAACTACAAATCTCATGATTGTACAGGATGTTATCCATTGGATGTCGGCAACTGAAGAGGAATCATACTGCTATAATTATGTAGTATGAAAGGGCTCATAAGTCTTTCTTCCAATGCTTCGCTGTAACATTCAAGTATCTACTGCCTAAAACAATCTCACTCTACCTAATGGAAGGGCCAGCCTTGAAAATATTTTTCCTTCATCCACTGAGGTTCTGCTGAAAAGGAGCTAATGAGGTAGGCAGCTATATGGAGAGATCTACTTCAATTATTATTCATACATTTGGGAACTGACTACATCATTCAGAGGTATTAATTAAATATCATTTGTAGTCATTATGTTGTATAGTAATATATTCTGTTCAGAGGGAAATGCTTTTTAAAAATAACACAATATGGCATTTCAGGATTTGTTTTAATTCTGGAAAGGATGTGTATGGGGGTGATAGTTAAGTATGAGCTAGAGATAGTACCATTTAGCCCTCCATTTCCATGGAAACACAATCTTTTGAGGTTTATAACTACTTGCATGCTAAAGGCATCCCCTTTTCTCTCATTGGAATTTGCACCAGTGATAATAAAATGCTTGTTCTTGAAACACTCCTTGACACTGGTCCAGCATAAGAAAGCTGATCCTACCTACTCAGAACTTCACAGTCCCTTGCCCTACATCAAAGTTTCCTAGAGCTTCATTGAATCCAGAACTGTATAAGTAAATTGCTTGGTAGTAAATGTCTTGTACACTAGAGAGCTCCAGAACAGAGGCAGCCAAATCTTATATATATTCGCAATTTTCTCATGGAAGTAGTGGATATTCTTGCTTAAAATGAGTCTGTGTTGAGAATCATGGAAAATATCTACAAGGGGTTATTTAATTTGCCACCACAAGGCATCATATAGCAATTTTCCATCAAACAAACAACGAAGAAACTACAGTAAACCAAGAGTGGATGATTATGGATGGTCTATGGATAATCTTCCAGCCCTATAATCTACCAATAGGCTGTCAAATATAGACAGGCTGTGTGTGTGTGGGGGGGGGGGGGGGGGGGGAGGAGGACTAAAACATGGGCCAATTATCTATTTACAAGATCTAACTAATGGGACTTTTAAACTAATTTACGTTGTTTAAATTGATTAAGGTAATTTTATTGTACACTATCTTGATATCTTTAGATAGAAGGAAGGATACAAATATTTAATCAAATACAGCAGTTGCACTGAATAAGTGAATATATGTAACTGCTGATTTACCATTCAATAACTGAGTCAGAGCAGCTGTATTTATTTAGACAAACAGCAGGGATGTTTAAGAAGAAAATTCTGACAAATTCTGGCACTGGGGGGCACAGGATTTTTTGAACAAAAAAGCGGAACACCCAGGGACACCCAAAAATGTCCTGGTTAATTGTGCATGGTGTTTGATGTAGAGGTAGAAATATTAAAGCTTTCAGAATTTGCAAAATGTTCATTAATTAAAACCAACTAGGAATAATGCAACTTAATATGCAATGCAGAAGTAGCAAGTCGAGTTATTATGGTACTATAACTCCCAGCAATCCTTGTCAACATAGGCAAGTGAAATGAAGGTCAAGGATTGCAGCACCTAGAGGGCCACACAATCAGCATTCATTCTAAAACATAGCAAAAATATAACAAATTACTGTTGGCATACTGATGGAGGGTGTTTTTTTGGTGGGTTCAATTTGTCATTTCTTTCCTGATAGCCACATTTCCTTCATTTTACTGTTTTATAAATTTTATTTATTTTTGTGTTACTATTTTATTATGCTTTCATTTCTATATTTCCTATAGCAATGACCTGTATGTCTTACGATTCTGATGTTTTCATACAAAGGGTATGATATTTTCCAGTAACAGGTGATGCTTCTATGTCACCGAGCCACTGAATATATTCTTGGATTCATTCCAATTTTTTAAAGCTTGGATTCACTAAACAGGTAATGCATGCAAGTAAAAAAAAGAAACAAGATACAATCAATGCCGCTCTCTGTAGATCATATGGCAGTGTTCATATATGAAAAATGCCTACTACTCAAACCCAAATGTTCCATGGTTTCTAGAAGATTGCTTTGATGTCCAAACTTTGGAAGAGCCACCCAGGGAACTGAACCTGCAGAAGATTCACTACCCTACTGACATGGAAGCCATCAGCACTTTCCTGTGCTGTCTCTTAAGGCCATAGTCCTCAATCTGTGGGTCCCCAGATGTTTTGGTCTTCAACTCCCAGAAATCTTAACAGCTGGTAAACTGGCTGGGATTTCTGGGAGTTGTAAGCCAAAAGACCTGGGGACCCACAGGTTGAGAACCACTGTCTGAAGGAATAATTCATGGACACAGCAGAAATATCTTTAGTAAGGGTGGGACAAGTTGATGTATATAACTTTTGAGGAGTTAGATGGCACAACCCTTATTTGACACAGAAACAGTTTTCGTATGCTCAAGCTGTATCATTTTCACAGCTCTCAATATCTCCTCCCTGTATCCTTGGAAAATACTCATTTACAACTTCTCAGACTATTTTCCATCTCCTGAATTAGTGTTTTTATGCTTCATATTGAACAGCATCCAGTCCTTGTCAATTTCAGAGCATTCAGAATCTACATTCCCACAGAACATCCCCGATGTATCCATCTGCTAAGCACCACACTACAATATTCTTTTTCAATGTTATGAATGCACAATTATTACCCAAAATAATTTTGTTTATAGTGAGAACTTTAGTTACATTTGAAACGTAATATAAACAGTGGAAGTGATATTATTTGTTCTTGCATAACTGACATAATCTAATTGCTTCTATAACATCTTAACACATTTATGTTTTATGCTATTCTTTTTGAAACAGACCATGTTTTTTTAAAAAAAATGAGATAACAGCATATATGTTGCCATTGGGGGGGAGGTGTGAAAGAAAAAGATTCAGCAGATTTGTGCCAAAACATAACTATGCAAGTTGTTTGATACCATGCTCAATCTGACAGTTTTCAGAGGTGTTTAACCAAAACCCTACTATTTCTACCTAAACTGGATTATGAGATCTTGAAGTCACCAAAAACACTTTCAAAGTAGCCAACAACAAAATCCATATGTGAGCTATACTGTCAAACAAGGTATTTTCCCAAATTTTCCCTCTGACAAATGTATAGTATCTAAGGTTACACATTGACAGAACAACTCATTCTCCCTTCCTTTTCAGTGTTAATATAATAGCTTAGATTTTGACCTTACTGATGGTTAATAACACATAGCCTTTTCTACTGATGTCCCAGTCCTAGTTAGAAGCTAATATTTTTCCTTACTTATTATGAAACCACCTACCACTTTGAAGTGATCTGATTAGCAAACATTTCCTTTCTATCCTTTTCTAACAGAGATATTTTACAGGTACCAATCTATAAAGTAACGAAACTGGAGGGGACACATTTTGCTCTGAATGATTAAACACACTGCTGGGAGAAAAGTGGGCCATATAATCAATCAACCAGTCAGTCAAGGGCACTATTAAGTCTTCCCTTCCCATAGGATCTGTGACATGTTGAGATAACTAAAGAAAAGGTGGGCATTTGCTTTTGCTTTAGGATTTTGCAGCAAATGTCACTAACATATTGCAGCTGGTGCCTTTTGTAAATGCCAAGTTTAAGAAAATCTCCTCATTCCTCTCAGGTTTTCAATGGAAGAGAATTGCAGTGGTTTTCCTGACAGCAATTTACTGAAGCTACCAAGTCCTAGTAAATTCCAATGTAACAAAAAAGAAACCAGGCTTTCCCCCCAGTCATCCATAAAGTAGCCAAGAAAGATGGTTTCTCTTCCATGAGTTACATTTTTATAATCTCTGATCACCACCACCTTGCTTCTCCACTTTTATCCTCTTTCAGTTGTGGAGCCGAGGGAAGGGAGCACTATTCTTGAACAGCAGGTACACACATTCCTTTTGATAGATAGCCATTGCATATAAGGTTAAAGTAAAGGTAAAGGTTTTCCCCTGACATTAAGTTCAGTCGTGTCTGACTCTGAGGGTTGTTGCTCATCTCCATTTCTAAGGCGAAGAGCCACTGTTGACCGTAGACACCTCCAAGGTCACATGGCATAGAAATGATGGAAATAAATAAATAAATAAATAAATAAATAGCATGGTGTGCCTGTTAACTTCCCACCAGAGTGGTACCTATTGATCTACTCACATTTGCATGTTTTCAAACTGCTAGGTTGGCAGAAGCTAAGGCTAATAACGGGCGGTCATTCTGCTCCCCAAATCTGAACTGCCAACCTTTTGGTCAGCAAGTTCAATAGCTCAGCGGTTTAACCATAAGGGCTTTGACATTACATATGCAAAGCCCTTATTTATATGCATGGCTAATACATGTTTTTTTTAAAAAAAAATGTGTTCATGATATAACAGAGCTATTTTCTCCCAGGTACAGCAGCTTCAGAGATTACAATGTATCCATGGTCTACACATTAGATTCACCATACAAATCTTAGAACTCTACTGCTGCATAGCTTCAAGCCACAATATTAACTTCAACATATGACAAGACATAGATGCGTTAATTCACTTCAGTGTACGAAAGACATAAAGGAATTCTGCAGAACCTTCAAGACTGAGAAAAAGACATTTATAGCATAAACGTTTATAGATTCCAGTTCACTGATGCATCTGATGAAGTGGACTAGAGTCCATGAAAGCTTATCTCAGAATGCTTTTTTCCTAATTTTTATGAAAGTATAGTTGCAATCGTGGGGTGCTTCCTCCTCCCTCTCCTTCTCTTGAACTTGAGAGAAGAGGGAGAGGGAGAGGGAGAGGCGCCCTCAGCGGCACCTTGGATAATACGGACACTCAGTTAACCGGAGCTCGGTTAACCGGAGCTCTACTGTACTATAATGGAATTTCTAATGGACATTAAATTACTCACAATTAGAGTAAACATATTAAAATCAAGCTCAATACATAAGGCACGACCACTCTAAATCCCAGTTGTTTAATGTGAATATGACCCACTGCAATAATCTGTCTTACATTTTCTATGACTATTTTATAAGCTTAATCTACATTTAACTAGCTAGTATATAAAGTGTTAAAAGTCTAGAATTTTTTTAGAAGTCTTGGATTTATTAACATTTACAATAAATATAATCTAATGGTAGATTCCTCTCTTCTGCTACCCATTTTGATACTGCTATAAACCATGCACAAACCTCACATATAGAGAGGATGTGGAATAAGACCACAAAGCAAAAGCAAAACAAATCCCAACTGTTTGCATTCCATTTCTTGGCCTCCCTGATAGTTCAGTTCTCTAGTCTATGTAAGCAGTTCTATAACATGGATTCCAGATGTTTCCTTTTGTCTGGCCCCAAAATGCAACCCTAAGTGAGTAAAAATAGATGTTAAAAAATAATAATTGGTCTCACTAACCACTGAATAGTTTGACTTGATATGAAAATAAAAGTTTAAAACATAGTTGCAAGCAATTTGGAATTCCCTCCAATTTTGCTGCAGCAGACGCAAGAGATTCAACATAAGCTTTTTTTATGCTGTGCAATGCCTGATTCAAGCAACTTTTCTGAATGTGGAAGGATGGTGCTAAAGTGGAATTTCTACACAGAATTCCAATGGAAAAGAGTTCTTCTGCAATCACGTGATTACTTCTGTGATTTCACAATGCAGCAAATGTCAACGAGGTGCAGTGGCCAAATGTTGCTTGAACTTGGACTGGAAAGATCTATAGTTAAATCACTATTCAGATACAATGGTTACTGGATGGCCAGAACACTGTCTCTCAAGCTAACCAACTTCAATGTTTTTTCATGGATAAAATAGACAATCAGTGGACAGCTGCTATTTCAGAACTGCAGTAATGCAGAGAAACACATTCCAAAATGCATTTCAAAAATAAAATTTTAATGTTCTGTGACCATTTCAAAAATTAGACTTCTCAATCAAAACTAGGTTAGTGGCATTTGTCTATGAATATATTTCAATCACATTAATTTCTGTTTTGCCATTTCAGTGTGAGTAGGACGTTTATTGTGGCATGTTATTGTCATATGCTACAATTAGAAGTGAACAACCATTAGGAGGTTGGAGACAATATACCCCTGAAGGGCAACGCTTTTCAATGATGCTCCTGAGCTTGAACCCACAAATTTCACCAACAAAATATTTCACTTCAAAGTGGTTAGCTATGCCACCTACCCTCTGTGAAGAGCAATTAGCTACTTTATCCTGATTTTGTCTTTCTTTCACAGGCCTGTCAGCACTTGGTCAGAGATTCACCAAGTACAAAAAAGACAACGGCAAACTACCTCTGGGTATTACTTCCCTATAGAGTTATCAAAAGTCAACAGGAGACTTGAAAGAATATGTATGCATGCATATATAGTATCTTTATTCAGAAATGGTCACTAGAGTTAATAAATGGAATCCTTCTATTAAAACTGCAGACAGAAACAGCCTGAAACTGGAGATGACGGCTAATCATGGCTTTGGGGGCAGAACTTGTCACCAAAATGCTATTAATGACAATACTTGAGTTTTTTTTTAAGAACTCAACACAGAGAAGTTTAGCCAATTATATCTCAGTTCATTAATCAATTCATTATGAGATATGCACCTGCCTTTTGAATGAAACTTTAATCTATACCAAGATCATAGTAGGAATCCTTTATAAATGCATGAAAGCTCTATCCCTTGGAACGGGAGGGAAAGGGAAAACAATTCAGGTGTAGATCCAAGTAGTCTGGGCTCTGACGGGAAGAAAAAAGGAGAATGCACTGCAATCCAATTTCTTCCCTCTTCTGAGCCAAGACCAGCTGTTTCTTCATCTTCTGAATAGTCTTCCTACTCTTTGTCCTCCCCACCAACAAGCAGCAGCAGTGATGGGCCCTTGGGAGGCTTAAGAGATGACGGACTGGATAGAGGAACACACTTGTCTGCTTGATGTAGAGCCTCTGCCATATTTTTATATGTTGTTCCCGGAAGAAAACTGTCTCACAACATTTGGGTGCCTTATGTGAAAGAAAGAGTTTGTTTGTTGCTATGATATTTGTTACTTGGGTCACTGAATAGTCAGGCTCCTTTCATTGTTTTACATTAGCTGGAAAAAGACCAGCAGATTCTGGAAAGTATGCAGTTTAGTCCAGCCCAATGAATAGATGAAAAGATGAATAGAGCTTCAGAAGCTTGAATGCAACAGGCAAATTGAGAAAAATGTGTTATTTACTTACTGAGTTTCAGTTCCCAGCAGCAGTTCAATCTTCTCTCCTGCGTGGTTACTTAGGACATTTAATCTGAAGAGGTGATTTGGAGAACTCTGCCGAGAGTAAAGAATAGGTGTGCTGTTTTTTACAGGAGAGGAATGCAGCTCTTCACTGTCACACTGTTCAACTAACAGCTGATCCCTTAAGGAATAGTCTGTGACATTGTAGCTCTCTTCACTGCAAACACAAAAGCCAGACAGAGAGGAGAGAGACAATTGCTTAGAGTCAAATCATTACTAAATGCATCAGGAGTCACGTTTAACAGTACAGCCAGTTTTTTGAGAACAGCCCATTGCACATAATTATTTGGACATTTTAGCCTTTCAGCAAATGAGAGGGAAAAAATAGGATATTTACAAATCAACTGCTTGTCAAGGAGACAAATGAAGTTAATCTTTGAGCCCCAAGGAATTCTGTTCAGTGATAAAGTTTGCATGTCTTAAATGTTCCTTTAGAGATCTATTTTTTTTTTACTTTGTTTCATTTATATGAGGCAATAAAACTAGGCCGCGGGCTCCTCCAGTGCTTCTTGTTGAACTAACTCCTAACACCTCAAGCCAAGATGTTCACCAAAAAGGAACATAATGGGTTTTTTTTGGGGGGGGGGGGCATCAGTTATGGAATGACTCACCTAATGATATCAATTGATTCCAACAATGCTATCGTTTAAGAGCCATGCATGCAAAACCCTTTTTAATTTACTGACATGTTGGTTAATTTTGATTGACTAAGGAATTTCTTGAATTTCTTAAGACCTTATCTACTACTTTTACCTTCTCGTTTTTGCATTTTGCTGCTGTGGACTATATTTCAGAAGAAAGAACTGGGCAAACCACCTGATGATTCCTTGCCTAAGAAAGCCCTGTGGAATTCATGGCATTCATAAGTCAACAGGTAATGTGAAGACACATATGCATACATCTACAAAGTATCTGACACATCTGTATTGAATTCTTAAAAAACCGTTTTTATTAGGAAAAGGTGCAATCGCTAGCTCTCACAGCTGAAATATTATAAGCGATAGCAGCGGTGGCTTGTCTAATCTCCCTGGGGAGGATGTTCCAAAGTTGGGGAGCCACCACTAAGGAGACCCTCTCTCTTATCCCCATAAACCGTGCTTGTGACCAAAATGGAAGCGAAAGAAGTCCCCCACCGACAGATCTTAGAGCACACGCCACTTCATGGAGGAAGATGCCATCACGAAGATAGGTGGGACCTGAACTGTTTAGGGCTTTGTAGGTCATAACCTGAATCTTGAATTGGGACTGGAAATTTATCGGCAGCCAGTGGAGCTGCTTTAATAGGGGCGTTGTGTTCTATTAAACTATATATCTATGCTTTTTTCCCCAAAATATCAAAATAGATGGTAAAGCACATTTTCAGAAGTGATTCTGAAGACAGTTTATTTTGTCTGTTATACATAAGCACACACATTTCATTATTCTCAGAAGATGAAGGCTTTTAGCAGCTGAGTCCTTCTCCAGCATTTTAGCTTGGAAGTCAGCTGAATCTTCTTCTAACCCCTCGGGAGAGACGATGGTTTTGCTGTATGTCACAGACTCTTCACAATGTCATGAAAGGCTCTATGTCCATGCCCAGGTGCCTGATGGTATTTAAGGAACATATCTCACAGTCGTGGGCAGGTAGTCCTTTCCTGTATTGGAGGGTCTGTGTCACATATCAAAGTCTTTCACAAGGGATTGGAGTTTTCTCCACCAACCTCCTTCTTGCTAAACTGGAGGACTCAGCTGTTCATAAGGCACAACTGCTAGAGGAGGATCTGACTACCATAACTCTTCTTCTTCTGAAGGTGGATGAGGACTTCGCTGTTATAAGCCTTCTTTGTCTTTTGAAGACTCAGCTGCTATAAATCTTCCTCATATTCCAAGGGAGACAAACTCTCAATGGAAATGTGCCTATTCAGCTCCTCTGGGCCTCCATACCTGGTGGTCCATAAACTAAGGAGGTTTTAAGAGTTTTAAGAACTCTTAAAACTGTGGCATTTTGTTTTTAATTTCTCCACTTGAAGGAACCTGGAAGTCACTGGCAAAGGTTCACAGACTACACTGGAGAAAAGGCTGTTCATTTCCAAACCAACAAACTCACACATTTACAGCAGACTGTGTAATGTTATGAAGTTCCACTTCAAGCAGTGAAAGAAATTATCTGTGAGGATGCTTCTTTTTTGAAGAGTACAGACAAGAAGTTTGTCTTAATCTGTTCTTTTATGCAAAAATGCCAGACTTGCTGCTTGCAGTGACCAACAGTAGCATCCTTATTTAGAAGAAGAAACTGATGGATGAAAAAGGCGAAGCAAAATTGCTGGAACACTGTGAGAAGATGTCAAAAGAATGAAGTTTTTATTGGATTAAAGGGTGCACGAGTCTTGCCAAGTTCATATACAGAATGTCAATAGCTCTGGCTTCATTACAGACATTGACTGATAATACCCACACACAATTATCTCAGCCATTCACATGGTCTGTCACTTGTATCATAATTTTTTAAGCTTTGGGGAACTGGCACTTAAATATCCATTGCCATAATGCTATGATACTTGGATACCTTTTACTTGGAAGCTTAGTTGTATACTATTTACTTCAGAACACACACACACAGAGACACATATATATTATCTGACTATATGTCTTTTCATAATAAGCTGGAGATTCAAATTCAAACACGAAAACTAGAATTTTTTATATTTATCAATCATAAAAGTATTTATATTCACATGGCCCACACAAGGCACCCCAAAGATTTTAACAAATAAGCAAACAAATATTAAAATAAAAGCAATGAACCAAATCAACAACCAAGCTATCCTTAAAATCTCAGACAAAAGAAATAACCTCTGTTAAAAATCACTTACAGAGCTAAATACCAACACTATCAGTCTAATATTGAGGAATACTTTAACAGCAATTGGAAACATATTGAACATATAGAAAAGTCTGAAGACAAAGTGAGGACTTATATGAACTTGATGGAAATAATCTGTCTGAACAGGAAGTTTTCTATTGTAAAGCATTTACAGTATATAATACTGCTACTATAAATCAAGTGCATATATCTATCTACAGATGTTTGTGAGACTATTAAAATAGCTTTAATTCTTCATTTAGGAAAGTCACAGAATATTTAGGTAAAATCGCTGAACTCTGAAAGATCTAGTGTGGTATAAAGTGATTCATTTGTAGACTAGGGCTCTGGAAATCAAATCCCTGCTTGGTTGTGGAAATCCACTGGGTGACTTCCAGTCTCAGAGAAAGGCAAAGGCAGATCCCTCTAAACAAATCTTGCCAGCAAAAGTCTGACAGTTTGCCTTAAGGACACCACACATCACAAATGACTTGAAGACACACACCAATGAAAGGACTAAGGGGAAAATCAGGGCACTGGGTTAAACCACATTCCGTGGTCAGTCCACAGCATGAGTCATATCACATTTTGACAATGTGCTGCCAGGGTAGTGACAGCCTTTTCTCTACCACTCCTGCTTTCATTGTTTCCTGCTAGAAAAGCAGGTCAAAGAGTTGAACTGTTAAGTAACTGAACAGAATAAATTGTTTACTGGATGAAGAATGCAACCACCTAAAATTTCAGGACTGCCAGCATGAAAAGGAACTCAACATCTTTATCCATATGCAGTGCCTGATTTTAAAACAAACGTTGTACTGGCCATGGGTCATATATTGCCATGAGCAGCATGTTACCTATTCTTGTCCTAAAGCACATACTTTCTAAAGCAGAAGACATGTTTTCTAGGCAGGGAGAATGATTACTGAACAAAGCAATGGCAAAGATAAATCTGTTATATAACTTTAGCATGGCATATACAGTAGAGTCTCACTAATCCAAGCCTCGCTTATCCAAGCCTCTGGATAATCCAAGCCATTTTTGTAGTCAATATTTTCAATATATCATGATATTTTGGTGCTAAATTCGTAAATACAGTAATTACAACATAACATTACTGTGTATTGAACTACTTTTTCTGTCAAATTTGTTGTATAACATGATGTTTTGGTGCTTAATTTGTAAAATCATAACCTAATTTGATGTTTAATAGGCTTTCCCTTAATCTCTCCTTATTATCCAAGATATTCGCTTATCCAAGCTTCTGCCGGCCCGTTTAGCTTGGATAAGTGAGACTCTACTGTACTTCCATACAACATACAGCTAGGAAAGTAAAACCCAGCTGAACAATGGAAACTACTGTTTCTGTCAGCAGGTTACCATTTCCAATCCTATTGTCCCATCAGTCAGGTTAGTTATCTGTTGTCACATAATAATCACTTTAAATCAATCATTAAAAATAATTACAGAAGACACACACACATATGAGTATGCATACAGATATACACAGATCAGATAAGGGTATGTGTGTGTGGGGTGTGAGTGTGTATATATACACATCTCATGCATTAGGACATGTATGTGTTTCATACTGCTGTGTTGTCACAGTTACATCTCTTAATGCCCCTCCATCTTGTAAGTCATTCAAACCCCTTCAGTTCAGCCGTTTCTGGGCTATTAGAGAGCACAGAACATTCACAGAATGAATTGCAAACCACAACCTCCACCACAAATGATTAAAAATCACACTCCACCAGTTCCAGTACAATCTACGAGGCTTTGTAGAATATTTATTCCAAAAAAAATGAAACAGGAAAAATATGCATAAATTATCAGTTTCCTGGATTTTGCAAGTAAGTTTAACTTTAGTCAGTATATGTACAGAAAAATCCTTGTTTACAATGTACACACGATTTATATAATTAATTCCAAGTTCTCATCCTTTTGTTTTTGTTGTATGCCTTCAAGTAGTTTCCAACTTATGGTGAACCCAAGACAAACCTATTGTGGGTTTCTCTTGGTAACATTTTTTCATAGGGGATGTGGCCTTTGCTTGAGGCTGAGCGTGTATGACTTCCTCACCATTACTCAGTGGATTTTCATAGCTGAGTGGGGATTTGAACTCTATTATGTAGTCTCGTGATTAACCCACTATACCATGGTGGCTCTTCTCCATCTACCATCAGAAGAACCATTCCATTTGTTTTCAGTTGTCAGCAGGGAGCCAAAACATGGCTTTAAATGCTTGAAACTGTTGTTTTAAGCTTTATTTTAAAATTCATTGAAGACAATATTTTTAAAACCAATTTTAATGTGTTCTTAAATGCTTTTAGTTTTTGTTTTTTCACTGTCTCGGCAGCCCTTTCTGGAAGTCCAGAAATACCTTAAATTAATAAACAAAATTGGTATCCCTCTGGAGAACATGGCTAGCAGATTCTGTATCAAAAACCAAACATAATCAGATTGCACTGGTGAAGAATAATGCCCCATCTGACCATAAGCAGAGGCCTCTTTTTCATGTACTCCCTATATTCCAAATTTGATGCCAAAGAACACAAGCACAGTTTCTTCTCATGTACACCTCCCCTCTTATTTTTCTTTTCTTGTGAACTGAGAAGTTCTTATATTAAAAGGCACAGATCAGAAAAGGCTGCAGTACGTTTTGGCTTACAGTTTTTCCTTGTTTTAACTCTCTGTATTGGAGCTCTGTAAGCCTTATAGATCAATTAAACAATTTTATTATTGGTTTAATTGAGAAAGGGCTTTAAAAATTATTTTGACATTTCTTCCTGGTGAATGTAGCACCAGCCATGTTTTAGCCAGCAGCTGTGGACAGGTAGCATTCCAAAGTATGACTTGACCTTTGGCTGGCTTCATATTTAAGAAGTCCAGCTGCATTCCACAGCCAGGGATTATCTCAGGAGCTGACAAGCCATGAGAGAGAAAAAGAGGGGAAGAGAACGAGAGAATTTTAGTGATATCCTGAGGGGATTGTAGATCATGAAGTAAAAATATTTAATAACCCAAGTGTCAAAAAAATATAGAATTCCTTGAAACGTGTGCAACCCTCTTTGACAGGTATCTGTATTTCTGTTAATGAGTGTTCAGAGCACTATGACATAAAAATAGTGGTAATAATGTAATTAATGTACACATGGGAGACCAGGCCAAAGTAAATATGTTGAATTTTCAGGATGAAATTTCACTCATTCTTCTGTATCTCTGAGGGAAATCACTACACATGTGCATAGTTCTTCATCCAAGAAAGCTTCCCAAGTGAGCTATGTTTTCCCTTTCATAAGAAAGGTTTTAACATTTTTAGAATCTTTTGAAGGATATTTCTCTTGAATGCTAGGGATTTTTGGAAAACATACTAAGAAAAGTAAGAAAAACAAAGCGAATAAGGGAAATGTGCCATTATTTCTATCCAAAACTGAACTTTGGAGTGCCTCAACCAAGTGCATTTTATATGGACTATTCCACTACCACCAATTTATCTTCAGTGCCCATATCCCTGGAAAGAGTAAATGAGAAGCAGTAAATGCTTTTTCTATGCCTTTCTATGATGAGAAAGTTTGCTTTGAGAGCTTCACAGCTTCTTTTCTCTGGGCCAAGAAGAGAAGTCTCCATCATTTCTGTTGCTTCTCCTGTTCTGAAGGCAATGTAAGGCTAGCACAATAAAGTCCTGGAAATTATTCCAGTTGGAAATCTGTACTTCAGTGCCAGAGCCAAAACATACAATGATACACTGCTCTTGTAAGATTGATGTGATGGCTGAGAAATGTTAGTGCTCACTTGTATGACATGACTAATTGCTACTAACTCCAGGCAAGTACCTAATTGCACATAATGGCTACAGCTCTCCAAAAATATGAAATCACTGTATGATTTGGACCAGAAGTGAGTGAGCTGATTTCCCCTTGGCAATAGGACTTTTATCCCTTTCCTCTTCTTTTCCTATTGCCATAATACTCAAGGGACCCCCTAGAACAATTTGGGATGAATAATGGACATTACAGGGGAATGGGAAAATCAGAAGAAAAAAAACCCTTGGCAAATCTGCCCTGCGCAAAGGGAAGCACTTTCAGATTTGGTCCTGTACCAAGCTCAAAAACAAATATTGTGATTTAATAATTGGTAATACAAAGCAGATGTGAACCAATGTATTGTGCTAGGACTCCAGGAGACCAGGGTCAGAAACCCTGCGCAGCCATGGAAATCTACTTGATAATATTGGCAAGTTACTCTCTTAGCCTGAGGAAGGCAATGACAAACCCTTTAAACAAATATTGCCAAGAAACCTTTGTGATATTTTAACTTAAGGGTACCGTATGCCAGAAATCTTGAGGGTACAAACCAATGAAATAACTCAGGAGAATATCAGGGCACTAGATTAAATGACAATCTATGGTCATCTTAACAGCCTGTGTTCTAAGGAGTTGCTATGAGTTTTAAAACCCCCCTTTCCTTTAAAGTTAACTGAGAGTGTCACTTTCATCATTCAGATTACCCCTAGGGAGAGAACAGGGGTGACTAGTATACAGGAACATACATTCGCCTTGGCCTCTGTATCCAATTGAGATCTCAAACTGAGACACTCCGTAGTTAAATCAAATGGGAGAACTTTCCTAAACTTCGGAACTTAGCCTTACTTTCCTAATGTCATAGTATAGCTGACTAGTATAATATGACTAGGGGCATATAACCATAATATAGATGAGGGAGTGGAAGTAACATTTCAGCCAGGAGTAATCAGCCTGTGGCCTTGATACTGGACTCTAGTTACCATATGTGCCAGACACTTTACAGGGTGGGATGGGGTAATTAATCTACAACTGACTACAGGAGGCCCACCAGTGACTTAAGAGTCATGTTTTTTATATGTATTAACTCAAACTTCTTTAATTACTTCTACAGAGCAATCATATTCAAACTATTTTATTTTGCATATATAGAATCCAATATGAAACCCCTGATTAGTTCCTCAAATTACCCCTTCTCCTCCTCCTCCTCCTCTCTCTCTCTCTCTTTGTATGTATGTATGTATATACAAAGATCTTAAAGATGGATTACGAATTCCACAGACTGGTTGCCCTTTTATCTTCTTACTACTTTAACTATACCTAAGTTTTGTCTCATTGCTCAGATGCCTTTAAGCTTTCTTGCACAATATACAAGTCATATGTAATTCTTTTAATGATACCTCTGGTATGTAAAGTATTTCCAAAAGCTTTCTTTAAAATGCACATGCAATGTTAAACCAATGCATAAGTTGTTCCTAAGACAAATCTGGCCTGTACTAGAACTCTTTGATTTTGTTACTTTTAAATTTAATCACTGTGCAAATGTACATCAGTAAGTTCAGATAAATGCTTGTTCTAATTAAGCAGATACAGTATTTTAGAAGAGAGCAGTTAAGCTCTGAAATATGTATAAATTGGAGAGAGCTGTTTTGTAGAAGTGTTCAAATCAAAGCCATATTCAGTCATTAGTCACCTAGCTTTCTTCAGAGGAGAGATATCATCATTTGAAAAGTGCATCTGTATTTATTTATTTTATTATGTATTTATGGTATTTATACCCCGGCCTTCTCACCCCAAAGGGGATTCAGAGCGGCTATACAATAGGCAATAATTCAATGCCACATAAAATGAACATATAATAAAATAGACATATGCACTAAAACATTAAATTAAACACATAAATACTAAAAACAATGATTAAAAAACCACAATCTGAAATCATGATCCAAAAGCCATTTCAGTCATTATTGCACATATTCCAACTTCACTTATTGCACTGTCAAAGGCTTGGTTCCACAGCCATGTTGTTATGGTTGAGCCTTATGGCTCCGATACTGGGAGACGTGGTCGTAAGACTCCTCGGGAGTCAGATACTCTCGAGGAGCGAGAAAGGAAGCGGCTGCGGGACTTATTTGCAGAACCATCTGACGAGGATTCCTTTGAGGGTTTTACTGAGAGAATGGAGGAAGAGATGGTTAGCTCAGAGGAGGATGACATGGAATGGACTCGTGTGAGGGAGGATTTGGGTGCCACTGGCAATGATAGTATGGAAGGCGATTGGGGACCTTCAGGATTAGACCCGTGGACAAGCTGGAGGGATGGGACGGGATCCACAGCTGGGGATGCTGTGGGGCGTAGTCAAAGGTGTTTCAGTTCTGATGAGGAAAGTGATGAGGAAACGCCTGGAATTAGGGTAACAGCTGATAGTGATGAGGAGCTGTAAACTGGCATAAAATGGGGTTTGGAAGCAATGGCTAATTGCGTTGGGCAAGGTAATCTGGACGAACGCTTGGGCTCTGTGTGGGAAATTCCTGAAGACGGGTGTGATTCGTTTGCTGACTACATAAGTTACCAAGGACACTGGGCATAGACGGCGGGAGGAACTGTGTGGGCTTTTGTTGTGCAACCTGTGCTTAATCTTAATAGCTTGGACCTCCGTCGTCTTCTTGACGGACGCCATCTGTTTATTCTGGACTGACTGACTGACTGACTGACTGACTACGGCCTCGGACTCTCCTTCCTGTGATTATCGTTGGACCTGGTGAACTACAAACGTCTGTACCTGCCTTACGACCTTCGGACCGGATTGGAACTTCGCTGACCGCTTCTGCCCTTGAATGCTGCGTTTGTATCTGGAAATTGCTTGCTGTGTGGAGGAGTAACCTCTTAGTTACTCAAACATAGCTTTTGGCAGCAGAGAAGCATCTGCTGCCAGTTGTTTGTATTCCTTTGAACTTTTTGTTCACCAGCTTTTGTTTGTTTTAGTCCCAGGCTGAAGTAAGCTTTTTTGGTTTAACCCGGATTAAACTCCGGTTTAATCCGGTTTATCTTTTGAACGTTTTCCTTGTGTCTTTTTACTTTTAAGGCCAATGTTTGCCTAGCCCTTGTCTTTTACGGGCATTTTTGGTTCTGTAACTCCAATAAACTTTGTTATATCTTATCTTGTGGCGTTCTGTCCTTGACAGATTGCCCAACGCCCATAAAAAAGTTTTTTCTTAGTAGTTAATTGCGTCAAGAAGACGATGGAGGAGCTCAAAGCTCGCTTTGATCAGTTGCAGGCTGCTTTTTACGCTGCACAAGCAGCACAGCCAGCCAAAGTACATGTTATGACTCCCGAACGTTTCGACGGGTCTCGGAACAAACTGCCTACCTTTTTGGCACAAATTGAACTCTATTTTTCCCAGATTAGTGTACAAGCTTTTCCTACGGACACTAGCAAGGTGGCATTTATTTTGAGTTTATTGACTGGTCCCGCAGGACAATGGGCCACTAATTTGATTTTGGGAAATGACCCAGTCAAGGACAATTTAAGTGATTTCAAAAAATTATTAACTGACACTTTTGGGGATCCCCTCCATACGGAGAATGCTAGCTGGGCTCTTTATCGGTTGAAACAGGGAAAGGGGACTGTTTTGGATTATTTAAATAAGTTTAACTCGTATCGACATCAATTAGACTGGGGGGAGAATGCATTTATGCTTTTGTTTATTGCGGGTTTAAATGACTACCTCCAGGATGAATTGGCACGTTTAGAGCCGGCAGAAAGTTGGGATGCCTTAATAGCTAAAGTGTTGCGTTTGGACGCCCGGTACGAATCCCATAAACAGTCTAGAGCTATGTCTGCGCCACCTCTGTTTGAGCCTAAGGCACTTGTGACAAAGGGGGACGAACCTATGGAACTCGGGGTGTTTAAAAAACTATCTATAGCAGAAAAAAACCGTAGGAGACAACTGGGGTTGTGTTTGTATTGTGGGAATGCTGGGCATTTTGCCAGAACTTGTAATGTAAAACCTTCCCAGCTTTCGGGAAAAGGCCAGCCCTAGTGCGACGTGAGTCCAACGCATTAGGGCTTTTAAAGCAGTCAACTGAGGGGAAGAAACATGTCTTTGTACCCATTTGTTTATCTGTTGGGGGAAAAGAACTTGCTTCTACTTTGGCACTGCTGGACTCAGGGGCTACGGGCTCATATGTGGATGTTGGGTTTGCAAGGAAGCATGGACTTCCTGTAGTGCATAAAGCATGCGATGTATGGGTGGAAGGGGCGGATGGGAGATTATTGGAGACTGGGGTGGTTAATCATGAGACCTCAGAGTTAACGTAAGAGGTACAAGGAGTAACGGGAAAGTTTGTTTGGGATATTACACGATTACCAAGGTATGACGTGATCCTGGGAATGGATTGGTTAACCTTAGTAAATCCTCAAGTGGACTGGGTAACGCGTACTATAGCTTTTAAGAGGCAGGAATGTTTTGCTCTAAACCCTTCTCAGGTTGATATGGAGGGAGTGCCTGGTGAATATGGGGAATTTCAAGACGTATTTTGTAAGAAAGAAGCAGATAAGTTGCCGCCTCATAGACCATACGATTGTGCCATTAGACTAGTGGACGGTGCAAAATTGCCAGCAGGAAGGTTGTACGCCTTAACAGTACCAGAAAGGCAAGCCTTGAGAGAATTCCTTGACGAAAACCTAGCTAAGGGGTTTATTCGCCCATCTAGCTCTCCAACTGCTGCACCTGTGTTCTTTGTAGCTAAAAAGACAGGAGAACTCAGGTTGGTTTGTGATTACCGGGTTCTTAACAAGCACACCATTAGAGATAGGTACCCGCTACCTCTGATTTCGGAATTACTATCGAGGGTGCAAGGGGCTAAGATCTTTACCAAGCTTGACCTGCGGGGGGCGTATAACTTGATTAGAATACGGAAAGGTGATGAATGGAAGACGGCATTTAACACGTGTTTCGGATGCCATGAGTTCCGTGTAATGCCTTTCGGACTTTGCAATGCGCCTGCGGTCTTCCAAAGGTTCATAAACGATGTATTTAGAGACTTAATTGATCAATTTGTGGTGGTTTATTTGGACGATATATTAATTTTCTCTAAGGATGAAAAAGAACACTGACAGCATGTTAAGCAGGTACTACACCGCCTACGGGCTAATGGGCTTTTCGCTAAGGCTTCTAAATGTGTTTTTCATGTACCTGAAGTTGAGTTCCTGGGACATGTAGTTTCCGGAAAGGAACTCAAAATGGATCCGCATAAAGTTGACGCAGTCAACTCATGGCAAGAACTTAAGACTAAGAAAGATATGCAGCGGTTCTTAGGCTTCACTAACTACTACCGGGAGTTTATCCCAAACTTTGCCAAACTCACGGTACCTTTAACGCAACTCTTGCGTAAGAAACAACCGTTTGTGTGGGGACGGGAGGCTCACGATGCGTTCTTACAGTTAAAGTCTAGCTTCCAGGCAGACAATATACTAATACATGTGGACAAGCCGTTCATAGTAGAAGCAGACGCTTCTAGCTATGCTTTGGGGGCTGTATTATCTCAAAGGGATTCATCAGGGACTTTGCGTCCCTGTGGATTTTACTCTCGGCAACTAACACCGTTTGAACAAAATTATACCATATGGGAGAAGGAATTACTGGCTATCAAGGTGGCGTTTGAGGTGTGGCGGCACTGGTTAGAGGGCGCACGGCATCAAATTGTGGTCAAATCTGACCACAAGAATTTGGAACATTTGCAAACAGCCAAGAAATTAAATCAACGCCAGATTCGATGGGCTTTATTTTTCTCTAGGTTTAATTTTAAAGTTCAGTTTGTGGAAGGGAAGGCAAATTTGCGGGCAGATGCATTGTCTCGCAAACCCGAGTTTAAGACCAGTGAGCAGGTAGTGTGCCAGACAATTTTGCCTACTGCCTCTTTATGTGTAGTGGAAAATGAGATGGGATTACATGCTCAAATCCTAGAGGCTCAGAAGGAAGATAACTGGACTCAAGAGCAACTCATGCTATTGTCAGTAGGGAATCGTACAATGTTGCCTCATTTACAAGATCAGGATGGCGTACTGGTACGCAATGGACAGGTTTATGTACCAGTGGGGGCACTCAGGTTGGAGGTCATTAGAGCACATCATGACGAACCCATGGCTGGGCATTTTGGCAGATTTAAGACCGTACAGCTCATTACCAGAAACTACTGGTGGCCAAAGATGCGACAAGACATTCTTCGCTTCTGTGATAGCTGCGCTGTTTGCCAGCAGAGTAAGACGCCTGTTGGGCGCCCTAGAGATTTACTATCTTCCTTGCCTGTCCCTGAGAGACCATGGCAAATTATTTCCATGGATTTCATTTCTGATTTGCCTAAGTCTGGGGGTTATACATGTATTTGGGTGGTGGTGGATTTATTTTCTAAAATGGCTCATTTTACACCATGTTCGACAATCCCAGCGGCTCCTACATTGGCGTTATTGTTTACCAAGCACATTTACCGTTTACATGGCGCTCCTGAGGTGATTATTTCAGACAGAGCTCCACAATTTGTGTCGCGTTTTTGGAGACACTTCCATGAGTGTTTAGGAACTAAATTGAATGTCTCCTCAGCTTTTCATCCGCAGACGGATGGTCAATCTGAAAGAGTTAATGGGTTGTTGGAGCAATATTTACGTTGTTTCTGTTTAGACCAACCAACTGCTTGGGTAAAATGGCTATCGGTGGCTGAGTTTGCCTATAACAACGCGGTGCATACGTCTAGTCAGCATACCCCATTTGAGCTGACTTATGGTTTCCATCCACGGGGAGGTGTGGCACCGTCAACCAATGTGGTTTCCTCTGACCCGGTGTACCGTTCTTCTGAAATGGCTGCTTTGCATGATGTTGCTCGTCGTTTACTATTAGAAGCTAAGGCAGCGCAAAAGACTCAAGCCGACTGTCATAGACAAGCAGGGGAAGAGTTGGAAGAGGGGGATTTGGTATGGTTGTCCTCTAAGTACATTAAACAGGCTGGGGGAAAGTTTGCGCCACGGTATTTGGGACCTTTTCCTATTGTTAAAAAGATTTATTCGGTAGCATTTCGTTTGCGTTTGCCCTCTACTTTTAAGATCCATCCTGTTTTTCACCGTTCTTTGTTAAAATTAGATACCTCTGGACGTCGTGGTGCTGTAGCTGAAGACATCACTGCCGTCTCTCCGCCTTTGGAGGAGGAGGCCTTTGTGAGAGGGGATAGTGTTATGGTTGAGCCTTATGGCTCCGATACTGGGAGACGTGGTCGTAAGACTCCTCGGGAGTCAGATACTCTCGAGGAGCGAGAAAGGAAGCGGCTGCGGGACTTATTTGCAGAACCATCTGACGAGGATTCCTTTGAGGGTTTTACTGAGAGAATGGAGGAAGAGATGGTTAGCTCAGAGGAGGATGACATGGAATGGACTCGTGTGAGGGAGGATTTGGGTGCCACTGGCAATGATAGTATGGAAGGCGATTGGGGACCTTCAGGATTAGACCCGTGGACAAGCTGGAGGGATGGGACGGGATCCACAGCTGGGGATGCTGTGGGGCGTAGTCAAAGGTGTTTCAGTTCTGATGAGGAAAGTGATGAGGAAACGCCTGGAATTAGGGTAACAGCTGATAGTGATGAGGAGCTGTAAACTGGCATAAAATGGGGTTTGGAAGCAATGGCTAATTGCGTTGGGCAAGGTAATCTGGACGAACGCTTGGGCTCTGTGTGGGAAATTCCTGAAGACGGGTGTGATTCGTTTGCTGACTACGTAAGTTATCAAGGACACTGGGCATAGACGGCGGGAGGAACTGTGTGGGCTTTTGTTGTGCAACCTGTGCTTAATCTTAATAGCTTGGACCTAGCTTGGACCTTGTAACTCCAATAAACTTTGTTATATCTTATCTTGTGGCGTTCTGTCCTTGACACATGTTTTTAATTTTTTCCTAAAGGTCAAGAGGGAGGGAGCAGACCTCATTTCACTAGGGAGGGAATTCCACAGCCGAGGGGCCACCCCTGAGAAGGTCCTGTCTCTCGTCCCCACCAACCGCACCTACGAATGAGACGAGACCGAGAGCAGGGCCTTCCCAGACGATCTTAACCTCCGAGGTGGTTCATAGAGGGAGATACATTCAGACAGGTAAGCTGGGCCAGAACCATTTAGGCTTTATACGATAAAACCAGCACTTTGAATTGTGCTTTGTAGCAGACTGACAGCCAGTGGAGCTGGCGTAAGAGGGGAGTTGTATGTTCCCTGTACGCTGCTCCAGTGACAAATCTGGCTGCAACCAGGAACAAACCAAGTTCAAAATATAGTGGGAGCACGATGCAACCATTAAAAGTCATAAAATCCCATAACAGAATACCCTGAGATATCTTTGAATTATTCAGTAGTTTGGAGGAACCCAGTATTTATTATTATTCTTGTCTGCGTACTATTCTTTTCTTTAAATGATCTGTCTGGGGACTTGCATGAGTTGCCTCAGGTATTCCAGAATTTGCATATGTAGCCACAAATGCGCTGCAAAATTTTGTGCTAAATCAATATTCAAAGAGGGAGGTAAGGCAGCTATTTTGTTACTGTAATTCTCTGGCACAAAATAGTGTCACTCACTCCAGCTCTTACCTTTTCTTTTTTGTGATGATGAGGACATCGTTAAAGAGGAAGAAGTAAACTTGTTGCTTAGAAGTTCTTTTAGAGAAAAGTCCCATGTCTTCCACAAAGGCCATTAATTCACCCCGTTTCACTAGCCACCGGGAAGAGGAAACCAGTGGAAATGGCTACAAAGAAAGAATACTGATATTTAACTCTTACAAAAAAATTTGTAGGATTTCTCCAGAGAAACACAGGCATGCAAGCAATTAAACTATGGGTTCTTTCAAAGCTTACAATCTAAATAACAAAGGAGAAAAAATGCTAATATTCTTGTAGTAGTTTTCTTCTAATCCATAAACAATCTGGTTCACTTTGAAAATAAAAGACAATAACATAATGCCAAGCAGCCCTGAGGGTCTTGTGGAGTTTTTACTATTGTAAAAAAAATTAACAATATGCAAACATCTTTAAAACCTATTTTTTGCCTTTGCCTATAATAGGCAAGCACACCTTCCATATGAAATAAAATCATTGTATTTTGAAAACAAAAGCACATAACTGCTTACATTCCAAAATATATATTTTTAGATTTTATTTGGATTTAAAATGCCTGCCACAATTTTCAATAATTCCCCCATAACTTTCAAATTCCCCTTTAATGAACTGATTTGAAAACTGAGCTAAGAATGTTTTTAATCTTTCCAACCCATTTGAAAATATTTGTCCCATGGGTACAATTAAGTTAGGAGCAGAAAACCTGTTTCTTATAATACAATAAAAGGAGACATTGTAACATTTCAGGGCTAAGTGCCAGGGGTAGCTTTATATCAGTGGTCCCCAACCTTTGAGCCTCCAGGTGTTTTGGACTTCAGCTCCCACAGTTCCTAACAGCTGGTAAGCTGGCTGGGGTTTCTGGGAGTTGAAGTCCAAAACATCTGGAGGCCCAAAGATTGGGAATCATTGCTTTATACCAATGGAGGGTTTCGTGAGTGTTAACTGCTTAATTGGGGCCAACATGGGGCCATCACTTTAGGTGGAAGGATTCCTCTCCAAAAATGGAAGGGACTAAATACTGTATCCTAACCTCTCAGATAGAGCACCAAGGAGGTTAGGACTCAGTAAGTGATCATTCAGTGAAAAGTTTGCTTCTTGGTGCTTCTCTTCTAGCTTGTTGATTCTTTTCTGGGCAATATGGATTCTTTTCTTACCAAATAGAATTTCTAATTCCACTGTATTTTAATATCATAAGCTAAAACAAGTAAAGCTTAAGGAATGATAGCATTAAAACTCAGAAGACACAACAAACTTAGCTTTGTCTCCTCTATTTCTATATTGTTAAGGAAAACTAGGACTGGAACTTAAATGGCCTAAGAAATTGAGTATATGTAGCAGAATGTAATCCAAAATCTACTTGTTTGGAACAGTAAATTCAGCTGGTATTTGAAGTATGTGCAAGAGGGAAAAACAACCCCACCTTTCAAATTGAGAGAGAGAAAGAAGATTACGTGACAAACATTGAAAATGTGAGAAGTCAAGAGAGATAAACACAGTGAGACAACACTGAATTATTTTTTTTAACTTTGCATGTAGAAACACACTGCAGAGGAAGTATGCTATCATTATCCGGAGTATATGTCTAGGTAATGTATGTCAACTGAATGTCAGTATTTTTTAGAAAAACACACACCCACAATGTATTTTTTCTGCTTGGATTTAAGGACTAGAGTAATATTATGTCAATGGAGTATGCGTTAAGCATCACAGCTGTTTTCAAGA
Source organism: Anolis carolinensis (assembly GCF_035594765.1). NCBI lineage: Eukaryota > Metazoa > Chordata > Lepidosauria > Squamata > Anolidae > Anolis > Anolis carolinensis. The sequence continues at coordinate 259,734,688 of NC_085843.1, read as the reverse complement.
TATGAACTTGTTTGCCTTCTCCTAGAACATCAGCCTAATAACTCTTTATTTCCCAAATAACTATATTTACTCTAGCTATGACAACACATTATTTAAACTAAGCAAAAGTTAAAGTTTGCACAATAAAAGTATGATGGAAAATATTAAACCTTGATTTTGAATTCCAGCTGGGAGTTGATCGTATACATCATTTCTGTCCTTTCCATTTTTCGAGCACCTTCATTGCAGAGGCGAACCAACTGGGAAAGAAGAAAAAAATCATTATGATGTATTCAGTATTGAAAGCATTCTCACTACTCTCTTTACAAGGTGATATTTTTCAGGAATTAATAATAAAGAGGAAGGGGGTCAAAGAGATTTTAATTTTACAAGTAACTTATCATGAACCAGCTTTTTCCTATAATATTGTTCAAAAATTCTAGTCACATTGTTTTTTTGTTTGTTTTTTAAAAAAAACACCAGAGTTTTCTGGGCTGAGAGTCACCTTTGTTTTTCAAGTAATAAATATACAATTTTCAAAGTTTAAGACATACCTCAGCAAGAAGAAAATGCCACAAACCAATGTGCACTTGAGAACATTTATTCAGTGTTCTAGCTAGTCAGCTCACGCTATCTTTCAGGATACCAATTCGATTTTCCTCCCATTTACTGCCCTCTGTTCCCTTACTTTGTGGCATCTTAACAGGCTTAGCTTTGTTAAAATTACTTTAAGATTTTATCTCCCAAAAAGTGTATTGCTTGTCTGAAAACTTCTTGCATAATTGCCTTTCCTTATAGCTCTGTTTGAGACACTGATCAATCAAATTAGATACCTTGATATGATATGAGTATATATGATTTTAAATATAAAGTTTGACATAGTAGATTTTCACAAAGTTTCAGAATTATTATGCTATTATTCTAATATGGTTTCAACGTAATTTGATTGACATTTTCTTTTCATGCATTTTAATATACAATGTTTCTGCAGTGCACTGGTATCTTATAAATAAAATACAGAAAGCAGCCCCATGAAAGTGGCCATTCTTTATGACTAAAAGTTAAGAGAGCACTAACTGAATGGTTGTTTTCTGAACTTCAATGCAATTTATGCATAATCTTTGTGTTTGTATTTTAAAATCCATAAGACAAAAATATTTCTGTATGCAAATAATTATAATGCAATGCAAAAAAGACCCCTAATAATCCTGTGAAAAATTAACATATTAAGAGTTGCTATTTCCATTTTCACCAAAAGGAATACAAATGTCCTTTCCCTGCAGCAAAGATCAATATACAAGAACCTTAATAGCACATTCTATTGATTCCATCTATTTCCCAACCATATCATGTGGCAAAATAGTTCAAATGAAAAACATATCAAAGATGTCAATGGGAACGCCTTTGTTAATGGCTGCAAAAATAGAGACAGATAACAAATATTTTCTAGACATGTCCCATCTAAGCCTTGTATGGAGGTAAAAAGAAGGCACAGTAAAACACAACCCTGCTCAACTTCCCTATCAATTCTGTAGGGGGGAAATTACCTGGAGTTACTGAGAGAGAAAATACTTATATACGAGTAATTTATATTTCTAGTGATGTTGTGTGTAGGAGGCATATTAAGCTATTTTCTCCCTTCAGTAGCAATGAATTCAGTGCAAGTAATGAGTAATCTGGAGAAGATGAAGATAAAGGCTTTTTAAAAAGGCCCAAGGGGTATCTTTTGCCTGGAAACTATTATAAGCTAAAGATAAAAGTCATACTTATCACTGATAATTTAGCGGCACCCACACAAGGCAAAACTCTACAAATCAGGAAAACTGCATTTCTTCTTCCTTCTACTGTCTGAACACTATGTGCATTACTCTACCATTCCCAGAGGAACTACTAACAATATTGACTGAATAATTTAACATTGCAATATTAGCAAACAAAGCCAGTGCCTTGAATTAATCCATTTTCCTTTACATCCTCTTATACTCAGATGTTTTTGAGCAAAAAACAAGGTGTGATGCACATATCAGTAACTTAGGTCATCAGAAAGCAAGTGTTCCTTAAAATGAGATGACCACTTCTAAAAGGATAACTGTTCATGTCTAAAAGGATAATTGTTCAAAGGATCAAATCAATATGTTTTATTATTAATCTATTATCAAGGTACTGATTTTGATAATCAATAATTAACTCAATTATAATTATTTACAAGAATAAAGAATCATTTTACAACAAGAATTAGGATAGAAGTGATTGCAGATTTTACATCTACATACATTCTCCCTACTGGGGAGAGAACAGTTATCAACTAATCATATACAAGAGAGAGAAGCTAATATCAACATATATTTCACAGGCCTCACGAGTCAAATCAACAAAATAAGGCGGATTTGAATAAAGTACACTGCAAGTTTGTCCCATGTAGTAAATTACATCCAGACTACATGAGGTTAGTGTTCAGAACTGGCATTATGAACACCCAGTTTGTACAGAGATTATGTATCTGGTGACATTTCAACAATTTCTTGAGCATGTTCAAAAAGTCAGTGTCCTTTGTGGAGGGGCAGGCAGGGAAAAACCTTTTTTCCCTGCCTGCACTCCATTTGTAGCCAAAAATAAACAGAAAAAAACAAAACAAAACCATGGCTGCAGAGCCCTTGCTGTTACAGTTGCCCAAATAAGCCGAATATAGTGAATACCGTTTCTTAATGTAGATCCAGACACAACCCTAGCAGCAAGAATCCTTTGCTAAACATACCTTGCTAACTTCTTTTAAAGCTCGTTTGCAAACTTCGTATTTTTGTGAGTCTTTAGGTGTTTTCTGGCAAATAGTCTGAAACAAAGAGTAAAAAGATTTAGAATTAAGCAGAAACTTTAAATAAACCATTGAAAACCTTCTATGACAGAATTAAAATGTATCACATGTCTTTAAATTTCTACATTTGTGCTCTAGGAAGGCAGTATATTTTGTTTCCTCTAAAGTGTAAATAGTGATTTTCTCCAGGAACAGCAACAAGCTGAATGATACATTGAAGATCTAAATCAATGGTTCACATTTTTTACCACCCAGCTCTTTTGGACTTCAGTCACAGAATCTCTTACCAAAAACTATGATGGTTGAGGCTTCTGGAAGTTGAAGTTCAAAACATCTGGAGGATCTGACACTGAAAGCACTGTTCCAAATGGAAAGGAGGAACAATTGACATTTGATGTACCACCTCTATAGAGGCATCCTTTAAATCCACTGTCAGCTACACTTTGGCATTTCCTTTCACTCTTTTCTAATTCCAGGTGGAAATACTCCTTCCCTCTCTTCTTTTTAATAAAGGAAAACTGTCCTTCATGATTTTAGTTAGTAAACTATTCTGAGGACTTCTAAAGCTATTTAGATCAAACAGAAGATGAAATTCAAAGTTTTAGAGAAACCCCATAAAAGTAAAAGGAGTCTGATTATTAAATCAACATTTTCTAGACTTGCTTTCATAAGGAAACTATGAAAACAAAGTAGTACCAAAGCAAACATCCTGCACTGATAGGTTTCTAATGACAAGGGCGATATATCATGCTTTTTTTGTGAAAGAAGCCAAAACACCATAAAATTGTTCTCTGGTAATATGTTGTTTTTGCAGTCTGAATGTAATAGAGAGAATAATTATTCCCGAATTGTTGGCAAGAAATCATGATCAAAATTAATTACAATAAAATTTTATTTAATGAATAACAGAGCTAGGGTAGTTAAGAGGCAGAAGATCCAAGCACATCTTGAAAGAAACTCACTGGGTGGTCCCCAAGCAACCCAGAGTATTTCATTTTAGATCCTGCCATGTTTCTTACTGCATTGATTTATTAAGTTTTCATTACCTATTAAATATTAAACAGAAACACTAATAATAATCTACCAGAACTAGGGTTTAACTAGGTGTTGTTATTAGCATACCCTGTTGCAAATAATAATAAAAAATATTGAGACAAAGAAGAAAAATCAAATCAAATACTGCGAATTGATAGTTTGATAGAGCACTTTGTTACTCTTCACAGCAACAAACCACCTCTCAATAAATTATTCTGTTGGTAGTCTGTCAGGGATACATGCTAGCATTGAATGGAAGTGGGTGTCTCCCTTCACCCCACTTTTTAACATTTTTCTGACACCTCCTCTTTCCCTCTTTCTGACACCTCCCTCCTTTTCTTCCTTTATCTTCTACCATCGCTTTTCCTGTTCTGGCTCTCTTTTTCCTTGTCTTTCCCCAATATAAGTAAATAATTACAGTCAGCTCTCTGTATTTGCATGTTACCTTTTTCAAATTTGATTATTTGCAGATTTCATTAATGCGGTACTCTAGGAATCTCCAGGTTCTTCAATGAAACTCTTTGCTCAACCAGAGCCTAAAAATCCCTAGTGTGCTGTTTTCTTAGGTTAAATAAAATCTGTGTTTTTATCCACAGTATTTCCATTTCCATGCATCCCTAACTTCAGGAATTGTGGAGGACTGATTGTATAAATAGCAATACAATCATGACATTAGAATCTTTCTCTGATTAAAAGGTGTGATGCAAGGAAAATGTGCATCAGTCTCTGCCCACGTTCCCTCAGCTTCTTCCCTCAACTACTTCTCTCCTCCCAAATATTTCCAGTGTGAACCATTTAATGGTTAGGAAGATTGGCTGTGTGCTATTAGAATACAGGCAGTTTCTACTCTCATTCTGCACACAATGCTATATTATGGAGAACCTCTGAAGTAAGGCATTTGGAGCTTGGCATGCTCTGAAAAGCCACATACTTTCCATTTCTCTGCTGCAGAACCATCAGAGCAGAAGAACATCTGGCACCTCTCTCCAGAGCAAGTCAATGCCACATTCTAAAAGGACGACTCTGCTGTCTTCCAGCAGCTGGAAAAGAGTAAGCAGGTCTCCTTCTGTTTATAGCATCAGAGGCCTTCTTGATAGGGAGCGGCTCTGATTCATCACCCACATATTATGTTGGAGTGTGGGAATTGTTCAGCCCTCCAGATGTTGTTGGATTGAAGTTCTAAGCAGCCTTAGTCAGCATAGAAACTGTTAGGGGATGCTGAAGCTGCCGTGCAACATTTGGAGGCTCACAAAACTCCCACTCCTTCCCTACTACCATAAGTGAACATATCTTACTGTTCCATAACATGGTTGAACCTAAGTGCAAGATATTTGGCATAAACAGCTAAAACTAATAATTTCTGTAACTAGAAGGATTTTACTATGCTTATTATCAGCTGGAGCATACTCTTTATTTTTCAGCTTTTTTCTGCTTCTTCAATGTCATCATTTTGAATGTAGAGTAGAGTTCCGGTTATCCGACATAAAGGGCGGGCCCAATGTTGGATTACCGAAACTGTTAGATAATAAGGAGGTCCTAAGGCTCCAAGCCGGGGGGTTGGCAAGGAAGGAAGGGATTTTTGCACACCATGCATGGAGGAGCATGGAGGAGCCCCTCCAGCGGGTGCAGAGGAGGAAGCCAAACTCGAGAGATGCCTTTGAGCAACTTTTGAAACTGAGGCCGTGGGAAGGTGCCTCGAGGGAGGCAGGCTCTGAAGGAAGTTTTAATGGAAGTTTTATTCTCCCCGCACCTTGCTTGCTCACCTTTGAGGAGCTTGGAGGCTCCTCAAACTTAAAACTTCCTTCGGAGCCTGCCTCCCTTGAGGCACCTTCCTGTGGCTTCAGTTTCAAAAGTTGCTCCAAGGTGCCTCTCGAGTTTGGCCTCCTCCTCTGCACTCCCTGGAGGGGCTCCTCCATGCATGGTGTGCAAAAGTCCCTTCCCTCCTTGCCAAGCCCCCAGCGGCGCGTTGGATAATATAGTGTATTGGATAAGCGGAAATCGGATAACTGGAACTCTACTATAATCTGGAGTTTAAAATGTCATGCTGAAAATTTCTCTTAAAGAGCAACTCTCAAGAAATGTTTTTAAGATGGAAGAACTTAACCTGATCTTGGATAACTAGGGAGAAGGAGATGTTATAATTAAACTTTTCAAACTGACATCTTCATAAAGATAAACTAGTGTTTCTCCTATTTTCAGCAGCTTACTAGAAAACTGATATGACTTCTCCTTCCATATGTCACATTCTGAATGCCAACTATTATAAGAGTGTTTTTTGGCCAAATGTAATAATCTTACAAAAATTCAGAACAGGAAAGCAGCACAAGATATAGGAACAGACATAAAGACAAAGTCTAAGGGAAAAAATGGCTGCAATCTTGTCCTCAGTAGTAACTAACTTGCTTATCTGCAAGTCTGTCTCCCTCCAGCAATAACTTCCTCCAGAACGGAACAGGCATGGACTACATCAGTTTCAGCCTTTCCAAGACAATGTGTAGAATGTAATTTAAACTGGTGCCAAAATGCCTTAACACTGTCGTAGAAAATGTAAGCATTTTTTCTTAATAAAGTCATTCACCTGAACTGGACAGAGCTGAAGTAGTAATGGAGTGGAAGTAAAGGTTGGTTGCTAAAACCAGTTGTATACATAAGGACAATTACAGCTAACAGAGAGCTACAAGTACTTACATCCATCAGCAGTGGAAGCCGCGTGACCCTCTGCATTGGGAGAATAAGGAAAGAAATCATAGGTAGATTCCTACATTCTTCTTGGGACTCAATCCGTGACAGCACTTCCTTGAAGGTTGGATTAGTTGCTCTGTACAAAATAGTAATAACAGTAATAACTGTTAAAGACAGTCTTAAATGTGAATTTAATAACATGTTTATCTGAAACAGCTAATATTTTCATATAAACTGGTACTTTCCTACAAACAATGTCTATATTTTTATGTTTGCAAAACCAAAAAGGGCAAATATGAACAACCACATCTCAGCACAATAAGCTAAAATATAAGTATTTGGCTCACAAGCACAGTCACTTAAATCAAACAAAGTAGGAAACCTCAATAAGGAAGCCTAATCCACATTTTCCCCAATTGAGATAGAACAGCAAACTATACACACACACACACACACATATATATATAAAGCACTTAGGGCTTAATTCAGGCAGAAACAATCTGATGTTAGTGTAGCCAAAATGTTTTGGTTACTTTGAATTCAGGATGATATCAATAAACACGAATACAATACATATGCAAAAACAGAACTCAATTAATTTGCTGTAAAAAAATTCCATATAGTATTAAAACTGCTGTTTTAAAAAAAAAATGGTAGCTTCCATCACTTACAGTAATTTCTGGAGCGTTCTCTGCTGGTAGACTTCATTTGTGCAATATTTCACATAAGGATCAAAAGTTGAGGTAGTATGTTTTTCTACAATATCACTTATGTCATCTATGACTATATTGTTCTGATGTCTTGCTTCAAGCTCCCTAAAGAACCTAGAAGATAACAAATTAGAGGTCATATTTCATTGTGGTCTTGTATGTGAAAGGCCTATGGATCTTAACTGGCTGTATAACCATACAAATATGTAGAGGTAACTTGGAAGTGTCATATCGGAAAACAGTTTCAGCTTGTCTCTTTGTCAGAGGTTTGTACATATGCTTTTATTCCAAAAATGATTGAATATAGTACAACAAATTGATTTTTACTAGAAAAATTGTTGGTATTTTAAGATATACATACCTTTAAAAACTATATCTCTGCAATATGGGATCTAATGGAAAGTCAATGTCGTTGGATCCTATATGCCTTTAGTATTGCAAAAAAGACTTGAAGTTCAAGGTTGGAAAAATAAACTTTCACTATTCATTGTTCAATGGCCAGAAAATCTTACTGCTTTAACTATCCCTGAACATGTATTTTATAGAAGCCAACTGGGAATATGGTCAGCTTATACTACTTTGCTGCCAGCTCATATTCATACCTTACGCAGTTTCCCTCCTTTCTTTTCCTTCTCTTACTTTTTGGTTTGCTTTTCTTTGAAACCATACATTTAAACACAAAATGTGCATGCTTTTACTGACACGGAATCATACCATTCTAGATGGAGTGTCAGGCACAGAATTCCAAGACAAAATGACTTTTTAATTGTTATAGGTAGTCACTCTTCATCAAGGAGAGGCAGTTCATATCCAGGCTTCAGGAATTGTTAATGGACGCAGTGATTGCTCATCCAATCACTTCTGCTGAAGCATGGGGTTGTTCCTTGCACATTCACACTGCAGCCCCTAAGTTCAAGAGTTGTTTGATGGTCACAGTAATCACACCTCCGCGGCTACTGAAGTACAGGTTTGCTGTACCCAGTGGCCGTAGGCTTTGGAAGTTAGTTGATTCCCACAGTGATTATCCAATTCCCTCCTGCTAGAGTATGGGGCTATGTGAATGCACATGCAGTGGCTTCAGAAGGAATTTCAGACTCTGACACCACTTTTTATGCTTTCTCCACATCCAAGAAGTGCCTTAGAAGCCCTTTGGGGAACCTTGTCCTCACTTCCATTGAATGTGCTTTTCCCACACGTTCAGGCAGGGAGCTAACTGTACTGTAAAATATACTACAGGATAGGTTTAGGTAAAGGTTTTCCCCTGACGTTAAGTCCAGTCGTGACCGACTCTGGGGGTTGGTGCTCATCTCCATTTCTAAGCCGAAGAGCCGGCGTTGTCCGTAGACACCTCCAAGGTCATGTGGCTGGCATGAATGCATGGAGCGCTGTTACCTTCCTGCCTTAGCGGTACCTATTGATCTACTCACATTGGCATGTTTTCGAACTGCTAGGTTGGCAGGAGCTGGGGCTAACAGCGGGCACTCATTCCACTCCCGGGATTTGAACCTGGGACCTTTTGGTCTGCAAGTTCAGCAGCTCAGCGCTTTAACACACTGTGCCACCAGGGGCCCCATATATTGTATACTACAGGATACTGGTTGTTAAATTTAGTCTCAAGTTTTGTTATGATAGAAAAATAGTCCCTTTAAATGTGCTTCACTAGAGAGGTTATGAGATAATGCTTTATGTCAAATTTCAGTATAACTTAGATTTCTTGGGAGTTTATTTTCCTCTATCTCCTTGTTAAAATATATATCTGAACTGTAATAATCAAACCTATCTCATTCTGCTCATTCCCAAGAGGCTCCATTAAACTATCTAAAATGTACTCATATTGCCTTCACTCCAGCTATTTAGAGAAAATAGCCAACTCTTAATCCCTTTTACCCATTGACAAAATGAAGCCTCTTTGAAAATGTTCTCTTATTTAATTTAGTTTCTCTTGGTGAAGGGCCTTTCCACAATCAATATGCTGGTCTGCAAATACTTTACAATTAAGAGTGAAGCAAGGGTACTCCTGTCTCATTGACTCCAGCAGAATTTAATGGAAAAATCTAACAGTAATTTAAGCACATTACCAATTGCTTTGGTAAGTAAAGTATGGATGGGTATAAGATGTTGTCACAGCCACAAACTATTTGCTACAATACTAAAAAGTGGAGCTTTCTTGCCACTGTCTAATCAGAAGCTCATGGTTCCTGGTCAGCAGTTGTGGCACTTAGTCACAATTAATGCCTTCAACAGTTCATAGTAGTATGTCATATGGGCTGGTAGGTTAGTCAAAACTCAGGTAGTTGTCTTTTCCTGTACTGGTGTTAAAGACAGCTGTACCAGCAAATCAGTTAGGGATTCTGTATTCATCATTCCTTCAGATGACCAAATGAAAATGCTAATCTAGTCTCCTTTTCATTTGCAACATTGCAAGATTCCTCCAACACTTCCCCAATGCACACATATTAATTTTACTTTATTCCAAGCCTGTATTTGGTGTCTTTTTTACAACAGAGTACAAAATGCTATTCATTTTAAAAACAATGTGGAGTAGTAAATAGAATTTAGTTCATACCAAGAAAATTATAAGTTATAAAGTTTGCTGGTAAATTCAGAATAGTCTCTAGAGCAGTGGTTCTCAACCTGTGGATCCTTAGATGCATTGGTCTTCAACTCCCAGGAATCCTAGCAGCTGACTGGGATTTCTGGGAGTTGTAGTCCAAAACACCTGGGGACCCACAGGTTGAGAACCACTGCTCTAAAGCCTAATTTAACTCAGAGTTTTCATGAAGGTTCTATGAGTTTCTTAGAAGGTAGGACAAATTATAATAAATACTCCCTTCACACTGTCTCATTGCACATCAAGATTTATAACTTCTTGTTTTCCCGCATCCCAAATTTATATATATACTAGCTTGGGGACCTGGAGGTGCTGGGGTCATTTGAGAAAGACATTATATGTCTTTGAATGTTATGTATTCTCAGTTTGGAGTGGGTGAACTACAATTTCCAGAATCATGGGTCAATCCTCCCCAAACCCTGCCAGTATTCAAAGTTGGCCATTTTGGGTCTGCGTACCAAGTGTGGTCCAGATCTGTCGATGGCTGGTCATCGCCTGGATGCAGTGCTCTCTGGATGGGGGTGAACTACTACAACTCCCAGATTCCCGGGGCAATTGTCCCGAAACATCTGTCAGTATACACAGTAGGCTATGTTGAGTCTGTGTGGCAACTTTGGTCCAGATCCATCGTTGGCTGGGTTCAGTGGTCTTTGGATACAGGTGAACTACAACTCCCAAAATCAAGGCCCTTTCCCACAAACCCCTGCAGTATGTTCAGTTGGTTTTGAGGCTTCTCTGTGCGAACTTTGGTCCCAGTCCATTGTTGGTGGGGGGTCACTGTTTTTCTGGATGCAGGTGAACTATAACTCCCTTTTCCCCAAAGTAGTCCAATATGTTCTATTGGTTATGGGGGCTCTGTGTGTCAAGTGTGGTCCTGGTCCATCATCAGTGGGGTCTGATTGCAGGTGAACTATAAATCCCAGAACCTACTACTCCCAAATGTCCAGGCTAATTCCCCTCCAAACCCACCAGTATTCAAATCTGGGCATATCAGGTATGCATGGAAGTTTGGTCTAGACCCATCATTGTTTGGGTTCATAGCATTCTGGGTATAGGTGAACTACAATTCCTCTAAATTCCCCAGTAGGAGTTACAGTGCTGACTTGATGCAGGGTGAACTACAACTTCCACCATGTGGAGTCAATCCCCCAAACTCCTCCAGTTCTGCTGTTTGTTATGCAGACAGATTTGAAAGGGAAGGGCAGAAGGCGGGATCATGCAAATTTCACACCAATGGAGAACCCTGGGATGCCTGCCTGTGGTGGTGGACAATGCAAAATCTAGGATAAAATGGTCCCCAAATGAAAGTATTCTTTGTGTAGTAGGCCGTAGTGTTGGGGAGGACATTGGCAGGGGTTGGGGCTACATGTTCATGGCGCTCGCTGTAACCGCAATGGAAGGGAGTGACTTGGTGGCTCCTCAGCACTGGGAACTATAGCCTGTTTGTGGAGGCCGGAGGCTGTGTAAGCAGACACCTGTGCCACATACACACATACGGGTTTTCACTTTTATTATGGATATATAAATATATAATAAATATAATATAATAGATTTTACATAGGCTTTCAAGCTGTTTTCATGAAAATTTGTTCAGATATCACAAAGACTGCCTGAATTAGAGATTTGCAGTTCTTATGGTGTTTGCAAAAGCAAAGACGTCAGCCCCAAAAGAACAAAACTGCAGATTGAGATTATCCATATCTTGTTGTCTAGATAATTGAAATGTCATTCACAACATGATTGTGTAAAGGTATAGGAGTTCAGGAAAGGACACACACACACCACATGGTCTGATCCTCTCATCCTCACTGAGGTGCCAGAAAAGAGAAGCAGATATCAGCTGCCAGGAATTTGAACCGCACAGGAGACACTCACAATCCACATCAAATAAAGCATGCCTTCTCCCCTTCCTATTGGAATTTTCTTGCGTAAGAAAAAGGAAGGGGAGGAGGAGATGCCATTACATCCTCTTTTTTTTTTTGTACCAAGGGGAGCACCCTTGACTTTCTGATTAGTTTACTAGTGGGCTGTGAAATATCCAACAAGATATTTCAGATCAAAAGGATCAATTGAAGAGAAGACGATCTGCTGTCAACATCTTTGCCCATAATGATCTGAAATGTCTGCTGGCTCCAGGGTTTAGGAAAAAGACACTAGTTCATTGTTGACTTATTTTGCACAAAAAGTGGAAATACCACTTTAAAAGGTATTTTCTACATCAGTCTAAGAATGGAGATGGAAAATGCCATCAATGCTGGTGAGCTCTCAACATGATCATCAAGATGTTAGTGAGATTTCTTCACATTCTTATTTCTGAGATTCTCCAATTCACTGTGAGATGAGAGATGGTTCCATCCTTGCCAAAGAACATGGAACTCCCAGGAATTCTGACTTCTCTGCTAGACATGAAGAAATAAGAGGAAGGAAAGTGTGTCTAGCAACTTAGATGACCAGGAGAAGATGGTTGCAAAAAGACTTGTGCCTCTGTGGGTGTCAAGAATCAGATGCCAATTAGCGAACAAAAATAGAGTTTATTCAGCAGATAAGCCAAAAAGTAATGATAACACATAAAAAACCTTGAAACACTTCACTATCAGTGCTTCAAGAGCAGTTCAAACAAAAATATAATTCAGCAACACAAGCAGGTAAAAACAAAGCTAAACAAACTTAGTGCAAACTGCACTTTCTGAGTCCAAGCCCTGCCAGCCGGCTCCGTAGTTTTCAAAGGAACAGTTCCCAAAAGAAAACACCAAATTGGTCAGGAAACAAACAAACAAACTAAGAATGCAGTAGACTGCTTCCACAATGTGGATAAAGCCAAAGGCTCCAAAAGGATGATGAAAAGACGTCGTCCGGGATTCCAAGGTCAGGTCAGGAGATAACAGCGGTGTCCAAAGAGCAAGCCAGGAGTCAAAAGCCGATAGTAGTCATCAATCACAGGGCGAAGGCAGTAGCAAGGTCAAATTCCGATCCAAGGTCTGAAGAGGGTGCAGTCATCCAAAACAGGTCCACGATAAGACACAGCGAGAGCCAAGCTAGGTGATAACAGCAGATTCAAATCATAGTCCAAGTCCAGTCTTCATGGAAACACAGAGATCCCAATGGCGCCTCAGCAACACCTTGCCACACGCAAAGTGCAGTGGCCAAACATTCCCATTTTATTCCCCTTCCTCCTGGGTGACCAAACACACCCAAACACCAGGTGTCCCAAATCTACTCAGAGTCTGAACTCCACACAGCTAGAGCTCGTGGATCTGGAGTACCTAGCAATTCGTCGGAGTCCCAATCATCCTGCCCACACTTAGCCCCATGAACACTTAAAGAACCATCCTCCCTTCTCCAAGCATCCCAATTGGGATCAGCTCCTGCAGAAACCCCAGGTTCAGAAGTATCCATAGACCCCAAATCCCCAGACATCTCCGGTGGCTGTGCCCATTCAGTGCCCGCTTCCCCAGCCACCACCTGTTCCTCAGCATCCATCTCCCCATCTGAATCTTCCTCAGAAGATCCCCCATATAGCTCTCTAAGTCGCTTCCTGCGCAACTCCTCCAGTGAACCCTCATCACGAGGGTTTTTTCTTCCTCTTCGAATTCCATCCCCATCAACCATAATCCCCGAAGGCGCAGTCACAACAGTGGGCTGTTTTACAACTATGTTTCTGGACTCAAGATCAAGTTGAATTTTATCACGTATTTCATTCTTTATTTCTTACATGCGGGAAATGTTCTTTTATGGTTCACAGGAGAACGAACAGTCAACTCATGAAAATGCCCAGAAGCTTTTACTTAATGAAATTCTGTATTTCTTCCCAAATGAGAAAATTGCCTGCATCTCTTAGGGATAAATGTTTGACAAAATGAGGCAGTATACATTAAGTAACAAGAAAGAAAGTTTGAAGTGCTCACTATTTTAAGGATTTTTTTTTTTTTTTGGTACAGAAGGATTTAAAATGGTTTCACATTCTTTGTAACTGCATACGCTTTATAACTCCATATATTGGATTAACTGATTAAATCATGAAACTAACTTCCAAGACCTTTGACAAAATGACATTCCCCTTTAAAGTTCTCTCTCCTTCTCACTTTCAGAATGATTTTGTGGTTATTGAAACACTCCGATCACCCCCCTCCCCAATAACACTTCCCCATGAAACAATGACAATTAAAATTGAACAACTGCAAGTTGTTTCCCATTTACAAATGCAAATCAAGGACCTCAATCCATAGACTGGGGCAATCTGCACACATGGAAACTGGATCAAGAAGAATGTGTGGCTTTCAAAAAATATTGAATTCTATTAAATCACATCCAATAAGAAATCTGCAAACTTTTTATGCAGCAAAAAAAAAAAAATCAATCCAAACCACTCTGGCAAAATTCCATAATGGGTTGCACATTTTCCAATATGATTAACATTACCAGCTTACAGCCAATTACCAGGCAATGTAATATGTTGGGGTAGATTTTTTCCCCAACTAACACCTGATTCAGAGTGGCAGGTTTGAGTGCCCAGACAGACATTTATTTCCAAAAACAATAAAAAGCCTTCAGCAATTGCTACAATTCAACACCAACTGGGACACCACATGTTTTATGTCCCTACACTGAAATGCTCTCTTCCAAAATGACATTAATATCTGTTGCATGAACACATAGGGCTTGAGATTTCCTTCACTTTTCTCTACATATTTTACACAGTAAACCAGTAAGAGGTTTTCTGCACTTTGTTCCCAATAGCCAAGCACTGGAGGTGGAGCTGGTTTCCATAACAACCTTTCCACTTCCATGTGATAAAAGCTTTAATTTCTTGTCTTGTGTTCATATTTGAAGTCTTTTTCTCACTGAAAACACCTTGATAAGACAGAATGACCTTTCCCCACCTCCATACAACTACACACTCAACACATTTGGGGGCGGGGGGGAAGCTTCAAATTAACAAGTTTAGAAAAAGGAAGAAACAACAGACATAACAGTGTCTTGCTTTTTCCAAACTTTTTCCTAAAGCAGCTGAAAACTTTATTTTCTATGCTGTAAATCATATGCAAACAAACACATACACACATGTTGCTTCTCTACCTTCATTTCCTAAATTTTATATTAAAATATGTGCATTCTAATGTCTGTTCATTCTAATGTCAGCTAATACTTACCAAGAATAAGTAACTTATTAGTTCTCACTGAAATAGATGCTTTCCTAGGAAACAGGCAAAAACAGATAAAAAATCTGAACTGGGTCCAAGAAGCTGACAGTTTTAAAACCGCCTCTACTATGTGATTTTGTATCCGTGTTGCCAGGTTTTCAAAACAATAATAAAGGAGAGTTGAAATGAATGACAGGCAGGGTTGACGATCAGGAAGTAGCCGTTAACAAGTCTGTATTCTACTTAAATACCAAGTGAAAGTAGAATCACCTGGAGAAAATCCCTAGAAGAAAATATTTTGTCAGATGCAGGTTAACAATTAATGAACCAAGAATTGTATTTCTCTCCAATTAACATCATTCATAAACTGCTACATCCACAAATATGGGGTTGTTTTGTGTCTCTTTCAGTCTATATAAAAGGAAAATCTTTCCAGCCCCCAAATAAGGGAGATCCTTTAGGAAAATTGACCTCTCCCAATCATATAAGGGGTAAGTATCCTGGCCCTCTAATAAAAGGTATTCCTTATAAAAGGATCAATTGGCAATCCTAGTCTATATACAGATTTTCCATGGGCCCTAATGCATTCTGGCCTGAAATATACAGAAACTCAATACAGTGTATTGTTTTAATGCAACATTTGAAGAAAAACCCGCTATTGGTTTCATATGGCAGAAAAATCTGTTATTTCAAAATGCATAAAATAGTCATCACAATTTTTATTTTTAAAACCCCAACAACTAACATCCCTTCTAGACTATCATATAAAAATCCAGATTATCTGCTTTGAATTGGATTATATGAAAGTATATAAGGGGTGTCAGTGTCATGATGTCAATGTGAAATTGGACAATGAAATGTTCCCAGGTCAGGTATGTAGAATTCCCTTATTTAGACTGGGGTTTTTTCCCGACCCTAGGGTCCTCCTGGTGTGAAAGGCAACAACTAAGATTCTCTTTTTCCCACATCCATTCATCCAGAAGCAATAATAATTGAGTTAAATGGTTCTTACTTTGAAGGAGAGATAATATTGAACACTGACCTGTATGACCAAGGTACACATACGCATAGATAACAGCAAACTAGTTGAAATCAAAAGTTAGTTTCTTTATAAAAGAAGCTCTGTTTAATTGCAGATATCTCCTTGCTATTATTATATAGTATTATTTAGAGCAGGCATGAACAAACTAAAGCCCGCAGGCAGGATACCACCCCCTGGGCACTTATTCCCAACCCTCCAAATTTTCCCCATATTCTGGGTATAAGGATGCAGCAGCTCACACTGTCCTTATGCCAAAAGAATGAGAGAGGAAGGCATGGAGTAGCTTGGAGCCCTCTGGAGTGCTCTCAGACCACTGTGTGCCTTTCTCAGGCCCGTTTCCCAGGATTAGGATGGGGCGAGCGGCCCTGTCCTGATGCCGGGAGAAGCCTGGTCAGGGGAAGGAGTGGGCAGAGGCCAAGGGAGCTCAAAAGCTCCCTCGTCCACCACTTGCCTCTCCCTTTTCCCAGCGTCAGGAGAGGCATGTCCCCGTCCTGATGCCAGGAGAAGCCTGGTCACGGGAAGGAGGCAGACAGGGACCGAGGGAGCTCAAAAGCCCCCTCACCTGCTGCCTGCCTCTCCCTTCTCCAAGCATTAGAACAAGGTGAGGCCCTGTTCTGATGCTGGCAGAAGGGAGAGGCAGACAGAAGCTGAGGGAGCTCCAAAGCCTCAGCCTCCTCCCAGCATAAGGATGGGGCGAGCAGCTCCATCCTTAAACTGGGAGGAAAGCCAGAGGGTGATCTGGTCCCACCTCACCTGCCCCCACCTCACCTCCCCTTGCCCAACCCCCTCCGGGGCTCGCCATACCCAACCCCGCCTCCTTACGGGCCGACCCCACCCTGCCCCACCCTGCCCCCAAGCCCTCCTAGCCAGGCCCACATGTAGCCCCAGGGCAAAAACGTTTGCCCGTGCCTGATTTAGAGTAATCACAATACTATTTTAATAGTGCTTTCAGATGTACAAAGCACTTCCCCCAACTTAGCTTTCTTCCAGATAAAATGTTTTGCATAGAATTTTCTCCTTTCTTTCCATTTTCCCATATGGCCTTATTAAGGCACTGCTTAATGTTTATTTATTGTTATGAGATGTCTAATCCATTGTACAGTTGCTGAAATTTTGAGTTTTAATTCTGAACTATCAAACCAGAATAGCAGAAACCCTCAAATGCCCAAATTTTTGGCCAGGTTTATAGGCCTCCTTGGGATATTTTAGGCCCAGGAAATAATTTTATAATAACGGGAAGTAAAGCAGAAGTAACTTTCAGTAACATTCTGTTAGGGGAAAGCTGCTCCTCTACCTAAAATGGCCCGGGAAAGCCTAAAACAGGACAAAAAGCCTCTCCATCTCAGACTCTAGAGGCATTTGAAAGGGAATTTGTGGGGGATTTTTTTGTGGTAAGGGCTAATATGACTCCCTCCTCTTGTCATAGCCTCCAGAAATTACCTACCCCTCCTTCAACTGAGCAGGGCATTTTGTCTCCTAACTGAAAGATCCAGAGGGAAAAAAGAAATAAGGTTCACAGCATGTACTGCTAAGCTTATGTCTAATCCAACCCAATCCTGCCCTTCAATCTTAGGCTAAATCAAAGCAAACAGCAGGCCATTTGCTTTCCTTCAATTTATTATCCAACTCTAATAGTTGAAGAGTTACACTACTTTATATTGCCAAGATTTACATTACTTTCTATTGCCAATATTACAAAACAGCATCAAGGAAGTAAACAGATACTGCATAGTATGAGTATGCAAATAGTCACTGAAACACACACACACACACGCACCTCAAGAATTCCCCTGAGTTATTGAGAAACCTATTCTGATATCTGAAGTATTATTCTCCACATCCCAAATGACAAAACGAGATCTAATTTTCCAAATTGCCAATGGCAATTAAACACCAATGGCAATTTTATTATAGAAATTATTATTATAGAAATTCAACAATGGATGAAATTATTGAAAAATTATCTAGAAGATGGACCCCTTAGGGCTACGTTAGCTTTGATGTTTCTGAACTGACAAAACTCTTGGAGTACAAGGCAATAAAAGCATCTTCTGATTCTAAGTGAATACCCTTCAGCCTCATCTCTGGAGCATCCATATGTAACATACCTTTTTTGAAAATAGGGAAAATGATTAGATACACAAAGAAATAAAGCAAAACTTGTAAAAGCCCATACAGTGTTAGATTTACTTGCCCCAACAACCGCATTTGTTTGTTAACAACTGATTAGCTATGTATGAAAGGGTCAACTATTCTTAGATACTTTAACAAATACCTGTTCTTACAAAGAATCAGTAACTCCTTTCTGTAGTTAAGGGTTTGGGCAATATAGAGATGGCAGTACAATAAAGTGTTTTACTTTACCCAAGATATTGAATGAAATGCAAACCTATACAAGTTTCCTCTAATGTAAATAGTAACTTAACTGCTTTAAGAATTCCACACTCAAGGGAAAATATTATATACTATTGTTGAAACATGACAAATGTATGCACACTACGGGTCACATGAAAGGTGAGGCTAGAAACTAATTTATGACAGGATAATTTATTTATGTGAAGCAATTTCCTGTCTTTCATATTAAGGAACACTGAGATATTTAATTGTGCACTGACTTAAGCGCTGGACTATGATTCTTGAGAACAGTGCTTGAATCTCCAGTTGGCCATGGAAACCTATTGAGTGGCCTCGGCCAAGGCACATTCTCTCAGCCTCAGGCAAAGGCAAAAGCAAATCCTACTTGAACTACTCTTACAAAAAAAAACTGGGATAAGTTTGCCTAGGATTGCCAACTTGAAGGCATGCAGCAAGTAGTAGAAGTAGTTTATTAGTAATGGATAATTATAGGAAAATATTCCTTTATTTTTCAACCAGTATTTGTATACCATGTGGCATCTTTCATACTCTGTGAAAATCTATGTATGCTCTAAGCAAAACACACACAGTATCCCCTTTTTGTTTCTTTAGAATATAACAAACAAAAAGCAAGTACAGTAGAGTCTCACTTATCCAACATAAACGGGCCAGCAGAATGTTGGATAAGAGAATATGTTGGATAATAAGGAGGCATTAAGGAAAAGCCTATTAAATGTAAAATTACATTATGATTTTACAAATGAAGCACCAAAACATCATGTTATACAACAAATTTGACAGAAAAAGTAGTTCAATACACAGTAATGCTATGTAGTAATTACTGTATTTACGAATTTAGCACCAAAATATCACGATGTATTGAAAACATTGACTACAAAAATGCGTTGGATAATCCAGAATGTTGGATAAGCGAGTGGTGGATAAGTGAGACTCTACTGTATTACTTTATTTGGCTTAAAGTATAAAAAATCTTTTATTGGATGATAATGAAGTCCTGTATTCTGAAAAAGTAAAATATGTCTCTAATTCTGTGCATAATATGTGTATCATGAATATTTTTATTTTTTTCTGAAAATAAAAAAAACCTAATCTCTTATGGCGTAAATATTACATACAATCAATAACCTATTTGTGGAACTCTTTAACCAGTCAATCCATATGTACAATAAAGGGGAAGTATCAGCTCTTCATAACATGAATGAATTCATAAAATAATACACGATATGAAGGCCATTGTGTCTTCAAATCATATATGATTTCATACATATCACGTATGATTTTATATTATGTACAAGGGACCACTGTATTCTGATGGGTAAAAAGACCTGGATTCAAGACCATGATTAGTCGTGAATTAGTGACTCTAGTGAACTTCCTCATAACATTCATTATGGAGGTAAAACACAAGATCTTTCTAAGCATGCCTTATAGGAGTCCTTTTAAGTTCCTTATAAGCATATAATTATCAGAAAACCTGGAATCTTAAATTTTATACTGCTACAATATATATTATACCTTTCCTGTTGATATCACTACAAACCATTTCACAAAGGATGCTGCACCATTAGAGAAAGTGGGTGGCAAAGTCTAACTCTGTCAAAGGCTTTGGGGTGGGGGAAAGCAATAGTTTGAGTTGAATATAGCACTACATGAAGGAAACGGGTATATTGGCAGAATTCCAATAGATTTTTCCAGCTGCACAAGTAGAATACCACAAGCCATGTACCACATGATCTTAGACTAATTACATACAGCCCTCCATCACGTTTCATGCTTGTACAGCAGAGAGAATGGAAAAATAGAAGGTGGACAGCAAAACTAATGGAGTCATGGAAAGCAGGAAAGCCATCTGCAGACAAGTAATTCAGATTCCTTGGGGGGAGGGAGCAGATGGGGCAAGAACCAAAATGGGCAGAGCAGTAGGAGGCATTGGGGGGGGGGGAGGTTTTTGCAGATAAATCATCTCAGATCCATGGGGATGGAGCTGAGAGACAGAGACAGAGACAGAGAGATTGGTACGTCAAAAAGGGAAAAATCAGAAACACATGCAATTTGTAATACAAAAATTGGTCACAGAATGAGGCCATTTTTTGAGTCCCAGACTAGGCCTCCAGGAGACCACCCTTCAAATAGTTGTAAATCCACTGGGTGACATTGGACAAGTCACACACTCTTGATATAAGAGGAAGACAATGGCAAACCCCCTCAGAGGAAATCTTGCCAAGAAATCTGAATAATCAGTTGGCCTTAGGGGTGCCATTAGTTAGAAATTACTTCAAAGCACACACCAACAAAAACAATAACAGGATCTGCATCCTAGTTACCATGTGTGAAATCCTCTGTTTGCAAGACTGCTTTTTGTCAAATTTCCCTTTACCCTGAAAGCCTCTCTTATGAACCTGTGCTCAGTGGTTGTCCTGAACTCTGTAAGAGTTTGCACAGAAGGCTTCTGAGGACCAGATTTACACCAAATGATTCAGGAACTTCTTCCAAACATCATTAGTGGAGTGACAACTCATGAACTTGCTTTCTTGGGCTCATTGAACATTTGAAATACAATAGAGTCCCACTTATCCAACATAAATGGGCCAGCAGAATGTTGGATAAGCGAATATTTTGGATAATAAGGAGGGATTAAGGAAAAGCCTATTAAACATCAAATTAGGTTATGATTTTAAAAATTAAGCACCAAAACATCATGTTATACAACAAATTTGACAGAAAAAGTAGTTCAATACACAGTAATGCTATGTAGTAATTACTGTATTTACGAATTTAGCACCAAAATAATAATATAATTATAATAATAATTTATTCTTGTACCCCGCCCCATCTCCCCGAAGGGACTCGGGGCGGCTCACATGGGGCCTTGTCCAACATCACAATATAAAATCAAAACAAAAACACAAATTTACAACAATAAATCAACAATATCGGTAAAACAATCGAAAATATCATGATGTATTGAAAACATTGACTACAAAAATGCTTTGGATAATCCAGAATGTTGGATAAGCGAGTGTTGGATAAGTGAGACTCTACTGTATATACAAAACAGTAGTTCTTTTTCTAGTGTTTTAATAAAATAACCTTTGGTTACCACTTCAGAAATTCCAGAGAAGGCAAGAATCTACTCAATGTCTACTCAAAACTCTGTAGAGGATAATATCCAATATCAAGAGCTGGTCTGGAAGAGGAGAGGAATGGGAAGTTAAATGTGCTGTGAGAGCAAAAAGCATGCCAAGCACATTGGACAGATTACTGTGCTAAATTATACTACTACTGTTTTTCCCCAAAATTAAGACAGTGTCTTATATTAATTTTTGCTCCCAAAGATGAGCTAGGTCTTATTTTCAGGGGATGTCTTATTTTTCCATGAAGAAGAATTCACATTTATCGTTGAACCAAAAAAAGAGAACATTTATTATATACTGTTCAACAGTTCTCAACACAAACCAGCATGACCAGACAAACTGTGAATCCTATCAAGAATTTCTTGTAGATGTAAAACAATCTATGGTACATACATTTCACGATTCTGCATGCTCTGCTGTTCTGTTCAGTGGGCATGCTTCCAAACAAAAACTTTTCTAGGTCTTACTTTCGGGGGAGGCCTATTTAGCAATTCAGCAAAACCTCTACTAGGTCTTATTTTCAGGGAAGGTCTTACTTTCAGGGAAACAGAGTACAGGTTGTGCAGAATTCTGAAATATTCCAAAATTGAAAATTATCCACATGGATAGCAAAGATAGTGCCACCTCGGGTGGTTATATATATACATAAACCTTGTTCTGGCACAAGAGTATTAAATAGTAGTATTTCAACACCCTCTCCCAAATTCAAAACACTGCTGGTTGCAAGCATTTCTGGATATTCAAGCTGTATACATTTAAATGAGACTTTAAATTATACAGCTAAACTTTTAAAGGGAAGTTTAAAAATATTTTTTTCTGAACCGCAATAATAATAATAATAATAATAATAATAATAACTTTATTTTTATACCCCGCCCCATCTCCCCGAAGGGACTCGGGACGGCTTACATGAGGCCTTGCCCGATAAAACAATCAAATATCAAAACACAGCAACAAAACAATTATCCAATAAAAACATCAATTACAGTAAAAACAATAGTTAAAATCGACATAAAACATACAATATTAACACAGGAGACTAATACATAGAACCCAGGCAAAGTGCAGAATGTGCCGAAATGTGCCGAAATGTGGAAGGTAATTTCACAGTTGAAATGGACAAAAGTGCAATATAACATTGGCAACACCTCGAGAATGGGGCTATTACAAAATGGGCAGATAGAACTAGGTATGCAATTGTAGGAGGAATTGTCTGGACTTCATTTATACCATTTAACTCTATAAAATTACTCCAAAAGAAACAATTTAACAGTCTTTGTCTTTGCTTTCTTTGCTTTGCTTTCTTGTTTGCTCTCTTCTCTTTTTCTCTCTCAATGTTTTCATCTGAACTGAGAACAGGGATAGGGGAGAGTAATTTAAAAGAATATTTGAAGACCAAAGCAAAACATCCTCCCAGTTTCTCTGCTGGTATTTCAAGCACTGAGACTGCTAATGTTAGAAAAAAAATTAACTGCCTTTATTTTTATGGCATTTTGTTACAGTTAAGATTGTGCACAGTTAAGGGCAAACATCTATAATGTATTGATGAGATTTAAACATTTCAGATACCAGAGCTGACAATATCGTACTCCAATATAGTGTAGGGATTGTGCAGACCTTCTGATGTTAAAGTAAAATGCTGGAAACATGATTCCTAGATGTAAGAAATATAATTCAAATACACGAACAAATCAATCCTATGCAAGTTTACTTCAATGTAAACCACACTGATATCAGTAGAACTTTCTCCCTACACTTTCCTTTGCTCCAGTCCCGACTTTGCTACTCACTCTCTGCATTTGGGAGGCATCTCCTCCTCCTCCTCCTTGGCTCAGCCTTAGGTCTCCTGCCCAAGTTGCCTGGGGCGCATTGTAAGAAGAGGAGGAGGGGGAAGAGAGAGGTTCTCTTCCTCCAAATAGAGAGAGAGTCCAAGAGCCTCAGAGTTCCTGCCGCTCCGGACCTGCGATGCCTTTCCTCTGAGCAATGGGAGACTCACCTGGACGCACAGTATGTTGCTTCCTCGCTTCTCAAAAACCGAAGTGAGTGGGGAATAATTGTCCGTGGAGCAGCACCTCGACTTTGAATCCTTCCCTCTCTTACCCATGGCAACAAAGGGGGCAATGATCCTTTTCTGTTGGCTGGACCGTGCCATTCAGCATAGAGGGACCATGTGCTAACACGCCACACCCGAGAAGTCTTTGGAGGACAGAGATAATACTGACTCCTGGCAAACCACGTGCCATGGATCAAGACGTCAGCAGCGATGCCTTGCTGGACCTCACCTTCCTGACCAAGGAGGAGCAGAATGCCATTGCAGAGGTTCTGAGGAGGGACTCGCAGCTGCGCATGTTGGAGGAAGGATGGATCAGCAAACTGCGTGAGTCTGTCTCAGATCTCAACTGGCTGAAGATCTTATTCGGGGACTGGTTCTGCGATGTCCGCACCAAGTGGCACCATCACAAATTCTTCGGTGCGGATATTATCCGGGCTTCAATCCGCCAGAAAAAGAAGCTCAAAGAAGATGAATGGGAACCAAAACAACGGGCCAGCCTGGGATACTTGGAGGTGATCAGTGAGGAGGTGATCAGTACCAGAGGAGGAGGAGGAGGACGTACCAGATCCTAGGGATGGGCTCAGCAATGAGACTGCTGCTCCCCAGCCCGCTTGGCCAGAAGAGACTGAAGCTCTGCAGGATGCAGCCCAGTCTCAGGTGGAGGCGGCTGAGACCAAGCCAGCATCTGCTTAGACACACGAACGAACAAACATCCACACATAGCTGTCCTCCGATCCTGGCGATTCAGAGCTTTATTGGAGTTATTTACAGCTATGTACATAAGCGCAGCTAAGACACATGTCCGGCAGAATTGATGGGGACTGGCAAAGAAGCGGAAGTGGAATTAGTAACAATTAGAATTAGAAACAAGAGAGCCAAAGAAGACCTTGAGATCATTGGGGGGGGGGGGGGGGTGTTATCTAGATGCTGTTTTTATGTTTTAATATCTTAATGTTAATGGTTTTAAATTGTATTTATATGTTGATTGTTTCTATTGATTTTATGTTATGTTTTATTTGCTTTGTATAATGTGGCATTGAATTTTTGCCTGAATGTATGTTGTACGCCGCTCTGAGTCCCCTGCGGGGTGAGTGGGATAGAAATGAAGAAAATAAATAAATAAATAAATAAATAAAGAGTGAGTGAAGCCTAATAAGATTATTCACCAGTATATTTTTGCTTTTGAAAGAGAGGACCAAGGAAGATCAGAAGTTCATGGGACTAACACAGACACACTTCAGCTCATAATCTAAGGAATTACAGATTATCCTCCAGACTTATGTTGAAAGAAAAGTATCCACAAATATGAAAATTTCACAACCACCAGTTAAGCTGTGAGGAACATCTAAATCACTGAATGTCACACATTCAACTTGGATGCGTCTTGTTCCCACACATCTCTAATTTTGGAAAAAGCTATTTCCTTGGTTGGAAACCAAAGGAGAAATGCAGATTCCAAAGCAGAAATGCCTTAATTAAAGAAATCTGTCAAACCCTGTAATACTGTTCATATTTTACTGTACACTGTCTGCCAACACTTATCTGTCAACACTTAAAACTCTGCATCAGTAAATCCATTATTAATTGACCTGTGTCACAAATAAACAATGTTTCCTGTGAAAGCAATCCCTTAAAGTATCTCTTGGGGCAAAGATATCAATCACAATATGAGTTCAAGGAATAACCACTTAAGAAAAGAAAACATTTTTTTTTAAAAAAACAGCTTTATACAGCAATCTTGCAGCCAATCATATATGTCTTGTTGAAATCAATAAAACTGAAAAGAGATTTAATAGCAGGCATTAGTTATTAAAGGCTGTCATCCCAGAAACACAGTATGTGCATACAACACAAAACCAGATTCATCTGCAGTCCTGCCCTTTCCTTTCACTGCAGTAGAGAAAAGTTACATTTCAAAACACCTCAGATTTCTCTTTAAGAGAAAGACAGGCTATATTGTATAGTAGTGGTTCTCAACCTATTGGTCCCCAGGCGTTTTGGACTACAACTCCCAGAAATCCCAGCCAGTTTACCAGCTGTTAGGATTTCTGGGAGCTGAAAGCCAAAACATCTGGGGACACACAGGTTGAGAACCACTGTTGTATAGGTAGTCCCAGAATTGCAAACATCCGACTTATATATAAGACAGGAGCAGAATTCAAAACGATCTTGACAGATTAGAGAGATGGGCCGAAACTAACAAAATTAAGTTTAACAGGGACAAATGCAAGATACTCCACTTTGGCAGAAAAAATGGAATGCAAAGATACAGAATGGGGGATGTCTGGCTCGACAGCAGTACGTGTGAAAAAGATCTTGGAGTCCTTGTGGGCAACAAGTTAAACATGAGCCAACAATGTGATGCAGCTGCTAAAAAAAGCCAACGGGATTCTGGCCTGCATAAATAGGGGTATAGCATCTAGATCCAGGGAAGTCATGCTCCCCCTCTATTCTGCCTTGGTCAGACCACACCTGGAATACTGTGTCCAATTCTGGGCACCGCAATTGAAGGTAGATGATGACAAGCTGGAAAGCGTCCAGAGGAGGGCTACTAAAATGATCAAAGGTCTGGAGAACAAGCTCTATGAGGAGCTTAAAGAGCTGGACATGTTTATCCTTCAGAAGAGAAGGCTGAGAGGAGACATGATAGCCATGTATAAATATGTGAGCGGAAGTCATAGGGAGGAGGGAGCAAGCTTGTTTTCTGCTGCCCTGGAGACTAGGACGCAGAACAATGGCTTCAAACTACAGAAAAGGAGATTCCACCTGAACATCAGGAAGAACTTCCTCACTGTGAGAGCTGTTCGGCAGTGGAACTCTCTCCCCCGGACTGTGGTGGAGGCTCCTTCTTTGGAAGCTTTTAAACAGAGGCTGGATGGCCATCTGTTGGGGGTGCTTTGAATGCGATTTCCTGCTTCTTGGCAGGGGGTTGGACTGGATGGCCCATGAGGTCTCTTCCAACTCTACTATTCTATGATTCTATAATTATGAATGGCTCATAGTTAAGAATGGGGGTGAAACAACAGAAAGTGAGAGAGATCTACCCCTCAGAAGGGAAATTCACTCTTGAGAGAGTTATCATGCAGGAAAGGTACCTCCACAGAAGTTTTATCGCCAATCCTTGTTTCCACAGCAAGCCAAATTTTTCAAAATCCAATTATTACAGGCACAGAAAGTGAGGTAACATCTTTTGAACAGGGGCAGAGAGCAAAACAAACACCACATGGGTGTTAACCCTTCCCTATGCTATCCAAAGCATGCATGCATGCGTGTGTGTGTGTGTATATATATAGCAGGAGTTACTTAAAAATGTACCTGTTCCAACTTACAAATAAATTCAACTTAAGAACAAATCTTGTCCATAACTTGGGGATTGCCTGTTTATGTATAAATCAAGAAATTTTAGTTACAATCCTACCCCGCAAAAGGTAGCTCAGATCTATGACTTTTCACCTAAATACAGCATTTGTTCAGTCCATAGCCACATGAAATATATTTTATTTATCTAGTTAGGGCCACAAAACAGTGTCTCTTTAGAATAAACATAAGTGCAAAACTTTAAACTGTAAAAAAGTGCAAAATTCCTATGGGGTCATGTTCTTTCATAAGGAAAACACAAAACAGTAAACTTTGTCATGCATGGATTACTTGGTTTTACAGTACATTTGTATATTCTAATTTCATTAACTTGGACCTAATGACACATGTCGCCTAAGGAAGTGTAGCAATGATGATTCACCAATGACTCAAGCATTAAACCATATAAAAGTTTTGTGAAACTAACAAAAAAGTTGGAATAGATCTCTCTTTAAAACTTACTTCTTACTTGCTTCACACACATCAGCAATATTGGAAAAGAGGTGATGGCTTTCTGTCTTTGTCATTGTAGCAGCTAGTTCTTTAGAGTTTTTAAACATCCGAATCAAAATCTCCAGGCTAAGTAAGTATGAATGTTCTGAAGATATTACTTCAAATATAGCCTGCATGTGGAAAGTGGAGAAGAAGGCACAAAATTATTTTGGCTTTAGATGACAAGATATTACATAGCAGCATCTCTTCACAGTGGACATTTTGAACCTACACAAATATCACAGCCTTAAAAGACATGTTTGGGCATTTTTCAATAAATGATAATACAAAGCTTCAGGTTTAATGTTCTCAAAACATATTCTATGGATGCATAAAATGCACATTTGAGGACCATTTCATATATTTCAAAATTAGCAGGTACCTCAGTCAAATCTAATAATCAACACACGCATATTTTAAAATAATATGGTGTTGAGTCAAGATCAACAAATATGCATTGATCATGCAGGTGCATGAAATGAAATGAAATACATCCATGCTTTTGTTCTGCCCTTTCAAAGGTTTACAACTTAGGCACATTAAATTTGTAAATGGGATACAGTTCTTCACCATTCCAGTAGAAAGGGCAGATCATGATGCAAAATATGAGTTTCAAAGCCTTACACATCTCAAAAGGTCACCAGATAGTAATGGGTAGGGCATTAAGGCCCAGTTTACACTTATTTCTTGAATAAACAATGGTTTACAGTATTGCTACTCAAAGTGGTAGTCGCTGAGTAAGTGCCAGTCAATGAGTCATGTCAGCCAATTTTTGGCACATTGGGAAAATGACTATTCTGCCACATCAGATAGCTTGAGGAGTACGGGTTTATGGGTCTCAGTTTGAGGACTGTACTTGTATGACTAAATCCTGGTTTCAAATCCAGTGTGCAAGCTGTGCCAAAACCAAGTTTCCTTGGTTGCAATGTAACAGCAAGCTGTGATTTAATAACCCCATAAGTCATAAACCCAATCCCAATTATCTCTCCAATGTCCCAAAGAAAGGTCTTTCAGGGAATGAATGATTCTAGGTACTTTTTTTTTAAAGCAGTGGAAACTGAGAGGCAGTTGTGCCAGATGCTTTTACAAAAGGTCAGCTGGCTGAAAAGGAAAAGGATAGCTTTCTAGAATGTACATACAGCCTCCCACACTTGCCTTCCAATCCAACCTATTTCATATTTTTGATTCTAGCAAATCCTTTCCAACTATCAGTCCCTGTCCTATGAGTCCCTTCTTTTGTCTGCTTGTTTAATAACTAAAGTAGAGGTTTTCTGCTTTAAACTGGATTATATGAGTCTGCACTGTCAGATAATCTGACATAAACAGAATACCTGGGATCAGATCCTGGGATATAGGGCCTGTCAGGAAGGGCCCTTAGAGTAGGAGAATGTGTGACTGTCTCAAGGTGCATCTACACTCTAGAACGAGTGCAGTTTGACAACACTATCAGTCATAGTTCAGTGCTATAGAATCACTGTACTTGAGTTCTACTTTATCTTTCTCTAATGACTATCCAAACTATAACTCCTACGAATCCATAGCATTGAGCTATGACAGTTAAAGTTATGTCAAACTGCATTACTTCTGCAATGCAGATAAATCTTCAGTTGCATGAACTTCTATTTGGTTACAGGCTTATTAAGTAGCACCATAATATTAATGTTAAAATGTATCTAATTCTTATGCATGCACTGTGTTTATTGTCATTGAAATGGAGGGATGTTTTGACATACCAGTTAGGATCCTGTTATCTGTTTTATTGTCACTTTCTTTCAAACTGTGTAAGCCAGGAGTTTGCAGCATGTTACACTGTAATGCTGAACTGGATAAACAGTTTGGTTTGTTTGCTTACGATGTCCTCAAGCCACGAGGAGATACATACAATGATACATGTTTTGCACGAAATGACTGGAGGGGTCAGGAAAAATCCTATTAATTCATTTTTCTTGTCCCCAAATTTCTGAAGACAGTGCATTTTCTTTTTCTTTTTTTGTCCTAGTCGCTGCATGAGAAAATGATTTGAGTAAAGAGAAGAGCAGTGTTCTCTGACTTGTTTGTCCTGATCTCTGCATTTTTGTTCAGCTAAAGGACACTGGAGCCCTGGTCTTCAATACTATTTAAGGATTCTTTGTTCCCAGTTTTTATGATAGTGCTCATTGATTCCTTCCAAACTAAGAAAGTCCAAGGCAGGCAAACACATTCTAAAAGTGAAAATGTAATGCAGATTAGTTGCATAAATCTGCAAGGAGATCAACATAAAATGGAAACTGGTTTTCAGAGGGATTTAAAATGTTTAATTCCCAACAACAAAACAAGGGATATTTGAGCTCATATATAATCCAATGATACTAACTGGAGATGAAGAATGGTAACATATTTGTCAATTACTTTTTCTCACTCAAGACAAGCGATAGCCCCATGAGTGACAGTGTGAAATGCAGTTCATTTGCATGGCATAAATGCAAACAGATGTCTGAAGCTAGATAGCTTAAGAATACTTGGTGAAACTCTTTAAGAGATGTAATGTTACTGAAGATTTGCGTGTGGCCCTGGGAAAAGCAGGCACATTAAAAACAGAATTTGATAATGGTTTAAAAAGCTAATTTTAAGAAGATAATTAAAAACCTATTAAAAATGTTTACACTAGGTAGTTTATTTTTTTCTTGAGCAATATCTTATTTAGTGCATGAAATTAATAAATTGTGCAATAACGGATATTGCCAGAGGTGGGCCATTATGTCTTTTCCTCCCAATTTCATGTATTAGAAATGACAGAAATTGAAATCTGCCTGTTTTTAAAACAAATTTAAGGTGGTTTCTGTTGTTTAAACAAACCACTCAGTAAACTGCTAGCCATGTCTTCTTTTCATTCTTTGGAGAACTGAACATTAAAGGGATTTTTCAGGTTTAGCGTGAGAGTGCCTCAACTTCTCACTGGAATGTGTTCTATCTTTAGGAGAAACCAGTTTTATAGTATTCATCCACTAAAAACTTCTTGTACTGCTGGCAAACAATATCTCACACCCCAGTCTTTCCTCGGTTTCTTTCAAATGCCAAATTGTTCCCATCATTACTCATCCAAACACTTTTCAAGAGAGTTTCCTTGCCCATTATTTATCCCAGGACACATTTTGAAAATCTTGCATCTCCTCCATTCAACATTCCTTCCCACTTAAACTGGAGTCCAGCTTTATATGACCTCATGCTACTTTGTCTTACACAACCTCCAGCTCTTCCCTTGACAGCTACAAAGATTACTAAAGTGCAACCATAAACACTGGCTTCTATAGTCGATGGGTCTTTCCTAAGCATGTTTTGTAATGTGAATTTTCCTTATGAAATTTCCTACACTGACTATTCAGCTTAAAAATCTGACTTGACTTACACTCAGAAGCCTCTCTTGATCCTTCTTTGTGGTCTTTCACTGAATGGGAAAGACTGATCTGAGGACGAGCTGTTCAAACCCAAATGAGTTGGAGGAGATTATCCACATTCATCAAGAGTACAGCAGAAGCCTCTAGAGCAGTGGTTCTCAATCTGGGGTCCCCGGATGTTTTTGGCCTACAACTCCCAGAAATCCCAGCCAGTTTATCAGCTGACAGGATTTCTGGGAGTTGAAGGCCAAGAACATTTGGGGACCTCAGGTTGAGAACCACTGCTCTAGAGGACTGAGGAGGAGACTTTTAGGGTCACTCCTCATGTTATCTATATATATAAAAGAGTGATGGCATCAGGGCAGCGGACAAAACAACAAAACTACAGGCCCCCCAACCTTGAAATTTGACAACACAACCCATCATCCACAGCTCTAGGTTGATACAACAAAAAGAAAAGAAAAATAAAGTCCTAATTAGAGGGAAAGGAATAATTGTTGTTATCCAATTGCTGCCAGTTAGAGGGCTAAGCTCCACCCACTTGGTCTCCTAGCAACCTACTCAGTCCAGGGGACAGGCAGAGTTAGGCCTCAGGCCTCTTCCACACTGCCTATAAGAAACAGATTATCTGATTTTAACTGGATTATATGGCAGTGTAGACTCAAGGCCCTTCCACACAGCTATATAACCCATTTAGAATCTTATATTATCTGCTTTGAACTGGATTATCTTGAGTCCACACTGCCAGATAATTCACTTCAGTGTGCATTTTATACAGCTGTGTAGAAGGGGTAGTTCTAGGCAGATAATATAAGATTACAAATATACAGTAGAGTCTCACTAATCCAACATAAACAGTGTCCTCTATCCTCACCACTTTCACAGTACACAAACAACCAAATGCATACTAAACATAAAGACAACCATACAACAGACATTCAATACCACCACTACCTCAACAATTTCTCACCGACATCACCAGACAACGCCACAGCAACGCGTGGCCGGGCACAGCTAATAAAAATATAAAGTTGTATCCAGAGTTCCTATAAGTAGAACTTTGATCTTGTTCAACAAAGAGGTGATTTTCCCCATTCCCCCTACTCCATACAGACACTCACATTAATACTGTGCATGAAATGTTTGCTCTGAATTATCAAAGGATCTTCTAGAATAACATGGGAAGAAGCTAGAGGGAAAATCAGGAAAAAAAATTACCTTCCTTATCACTGTTATGAACAGCTGCTCTCCACTGGGTAGTCAATAAATTTGCAACTCTTTTCCTTTCATAGAGGAGTCACTGTGGATCCAGCCTACTGTTGCTGTCTTACAGTCAGTTCCATAACTCAACACATGTAACATAAATGCAACTGGCTCCAAAGGAAAACTGGAAATTGCAGAAATTGTGGGGCATAACCTGTTATTTCTGATACCAGGCATTTCATGCATTTATATGAGCTAGGGAAAAGCCTCAAAGGAGTCAGCAGATCCTTTTTATCTGGCCCTCTCATTAGGCATTTTTCTATCTACCAAGCATGCTGTATATGTGTCTTCATATACTTCCTCTCTGTGAATAATCAACCTTTCATCTAAACAAGCCTCATAACCCCAGGAAATCTGAATAAAAAGACAGAACTCTATTATAATTTGGTTCAGAGATATTAAAGATAAAAGAGGAAAACCAGGATTATTGAGCCTGGCATCCCTGAAAGCAAGTGTATAGAAAGCTTATTCTAATAAATGAGCTAGGAATAGATTTGCTTACCTCTTGTCTTTTTCTTTCTTCTTGGCTGATTGTCTGGGATAAGCCATTTCTCTTCACCTGAAACAAATTGTGAACGATCAGTCTATTTCTGTTATTTCTGTTCTCTTTTTTGTAATCTGTAATTCATTAAGATTTTCACTGACCTGGTTGAAATCAGTGACAGCAATTTTTTCACAGACCCATGGTAAACAACAAAAATATTACAATACAACAAAATGCAACAACATCCCATAGTAAGTTCAAACATATCAATCTACAATGTGTGCGTGTATCTTCAATATATTAATGTATGTACATTATCTTAAAACCCATGGCCAAGATTCTGCATCATGAGCTTCAATATATAATGTTATGATGATGGAGCTACAGCACTGAGAACTGCATTGATGCACAATAGGGCCCCATTCAAGATGTCCCATTGTGCAATGGGGGTTCTGCCACGTGACAGGACACTATGCAAAATGGATTGTTGTGCAGCCCATGATGCAAAATCTTGGCCCACTGTCTTGGTCCAAAATCTTGGCCCACTCCAGCAATTACAGCACACTGGCTGTCCTGACAGGTACAAATAATGATGTGTTATTTAATGTGTCATTAAAATGTACATACTTGTTTTGGATCCTTCAATTCTCCTATTATTTGGACTCATATCAACTCACAATATCTCATTATAAACCAGATACAACTAAAAATAATTTAAAAGAGAATATGTAGATAACTGAAATAACAGATGCAGGAGGTGGGAAAGATAGTTCCCGTCCCATTGAAATTCCCCTACTGCAAATGCCGAAAGACTGCCTGTATATATAAAAAGGTTTCTGTCAGAAAAAGAATAGTAGCAAACAGGCCAGCTTTGTTCCTTTGAAAGGAAGTTCCACAATCTGGAAATAACCACCTTGTTCACTCCAAATGTGCCCAAGACAGTGGCTGAACCAAAATACAGGTCTCCCCAGAAGATCTTGAAACCCTGGCAGAATCACTGTCCTAGGCCTACTAGAGGAGCGTTTTTACTGTTACAACTCTTTGCCAAGTTTCAATGGTGGTCTGATATAGCCAAGCCTGATTCATACAGTGAATAAGAGTGCCATGATCTTTTCCCCAGAAGTACAACCAAAGTTGTTAAAAACTGCCCCACTTTTATACATTACAAAAGTTTACTAAAGAAGTATTGCTTAAAAATATGGGGCAGAGTGAAGAATACAATTCCCTCAACATAAGTCAAATTCTAACTTTTTGGTCCAATACAACTCCTACCAACACTGCCTCTACTTTGTCTAGAATATGTAATTTACAATATGTAAACATGCTCCACAATATTCTCATATTATTGGCTACTTCAAACTCCAAGCAACTATTCCAGATATTCACAGATTCATCATAGTTTAGAAGAAGACAAATAGATTTACAAAGTTACCTGCTTATTCGTGACACATGTCATCTATCAGTTCCATTACAATCCTTGGAAAAGGGTGGATAGCTGTGAGAGTGCTCTAAATATATTTGCTATTTCCAAGTAATAGATGATCTACTAAAGGTATTGTACTTGCCACTTCTGACGACATCCAGCTGATTCAATGGGCTATCACAAGTTGGTATTTCCAATTGGATTTAGGCCTAAATTTGCATAGACTGTATTTCACTGCTGAAGATTGTTCACTTTAAACAAAAGCTGCACATCTAAGACACTCAATTCTGTATGTCTGCTTTCCATTTTTCTACCCTTGACCTGTCTATCTTCATCATTTCTATAATTTAAAAAAGAATTATGCACTCTGAGTGTTTCCCTACTAGACTACATGTTCTAGACTAGAGTATCCTCCATTTTCCTATTATATCCTGAGATAAAATATTTACTTAGGGCTGGTAAGCAAATGCCAAAATGTTCTTGACTCTGTGCCAAGCGGAGCATTCAGTCAGCAGATTCCCCTTTTCTATCTAGGCTCAAAAACAAAATTACTACCTGTCTGTGCAAAAACAATCCCAAAATCAAAGTTCAGTCCAATGCATAAGCCAGCATGTGCTTAAATTGAGAGATAATTAATGCAAGATCAAAGATAAGAAAAACTTACAAACGCTTGCGTTTACCCTTTTTTGTTATGCAGTCAAAAGACACTAATTTGTTGAGATCTACACTTCTCCTTCATTGGAGCAATACTGCCTTGTTAGCCAGTTTCAGAATATTAGCACACACATGTCGTCACCATTTTATAACCTTTAAAGGAAAATGCTATATTATTAGAATGAAGTATTACTACAGAAAAGAACAATACCTTTTCTTGAAATGTGTTTGGACTGTCCTCCCAATAATGCTGTTCTCAGATTTGATATTGCCTTAAACACACACACACACACACACACACACACACACACTTTAATCTGACATCTTATCCTGGCTAAAAGACCACAAAAAGCCAAACTGGGAGGAGCTAAGCTTCCAAGTTCATTTCCAGAAATTTGCTCTCAGTTAACCTGAGAAATACTGATTTCAAAATGTACTGTATAATTAGGCCTACAAAGGATACTAACAGAGTTTCGGAATAAAACAAACTCTCTTTGTATCCCTCTACCTTATTACTACACACACCAGACAGGAAGAAAGTGACCTCCTATTCTTTTGCTAGCTAAACTGGACCAAAGTAACTATCTAAGAGCAGCCAAGTTAGGACACAAGTTCTCATGTTTCCATAGCCTGAGTATCTTACGTCAGCAGTTCGAATCTGGGGAGAGGGATGAGCTCCCATTCGTCAGCTCCAGCTTCCCATGCGGGGACATGAGAGAAGCCCCCCACAGGATGCTAAAACATCCTGGCGTCCCCTGGGCAACGTCCTTGCAGACGACCAATTCTCTCACACCAGAGGCGACTTGTGGTTTCTCAAGTTGCTCCTGACACACACACCAAAAAAAAACCCCACTCTGATCAGAGAGAAGAGGATAGTTCATTTTAAAAATAAAAGTTAAAGAACACTATTTATATTAACCCATGAATAAGTCAATCCAGTTTTTAGTGGGCCAATTTTTGACTAAATGTTCTAGACGTATACATGAGTATACACAAAAATTTACACAGCATTTAAACTGAGTTAGCGTTATAATATATGAGAACAGGATTGCAGCTTAAATCATAAACATGTGAATTTGAATTCTGTCTATTCTCACACTAATTTCAATTTCATACACAGTTTTCACTAGCCCAGCTGGTCTAATGAGGGCCTTCATACTCAATCTAGGTTTGTCTCATCATTATTTCCCCTTCATTTCCTTGTGTGCTTATAGCTCAAGTAATCTGTCACTTGCATATTATCCTCCCATTCCTGCATACTGAATGGGGAAAGCACAGCACTTAGGTCTCCAATAAAAGCCCCAGAACTGTAAACAATGAGTTCTTAATTGTATCACATCTCAGAGGGGCTTGGAATTGTTATCAAACAACTTTCTGGTTCTTTTTTATGGAGTCAATTAAGTAGGGATAAGCAAACAGCAAGATAAAAAATCTCACATAAAAGCAGCAGCAATGTAGAAAAACATAAAATTGTATTACAAGGAACATAACTACCTCACACACATTGTATCAAGGCTGTATATATCCTCAATATACTTTAAATATACAATTATATAGAATATAATTTAAAACATTAACACAAAAATATACAACTAAATACACAGCAATAAAAGACAACATCAGCAGCCAGACATCATTCAACAGCAGACCAACCTTGCCTCAAAAATATATAATCTGCATCCTGGTTTCCAAGGACCACAGTAATGGACTGAATTAAGTTTTGTTTGCCAGAGAGAGTCAGAATCTGGAAGCAACCAATAAGTAGAACCTATATGACACCCTATAGAACAGGCATGGGCAAACTAAGGCCCAGGGAACAGATATGTCCCCATGGGTGTTTACCTCAGGCCCTCCACATTTTCCCTGTCCTTTCAGAATAGGGACATGGTGGCCCGCCATGTCCTTATGCAGAAAGGACAGGGGAGGAAGCCATGCAGAAGCTGAGAGCTCTGAGTGCTCTCAAGCCACAGCATGTCTCACCCTCCTCCCAGCATAAGGACAGTGTGAGTGGCCCCATCCTTATGCCGAGAGGACAGCCTGAGGAAGGCACGCAATGGCTAAGAGTTTTCCAGAGTGCTCTTGGCTGTCATCTATCTCGTCCTCCTCCTGGCATAATGTCAAGAAGACAGCCCAAAGATGAGGGGCGGACTGGGAAGGAGGATCGGGGCAATTGCCGCATGTCTCATTTTCCTCCCGGCATAAGGAAGCAGCCCCATCCTTATGCCAGAGGACAACCTGAGGATGACTTGAGCCCTACTGCACCTCTTTCCAGCCCTGCCCTCTCACAGGCCCTCTCTCTCCTGGCCTGGCCATCTCAGTCAGGCCCACAATGCAGTCCCAAGGCAAAAAGCTTGTCCATATGCGCTATAGAAGACGTATCTAAAATATTGTACAGATAAGGATAAGGTCTTGGAAAGGTCTGACATGGTAGAATCCAATCCTTCAAGCAATTTAATTCAATTTGAAAGTGTTTATAGGTCACAATTACCACTCCAAACATTGCCTGTGTGCACACCATTCTTCCAGACTTCAGGAATACGTCAGATTCTAGTGGCAATTGAAATGCTATTACTAAACTACTTTACTTAGCAAGCAAAATTCAATCCACAAGCCATATATGGTGTTCAGCAAATCTCCTGGCTTTGATATTTGCCTTGCAATGCATAATTGCCTTTTAACTGAGCAAATTACATGGCTTTGTAGGTCACAACTGCATACCCAGCTCCAATGATATGATGTAATATATTTTCCACTGAGTAAGTTCATAATGATTCACAAAACTATATTCAAAGAAGCACATCTTTCATGTCCAGTTTTTCCAGACACTGTTAGATCCACACATTCAAATACGGCACACTACAATCTAGTCATATATTATAATTTTAAAATGTTCTTTCACCTGCAAGAATGGAAGAATCTATTTTTAAAGGATAATACAGAATTACAGCCAAGAGTTTAAATCATACATAAGCACCAGGCCACAAAACTCGGAAGTGCTTAATTAAATTACACTTGTAACCACAGCTGACTACAATACACAAATAAGAAAGAGGACTTTGACCCCTTGGAGCTTAGGGTATTTGCTCAACTATTTCTGAATCTGTGAAACTACATGGAAACTCATACCTGTATCAAATGTTAGACCCACATGTGTGTATTTGATTCAACCACAGCTCTAGCAATCCTGAAACTTCTGGTTATATGGGAAGTGGCTAATATATAGATTTCTCTGACAATTCTACCCTATGTAACAGTGTGGGAACCATCTACATGAAACTGGCATTGATAATGCTAAGATTGCAAATCAGATTAAATGTTAGTGCTTCAAAGCCATGCACATGATTTCTAACACCATGATTATCACCCTCTTTGAGCTTGAACAATGCTGCCCAGCCCTCTCCCACTCCAACACACAGCTCTGGAGGAGATAACAATGACCATGGCTCAGAACCAAAGTTCTGAGCTAAACAAAATGTGGGTAACTTTTTTTTACTGAAACAACCATAGATCAAATCATAGTTTCAGATAGACCTTGGAAAAGGTTCTTTTTTAGACCACAACTATCAGAATCCCCTAGTCATCTTCACTACCAGGACTAGTCTTTCTGGGAGGTAGACACCAACACCGAGCAACAGCATCAACAACAGCAGCAACAACCTCTTTCCCAACCTTTGGTTTCTTATTCTGTTTCATTCCATTAAGTCACAGTTAAAATTAAGCAGTTTCTCAGATGGGACTGGGAGCTCAAGTTGGGTCTCCCAGCTCCCTTTTGTAGCTTAGATTGGAGGGCAAGGAGGAATAGAGAATAGACAAAATGAGGTTCAAACAAGTTCTTTCATACTGGATTTAAACATAAATTAGCATTAAATTCAAGTTAGAACAGTGTCCAAAGAAGGCTTTAGAACAGTGGGCACAACAACGAATGCCACAACCCCTTAATACAGTTCTTCATGTTGTGGTGTCCCCCCCCCCCCCCACCCCAACCATAACATTATTTTTGTTGCTACTTCATAGCTGTAATTTTGCTACTGTTACGAATCATAATGTAAATATCCAATATGCAGGATGTATTTTCAATCACTGGACCTAACTTGGCACAAATACCCGATACATCCAAATTTGAATATTGGTGGTGTTGGGAGGGGGGGACTGATTTTGTCATTTGGGAGTTGTCGTTGCTGAGATTTATAGCTAACCTACAATCAAAGAGCACCCTGAACTCAGCCCATAATGGATCTGCACCAAACTTGGCACTGATACCTACATGGCCAACATTGAATACTGGTAGGATTAGGGGAGGGGGGCTGTTTTTGAATTCTTGGAGTTGGAGTTCACCAACACTCAGAGATAACTTTGTACCAAACTGGTGATGGAACTAATAAACTTGCCGCACATACCCAACATGCCAAACTCTGAATACTGGTGGGGTTTCAAGGGGACTGACCTCAGAGGTTGGGAGTTATAGTTCACCCACATTGACAGGATTTACTGTCTGTTTCCAAAAAGGAAGAGGACAGATTTTCAGCCTTCTCTGCCAAAGGGGTTCCTAAAACCATGAGAAATATGTGTTTTCTGATGATCTTTGGCAACCCTCCTGATATTCCCTTGTAACTCCCCCAGGGGTCCCAACCCCCAGGTTGAGAAATGCTGCTTTAGAAAAAAATCTTACTGTGAAATTAATAGGAACATCTGTTAAAATGAAGCAAAAAAAGAAGTTTGGTGTAGCCAAAACTCAAATTACAATTTTAGTTATTTATTGAAAAAATATAGAACAACTTCCAATTGAATTTTATATTGATTTACAATATAAAGATATGACAAAATATCTTCAGATAAAAAACCCTTCAATATTCAAGAAAGACTGGAAGAAAAGAAAATTCTAACATAGGGATTTCATGCTTAAATGCTAATCTATCACATTATATTTTACACAATGAACTAAATATGAAAACAACAAAAATTCTTATGTATATAAAAGAAGGATATGTAAAATTTTGACATGTTTCCACTTTAAAAAATACAAAAACCAAACCATTAAACAGAAGCACTCTGAAAACCATCAGGAAATATTAAAAAGACTTGATTTTTTTGTTTAAATAGATTTGAAGTACTCAGGTAATCAAGGTCCTCTTCAAAGCTGCCACTAGTCTCGGTTCAGATAATGAAGGCACATAGAGATGGGCCTTTGAATAAGATCTTAGCCAGCATATGGATGTGGGAGAAGGTATTCCATCAGGTACCTTAAAGTCCAACTCTCGGAGGTGGTACTCATCTCCATTTCTAAGCCAAAGAGCCAGTGTTGTCCATAGACACCTACAAGGTCATGTGGCCGGCATGACTGCATGGAGTGTGATTACCTTCCCACTGCTAGGTTGGCAGAAGCTGGGGCTAACAACGGGAGCTCGCCCCGCTCCCCAGATTCAAACCAACCTTTCAGTCAGCAAGTTCAGCAGCTCAGCAGTTTAACCCGCTGTGCCACCAGGGGCTCCATTCAGGTACCTTAGTCCTAAACAAAATAAGCCTTTAAAGGTAATAAACAAAACTAAATACATGTGTATGTTTCTCTCTCTCTCTCTCTTTCTCTCACACACACGGGGACCTCACCACCTCTCTAAGCACTTGATTTCATTGCTGAAATGCTCTCACTGTCAACAACTTCCTTCTAATGTTCAATTAAAATCTAGCCTCCTGTTACTGCAAACCACAAGACCTAGTTTTACCTTCTAGGACAGCAGAGAATAGGTCTGTCTCCTCTTTGTGGCAGCCCATGAGGTATTTAAAGACTATGATCATGCACCCCTCAATCTTCTCAACAAGCTCAAAATGTCCAGTTCCTTCAATCTCTTCTCATATATTTAGTTTTCTATACCTCTTATCATCCCCTGAACTTGCTCCAACTTGTCAATTATCTGTTTAAAATAAGACACCCACAACTGAACACAGTACTCTAGATTGGGCCTGACTGATACAAGTACAGAATATAGTGGGACTATTACTTTCCTTGACTTGGAAACTACACTTCCATTAATGCAGGCTAAGACAACATGAAGCAGCATAGTGTTAATAAAAATAGACGCTTTGCTTATCCTCCTCATTTTCATGGTGCATATTTTCATTAACTCTCTCCATATGGCTATTCTATTTAAAATGCTTCAAGGTCTCCCCTTCACTCCAATAAAACCCTGAAGGCAAATGGTTTTATAACTCCTAGCACAGTTAACTTGTATTAATTGTTTGCCTAGAAACTATGACTCAAAACAAAGTTAGGAATGCAGATCCGGAGCTGTACCTTTGTCAATTACAACTACTGAGTATTAACCACATGTACCTAACACCTCACTTTGAGAGGTAGTTTGAGGGCAATGGGTTGGCTGTAAAACCTCAAGTTGAAAAGGACACTGACAGATAAAGAGGCTTGCTTACAGGCAAGGCTGCATTCCAAATTAGATAT
The DNA here is from genome assembly GCF_035594765.1 of Anolis carolinensis. NCBI lineage: Eukaryota > Metazoa > Chordata > Lepidosauria > Squamata > Anolidae > Anolis > Anolis carolinensis. Next base: position 259,693,615 of record NC_085843.1, on the reverse strand, counting down.
GGGCTTTGTAACGCCATGACACTTACCGCAGACAACTGACTCCATGTTGATCTCAAAGGTTTATATTGAATAACTATTTTTTCATTTGACTTGTGTTCTTTTGATTCCAACTCTTCATCAGAATCTATATCAAGAGCTTTTTCTTTGTAGTTCTGATATAACACAGCATTTTCTGGAGAGAAAAAAACACAAAAGAAAATTGGTTTGAAAAGAGTTTCTAAATAACATAATTATGCATCTCAAACTCTGAAGACAAAGACAGAGTTTTGTTCAAGACAGACAATGGGCTAGCATACTACACATTACAGCAACAATAGATCACTGTACCACCACCAAAAAAAAGAGAGAGATGCCTTCCATCTGAATTCAATAATAGCTAGTGTTCTTTGTTAAGAGAGAATCAAAATTAGTTTTATTCTCTCTCAGCTTCTGCTTGAATGAATGCAGAGTATTTGGGTGAACATTCAATTTAACTAGTTAGTATGAAAGCTTATGTGGTGTCCCAGCAAGCAGTGAATTAAACTTCTTCAGATGTTCAGTTTTCATTTTGACCATGACAAGTTTCTAAACCGTATGCTTGCAAAATTAGGGTTGCATATCTGTGGGCAGTGCCTGGTAAATCTCTCTTCTTCCCCAATGGATACATGACACATGTTATATTACACAAGGGAATACATTTTATTTCCCTGAGTTGCATAATTTGCACTACTATATTCAGCTTTCCTTGCCTTTTTAAATATAGTGAGTACAAACAGTCTTACTTTTAAAAAGGTGATCCAGAAACTAGATAATCTCTTAGTGACAAGCTGCAAAGCCACAACAGTGCTATAGATTAAAATTGCTGCAAAGGCAAGCTACTGCAGGTTTAAGCTCCAAACATCTAAAATTTCCACCAGAAAATCCAACTTCAGAAGACATATACCCCAACTTCAGCAGCCATAGAACTCCTTGTTCTGGCACTGGAATAAAGTATTCAGCAAAATTTGGATTGAATCCTCAACATGTCTTATTCTGCCTTTCCATAAGATTGTGTGCAAGGTAATTTATAACACATAAGAAATAGTCAAGAAAATGATACTTTGAAACACTGAAACAAACTTAAAAAATATCATAGCCAAAAGCTCACTGATCTGTTGGAAAATTAAGATTTCATTAAATAACAATTATGTGTTAATTTTATATATACTTCCCCAAATCAAGAATGTAATGATAGCTTCTTATATTACAAAAGTCAGCTCTGCTTACAAGGAACTCTTATGGCAAATGCCTGTTGTGGTTTTAGATCCTGACCATGAATATACTGTTCCTCTCATGGAAATAAACCTTTGTAATGGTCATGGCAAAACAAGCATTAAGAAAATTAACCAAGACTATGTTTTGATTCCAGATTCTGCCTGCAAAATGACTCAATATGGAAAATGTCTTCCCAGCATGCTTCATGTTGCCATCACTCACTTATCACATACAAGGAGCAAATACATTTTTGCTGCTTGTCACTTCAGCTTCAACCTGTTTACTGTGTCACCAGAATACAAGCAGTGCTCTGACTTTTCCCTGCAACAATTCAGACAAAGAATTCAGAATTTCAGGTTTCTTTGGTTTGTTGCAAGGGAAACACCAGCAGCTGTATTTGTGTTTGGGGAAGAGGGGAGAATCCCAAAACAATGGAGCAAATCTTTGTGGTTTCATTAGTTTCTTCTTCTGCAAACACTAGTATGCTGCTCATAATTGACAAGCCAGGTTTTACATGGCTTGTCATGTTGTGTAACCCTGCTAATACATACCTACAACAGAGAGGAGTTCAGAAGATACCACAGAGAGAACGTTGGTATATGACATAAAAGCTAAAATGTTAAAATAAAATAAAAAGGGGGCTGCTCTTTACTTCAGCATGAACACAAATCAGCCATAAAATGTTAAAATAAAACCTCGACTAGTAAGATTGAACTGTGTTTTCCATTTTGCAATCCTGCATGCATTTAGTTATAAGAAAGATCTAACAAGTTTTGCAGGAACTTATTCCAAGGTATTTGCATTGGATCATTATGCTTCTGCTTTATTGATTTTCTTTGCCAATTGGGAACAAAATCTGAACACTATCTGCTCACTAGGCACTCAGTCATTCCTCTTAAGATTCTTATGTCAGAGCTCAGCCCTTTACAGCCTGAATTGAAAGAGTCTATAAACTGTAGGAAAATATGTGTCATATGTAAATATGTAATGCTATAACAGCACGTGGTAGGACGACTCTGCCAAACAACCACCTTTCTGGGAAACCAATAAGAAGCTAACAAGTATACACACTATGCCAGGTCAGTATGTACATCATAGCTACAAGAATATGATGTAGTTTCAGAGGTAAAGAAATGAAGCTTTTAAGAAAAAAACTAGATCAACACTGACATTAAGAACCAAAGAGGATAAAATCTTGATAAATTTATAAGTGTAGTGAAGCAAATGCAGCAAAGTCCAAGGAAGTTTTTTTTTAATGCTGTTGAAAAAGAAACAAAAGGCCTCATAAAATGTTTGGGTGGGGCAATCTAGTTAGTAAATAATAAATAAACTATTGCTTGGAAAATTTATCATCAAAGGAGTATGGAAAAGCTTGAAATATTGTGATGACAAACATGCCTTTTTGATGGACTTGAGAGCTGATCCAAAACAAAGCAGATGCAAATTGGGGAAGGGTAAGAGGAGTGAATGGAGAGATAACCCACTATAGACAAGACTGATAACTCCAACAGACATGAGAGAACCAAATAGCTACACTACTTGTCAAGAGAAATGGTAGCAAGAAACAAAGAAACACCAACTCACTCTATATTGGTGAAATCATTTACTGTATTTTGAAAACAGTGTTTTTAAAGTCATAGTCTTCTTAAACAAAGGCACAGGGAACCTGTAATCCTTCAATTGCTGCTAGACTAAACTCAGTATGCTTCACCACTGGCTATGATAATTACAACTGGTCAGTCGATAAATTCTGGAAACTATAGTTCTCCCAAATTGGTTCCCTAACCTCTGCCTAAATGTAAAAAAAACCCTGAAATTTTCATTTTATAAAATCCCATATATTTTATAATTTTTAGAAGTTCAGCCATCTCCAACCCTAACAGAATAGAAGACTGTTTGCACCTCAGTAAATACACACAAAGAAATCTGTTTAGTTACGCCTTAGTACAAAACTTTGTTTGCAAAATACACCTTATTTGTTTCCTTCTGTGCATTCTGCATCAAATTATCCAAAAGCCCTAAACAAACAACATTCTTACCTTCTCCATCAAAGGTCCCTTGTCCTTTCAGCATTTTCTTCTAAGATGAAGAGAAAGGATGGTGAATATATGTAGCAAGTAGCATAAGCAAAAGAAATGCTACAAACAAATGTGAATAAATATTTTGTCATTAGCAAGACATACTTGCAACCTCTGCCACAAAGTATTTATAACTCTGGAAAAGTTGAAAGCACTTCAGAGCCCACCAAAACCACCACAAAAAGATACACACATGGACTTGCTGCCTCCATCAAAATAACTGGACTAGAAACCAGCAAACAGAGGAGTTCCACATGCATATCAGGTTGCATCACATGGTACATTTGGGTTGTGAATAATTTTTACTTCTGAATAGAACAAATTCTTTTAAAGGAAGCAGACAAGTGGTTCATTTTTGTAGAGTTTAATAAATATGCAAGTGATTTCATTAATTCATAATTATTTCTAAAAGTCCATAGCTTTTGTATAAAACAGACATGCTTTGGTTTTCCATTCCATAAAATACCATTTGTTTTAAAACTGTGTACTGAGAACTCCTTCACAAAGGAAATTTTATTTAAATGGATGTACAGTAGCATAACAAACAAGCCATGAAAAACCACACAAGAACTAACTTAACTACATCGACATGTGTTTGAGTACAGCAACAATAATTATGGTTAGTCCTGGTGAGTTCTGGAGTGCTTCACTATACAATTTTAAGACATCCTGTAGATTTTTTACCTAAATATGTTATTAAAAGTATACCTAGCTTTGAGAGTGAGATCTACTGTTGTGCAGCGGTTTGAGCACTGGACTAGAACTCTGAAATTGCTGTATGACCTCAGGGCATTTACAACAATGTAGTGACCCTATCACAGTGTTTTCTTGGTAAGTTTTTTCAGACTGAGTTTGCCATTCTTCCCTCAGAGGCTAAGAGAGTGTAGGTCACCCAGTGGATTTTCATGGCTGTTTGGGCATTCAGACATTGGTCTCCAAAGTTGTAACCCAACACTCAAACCACTACAGCAAAATGACTCTGAAGACCAGGTTCAAATTCCCAATCAGCCATGGAAACCCACTAGGTGACTTTGGGAAGTCAGAATCTTTCAGTGTCCTTCTACATTGACAATTAGTGTGGGCCCAATCACTCTAAAATTAAATTGGACATTAATATAAAAAACCTACTTTTAGCAGACAACACCAAAAAAAATCATGTTTCTGTATCTCAACTATACAAATATGTTTACTTGGACTTTCCTTACTAAGTTTATTGAGAATGCAGTTAGATGCAAAAGGAACGTTTAGGTTTGGTAGAGATGTTTTCTTCACAACAAACAGCTTAGTTTGTGGGTTTGAAATGTCTTTGGAAACAACCACATGCAATAAGAGATAATATAAATAGGACTATACTAATAATTATGTAAATGCAATGGTGTTAAGGAACATATAAGAAACTAGAAGCAAATTCTTCTGTGCCACATTTGAACATGTCTATACGCAACTGAAAGGCCAAGGAAGTTTATCTGTGCATATCTATACTCCGAAATTAGGAATTCCAAATATCCTTATCAGAACACAGTACAGCAATTGATATATATTATTAACAAAAGGTTCATGCAACGTGAATCTTTCTAATTACTATACAAGAACAGACGGTACCTCATCCCACTTCTCATGTTTGCAGTACAGAACACACAGCCCACTGGTATTGTGTTGATTCTAGAAAGATCCTCCAGAGTTCAGTATAACTCCCATGAAACCTCAGTCCATGGATAAATGAAGCCACAGTCCCTTGGGTCTAGAGATGCACTATATGCCCATGGATTTATAGACCTGGCTCAAAGCTGATAGTTCACAGTGAGCAATAACTCAACCAATGTTATAATGATAATACTTTCACAAAGGTCTAGAAAGAGCTTCTTTAGACATTGTATTCCAATGTCTAAAGAACTTGATCAAAGACACAAGAAAGCCAGGTTCTTGTCTTCATGCCAGGACATATTCACACTTTATGCAGTAGTCATATGTTCCATGTAAAGTACTGTTCATCATAGAACATATAATGTGCAAAGAGGAGATGTGCATTTCAAGTTCCTGAGTGTTCGCAGGGAACTGTTTTCAGTATAAATGAAGACAAATATGCTATAGAATTAAAGGTTTTATTGACTCATTCACCATGACAAGACACCTGACAAATCTCAGCACACAAGACCCAGGAGCAGAAAAGAAGAAAAAAGACCCCATATCCTCTTCAGCCTCAATATTGAGCAGAATCAAGTATGCTTGGAATTTGCCTTGATTCTGCTCTCCCACAGATACAAGAGACAGAGCAAGCCAACACATACTGTATTTCCTTTCCAGATCCAAGGTAGAGACAAGAGAAGATGCACGGCTTGCCTTTGCACCCAACAGGAGTTTTGAACACCTACAAACAAAAAATCAAAACAAGCTTCTGTTCCTCCCCCATCCCCAGTTTTCTACTGAGCAGAACTTCCCTTTCCCTCCTCAGCTTTGAGCACAGAGATGGAAAGAACTCTACTAATTTTTCTTGGCCTTATGAGTTTCAAAGACAGATTTTCGGAAGAAAATCTTAGGAAAAAGAAGTTGGTCACTGAAATCAGCTAAAAATGTGACTGTGTGTGTTCAACAACTGCCTGCATTGCTTCTTAATTTGAATGGGAGATGTCTATATGAAATGAAAAGTATAACATATTGCTCTTTAATAAAGCTTTCAAATAGACTTTTGTCACATGGCAGCAAAGATTCCTTTTTGGAGATATTTTCAGTACAAGCTCCTTGGGTCAACAGTTAATAATAATGAGGATATTTCACCTTTAAGCAACCTGTACTTAGATAAACTTTTCTCAGCTTGGGAAAGATATGCATGACTGGTTGGACTACAATTGGTATTATCCCTGCCCAGCATATTAAAACAGACGTTGTAATCCAACATCTCAGGAGATCATTTAGTCAACCTTTAGCACATTATGTATATGTTGGATAGGAAAGTATATTGTAGAGGGGAAAAGGAGCACTCTTTTATTTTCTATTGGTATCAAACCAGCAAGTTTTTGAAAATGGGCACACAACCAAACAGAGTCCTCTTTGTGGAGAACATATTTCTCTCTCCTTCAGCCCCACAAACTACCAATTTTCTTTTATACTGGAGTGTTGTGTGGCTTCCAGGCTGTATAGCCATGTTCCTGCAGCATTTTCTCCTTACATTTCGCCTGCATCTGTGGCTGACATCTTTTCTATGTGCCATAATCCCACCTATGAAATGTGCATTTCCCACTGCAACATAGATCTAAGCCATTCATTATCAATGTGTGGAGAGAATGATTTTTTCATCCAGAGTGGCACTTGGCTTCTCCCTTTTTCGCTTCTCTGATGTTAACTGTACTGGATTTCTTCCACTGCACCCATGAGCTAGTGTAATTCAGGAAGAGGCTTCCCCCTACACTTGTTCCAACCATCACTGCCCTATCATTAGCTGAATTACAATGCTGACAAATCAGAAAGATGAATCTTGTCAGCTACTCTGTCTCAATACATCTTTTCATTATTCCAGAAAGCATTTAGTACAGCAGGAATAATACAGATTACAGTGTGAACGAGCTCAGTAGGTGGTTTATGGCAAAGTACTATCTGTAACTGTTTAAGAGGGATGTTCTGAAACTACTCTGAATCTCTTGTAAGGTGAATGGATTACAAATACACCATAAAAATCATGTTTTTTAAATAAAAAGCCCAATTGCAAATCATTAATAAAATAAATTGAATGAATGTACATACCTTTATTCTTCCTAAACTGGAGAATCTCTCCTTGTCCTCCAGGACTGCCTTCAGTGCTGGTTGAGACATCCTGTTTTTAATCTTAACATTGGCAGTGCTGTCAAAATCAACACCACTCACAACAGCACGGCGATATGAAGTGGACCGCAAACTTCGTCTTAGTATTCCTGGGCTTTCCCTGTCACCATCTGTTGCTTCGTCTCCACCACCTACCAAAGGCATGCCATGAGTCTCTACCATGCTACGAACCTTCAGAACTCTTCTGTTTGGTTCTACATTTTGACTGTTGGCTTTGTTGGTTATTTTTATTTCAGAAGCTAAACTCTTAGGGATGATCTGCTGCTTTCCCACTTTTAAGGCAACAGGACTATTTGTGCTCAGCACCACAGGTGGTGTTTCTGTAATCTCATTCTGATTTGATGGTAGTCTTTGGAGAGGCAGATGCTGTTGCTCCAAAGAAGCAGATAGGCTGGCAGATGTCTGCTCTGAGTTTTTAGAAAGTTGGCTGGGTTGTAACACAAACGCAGCAGTTGTGTTGTTATTTGGTGAATGCATGACTTCTGTAAGTGATGATCCAAGACCTGATATGCAAGCAGTTTGATCCTGCTCAGGAATCTGTCCAGTCTGATTGGAAACTCTTCCTCGGTTAACCAGCTTACTGCCTACTGAACCATTGGCTGTAAAATTTATAGACTTGTTTGGAACCATTTTCAAGGTTTGAGGAGACTGTTCAGAAAGCCTTGGGGAGACAGCTTTACACTCTGAAAATTGAACCTTGCCATTTGGCACAGAGTCAAAACTGCAGCCAAAGCGTAGAGGATTTCTTTGAATGGATTTGATGTCTGGAGAAGTAATTGTTTCTGCACGCTGAGTTAAAGTAAATGTGTCTCTGTCTTCTACAGGAAAATCAGTGAAGAGGACCCCGGTGGAACTCTGGTAGGATTGGGGCCTAGGCTTGTTCTTTGCATGCAAATGGAGTTGGTGAGCAGATCTTCTCCTCCACAATGGTGCAATGTTATTATTGGAAAAATCCACTTCATTTTGTCCATCCATTCCAATAGGTAAAGTCAACTGGACATCAGGAGTGTAATCAGTCCTTTTAAACAAGAAAAGAACAAGTGAGACACAAACCAAGAGATCCTTTATATTCAAAATGTCCTGCCCTGCACTAAAATCAAGGGATTAAGTAGGGGAAGGCTTAATCCTGGACCATACATGTTAAAATACTTTTAACATGTATTTTACAGAAATACATTTTAATGTGTAGCTTTTATAGAAATACATTTTAATGTGTGTATTTGTAGTATTTTTACAATGTTTATGTATTTTAATTGTTCTGTGGCATCCCTTGAGCCTTGTGGAGAGGCAAATAAAATCATCATCATCATCATCATCTGAGGGGTCGGAGCCCCCGGTGGTGCAACGGATTAAATTATTGTGCCAGCAGGACTGTTGACCAAAAGGTTGGTGGTTAGAATCTGGGGAGAGCGGGTGAGTCCCTCTGTCAGCTCCAGTTCCCCATGCAGGGACATGAGAAAAGCCTCCCACAGGATGGTAAAACATCCAGGCGGTCCCTGGGCAATGTCCTTGCAGATGGCCAATTCTCTCACACCAGAAATGACTTGCGGTTTCTCAAGTTGCTCCTGACACAAAAAAACTCTGAGGGGTCCAAAGATCTGACTCCAAAGCGCCTTCAGAATGCATTCATTTGGAGCCTATCACTGGCAGGAACACTGCTGATAGTAAATTTATTAAACTATTAATTTATTAAACTAATCAAGACCTTTAGAGCAGACATGTGTGTTTCATCAGAAGAGCTCCTGTCTCTCTTCTATCATATTCTAATTCCGTATAGTCAGCAGATCTGGCGATGGCTGCTACATTACAGTATCCATAGAAAGGCAATGTAAAACTAGCATGTTTTATTTGGAAGAATGTGGATTTTTGTTATCCCCCCCCCCCCCCCACATTAACTGTTGAACAACAAAGCAGGGGAAAGGGAATTGTTTTTAAAAATGGGCTACTAACAGAGCAAGAATGTTTGCCAAAAATAATTGTGCATAAATGGTTGTTGGCACAGTGGGTTTTCAGTAAAGAAATAAAGCAGGTGAAGCAGTAATTTTTATTGGCTCAAGTTCTATTTGTGAAAAAGCATAGAATGCACAATGTTGCTTTAATTGGCATAGAAAGATTCCTTTAGCTTTCCTACAGCAATGAATTCACCAGAAATATATATTTTATGAATTCTAGAAACCAGAGTGAAATTATACTAACGATACAACTTACTATAACCCCTTTCCTCTTTAATGCATCATTGGAAAGGGGTCCACCTAATTTAAAAAATTGAACTTGGGCCCATGGTGGGGGGGAAAAGAAACCAAAGTGGTTCCAGCATTCAGTATCTCTGCCACCAACCACACTTCCAGCATTTTAAAATTAAACTTTCCTCATGGTGAATCCAGTATGATGCAGTGTGATGATACTGGGAACACAAATGTGGACATAACATTAGAAAATTGGATTGTTGTCTAGAAACACACTCTCAGGCGAAGCTTGTAGCCAATGCAACTTTTTAAAAAACTGAACACTGTTCCTTATCACATATAATTCTTTTCCAAACTCCTCTCCATTTCAAAACAAAGATGTCCACATGCTACAAGAACAGTGTTAAAAGAGCACAACATCAGTATCTTCAATTTTGAGCAGAAAAGGAGCTTCAACCATTTTCTATCAACTTACCTATGAGGAAACACTAACAAACCAGAAGTCAAAGCACCAGAGTTCAAGGATATCAACCTCTGAGCAAGTCTAGGATGCGGAACAATGGTTTTAAAATACAGGAAAGTAGATTTCACCTGAAAATTAGGAAGAACTTCCTAACTGTGAGAGCTGTTTGGCAGTGGAACTCTCTGCCCGAGTGTGGTAGAGACTCCTCCTTTGGAGGCTTTTAAGCAGAGGCTGGATGGCCATCTGCCAGGAGTGCTTTGAATGTGATTTCCTGCTTCTTGGTAGAGGGTTGGACTGGATGGTCCATGAGGTCTCTTCCAACTCTATGATTCTATGAAATCACCAATGAAAGACCACCAATGAATACTATGGGCTATATCCCAGAGGAAAGAACTGCCCCAATCCTCTCTTGAATATTGTTTGCCTAAGAAAACCCCACGAAATGCATCGGGTTGCTGTAAGTTGAAGATCAGTGGTTCTCAACCTGTTGGTGGCCTGGCTGGGATTTCAGGGACCTGTAGGCCAAAACACCTGGGGACCTACAGGTTGAGAACCACTGGTGTAGAGAACTGCTCACTGGATCCTGTGCAAGGTCATCCAGCATACTTTATGGTACAAAGTCTATACAGCAAAGTTTTGCATTACGTAAAGGACTACGAGATTTATTACAGCATCTGGTCATGCACTGCAATAAAGTGAGTTATATCCCATTTCATTAAATGACACCTTCACACTTTGACCAAAGTTTCCTTAAGCATAATCCCTTCAAATGATATGACCACAACAGCCAGCATTTTGGATTACTTTCTGTCCTACTGGGGGGGGGGTATGTCCAAGAATAAGCTCTCTTTAATGTGAGAAGCATGCGCACAATCTCAGTGTTACGAGCAGGCATGGGCAAACTTCGTCCCTCCCTCCAGGTGTTTTGGACTTCAACTCCCACAATTCCTAACAGCCTACCGGCTGGTTACTAAGCTATCCTGAGTAAGACCTTACAGCAGCCTCTTCAAGGAAGAGTATGTTTTAGTCCCTTGTCACATTTTAAGTCCTTTAACCGGATTGTGACTGCTTCTTTTACACCAGAGTCCTTTTCCGCGTTGTCCCCCCTTCCAGGGTCATTGTGGGGTTATGAGCTGAAGCCTTGGAGATGAAATAGGTCACCCCATACTTTTCTGAAAGGGGGAAATGCCCCTTTCATCTCGAGTCCTCCTCTTGGCCGCATAGCAATTCCCATGCTGTTGTTGAAGGCTTTCATGGCCAGGATCACAGGATTGTTGTATGTTTTCCAGGGTGTATGGCCATGTTCTAGAAGTATTCTCTCCTGACATTTTGACCCCATCTATGGCAGGCATCCTCAGAGGTTGTGAGGTGTGGAGAAACTAAGCAAGGAAGGTTTATATATATACCTGTGGAAAGTCCAGGGTGAGAGAAGAACTCTTTGTCAGTTTATTTAATTTATTTATTACATCACTTCTACCCCGCCCTTTTCACCCATCAGGGGACTCAGGGCGGCTTACAATATAAGCATATATATATATATATATATATATATATATATAAATCCATCAAGATTAAAAATTACAATAAAATTAAGAATATACATTAAAATATACATAATTATACATTTAAATATACATTTAAGGCGCCTTCCATGTCCAGGTGGGGTCTGTCAGTAGGTCAGTTGAAGGCCAGTGTGAATGTTGTAGTTAATCACCTTAATTAGCATTGAAAAGCTTCATCTCAAGGCTTTTCCTGCCTGGGGGCATCCTCTGTTCAGAGTCACTAGCTGCCTCTGGAACTCCTCTGTTTTCATAGTGCTGCTTCTTATTTACTGTTCTGATTTTTGAGTTTTTTTTAATACTGGTAGCCAGATTTTGTTCATTTTCATGGTTTCCTCCTTTCTGTTGAGTTCCAGGGGCAGCTAATGACTCTGAACAAAGGATGCCCCCAGGCAGGAAAAGCCTTGAGATGAAGCTTTTCAATGCTAATTAAGGTGATTAACTACAACATTCACACTGGCCTTCAACTGACAAAGAGTTCTTCTCTCACCCTGGACTTTCCACAGACACACACACACACACACACACACACACACACACACACATATATATATATATATATATATATATATACCTTCCTTGTTTAGTTTCTCCATACCTCACAACCTCTGAGGATGCCTGCCATAGATGCGGGCGAAACGTCAGGAGAGAATACTTCTGGAACATGGCCATACAGCCCGGAAAACATACAATAATCCCACAATTCCCACGCTGTTTCCCAACCGCATCCCAAGTTTTCCCTGTGCCTCCCTCCTCAGACCTTGAGTTTTCCTCCGGCGGAGAAAGTGTTTGGAGGGGAGAGAAAGGACTTTCGCGGCAATTCTTTCCCCCTTCGGCGCTGGCTCTGATGAGCTGGAAGAAAACTTTCCAACAGAGAAGGGGGAAGAGAGGGCAAGGCGGGCACATCCAACTTGGGGAGACCAGACCTCCTTCCGAAACACGCCCGAACTCACCTCATTTCAAGCTGCACGCTCGCTCCACTCCGGGAGGAGTCAGGAGGAGTGGGGAACCTCCCCCCAATGTTGCCCAAAGCTCCCGCTCTCCCTCCTCGCCAAGCCTTGGTCTTCGGGGAGGAGGGCGTCGCAGTGGCCTCCCGTCCTCCCCGAGGCGCCTTTTGCTCGGGACGCGCCGGCCGGCCGCTCCGCTCCCTCTCCGTCTGGGGCCGGCCTGCCTCCCTCCCTCCCGGTCCCCAAACCCCGCCTTCCCAGCCCGGCAGGCCAAGCCCCGCCCCGGAGTCCTGCCCAGCGGGCCCGGGGAGAAGGGGCGAGGCCTGGACCCCTCGACTCCGCGGCGGGGGACGAGGAATTCCCAGGACTTCGCTATGGAAGTAATACAGCTTGACACCACTTTAACTTCCATGGCTGCCTTCTCCGGAGTCGGACTTTGGTGAGGCAACAGCACGCTTTAGCAGACCAGGCATGGGCCAGCTTCGTCCCTCCCTCCAGGTGTTTTGGACTTCAACTCCCACCATTCCTAACAGCCGGTAGGGTGTTAGGAATGGTGGGAGTTGAAGTCCAAAACACCTGGAGGGAGGGACGAAGTTGGCCCATGCCTGCTGCAGACCTTGTGAGACAACAAGCAGCCATAGCAGAACACTTCATGAACCAACTGGACACAGCATATTATTTGAGGACACAGAAATGCTGGACCACTCTCAAAATAATAATAATAAAACTAATAATAATAATAATAATAATAATAATAAAACTACCACCTCCCTGCAGCAAAGAACTGGTGGGATCACAAACCTGCAAAAGTATTGGAAAATGAGCGCGCAAAAATACTGTGGGACTTCCGAATCCAGACTGACAAAGTTCTGGAACACAACACACCAGACATCACAGTTGTGGAAAGGAAAAAAGTTTGGATCATTGATGTTGCCATCCCAGGTGACAGTCGCATTGACGAAAAACAACAGGAAAAACTCAGCTGCTATCAGGACCTCAAGATTGAACTTCGAAGACTCTGGCAGAAACCAGTGCAGTTGGTCCCGGTGGTGATGGGCACACTGGGTGCTGTGCCAAAAGATCTCGGCCGGCATTTGGAAACAATAGACATTGACAAAATTACAATCTGCCAACTGCAAAAGGCCACCCTACTGGGATCTGCACACATCATCCGAAAATACATCACACAGTCCTAGACACTTGGGAAGTGTTCAACTTGTGATTTTGTGATATGAAATCCAGCTTATCTATCTTGTTTGCTGTGTCCTAATAAAATAATAAAACTTTATTTATACCCCGCCACCATCTCCCCATGGGGACTCGGGGCGGCTCACAATGTTACAAAAGTAACAGCACAAATACATTAACAATATACACAGTTTAAAACACAAGAAGATAATAAAACAGAAATTAAAACAAAGGTTTATACAACAGTAATGATATCAAACAACCACCAATGCAATTCAGGCAACTTCAAAGCTGGGGGGGTCTATAGCTGCAATATAAGATAAAATCATTAGATTAAAATAACCCGATGAAAGGAACCTAATAACAACCACCCTGTCGGGCTACACAGAGAAGCCAATGAAATTTTGTGGACAATTTCAACAGAAAGGAGGAAACCATGAAAATGAACAAAATCTGGCAACCAGTACAGTTCCCTCACTTATCGCAGGGGTTACGTTCCAGAACCACCCGCAATAAGTGAAAATCCACAAAGTAGGGACACTATGTTTGTGTTGTTTACAATCTCACTTGCATGTAGCATCTCTGTCCCCTCCTCGCCTCTCAAGCACTCGCATGCCTTGTGAGGCAAAAACAAAGCTGCTTCAGCCTCCTTTTCTCTCCCTTCGGCTTCTCCTTCCTTCCTTAGGCTTCTCCTTAGGAAGGAAGTAGAAAGAGGGATTTATAATATTATTTTATGATTTATATTATATTTTAGTGTTTATTAAAAAATGTGAACAGCAAATCCATGAAAAGTGAACCGCAAAGTAGCGAGGAAACACTATTTAAAAATTATAAAATAAGTAAATAAAAAATACTCAGAAAACAAATTCCAGACAGGGCCAGCTAACACCTCCCAACAAAGGATTCCCCAAGTAAGAATCAGCCAGACCTTGAAGCTGCAAGGATTTTCAATGCTAATCAAGGTGATTAATTGCAACAGTCACACTTGCCTCCAACAGACAAGAATTCTTTCTCCCACCCTGGACCTTCCACAGATATATAAACCCCACTTGCCTAGTTTGCAACCGACCTAACAACCTCTGAGGACAAGGGATATATTTTCCTCTGAAATACACCCACTGCACCTGGTATTCATTGGGGGTCTCCCATCCAAGTATTAACTTAGTTTTGAAGCTCAAATACCACGAATATTGAGAAAGACATTGACCCCCCCCCCCCCAGTTTTATGATTCTCAACTGTAACGCCACCAAGATTGGTGCTACACAGTGCATTAATGCAAGGTGTCACCCTCCTAGACGGCGGGGTGTGCACCCGTCAATTAAAAATAAAATATAGCCCCTGCTCGTTGCTAACCTAGCAACCCGAAAGATAGTTGCATCTATCAAGTAGAAAATAAGGTACCACTTATAAAAGTGGGGAGGCAACTTTAACTAATTTACAACGTTGGAATGAGGAAGTGCCATCAGAGTGGATGATGAAGCAGCTGCTCCCCCCTGTGGCCAGAATCGAACATCCCCTCAGGAGAAAGTTAAATTGCCTCTGCTTCTGTCTGTCTGTCTCTGTCTCTGTCCGATATGTTTATGGTCATTGAATGTTTGCCCTGTATGTAATGAGATCCGCCCTGAGTCCCCTTCGGGGTGAGAAGGGCGGAATATAAATACTGTAAATAAATAAATAAATGGACCTCCTCCTGAACCTTTTTGTGTGTACCTTCAAGCCACCTGTTGAGTTTTGGTGATCACATGAATTTCATATCACAGATACTCAGAGGTGGTCTAAAATACAGCAGCTGGTCTTCATTGGGTGTCTCCCATTCAAGTACTAACCAGGCTGGCCCTACTTAGCTTCCAAGTTTGGATGGGATCCTGTGCCTTTAGAGTACTGTACCAAACCAGAATATTGTAGCTAAGATATCAGGACATTCAGGAAAATCAGTGACTGTAAAAAATAAATAGCAGCAACAAAACAACAATATGCCTGTGGTGCTCCCAGATGAAACCACATAATTTGAAGTTTTGTTGTCACTGGGTGATAATAACAGGCCTGACTGGAGCATGTGCCCATTAGAGAGTTCAAAGGGTTAATTAGTACACAGTCTTCACATATACCTATAAGGTATGCAGTACAGGTAAGGTGGACTTATGAAACTACAAGCATATTTCTTACATAAACAAGTAAATTTCTACTGAAATACCACACACAAATGTTATAAGTCATTTTGGTGTCACTCCCATGGCATCGCACAGTGAAGTTCGAACCCTACACATCTAATCTGGGTTTTTGCCAGATGTAATTTAGCCGGGAAGGGACCTGCCGCTGCCTCATACCTAGAACTAAGGCTCTGTAAAGGGAATAAAATATGAAGGAGTTCCAACAGCCATAGGAAACTCAAGAAGGGGGTCTTTACTTTGTGATGGCCAGGACTAATTGTTGATCTTGCTCTTCCTTCTTTCACAGGCCTTAAGACTTAACAATGCATTCTGAAGCATCAGGAGTCCTTGAACTAAAAAGTCCCTAAAAACTAGATGAATAGCACTTGAGGCTTGGGCCTCAAGATATGCATCTCACACATATCTGGAGTGGGACTTTGCAGATCTAGGTTCAAGTTCTCACTCAGTCATAAAACTCACTGAGTAACCTTTGGATGGCCTTTCAGCCTCATATTTTGCAGACTGGTTGTTAAGAGGATAAAATGGGAGCATGAGAATAGAGTCATGCATTAACTTGAGCTTACTGGAAAATAATAATAATAATAATAATAATAATAATAATAATAATAATAATAATAATAATAATAATAATTTATATACCTCCCTATCTCCTCAAGAGGACTCAGGGCAGTTTCCAACATAGCAAAACATTCCATTGCTGAATAGAAACCGTACAACAATTTAAACATAGTAAAAAAAATAATTAACATAAAACAAGAACATACAATTCAAATCAATCACAAAGATTAAAGAGGTATCCTCATTTAAATGTAATAAATAACTTCCATCTTGTACATTCTAATTGACTCAGTATGATTTAACTACTGCATAAACATCCATGATAGGTTTATAACTATAAAGCCTAATCTCAACAATCTGCCAACATTCTCCCTTCTGATCAAGAATTCTCAATGAGTTGATTTGCCTTTAATTTGGTACAGGCAACGTTATCTACTTTTAGTCCAATAGGCCAATCTTTTTTCTTACATCACAGCTTTTCCCCCCAAGCTGTTGTCTCCCCCAGCCAGGTGCTCATGTTACCAACTGTCTAATTGCTATTCCTTTTAGCCACAAGTTTTGAGTGTCTCCACTAGGTGTTCATTCAGTATTTCCTTCCATGCTAGTTTTTGTGTCTCTCAGGGGTTCTCATAGGCTGGCTAGCTATCTACATCCAGGCAGCTGGATGTGCATAGTATGCAAATTATTTGCTCATTATACAAATATTTAGGTCATGAACAAACTGACCAGCACATATACATTCTGCCACTCTCCTACTCGGAAGCAGTTTTTTCTAATTTGCATTATAGATAAAAGATTTCATGTTTTCAGATTTTCAATAGGCGACATGCTTAGGCACCCGCCAATGCCTAGGTTAGGTCTTTTGTAATGATAAATGTTAGAATTAGTAATTGTTTGGTTTTGGATTTTATGAATGGTCACAATAGGGAATGCATAAGGATTTGAGTAAAGTATATAACTCGCATCCTCATCTGTCATTTCTCCAAACTGCACCAGTAGGCCATGATGGGTATGTGTGTCAAGTTTGGTCCCTATCTATTGTGTGCCAAGTTTGGTCAATATCTATTGTCAGCACAGGATTCTCTGTATGTGGGAGCCATCATGGAAAATACATACAAATATAAATAGATGCATACATTAAAAATAGAGAAAAACTTACAAATATATTTTAACTTTTATTATAGATAGATGTATACCCTTGTTTTGTGAAATTCCTCAGCCATCACCTTTTTTAGCTTTTCACATAAATCTTGTGCCTTCAAAAGCTGGAAGAGATTTAGCTATTCAAAATTGTATTTTTGTTGTATTTCAATTGTATTTTTGTGCTTGGATTGGTTTTAATGTTTGCTTTTATGCATTTGACCTATTTTAATTTATATTGTGCCATGTTGCTGTTAGCCACCTTGTGTCCCTGTAGTAGAAGAAAGGTGAGATAAAAATAAAGCAAGTAAATAAATATCTACAATATTTGTAATTTTTGTCACATCTAAAATTAGCTAACAGTGCAGTTGGCCATCATTTTTACATCATGTTTATTTGTCTGCTGCTTTTCTATGGTAAGCCATGTTCAGAATAGCTTTACAGATCAGATATTGGTACTGAATAAAGAGAAATGGCATTTCCAAATAATGCAACAAAAACAACTACTGAAGATTTAAATAATGCAATAGGCTTAAGCTTTCAATGCTGAAAACCTGCACTACCTTTTAAAAAATCCACCAAAAATTCATACATTTTAATTTTGTGAAAGTGAAATTCAAACAGCAGCAAACATTTCCTCCAAAGCTAAATGCCGGTTTAGTCATCCCCACCAAAAAAAAACAAAAAAACACTTCCATCTCCATCCCCTGTAAAGTAATCCCCCTAGCCATGATTTTTGGAGCTGCAGTTCAAAAATGACCTTTTCAAGATATGAAATATGTACTTTTTGGCAGATGCTATAAGGGATTCTTACATTTGAATTGGTACTGATTGTGAGCAAAAATCAACAAAACAGACTGACAGAAGAGCACTGTCTTCAAAAAATAATGAATGAATGCCAAGCTAGTATTCATTTATCTAGCTTTTTTTTGGTAAGGTCTTTAGATGTCTAACATACAAGAGGACACTGGTGTTATTGAAGCCATTGTTACTGCCAGTGCAATTACAGCTAAAACTGGCACTGGTTGCTTCTTACAATAAAGCAAATAATTTTCATACAAGAGGTATGGTGATAGCTACTGTATATAATGTATAAGTCTAATATTTAAGAATTACATTAAGAATATTTCTGATTGGGTCTCTATCCTTTTTGAATTCTTGGGTGGGAAAATGGTATCAGCAGTCGTTGAGTCTGGTACCCTGGGTGAGTGTTGGTTCTTTTTCTTCTCAATGGAATGGATCCATATTTTTGTAGACTAATAGTGACTACTTACCTTACCTCCTCCATATATCAAAGCCACAATTTGCCTTGGTTCCCTCCTCATCCAACTAATTTTCTAGAATTTTGTAAGATCTTTGGCATTGTTTTCCTTTACTTCATTCTTTACATCCTCAGCTTATTCAAAACTTCATAATTTTGTCCTCAATTTGTACATGAGGTCAACTTATACTTATGCATATCCAATATTATCTGTAGCAATTTAAATTGGGTGCAGTCTGCGTGATTGAAATAACAGCACCTGAGAAGATAAGCAAGAAACCACTTTCAGGTGTGGAAGGGGTCATATATAATTATTCTCACATACACCTTTCCTCTAAGAGTTCATCAGGGAAACTGGTAAATAAGAATTTGTTCACCTTTCCATAATATTTCTGCATGCGGTGATAATTTTAATCCGTTGTCTTCACTCTTATTCCGTGTCTGGCTGCTGCTGTCTTCTCTGCATTCCAAATTAACTTTAAGGCACATGCTGAACAAGGAATGTGCCTTAAACCACGAGTCCAAAGGATATAAACAAAAAAAAAATACTGGCAATAGTTTATACATTATATAAGCACATAAGACTGCAGCTTTAAGAATGTCGCAACTTTTAATAATCTTTGGGACATAATGTAACTTCAATGAAAAGAAAAACATATTCTAGGTAACAAACACAACAATCAAGCCTTCTGTTCCACACATGTTCTCCAAAAGCCTTTCACTTGCCAATTGCAGTCAATAACACATGCATAACATTTGCCAGCTCCTTTTTTTGTACCTTCTTTGCATGCCACAATCCATTGGGATTATTGTTTCTCTCATAAGGGCATTTCTGTGCTGAAAAAAGGAATATGTGTAGCATATCTGCATGTAACCCCTATGTTAAAGTTACTAAAATACTACCAAATTTGGCAACTCCAAACTAGGATTGCTATTTATTTTACTAGATCCTATGCTTCTAGCAATTTCAAATTCAGACATTATCAGATGGTAGTATTTATGCTTTCTACAAATCAAGGTTTCATTAAAAGGGCAAGATGAAGCCAAGTCTGGTCAGCTGCCAGTCCTAAGGACTTGATTGCCCATTTTAGTAACTGAAAGGACTCCTTGATGTAAAACATCAGCTAACATGCTTCCTGTTGAATAATGTACATATTTGTAGATGTTCACATCTAATTGGATTACCATTTCCACCATCTCTCATAATTATAAGTGAAGCTAGCAGAAATCAAACCCTTACAACTTCTGAAAACTACATGCCCTCTTCTGGATGATGGTACTCGCATATTTTGTGTCTTCAACTCATTTCTGATGTTGACCCTAAAATTAACCTATCACATGTTTTTCTTGGGAGGATTTGTTCAAAAGGGAGTTGCATTGCCTCCCTCTGAGGCTGAAAGGGCATGCTTTGTCGAAGGACAGGAATTGGATTTGTGTGGCTAATTGGAGATTTGAATCTAGGTCTCTGAAGTCCTAGTCCAGCACTCAAACCACTATATCATGCTGATTCTCAAGAATATAAATCATTCATGACTGTATGAAGTATGAGTTTGGAAGATAAAAAATTTCAGCACTTCAATGGAATCATATTTTTAAAGTTCTTTATGATAATTATTAATTCCTGAACTTTTACTGTAAACATATAAAAATTTAAGGCAGTAGACAAGTTTACCTCACAATTAGCCATGTATTCATTACGACCTCCATATCTTTTGGAGGTATGTTCTTGAACCATGGAAACTGGATAATATCAAACCCTGTTGACATGAATGACTTTTGCTGGAGATTACCATAGAGTTGCCCTGGAGAAACTAAAAAATGAATACCTTGTCTAGAAATTTCCTTAGTCCTCTATGCTGATTCTATAGTAACTTCTGATAGAAGCACTAGTTTCCCAAACGGCCAACTGGTGATTGACAGTATTCAATCCTTGTAAATAAGACATAAAAGTTACTAGCTGGCTGTAAACTGTCAGAACAACAGACAACCTTTGACGCTCATCATGGTGCTCTTCTACATTTCTTTTCTCTTGCTACAGTCTGCTTATTATAGAAATATGAGGGGGGAAAAGCTCCATCCTCCAATAGCTATTCAAATAAGTGTGCGACTTCTTGCCACCTATAGCTACCAGTCTTTGGACTTGAATAGGTACCATTACAAAATAACAAATGTGGTTTTGCCACTGAGTGAACATTTGACTAAAAGAACACTTGGCACGTCTAGCAGGTTTTTTTTAGCAGATCATATATATCTTGCAAACGTGTTTATGTAACATGAATATATTACATTAAGCTTATTCAAAAATGTAATGTGTCAAGCTCCACTGTAATGGAAACAAAAAATAAATCCAGAAGCCATTAAGTTAGAATTGTTATCAGATCCTTTATTAAACTCCAAAAGTGCTCAGTTTATATTATGTTAGACTAGATCTTCTTTGCCTTTGATTTTTATTCACGTTTTTACCTTTCAGGCAAGGAAGATTCCTTCGAAGTGTGTAGTACATGCCTTCTGTATATTGCTGTTAATCCTGGCTTTCCACTTCAACTTTTCTGACACCTAAATTCATTCTTAAAACATTTAGGTCATTGTTTCTTAAGCTGAACTTAAAAGGAAATGCCTAAAGAGTACAAGCTATCCAATCCTTACTGCCAATTTCCTATTATCTAGGAAAGGTCACTTTGCTTTCAAGTAACTGGGTGAAGAGGTAACCTTTCTTTAATTTTGAATTTAGTCCACACAGAGACATAGAATACTATCCTCCCAATGTATTTAGCCACAGTTCCCATCATCCCCAATCAACATAATGGTTGAGAACAATAGTTTTTGTTCAGCATATCTAGAAAGTACCATGTTGGGGAAGTGATCTATGAAGAACTATCAGGACATGATCTGTGGTCATAAAAGTACACATCTGAGTGGTTTTTTCTCAGAAATGTCTTGTCTGGTACTAGTGTCACAATGAAATATTTAAAAGTAGCATTGAAAGATTATCAGAATGAGAATTTACCAAATTCACATTTGGATAAAAGATATGCTGCCGAATCTTATGCATGTTTGACCAAAGTCAAACATTGTTTTAAGATGGGAATTACTGGAAACTTGAACTGGAACCTAGTCCTTTCACCTTTCAGTTTATGAGAATCCCCATTTCCATTCTTGAATCTTCCAATCAGTGCATGGTTAAATTTTGAAAGTCTTTTCACATTTCCAAAAACTGTAAAACTCCATTCATTTTCTACCAGAATGACAAATATGTGAATTAGAGACAGCTGGAACTGCTAAATAAAAATGCCAGACTTTCTGCATACAATAAATTGTTTTGTTGCAGTGTTTTAAATCAGCAACATGTGTGGTATCCCTCCCACTTTTATCCATATACACCTTTATTTTATTTCGTGTCAAAAGCATTGTACATTTCAAAGTAATGAAAATCAAAATAAAATTAAGAAAAAAAGAAAAAGAAATCACAAGTAACTAAATAGTTTTGGACCAAAAGCGGGCAACAGCAACCGCATTGTCTGTAGCTTTAAACAACTCCTCCACCGTACATGAGGCAGGACATTGTGGGCAAGCATACATATGCTGAGTTGTTTGTTCAGCTCCACAGTCACACAAGGTGGAGGATTCCTCCAGGTAGTGCCACCTTGCCAAGTTGTCTTTTGATCTGCCCACTCCGCTTCTGAGTCTGTTCAGGGACTTCCAAGTTTGCAACTGGAGGAAGACCATATATACCGATAGAATATAGATGGGTTGGTATCAGCTTGCCACAAGAAAGTGAATGTCAGGATGGTGTCTCAAGGTAGAACTACAATTTCATTTCTTCCTGGAAGAAAATTCTCTTCACACCTCACTTCACTCACCAGCCTGGTTAGTTGGCTAACTTTGACGAAGCCCATTAAAAGCATGAAATCATGTGAGTGGCAGTCTGGATCCCAGAGCAAGAAGATGGTAGTTACCAGCAGGGCCAGCCGGAGATAATTTTAAATATTAAGCGGGGGTGGGGAAAAGCGCCCCCCCCCCCCGCCGGCACTGCGGGAGGCGTGGCCATGTGCTGCGGGAGGCACATGGCCACGCCTCCCGTGGCACCGGCGGGCCCCACCTCCCTCGCCCTGGCCCCGCCTCCCGCGCTGCTCGCCCTGACCCCGCCTCCCATGCTGCGTGAGAGGCGGGGCCAGGGCAAGCTGGGTGGGAGGTGGGGCACCGCCCTGATGGTGCCCCGCCTCCCGCCCAGTGTGCCCGGGCCTGGCTGGCCTTGCCCACCTGGCAGCGGCCATGTGGAGCTCGCTCATCGCCGAACAGGCCTTCCATGAGCGAGCCCATGGTCCCCGCTGGGGCGGAGGAAGCCTGACGGCGCCCCCCGGGGACCTGCGCCCGAGGTGGCCACCTCACGTGGCCTCCATGGTGGGGCCGGTCCTGGTTACCAGCTGCACTGCCCCTGTCCTGCAGCCCTGCAAACTGGCTGTTCAGGTAATTCTGGCTCTAGGTCATTTCACCCTAAAAGAACCTGACAGAAGATACAACTTGGAGTGACTTCAGCTATTCACTTTCAGTCTACAAAGTTGTAATGTTTCTTATAGATATTCTGTCAAGCTTATCTGTAATGTTCATTTCATATTTCTGTCAACACCCAAAAGATAATATACCACTGTGGTTCCCCATATTTCAGTTAGTAAATGATTAATTATACGGATTGCGTATAGTTTATCCAAAATGGGACCAGAAATGTTTCAAATGTCAGATTCCCCCCCCCCCCCTGATTTTGGAATACCTGTATTTGCATATAAATACACAATATTTTTGGATGTATATGAAATACACATTTTGTTGTACCCCAGCAAAGGTCCACCTTGCTCACAACACACACCCCTGAGACAGACTTTGTATAAACATAAACAGTTTATTGATAAAAGGTAGCAAAAGGTAAGGTAAAAATGCAATAAGAAAATGCAATAATCAAAATAGAATCCAAAGTCCCAGAAAACAGTAGATAAATCCTTAGATTTAAGGCTTAAAACAGGAACATGATCTTTAAGGCGGTGGCGGGGTGGGAAGGATCTGAGAGGTGAGAAAAAGAGTCTGGCCACCAAGGGAGCCAGGGAGGGGGTGGTCTGTGCAGCTCCAAACTTTATTTCCTTGCATTACTCAAGAGGAGGAGGAGGAGGAAGGAAGCAGCATGGTACTGTGAAGTCCTTCACTATCACTCGCAGAGCCTCAAAGGCTCCTTGGAGCACAGTTTGAGAACCCCTGCTCTAGGCAAACACACAGTCATAAACCACTTCTCTAGTACAATAAATAGACTTCAACATACCAAAAACTCCTCCTCCATGTCTACCACCATCACCTTCAGCTTTTCCTCCTTCTAAAATACACCTTATGAAATACACCTGCTCAGAATCCTCAGTTTCTCAGCAGGTCACAAACATGCCTTCCTGATTCACTCACAGTTAAGACTGGTTTTCCCTTGCTTGTTGTGATTTATTGTTGGCTGCTCATCACTGACAATTTTATTTCCCTCACACTTGCCAGTTTGTCTCTTACTCATGCACTCTACTGTTCTGACCTTCACAAACCTTTTCTAGGAATTTATGAACACATCTGAGTTATTCACAGAGTCATTTCAAGTATGCTATACCCACAATTAGGAGTTGAAAATTGTTGATAACTCAGCTAGTACCTTTGTACCATGTTGAATACAGTAAATGGAATAAATAGTTGCCTTGAATCCAATTCAAAAACTAATGAACACAAGTGCTGTGTTTAGAATACTCTTATAAAAGAAATGCTTGGCTATGTCCCTGGAGTTAATCCAAGGTTTTTTTTTTTAAAGTTCTTGCAACTGAGAGATTTTTTGTTTGCTGTTATTGTGTTTTTTGTCATCTTAGTTTTTGAATAATATACTTTTATTTTTATTTTTAAAAAGTACTTACATATATTGCTATTTTACCATAAAAAAAACTTGGAAACAAAAGAGGCAGTTAGGTAAAGGTAAAGGTTTCCCCTGACGTTAAGTCTAGTCGTGTCCGACTCTGGGGTGCTCCTCTCCAATTCTAAGCCCAATTCTAAGACACCTCCAGGTCATGTGGCCAGCATGACTGCATGGAGCGCCGTTACCTTCCAGCTGGAGCGATACCTATTGATTTACTCACATTTGCATGTTTTCAAACTGCTAGGTTGGCAGAAGCTGGAGCTAACAGTGGGCGCTCACTCCGCTGCACAGATTTGAACCTGGGACCTTTCGGTCTGCAGGTTCAGCAATACAGCACTTTAACACACTGCACCACCGGAGGCAGTTAGGTCTGCATTTATATTCGTAAATGCTGGTTTTCATCCTTGGAACTATATCACTTTATTTACTTTCTCCATTCTCCACTGAAATCAACAACCAGAGTCTAGCAAGTTACCAGGCTGATTGGACACAAACCTACTATGGGCAAAAAGGCAAATATGGATCAGACTTTATTTTGACATTTATTTCAGCAGCATACTTCTTTTCAGGGAAAGAAGGATAGGAAGTAACTGAATATGTTCAGAGTGCACCACTTTTTTTTACCTAACCATTAAGAGCAGGGTTTTTGTGTGTGTTTCTCTCTGTGTTAATATCTACTTGCATTTTTGTCCTGCTTTCAATTTATTCCCTGTTCTTCTCTAGATTCCAGAGTTTATGGTTTGTTATTTCTGTTATAGTAATTGTGAAGCCAATTTACCTAACAATAGTAACATCTGAAAATTCAATCAATACTTTGTAATTGGTGTGGTTGCTGTTATGTGCCTCCAAACTGACTCCAAATTGTGGTGATGCTGTTATAGGTTTTTCTAGACAAGATTTCTTCATAGAAATTATGGAGTTGGAAGAGAACACAAGGGCCATGCTGTTCAACACCCTTCTGCAATGCAGGACCAAAGCACTCCTGACAGATGGGCATCCAGCCTCTGTTTAAAAAACCTCTGAGGAGGAAAATGTGACTTCCTCAGGGTCACCTAATTTATTTATTTATTTATTTACAGTATTTATATTCCGCCCTTCTCACCCCGAAGGGGACTCATTGATTTTTCAATGGTAAAACATATTCAAAATCCAACACTATAAATTTTAGAAATAAACAGCTGGATCCAGATCAAGTCAGCCTTGATTATTGCATGTGGAACCACAATTAATCTCATTCATCTCATAGATACCTAAGTGCACCTAGCTTGGTCTAGCAGCAGGGTCAGTTATAAGGTTTGGCTTCAGGAGGTACCTGCTAAGGCCTTGGAGTTTTTGATCCTGTGCCTTTCCTGCCTGAATTCTCTATATTCCTTATCAAAATGTGCAAGGAATGACAAGGATAAAGATATGATGTGGCATCTATCACATACTTTGCATTCTTCCTCTACACAATTTTATAGATGGGCAGTAGCAGTAATGACTATGTCAGGGCATCTTGCCTGACTCATGTCTCAAATAAAATCTGTAACTGATAAAACCTGAATTCAAATCGAGGGTGCTGTGTGATTTCTTGTCTTGTCTCCCTCGTATTTTAACAAAACAACAACACAACTTTACAGCACCTTTATTTAACTATGCATCTCCCTATTTGGAACCCACTTTAGCATTCAGTTCTGATCTCCTTTTGTACCCTAAGATATGACTATTTCTATCAAAAAGTATAACACACATGTTCTAAATTGGCTTGCATTACCTCTTGTTTTAATCTGTGCCATCCTTGTGTAGCTCATCACATTATCCCAATAAGAATGCATTCTTATTGCAGAAAATATAGGCCAAATTATTCTAAATCTTAAACATTCCAATCTCAAGTCTGTTTTGTATCAGTTTTGCTTTGCATGACTCCTTTTAATTTCTAACAGAATCCTTCAGCCATCCATCATGTTTTACAAATTTAATTATTGCTTGTTAGAATTTTTACTGGTATTTTCCAGAGTATAATACACTATGGAATATGTTTCCATCTGCCTCTAGTTTTACAAAACCTTGAGATCAAAATCCAACTTAATACCACCGGAGTGCTAAGCTAGAGTGTATTTCATACTGTAAAAAGGCACTGAAAAAGCTTTTAAAAGTTGTGCAAATCAGACAGTGTCTATAAGATTAAAGAGCAAAACACAACAAAATTAGGGAACAGCAGAAACATCCACAAACCATGTGCCCCATATATACGTGCACGTGTGTGTGAAGACAGACGGATGGATATTGTTGCCATGTCTGGCAAATTATGCAAGCAGAAATGTAACAGGCTCAAACAAAGAGACCAAAAAATGTAAAGGATGGTAATCAATCTGCTTTTTTCAAGCAGACATGGTCTTTCATGGGATTTAGGAGAAAGGAGCCTAGGGAAATGTTGCTAGGGTATTGCTGTTGAGTAAATATGCATAGCATCCCCATGCACAAATGTCTCCCTATTTTCCATCCTCACAAAGTTATTGAGTAATTTGAGAGCGGTGTCTGATTGGAGAATATTTAGAAATTAACAGCACATGTTTTCATTTGTTACAGGCTACTGCTAATTTTCCTGTTTAATATAATTTGCTGCTAAGTTCACAAAACAAACAACAAAGTCAAAAGGTTATTGTGAAACACAGCATCATAGCCTGAGAGTGTTTGTGGTTGTCATTGGAAACTGAAGAAAGCTTGGAAAGGGCAACACAATGAGTGAACTGGAGGGTTCTCTTGCCATTGAGGGATGTCATTTTCTGGGCTTGGTCTCCCCACCCCTACTGCCGCCGTCTCTCTTTGTATGCAGAGAGCACACAAAGTTCCTGTGCAAAGGAGAAAAGGTGGTGGGAAGAAATGAGGAAGCATATTCCTAATGACAGCAGGTCTAGAAAACATTGTTTTTCTTTGCATTTCACAGCATGTTCTCTGTGTTTGCATAGTAAAATGCATAGTCAGACTGACAGCATATACCATTAGTTTAATATCCTTGGAACTCCCTTTTAAAATTATTTGAAACCTTCAGTGCTCTCAAAATGTTGCAACCCAACTGTTAACTGGGGCCAGTTATAGGTAACATATAACTTCCTTGCTAAAACAGCTCCTCTAGCTACTGGTCCCACTTTGGACAAAATTTAAAATGCCAGTTGCCATTGATAAAGTTTTATATGGCTTGGATTCAAATAGTGGAATCTCAACTTATGAGCTTCTCAACATAGGTACTTTTTGACTTATGAGCCCGAGTTTCATTTTAACTTCTGAGTACCATTTTAATGTACAAGCAACTCAGAGGGTGTGCTCGTGCCAAAGGGAGCACCTGCACAAATGTACAGCACTACCTCCACCCTCACCCTCCTCACCCTCCTCACCCTCCTCCTCCTCCTCCTCCTCCTCTGGGCTGCCCCGCCCCATTCCTCCCACAGCAGCTCAGCTGGCCTGCCTGCCCTCTCTTTCTTACTTTCTGTGCCTCTCCCTCTTCCTCCTTGCGCCCTCACAGGGGTGTGGCAGCTCTCCCTCTGTCTGTCTCCCTATAGCAGGAAAATTTATGAGGTTAAGTATTTAAAGTCTATTGGTATTGTGGTCATGCAGCAGCCATCTGCATTTAACTAAAATTTGACTTGCAGCAGGAAGTTCCACAGATTCGTAGGAACCATGCTGAAATCAATAAAAGAATGAAGTATGTTCCAGCAGCAGCGTAAAGATCCCCTTTCTATCAGCCCCTGACAATGTAACTAATCCCTAAATAAAAAGTATCATTTCTTTTAAACTTGATCTTCTCTTAAGTGGTTATTTTGTATCCTCTTCTTAACTCCTTGCATGGAAAGCCCCCTCCGTTTCCCTTCTGAAACACCGCCGCCATTCCAAGCCTTGGCTGCAAAGCCTCCCGTTTCTTTCTCTCTCTCTCTTTCTCTCTTGCCATTGATTAACATGGGGGTGCACATTTTGAGCCATAACTCACCCAAAACTGCTTGGAGCATGTCTATCTTTTGTTCACCCATTTAAGACATATTGACTCATTCATCCTTTCATAATCTGGTTAGCTGTCCAATGATCGCTGCTCAGCCCGCCCCCTTGTCTCTGATTGGTAGAGACGCTAGACCGTAGGAAGCCATCTGATTAGGGGGGAGTTCGTGCCACCCAGTCAAAGAGCCAATCAGAGTGGAACTGGGCAGGGAAAGGCGGGGAGAGAAATGTGAATATCTCCGCCTGTCTTTTCGCTTATAAAACTTGCTGCACTATAGTATGGGGTATGTTATCACTGTGAGCGATTGCGTTTTGGCATCAGCGTCAGCTAACTCAAAATAAAGGCAACTCGGTTCTCTCTCTTCAAGATCTGGGTGAAATTATTGTGGGAAGCTGGGTTTTTAATTCGCAGTGCCCCCGCTGGCCAGGATCGAATCCTGCGGTCGGAGGGCATCGGTTCGCCCCTGCTCTTTGAGGTGAACCCCAAATTTGCTCGACAACAGTATAAATTCATTGGACTGTGAGTAGTAATACATTGGCTTTGAGTTTGTCTGTTTCAATTTGTTTAACTTTCTAAACATTAATTTAAGATATCAGTTATAGGATGTTATAAAAATATTTCAGCAATTAATAGCACAAAAAGTACCATTCCCTTGTTAGTTTAAATGAAAAATAAACTGCCCTAAATTTAGTTACTAAGTCTAACTTGAACACCCCCCAGTGA
Source organism: Anolis carolinensis (assembly GCF_035594765.1). Taxonomy (NCBI): domain Eukaryota; kingdom Metazoa; phylum Chordata; class Lepidosauria; order Squamata; family Anolidae; genus Anolis; species Anolis carolinensis. Next base: position 259,664,395 of record NC_085843.1, on the reverse strand, counting down.
ATTTAAGCAACTTACCTAAGTGGGGCTTGGGACACAAAACTTTGATCTTTCTTTTTTAATTGTTCCCTTGTTGTTACGCTGAGCAGCAGACATTTTATTGCCTCAAATATGCTTCCTTGACACAATTTTGTTCTTCTACCATTTTAAAGCTGATATTTCTGTTGTTATTGTTTCATGTGAATGTGCAGGTTTTGCCTTGCTGTTTTACTGACCAATACACATTTTGTTGCCTCAAATGTGCTTCCTTGCCACAGTGGCTGAATGGAACCAAGCAAGCTTGTTTACATTCTATTTTATTATGTGTCATTATTTTTTATACACTATTTGTTAAGACAACATACATAGACAGCTCATTCCAAAACTCTTAAGAGGAAAGACACAGTGAAAAAAGGTGATAACTAGATAGATAAGATGAATCAATGGAAGGCTTCTTAAGAACTGGAGAAACAGTCACATGTTAAACTTCGGGGTAAATTAACCAGTAGAATGAGACAACAGTAATTAAGAAGCAACAGCAATTAAAGAGAAGAAACATGAACAAAAGCACAGGTAGAAGAGTCCTTTGTTGTTATTATCAGCTTTGAAGTTGTTTCAAATGTATGGCCTGATTTTCTTATAAAGATGTATTAAAAGGGGATTTCCCATTGCATTTATCTGAGGCTGAGAGAATACAATTTACCAAGGTGGGTTTCATGGTTGTAATGGGTTTCAAATCTTGGTCTCCGTCCTGGAGTTAGTCTAATGTTCAAGCTATCACACCAAGTTGTCTCTAGTAACTTCTATATTACTTATTGCATTAGTTCATATTTGTATCAAACCAGTATGTTAGCTTTTTCCAGGGTTGCATTTGATAGTTATAATGCTAAGTCATTATAAATGATTCCATAGAAGATGCAAATAGTAAATTTAAAGAGCTTTTATCTACATTCCTGCTGTCAAAAGATTATAAGCTACGCAATTGGGATAAAAAATACTACCCAGAGAAATTCCTGTGTCAAATCATCCAGATGCAAAAAATTAACTCATAAATTTAATTAGGATGTTACATACACATGAAGTACCAATGGAAAAGTAACAAAATTTGCTATATTATTGATTCTGGTTAACTCCTTGTTTTTTTAAAAAAGGTCTCTGGTTGAAAACTGGATCAGGTGGGCTGAAAATTTGGTAAAATTGCACATCTGCAATAATCTCCCTGAACCAAAATACATGGGGGCATTTTTGCCAAAATTTAGAAATGTTCACAGAAAGGGCATAACTTGGAGAAAGATGATGCCCTATAAAGTTACAAAGAGGCCACTTCCAGACAGCAATTTAGCGCGGGATAAAATGGGTTAAAGTAATCCATTTTCCTCCCGCATTGCTATTCGCATGGATGTTGCACCTCAGCCAGAGTTCACCTTGCCCTTACCATCAACCAGAACTCCAAAGCAATAATAAAACAGTTTATTGAAGAAAGTACATACAAAAGGGAAAAATCACCAAAAAGGGATTAAAAAAGGCAAAATCCAACAGGTAATCAGAAAAGGTAGTCCATAAGTAAAAAGCCCAATCAAGCTGGTGAGAAGTAAAACACTTCAAAGGTAATAAGGCAAAATAATCCAAAAGATACAGGAAAACAAGAGTCATAACATGAGCATGAATCCAGGGAAACAGGAATCAAAACATGAACATGAATCCAGAAAACCCACAAACTTTGGCTAAAACATGAATTGCAAACAGGACTTGAGATCCTTGCTACCTAACAGCGTTGCCTGATCTGAAGCCTCAAAGAAACTCTCATTTCAGGACTGCAAAATATAAATGCATTTATTTGACTTTGAAGTTCTGACTTCCCCTGATCTTCCTTCTCACAGAGCCTTTTGAATTTTCTGAGCTGAATGTTTTCCTCCCTCAAAACAAGCCTAGTACTCCTGTCAAATGCACCTGCTCTCTCAGGCGAGCTATTGCAGTCTTTCAGGACTTTATCAGGAGTAGCTAAGCTACTTGTAGGTGAAAAGTCATCTCCACCATTCACTCTCTCTCCCAGTTTGCTGAACAGTCTCACTTTCAAGCCCTGTCTAACAGACAGAATCTTGATCTAAAATCTTCTTGTTTCCCTCAGTGAAAGAACCATTCACTGCTCCTCCAGGCCCTCCAGGCTCTGGAATCCCAATCCCCTCATCTTCATCTATGTGAACCACAACAATGGGCAATCAAAAAGAAGAGGCTCTACCGTGCATTGCCCCCTCCCCCCAAACAATCATTTAAAATAAAAGAAAAACTTACCGGGCCACCATTAGGCCTTTTGGCATGCTTTTGGGAATGTACCAATGTAGTGCTAAGAGACGGGGGAGGAGAAGGATACATTCCAAAACACATTAGGGGGATTTCGGGATGAGGTGAGTTCCCTCTTCGCTTTTCCAGGCCCACAGATCCCGAAGAAGCTAATTCGGCTGTGCAGACTGATCCCTCGGTAGTTCCAGGATTACTGAAGGGTCAGTTTCCACAGTCCATACTCCATTAGACCCGGGTTTTTCAGGAAGACCCGGGCCTAGTTGAGTATTCAATTAATTCATGACAAAGCAAGGTTTTCCTGCTTTGTCTTGAATTAATTCACTTTTATCAGAGACATCATTTGGATGCCTCTGGTAAAACCGTGGGAGCTCCCACATTATGGAACCTGTCTGGATGGGCACAGAGAATAATTATTACCCCTTAGGTCAATGGTTCTCAACCCGTGGGTTCCCAGATGTTTTGCCCTTCAACTCTCAGAAATCCTAACAGCTGGTAAACTAGTTGGGATTTCTGGGAGTTATAGGACAAAACACCTGGGGACCCACAAATTGAGAACCACTGCTTTAGGCCTTAATGAGAGCCCAAGATGAGCCTACATGAAAGTCATAGGTAGTAATTACCTATTCAGGAAATTGTTACCTACCTAGTGGAAGTCATTACCTACCACAAGGTAGGTAACATTTTCCCAAATTCTGTGTTATCTGTTTGAAAAACACAAAAGTTCACATCTCAAATAGGGCTGTATTTTTTTTTATCACAATGCCATCTGAGAGCAAAAAATATATACAAGCTGGAATGTGTCCAGAGGAGGGTGACTAAAATGATCAAGGGCCTGGAGAACAAGTCCCATGAGGAGCAGCTTAAAGAGCTGGGCATGTTATCCTGCAGAAGAGAGGGCTGAGAGGAGACATGATAGCCATATATAAATATGTGAGGGGAAGTCATAGGGAGGAGGGAGCAAGCTTGCTTTCTGCTGCTCTGGAGACTGGGATGCGGAACAATGGTTTCAAATTACAGGAAAGGCGATTCCACCTGAACATTAGAAAGAACTTTCTCACTGTGAGAGCTGTTCAGCAGTGGAACTCTCTGCCCTGGAGTGTGGTGGAGGCTCCTTCTTTGGAGGCTTTTAAGCAGAGACTGGATGGCCATCTGTCAGGGGTACTTTGAATGTGATTTTCCTGCTTCTTAGCAGGGGGTTGGACTGGATGGCCCATGACGTCTCTTCCAACTCTATGATTCTATGATTCTACTCCTATCCAGGTATGACTAAAACAACATAAACTGTTCACTAGCCATTTTGGAAGAAAGTGGGAGCAGAAATACCAATGGGAGTCCATTCTGCCTGCATGCCTACACTGGAGGAATGACATAATTAAGATGAAAATAATTAATCAATATGGAAACAGAAGATGATAGGAAATATTCATTTCCCAGTTTTGTTTATGTTCTGGAAAAGAACCTTTTTAAAAGGCTAAGCAATAAACTATTGAGTAGATAGGAGCTGCTGAACATGCATAATAGATTCATACCCAGGAAAATAAAACTCAGTATGGTATTCTTTTAGTGCTGACTTCATGAAAAATGAAATTGTCACAAAAAGCTCCTTTCCAAGCTAAGAAAGGCTATGCTAGGGGTTTGCATTTCCAACCAAACAAGCGAGACTCTTTTGGATCAACAGCAACATGGAAAGACTTTAAATCTCTTTTAAACATAAATATGCTGCCTTCCACAAAGTACTGGTAAGCCATCGTGTTACAAACATAAGCTTTGTATTCTGCCCATTTGATTCCCCCCCCCCCCCTGCTGAATAGTCTGCTTTTTAAGAACAATGTGTAACTGGATCACTAAAGAAATGCTGTTTAGAATGGATTGGCAGAAAGAAAGCATATATATTTAAAATGAGATCCATGCTGTGGAATGAAAAGGGACAAGAGAAGGAAAAGAAGAGAATTGAAAAGCTATTTGCAGGGGGAATAAATATTAAAACAATAGTACATGTTTCTAAAACTAAAGCAATAAAAATGAACATGATGATTTTTAATCTTGTCAGATGTGTGGACTACGTGTAATAACTCAGGAGAGTTTTGGCCAAGCTCCAAACAGCACTCTCTATCGCCAGTATTTTATCTATTTTGTTGTTGTTTATTTGCTCAGTCACTTCTGGCTCTTACTCTTCATGACTTCATGGACCAGCCCATACCAGAGCTCCTTGTCGGATTGTAACTATAATGGATGTATATTATTTTTCAGTTCCAACTTTTCACTCATGCAAACCAGTACATATGTGGTAGAGCAACATCAAAATGTAGTTGAGCTGATGTGTCCTGGCAAAGATTATTAATCAGAAAGAACTTGCAACATTACTATTCTAAGAATAATTTTGTATATTGGGAATAAGAAGGCTCGGGGAAAAACAAACAAGTCAATACTTTATTCTGTATGTGCACAGGGTTGCTCTTAGAATTATAATTGGGCAAGGAAAATCATGTGCAATCTGTAAAGCCTTATGAGATAAATATAGTTAGTTAAGAAAGATATAAATAAGGAAAATCTGATTGTTATCAAGAAGTGCATTTATTTCAAGACTAGGGCTACAAATATTTAGGAGTGAATTCCACTGGGACATGCTTCAGAATCGATATGTATATGATTATATTGTTAAGCTTAATGTAAATGTAACATTCCCATCTATGCCAGGATGCAGCTCTGGCCCATACAGAGGATTAGAAAAATAAAATGGGCAGAGAGAAGAAAATTAGTAGAACTAAACCTTAAAGTGTAAGATATGTTTCAGTCTCAAAACCAAACAAAAATAAAAACTGAACAAAAGAGAAACACATTCAAATAGGAATGAATTTCTGTTTATGAATCCGACTTTAAGGAAAGAGGTGTGGGAGAGAATCCATGTGTTTCTAAGAAAGAGACTGGATGACCACCTGCCGTGCTATCATTCAATAGCTCTAAAGGTTAAAGGGTTCTCCTGCTTTTCACAAGGATTTTCATTCTTTTTGATTACTTCATGAAGCAATTAGGAGTTACGGTACATATAAACAAAATGTTCTGTTCCAAAGCCAAGCAGTTTGCATTCACCTGAGTCTACCAGGAAAGGAAAGACTTCCCATCCTCTTCCCTCCCACCTGTTGAGTCAACTGAGTGCAAATCACTTTTACACTTTGAACTCTGCAGCAATTGAAATAAGCTAAGAACAAAGGAAAAGCAGGGAGGACCAGAGACGAAATACTTGCAGTTGTTTGCAATAAAAAGAAGTACATTTATTTAGCATAATAAAAACAACAACTTTTCTTAAAAACATTAAAAAGCAAGGATTAGTAATTTTTAAATAGAAAAAGAAAAGGGCATGCAATCTAAATGTAAAAACAGGATCACTAAAAATCACATATGTCAATGTTTTGGATTCTTCAGAACACTTCTTCACATGGGATGGTTAATTATGGTACAAAATTTGAATGGGAGAAGAAAAAGAATGATCATAAAGAAGTACTTATATCTTTCATCCAGACTTTAGGGAAAACTTTAATACTTCAGAAAATACCTGGACTAGAAATACGTCTTCAATGGACAACAAATACTAACAATGGCAGCCCACTTTGTAAATGTCCTATAAATATAGTTTGTAGAAGAACTCTTCTAGGCAGGAACTGAGCAGAGAAACAAACCTGGCTTCCAGATCTTCCAGTCTTCTTGTAAAGAGATCCATCAAAGAGAATGTAAACATGTTGAGCACAGTATAATGCTTAAATCCAGATGAGCTATCTGGGTTAAATGTGAGTTCATCAGCCTACATCCATTTTACCCACCCCTGATAATTACTGAGAACCTAAGCACCAAATTAACATTAAGAACAATGGTTCATTTGGAGAGAAGACTTCCAGTTGGTCACAGAGTTGCACAGAAGGACCTAAAGATAAATAGAGAGGATACTATGAATTTGTAGGTCCTCTAGTTTGACTCTGTAGTCTACTCCTAGTGGAAGCTGACCTTATAGTCACACCAGGGGACATAGAGATTCCTAGAGGAAGCCTACAAATGTGGAGGAGATTTTACAGCCAATCAGCTTTATGTGATTATTACAGAATTTACACAACATTTCTTGGGTTGAGGCTGATATGGTTTGAATTTAAAATAACTTGACTGGTTGGCCCTACAATGGACCCCAAAAAGGCAATGATGCATGTCAATCCCAAGTTTGTGTCTCAGGACAAAGGTGGGATATAAAATTACACTAATAAATAAGGATTTAAATATCATGTAAAAGACAAGAAGAATTTGTTTGAAAGGTATTGTCCAAAGTACTTGGTGGATCAGGTCCAAATCTCACTATCATCTTCATATTGATCCCGTTAGATAACACATCGAGCACATGGATTTGTATCATATTCCAGACAGACCAACTCTGTAGAATGGATTATTGTGCTTTCATGTGGCAACAATATTACCTGTTTGTTCTTATAAATAGCAGCCTAAAAAGTTAATCTTTACCACTAAAACCACTGAATGTTCAGTTCATTCTTTGACACAAGTCATTGCTGTACATTTATTGTGAGGACATACCGATACATACCAAATTAGTTCATAATAAATCTGCAACTTTCTTTGCCAATGAAGAGTAGGAGCAGATGTTTAACGAAAACTTCCTTGAATAATTGCTGCCCTTGAGTAGATATAGATTGTAACTAGATAACAAGAATATCTCAAAAGAAACATTTTAAAGCTTGGATTTTTCCCAATAAGAAAATATACACTTGATGCTTAAAGTAGAGAATGCGGATTATTTTCATGATCATTCGATAGTTTTTTTTATTTCAGGGAATGGGGATCAATATAACACATTATATTAAAGACATAATTTGCTTGTGTCCGTTTTTGTTTGAAGTTAATGCATTTGCTGATGTGTTTCAAGACCGTCATGTGTAATTTGGGAGGTTTCATTGTGTATTTTGTCTCCACTTGATGCCAGGACTTACTTGCTTACTTACAGCCTGCCTGCCTGCCTGCCTGCCTGGCCTGCTGCAGAGAAAATATGATTTTAATCCATGTCAGAGTTTTACTTTACTGCAGAATGCGGATGCATCTACACTATAGAATCAATGCAGTTTGATACCATTTTAACTGTCATGGCTCAGTGCTATAGAATCCTCTGGTCGTCTGGTGAGGCACCTGCACTCTTTAGCAGAGAAGGGTATGGGTCTTGTAAAACAATAACTTCCATAATTTCATGACAGTTAAAGAGGTATCACATTGCATTGATTCTATAGCTTAGATGCGCCCTAAAACTAAAAAGAGATGGAAAGCTGTTGGTACATTTTAAACAGATTTTAAACAATCTGAAGGTCTCCAGGTGTTTTGGACATCAACCAGCATGGGCCATCCTCAAGAATGATGGAATTTACAAATCAAAACATCTGAAAAAGTTTGAAATAAACTTTTATTTTCCTTTCTGAAGAAATTTTGCCAAAATGCTTTGAGATTGGCTCCTTTTGTGGCTACTGTAAGTTGAAAATTACTTGGAGGCAACAACAACTATGAGAAGTGCAATTAGTTCAAGTCTGCAGAACAACTCCTTGAGCTTATGCTAAAATCAAACTACAGTGCCAGAAAAATGAAACTTTGTTCTTTTTTCTATCTTTTTAAGTTTGTTTTCCAGTCAACCTTTTACCTGGGGCTGAAAATGAAACTGATAGAATCTATCTTCTGCCAAAACTTCAAAGCAGACCAAATCCCTAATCATTTCACCTACCGGAGATTCTCAACTCACACTTTCTACTCTGGTATGAATGACATGCCTTCATAGCTGTCACTGAGGTTATCAAGGGCAGAAGCTAAAGATAAAACGCAACAGAAACATCTCTAGATTCACAGAAGCCTTTGGGAATGCACCTGGACATCTGTTTACAAGTCTTCTAAAGTTGGTCAGATTTCAGAAAAATAAGTAAACCAAGACGGTTCTATATTTTCTGGCGTTCAGAGAGGAAAGGAATTGCCCCATTTCAGAGCAATTGTGATTATTCCTTGGAACCATCCATAGTTTTGAACCAACACACGCGTTCTCTTCCCTAATTACTACTGCCATTTAATTTTGTGCATTTTTAACAAACAGAACAGAACAGACTTAAGCGAAACACATACATAACCGACTTGCAACTACATGATTAAACAAGTATCTCAATGGAATGATGTATGACCTAAACCATTATAGAGATAATTAGATGTAGAGGGTTCTTATGCCACCCAGTGGTGCTCTCAAACTAGCCGAAAACATTTCCCTTTGCACAGGTCAGGGCATGTGATTTTGGTTGACCCCTAGATTTTTAAACTGCACAAATGTCATGGCAGACACTGGATAGCAAGAAAGAAATGTGGGATGAACACAAAATGTCCTTATGGCTGCTACCAGTGATGGTTTTTCCAAAGGAACCTGTGATGAGTCATGGGCCATGTAGTCCCGTCTCTGGTACTGTAGTACCAGATGAAGAGGAGAACTTGGGTTTTTCACCGTCTCAGTCAGAATTGGAACCTTCCCAGCCAGATTTGGGAACCTTGCACCTGCAAGAGATTTGTCTTCCAGAAGTCTGTCAAACAAGCCCTGAGCCTAAATCTCCTGTGTTTTCTCGCCACGAGTTTTGTAAACAACAGAGGGGAGTTCAAGCAGCGTCTCGCAGGAGTGCTAGGATAGCTGCTAAGAATTCAGCTGATTAAGCCTGCTTTCCATGGGAAACTTTAAGGAGTCATGCATCTGGACTCAGAGTTTAGCTTTCGTTTCTGGTTCCCCAGAGAACTGCTCTTTGGTGGGAAAACTAGACCCTATTTAGGTGTTTTGCCCACAAAGGGACCTTGCAGAGTCAATTCGTCAGCTACTGGAGTAAGTTGTGTGTGGACAGCGCGCTCCTTTTCCAAGCCTCGTTCCTGTTTCAAGCCTTGTTCCTGATTCCAAGCCTTCGCTCCCGTTTCCAAGCCTTCGTTCCCGTTTCCAGCCTTGTTTACCTCCACGGACCTTGCCTTGTTTTCCAGGACTCAGCCTTGCCTTGTTTTCCGGATTTTGCCAAGTAATTCCACGGATCTTGTTCTTGCTCCTCGTTCCTTGTTGCCTTGTATCAAGCCTTGTTTCAAGTTACTCCCTAGCCTCGCTCAAGTTTCATGGACTAAAGGACATTTTCATCTCCCCTCACTTTGCCTGGCAAAGTGAGTGTTTCGGTTATTGGATTACAACTTTGGACCTTAATATTTCATATTGGACATTGTTTCTTTGGACTAATTTTGACCTTTCCTGAAAGGTCTACTTCTGGACTATTTCATACACTTGCTTTTATTAACTTTATATATTTCCTTAATAAAGATATTAGATAGATTCTGGCCTCTGTGTATGGTTATTGGTGCTCTGCAGCCTGGGTCGTGACAGAACCAGAAGTTCTCTAATTAAAGAACAGTTATTTATTTTTCAATCTGATCTGGTTCAATAGCAAATATCTTGATCTATTCCTGCTGCATCATAAAATGGAGCTGCTGAAATTGGTATACAACAGAACTGGCCGGCATGTTGATGGTATGTTTGTTCCTATTATTTCTCAAAATATTATCTTTAGACAAAAATTTCCAAGGTGTTGAACCCTACTCCACAAATATGGTAGATTTATCATCTTGGATATTTCTTTTAAAGGGCATTAGAATTACCAAACACCACTGTCTTAGATGAGGCCCTCCACTGTCTCCCATATAAAACAATGCTGGTGTCCCCCTCCCTCTAGCATATACAACAATCATGGTGTTTTTCAAGTCTCCATATGGGTTTTTTTTCACATTCTTGTTATAAATGTCTACTCCAATTTATTTTTGTCTCATTTCTGCTGAAACTAAAGAAGGATACAACCCTGCACAATTAAATGTGACTAGTGACAATAGTGGTGGGAAAAAAATTAGAAATTATTGGCATTTATATTTTCTCTTTACCTGTTCTGCTCTGTTTCTTTATATTCTGAAAACTGACACTTTTAGATTTAGTCCACTTCTTCTCCTGTCTCCTCCTTCCTTTGGTAAATTCCAAATTTTCTTCCTCTAAAGTGTGCCATTTAATAGAATTCTCTCTTCATAGAAGGCAGCTGATTGTTCCAAACACCAGCTTCAATCTTTACTAATATTTTTCCAAGTGTGAATTTTTCCAACTGCATTTCTATCAACACTGAAATATAGATTGGACTATTACTAAGTAACAGGTACGATGACCAATGCAACCTGATAGAAGGAAGTGAAAAGCCAAGATCCAGCTCTGTATGGTTCATTGATATTATTATCTGATTGTAGAGGATTCTTGACATAAATGGGGTACTGTCAGTGCCTTTGTTTTGATTGAATCAAATAGAACAGCTGACAATCTAGGCAGAGGTTAAGAAGAGAATAAAAGGAACCAAGAGGAGATAGCAATCACACTACTCTACAGTCTGCAAGTATGAAAGTAGGACTACAACATAGCTTTTAATCCTCACTGTTTCTAATAACTGATAGCTTGCCAATAAATACTGCTAATAAGAGAACCAGTTAGGCTATTATAAAAATATGTATGTCCTGCCATGACTATAAGATGTTTATAACTGACATTGTTAGATTTACCAATGCTGAAAGAGGTTAATAGCTGAATGCCTGTGTGTTCACAAATGCCTGCACAGTTCCCAACAAAGCAGATGCTTTACATGATGGATAAATGGCTGAGATATTTTATTTAAGCTGATGATATTCCTCTTATTAAGAATTATTACCAAGAAGCCTGTTAAAAAGAGATAGGGAAGTGGAGATAAAGTCCTTATGAAAGGATAACATCTGAATTGCAATATATTGCAATGTAATGAATATATGATGGCTTACATACAGTGCAATGTAATATAATGTAATGCTATGAAAGCAAAACAGCCAAACATTGACATCTATGTATTTCTCTGTAAGGGGATCTATTTGGATATCGATGATTGCACAAAATAAATTGCCTAAAGGTTTACCAAAGAGCATACTCATTTTCTCATATAAATATCCTGAGATTCTAGTATTTAAGAATACTAAAGTGGAGATGTTTACTCTGCTTGTCTGGATTATACAGCCATCAAAAGTTAGATGCCTAGGTGACAAAAGGTGATAAAAGCATCCCAGACAGAGTCTAGATTAGTTTACAAAAACCAAAGGACTCCCAAACCCTTACTCTAAAGAAATAGGATCATAAAATTATCACATGAGTCTTTTTAGATGTCAAATACTTTGCCAAGAAAGTAAGGAAGGAAGAAGGAACTGAGTCTTGGCTTTGATCTATGTTGATGCTAACTTTTAAAATGCTTAACTTGATAGCTAAAAGCTATACCTTAAACTATCAAGTAGCATTTTAAAAGTTAGCATAATATGTATTTTAAGGTGGTTAGTTTTGTAGTTTTAATCTCAGTCTATATCTACAATTGACATCATTTTAACTATCATGACTTCACAATACTACAAAATCCTGGGATTTGTAATTCAGTGAAATATTTCAAACTCACTGCTCCAGATGTAGTCCAACTCCTCTGAACTGCAGCACTAGAGCTTTCTAAGAGACAATGTGCAGTACCTTGCCTTACAAATCCCAGGATTCTCTGGAATGCAGCCACAATAGCTGAAGTGGTGCCAAATTTCTTTAACTGAGTGGTGTAGCCATAGCCAGAATATTATGAAGAGTAAATCTTTAAAACTTCCTCTCACCTTTCATTGGTCTTTTTTATGCTTCCAAAGTTATTAAAAAAGTGTGAATTGGTGTGGGTGGGTGAAGAGTAATATGGGACTCAAAGTTCAGTGTCTTGAAAGGGAGTTCCACTGAAATAAGTAAGACTCTTTCCACATTGTGTATTAAATATCCAGCTGCAAGAAAGAAAGAAAGAAAGAAAGAAAGAAAGAAAGAAAGAAAGAAAGAAAGAAAGAAAGAAAGAAAGAAAGAAAGAAAGACTAATTGAAAAGAGGGACTGGAAATTGTTGAAGGCTGAGAATTGTCTGGCAGCCAAAAAAGCATACCGAGTGGAAAAAGCAGAGATGGGGATTTGCTAGTAGTTGGCAGGCACTTGCTTGAGGAGATGCCAAGAGAGAACACACAAAGCGACTGAAATGAGTCAGGGCTTATAAAAGGAGATAGAAGAAAGAAAAGCCAGTGCAAGAGTGGACAGAGAAATGCAAGATAGCTCCAAGACTTGAGGCGTTTTTTTAAAATGTGAGATAAAAATAGATGACAAGTCCAGCATGCCCAAATTCATTTGACCCACCAAAGACAGAGGGGAAAAACCAAGAATCCCAACTTTGCTTTTAGCTAGGATGGGTGATAGTCAAGCTCTTCTATCATTTCGTTCATGGGCACTGAAGCATGTGCTCCTGACTGAAGATGTTTTTCAGACAGGAAAAATAGAGGCCAGTTCTTATATTCTTTGAAAAATATATTCACATTTATACTAGTATCGGCAGGGACCTTGGGTAGAAATGTAAAATTCTGGATCTTAAAAAGTACTGCAGGATCTGACTGCTTCTGCAAGATCTGTCTGTTTCACATTACCAGAAAGAAGAGATAAAGTTTTACTTCATTGTCTCTACCTTCTGGCAATGTTTGTAATATAAAATTTCCAAAGGTAGCATAACAAGAAAATTATTCATTCATTTTCAGGGAGGTAGTATCAGCATGCTTTTGAGAGCCTTTTCATGGTGCAGTAAACTGCAATTGTTAAATAATATTTGATGCAATTGAAAACAATATGTTGCAGAGAAGTCTGTCATCGTGCTAATATTTGTTTATTGCATTCATACTCCACATTATGACAACATAGCCTTTATGGCAAATCCCAAAAAAGAAATCTATGCAATGTTAAACAAAATGGTCTAACAAAGAATAGTCTTGTCCTGGTTCATCATATCAGTTTCAAAATTTAAACATAAACTGGAAAAAGCACACAATTAAGGGAAAGCCGAAGAAAGTGCTGGGTTTGACCTACAATGCCCTATATTATTATTATTATTATTATTATTATTATTATTATTACTACTACTACTACTACTACTCATATCCTGCTTTTTCTCTCCACAAGGAGACACAAAGCGGCTTACATCAAAAGCATTTCAATACAATTTTAAAATATTCAAATATACAAATCTTAAAACAGAAGTAAAATTAATTAGTATTTAAAACAATTCAGTTAAAACCATAAAAACATATTCAAAATATATATGGTTCTGGTCCAGGTTATCTAGAGGACCATGGGTTTGTGTGCCAAGTTTGGTCCAGATTCAAGTTCAATGCTCTCTGGATATGGGTGAACTACAACTCCCAGATTCCAAGGTCAATCACCTCCAAACCCCATCTGTATTCAAAGTATTGAAAGGTGAGCAGTATTATTTCTCTTACTCAGTAGATGGTATCAAAAGGTTACTGGAGTCTTTTTTTTTTAACCAGATCAGTCTGAATTATCTCTATGTTTTGTTTTAGCAATAACCATCTAATCCTGCTTTACTCACTGTAACAATTGCAAAATAAACATAATTACCTCTTATTGCAAGCAAATGAACATGCTTTTTTTAATTATTGGCTCAGTAGAGAACTCGAACGAAGCTGAAACTGAAAAGCAGAGCAAAGGAAAGCCTGAGGGATTGAAGCCTATAATCTAAATTTTAAAAATGTAACTGTTTTTACATTTTACATTAACTGAAGAGTAGTTTTTCAGTTTCACTGTTTTTTTTTCTTTGAGGTTCACAGAAACAATTCCAGTGATTACAATAATGAAAAAAATCACCATCAGAGAATGTACTGTATGAGCATTAGGCTTTTATTATGCATTCACCTTGACTTAGAGCTCTTCCACACAGCCATATAACCCAGAATTCCAAGGCAGATAATCAACAATATCTGCTTTGAACTGGATTATCTGATTCCACATTGCCATATAATCCAGTTCAATGTCGATTTTATGCAGCTGTGTAGAAGGGGCCTTATTCACTGTTTTTTTTCAGAAGTTCCTTTTATGAAATAATGCCTGGCTTTAAAAGGAGGCTCCATTTATCTTTGATGTCAACATCAGCATGTTTCTCAAAAAATCCTAGAAGAAGAAACAGACTTCCTTAGACAAAGTGAAAATACTCAGCTTTGCTCACTACTAGACTTACATTCCACTTTCTCCTTCCCTTGATAAACATTTCTAAGAATGAATATGTATTAGTGAAGACCAACTAGATTTGAATAGGTTGTGGCAAATTGGGAAAACCCTGGTTTCCCGACATGCAATGTATAAATACTTTCCACAATGGCAAATTTATTTCTTCTCCCTATCTGTATATCTGATAATAACTTTAATAGGTTGTTTGACATTGATCCCAGGCAACAAAATTGGCAGTGATATATATGAAATGGAAAGTGTCTCAGCAGAACTTAAATATTAGAGGAACATTTCTTGAGGCTAGCTAATACTTATATTCTACATGTCAAATAATTATTTAAAATTGCCATTGCATGATAGAAATCAAATTCTGTCGAATATCACATAATAATATTCTGAAACTCTTATCTATTGTTAAAGCACTTTAGCAATTGACTATATTGACTGAAGAATAATGGAAGGGGGCTCAACAAAAACTGGTGAAATTCGATTTCTTAAACACTATTTGCATCTAGGAAGGTGGAAGGTGAAAAGGAAAAACACAAAGGAGAATATTTCAAGTAAGCGTTGGATGCAAAACCATGAGTATGTAGGTAAAATTAAAACAAAAAAACTAGAAAATGTTAGTATTTCCAGGGACTCTCACCCCATTCAGCATAAGCCCTCAGTCATAAACTTTCAGCAGCTCAGTGCAAAATAAATCATAGGATTATCAAATATGCCAGAAAATGATACATTCTTTTGAAAAGTGTAGTTCAAATACTTCTGTCTGTGTTTCTTCAGGGAATATACAGTTGAGATACAAAATATTTGTTGTGTTTTGAGTTCTTTTCTATATTACTTATCTTCTTAGTCCCCAACCAAGAATTCCATGGAGGAACGAATTTTAAGTCTTCTTCTTCTTCTTCTGTTGCTGGTGTAATTATTCCCGTTGCCACTAGAAAGAGCTGTTTATCTGGTTTTTAACTACTGTAAATGTGTTTCACAGCAAGAGAGGTGTTAATAGGCTGATAATTATACAGGATGTTTATAGCAAGAATTCTTTTCTGTTCAAAGGGAAGAAAATCCCTTGAAAGTGGCAACAAATGCCAAAAGGTGTAGGAAGTTTATTTTAAAAATCACAATCCAGCATTATTGTTGCTGTTGCTTCTTGAGGATCTTAAACATACAGGGCAGCAGATACTTACAAAGTGAAGACTGTTCCTTTGGTCTCACAGCCTATGGTAAGTTCTTAGAGACCATCTAGGAAGAGAGATATAATCAGCACTCCACATTTCCTGGTATTAGGGGCAGTGGACACCCATGCAATTAAAAACATGTGAATAAAAAGTTATTTTTTTAACCTGTGAAAACTCTTTTCTAGGAATTTCTAGGTCTTTCAACGTAATTCTATGGTTTGCATCCACTGAAAGTTAATAACAGAATTGCACCAAATACCTAGTGATTCCCAGAGAGAGCACACAAGCTTCCAGAACAGAAGCCTTGGAAGACAAATCTCATGGTGTCCAGCCAAACAATTGGATTACAGGAGTTGTATACACTTGAAAAGTATCCCACCAAGGAAGGTAGACTCATTTTGCAAAATATTACCCTTATGGAACTAGTAACGAAATGTGCAGCTTTCAGGCAACAGTGGCAGCCAAAGTATTTTGTACTGTTTTCCTTATTTTTCCTATTGTCATTTCTAATATTAATGACAACAAAACATGTCATAATAATGTCATAATTTCCCCACCCAGGGGTAACATAAATGGATTAGAATTTTAAGTTTACAAATATCCAATCGTTGGCATTCTCATTCTTAGATGGGCTTCTTCTCACTTCCCTCTCATTTTGAACCATACATAGCCGGAATAAGAGGTCAGGATAACTCAAAAGCTTGCACATTCAAATGAATGTTGTTAATTTTCATAAAGGAATGGCCCACTTGTGAATTTTGGATTTCATCTGAATGGTACTGGTGGCATCACAGGCCCCTGTCAGTTAGGTACCATGCTGATTATATTTATCATATAGCAAACACACGACGATGTTGTAATAAGTCCATTGGCTGGAAGCAGAGTACATGTTGAACATCTCTTATCTAGACTTCCAAACTCTGAAATACTCCAAAATCTTCCACTTGTGTAGCTGAAACAATGGTAAATTTGCTTTCCTTGTATGAAAACTTTCTTTCATGCACAAAATTATTAATAATATTGTATAAAATTATCCCAAAGGTATGTGTATAATCTATATATGTAACATGAACATCAATTCAGTACACATTTAGACCCAATTTCCAAGATATCTCATGATGTATATGCAAATGCAGATATTCCAAAATCCAAAAAAGAAAATCCAAAATCTTGAACTCTTCTAGCCCCAAGCACTTCAGATACTCGATGTGCATATATTTTCAAAATAAATAACCCCATCAGTATGAGACTCCAGTAAATACTGTGGCTCCAATTAAAGAGAGCTTATTGAATATCAGGAGGATTGCAGTAGGTATGTAAACTGCATTCAGTTGCTGTCAGGAAAGAAATCTAAATAGGACAGTTGGGAATATTTTTAAGGGAATGATGTGTGGTGACTCACTTTGACTTTCTGTTTGTGGCAGCACAAGCAAACCATAGTAAGCAGGTATTCTGCAAAAAGGGAGGAAAAGTTAGGTGGATGATATTGACTCCCTTTCATTTATTTTCTCCACTTCTGCTCCATCAGGGCCATGAGTAGACAGCGAAGTGCCTTAAAATACCTAATGAGTCCAGTGATGATTGCTATCTAGTTTTTTTTTCTCTAAAGACAGAATTTTTGTCATCATGTGGAAACTAACCAACACACACAGCTCTGTGGGCTGTCAGCTGTTGAGCCCTGAAGAGGCACTGTAAAATCAGACATGGCAGATTGTTCTCCACATTGTTGAAATGGACTAGTAAATCAGTTGCCAGTATAAAATGGCTCATGGGGAAAAAGCAAACAAAACAAAAGCAATTAAGGAAGAGGCAGCACTCCTAGACATAAATTTAGCTACCAAATTTATTTGTTGGACAGGGGAAGAATACTTTGCTGCCTGATGCAAAAGCAAAATGTTGCCCCTTCCCACCCCATGTACAAAACCCAAATGAATTAGCGCTTGACTCTTTCTTAAGTATTGGTTATTATTTCATGCTACTCTTGAAGACAGTAAGTTCGTTTACAGTCTGTTGGTCCACATCTTTCTCCTCCCACCCCTTGCAGTTCACAACAATTGCTGAGGTAACTGCTTCAGTTAATGGTCGCAGGAATACAGGAAGCTTCCTTGGAACAGGTTAAAGGTAAAGGTAAAGATTTTCCCCGGATATTGAGTCTAGTCATGTCTGACTCTGGGGGTTGGGCTCATCTCCATTTCTAAGCGAAAGAGCCGGCGTTGTCCATAGACACCTCCAAGGTCATGTGGCCGGCATGACTGCATGGAACATCGTTACCTTCATGCCAGAGTGGTACCTATTGACCTACTCACATTGCATGTTTTCGAACTGCTAGGTTGGCAGAAGCTGGGGCTAACAGCGAGAGCTCACCCTGCTCCCTGCATTCGAACCACCAACCTTTTGGTCAGCAAATTCAGCAGCTCAGCAGTCTAATCCGCTATGCCACCGGGGGATCTATAGAGGCCTACAAGCCATTCAGGAAGGGAATATTTTTTGGAATGTGGGTAAGTGAAACCATGGATATCAACAGATATGTTTTCTGTACTGTAATTTATTTTTCCAGCAACAAGAAAGGAAGTTGGACAGCTTGTGTGGAAGGTTAGGCCAGCAGGGCTCTTCTTATTACAACTGTGCTGATTCCAGGATGAAAGAAAGGTTCTCACGATGTCAGTAAAGAGCTTTTGCATCAAAGCTAAACAGCCATTCTTCAATATTCAAAATTAGGCTACCGCTTTTCTGAAAATCAGGGAAGAAAAAACAACATGAAATCTTAACTGTTCTCTCAATCATTTTTAAATAGCATCTCCAGTAATAACCACTCTTTTCTATCCAGCTACATTTGTGAAGAAGCAGGAAAAGGAGACTAGTTGGTGGGCAAGAAGGAGATACATTTTATGGAATGAAATTTGTAGATGGAGTGTGTGTGAAAATCTCCCTTCTAGCTTACTATATCTGTTGCAAATCATGCTCTTTACAGAAAGTAATAGTCAGGCTCTGAAGAGAAGTTGAAGTAGAAAATATATAACTGCCCTCAGATTTCCTATTTTTTAAATCAAGGGTCTTCTCGTTTTAAAAAATAACACCAACGTACTTTCTAATTTGACAGAGACAGCACAATTACTTCTCTGCTGTCCCACTTTTTCCAAATGCTTTAAAATGTCCCAGTTTCTACATCTCCTTCCATTTTCCCCCTTTGTCCTCTGCTTATCTTCATTGCTGCAAACTGAGTTCAAAGAGCAAAAGTAATTTCCCTACAATTAACTCAGCAACAATGTTGTGTGCCTCCAAATTTTTAATTTATGGTGTTCCCAAGGTGAACCCATCACAAAGCTTTGGTGGCAAGAATTGTTGATAGAGTGTCACTTGCCCAAGGTCATCTGATGTGCTTATGTGTATCACCAGAGATTTAAACATTGGTCTCCAAAGTTGTAATCCAATGCTCAGACCACTGCACCATGCTGGCTCTGTGTCCTTCCTGGTAGATAAAGGCAAAAACAAACTTCTGCTTTATCTCTTCATTTGTGTGTAGTTTTTTTAACAATAATATTTGTCTATCTTCACCACACTTCTGATGTTACTTGGTCATGTGTTCAGCTTCTAATCTGTGAAATATGCTCCAACACAGCTATCTCACCCAAGGAGAAATAAGTCACAATCTTTGCCGTATATCACCAAAAGTTGTATGGATGGTCAGCATGGAGAACCTGGTCCAAGCCTGTTCAAGGAGTTTAATATTATCCACCAGCATTTTAGATCATGGCAGAAACCAGTCAGCCAGTTGATGATAAAGTTGTGAATAGAAATAACCCCCACCCCACACACTTTGTTATTTCTACAAACTTTTAATTTTCCCCTGATGACATCTCCACTAGGAAACAGGATGAGGAAATAATCTCAGACAACTAATGCTGTGTTGTCTACACAAATGAAAAAAATATGTTTCAACTCGCATTTTCCTGACCCATAGTGATCACATTAATGCCACCAAAATAACAAGTAGCCATCCTGATTTGACCTTGCGCAATTTTATTTTATGGGTCAATTTCTTTGATAATGAAAAGTTTTAAATCTTCTTAATCTATGTCATAATGTGGCTAGCTCAGCGGACAAGGGCAGCTTCAGTTGTGAGCATTAGTGCAAAGACAATCATCCACAGGGAGACCAAGCATTACACAAACTGCAATATTCCAACAATCTACCCACCCCATCTGTCTATTATTACACTCACCCAGTTCACTGAAAGTTGTGCTCAGTTGTGAGCATTAGTGCAAAGACAATCAACCACAGGGAGACCAAGTGTTACACAAACTGCAATATTCCAACAATCCATCCACCCCATCTGTCTATTAGTTGCACTCACCCAGTTCACTGGAGGTTCAATTTTTCTAAAATTGCTGTTGAAAAAAATGGATTGAAAAGAGTCATATTATATCAACAGAGCATCACTCCCTTAGATGCCTCTCCAGATGGATTTATCAATGATCTCCTTCCCTTCCCTTTGTTAGAATTAAAGGTGCTGAGAGAGACTTGTATGGCTGGAGGTCCATACAGAATGCCTTGGGGGCTCCACTATTCCCAACCCTGGAATAATGGCTCCGATATCTTGATTCCCTTTGAGAATGAGTTTATGAATAAGGTCATGATCTGTATAAAAGATGTATAGATGATCTTCCTTGTTGGATGGCTGTGTAGGAAGTAACATAATTTGGATCTTATGAGGACACATTATACTGCAACCTGTTAAGAGAGGCAGAGTGGATTTGCTTTATCCCTCCCTATCAATAGTCTTACAAACAACAGATGGTGAAAAAAAATGTATGAGATCAAATACCACCCACATCCTAAAGCTGCTTCCTTTGAAACATGTTGCAGTAGAACTGGAAATGTGATGCTGTGGAACATGAATGGGATAAGCCATTCCCAGTAGAGAGGTTTAACAAAAGCCAGGATGTGGCTGACTAATAGTTTTACCCTTAAAGAAAGAAAAAAAAATGTGAGAAATGTGAATATTCTGCCAAATTCAGAAATACTAAAAGCTATTCTGTTTCAGTCATTCTTTTTTCTGCTTTAGAAACCGGACATTCAGATCAATACACATGCATACACTGAATTTTTAGCACTTGTAGCTGGTGCTTGAGAGCCACTGTCATGTTATGGTTGAAATGTTGAACTATGAATCCCAGAGACCAGCATTCGAATTCCCACTTGGAATTCCTACCATGGAATCTCATGAGGTCACCTTGGGCAGGTTATACTCTCAGCCTTAGGGGAAGGCCAAGGGGGGAAAACCCTCTAAATAAACATTGCCAAGAAAATCCTGGGATAGCATTGCCATAAGTTGGACTCAACTTGAAAGCACACAAAAGCAAGTGGTTAACACGGAATCTCAATTAAGGTTTTAGGATTCCTTGCCAGAAAATCCAGCCAGAAAATGTAAAATGTATCACCACCATGATTAAAAAGTGCTTAACATATAAGTATCTGAGGAGATCTCTACTGGAAATCAAATAAAGCAGTGTTAATGTAATTTTTGGAAGAGACCACAAAGCCCAACCCCTGACATGTTGAAACATATAAACAAAAAAATTCTGACACATGGCAATCTAGTATTTGTTTAAAACCTCCAAAGAAGAAGACTCCATCATACTCCAAGGGAGTGTATGCCACTGTCAGACAGCACTTAGCGTCAAGGTATTTTTCCTAATTTTCAGGTGGAATCTGTTTTCTTGCAGTTTGGATCTATTGCTCAATGCCCCAGCCTCAAGAGCAGCAGAAAACAAGCCTGCTAAATCCTTTAAATATTTAAACATGGCTATCATATCTCCTTTTAACCTTGATTCAAAGTTGAATGATTCAAAGTTGGACAAAGCTTCAAATGTCAAAATCAGCTTAAGATATATGTCATGTAACATTCAACAGGGAAGAGCTGTCAACTGTGTTTTTCAAAAAGTATCAATATTAGGTTGTTATTGTTTTTCCCAAGCAGAAATGCAAGAGACAACTTAAAAGAAATATGAGCTCTACCAGAGTAGCAAGCACACCTGTGTGAATCAGGCTATGAAAGTAGGAACAGTGAGCAGATTTTTTTAAAAATACTGCAAGGAGAAACACTGGCCTTTGAATGTCCTTTACTGCAATAACGACAACCCCTTTTAATTGGTAGTTTTGGATTAGAATGGCACAAGCTATAGGAGAAGACTTTTGAAAGATCCAAAGCCCTCCCATAAAAATAAAGGATTAGAAAACATAGGGATGAAGAAATTGTAGGGCATATCCTAAGAGACTGAAAAATCCCTGAGAATGGCCCACCCCCTCTTGGCCCCACCCTCTTCCAGGCCCTCCCTTACCTGGATCCATCCCACCCAGCATGTGCCTGGCTACTCTCTTTCCCGGCCCAGCCTTCCCAGCCAGGCCCACAATGCGGTCCCAAAGCAAAAAAGTTTACCCATGCCTGATTTAAAAATTCTTTGGCCCATCTACCCTACCATATAATGTAGTTTGAAACTGCATTATATGATCAGTGTAGACTCATATAATGTAGTTCAGTGCAGTTTCAAACTGCATCATATACTACTACTACTACTACTACTAATTTTTATTGTGTCAGAAGTGACTTGGGAATATATTGCAAATCACATCTGGTGTGAGAGAATTGGCTGTCTACAGAGATATTGCCCAAGGGACACCCAGATGTGTTAGCTGGGAAGCTTCTCTCATTTCCCCACAAGCTAGAGCTAACAGACAGGAACTCACACCATCTCATGAATTCGAACAGGCAACCTTCAGGTCTAAAACCCAATCTTCAGGTCAGCAGATCGGCCGGCACAAGGGTTTAACTCAGTGCACCACCACGGTTCAGCATAACAACAACAACAACAACAACAATAATAGTTTTATTTCTTTCCTGCCTCTCTCACCATCTTCAGTAAATATGGCTGTTTTAAAATTCAAAGGTTGGTCTATTTCTCAATTTCAATGAAATTGTCTGTTTCTTAATTTCACCACCATGTGGCACTAAAGCAATTTTATTTGCATACTTCACTCTAATGTGAGATCCACGACTTGTCACTGTTTGTTGGCTTGTTTTGTAAAGCCTGATTCACTATTGTTAAAATTACTCACTGAATAGCAGGTAATGAGGCAACAGTGACCCATTTTCCATGCAGTAGGCCAATGGTCCTAACACCAGACTATTGTACTTGAGTTTTTCTCCTTTGCAAAGCCTTCACCCAAAAAATGAAGGAAATAAAAATGAAAATAACATAACTTCCAGCTAAATAATGAAGCAGCAATTGATTTTTTTCCAAGCAAAAACAGGGGTAGATACTGCAATCAATCTTTCTTGAATTGATCTATTTGGATCTTGTATTTTCTAGCAGTCTTAAAAGATGTTTGGCATATTTGTCCTCACCATATGCATAAGTAATTAGTCATAAAACAAGAAATTCAAAACTGCATTTTAAAAAATATTCAACAATACACTCAAAAATATCACTGTGAGTCTTTGTCTGTATTTCTGGGACAACTGGGACAATGTTCCCAAAGAAGAGAGAGCTGTTGTGAGAGCTGTTCAGCACTGGAACTCTCTGCCCCGGAGTGTGGTGGAGGCGCCTTCTTTGGAGGCTTTTAAACAGAAGTTGGATGGCCATTTGTCAGGGGTGCTTTGAATGCGATTTCCTGCTTCTCTGCAGGGGGTTGGACTGAATGAGGTCTCTTCCAACTCTATGATTCTATGATTCTAATAATTCTAACAATCATAATTTTTTTCCTTTAGTTACCAAATTTCTATCTTTGCAGAGATGAAACGTGGAAAATCAGATATACACAGAACTCATATTAGCTATCTTTGCATTCCTTGGTAACTTTGCCTTCACCTTTCTAAATGTTCAGCTGAAATTTTAAGCTACTGCAATGCTAAAAACTGGAGAAGAAAGATTTTATTGGGGTCAGAATTCTTGTTTGAGGAATCAACACCCTCACTTTCCCCTCCCATTCCTACATACCTAATTACAGTCTTTTGTATGCCTAATAAAGGCTTCCTTGAATGCAAAAGACTTTCTCCCTTATAAGTGACTACTGGATCACAGCCTAAATACCATAATCATCATTAATTCCAAGCTATGAATTATGTAAGGGTTTCAGTCAAGCTAGCTGAACTACTAAGATTTAGCAAAGAATTCACCATGATGGCAACCATGACCAACATTATTTTATTTTCATCTTTATTATTATTTTCTTTAAAATTATTTCTAATTTTCACCTTTTTGACCAAGTGCCTACTAAATAATTTAAAATGAATTTAATTTAAATAAAACATTATTTAAAAATAGACAGAAAAGAGATAGCTTAAAAAGCCTGACAAAACCACAATGTTTGGACTATGTCAGAAACTCAGTAAATTTGTAGCCAGTCTGAGGGCTTTTCTAGACAGCCTCTTAATCCAGGACAAAGAAGAGGGGCAAAAAATTGTGGTACCTGAAGGAAAGTCCAAACACGTTGCTCTCAGTCCCGGTAAAAGGTCCCCTGGCATCTTGAAAGGCTTGGTTATAGTGAATTTTTCAAAATGGACATGGGACATCCGCTTGAAGTTTTCTTTTCTTTTTTTATTGACTCTCTGAGATGTGCTGGACCTCATAAGCACTAATGCGGATATCAGAAAGTGCATACAAATACATTTTTGTCATTATATCTCCTCATCCTCCTTCTGCCTTTACGTTTGCTCTCTTGAACCCTGTTTCCTTTTAGGGTCATTTGCCTGCCATAATGGTGCTCCCAGTGTAATTTAACGCTCTGTTTATTATCATAAAAATGAGAATTAAGGAATGGTTGGAGAGAGTTCTCATTGGGATTGCTATCCTCTTGTGCTTCCATTTAGACACCTGTGTGTCTATGGCTCCATTTGTTTACCTCTCTCATCAGCTGTTTCCAGATTCTAAAATGAGGATTGGAGCAGTCCACACCCGCATATCACAATGAAATATCATGGATTTTTTTGACTGTTAAAAGTTCTGTATTTCAAAATCTTTGAATAAATTTAGAGAGCTGTCTTGTTCTGAGAAAAAATAGTATGTGTAGCTCAGTACTGTGTATATAATAGACTGATGTTGCTCTTTCACTGAATTATGAACCCTGCCAGCCAGTAGTAAGATATTGAAAGAGAACCAGCAGGGGCATGTATAATCAATGCCTGTATAAAAGGATATTGTGGTCTTTCTGAATTGGAAGAGAAACACTATGTTTTCCCTAATGCTCTTAAAAGCTGACCTGTATATTGATCCTTGTACACATAGACATTGCATACTTTAGCAGTAATTGTTTTCCATCCATTTCTAATGAGGAGACTTCAAAAAGCTGTAACTGTTCTATGCTAACAATGTAATCTGAACTACAGCTGTGCATGATATTAGAAAAGGGATTTGATCTATTGAAAAGAAAGAAAAACATTAAGAACTTTGAGACTTAAATATGAAGTTCTACATTGACCCCTAAACCATTCAGCTGCCTTCCCTGGATCGCCCAGTGTACTGTAACATCAAGGTACAGTAGAGTCTCACTTATCCAACACTCGCTTATCCAACATTCTGGATTATCCAACACATTTTTGTAGTCAATGTTTTCAATATATCGTGATATTTTGGTGCTAAATTCATAAATAGCATTACTGCGTATTGAACTACTTTTTCTGCCAAATTTGTTGTCTAACATGATGTTTTGGTGCTTGATTTGTAAAGTCATAACCTAATTTGATGTTTAATAGGCTTTTCCTTAATGCCTCCTTATTATCCAACATATTCGCTTATCCAACATTCTGCCGGCCCGTTTATGTTGGATAAGTGAGACTCTACTGTATTTGTGCTTATGGTAACCAAAAGTTTGTAATATGACAATCTGTAAGGTCCTACAGTGAAATGCATATCTGTAAAAAGTAGAAAGGTGGGGAAAAAGTGCACATTGATCAAACAACAAGGAAAAATAAGGAGGAATATTACAAAGATTTTTTACTATGATCCTTGGTTTAATGCCACATGCATCACAGCCATAAAATTAATAGAGATTATATTTGCAGTAGGGGTGTGAATTTCAGAAAAATCTTTCCCAATTTCAGTGCCTTTTGGAAGCCCCCCGTTCCTTTTCCCAGGAACATCCCGTTATTGGGAGGGACAAAATGCAGCCGTATCTTCCGATTGCAGTCGAACCATTTTGGACAATAGGGTGACTTCCCCCTTTTTTGTAATTTTTTAAAAGTATTTTTCTGGGGAGAGGAAGGTGCAGGACAGAGTACAAGCAAGCAAGACAATAGAGAGGGCTGGGGAGGGATGGAAAAGAGATTGAAATTGTCCCCATGGGGACTCCAGGGAGTCAGGCTATCCCCTCCCTTCCCTAAACTACCCCACCAAAAAAGGTAAGAAATACTTAAACACACAAAAGAATACCTTTTAAAACTCACAGCCCCTAACCCAATGCACACTCACCCTCACCTCACTAGCAAAATAGGGGGGGAGGGGAGAGAAGGACTGAAAGATATTAAAGTACTAAGTAAATTAAATTAAATTGCCAAAGGAAAAGGATTGAGACAAAAGGTGATCCAAAGCAGCGATGGCACTGAGAGGTACAACAAACGTAGCTAGCTGCACACGTTCTCTCTCTCTCAACAGCCAGGTTGCCACAGGAAAATGGCGGAGCTTGTCCCAGTATTTATAGACCAGTTTGACTGAAAGACACATTTCTTCTTCTGATTGACTCAGGCAGCAGGGTTCACAAGGAAACCTTGTGCACTTCGCTGCCACTCCATGCTCCATGTGTAGCTGAAAGAAACCAAAGGTGCCATTATCGGCTGTGTGCTTTGTTGCACCTGGAAAGAAAAAGAGCCACGCTGCCCATGCTATTATGGGTGAGTCGGTGCCTGAAAATGCCGGGTCATCCGGAGCCTGTTTTGAAAAACAGCACTTGCACACCTCTAATTTGCAGAGTATTAAACCTACAGAGAGCCAGCAAGATTGTGGCAACAGTTGTTCAGTGAGGTTTTCCCTTTGCATTCCTCTGAGACAGATGCAGTGTGCTTTGAGCCTTTTTCAGGGTTGCAGTCATCTCTCTGGAGTCCTTGAAAGTCTTCGGCCTCTGATGCAAAGTGATGGTTTACAAGCTGGTGCTCATAAGCTATCTCAATCTTCTTCCTTGTGAAGCTTAAGTTGGTCAAAAGCTTCTGTTGTCTCTGGAACTTTTTTTTCCATGTCAGGAGCAGCTTGAGAAACTGCAAGTCACTTCTGGTGTGAGAGAATTGGCCATCTGCAAGGACGTTGCCCGGGGGACGCCCGGATGGTTTTTGATGTTTTTTACCATCCTTGTGGGAGGTTTCTCTCATGTCCCCACATGGAGCTGGAGCTGATAGAGGGAGCTCATCCGCGCTCTCCCCGGGTTGGATTCAAACCTAGCAGCCTTCAGGTCAGCAACCCAACCTTCGTCACAAGGCTTTAATCCACTACGCCATCGGGGGCTCCTGTCTCTGAAACTGATGGTATATGAATACTGGTTGAATGCAGGTGCTAAGGATGCCTGTTTTGGATTGCTTGGGCCTAGGATTACCAGACAATGCCCAAGCCTCTGGCCACTGTAACTCTGCTGCAGAAAGTCTAGCAAGAGTGATCTGTACAGGCAAATGGAATAGACCAACTAAGGTTGGCCTCTAGGGGTTTTTTATGCTCCAACCAAAACTAATACAAAGGGAGGTATCTACATTATTGGGAAAACCTATAAACAGGGGAAACTAAAACAAAGGGGAGGGAAAGGCAGAGCCATGACCTCACAAAAGGTGTTGTCAGACTGCATTTGTCCTATAGTTTGGGTAAGCTCTAAGAGACCTTGGATTTTAAATGCAAAAGTTTTGAAAGATCCCTAAACATCAGGCTGTCGAGAATTTTGCAGATGTCAGAGACACTCCTTTCCAAACATAATTATTTTAAAATGAAAATGCTGATAAGTACTTAGGACTTGGATATGCATTGGACGGAAAATTGTGATGATAAAATATACATACAAAAGGGCAATTTTTCCACCTCAAAACCTCATGAAAATCAGTTTAAGTTTTGATGTTACCAATTGCACTCTTGATTCTGCAAGTCAAACTGAATTAGCACATAAATGGACCCATTATACAGCTTGGCACCAGATGTCAGACCTGTGCTCGGCAAAATTTGAAGAAACAAGACAAGGTAATCTTGTCTTTTGACATCAAGTCTGACATTTATCTGCCCCATTGGAGCCAAATTTAAATGTTATGGTGATGCTCCTCTCCATAAAAAAGATTATATCTTTAGAATCTTTGGTCATTTTGCAGCCTAGATCTCAATTTCTGATGACAAAACAGTAGCAATTTTCCAATTGTGGTGGTTAGAAATCGTAAGTTGTCTATAACAGCTGAAATGAAAGGAGTGATATCATGAATAGCTGCACCCCGTGGCATGGTTTTCTTTTTCTTTTATTATTATTATTAACTGAATGGCTTCATAAAGTTTTGAAGCCTTCTTCATTTCTGACAATAAAGCTTTAGAAATGCAATAAAGGACCAAAGAAAGGAGCATCTGAAAATATATTAGAAAGCATTTTACAACAGTGGAGATTCACAGCTGTATTCAACTTTGTGTTAATCATCACAAGCAGTGCAAGGGTTTGAACATTTCAACATGTTAGTTACAAAGAGATAAAGAGCATAATGACCAGCAGGTCTTTTCTTTTGGGGTGGGTACCTAGAACAATGTTCAGCAATGCCAATGACAGCAGGATATTTTTCCAGTTTTTTTATCTGAAATTAAAACAGGCTTTTTAAATACATTGAGTGACTTTGAGGAGGCATCCAAGCTGAGATGAATCAGGTCTTGGAAATGTTTATTTTTATAACTTGTAGAATACTCCTTGGATTAGGAGGTTTCCTGGGAGCTGTGTTCCCCAAAAATGAACTTTTGTTGGCCTTACAATTGTCAGTTATTTCACTGAAGAGAGGTTTCTCTAATTTACCCACAAACAAATTGAAACACATCAACATGATTCCATGAAACAGTTCGGGCCCAGACTATTTGACAAATCATATCCCCAATAGACCTTTTGGGACACTGTGCTCAATGGAGGGGGCCCTAATCTCAATTCCACCTCCTTGTCAAGCACAGTTGGTGGGACCGAGAGAGGGGGCCTTCTCTGTGGTTGCCCCGTCCCTCTGGAACTCTCTCCCTAAAGAAATTAGAATGGCCTCATCACTACTATCTTTTAAAAAACAACCGAAAACCCATTTGTGTGAATTATGAAGGAAAGTAGACTACCACTGATTCTACTTTGAGACATTACTGACAAAAATAATCTTAAATTATGGTGACCTATATTTTAATATGTATTTTAATCTGTATAATTTTGCTTTTTATTATATGCTTTATATTATATGTTTTATATGATATCTTTGATTGATCTATGTTTAATGATCTGTAAGTTGTCTATTATTTTGTATTGGCATTGAATGTTTGCCATTTTTTACTTTGGAAGCCACCCTGAGTCCCCTTGGGGAGAGAGGGCGGGTTTAAAATAAATTATTATTATTATTATTATTATTATTATTATTATTATTATTATTATTATTATTATTATGCCTACTGAGCACCAGTCTAGTCCATAGCTTTTTAAATTCACATTGTCAGAATAGAAGTCAGGTGACACCTAACTGAGGGAGATAGCTAATACCTCAAAGGACAGAATCTAAAATGACTTCAGCAGATTAGAGAGCTGGGCCAAAACTAACAAAATGAATTTCAGCAGGGAAAATGTACACTATTACATTTAGGCAGAAAAAATGAAATGCACATATATAGGATTGGCAATATCTGGGTTAAAAGCACCTTGTGTGAAAGGGTTCTAGGAGTTTTAGCAAACCATATGCTGAACATGAGTCATGAGCAGGAGTACAGTGTTGAGACCAGCGGTCCTCAAATTAAAGCCTGCAAGCTAGATACGGCCCTCCAAGGTCTTTCCCTCAGCATCTGCATCCACTGCACTTGCCACCATGCTCATCCAACCCCCACTGTGCATGTTGCCACTCCTATCATTGCACATAGATACACATAGACACACACACTGTGGAGGGAGAGAGGGAAAGGAATGAAGGACAAGGGATGGAAGGGATAGTGGTGAAAGGGAAAAAGAAAGAAAGAAAGAAAGAAAGAAAGAAAGAAAGAAAGAAAGAAAGAAAGAAAGAAAGAAAGAAAGAAAGAAAAGGAGGAGGAGGAAGAGAAGGGAGGGAGGGAGGGAGGGAGGGAAGGAGGAAAGAGAGTGTAGGAGGGAGAAAAGGAAGAACAAAAGGTAGCTAGGAAACAGAGAAAGGAAGAAAAATAAGAGAGAAAGGAAGGAATTAAAGTGTGGTGTAGTGTTTTGAACCTTGGACTATCACTCTGAAGCCGCTAGGTGACTTTAGGCCAGTCACACACTCTCAGCTTCAGAGGAAAACAAAAGTTAATCTCCTTTGAATAAATCTTGACCAGAAAACTCAATGAAATAGTTGCCTTATAGTTGTCCTAAGTCTGCAACTACAGTAGAGTCTCACTTATCCAAGCTTCTGGATAATCCAAGCCATTTTTGTAGTTAATGTTTTCAATATATCGTGATATTTTGGTGCTAAATTCATAAATACAGTAATTACAACATAACATTACTGCATATTGAACTACTTTTTCTGTAGTTGTACAATTTGTTGTACAACATGTTTTGGTGCTTAATTTGTAAAATCATAACCTAATTTGATATTTAATAGGGTTTTTCTTAATCCCTCCTTATTATCCAAGATATTAACTTATCCAAGCTTCTGCCGGCCCATTTAGCTGGGATAAGTGAGACACTACTGTACTTGAAGGGACACAACAACAGTCTTGAACAGCGGTCAACCCCCCTGTTCAAGCAGCTCCACTGGCTGCCGATTGTATTCCAGGCCCTATAAAGCTCTAAACGGTTTGGGACCTGCCTATCTTCATGACTGCATCGTCCCCTATGAATCTATGTGATCTCTAAGATCTTCCGGGGAGGTCCTCCTCTTGCTTCCATCTTCCTCACAGTTACGACTGGTGGGGATGAGAGAGAGTGCCTTCTTGGTTGTGGCCCCCTGACTCTGGAACGCCCTCCCCAGGGATATTAGGTTAGCACCTTCGCTACCTTCCTTCACGAAACAGTTAAAGAACTGGAAGTTTCGGTTGGCTTTTGGTTAGACAGTCATTAGATAATCAGCCCCAGATGGTATTATTCTATCCTGTATTTTATTAGGTCCTTTCTGTCTATGCACTTAACTTATCATTCTATTCTTGTATTGGTGCTCCAGTTTCTCCACCTAGGTAGATGATAGAACTGCACCTGGTGGTTGACTGATACTATCAACTGTTTTATTCTTGTTTTACATTGTTTTATCTTTTATACTGTGAATTGTATTTATATTGTTGTTTATTTCATCAATGTTGTTCGGGCCTTTGCCCCATGTAAGCCGCCCCGAGTCCCCATGGGAAGTTGATGGCGGGGTATAAATAAAGTTTTATTATTTTATTATTATTGATTAATTTGACTATCTCATCAGCCAAAAGCAGACCCAGAATTTCCAGTGTGCATAGGAATTTGTTCATGTTTTTTTCCAAACTATATTTACAGTAGATAGTAGATATTTATGTATAAGCCAGCCTTGTGTATAAGTCAAGGTGATGTTTTGGGGTCAAGATGATGAATTTTGATATGACCCATGGATAAGCTGAGGGTGAGCCCATGAAGAAGAGAAAGCACCAATTACACTTTAGGTGGGTAGCTGCCCTTGGCCACCATTGCCATTTTCAGAAAGGCCCAAAGTGGTACCACAATGGAGAAAGTAGAGAACCGGCATGTACTTTTTAGGTTTTTCTGAGATGGTTAAGCTCTTACCTTTAACCATCATTCAGAGAAGATGATGTTTTTGATTTTAAAAATGTGGTGCAGTATTTAAATTGACATATTGATAAGTCAATCCAAGTGTTACTGAAAAAATTATAACCCCAAAATTAGGAATTATGGTCCACGGTTCCATTGGGACATACAGTGAGAGCACATTGGCTTTTCTTTTTGTCCTATAATAACCTTTCATGAATTTCCCTTGGAATGTTGCCTCACTACATGCCAGACCACAGGATATAGCCTCATGATTATCATAATCCCCATGAAGACTCTTGGGGCACACAGTGGACTTTCGCAAAAGCCTTGGAGTCTTTTCCTGTTTCTTCCTGATATCATTATTTATTCCTGAGAATGTTTCCTTATCCCTGTCATCAAACTGGACCCTGTCCTGGAGCTCCCACTGAAATGTCCAACATCCTAAGCACCTTTTTGTTTTGTTGGACTGTCACTCATTGTATTGACCAGAGCTATCAAAACACATCATCATTTGCCCCACAGCCTTCTTTTTGATTGTACCCCTCTCCTGGGTGGATCAATAAACAGATAAAGAGGTAAAGATTTCCCCTGACATTAAGTCCAATCGTGTCCAAATCTGGGGGTTGGTGCTCATCTCCATTTCTAAGCCTTGACCTTGGAGGTGTCCGTAGACACCTCCAAGGTCATGTGGCCAGCATGACTGCATGGAGCTCCATTACCTTCCCGCCGGAGCGGTACCTATTGATCTACTCACATTTGCATGTTTTCGAACTGCTAGGTTGGCAGAAGCTGGAGCTAACAGTGGCCGCTCACTCTGCTCCATGGATTCGAACCTGGGACCTTTCAGTTTGCAAGTTCAGCAGCTCAGCGCTTTAACACACTGTGCCACAGGGTACAATCTTCAAATTAATCAAATGACAGTTTATTACAGTTTCCCGCCATGACCAGGACCAATGAGTGAGGATGTCATACAGAGTCCTGACCAAAGAAGGAGTGGTTCCTAGCTGGCCACTTCCTGCACCAATCAGAAGCCAGTGTGGTGTTCTTGTATAGCTGTCAAAATGTAATAAATATGCCTATGTATTCACAATTGCAGTATGTCATTTCTTTGGAGTGCTATCTTCACTGACATTCTCCTTGGCCATTGAGAATAAAGCCTCTGATTTTTCCTGCAACCCATCTTCGTCTCATTTGGCTTCATGGGAAGCTAGACATGTGGGGCTCCGAACCCACGGTTGTTGAGGAAGTATAACACATATTCACATAACACAGGCTTATTAGGTTGATTTTTGACTAAAATTTCTAGATTTATACAAGAATATGTAAGGTGATTTTTTTTTACAAAATTGCAAACATATTTATATTATGAAAATGAAATGCATATTGTGTTTTATTATCTTTTGTTTTTATGAAAGTTAAGACAGCAAAAGGCTGGTAGAAATGGGGAGGAAGAGTGCTTTGCTTCAATAAACATATATGAATATTATATTGCTGGAAGCTTGAAGAAGAATATCTAGCATGCACATGAAACAGCTATACTTGGAGTCTACTCTTATAATTACTATCAACCACATATAATTATCCCACCAAGGCCACAATTACATGTCACACAGACATTTATCTAAAATTGCAAAAGTGTAAAAATAACAGCAAGTATCTGAAACTCAAAAACTTAATAAAACTAAGGAGTTAAAAGACCAGATCTCCTCTACCATGAAACTGTGAAATCTCATCTTTCCTTTCAAGAAAGATGAATATGACATAACTCATATTTTAGCATAGTTGAGATACAGTACAGATTTTTATAAGAGTATATTGAACCCTTCAACTGATACAGATAAACTCTAATTGATTGGAATAGGATCTGTTATGGTTGAGCCTTATGGCTCCAATACTGGGAGACGTGGTCGTAAGACTCCTCGAGAGTCAGACTCTCTTGAGGAGCGAGAGAGGAAACGACTGCGGGATATCTTTGCAGAACCATCTGACGAAGACTCCTTTGAGGGTTTTACCGAGAGAATGGAGGAAGAGGTGGTTAGCTCAGAGGAGGATGACATGGAATGGACTCGTGTGAGGGAGGATTTGGGTGTTCCTGGTAATGATAGCATGGGAAGCGACTGGCGGGTTGCAGGATCGGACCCGTGGACGAGCTGGAGGGATGGAACGGGATCCACAGCTGGGGATGCTGTGGGGCGTAGTCAAAGATGTTTTAGCTCTGATGAGGATGATGATGATGAGGCACCTGGAATTAGGGTAACACCTGATAGCGATGAGGAGTTGTAACTGGCATAAAATGGGGTCTTGAATCCGGGGCTAATTGCGTTGGGCAAGGTAATCTGGACGAACGCTTGGGCTCTTGTTGGGAATTTCCTGAAGACGGGTGTGTTTCGTTTGCTGAATACGTAAGTTACCAAGGACACTGGGCGGGAGGAACTGTGTGGGCGTTTCTTGTGCAACCTGTGTTTAATCTTATTAGCTTGGACCCTCCGTCGTCTTCTTGACGGACATTATTTACCTACTCGGAATTGACGCTGGACTGGCTGACTGACTGATTGACTGACTGACTGACTGACTGACTGACTACGATCTTGGACGACCCTTTCTCTGGCTATCGGAGGTTTTCGTGGAACCTAAGACGCCTGCACCTGGCTATCGACCTCGGATCGGATTGAGACCCCGCTGACCGCTGCAACCCTGATTGATGTGTTTGGACCCGGAGTTCGCCCGCTGCACGGAGGAGTAACAACTTAGTTGCTCAACCACAGCTGTTGAGTAGCAGAGAGGAATCTGCTGCCAGTATTTATGTTCTATTGAATGTTTGTTTACCAGCTTTTGTTTGTTTAAAGTCCCAGGCTGAAGTAAGCATTTTTGGTTTAACCCGGATTAAACTCTTGTTTAATCCGGTTTATCTTTTGAACCGTTTTTGAGTGACTTTTCATATTGAAGGCGAGTGTTTGCCTAGCTCTTTGTTTTTTACGAGCATTTTTGGTTCTGTATCTTTAATAAACTGTGTTGAATCTTATCTAGTGGCGTTCTGTCCTTGACAGGATCACTTCCGATGAATGTGTAATAGTTCTGAGTTGGATCCAACTGGCCCAGTTCCTTTTTAGAGTGGGGCAAGACCAGAATGATTCAGATTAATCTGGAGACCTATATGACAAAAATAAGTGGGGGAAACCAAATAACTTGTTTCTAACGTGATCATACAACAAATTGCTATGCTGTTGATGTTGGCAGTGAGAGGGGGAGCTGGACTTTGCTAATTAACAGCTATAACTTTTTATCTGGGGTAAACATTACCACTACACATAGTGTTTATGGAACACAGTTGTCAAAGGACATTGAAGGGATATAGTCAATTATCTCCAACATCTGTTTGTCCATTTCCTAGATTAAAGTAATAGTAGCAGATCTTTGAAGCCACTTTGAAGGTTTAGGCAGTTGTGGATTGTTTCCTGAATTTCGTCTCTGTTAGATCTTCTTTTTGAATTTCTGAATGATTTATTTTATTATGAACAGCCTCGCTCAATCCTCTGTTTGTCTTTTTGTTTGTTTGTTTGTTAAATTAAGTAGTAATCCTATGAGTCTCTGTCTGCTTTACACAGTGAAACTTATTCCTCCCCTTTAACCTCAATTGTCTCTGCTTATTATTAAATATCTTGGGGCTTTTCCCCCAGTGTGATTCACTTTTTAAAAATAATCTCTCAAGTTTTTCCTCCCCACTTTCCATGTATGCATCCATGAATGTAAATTCACACAATTATTGTGTTCCAAAAAGTACATTAATTTAATTTGTAAAGTACGTATGGTTCTTGCACACTTCTGATTCATATTTTGAAGCAAAATAAGTACAAAATGAAAACAGCTGTGAACTATCTCTATTGCAATCTAAGGTATTTGGGGATGGCTTTGTCTTGATAGGCAAGATTCATTAGCTCTACAAAAGACCCGCACTTGGTAGAAATGAATATTCTCTCTCTCTGTGTGTAAGAGAGATCCACAGAGCCACTTGCATTTTGCACTTTCCCTGGACGATGTGGCTATTGGGACAGAAATGACCACTACACTACCAATATTGATTAAAATATACTTATTTAAAAACATTTCTAACATTTCTATTTCTCCTTCTTAAGGAGAGCGGAGTGGTGTATTCTGAAAAAACAGCAAAGCATTATAATAACCAGTGAAACTCACAGCAGTCAAGGTATGCAGGAGGGCTTGAAGGCCTAAGTAATTTCTTTACAATGAATTAGCCTCCTAAACACAAGCAGTCAAGGAGTCACATGGATAGCCTGTATTGCAAAAAAATAAAATAAAATGTATGTTCTTTTGGGCTGCAATCTATATCATTTCCAGTCAACCCTCTCTAAATCCATTTGCACAGAGCAAAGCAGTTCATATTAATTAGCTGTTTAATCAAAAAAGAGGAGGAAAGGTATCTGAAATACTGTTGCTAAAAACTAATCACATCAGAGGAAAACACTGGAAGATACCTTAAATCTCTGGCTCTTCCACTTCTAAAATATGTTTTATTCTCTTTTTCTTTCTTAATTGCATCTTCCATATGTTCACGCTGCTCATTTGGTGCAAGGTTTCCTCTCCCTTAAACTGAGTCTCTTCTCCTTGTCTCTTGTTATATTTCCCATTCACAATGGGAGAAAGGCACATCTGGCTTACAAACCTGCAGGCTTTTCCAGATGGGGCAAATGTGTTGGAAGGTTGCAGTATTTGTTGTTATATTTCTTGGGTGTTTTTGTTGCGCTTGTTTTTTTGGCAATTCTCAGCACCAGCTGCAATGTTTGATTTTCACTCTTTTTAATTCTGAGACGTATCAGAACAAAAGGCTCTTTGGCTTTCCCTTTTAAAAATTTCTTTTAGAATTATAGTGCTTTAGTATGGCAGTGAAAGGGCCTTAAGGTATTCAAAGAAAACATTTTTAGATAGGGAAAAAGTGTTCTTCAAACTATAGGTCCTAAGGACCATCTCAGAAAACCAAACCAACAATTCGGCAAGGGGAAGGGAGGACCCTTTATAATAGGCCAGCACAGATCAAAGACATTGCTCCGAACAGCTCCCCTGTCCCCCAAGAATGGATACAGAGGTGACAAAAATGGCAAAAACCAAGGTACTATGCTGTGAGACACCACACTCTATTAGACCAATGCCTTCTAATTTATCTGATGTTGGGGACTGACAAGTCTCCCCATTGCCCCAGGGACTAGAATCAATTTTATTGTCAGGACCCAGGCTGCAAGGCACCAATAACCATACACAGAGGCCAGAATCTATCTAATATCTTTATTGAAGGAATATATAAAGTTAATAAAAACAAGTGTAGAAAATAGTCCAGAATTAGACCTTTCAGGAAAGGTCAAAATTAGTCCAAAAAAGCAATGTCCAATATGAAATATTAAGGTCCAAAGTTGTAATCCAATAACCGAAACACTCACTTTGCCAGGCAAAGTGAGGGGAGATGGCAAGGTCCTTTAGTCCATGAACTTGAACAAGGCTAGGAAATAACTTGATACTTGAAACAAGGCTTGAATCGTGGAACAAGGTAGCAAGGAACAAGAACAAGGTCCGTGGAATAACTTGGTAAAATCCGTGAAACAAGGCAAGGTTTAGTCCTGGGAAACAAGGCAAGGTCCGTAGGTAAACAAAGGCTGGGAAACAGGAGCGAAGGCTGGAAACAAGGACAAGGCTTGAGCAGGAACGAGGCTTGAAACGGAGCGCGCTGTCCAGACACAACTCGCTCCGGAGGCTGACGAATTGACTCCGCAAAGTTACTTCGCGGGTAAAACACCTATATAGAGTCTAACTTTCCCGCCGAAGCAGTTCTCTGGGAACCAGAAACGAAAGCTAAACTCTGAGGCCAGATGTTTGACTCCTTAAAGATTCTCACGAAAAGCAGGCTTAATTGGCTAAATTCTTAGCTGTTATTCTAGCACTCCTGCGCGAGGCTGCTTCCAAACCTCTCTGTTGTTTACAAAATTCATGGCGAGAGAACACAGGAGATGTAGGCTCAGGGTTTGTTTGACATACTTCTGGGGCACAACTTTCTTGCAGGTGCAAGGTTCCCAGATCTGCCTGGGAAAGATCTTGCTGAGAAGATTCCAGTTCTGACTGGGAAGGTAAAAAACCCAAGTTTTCTTCTTCATCAGGCATCACAATGTCATGAGCAGGACTACAAGGCCCATGAGTCATCACACTATCCCCCTCCTCAAGCCCCCTCCCAAACTGGGACGCTCTCCCCAAGGCGCGAGGTCGTGGCTTGGCGGGATAGGTCTGATGAAAGCGACGGGTCAGATCAGGAGCATGGACTGTGGAGGAGTCTTCCCAAGAGCGTTCCTCAGGGCCAAAACCCACCCAGTCAATGAGATATTGCAGGCGGCGGCGGTGAAAGCGAGAATCCAAAATGTCCTCAACCTCGAACTCCTCCTCCCCATTCATCAAAACAGGAGGGGGGGCCGGTTGGTCTGTATCAGGACGCACACCATCCGCCGGAAGGAGCAGGGAGCGGTGAAACACTGGGTGAATGCGCATTGAACGCGGAAGTTGGAGTTTGAAAGTCACGGGGTTTAATTGCGCCACCACAGGATAGGGGCCAATGAAACGGGCATCTAACTTCCGGCAAGGGCGATGGGAGGGCAAAAAGCGAGTGGACAGAAAAACCCGATCTCCTACCTTGATTTCGGGGCCCGGTTGGCGATGTTTGTCCGCGTGACGTTTATAGTCCTCCTTGGCTTGGTCTAGTTGTTGGAGCAAAAGTTGTTGCACCGCTGTGAGTTCCTGCAGCCAATCCTCTGCTGCGGGGACTTCTGAAGTTTCAATGACAGGGGGAAAGAAACGTGGATGGAAGCCGTAGTTTGCAAAGAACGGCGTTTCTTTTGTAGAAGCTTGAACTCCATTGTTGTAGGCAAACTCCGACAGTGGTAACAGGGAAGCCCAATTATCCTGTTGGTAGTTTACATAACAGCGAAGGTACTGTTCCAAAGTGGCATTGGTGCGCTCCGTTTGCCCATCTGTTTGAGGATGATGAGCTGAAGATAAACGAGAGTCTATGCCCAATAGTTTTTGTAGTGCCTTCCAGAAACGAGAGGTGAATTGAGATCCACGGTCTGTGACCAGACTCTTGGGCAATCCATGTAATCTGAAAACATGTTGGAGGAATAGATCTGCCGTCTCTTTGGCCGTGGGAAGGCCTTCACAGGGAATGAAATGGGCTAACTTGGTGAAAAGGTCCACCACCACTAGGATCGTGGTGAATCCACAGGAAGGTGGTAGGTCAGTGATAAAATCCGCAGAGATTATTTCCCATGGGCGAGATGGAGTAGGAAGGGGATGCAGAAGCCCTGAGGGCTTCTCCCGTCTTGTCTTGGAGCGCTGGCATACTGGGCAGGTGTTGACATATTTTTCCACATCCTTGCGGATCTTGGGCCACCAGAAATCTCTTAGGATCAAATGCATGGTTTTAAATAGTCCGAAATGCCCTGCTGGCTTGCAGTCATGACACAGACGAAGTGCTTTTTCCCTGCCCTGCCCTGGTGGGATATAAACATGATTTCTATAGCAAAGCAGTCCATCCTTAAGTGAGAAGGGAAATTGCAATCCTTGACGGAGTTGGTCTTGCGCCCAGGCATCTGCTTGCTGACTAGCCCTGATTTCTTGAGCACAGAGGGGTCCAAGAGTAGGAGAAGTTGAATCAATGAGAGTGGATTTGGTGTTCCCCACTGTGAGCGTGGCAAAGTTCTCGGGTTGTAATAGTTGGGATTCAAAGGTCTCCTTGCGTCCTGCAGCGTATTCCGGTTTACGTGACAGGGCGTCTGCTTGCTTGGTTTGAGCTGGGGTTACATAATGAATCTGGAAGTTAAAACGTTCAAAGAATAAAGCCCAACGTTGTTGCCTCTGATTTAGTTTGCGGGCGGTTCTTAGATGCTCTAGATTCCGATGATCAGTATGGACTTCAATGGGAAATTTGGCCCCTTCTAGCCAATGTCTCCAAGTTTCAAAGGCTGCCTTTATGGCCAATAGTTCCTTTTCCCAGATGGTGTAATTTCTCTCTGGTGCTGTTAGTTGACGGGAATAAAAGGCACAAGGATGAAGGTGATCTCCCACCGGTTGTAGGAGTACAGCCCCAATTGCCACATCAGAGGCGTCTGCTTGCACAACAAAAAGGGTTTCAGGATCTGGGTGCTGAAGAATTGGCTGGGACGTGAATAATTTCTTTAGTTGCTGGAACCCTTTCTCTGCTTGATCTGTCCAGCGGAAGGGCTGTTTCCCACGGATGCAGCTGGTGATTGGGTCAGACCAGCGGGCAAAATCTGGAATGAACTTGCGGTAATAGTTCGCGAACCCCAAGAAACGCTGCACCTCTTTCTTGTTGGTTGGCGCCCGCCATTCCAATACTGCTGAAACCTTTGCCGGGTCCATGGAGAGCCCTAGAGGCGAGATGCGGTACCCCAGGAAATCTACCTCTTGTAGATCAAAAGCGCATTTTTCCAGCTTGGCATAGAGCCCATGATCCCGCAATCGTTGTAACACCATTTTGACGTGGTTCTCATGCTCTGATTGTGATCTAGAAAACACCAAAAAATCGTCGAGGTAGATTATCAAGAACCGATCTAGATAATCCTGAAAGATGTCATTGACAAAATGCTGGAACATTGCGGGAGCTCCGCATAATCCATAATTCATAACTCGGGACTCAAATAATCCGAATTTAGTCTGGAAGGCGGTCTTCCACTCGTCCCCTTCTCTGATGCGAACTAGATTATAAGCCCCCCGAAGATCCAGCTTGGTGTAGACCTTGGCTCCTCGAAGTCGGTCTAGAAGGTCCGAGATTAAAGGCAGGGGATAGCTGTTTCGCTTTGTGATATTGTTCAATGCTCTATAGTCCACCACCAAGCGTAAGTCTCCTGACTTCTTTTTCACAAACATCACCGGGGAGGCGGCTGGGGATTGAGAGGGTCTGATGAATCCCTTGCGAAGGTTTGTCTCTATGAACTCCCTGAGAGCTTCTTGCTCCGGTTCAGTCAGGGAGTAGAGATGCCCTCGCGGGATCGGGGCCCCCTCCACCAAGTCAATGGCACAGTCATAAGGTCTATGTGGGGGTAGTCTCTCGGCTTCTTTTTCATTGAATACATCCCAATACTCGGAGTACTTCTTTGGCAAGGTGATAATGGGCTCGGTGTCTGTGGTATGGCAGACCTTGGCTACGAGGCAATGGTTTTGGCAGTACTTTGAAGCGAACTGCAGCTCCCTGTTGGACCAGGAGATGCTTGGGTCGTGAAGTGTCAGCCATGGAATCCCCAAAATCACAGGGAAATGGGGAACCTCAGTAACAAAGAAGGAAATCTCTTCCATATGTTCTCTTATCCACATCCTGGTGGGTTCCGACCACTGGCTTACGGGGCCCGTCTTGAGGGGGCGGCCGTCTATGGCTTGCACCACACGGGCATTCTTGAAGTCATGATATTGTAATCCCAGAGAGTCGGCATACTCTCTATCAATGAAATTGTTGGTGGCTCCGGAGTCTATCATGGCGTGGATCATGACGGGTCCCTTTTTTGCTGACCATAAGGTGACCACTAGAAGGAACAGGACCCCGGTTGGCGGCTCTTGAATGGGTTTTTTGACCGGGTTGGCGAGCCTCTCTACGCCCGGTCGTTGGCTTCCCCCGCCGGCTGTGTGCCAGCCGCCTCAGACGCCTTCGTCTCCGTGGAGGACGCCGCCGCAAGACGGGCGGCGGGCTTCCCTTTGGCTGGGCACTCCCTGGCGAAGTGGCCCCCGTTCCCGCAGTACCAACAGTGGTTTAAGCGTTGACGAC
Organism: Anolis carolinensis; assembly: GCF_035594765.1. Classification (NCBI taxonomy): domain Eukaryota; kingdom Metazoa; phylum Chordata; class Lepidosauria; order Squamata; family Anolidae; genus Anolis; species Anolis carolinensis. The sequence goes on along the minus strand of NC_085843.1, from coordinate 259,623,056 downwards.
GGGCCTTCTCGGCGGCATCTAGTCTGGGACGCACGTTGCCCAACTGCATCGGTACCTCCTCGCTTCCTCTGGGGTATGGGGTTGGTGGTGGGGGTCTCCACACTGGACGTGGCTGAACGCTGGCGGGAGCGGGGGGTTTTGCCCCAGCTCTACCGCTCTGGCCTCGAACCCACTGTTTCCTGTTGGCAATCATGACTTCAGCCCGTAAACATTGATCAATGAGTGCTTCGAGGGTCTGGGGAGGATCCACCTTGGAGATTTCCTCCAGCATTTCGATGTTGAGACCCTCCCGGAATTGTCCTCTAAGGGCTACATCATTCCAGCCGGTGTTGTGGGCCAGCACTCGGAACTCGGCTATGTACTGAGACATGGGTCTGTCTCCTTGGAAGAGGCGGCGGAGTTTGTGACCGGCTGCCTCCAAATTGTCCTCGATTCCCCAAGTCTCCTTAAGGTGGTCCAAGAAGCGTTGCGCTGATCTTAGGTGTGGAGAGGCTTGGTCGAACAGTGCCGTCGCCCAGTTGGCCGCTGGCCCGTCTAGAAGACTGTAGACCCACGCCACTTTGATGTCTTCTTGGGGAAACTCGGCAGCACGGGCCTCTAGATAAGCTTGACATTGGCGACGGAAAACATGAACCTTAGAAGCTTCTCCAGTAAACTTGGTTGGCAACGCCATGGCCGGAAGACGGATTCCGCGTTCCTTCAAACCCTTTATTTCCCCATCCTGTGCATTGAGCTTATCACGGATTCGGTCCACCTCATCCTTGTCGATGGTGTAGGTAATCGGCTGGCCGCCCGGTCCAGGTCCGGCTCCGGTAGACATACTGGCCGAGGTTAATTGGTGCTTAGGGTGGCGGAGTCAAACTGTCAGGACCCAGGCTGCAAGGCACCAATAACCATACACAGAGGCCAGAATCTATCTAATATCTTTATTGAAGGAATATATAAAGTTAATAAAAACAAGTGTAGAAAATAGTCCAGAATTAGACCTTTCAGGAAAGGTCAAAATTAGTCCAAAAAAGCAATGTCCAATATGAAATATTAAGGTCCAAAGTTGTAATCCAATAACCGAAACACTCACTTTGCCAGGCAAAGTGAGGGGAGATGGCAAGGTCCTTTAGTCCATGAACTTGAACAAGGCTAGGAAATAACTTGATACTTGAAACAAGGCTTGAATCGTGGAACAAGGTAGCAAGGAACAAGAACAAGGTCCGTGGAATAACTTGGTAAAATCCGTGAAACAAGGCAAGGTTTAGTCCTGGGAAACAAGGCAAGGTCCGTAGGTAAACAAAGGCTGGGAAACAGGAGCGAAGGCTGGAAACAAGGACAAGGCTTGAGCAGGAACGAGGCTTGAAACGGAGCGCGCTGTCCAGACACAACTCGCTCCGGAGGCTGACGAATTGACTCCGCAAAGTTACTTCGCGGGTAAAACACCTATATAGAGTCTAACTTTCCCGCCGAAGCAGTTCTCTGGGAACCAGAAACGAAAGCTAAACTCTGAGGCCAGATGTTTGACTCCTTAAAGATTCTCACGAAAAGCAGGCTTAATTGGCTAAATTCTTAGCTGTTATCCTAGCACTCCTGCGCGAGGCTGCTTCCAAACCTCTCTGTTGTTTACAAAATTCATGGCGAGAGAACACAGGAGATGTAGGCTCAGGGTTTGTTTGACATACTTCTGGGGCACAACTTTCTTGCAGGTGCAAGGTTCCCAGATCTGCCTGGGAAAGATCTTGCTGAGAAGATTCCAGTTCTGACTGGGAAGGTAAAAAACCCAAGTTTTCTTCTTCATCAGGCATCACAATGTCATGAGCAGGACTACAAGGCCCATGAGTCATCACACTTATGCCCATTGTTTCTTTCTTTCCTATAAATTTTTCAAGGCCCAGGAGCTTGTCCATGGACCACCACTTTGAGTGGCTGACTTTATTTTATTTGGATGGTTCATCACATGTTCCATTGATATTTTGGATATCTTCTCCAAGCATCATTCCTGAAGGCTAGTGTGAAATGAAACCTGTTGTCTCCTTTTGCAGGGGGAACACTGTAGGACTACCATCGTCGCTTCACTCCCCCATCCCTCTTACCCAGAAGAAAGAAATGAAAGAAGAGCAAAAGTAGTTACATTGCTGGTGGACATGTGCTGCTCTCCTTCCTACATGGCAAAATTGAGAGAAGATGAAGAGGGAACCATTGCCTAAGACTCCTGTGGAAGAGCTCCAGCTGGTACTTTGTCTAAAGACCCAATGTATCACAGAGTGTGAACCTGATTGTTAGTGTTATCAGACTAACAAAGGGTTTCAGGGGCAACAAGAATGCCCTCACCCTGCTTGTACATTAGGATAGATATCCTTATTTTCCTTGTAGATCAGTGGTTTTCAACCTGTGGGTCTCCAGATGTTTTGGCTTTCAATTTCCAGAAATCCTAACAGCTGGTAAACTGGCTGGGATTTCTGGGACTCATAGGCCAAAACACCTGGAGACCCACAGGTTGAGAATCACTGTTGGAGATGATAAAAACTGTGCCTGTTCATATCCCTTAATATGTTTGTTTTGATTCTAATGCCAAAGGCATTGTAAAGCAAAGTGATAGGCAAAGTGTTGTTGACTGCAGCTTCCAACATTCCTCAACATTGACTGTGTTGACTAGGCTGCTGGGATTTATTAGCTGAGACCCTATGTAGGCAAGCTTAGGATAAGAGTTCCACATGCAAAACTACACTATGGATCCTTCTCAACATGATTACAATTAACCATTGTGCTGCAATCACTACTCACACACATTCCATAATCAGAGAAGCATCGTAGAATTCCCCCTTAATCAGAGGCAGACCAAGAACACCTTCCAATGGGATCCCTCCCAAAATTTCAGGAATTATATCATCTGTCTGCATATAACTATATATTTCACTGGCCCTCTCTATTTTCCATCAGCAGTAAAATAGTCGTGGGGGAGACTATTATAATTTAGTTGTGAGTTGGAGAGGGGGATTTGATCATTGGGGATGGAAGAAAAGAATGCTAAGCTTTGCAATTGTCAAAATAATGTATACCCAAATGTAAGGAGGATGTATGCATTTTCATGTCATTAACTGGATGCTGGCCAATATCTATCACACTCTGGAAGACTGCATAAGTACCATCCTTGTGTGAAGCAAGGAGGCTGGTGGGCAGACAATTGGCATTATGCCTCTGGTAGTTGGATTGCTAGAAGGAAACTTATCTACAGCCTTCAGAAATAAAGAAAAAGAATGGCAAAGGGGAAATTCAAAAATAAACCCAGCCATCTGATTGTAAGACAAGAATATTTCATGGAAAGCAGATGAACTAGCTTTGAAAATAGAATGAAATTGAAAATGTAATCCACATAATTTTTTTCCAAAAAATGCAATGCATTTCTTGCAAAGAATATGTTTTGAACTGAATTGTTTGTTTTTCCTTTTATATTTTCCTCATGAGGGTTTCCATGCATACAGAAAACCCATTTTTTCATCTATCATTAAATTGTTTTTGAATATATTTTCCATCTCTAATCTGGAACCCCCAGTGACGCAAAGTGTTAAACCCTTGTGCCAGCTGAACTGCTGACCGAAAGGTCGGCAGTTCGAATTCAGGGAACGGGGTGAGCTCCCGTCTGTCATCTCTAGCTTCCCATGTGGGCACATGAGAGAAGCCTCCCACAAGATGGTAAAACATTAAACATCTGGGAGTCCCCTGGGTAACGTCCTTGCAGATAGCCAATTCTCTCACACCAGAAGTAATTTGCAATTTTTCAAATCGCTCCTGACATGAAAAAAAAATCTAATCACTTCCCTATTATACATTTGCGTCTTTGCTATAAGCTTACTTGTGGTTCAGGAAGTCCTGCCCCATAGCCATTGTCCTTTTACCTTTACCTATACCCAGCCACTGCACTTTATTACTGGCCCATCCTATTAGTGGCCTTGCAATATATTGCACATGTATAATTTATTGCCTTGCCTCCAATTTTTGAACACACCCACTGTGCCCAGCTATTGGTTATTGGTTATTAGTTGTTGTTGAGTTTATGCTTTTATGATTTTTATATGTTTTTATGTATTAATTCATTGCAATTGCATGTATCTTATGTTGTTGTATTTTATTGTTGTGTTACTGGGCTTGGTTCCCATGTAAGCTGCCCCGAGTACTTTTGGGGAGATGGGGCAGGATATAAGAATAAAGTTGTTGTTGTTGTTGTTGTTGTTGTTGTTGTTGTTGTTATTGTCATCCCACTCTTTCACTTAGCACAGCACCCAGGTTTATTTACAACCTAAATTAAATGAAGTAAAATGATAAATCTATCAACAACAAAGTTTAAAAATAAAATAAGCAATTACATTTAGCAATTTCAAACACATTTAAAACATAGTAACAAGATGGAAGTACAGCACATGCCATAAAAGTGCTTTTTACAACAGCCACTTGACAGCCAAAGGTCTGCTTAAATAAAAGTGAAATGGTTTTATGTGTTTCTTGATGAAAGTTACAGAAAAAAAAATTGTTGATATATGAAATGTTGATGTATTGCAGCCAGAACCCTTAGGCTTAGATCCATCACACTGAAGTATGAGACCCTAACATTTGTAAGCACTTATCTGAGAATAAATGTATGATTAAATCATTATCATCATCAGAAATAACATCATGGTTTTTTACTTTCCCTGGAGGGAAGCAAATAATGAAATGGGTATGGATGCATTAACGGTTATAACCTCACATTCCACTGTTCCTGCTAATTGTTTCCCCAACAGCTATAATGTTAATTTTGTTAAGTGTATGTTTCTGGGAAACATCAAAGCCTCATCTCCAGTCTCTTAAGTACAGAGAACTGTCAGGAGTCTACTACTGTCAAACTGTCTAATATGGGAAACCCTGAACTCACAATGGCCCTGAACCAATCAATATTGAAGCAGAAGCTGCGTTAAGTGACATGATAATGAAAGATGTTCATTGAAATGTCTATGATGAGCCATGGGTCTGCCAACAAAATAAATACATTTTCCAAGAAATTTTTTTTTTTAAAAGAGAGGAATAATAGTACAAAAACGATGTTTCATTTAGACACAAGTGTACATAAAAGATCATAAATCACTCCATGTGCACTTAAAGAGATAACTACAGACAGATCGTTATAAATTCATCTCTTAGCAGTGTCTCAATTATTATGAAATTATGAAAAAATAAAACCATGAAGTGAACTGCCTCAGGGTCTGTTGAAGATATGGGTTCCATCTATACTGCCATGTAATGCAGTTTCCAACTATATTATGGCAGTATAGATAGGGCCATGGCCAGCATCCTGATAGCAACATTTTGTTGTTGTTGCTGTGTGCCTTCAAGACATTTCTGAGTTAAAATAATAATAATAAACTTTATTTATACCCCGCCACCATCTCCCCAATGGGGACTCGGGGCGGCTTACATGGGGCCATGCCCAGAACAATACAATATGACAAAATATAAAAAGAACAACAAATCATAACACATTGAACAATACAATAAATGATAATATACATTACAATGCAAAATCAGAAGAACAGTAAAAACAAGGGTGAGTTATGGTGACCCTAAGGCAGTGTTTCTCAACCTATGGGTCCCCAGATGTTTTGGCCGTCAACTTCCAGAAATCCTAACATCTGGTAAACTGGCTGGGATTTCTGGGAGTTGTAGGCCAAAATATCTGGGGACCCACAGGTTGAGAAACACTGCCCTAAGGTATCATAGTTTTTCTGGGGCTGAAAGTGTGCGACTCACCCAAGGTCACCCGGTGGATTTCCATGGCAGAGCGACTATTTGAACCCTGGTCTCCAGAGTCCTAGGTTGCAATTATACTGTAGCTGTAATACAGCTATAACTGACTCAATGCTATGCAATCTCGTGAATTGTAATTTTTATAACATCTTTAGAGTTCTCTGCCAAAGAGTGCTGCTGCTTCACTAAACTATAAATCCCAGGATTACATAGCCCTGAGCCATGGAGGTAAATGTAGTGTCAAACTGCATTAACTTTACATTGTAGACACCCAATGTTCTATGCTTAAATCACTATATCATACAGGCATGCAGGCATAAATCCGAAGACAGGAACTGCCAAAGTAACTATTAATGAGAATTCTCAAAATTTGTAGTCCCAATGAGTAACCTTTCCAAGCTCTGGGAGAAATCAGGTATACAATCTCCTCCTTGTTAGAATGGTTTTCTCTATAGACAGTGATATTTAATATAGAGCATCGTAATCAATCAGTTCATTGGATTTGTCCAATCAAGTGAGTACTTTGGTCTAATATTTTGAATATTTGAGTGTAAGTTTTGTATGTGTGCAAGGATATCTGTATGACATTGTGTGCATTGTGTTTGCCTGTGTGTGAACAGAAGAAAAAGGATTTGAATGCATGTATGTCTAGGTATATACGCACTGTCATTTCTGAATGAACAACAAGTGTGCTACTTAGATCAAAATATAACTATGAGCATACAATCATTATCTGAGAGCATGATGTGATGGTTTGGACAACGACTCTGGAGACCAGGGTTTGAAATCCCACTTGGCCATAAAACCTACTGGGTGTCCTTGGATAAATCACATTCTTTTAGCCACTGAGAATGGCTAAAAGAAAATGGTTCAGCTTTCTTCTGAACAATTATTGCCAAGAAAACTCTATGATAGATTTGCCTTAAGGCTGCCTTAGCGTGTTATTTAAACATTTGTGGACTCTTTGGAGGGGACTGGTTGTTGCTGATCTGTTGTAGGGTTGCAGAGATCCCACGGAAATGGAAAAGAAGGACATTTCATTTTTTTGGCTGTGATGCTCATGGTGAACTATAATTCTCTGGGGTGTGAGATGCTTTGTTCGACAACAGTATCAACTGTGCTAACCTTCAGTTTATTTCCAGGCTCAGTTCAAAGTGCTGGTTTTGGCCTCACAAGTTATAAATGCCTTGCAACCAAAATGACTGACAGCACCTCCCTTTGTATGAGCTGATCAGGGATTTGGGATCTTTAGCAGAAGTCTTACCACAATTTTTGAAAATCTGTATTGTAATTCAGTCTTCCCATGGGGCCATTTATCCAAACAATAAACATTAATGGTGGAGTTCAATCTTGATAAAATATAATTAACCACCACTGCTGAAATAACTATAATTTTAGGATTTTTAATTCAACAGAACAAGTGACCCTTTCCAAAATAATGACTCATGTAACATGTGGCACAGTTTCTCTGGGATATGTTTTGAATAAGATAACTCAATAAACATTATGGTAAGGAATAAAACACAGGGGGAGCACCATTCCTGGGAAGCTGCCTAGCTAGCCCCTCACTCTTTTAGGAGTCCCTCTGGCAATCTCTGGAACCTCCTATTCCTCAAGTTTATTCTGCTAAGTGGATGTGTTGCAATAGCAAATTCCCAGATTAGTTTAGTGTTTATACCTTATTTATACCTTATAAGGAGCCCCGGTGGCAAAGTGTGTTAAAGCACTGAGCTGCTGAACTTGCAGACCAAAAGGTCCCAGGTTCAAACCCTGGGAGTGGCCGCTGTTAGCTCCAGCTTCTGCCAACCTAGCAGTTTGAAAACATGCCAATGTGAGTAGATCAATAGGTACCACTCTGGTGGGAAGATAACGACGCTTCATGCAGTCATGCCGGCCACATGACCTTGGAGGTGTCTACGGACAACGCCGGCTCTTCGGGTTAAAAATGGAGATGAGCACCAACCTCCAGAGTCAGACATGGACTTAACGTCAAGGGAAACCTTTACCTTTACTACCTTATTTTATTTTTTTGGTTATTTAATATTTAATGTTTATTTTACTTAAGTGATATTTGTCTTTACTCTTCTAATGTAGCACAAATCCTATGTAAAATCATATTACATATTTTTGACATTAATATTGAAATCTGAAATATATACAGAAAGTCTTTATTTTTTCTCTGTCCACAATAAAGAACACAGCAGAGACTTTGGTATACTTCTTAACACAATTCCTTGAACAACAACAAAATAAACAAATTTCAGAGAGACTGGAAAGAGAAACATAATATATCTACAAAGTCTAGTCCATCAATGATGGGTTGAATGGAGACAATCATTCCCTAGCAAATACTGTACAAATAACACTCAACTTTGGGATGGCTCAGCTATATGAGGGTTCTCTTGCCCATTTTATCACAACTCCTTTCTGATTCCCAGCCAGCATCACACTACACTGTAAGAACTTCTTTCACCATTCATATGGTTAGCCAGCTACTCATCTTGGCTTTAGATAATGTCTTTCCACCCAGTTTTGTCCCGCAATAAGGATCGATAAAACTGAACTCATTTCATCACCATTCCACAAGTTTTGCATTTCGATTATTATTCATGCACACATCTGTTAATTCATGGCACTTCACTACAAGCATCTCTCTACTATGGAATTATTGCAGTTTGGCACCACTTTAACTGCAATGGCTCAATGCTATGGAATCCTGGGAACTGTAGTTTGGTGAAGCACCCACACTTCTCTCTTCTCAGTTTCTCTTAGCGCCATGGGTGGGTGGACTAATGCAGCAATAATTTAAAGAATAGGTGAGAAAAAGCGGGGCATAAATACAACGATGACAACAGAGAAGAAGAAGAAAAAGAAGGAGGAGGAGGAGGCCTTTTAACTTCTTAAAGCCTTTAGGGTTTAATTATTTTGCTCAGTTCTGCATTGGTTCATGGTTTTCAGCTGTTTAATTTGCTGTAACTGCTAAATTGTTTAATATGCTTTTAAACTGTTTAAACTATTCCTTTGCTCTATTAATTTTTAATATTTTCCTCTATTTAAATTTACCTGAACATTGCCCTAGATCTTGTGATATATGAAAGGATGGGGATATAATAAGTCACGGAATAATCTTGAAATATGTGTATGGTATCAAATTAAATATGATGCTAATATTGTAGTCCTCCTTAGGAGTAGGTAAAATATAAATATTTCAATCAACCAAATAAAACGTAGGTGCATCTTACCATTTCAAAAACTTTATCTGTTTTTTTACTTTGTTTTTCAGCTTTCAAAACATGGGCGGAATTTGCAAGTCTGATTGCTGTGGCACATATCTTTGAGGAAGAGAAGAAAGCACTGATTGTAGAGAATACACATTTCCCTCGGTTTCTATTTTGACCTCAAATTAAATGGAATTTCACAAGAAATAAAGATCCCTATGAGCTGGTCCTGATTGTTTTGTTTCAGCTTTTAATGCTGTTCATACATTGAATGGGACTGTGGATTGTGCATTTTGCCAGCTATCCCAGGAAACATTCTCATTTATGCTATAAATACGTCTGCAAATATACTATGTGCATTTGTGTGTGTATGAATTATACTTTATTTATGTGAATTCATTTATAAATCTGATGTATTCAGAAGAACTCAACACTGTTGAAAATGATTTCTTTTATCACATACAATTTAGGTATCATAAATTAATACACCTAAACGTATTTTTCTCTTTCAGATTCCCCTCATCAATGTCATGGAGAGTTAATATTTAATATCTCATTTTTCTATATATATATTTGGGGAAAACATATTAAAAGAAGCTAACTCCTGTAGGCTTATTTCCCCTAATAAACACTCTCATGAATGGTTCATGAAAAAGGTTGAACTATCACCTGGATAGCTAGGTTTTACCTCTACACAGTGCCTGTTTAGACTATAATTTTGCTCAGATTCCAGTCTTTCAAATACAAACACTCTGGCCCTTTTATAAACTGAAATCTGGGGCAAACTCGGAAGACACCCATGTGCCACATTGTTATCAAGAAGCTAGTCCAAAGAGAAATTTCAGGTGTGAGGGAAATGAGAACAGTGTGTGAGCAAGGGAGGGCTTTCTGCAAGGGAATGGAAGTGACGAAAGGAGGAACTAGGAGAAATGGTAGAGCAGTTGCTCTCATCCTAGGGTCCCCAGATGTTTTTGGCCTTTAACTCCCAGAAATCCTAACAGCTGGTAAACTGGCTGGGATTTCTGGGAGTTGTAGGCAAAAAACATCTGGGGACCCCAGGTTGAGAATCACTGTGGTAGAGTGAATAATGTGTGTGCCTGTAAGAAGCAAGCAAGTGGTGCATTGGAAGCATAAAAGTTGAGTCAGTGGAGAGAGCAGGATGGTATGTAATGTTGGATTTAGCAGCCTTCACATACTACAGTCACTAACTGCTAGTCACTAACTTCACATACTACAGTCACTAACTGCATTATGATGGCTGCTGGTTTGTTTGGTTTACCATACGTAATTTTTTCTTGCGCCACACTTTTGTCTTTCAGCTCTCTCCTCCATTAGACCATATGTTTGATTTTGAACAAGTGTTATAAGTAAAGCTACTTTTATATGTTTTACAAAGACAATTAAGCTCATTCTTTTCTCTGCTAGATCCTGTGGGTGAGTGAGTAGGTGTGTGAGTGGGTGGCATGGGACTTGTTGTTGCTCTTCTGCTTGTCTTGCATGAGAGATCCGCTACTGCCTTACATATTTTACAACAGCTAAGTTATATTATGTGAGGACTGCCTTTTCTAGATCTTTAAGGGTAGCCACCTGCCTACAGTGACACTTTCACATTTAGCCGTTAAATAGCAAGATATTACCAAGCTGATTATTAGTGTTACCACTACAGGATTGTTCCATTTCCTGATATCTCCCTCCCAAAACCTGAGACCTAGTGTCAAGTGTTAGGTATGGAGTACCAAACACAGCTGCTCTCAGATTGTCATTCAAATGCACACATACACAGGACCAGGGAGAATGAGAGAAACAAAGAACATATTTTCCTGAGTGGAAATTAAGACAGCTCTAGGTGAAATGAGGGGTAATTAATCATTTTTACTTACATGGAGAGGTGGGATAAGGAACATTTGATCTAGTCTACATTCTTCTAGTTAAAAGGTGCATACAGAGAATGTGAAAGGAGAATGATAACATAAACTCCCTAGGGAATCTTCGAAACTCCCTAAGGAATCTTTGGAAGTTGCAGGAACTAAAAAATTAAGCGTTTTAAGCTGTTGCAAGCTGTTGATTTACCATGAAAAATTGTTATTTGCATATGTCTCTTTCCTCTTCCCCACTGAAACTGAAGGATGTGTAACCTCGTCTCTGATTAGAAAATGGCCTATGAGGACTGGAATCTCATGACTGGGTATTAACTCTACTCATAACAGAAGTCTACCTTCTACTACAGCCAATGGACAGATGGGAGAGGAGTTATATTTTCCATTTCCCTTCACATCTTTGACTCAAACCTGAACAGTGAAGGGTACTCATAGAGGTCTGTGTGCCTCATCCTTTTTGGAGAGCAAGGTGAAGCTACTGTTCTGGATAGTAAAGATCCAGAGACCATTATCTTGGTCATGTTATCCTGAGTTAACCTTCTCTACATGAAGCAAAACATCCCAAATTTGTTTAAAAGCTGGGCTGTACAGAACAGCTGTGCTTTTATTTATAGGATAAGTTCCCTCCTTACATTTTTCATCTTTTAAAAATAAATAAATACAAAAGTATGAAAATTTAAATTATGCTGATTCACCAGATGAGTTTTGATTACTGTATACATACAATTTCCTTAATTTACAGTTTTTCCTCCTCTCTAAAGTGTGTTTTACTTTTAGCAGCTGTTGCACAGATGTTTTCACTAAGACCAGATGGGGAGAGGTTCATTGTAAGCTAATTATTCAGAACAACAAGAGTGCAGATTCCATAACTGAAGGAGAATATTGAAATAATATTTATTCATACTCAAAGGCACATGCTTAAAAAAAAGTACTGGTCTGAACTACAATTATGTCATTATGGCATTTATCTGGTGCCATAGATTTGTGTTTCTGACTAGCCCCAAAAGGGTGAGGAAATGGTAGCTTGGTCAAATGAACATTAGATGGGAACCTAAGGGGTAGATAATCTAAGTTGTTGTTGTTATTGTTGTTGCATGCCTCCAAGTCATTTCTGACTTGTGTTGTTGAAGGCTTTCATGGCTGGAATCACAGGGTTGTTGTGTGTTTTTCAGGCTGTATGGTCATGTTCCAGAAGTATTCTTTCCTGACGTTTCTCCCACATCTATGGCAGGCATCCTCAGAGCTTGTGAATACCTGCCATGGATGTGGGAGAAACGTCAGGAGAGAATACTTCTAGAACATGGCCATACAGCCCGGAAAACATACAACAACCCTATTGTTAGAATCACAAATGTCCATGTGGGCAACTGCATCTTGCAAATTGATATGAAGCAGGAATGAGAAAAAACCACACTTGAGGTTCAAAGTTACACAAAAATGGACATTTCAGGATTCTGATTTTCACTATCCTAATTTGGATCAGTCATTTCACCCTTATGATCCTTATGTGCCTGTGTGTTCTAAATCTTCTTAAATTCTCACATGGATCTTTCCTAGTGCACTATCTCAATGTTTGCTGGGACTTGTTCTTCCAATCATCAGTTTAGTGGGTCATATAAAATAGGACGTTTTCCTTGAGTGCATCATCCCAAATACAATTTTCTAGGTGTCACTGATGTCAATAGTACAGCTTTAGAATATGAATTATGAAGATTGTAGTGTACACCATTCCAGGAAAAATCCAACTTGGCCATGGTGGTGCACACACACTTTGGTTACATCCCTCCTGGACTACTGTAATGTGCTCTACATGGGTCTACCTTTGAAGACGATTCAGAAACTTCAATTTGTTCAAAGATCTGCAGCCAGACTGCTAACAGGAGAGGATGTAAGAGAACATACAATGCCGCTCCTGAAGCAGCTTCATTGGCTGCCAATTAGTTTTTGGGCCTGATTCAGGGTGCTGGTTTTTACCATTAAAGCCCTTCACAGCATCAGCCCAGAGACTACTTGTGACAGCAGGTCCCACTATACATGCCAGCGAGAACTGTCAGATGTAGCAGGGAAAGGCTGGGGTCGATTAAGTTCCGTGATTCACTCCGGTTAAAGATTTCCAGAGAGGTGTCCTTTCCGGGAATGCCTCTCCTTTGGAATGCCCTCCCAGGGGAAATTAGAACAATGCCCTCTCTGTTGGAGTTTAGGAGAAGCCTTAAAGCCTATCCTTTTAAGGAAGGCTTTGACTGAACTCAGGACTTAAAAATTTGAGGAAGAACCTGGACTGTATGATGTATTTAGGGATGGTTTTAAAATTTTAATATTTTATTATAGTTTAATGTATGTTTTGGGACACGTGACATCAATGACTAATGTTTGATTTTGAAGTGGGGAAAGGTGGGGTATAAATAAATAAATAAATAAATACTGTCCTGTTAGGAAACTGCCATTTCTTCCCAATGAGTTAACATAACCAGCATCCACTTTCATATACTCCCTGCTGAGCAGCTGCTATTCCTCATTCTCTTCAAGAGGCAGCCAGTGGCAACGTGGGGGCAAGCAGTAGCTGTGTGTAGGATCAGGGATTCTGTGGGTGCTTGTAAATAGAGTATCTATGTAAATAAATCTCTCATATTTTACAGTTCCCAGTAAAAGCAGAACTTCGTGAGAAAAAGGTTGAACTAACAAGGATGCTAAACCAAATAAGAAGGTCCTGAGTTTGCAAATGCTGTTCACATTTTCACATGTTAACACTCCTATTTTTTCAGTTCTGTGACAGGAAAAAGAGTCTTCCTTGGAAATTTTGCTTTGATTCAGTTTCTACCAAGGAATGGGCTTATAACTTATAAATGAAGAGTAGGCAACCTTTACAGGTGAAAGTGCTACCTTGGTTCCACACGAGAACATGGAAGACTCAATTCCTGTGTTGCTTCATGCAAAAATTTACTTTTAACCAAATGTTCCCAAGCAGTCTATATGGAGGCATTTTAACAATGGTTTTGGCCCACTTTGGGAATTTTAGGACCCAGAAAGTCCTCTGTATTATCAAAAAAATATTTTTGGCTCATTTCTTGATAGAAGAAAGACCTATCTTGGACCTATAATGTCTAATGGAACTTAAAACATGTCTAGGTTTCCTCCAAAACCCCCAGGGAGCATTTTGAAGCTAAAGGAAAATATATAGACATCTCAAAAATGGCATGGGGCCCCGTGGCTACTTTCCCTGACCCTCTTATAGGCAATTCGCAGTAGCATGTATTATGGCTGTTTGAGGATGTGGGTGGCTTTACCATTAGGCAGAATATGAGCAGTTCCTTGGGCAACAGAATCTGGGAGATGGCATCAAAGTACTAGAGGAAAGTCCTGGCCTATGCCCAGTAAACTAACCTTTTTGCTCTTGTTTGACACTATAGTGCACTGTCTCAGAGCCATGTGTTGATAGATACATTGACTGCTGGTCATCTACTCTATAGCATTAATGCTGTTTCTACACCTAGAATGGGAAATGGCACAATCTTGTACTATGCTTGAGGCTTAAGGAATCTGACCTTCACTGATTTCAAAATAAACTGGTGTTCATTCTCCAGTGACTTTTATACCTTCATGATGTTCTGCTCCAGTTAATTCTAAAATGCATTTTAATATGTCTGTTTTGAAAGAAAAATATACTTACAAGCACTTATTGTAAGAAAAAAAAATCAATGTGAATTTTCATGCAGGCATTAAAAATGTAGTTTGAAAAAGATTGATTATAAACTGGATTTCAGAGTGAAGATATATGTGAAATAACACAAACTGAAATATGCATAGCTGTCAGAAAAATAATGCTGGACAACCAACACGCCAGTTCAGTCCAAAACCAGACCAGCAATTACAGAAGAGAAATGATAATATAGGTTGAGCATCCTGTTTTCAGACTTCTGAAATTTGACATACCCCAACATTGTCAACATAGGTGGATCAGATGGTGATACCATTGTTTTCTGATTGTTCAGTGTATGCAAACTTTGTTTCACACACAAAATTATTAAAATATTGTGCATAAAATTACCTTCAAGCTATGTGTATAAGTTATATATGAAACAGTAATGAATTTCATGTTTAGACTTGGGTTCCATCTCCATGAAAGTGCATTATGTATAACTATGCAAACATAGCTATTCCAAAATAAATACAGAAATAAGTTTTGAAATCCACAATACTTCTGGTACCAAATATTTTGAATAAGTGATGGTTGACATATCAACATCATAGGCAGTCAGTTGAGGCCAAATATGATTGTCTTCCAAGGGTAGAGTCTTCACAGTGGCTCTATCAGGGACTGTAGAGACCTATTCTAGATCTTCATAGTCTTTTGCCCTGAGGACATAAATGCCCAGACATTCCTTCCTCTTGGGACATTTCTCCCTTTCACCTTTTTATTAGTGTCTTTTCAAAATCCATAGCACTGTTGGTAATAGCTGACCTCCAGTTGGAGCATCTGTGGGCCACATTTTTTTAGGGTAGCTTTAAGCCCATTTTTAAATCTCTTTTGCTGTTTTATGTTCTTGAGCAGAGAGTAAAATAACTGCTTTGGGAGACGGTGATTGAGCATTTGGACAATGTGGCCAATCCAGCGAAGTTGGTGGTGTAGAATCATCGCTACAATGCTGCTAGTTTTTGCTTCTTCCAGAATGCTGATGTTTGTTTGCATGTTTTCCCAAGAGATTTGCAGGATTTTTCAGAGGCAGTGCTGATGAGAGTGATGGTTATAGATAGTCCATGTTTAGTGAGTGTACAACTGAGTTGGAAGGACAATAACTTTATAAACAAACATCTTGCTATCTATACAAATGTCCCAATCCTCAAACAGTCTCTGTATTAAAAACAAATCTGCACTCACAAAGCTCAGGCAGTGGTGGATTTTGGTGTTGATGTCGACTTTTGTGGAGAGGTGGCTGCCTCGAGAGTGGAAATGGTCAACATTTTCTAGCGGTGCACCATTAAACTTTATTGCTGGTATGCAGAGGGATTGGTTGGTGCCTGTTGGTAGAGCACTTTGGTTTTCTTGATGTTCAGTGAGAGGCCAAGCTTTTCATTTGCTTCTGCAAAGGTGTTTAAAGTATCTTGTAGATCTTCCTCTGAATAAGCACAGACTACTTTGTCATCAGTATATTGGAGTTCTATAACAGAAATTGTTGTGATCTTATGTTTGGCTTTCAGTCTGCTGAGGTTAAAGAACTTGCTATTTCAACATGTACCTTCAAATAATGTGGAGTGTGCACACTTATAATTACAAACTTTGGTATCATCACCGAAGGGATTTAATATCTGGGTATTATATATATTTTCAGATGATTTACTATTGCACAAGTGCATTCATACTGGCTGTTCTTCCTGGGAAATACTAGGAAACCACAGACATAGTTTGCAAGAGCAACCTGCACATACTTTTGCTAAACATATCATACTATTGCTCTGCTCTTCTTACTGAAGGATTGAGTTTGTCTCACATTAATGACACTTTATCCAAAGTTTTCACCCTTGTGGCCCTCTGGCAGAGAGGCTGGATTGTGGCTTTCTTTCTCTAGTCAAAAATTGTCCTAAAAAGTTATTCTGATGATATGATTTTTGTTATTTTAACATTAGTAGCTAGAAACAGAATCCAGAAAGAATACGGAAGGAATTGATTCTCCTCTACCCACCCACACACCTCCGTGCCAGCCATAGCTGTGCAGACAAGTACAGTAAAGCAAACTGAAACAAAGATATGATTTTTCCAAAACACCACATTTAATCTTCATTCCTTGAAACTCCCGAACTCCACTTGATCTCCACCTGGGAAAATTGCCAAAGAGGAACTCCCTTCTCCAAAGACATATCCAGAAATAAATGCCAGATGGCTGGGGTGGTAATTTTCTTTTTTAAAATGCTACTCTGGCATTCTTTGCTGAGAGTCATCAGTCGTGAAACAGTGGGAACAAACCAAGCAAACAAGCCACATTCCTTTGTGGGAAAAAGAAAGGAGGAAGTGAAAAAGAGACCCTGATACTCTGTCCTGCCCTTTGGTCTACTTCACTTTTATTAAGAAAAAATTACTAGCAAGCAAAGAGCCTCTTGCTTTATCAGCATAGAGTGTATCAGCATTGTAGAATTAATGCCCTTTGATGCTATTTTAATTGCCACAGCTCAATGCTATGGGATGTTAGAATTTATAACTTTGTAAGGCCCCAGAGAAGACCTTGTAAAATTGCAGCTCCCGTGATTCCATAGCATTATTCCATGGCAGTAAAAGTGGAGTCAAATTGCATCAATTCTACAGTGTGGATTCACCCATGAATTCGATATCTATCTTATGGTGCTAGCTTTGTTAGGCTATCTAAAAGGCATAAAATGAACTATACTAGCTTTTGAAACGTGCAGTCTTCTTCATCAGGCAAGAATAAGGGAGGAAAGAAACTGATGGTCGCATGATGGAAACTGTTGATGTTGTGGTGACAGCATCTACATTTTGTGTTGAAAGTTATATAAGAAAGGTGCACAGATGAAAGGTAAGACCACCCCCACAGTGGCCATCAACTGACCAGAAAAAGGCAGTAAAAGGAAGGCAATGACACAAAAAAAGACTTTCTTGGTCCGACGTACTGTTTTGCCATATGTGTCCGACCTTTCCAAACTGCCTTCATCCATTGCACCAAATGAAGAGTCTGACAATCTCATCTTCCAAACCCCCTGCATTCACACTGGCTTCCTCTTTTTGAAAGTGGAAGCATTCTCCTTCATTTGAGCAAAATGAATGGGGGTTGATGTTCCAGGTTAGTTTTTAAAAATGAAAATGAAATTCCAACTACTCCAGTGCTTCATCTCTCCAGTAAAAGGATTGGGAAGCAGATCATTTTTCTTATCTGTGTTTAATAGTAGGAGTGTTGGACTATGACTCTGAAGACTAGCGTTGAAATCCCTGTTCAATCATGGAAACCCACTAGATAACCCTGACCAAATCACATTCTCTTAGCATCAGAGCAGGCAGTGACACCCCGCCCCCCGGAACAATTGTTGCCAAAAAAACACACCCTGTGACAGATTTACCTTCAGTTCACCATAAGCCAGAAATGACTTGAAGACGCACAACATCAAGAGGCAATGGGACAGACCTTGGTTTCAGCTCTCTGAGAGATGCTGACAATCAGAATCATCAGCATTGGAATAAATGGACAAATTGCTATGGGACACCCTTCTGTATTTCCATTAATAATTGACTGGGTGGCAGATATATAATTCAGTGGAATGTTTTATAAACAGATGCCAAGGAACAGCTCCAGCTTGCCATACACACAGCATTGCGTCTTCAAATTAAGCTTGGCATTTTGGTAAACATTGCTCTTGCTGTGGGAATAGACAAAACACATGGGATATCCTTCTGTTGCTGGACACTCCCAAATTTTTAAATTCCTTACTGAGGGAGACTAGGCTGGTCTCTCCATGTCATCCTTCTGCCATCAGGCAAATACCTTTCTATTCAGACAGGATGTTGGAAGGGTTTTGCTAAGACTGGTTGCTCCAGTTGTCTTTTTTATTATTGCACCTTTACTACCCTTTGAAAAAGTTTTATTGCATTTTAATGTTTTAATGTCTCAATTATGTTTTGTTTTCATCTGACATTACCTCTGATACCCTTTCATGCCATTTATTGGTAGAAAAAGTAAGGCATCAATAGTTAGAAACAATGAGAAGGAATGAAATGTTAAAACAAATATTGATAAGGGAAGAGAAATAAGTGTCCCCATCACTCACATTCACTCTGAAGAAAATTCTGCATCATATCAGCAAAGGGGAGTACACTCACAGCATTGAAATGAGTCCTTAATTTAGATCCAGGCTGACATTTGGTGTGGGGAAGGAAATATAGCGTAATTAAAACAAATGTGTTTAGCACTTCAGGAAATGCAAGAGTCTATAGGGAATTTGCTTGTCACCAATAAATTATCTTTCTCTCTCCCGCTCCCTCATTTAGCCTCTGTGCTGGGAAGGGGATAATTCCAAAATCACACTCAGGATCAGGGCTGAGGTTTTTTTAAAATCGGTGTCAGAAGCAAATTGAGGCAAGTCGCTTCTGGTGTGAGAGAATAGGCCGTCTTCAAAGACGTTGCCCAGGGGATGCCTGGATGTGTTACCATCCTGCTGGGGACGTCTCTCATGTCCCTGCATGGGAAGCTAGGGCTGACAGACCGGAGCTCACTCCATCTTGCAGATTCCAACTGCCAGCCTTCAAGTCCGCAATTCAACCGAGTCTAAAACGTATGCTGCTTATTTAACACAATATGTAGTATGGCCTTAAGAGTATTGTGAGTACAAATGAGGCCTATAAATTTTATCTTTGATGAGGAAAGGTGTTGCAAGTAGTAAGAGATGTTTGAACAACCCCATGGATGAGAAAAATTGACATATTGTTTGCCTTTGAAAAGTTAGACAAAGTAAATTACAGAAGTGGGCTCAGCAGAGTTGGATGCATTCATGTTCCAATTTATTTCACATAACTTATAATCCAGTCCAAAATGTGGACTAAATATAGTGCAATATGTTTGGAGCCATGTTGGACTTTGGCTGACCTAGTGGAGACTGGGATCATCTGAAATCATTGCAATCTATGGGGCAAAGGGTGCCTTTGTATGACTATGCCCAAGGGAAGCTGATAATAATTTTTTGTACATTGATTTGTACAGATACCATTTCTCTTTAGCAACATGTTACAAGGAATGGTCATTCCTCTCAGCTATGCTCCTAGGTATGTTGTAACTTTCTGCAATGACAAATGGGGCTGACTTTTTTTATGATGCATGCTGTCTGTATGTGCTCAGCAAGCACGACTTGGTTTCTGTCTTGTATTTCTAATATGTTTTAAAGTTATTGCTCACAGACATTGCTCCTCTAAGAATATGACATTCCCGAGGGGGATATTCCAACATCTGCAATATTACTCATGAAGGCAGCTGTTACTGAAGAAAACATGTTTCAGCTTTTTAAAACTGCAGGATTCCAATTATTTAAAGATAATAGTTACTGCAAACAGGCACCCAAACAAAATTAAATGAAATAAGCTGCTTTGATTAAATATGCTGAAACTATGATTTTTTTTTTAAAAAGAAAGAAAAGTGGACAATTAACTAATATCATCAGAATTATGGTTTTGTTGTGGAGCAAAAACCTACAGGGTGTAAACACTTGGATTTTTCATTAGCAGGGAAGACGTAGGGATGTAAATCTTTTTGAATTTTGTTCTCATAGGGTGAATAATGTTACTTTTTTCTCCTTGCTGCAACAAAGCCATTGAAATCTGTGCAGTTGTTAAAGGCTATTTGCAGTTTGGGACTTTGTGCAAAAAATGTATGTGGGCTTTTGAACGGAAAACAATAGTTGCATTCTGTATTGCAGTTAGGGCTTTGTAATCTAGAGTTAAATTGCTCTGTAGTCAGTAAAATATGCAGTATTACTGTAAGCTGACATAAATGTCCCCCTCAGCCCATCTTAATAGCTAGCAACTGCATTGGATAAAAGAAGTTTTAAGCTACCAGCTGAAGTGCAAGGAGGAAAATGTTTCCAGTCATATCCAACCAGCAAGTGAGGCTGTGGCAATCAAACACAGGATCCTTACCACAATTCTTCATGGAAACTTTGCTTGAAACATCTTCCTCCTTGTGCCACAACCACACAGACAAACTTCATGCATAAGAGAACTTACACATGGTCTGATATTAGCAAAATGGTGACAAACATAAATAAAATTAATGATGTAGTCTGGTACTGACTTAAGGAATATGGCAGAATGTACATTATTGCAATTCCCTGGGTTTAAAAACATATTATTGTAATATTGTAGCATTTGCAATATCTGTAAATAATATATCCTGACACTATTTTTTATTTTCATGAATATGTATTTGTTTTGGTATGGCCTATGGTGAAGGCAAGTGTATGCAATTGTATGGATAGCTATCAAAAATATGACTGCCCCCCCCCCCCCCCCGATACACCTAAGTACACGTCCATGGGCAATTTCTGCATTTTGGATTTTACTCTAGGAATGACTTCACATGTTTGCCAGTTGGTTTATTCTCATAAGGAGACAGCAGCAACCAGCTTGCAGGAAAAACCAGCAGCTCCCAAATGTTCACTGTTACCTTGAGCCACTGACTTGCTAGTGCATAATTTCTGAGGGCCCGTCCCCACAGCCATATAACCCAGAGTATCATGGCTGATAATCCACAATATCTGCTTTGAACCTGATTATCTGAGTTGAAACTGCCAATGTGAATTTTATACAGCTGTGTGGAAGGGGCCTGAGTTTGTTCCACTGACATCAGAAGGCTGTATTGGTTTATCTAGCCCAGCACTGTCGACTCTGGAAACTAGTTGCTCACCACAGTTTCAGGAAGATTCTTTCCCAACTTTACCATTTATGACACTATATTTCCACTCTAATTGTCATGTCAGCAACCTATGAAGTACTAGAATTTGCTGTTTAGAAAATGATATTTAGAACATTTAGCCAATGAGATATGTTGCTTGCACTAACTACCACTATGAGGGGTCCATAGAATGTAACCATGGAAGTTAAATTGGAATAATAGAGCTACAGTGTATAGTGTGAAAGGGCTTCAGGAAATGGTAAGGAATTAGCCTGAGACTTTCTGGATGTCGCACATGTTCTCTAGCACTCCCTACCATGCTTCTATGGTTCTACTTGTGTTCCCCCACTGCATCACTTCTCCTTTCTTATGTCTGAAAGAAAATTTCAGACTTCATTGTGCTCTAAAAGCTGCCAGTTCATTTAGGGAACTGATTATTGCAAAGACATGCAGGCTGATCTTATGCCAGCTTACACAGATTAGCTCTAGTCAGTTAATTGAAATTAATATCCATAGGACTGAGCTGTTGCCCCTCCACTCACTGATGCTACACTGGAGGGAATGATTTGCATGTAGTCTGGAGCTAGAGCTCCTAATATCCCCTGGTCAGTACTGCCAATGATCACATGGGACTGTAGTACAAAAAAGTTATTTTTCTTAGGTTTGGAACAGAATGGGATTTAATTACAAAAAGAATAGGAAGAAGACAAAATACCACCAGAAGCAGGAGTCCAGATCTGTGTGGTAAGAAGCCTTGCTCCATTGAAGAACCACAGAAACAAACCAGAGACACCATATAAGTACTGTCATTCTGATCCAAGGTTAGTGTATATTGCAGAAGGGACTCCATATAGCAACATTCCCTTTTAATTAGAATCTTTTATTTGGAAAGTCATGTCATTTTGACAAAGTATGCACTATTTTTATTTAAGTGGCTCCAGATGTCTTCTGCTGGGTCTTCAGGGTCTTTACTATAAACTTCTCATTAAAATATAACGTAAGCAAGTTGAGGTTTGCGTGTGACAAAAATGGATATGTTCCATATTTTTCTCATGCGCATCTGACATGAGAAACAGAAGGTTTATTTTAGCCAGAGTTTCCATTATAATGTTTTTTCCACATTTCTCAATTTACTTCTTGTTGTCCCCAATACGATAACTTGAAATATTCAGTGTAGGATACAATCTTTGCTTGCTATAGTTGTTGTTCGAGAGTAATAAATTGTGTACAAAAGTGTAGGGGAAATGACATAAAATGTATATATTAGAGAATACAGTGGTGGATATGCAAGAGAAAACAATGAACTTTATCACAAATCTACTATTCCAGCACAATTACACTATCACCGATAGCAGATACATACTGAGTTAAGCGCCTTCAATATTGCACTTCTCTTCAAATGCAATTTCACCAATTGCATTCATGGTCACAAGATTATATTACCCCACCTCTCTGCACTACTTGTGCTCACTATTTTTTAAAATGTTTATTTTACTGTAATTTCTCCATTCCAGCTTTGAAAAAAAAAGAAAAATATAACTATAAAATCTATATATATAATAAAAGTGAAATCGGAGTATGTATCAGCGTTTTGATTGGCCTGGCGGAATATGTGCTCGCGTTTTGATTGGCCGCCACTATCCCAGGCCACTGAGACCAACAGGAATGACGGATCTGCACCAAACTTGGCACACTTCATCCCCACGATGCACTTTATGACCTGCTGCCATTTGGGGGAGGATGGACCACAGATGATGGGATTTGCAGTACTTTCAAACACTTTAACTCCCACAGACTACTGCAATGCCCACCAATGATAGAAATGGACCAAACTTGGCACACAGAACTCCTGTCGACCCCTTTACATCCTGATATATATTGGGGCAGGATGGACCAAGGATGATGGAATTTGCAGTACCTTCCCTCACTTCTTGAGACCACAGCAACTGCCACAAATCACACAACTGAACCAAACCAGGCACACATATCCCAAATGACACACTTCACATGCTGCAGCAGTTTGACGGACGGTGGACCAAGGATTATGGGATTTGCAGTACATTCATCCAATTCACCTCCCACAAACCACTGTGATGCCCATGAATGACAAAACTGTATCAAACTTGACACGCAGGTGCAGGGTAGCCCACTTTACATCCTGGTGCAGTTTGGGGGAAGAGGGACCGTGGATGAGGGGACTTACAATATCTTCAGTCACTTCCTGGGACTACTGTGACCCCCACCAATGACTGATCAAGACCAAACTTGGCACATAGAGCCACCATGGCCCACTCTACATCTTGGTGAGATTTGAAAGAGCTTGGACCTTGGATGATGGGACTTGCAGTATATTCATTCACTTCCTGAGACCACTGTCACCCCCATCAATGTCTCATCAAGACCAAACTTCAAACAGAGAACACCCATGACTCACTCTACACCCAGGTGCAGTTTGGAGGATGATGGACCATGGACGATGGGACTTCCAATACCTTCACTCACTTCCTGAGAGCACCGCGACCCACACAAATGACTGATCAAGACCAAACATGGTACATGGAGCCCTCATGACCTATTCTACATACTGGCTCTGTTTGGAGGGGGATGGACACTGGACGATGGGACTTGCATATGGGAGTTGGAGCTCACCCGCACCCACTGAACCCAGCTGACATTGGATATACGCTACACTTGGAACACAGGCAAACAATGCCTTTCTCAAATGACCCGGGCATCGCCGGGTCTCCAAGCTAGTATAAAATAAATGGGAAACAGGCAGCTTTGGAATAGTGATGGGGAGGTGAAAGAGAAGAATCCTGACTCCTGATGTCACTTTACTGCCAGCATACTAACACAGAAGTGGAGTGGTTCCACTGTATTGGTGATGGGAATGTTGTGAGATTGGGAGCTATTGATAGAGTTTACCCATCATCCCAGTAGTGGGATGCTCACAGTGTCGTGTTATGAACCAATGCATTGCTGGCTTGACTGCCTTAGATGGCACATCCAAATTTTCATTTTTTTAAATATTAAACTTCCATGAAAAAATGGTCAGGAACAGAATGAATACATATCAGTGGATACATATTGATGATTGCATATAGACTGATCTATCCATGCTTATTCAGGCTCATATTGTTTGCCTCATAAATCCCTTTATTGCATAGGAAAAAATTGCAGCAGTACCACTAATTTAAAGTTCCCAAAAATGTAAGATTATGAAATAAGGAACATATCAGCATGAAGAAGAGTTGTGTTTGATAAAAAAAAGAAAAGACAAGCCCTGTCTAGCCCAGCATTTGTTTCCCACAGTGGCCAACATTAACTCTGGGAAAAGCCTTCATTAACTTAGTAAGACAGAAACTGGAGAAATACAGTGTGTCATTCAAGCATCAACCATCTCAAAGCAAGTTGCACTGATTTAAGGGCCATAGGCTGGGAAGAAGCTGTGTGTGGAGGTGGCCAGTGTTTAGAGATTTGTGCCTCTAGGAACGACACAGACTGTGAACAAACAAAAGACACAAAACCAGGCTCAGCCATCGTAATCCACTGGGTGATCTTGGACAAGTCATATTCTGTCAGCCTCAGAGGAAGGTACTAGCAAACCCCTCTAAACAAACCTTGTCAAAAAAAAATCTGATAGGCTCATGTTAGGTTTGCCATAAGTCAAAATAATTTCAACACACAGAACACTTATAGTACCCTGGCTCCTTAATCTATGACTTAAGGACAGATGTATTGTGGTCAGTAATGGCAGTATTAAAAATTACATTAATTTATATAGCCATATACAATTGAAAAAGATTCCCATGGATCTCAACCTGCTGTACAATACATTGAACTATGACATATCTGGAACACTGTGTTTAGTTTTTTGGACTTCAGTTTTCAGACAAATTGGTACCTGGTTTTTCAAAAATGGAAACAAAACCCAGCCAATTTAACTGCAGTATTGCTGCCAGTAGATACACATCAGAAAAATAAAGAGAAGTAGTGACTGGGCATTTGTTAGAAACTCTATATTAGAACACAACAGATGGATTATAGAATAGAGTTAAAACAGAATGATTTCCAGGCTGCAACATGCCAGAGGCCTTGAGTCAAGACCTCCAGTTTTCAGATATGTTATCAGAGACAGGCAGTAGCTTGAATTCATCTCACACTCGATGTTCAGAATGAAATATAAGGACATATTCATTAAAGAAGCAAGAAGAGAAGAACAACAGCAGGTATTTGGGGAAAGGTGCTAACCCACCTGCTCAGTGTGTACAGTCACAGTTGCTTTTTTTATGGAAAAGGAAAACCGTGAATTTCACAAAAAGAGTACTATACAAAGAGTACTATAGGGAGTGAAACTGTATAGCTGCATTACACCACTGTTTCACCTGTTTGAAATTGTCCAGACCGTCTGCTTTAAAAGTTTATTCTTAGCCAGATCTAGGGGGACGGTAAGTACTAAGGTGGAAAGTAAACAGGATTTCTCTGTAGTGACTTCATAGCCTTGAAACACTCTCTCTAGGGAGAACCACATGGTTTCATTATTGCTGGCACAGAAAAAACCGCTCTGAAAACAGTCATTCATGTCTGTGGTGCTTAAAAATATATTTAGCTGCAGATGCTTTCATTGTACTTTCATGTGATGTACAATTGTATAGAGTACAATTGTATAAAGTCTTGTGGTGGCACTGCCTCCTGTGTGTTTTTAAATGAATAAATGAGTGTTGTGTGTGGGATATAACAATAAGCAGTTCCTCTTTTTTATTCTTCCAAACACTGCATTAAGAACTATTTTTTAGCATTATGGTAACATTTAAGCAAATAATGGGTTAGATAATTTGCTGGTGGGGACTTTTTGTTGAGTAATGTGAGAGATGAACTGAATCTCTTAGGCAAAGTAATAATTGAAGGCCAAAGCTGAACAACAACCTGTTCCGTGGCCAACAAGAGGACCCATCTTTGTAATTCATACAAAGCCTTTACTTACTAACTTAATAATCAAACACTTAATGGAAGAGAGAAGGGGAAGAGAAAATGTTTGCAGGCTAGAGAGTTGTAGGAAGAGAGAGTGAATGGTAAAACAAACAGGATGTCTGTAAACACACAAAACTAGTAGTACATGAATCATAATCATCATCATAATAATAATAATAATCATCACCATCATCATCTTTATTTCTAGACCACCATCTCCCCCTGAAGGGACTCAGGGTGTTTTACAGACACAAAACAAAAAGGCAAACATTCAGTGGCTCAAATGAGTACAAATACATCAAAATAATACAAGATAATGCACAGTAACAACAGTAAACTTAAAGGTAAAGGTTTCCCCTGACGTTAAATCTAGTCGTGTCCGATTCTGGGAGTTGTTACTCATCTCCATTTCTAAGCCAAAGAGCCGGCATTGTCCGTAGACACCTCCAAGATCATGTGGCTGGCATGGCTGCATGGACCACCATTACCTTCTCGTCAGATCGATACCTATTGATCTACTCACATTTGCATAATATTTTACAACAGTAAACTTACAAAAAAAAATTAAGCATTGAGATGAAAATAATCAACAACAACCCAATAAGACATAGTAAACTAAAACATGAGTAAAACATTACAACATATACCTTAAAAGCAATTAAAATACAATTACATTAAAATGGCTAACACCAGTGTTCATTTAAGATGGATTGTAGCAGCCATAACATACAAGCGGGTTAGCCACCATTCCAATGGGTTAAAGTGTCCCATCGCAGAAGGAATGCAAAAGTTGTTAACTCTAGAACTTTTATAATAGAGTCCTACACAAGAGCTGTTGTATGACAATAATTTTGACAATGACTGGACATTTTTCAAGTTCTATTGAGAAAATAGACAGTAGAATAATTTGTAAAAATAATTTGGTTCTCTATGTTATGTGTATGCATGAAACTTTTGTTCCACTTATTTCTGATTCTTATCCTTTTTTGAAAGAATAATTACCTAGGTGACTATTGTCTTTACCTACAATCCAATCACTACATCAATAAATTGAAATTGCCTATATACATCCACCTGGGAATAAGCTCCATGGAATTTAAGATCTCCTTTCTATGGGGGGGGGGCAGGTTTCCCCATTTTTCTTCATGCACAGAAAACACATTTACTGCTCAAAAAAACCTGCCCTTCAAACGTATATTTCTTTATGGAATAATTCCTATGCAACATTCTGGGATACTGAAATATTAGGAGAAAGTAAGACAAAATGATTACTGGTTTATTATTCTTCTCAATGTGGTCTTATGGCTGTCAACAAATCTGGTGTTTGATCTGGAAGCAAGCAACTATAAATATTCTTTCCATCCCAGAATATAATGAGAATGACCAGCAGAATTAAATAAAAAGTAGATGAGGTATAGTTCTAATAAATACAATATGGGTTTTACTGCCTACTTTCCCTAAAGCCATTAGGTCCCATCTCAACTTATAAAACTAAGCAGGATGAGCCCTGGAGATCACCAAAGAATAATAGGTATAGTAGACTATATTTCAGAAGAAGGAACTGGCAAAACCACTTCCAAGTGTTCCTTGTCTTTTAAAAAAACTATGAAATTCATTGGCGCATATACACAATGTAGAAAATATGAATGGGAAGCCTAAAGTCCACAAAAACATTTCCTCAGGAATTGAATGGGTGTGCAAACTTTGGGTAACTCACTCCTCCTTTGAGATAGAAAGACAAGAATGTTTGAGGTGTCCAGGTCTCCATCTCATTTCATGACTCCACAGCTATGAGCTGGCTATTATACCTTCCTGTTTTCACCAACTGAAAGATACTGTCACATCACCATAGCTGAAATAAGATTCAGCTGCTTATCCAGTTAGCTTGTCTACATGAATGTGGGAAGTGTTAATCACATCTGGAGAATCCAACCCAATCATTCCAATCATTCCCCATCCTTAGCTGTACTATCTAGGGCTGATGAAAACTGTAGTCCCACAAAATCTTGAAGGACACAAATCATTTTTCCTATGATCTCACAATTATATGACAAACATTCTTATCAACAATTGTGTTGCAGTACTCACAGTGCAGACTGAAAGGTCCCAGGTTCAAACCCCGGGAGCGGCATGAGCGGCTGCTGTTAGCTCCAGCTCCTGCCAACCTAACAGTTCGAAAACATGCCAATGTGAGTAGATCAATAGGTACCGCTCTGGAGGGAAGGTAACGGTGCTCCATGCAGTCATGCCAGCCACATGATCTTGGATGTGTCTACGAACAACGCCGGCTCTTCGGCTTAGAAATGGAGATGAGCACCCCCAGAGTCAGACATGACTGGACTTAATGTCAGAGGAAACCTTTACCTTTACCTACTCACAGTGGTCTTGAGACTGCTCTTCGAAAAGATAATGCAGGTACATTCCTAAAGATGTAACTCTTTTCCAGATGAGTGAAAAGAAGAACTTGCTCAGAGTATGCTCTGGAATATTTTCTCCTCTCATGGGATTTAGAGTGCATTGTGGGTTAGCAGTAGGGTAAGGGTTCAGGCTAACCATAAAGTTATGTTTCTGAAGCTGCCTAAGGAAGACATATTCTACCACATTTATCTTCTGGAGGACCTTAGGTGATCCAGCAGGATGCCTTTCTCATCCTGCAACTGACCACCGAAGAACCAGTAGCTTGCCACTATTTGACTGTCCTCCATTATCTCCTTGCCATCAAATGGACATTGAGGTGTTTTTGGCACCAGGAGAGTATAGTAAGGGCCCAAGGAAGACATGGGCACTTAATTATTCTTGGCATAACAAATGAGAAATTTTGGTCCTACAGATCCCACCTACCATGGCCCTACAGTCCCACCTACAATGGCCAAATAAATTGTTCTTTGAGAGTTCTAAACAAGTAGATAAAAACATCCACAAGGCCAGATGCTTCCACCCTGTGATAGGCACTAACCAAGATGACAATGAATAACACAGCCTAACCCATTTTTCTTTGTGTCTTGGTTTTTAGGCCTGTTTATTTATTTATTTATTTATTTACTGCATTTATACCCCGCCCTTCTCACCCCAAAGGGGACTCAGAATGGAGCACTGTACAATGAGCAATAATTCAATGCCATGTAAAACAAGCATAGGCTCCTGGGGTTATTTTGGGGGGCTGATTTAGAAAATTATGTTGGATAGACCACACCTACTTTAGTTTCTTAGATATGGTTATCATGATATTTATTTTTATGGGTCAGCAATGAAGATTGGTATATGACATATGTTCTCAAAACCTAGAGCTGATAGAAGAAAAGTGGTGTCATTTTGTGAATCAGCAGGTCAAATATACCCAGGCACCAAAATGTGTGTTGGCCCATGTAATAAACAAATTCAGCTAAGGAGGCAATGAAAATATTTTGGGGGTTAAGCTGGACAAGAGTTTAGCACATAGTTTGCAGAGATCCTTCCCCAAGTGGTGAAGGTTTCTATTTGTCATGGTATGTGATTTTTTCATGTCTTTATTTAGTGCTTTATTTTGTGATTTGTCATTGGAAAATAAAAATGAGCCTAATTTCAAGACTGTTGAAGTTTATACTTCAGAAGAAATTCATAAGAGGAAGGAAAATAAATCATCGGGAATCTATTTCCCTTTGTGTCCAGTCCTAAGTTTTGAGAGTTTAAAGATGAGTGCAGGCCACCAAACCAAGATGAGGCAAAAATACTGTTTTTCTCAAATAAATCTCAGAAACATCATAGAAAAATGGGAGACATCTGAAAAAGGCAATGTAGCTGCACAGTGTACTAGAAGAGGAAGTGGAAAAAAGGAGTACGTCTAAAAGAATGGAAGGAAGGACAGCTCAGAAAGGAAGGAAACAATTCCGTAGCCTAAGTTGGAAATAATAGTGTCAGGAATGCTAAAGGTAAAAATGAGCTGAGACTGCCTAGGGAAACAGGAAGCATCAAGAAGAGGCTTTTCAAATATGTTCAAAGCAAGAAAATGACTAAGGGAAAAGTGGGATCACTGCTCAACAGTCATAGGACCCTTTCACATTACCTATTTATAGATTTATGATTCCACTTACATTGTCCTAGTTCCATCCTATGGAATTATGGATATTGTAGTTTTGTCAGGCATGGGTGCTTCCAGGCTGACAATTCTAAATACTTTTCCCTTAACTGTAAGGGTATTGCTATGACTGTTCAAATGGACTCATAGTGCTGGATAGTGTGTAAAAGGACTCCATGTACCATGGATACTAAAAATGAGGCAGATGATTCAGTTGTCCCTATCATGCCCGAGCTATGAGGAAGTAACCATTGTGTATACCAGGCATGGGCAAACCTCGGCCCTCCAGGTGCTTTGGACTTCAACTCCCACAATTTGTACAGCCTATTGGCCCATGGCTAGTATATACCCATACAACTGACTTTGGTTAGAGCTATTCAAAGAGCTTAGGACTAAGTTAACTTAATCCACTTCTTTTGTAGGCATAACTTTGTGTGGCGCTTGGAGGAAATAGTGTTTCTGGATTCCAACTCAAGTTGGCTTTTTCTGTATCCTCCAAACCCCACCCTCTTTTGCTGATGTTTTGTAATATCTGTAGCTTCATAATAGGGTCTTGCTTTGCTTGAGTTCATTTTCAGCTAAAATAACTTTAGTAGAGGGTGATCTGGGTATTATCCTACTCTACACAGGAGTAGTAACCTGAAGATAGGAATGATGCATACATTTGTTAAAAAGAGAGAAAAAGCACAATTATAATTAGAATAGTGTAGTTCATTTTAGAGAAAATTTACATTGCATACTATGAACACAATTCATGATGGGAATGTTTTAGTTTAAATCATCCTTTAGATCACATAGCCTGATAAGCATAAAAGGAAATAGCTTCCAATTTTGCAGCCGTCTGGGATTCCTATGTCCTGTTCTATAAGCCAACAGCATAATAACACTCTTAGTAATTACTATTATGGAGAGGGATTCAAAAACATTTAAAAAGAAATCTAAATGCAATTCCATCAAGTGCCTTGTTGTAAGATATGCAGATGGTCTTACTATAAGGGTGATGAATTGTCCATAAATACAATAGTCATATTTTTATGCAAAATAATTAATGTCATTTATTGAAATGATATTAAACACACACTCCTTTTATCCAGCTAGGGCTTCATTTGTGCAGTTGATTCCTTTCTTCATGGTCAATTTAGCCCATTCTATTACAATTGCTTTAAAATGGAATCATCTGTGAATCTAGCCTCCTATTATTTCATTCTTGTCATACCATTTGTGTTTTCGCAACTGGTCTATTATACTAATTCAGACCAGGAAATACAAAATTGTGCATAAATACAAATTACTGTCCTTGAAAACAGAAAGTCCTTACAGATATGTAGAAGGGGAGTTCAAGTTAAAGCAGTACTTTTGAGTTTATAAAATAAAATGACAAATTTCAAGGAGTGGAAACTGCATTTATTTTTCAACATACTCCCCTGCTACACTTATACATTCATCCCAGTGTTTAACTAATTTCTGGAAAACTTCAGCATAGAAAGCTTGAATCATCCTAGGACATCTTGGTGGTGGTGAGTCTGCATGCTTTCACTGCTTTGAATCATAGAATCATAGAATAGTAGAGTTGGAAGAGACCTCATGGAAGAGACCTCATCCAGTCCAACCCCCCGCTAAGAAGCAGGAAATTGCATTCAAAGCACCCCCGACAGATGGCCATCCAGCCTCTGTTTAAAAGCCTCCAAAGAAGGAGCCTCCACCACAGCCCGGGGGAGAGAGTTCCACTGTCAAACAGCTCTCACAGTGAGGAAGTTCTTCCTGATGTTCAGGTGGACGCCCGTTTGACGCCCGTTTGATTCTGGAGTGAAATGGTGTACCCAGGTTTTGTTCATATATAAAGATGCGATCTAGAAAATCCTGGCCTCTTTTGACAAAATCAAAGGTTTCAATTCTTCTGTTGGTGAAAAGCAAAAAGCTGTCTTGGTATACATCATTCACTAACTTTTCAAAAAAATGCAAAGGTTTGGGAATGATTGTGTTCACTGTTACCACAGAAAGATTAATCTCTTCTGCAACTTCACAACAGGTTATGCATGAATTATCCAGTGGCATTCCTCCCACTGAATGTTCATAGGAATGACCGCTGTGGGCTGGGAACCACAACTGCTGGGCTAGTCACTGACAGACATATGGCCATCTTTGAAACATTTACACCATTCAAATGTCTTTCTGCAGCTGAGTGTCTCATTACCATACTGTGCTTGAAAGCTTCTGTAGATATCCATGGGCTTTACGCCTTCATTCACAAGAAACTTGATCACTACATGCAAATACTGTTGTCTGCCATCTTGATTAATGCACCGCCTATCAGTAATAAGACATACTAGCCACTTACTATTACATGTGGTACTGCCATACTACTATCCATTTTATATGTGTAAAGTTAGAAGTTCTGGTTTGATTTGAATGCCCCCTTGTACCTTTTTTTTATTAAGCTTAGAAAAATCTGGATTGAAGTTATTAATCTCTGGACTCATGAAATTAATTTTAGATGCTTAGTGCAGCTCGTTGAACAGAATTCCATGTTCACAAGAGACAAAATGTTCTGCTGACTCAAATTTTGTTTTGGGAACTAGCGAATGAGCAGATGATTAAAAAATGTTTCTTCTTCTACCTCAAGGCTATTTTCATCAATATGAGACACTGCTCTTAATTTACCAGCTTGTTCGTGGTTTAAAATGTTTGTTATGTCATATTATAATGCTCTGAGGCATTTTGTTTATGATGAACTCATCCTATGTTCCTCTACAGTGGGAAGCAAAGCATCCTTTAGGCTTAAGAAATATCTTTATAAAAGCCTCTAATTTATGGTTCTATAACATACAGTAATCTGAGAATGAGAGTGTCTTTCAGTGACAAATCTGAATAGTTCCAATAGCTGAGACAAAAATATATTATATAATCTAGGATGCAGGGAGTTTTAGTTCTTCTGTAGATGATGAACTACTACTTCAAATGTTCACAGTGAGTCTTTTCAAGGAAAGGCAGGATGTAAAAACGAGTTAGACGCAAAGTAAATACAGTTGTACAAGTCCATGAAAACATTAACTTGAAACATCATCTCAGATTAGTGGTGCTCAATTGATCCTCCAGGGACAAGATCAAATGCACACTAGATGTTTTTCAGCCTGTATTGGGTTGGTATGTCACGCAGAGTCACATGGTTGATGTGACTGTTTGTACTGCAGCTGACGCGTTGCACTGTCTATCACTGCAGACCGTTGGTTGGTTTTCCAGCCGGCATCTCCAGGAGGTGGGGTCGGGTTTGGTTGATATATCAGACTGTTTTGTGGTATGTGAGACTCTCTTGTGCTGCTTTTTAGGATGAACATATTTGGTCTTTCTTCTTTGCAGTGGCAAAACAGGATTATTGTTTTATAGTGGTTTGTTGCCCTCCTTGAGCACTTTGATTTTATTTGCCAGTTTAGACAATCCAGTTGCTTCTAGGGCTAATTGTGTGCTGCAGTTGTTTCTTTGGATTGTTGTGTGTTTTCCGGGCTGTATGGCCATGTTCTGGAACAGCCCGGAAACACACAATAACCCTGTGATTCCGGCCATGAAAGGCTTCGACAACAAACAGGTTGTTTATTTGTTTTGCACTTCTGAACTCACAGTTACCAGTTTGCCTTCCATTTTTGTCCATACTAAGTAAAGATCCACAAGTTGACATGAGATTTCTATATTCCTGACAGCCAGTTTTGGGAAAGGAGAAAGAAGCTCAGTGAGAACACCTATCTGATACCTAGCAACATTTATGAGAATGACATAATTTTATGTTCACAGTGAATAAATTACCGCTGTGTCAGTCCTTATGTAACCAAAATTATATCCATGTATTCAGAGGAGGGAACAACCAGAAAACTGGTAGGAATGCCCTTAAACTTTTAGGGAAAAAGCACCAGGCAGTAGCTGGGGACCCTCCAATTCCCCCCACGCTCTAATGAAGACTGAACACATTCCATATCCAAATTTCTGGACCTTCTGGATCCCTTCCTGTGGAAGAGGGGGGGATGGAATAGAATATGCTGGAAAAGAGCATTGCGGCCTGAGCAGAATTCTGAACCAATGCATTCCATTCTGCAATTTTTGCCACATGTGCTGCTTACATCATTCTGAAATTCAAACCTTTTCTGTATTGTCTGTGTTGAACACTAACAGCTAAGCGCAGGCTCTTTGTAAGTTATGGCAACCAAGAAACTGATTAACAGAACTGTGCAATTTATATATATTGGTCTCTGATTTGCTTCTAAAAATATATATATATGCAAAGGACTGCAGTGGGTTTTTATTGAAATCCAGAAAAAAGGGCAGTGAAAGTCTGAAAGCTGTACTGTACTGGTAAAGCAATACATACCTGAACAGGATACTCTCTTGACAGATTTCAGAGATGTTAATAATTTTAAAAGCCACTTTTGTAAGCAGGACACCCAGCAAAGTGTTAACAGACTGATATTTCTCTAAGCAACGTTTCTATATACATTTAGATTTGTGTCCCAATATATGCAAATATTCCACAATCTAAAAAAATCCAAAATCCAAAGCATTTCTGTCTCAAGCATTTCATATAATGGATACTCTACCTGCATTTGCTGTTCCATCATGCAACAGTTACAGAACATATCTCCCTGCTTTCACTATTCTACTGAAAGGGAAAATAGCTCTATCAATGTGTATGAATGTGATTTCAAAGTGAATGTTTTCAATGCTGTACCCTTCCACCCACATTACAGCACAGGCAAAGACTGTGCCAGCTGCTTTACAGTGCCAGGAAAGCACTTGCCAACTGCTGAATAGGCCTTTGGGTGATGGGTTGGACTTTGGCATGTATACAAATCTAGCAGTTCATATCTTCTGATTTTGCATCTGTATTCAAACCATTAAGCCTTACCTTCTGGAAATTCTCCTGGGAAAGCAGTTATTCACATCACTTACAACCTCATCCTCTGCACATCTATGTAAGTTTCACTAAGTTCAATGGCATTATTAGTATGTATATATATATTACACTCCTGCTGAAGACACAGGTCCGCAGTTTAGGGGTCCTTCTGGACTCATTGCTTACACCTGACGTTCAGGTGTCGGAAGTGGCCGGGAGGGCCTTTGCACAATTAAAACTTGTGCACCAGCTGCGACCGTATCTCATGAAGTCTGACTTGGCCAGCGTGGTCCACACCTTATAGTTACCTCTAGATTGGACTATTGCAACGCGCTCTACATGGGGCTGCCCTTGAAGACGGCCCAGAAACTACAATTGGTCCGATGACCGGCTGCCAGATTACTAACTGGAGTGACTTACAGAGAGCAGCCAACCCTCCTATTTAAGGAACTCCACTGGCTTCCAATCATTTTCTGGTCCCAATTCAAGGTGCAGGTTATCACGTACAAAGCCCTGAATGGTAGGATTGAGCTTCATATCCAGAAGTCTCATTACTTGGAAATAAAGTCGGAAGTTTTTTTAGATCCAAGCAGAAATTGTGGAAATTGGGCTTGGCCCCATGTTAGCTGCCCCGAGTCCCTGCGGAGAGATGGAGGCGGGGTATAAAAATAAGGTTGCTATTATTATTATTATTATTATTATTATTATTATTATTATTATTATTACTTGGCTTTGGTATTCTGTAACTTGATATAATGTCACATAGGTACAAGGGACATAAAAGAACTGTAAATCATACTCAGAGGTTACTCTGAGTACCCTCAAGGAGATAGTGTAGGATAAAATTAAAGTTATTATTATTATTATTATTATTATTATTATTATTATTATTATTAAGAATAATTTGACAAACATATTTACATTTTTTCATAAATGATAGAAACAAATTGACCAATACATTGTTATTGTTGTGTTCCTTCTAGTTGTTTCTGGCTTATGATGGCCCCAAAATGAACCAATCACAGAGGGTTTTTTAGGCTAAAAGTGTGTCACTTGCTCATGATCACCCAACAAGTTGGAGTCATGGTGGTGCAATGGGTTAAACCCTTGTGTTGGCTAAACTGTCAACCTGAAGGTTGATGGTTCAAATCCACAAGATGGGGTGAGCTCTAGCTTCCCATGCAGGGACATGAGAGAAGTCCCCTACAGGATGGTAACACATCCTGGAATCCCCTGGGCAATGTCACTGAAGACGGCTGATTCTCTAACACCAGAAACGACATTCATTTCTGACACGATAAAAAACAAAAACAGTAAGTTTTCATGTCTGAGTAGGGATTCAAATCCTGGTTTCCAGAGTCTAATCCGTCACTCAAACCACTGCACATTGCTGACTCCTGACCAATACATATTAGCACAAAATAATAGTACTTCTCTAATCCTGTAACTTTATTATCCATTTTCTACAATTTTAGGAGACTAAGTAAAACAATGGTTTTAGTGCATGCCAGTTGTATAGCTTTTAAACCACTTTCACCTTTTGTTGGCCTTGATAGCTCTGTATGAGGATTATAATATTCAAAAAGTAGATTAGCATAGTGTTGTAGTCTTGTAGGTATGTTGATACTATATACAAAAATGGGTTACAAAAATGTTTTTATGACCATGTCTAACTACAGGAAAAAATCTGCTGAAACACTACACACAAATTTGATATGGGTGTCACAAGGTGTGCTTCACATACCCCGTATCCCACTAGTGTCACTGAGAGTGACAACAGGAGACATCACTACAGAGACATAGCTCCATGCCATACATCCTGAAGCTAGATTCCAGTCTTTGTTTACAAATTATTAATACATTTACAAGTCTTTCTATGTCCATTAAAGCCTTTTAAAGAAAAATCTCATTTATTCCTTAAAAATATTAAAAATTAGTGTCTGTGTATGTTTTTTTCCATTACTTAAATGTCAATCTTTGTGTGAAAAAATATGCCATAATTAATTCATAAGGACCACTTTTAAAATGATTATAGGAGCATCTGTTTTGAGGCTGGTGGGAGCAACAGTGATACAAAAGCAAAAAAGATGGATGAGAACATTAAATTATACATTCGATTATGACCCCAGATAACCTCAACATCTTTCCTTTGCATAGCAATCATGCTATATTCTTTTAATTAAACCTTACAAGCACTGCACCAATGTATAAGGTGTGTTGTTTTTGCTTTCCTGTTAAATTTCCTCAAGCTTTAGGTCTGCTAGTCTAGCTAATATTTCACTTGAATTAATTTCACTGCAGATAGAATGGGTAAATTATGAAAGCAAATGAATGCAAAACAACAACCATACTGGTGTTAACCTAAATAGCAAAATCCACCGAGGAGAGGTCATCAAAATCCAGATGTGAAGGTGATTCATTCAGCAGAGCCTGAGAATGTCATAGTGCTCAAGAGAATCAGTGGGCAGAGAAAAGAAAGTGGAGGTTATAAATATTTGAAGGGGGAGAGAGGAACAACTTGAAGTATGTTGAATGAAAGATGTTCCTCTCAGAATACTAAGAAGTGCTAATGAGTGCACCCATACTGATCTAGTAATTAAGCCAATTTTATGATGGGATGTCATAAGAACTCATTATTGACTTTCCATTTGACCTCAGTAGTCCACAAAATGAAAGAGAAGGCCTTTTCTTTTCTGGTTTTCACATTATCATTTCAAGGTAGTTAGAGCAATACAGTCAATGCAAGCAAACTACGTATACATATTTATGTTCCAGAGAGTGTAGTGGTTTGAGCATTAGACTAGGACACCAGGAAACCAAGGTTTGACTCCCTGTTTAGCTATGGAAGTCCACTGGATGAACTTTAGCAAGTCCCACTCTCTCCACCACAGAGGAAGGCAATGGCAACCCTCCTCTGACTAAACCTTCCCAAGAAGCCCCCATTAAAGT
The DNA here is from genome assembly GCF_035594765.1 of Anolis carolinensis. Lineage (NCBI taxonomy): Eukaryota > Metazoa > Chordata > Lepidosauria > Squamata > Anolidae > Anolis > Anolis carolinensis. The sequence continues at coordinate 259,584,963 of NC_085843.1, read as the reverse complement.
TAACCTAAAGGTCACACAAAGCAAAACAAGTTCAATGGGAATATATTAAAATATATAGCTTCTGCCTCATTAGGGCAGACACCTGTTTGTTCCTATGTTTGTTCCCATGATTGGATGTTTGAATCACATCTGCAGGAAGGTGTTCAAGACCAGGCAGTGGCAAGGACATAGCAGCTTTGTGGAGAGGCAAGAAAGAGAGTTTCCTGGAGCCCATCATATGATGCAGGGCTACTTCCACGGGGCTCCATGCCAGCATCATGCCAGCAGAATGCCAGCAGTGCAGATAACTGGAGCATGGAGGAGTTAGGTGTACACTTGACTCCTCATACAAGAAATCTGGAGGAGGCGAAGAAAAAGTGAGGGACAGTGGGGAAATGACATGGGAAAAGCGATAATACGAACTTCAGTAGGTAGAGAATGCAATATGACACTGTCCCACGATTTCCCCTGCTGTTCCCTAGCTTTGTAAGGGCCATCTCACGAGATCTTAGTAGGTGTTATTTGGTGTACACTTTTATGGTAGCCAGGCTATTGTTGTTATTATCAGTACCCCATCATTTCCCCTAAAATTGGGGTTCAACGTGGCCTATAGTTTGAAACAAGACTGATGCAGTATGCCACATATAAAAAGTGAATACAAAGATGAAATTAAACTACAGTTGAAAATCTCATCAATAGAAATAATGATCTTGGTTTTGTGGCAAATGATGCTAGTTTAACCTAGATGCATTCATTTTCGCTGGTTATATCTTCATTGCTAGATGGCTGCTGAAAATAAAGCTCTCCACATAAGTTTGCAATATCATTTTCAGATCTATCATTTCACTGGTGTCACATGACACAGAAAGCCTCGTGCATCCATCAAGAAAGATGGCACATTTCTTTTGACTGATCTCAGAAATGGGAAACTGGAAAATTGCACAGTTGGTGTTAAAACCTGACTGACCCTGTTCTGTGATATAGGATGCCAATAACTGAAGGGAGACTAGCATAGTTCAGGACTGGATCAAAGACAAGTGTGAACTCTTTCAAATTCCCCTGTGTATATGTGACCTAAATGTTTCTGTTTCAAGCCACCCCAGATTCCACAGACAAAGATAAATCTCAATAGAAACCTCTGGTTGTACAGTAGATTTTATGAATAGTAAGACATGCTATAAATAAATCAGCAATTTTGCTATTCTAAATTGATTGTCTACATTAACCAAAGTTTTTTTTTACAAGCTGCTTATTGTATGGTAAGATTTTCTGAAGTGTAAGTAATTGTTTAACAGATCTATGAGCTCCATATTTCTTATATTAAAGGAAACAGAAATACAGTGTAGTGTAACAGTAGCTTCATATAAAATTATTTTTACAATCTGCAATCTAATATATACATTTTCAGGAAAGCCTGCAGTGCATATATGTGAATTCATATACAGGTAAATTTCCCAAAAATATATCCATACTTTAACAATTATTATTATTATTATTATTATTATTATTATTATTATTATTATTATTATTATTTCCCGCTTTATCTCCCGAAAAGGGAACTCAAAGCAGCTTAACATAAAAGCATCAGCATAAACATTTAAAATATACAAACATGCAAACATTAACAAAGGATTACATATAAACAGTATTAAAATTTCCTAGTTAAAAACTCATTAAAACAAATTCAAAGTTAAAAACCACAGCACTCCCTGAATTGATCTTAAAAATCTTCATTTTGAAAAAACCTGTCTGAATAAAAAGTTTTTATTGGACCAGCTGAAGTTTCTGAGCAATCTTCAGAGGCAGCCCTACGTAGAATGCATTATAGTAATCCAGACGGGATGTAACTAAGGTGTGTACCACCGTGGCCAAATCTGGCTTCCCAAGGAGTGGGTGCAGTTGGCGCAAAGATTTTAATAGTGCAAAGGCTTTAAGAAGAATCCTCCAAGCTGGACTTTTTATAATATTTTCTTCACTTCCAGTGGTAGCATATTTTTTTTTTAAATGGGAGTGGCTACAAAATAGATTTTGCCCACCAATGGTGAGAGGACATTGAAATTCACCTGCCAACGTAAGTGTATCTACCCCTGTTATAGAACCATTAAAGCCCAGTGGAAAATGATACATTAAGCTCACTCAGAGAATTTTCAGCCTTATGAAGGGTTAACAAGATACTACTCAAAAAGATGAAGATCTAACCTTGAACAATATACACATCTCTTTGATATTCTGAAGACTAATCTCACACATTAGTAAAACCTTAATGACTAATCCAGTCTTTTAATGAAGCTAGATACAATTAATATAGCAGCTGACTGTGTTCTGTACTTCTTCCACACATGCAAGGTAACCCACACCCTGCTCTTCTTATTTAATTTAAAATCATAAAAATAAATGGAGCTAAAGTATAATAATCTGAATGACATAAAACTAACCTCTACCTTGAGGCAAAGAGCTAGAGTACCTGATTCTGTATTTATTTCATTTCATTTTTAGTTAACATGCCACCTGTTCCCCAATATGAGCCCTATGATGGATCACAAAACATGATAAGGTAAGGTAAAGGTTTCCCCCTGATGTTAAATCCAGTCATGTCTGACTCTGGGGGTTGGTGCTCATCTCAATTTCTAAGCCAAAGAGCCGGCGTTGTCCATAGACACCTCAAAGGTCATGTGGCCAGCATGACTGCATGGAGCGCCGTTACCTTCCCGCTGGAGCGGTACCTATTGATCTACTCACATTTGCATATTTTCGAACTGCTAGGTTGGCAGGAGCTGGGGCTAACAGTGGGTGCTCATTCTGCTCCTGGGATTTGAACCTGGCACCTTTCAGTCCGCAAGTTCAGCAGCTCAGTGCTTTAACACACTTTGCCACATGAACACAAATACAGTTAAAATAATAATTATAATCTAAATATCAAAAATGCACCAGACCCCATCTGATATTGGAATCTAAGTAGGGTTTTGCCTAGTTAATACTTTAGATGGGCCACCAAGGTATTTCAGATGCTGTGGGCTGTATTCTGAAGAAGGCAATGGCTTATAAAAACTTTATAAAATGTATGGTACCTTTACATTTGGAAGACAACCTTATAATGCACACTAGTATTATTCCTATTAAATATTTGTCAGAAAAAATCCTTCCAGCTTAGTGAATATTGCCAGCCCAGATGTTTATCATAACAAAGCAAAATCTGTTCTCTTATTAGCCAAAGTATGAAAACTCCTTCAGGTGGTAGATGCTAACACTTCTAGCTGTTTCTCCTGAGCCCCTTAGTCATTCATCCCACTTGGAAAACAAAGCTATGAGTGTCACACAGTCTAATCTGCACCCCTGTTGCCTTAAATTTTGTTGGAGGACCTTATTCTATTGCAATTGTTTAAGAAAAATTTCAATTAACTGTTCAGTCCATTGGTATACACAGGCTCAAAGTGTGAGCATGATGCCATCTTGTCTTTGCCTCTGTCAGAAACATCTTAGGGCCCTTCCACACAGCCATATAACTCAGAATATCAAGGCAGATAATCTACAATATCTGCTTTAAACTGGGTATCTGAGTCCACACTGCCATATAATCCAATGTAGATTTTATACAGCTGTGTAGAAGGGGCCTTAGATGGCACTGATCTGAAGAATTTATTTATTTACTATGTTTCTACCCAGACTCAGAGTGACTTAGAATTTGGCAAAATCCAATGCTGCATTTCAGTACAAATAAGCAAATATCACACATCAAGCAATAAAAAGGATAAAAACAAATAAATACAATTTAAACAGATAAAAGCATAATACCTTATCCTGTAGGTCTATCAGGCTATGGGCAAATTACTCATTCAGGGAGCTGCTTCACCGTTGTTAACATGAAGTAAGGAAATATCAACACCATTTTGCAGGAGTTGGCTTCTTTTCCAGAAAAATCCAGTTTGTGTTCTAGTTGGACAATCCAGTTTGAGTCCAGTTATTTATGATAATCCATTCACATGACGTTAGATGAAACAATGGGATTATTTATATCTCAGAGATACTAACAGTAAATGTGCAACTTTAAGGGCCCCAAATCTCTCTTCTTTTTTTCTCTCTCTCTTTAAAATGAATTTTGATTGTACAACCTTCAAATAGAGAACTGTTCTTGATAAAGTAGGACACGGGGGCATTTAGGTCTGAAAATGATAACCTGTCTTTTGGGTCTGAAAATTTGCCTTTTTGGATAGAAAAAAACTCCTGCAGTATGCTGCACTAACTCAGAAAAGTGAAGACTGACAAGTACAATGAAACCCCCATATACTTGGAAGACACAGTCCTGTACTTCGTGTTTTTTTTATGTGAAACCATGGATAATTGTGAACTCTATTGAAATGAGGGGCTTATGTCCTAATAATACCATAGAGTTGCAATGGAAAACTTAGAGAATATCTAGAGATGGCATGTTTTGCCATATGTAGATAATACGATAGATTATCAGCCGCCTTGAGTCCCCTTCGGGGTTGAGAAAAGTGGGGTATAAATGTGGTAAGTAATAAATAAATACCAACCCTGCAGATACTAGGTCCTATACTGCTTTCAGCTAGCATTGAAACTGAAAATAACATTAAACAAAGAAATTGATGCATATAACTAACTAATCTCCTCTTTGCTATATAAATATTTGGGCAGAGATCACTGGCATGGATGGCATGAACCTGAATCAGGGAAATACATATACTGATCATCAAAGTTTAAATTAAATAGCTTTTAAAAACATTCCGATAGTCTAATGGTAACAGGAATTAAATCTCATACCACAAAGCCATTAGGAGCAAAAGTCCTATGGTGATTAATCTCCCCACTGTGATATTTCGAAGTTTCTATTTTTACATTATGCTTTTCAGCCAGCTTTCAAAATCCTGATTAGAAGAAATGATTTCTGGAGCTGCATGCATGGATCATCAAAAATCATTGACAGCTACAATAGTCACTGACTTCATTGTATTGTGTGCATGTGTTTGAGTACTCATTAAATTTATCATTCAGATGCTAATCAGATGTAAAATGGTAAATTTTGAACTGCCCAGCCCATATGGCTCCAAGAAGTATGCAAACATGTATGTAACAATGTTAATCCATAATGGCCCCTTCTATCTATCTATTATATCAATCTACACTGTCATATAATCCAGTTCAAAGCAGATAATCTGGATTTTATCTGGCAGTGTAGATGGAGCCAGTGTTAAAGCTGTAGCAGTTTCCATCTCCACTAGGAACAATGATATCAATGAAACCCAGTTGCCCAGTGAACACCAAACTATCCCAAAATATTTTGCACTGCAATAAGGTCACACTGCACATGTATTCCAAGCTCCCTGATTATTAGAAACATTTAGGAAATAAGGCATTCTTACATTTCTTCCTCAAAATGTCCAAGCAAACAAGTATAATGTGTTGAGAAAGAAGGTCTTCTCCAACACTGCACTGACTGTTTGGAACAAGATGGCAAAGCACCACCCTTGCTATGTTGAAAGGATTTGAGAACCTGCAAGAACCCGCACACTACATTTGTGCTTAAAAGAACTATTGCTTTGTAATTGCTAATTTTGATGTTTCTTTTTGGCTCAGTTGGCCACTGTGCTATGTGTTTGAGAGCAGGATAAAGATTGAGGCAGGGGTGTAGTTATTGTGGGTATGTGTGTATATGAAAGTATTGCCTCATCAAATATAAATTTTACTACTTAATGACATTTTCCTTCAGTCTCCAAATTTCTGGCACTGAAAGAAAGTGAAATACCAAAAATCCTTCATGCCCAGAACTTTGTTTCTGGTAATTTTGCATGTCCCCTTTCTTTGGTTGATTGCACTGTATTTCTGAATACTCAACTAAAGTTTTATGCTACTGCAATTCTAGAAATTTGGAATTGAAGGAAAAATTCATTGGGGGTATTTGAGGGGGCACAATGCTTTCATCCGTCTCCCCTACTGAGATACTTTTGAGCAGAGGAAGACAATGGCCTCTCAGAATGTGACTTTCTTTTTGTGTTTTCATAGCAGAAGACAATGACCAAATCCTTGGCAATTACAGGCTTGAATTCTGGCAACAATGTGGATATTATTGGCATTCTTTTTTTTAATGTGGGCCTTGCTGTCTTGTTTCAAACAAGAGGAAAGGGAAATAATTGAATATGACACCTTAAGTATTCTTCTTCTCTTTCCATGTATTCAGAAGTTCTCTTTTCAACCTTGAAAATAAGTTGGTAGACTTGGTCTATAATATAAATGGACAGATGTAACGTATAATACAATTCTATTCAGGGACTTCTTCACACAGGCCCAAATTCAGCAACAACGGGGTTTTGGTAGTTTCGCCATGGAGCCCGACAGCTCCCATGACACCCCAGAATAGAACTTCCAGGGCGGCTCCATGGCCAAATTGGCACAAAACCTCTGTCGCCACTGAAAAATTGCTGGCAGAGGACAACAGGAGGCTCCCTCTCTTTCCATTGGGAAAGATGATTTGAGCCAGCTTAAAGAGGCTTCTCCCCATGTGATGAGGGCTCGGGCTGTGGCGCAGGCTGGAGAGCAGCTGCAATGAATCACTGCAATGAATCACTCTGACCAGGAGGTCATGAGTTCGAGGCCCGTTCGGAGCCTATGTTTGTTTGTCTTTGTTCTATGTTAAAAGGCATTTAATGTTTGCCTATATGTGTAATGTGATCCGCCCTGAGTCCCCTTCGGGGTGAGAAGGGCGGAATATAAATGCTGTAAATAAATAAATAAATAAATAAATAATAATAATAATAAGGTAGCGGGGAAGCCAGAATGGTGTGGGGCACAGGGCAATAGATCCCAACACCCCCAGGACAGGTGCCAATGACATCACTACAATCCATGGCAATACTGACCAATTACAGTGGCACATGTGAAGAAGTCCCATGTCTATTCAGCATCAGTGAATCCAGGGGAATTTATTCCCAGGAAGGTGAGGTTAACCTTAATGGCTGTATTCATAAATAATCTCTCCCTATTTTCCCCCTCAATATTTTAGCTGCTTTTAATGTAGTTCTGCTGAATTAAAAAAACACACAATAAAATGTACCACACACAATTCTTTTATAAATATATATCTTTTTAATCAATTCGGTTACTTAGTTTTGATTAAGTGTGGGCAATGATGTCCTAGTGTGATTTTGTTTAGTGATTTTGAGCGGATTGTTGTGTATCATACACAACATAGCCTATTTTGGAATGTGACATTCAAAAGCTACCTATATAATTATGAGTCAAAAAATAAAGTTTATGGTGAAACATACAAAAAAGCCTCCAAAGCTGATATTAAGATGTAAGATGGTTCATATAGGAGAGGGAGAAGGTATTTTACTACATCTCCTGACACCAAAATGTTTGCTGCCTTGAGCACCTATATTGGGAGAAAGGCAAGATAAAAAATATAGGAAGTAAATAAAGAAAAACGTTATTCTTCCTAGCCTTGAACCGTTTCAGGATTGGGAGCTGTTACCATCTGTAGTGGCAACCAGGAATGAGTCTGTAAAAACAACTCAGCTATATATGCACCATAAGAGAAAAGTGTGAGAATTATCTCAGGAAACAGTTTAATAATTCTCTTCTGTGGGAAGGGGAAACAACCAGCAGCAGCCAGGAATGCAAGCTGTATGTAATAGTTTAATAACATGTTTCTTGCTATGGCAACATAGCAATATACTTTGCCAGGGAAAACAAAAATATTTACATACCACCATAATTTTAGGAAGATACTGGCAAGGGATTATGCAGAGGCAGGAATTTAAGGGAAGGGGGGAGCCAAAGAATAGTGATGTGCATATTGAAAGTAAAGAGACTTACTTTGCAGAAAATAAACTGTGATACAGTGGTAAAGTCAGAAGTCAAACATGTTATAAGGTCCCATAGCAGAATCAAAAAGTGCAGGCAACAATGTTGATCCATATTAATAATCTAGTTTTAATACTATTCATCTGTACTAAAAAGCAAGTCTTCTGTAAACTTCATGGATGGTCATGGCCAATTCAAGACCTGGGACCTCTTCACACACGCTGCCGGAATCACTTAGTATTGCTGCGTATCGTAGTGATTGTCACAGCACCTAGCCAGGGGGCATGGGAACCTGTTGTCCCATGTCCTGGCGAAGCCTCAGAAAACCAGCTAAACCCCCTTCCTTACGGAAAACTGGAAAAACTCCTGTTGTGTGCTGTCAGCAATGTTTCGGCTGTGATAGGGTATTTTTTTTACCACTTTCATCATGGAGCCACCCTGGAAGTAATTTATCCCATCCAAAAAAATGGATAAGGAAATGTACACAGTAATTCTAAAACCTATCAATAATTCCAGCTAGAGTAAAACCATAGAATCAACTGTAGAATTGTGAACTGTGTAAACTCCATTGATCCAGTGGCCAAAAGGATTGATATCTGTTGACTTGTTTTATAAATAAATGCTGTTTTTTGATGTTGATTAAACCATGATTAAAATGCTATTACAGTGTTGCAGTTCTGATATAATTTTGATATGATACAGTATTTTTAGACAGAAAGTACTTTAAGGTGACTTTTGAGAAGGTTTTTCTTTTCTTTTTTTAACAGCAATCATTATTTCTCTTTTCACCTTTCCCAACCCATTGTTGTAAGAAGATTCCTCACTCATCACACTTTATTTTATAGAGAACACAATATTGACACAAACATATTGCATTCAGAGGCTTAAGTGACAAGAAGTCAGCTAGAAAATCTATTCCAAATGATATAGAATCAAACACCCGTCCTTTCTGAAAAATCAAAAAGGGATATAGCATCACTTTTATCTCCCAAAATCAGCCTGACATTTTCCCCTTTCTGTGAAAATATGTCAGAAGAGAACAGAGTGACTTATTCCCAAAGAGCACCACAACCTTTCTTAAAACCTATTCTTTTTAACAAAATCAGAATGCAAACTTGGCAGGTTTATTCTTCCTATTTTTAAGCACAAGATAGGAATCATTTGCTGTGAAAATAAACAAGATCCCTTTATAGGCACATCATTTGTTGTGATATTTTTTATTTTGACCCATGCCCACTCCAAATTTTCTGTGTAATTATATTTTTGAAATGCTAACACAATGAGATCTGCTCTAGCAATGTGTGCTAGAGTTAGGTAGAGCAGACAAACCAGCAATGTTAGGGCGTCATCAGATGGGCAAAATTTACCATCTTATGATGCTCCCTCTTCATTAGTGGCACAGAGCCTACTGGCTCCCATCCCACGTTGTAGATCAGGCATGGGTAAATTAAGGCCCAGGGGCCGGATGCAGCCCTCTGTATATTTACTTCAGACCCTCCCCATTTTCCCTATCCTCTTGGCATAAGGACACGGTGGCCCAACAATGTCCTTATGCCAAAAATATGAGGGAGGAAGGCACGTAGCAGCTGAAAGTGGAGTGCTCTCAGCCACCATGAGTCTTACCCTGTTCTCAGCATAAGGACGGTGTGAGTGACCCATCCTTATGCCATGAGGACATCTCGAGGAAGGCATGCAGCAGCTGAGAGCCCTCCGGAGCACACTCAGCCATCACCCATCTCACCCTCCTCCCAGCATAATGCAAAGAAGACAGCCCAAGGATCAAGGAAGAGGATGGGAAGGATGATTGGGGCAATCACCACATGCCCCACCTTCCTCCCAACATAAGGATGGGACAAGCAGCCCCATCCTTACACAGGGAAGACAATCTGAGGGTGACCCGGGACCTGCCCTGCTTCCTTCTGGCCCTTTCCCGGACCCTCCCCATCCAGAATGTTCCCACCCCCCCTCCCTCTTGGCCTGGCCAGCTGGACTCACAATGAGGTTCCAAGGCAAAAACATTTGCCCATGCCTGTTGTAGATCTACTTCCAGTGTGGATCAGTGATGCAAGTGAAGAGGGAGCATCATAAGCCATGGGAGCAGCAACATGGAAGGCTTTCTGTTGCTGCATAGGCAACAATGGGAGAAGCTGGGAGATCATAGAATCATAGAATTGTAGAGTTGCAAGAGACCTCATGGGCCATCCAGTCCAACCCCCGGCCAAGAAGCAGGAAAATCTCATTCAAAGCACCCCCGACAGATGGCCATCCAGCCTCTGCTTAAAAGCCTCCAAAGAAGGAGCCTCTACCACAGTCCGGGGCAGAGAGTTCCACTGCCAAACAGCTCTCACAGTCAGGAAGTTCTTGGGTTTGGCATGCCCTCCTGCCATGCCCTGCTGGATTCACCATGATTCATGATGAATCCCACCATTTATGTGATAAGGCCCTTTGTTTTAATATAGTATCAGTTCCACAAGACAAAACCATGAATATATAGCTCTTCTTGACAATTGCTGTGTGTGTCTGTGATTGAAAGAAAGACATGTATACCCACCTCAGGTAGCAAGGAAGTAGATATAGCCACAGAGAACTTAGAAAATTACTCTTAAGATGAACGAATATGAGACTTCCATAATTGTGTTAAGATGATGATATGGTTTCTCTGTTTTGAACGGCCTGAGCACGTCATAATAACTCATCTTAAAAGTAGTTTTACCTGCTCTCTGAACATGTGTCCTTTAAGCCAATGGTTCTTGACTTTAGTCTTTCACACGGTTTGGACTTTAATATCCAGAAATCCTACCCAGCATGGCCAATGTTCTGAGCCCCAAACATCTGTAAGATCATAGGTTCTAAGCCAGGCTTGCACAACCTGTGGTCCTCCGGGTGTTTTGGATTTCAGCTCCCAGAAATTCTGACTACAGAACAAGCTGGCTAGAGTTTCTGGTAATTGGTGTTCCAGACACTGTTAACTTAGAACACACCACTGTTCTAAACTAACCTGTTCACATTATGGGCAGTGAAATATGACGTCCATTTTGAAGACAAGTTGCTATTTGTAATCCAATCTGATTTTTTTATATATAGAGCTGAGTATAATAGTAGTAGTAGTAGTAGTAGTAATTATAATAATGCAAAACTACACCAATGTTGAAGTTCTGCTCCATGGTCGGCATTCTACATAAAAGAAGGGGAAGGAACCAACTTGCCTTTGCTTGAGGTGACAGAATTTCTTAGACTACTGCTACAGACAGTAAAGTCTGTGTATTTTAAAAATCTCTATTTTCTTACAGATTTTCATTTTATGCTTGTCTCAGGAACCTTTCCTGGGATGCACACCCACATCTGTGTTTCCTATAAATTTTTAACAGACTTTCTCCCATGGTTATAGTTTTACTCTTTTGCACATTAGAACTCTGCGAGCTTTCTAAACTCACAAAAGTTTGGAGAAGAAAAGTCTTTTCAGGAACTCTTCTGGGAGCTGTTTGCTGAAAAACAATATATTTTACTAGAAAAGTTGCATCTCATTTCTTCTTCATCATTTTTTTTTTCATTTTCCAGTTGTAAAATGAAAGTACGGTAACTACTATTCCTTGCTTTACAGATAACAGAATGCACTGGCTTAAAATCTTAAACCAAGTAGAATTTTGAAATTTACATTTTAAAAAACCCATTACTTGTCATAGCATTACACATTATAGGTCATCATTATATTAAAGAATCTTGCTGCATTAACTGCAGGCAAGTCAATATCTTCTTCTGCCAACAGGCATTTGGGGAAGGATAAGGGGCAGGCTTTGAGGAGGTTGAGTGGGATTTGGGAGGGGGGTATGAGTTTTAAAGGCCATTTTAAGTGTATTCATTGTATTTTAATTCTGTTTTTACCACACTGTTACTGTTTAGTTGTTTTATAACTGTTGTACTGCACTTTTTAAAGTTGTCTAGTGTAGGATTGTTGGCCGCACAGGGAGAAAGGCAGGGTATAAATAAATGTTATTTTAATACTCATATGCTTGTATTACTTGTCCTTCATTCTACCCCAAAAAAGGATGGATAAAGAAATATTTTTTAAAAAGCTTGTCAAAATATCTCTAAAACACATCATGTGCCCTTTACAAGTTACTTTTAGAAGTAATTTGAAAGCATTACTAATTATCCCAGTAAATTAGTCTCAGGCCCACTTGTTAAGTTGATTTTAAATCCTGACTTCTTTGTGTCCTCATTACAACAAAAATCATTATTATATTACTACTTTAATTATAACTACAGTAGAGTCTCACTTATCCAAGCCTCGCTTATCCAAGCTTCTGGATTGTCCAAGCCATTTTTGTAGTTAATGTTTTCAATATATCGTGATATTTTGGTGTTAAATTCGTAAATACAGTAATTACAACATAACATTATTGAGTATTGAACTACTTTATCTGTCAAATTTGTTGTATAACATGATGTTTTGGTGCTTAATTTGTAAAATCATAACCTAATTTGATGTTTAATAGGCTTTTCCTTAATCCCTCCTTATTATCCAAGATATTCGCTTATCCAAGCTTCTGCTCTCCCGTTTAGCTTGGATAAGTGAGACTCTACTGTAATTACAAGTTGAGTATCCCTTATCTAAAATGACTGGTACTAGAACTGTTTCCCCCCTAAATTTTAATATACTTTCTAATACATAATGAGATTCTTGAAAATGGCATCCAAGTCTAAACACAAAATTAATTTATCTTTTATATGCATCTTATAAACATAGCTGTAGATAATTGTATACACGCAATGCTTTTAACAGATTTGTGCATAAAACAAAGTCTGTGTACATTGGACAATCAGAAAGTAAAGGTTTCTCTGTCATAGGCATCAACATGGATGATTCTGGGAGATTTTGGAAATCCATCTAAGGGATGTTCAACTATATCTATATCTAGACAGTCCTGGTCATCAGCCATCCTTAGAGCTTGGGACTAACAAATTCCAAGTCTTATAGTTATCTGAAAATAGTTATAGTTGTCCCTTCATATCCACAGATTCTGAATTCATTAATTCCACCATCCATGGCTTGAAAATATATATTTTTTAAATTCCAAAAGCCAAATCTTGATTTTGTCAAGGAGGTTCTTGGAACCACACTTCAGTGGATACCAAGGGCCTACTGAGCTCTATTTTTTGCTTTATTTTATGAGATAATTACTTTTAAATGCTACATGGCAAGCAATATTAGTGTTATGAGCAACTTTTTCTACCAAACCTTTAAAGGTAGGTTTGAACAACATATCTAGGCATTTTAGATGCATTTTGACAAGGGTTTTTGTTTTTAGCCATCCAAAGGGGCTTTTTGAAGAAATGAATGGAAACTAATCAAAATGTGATGAGCAATGCAACAAGTAAAACAAATAAGTGATATTTAAACATGATTACTCTTTAAGACCCGTGTATTGCTTTTCAAACACTACAGCTAAGATTCTGCATTGCATGTCTAGAGCATAGCATTGAACACACAGTAACATATCTCTCACCCTCTCTGCAGTTGCTAAATCTTGGGGGCACTGCTATGGCTGGTAGATTGCCAGGGGAGGGGTGCAGGTGGGCAAAAGGCTACTGAATGGCAGGGGCCATCTCCTCTTATCCCTGCTTCAGTTATCTAGACAGAGGGAAGAGAAACAAAAATGTTCTCTCTGGAGAGCTGCAGTGGGCGTGAGAAGCAATCCCTACCGCTTGCTTCTACTCTTCATCCCGCAGCCATGTTACAGCTGCAGCAATGCCTCCAAGATCATGAAGCATGGTTTGGCATGGAGAAGAAGTACTATTAAATATAATATTCTAAGCTAAACACATCTTTTTGAACAACTCATGGCAGCCACAAACAAGTAATAACAATAATTCAGTGAAAGGACAAGTCAACACACCATAACCAATAAATGTCTCTGAAAACATCCAGGAATTTGTTTGGGGAAATGCAGAACAGTCCCTGATTTCCTAGGCAACTGGATTTCCTTCCATCCTGTGCATTATAAAATGTGTTTCTTTTTCTTACCATAGAGGAAATAAGAGTGAAGAAGCTACAAACCACACACCCTTACACAGGAGTTCTAGAATATAATACACCAGATCCCTTCCTACCAGTGGCAAATGCCATGGATGCTTCACATGGACTTCAATTCCACAGTAGTGTGATGAACTAGCACTCATTCCATCACTGTGAGATGAAATACCAACACATCTGGACTCACTTGTATATTATATCAAGATGGCTAGAAGACTTATAGGTATGTATGTGGGTGAACTAGCTTACATTTAGCACTTAAGCACATTACTTGATGGGCAGTGGGCATGACTAAACAAAATTTTGTATAAAGGAACTTAGTTGTAATTTATATGCATACTTTTCAGAGAAGGAATCCCAAAAAGTCATTGAGAAATCATACTGTAATGGAGGAATGCTTACTTCACTGCTATATCAAATGCATTTCACAAAAATGAGTTCATCAAACAGTAGCTTTGCCAATTTGCATATGTGCTACTTTCAGTGATTTCTAAATGCACAAAAATAAGTCAGAGGTGAGCTGATTATAAAACATAGCATAAAAAAGAAGCTTTGTAAAAAGCTATATCATGTTTTCTGTAATAGCTATAGCTGTTACTGATACCACGATAATTGTACTGAGCTTTGGGGATCAGTTTTGGTTGACCACAGTGATAGCAGTTGAATCTATTTTCAGAGCTAAAATCCAAGATATCTGATTAGATAATGAAAGTGAGAGAACCGTTAAAGCAGTCAATGGAAGGATTGAAAAATGACTGGGCAATATTATAGCATCATTCTGTAAAAAAAAAAAATCAGTGTTTTGAAATATGTCTTGTGTGTACAATCTGAGGACCATTTAATCTTTCCATTTGCACTTTGGGTACAATGGGGATTTGTGTTAGGCTCCTATGGAGAACTAGCACTGCATTGGTAAAGATGCCCCACTGCCACTCCTAGCCTAAAGGAAAGAAAGAGGAAAGGAAAGTTGGCTGGATTGACATGAACTTTCCAATTGGATCTCACAGTTATACAGCCCAGAGGAGCTGCAGGCTTCATTGTACCTCCCTTCCTTCCCCACCTTATATGGATGGATGAGATGGAGATAGATTAGAAATTTATTGGGTTCAGATTTGGATATCAGCATGCCAAATCTATACTCCCTGGAACCACAGGTGCAACTCTGAATGCAATATGTCATTGAAAATCCATATAACCCCGAAAAGGAGGAGCCTACAGGGAAACATATTGTTGTTTCATATGTTATTGCCTAATTCTGAAGCTGAAGTTGTACACAAGGTATTTTAACTTAGTACTTGAAATAGAGTAGTTAGTTGACTGAGCTAATTATGCATCTACACTGTAGAATGTTTTTATATTGTGGAATGATATTTTAAATTGTAAGTCGCTCGGAGCACTCTGGTAGAGAGCGACTAATTAAGAAATAAAGTGAAGTGAAGGGAAGTGAAGTGAAGTGAAGAATTAATGCAGTTTGACACAACTTTATCTACTATGGCTCAATGCTATAGGATCCTGGAATATGTGGTTTGGTGATGCACCAATATTCATCGACAGAGAACGCTAAAGAACTTGTGAAATGGCAACTCCCATGACTTCACAGTTAAGGTAATATCAAACTGCATTAATTCTACAGTATACATGTACTTTGAGAAGCAGAACTCTTGACTGTATGAGGCTGAGCAGCATGTTGGATAGTGATAATTTTTTAAACTGTACATGCCCATCCATTTACTTAATTAGCACACCAGGAAGTTCCATACACAGTTTCTCTTGATGCAGCTTTATTCTACCTTTAAGTCAGTATGAAAGGTGTTAAGGTGCTGCAACTCATTCATTCATTCATCCCATTGGTGAAATATACATGCTTAATTCATACTTATGTGCAGGTGAAAGATAATATTCATTATCCCATCTTGTGGAAAAGGTGGAATAAGAAAAGTATTAGCTATCACCACCATAGTGTACAAAAAGCCCCATATTTTCCCCAGCCATGGGGAAATTATGCATCTACACTATAGATTTAATACAGTTTGACAGCACTTTAACAACTTTGGCTCAATGCTATAGGGTCCTTGAATATGTGGTTTGGTGAGGCACCAATATTCATTGCTTACAAATCTAAAACAAAACAACTAAATCCATCTGTGGAGATGATAAGTATTATCCTTTCCCAAGAGTTGACGTAAAATTAACCTGTCATTCCAGCTGATTTCTGTATACTAAAAGCGTGAGTAGGAGTCATCTTGTCTTTTGCCTCAGCAGTAAAACACCTTGGTCGATACCCATCATTAGAGGAATAGGATTGCTACATGCTGCCAAGGGATGATGATGATAATAATAATAATAATAATAATAATAATAATAATAATAATAATAATAATAATAATAATTCAACATATACCGGGCAATGGGTCTGATAGGGATGATAATAAAGCCTAATGAAATTGCTTTTGATTTGGCCACAGAAGAACTTCAGGTCCATATGTTAAGTGGACACATGTAGCTTCCAGGGTCCCATAAATTCTCATTCACCATATTGAATTCCTGCTTAGCCATGGCCAATTTCTAATCAAGACTGTTTTTGTCCCCCACCCCTTAAAAGGGTCATGGGGAAATTTAAAAAACATGTTACATCCCTCAGACACGTTTATAGATGTACAATGTGTTGTCAAAGGCTTTCATGGCCGGGATCACAGGGTTGTTGTGTATTTTCTGGGCTGTATGGCTATGTTCCAGAAGTATTCTCTCCTGACGTTTCGCCCACATCTACGTCAGGCATCCTCAGAGGTTGTGAGGGGTGTGAGGTCACCTTACAACCTCTGAGGATGCCTGCCATAGGCGTGGATGAAACATCAGGAGAGAATACTTCTGGAACATGGCCATCCAGCCTGGAAAACACACAACAATCCTGCTTATAGATGTGATGTTCCATTTAAGGGACTAGAATTTTAGGTGGGATGTGGCCTTTATCTTTGTAAGGCAAACCATGTCTACCTCAATTTAGTAGAACTCTCTGTGTTCCACAATTGTCAACAATATGTGCCTGAGAAGGCCATGAGCCATTTGTAAGATTTATACTTCATATATTTGCTGAAACCAGTGGGCAACCTCTGGGAGTTACACTTCCCACTGGAATCTATGAAAACATTGGGGGATATACAACTGCTACTAAAATTTGATAATAGTTACTAATTTGGCAACAACCCAAATTCACAGGTGACTACATTTTTTGGCACAGGAGGATGATGAGAACATACTCTTTCAAACCACAATTATGCCTATACACAAGCCAGATGGTTCCATTTCCTTTAAAAGTAAGGGATGTAAAAGGAAGATCGGTTCCTTCGTGTGATTTATCTTCATCAGTGGCAGCCAATGCAGGGTGTAAAGGGAGCTGCCACCTTGGGGGTACATATGAATCTTGGACCAATTTTTTCCTGCTGGCCTAATCCCTCTTTAGCACTTTCTGAACCCATTGCTCTCACTCAGACATGTAGAATCATAGAATCATAGAATCATAGAATAGTAGAGTTGGAAGAGACCTCATGGGCATCTAGTCCAACCCCCCGCTAAGAAGCAGGAAATCGCATTCAAAGCACCCCCGACATCCAGCCTCTGCTTAAAAGCTTCCAAGGAAGGAGCCTCCACCACAGTCCGGGGGAGAGAGTTCCACTGTCGAACAGCTCTCACAGTGAGGAAGTTCTTCCTGATGTTCAGGCGGAATCTCCTTTCCTGTAGTTTGAAGCCATTGTTCCGTGTCCTAGTCTGCAGGGCAGCAGAAAATAAGCTTGCTCCCTCCTGCCTATGACTTCCCCTCACGTATTTGTACATGGCTATCATGTCTCCTCTCAGCCTTCTCTTCTGCAGGCTAAACATGCCCAGCTCTTTAAGCCGCTCCTCATAGGGCTTGTTCTCCAGACCCTTAATCATTTTAGTCGCCCTCCTCTGGACGCTTTCCAGCTTGTCAACATCTCCCTTCAACTGCGGTGCCCAAAATTGGACACAGTATTCCAGGTGTGGTCTGACCAAGGCAGAATAGAAGGGTAGCATGACTTCCCCGGATCTAGATGCTATACCCCTATTGATGCAGGCCAGAATCCCATTGGCTTTTTTAGCTGCCGCATCACGTTGTAGGCTCATGTTTAACTTGTTGTCCACGAGGACTCCAAGGTCTTTTTCGCACACACTGCTGTCAAGCCAGGCGTCCCCCATTCTGTATCTTTGATTTCCATTTTTTCTGCCGAAGTGAAGTATCTTGCATTTGTCCCTGTTGAACTTCATTTTGTTAGTTTCGGCCCATCTCTCTAGTCTGTCAAGATCGTTTTGAATTTTGCTCCTGTCTTCTGGAGTGTTAGCTATCCCTCCGAGTTTGGTGTCATCTGCAAACTTGATGATCGTGCCTTCTAACCCTTCGTCTAAGTCGTTAATAAAGATGTTGAACAGAACTGGGCCCAGGACGGAGCCCTGCGGCACTCCACTTGTCACTTCTTTCCATGATGAAGACGACGCATTGGTGAGCACCCTTTGGGTTCGTTCGCTTAGCCAATTACAGATCCACCTAACCGTAGTTTTGTCTAGCCCACATTTTACTAGTTTGTTTGCCAGAAGGTCGTGGGGAACTTTGTTGAAGGCCTTACTGAAATCCAGGTACGCTACATCCACGGCATTCCCTGTATCGACCCAACTCGTAACTCTATCGAAAAAAGAGATCAGATTAGTCTGGCATGACTTGTTTTTGGTAAATCCGTGTTGACTATTAGCAATGACCGCATTTGTTTCTAAGTGTTTGCAGACCACTTCCTTAATGATCTTTTCCAGAATCTTGCCTGGTATTGATGTGAGGCTGACCGGACAGTAATTGTTTGGGTCGTTCTTTTTTCCCTTCTTGAAGATAGGGACCACATTCGCCCTCCTCCAATCTGCTGGGACTTCTCCTGTTCTCCAAGAACTCTCGAAGATAATTGCTAGTGGTTCTGAAATAACTTCCGCTAATTCCTTCAATACTCTTGGATGTAGCTGATCTGGCCCTGGCGACTTGAATTCGTTTAGAGTGGCCAGGTGTTCCTGGACAACTTGTTTCCCTATTTGGGGTTGGATTTCCCCCAATCCTTCGTCCATTCCATGTTGCTGAGGTTGAAGATGGCTTTCTTTTTGTGAGAAGACCGAGGCAAAGAAGGCATTAAGCAGTTCTGCCTTTTCCCTATCCCCTGTCACCATCACCCCATCTTCTCCTTGCAGTGGCCCTATCGCCTCCTTTTTCTTCCTTTTTCTACCAACGTAAGCAAAAAAACCTTTTTTGTTGTTTTTTTATGTCCCTGGCAAGCCTGAGCTCATTTTGCGCTTTAGCCTTGCGAACCTTTTCCCTACAGGTGTTGGCTATACGTTTGAATTCTTCTTTGGTGATTTCTCCCCTTTTCCACTTCTTGTGCATGTCACTTTTGAGCTTTAGCTCAGTTAGAAGTTCTTTGGACATCCATTCTGGCTTCTTTGCATTTGTCTTATTTTTCTTCTTTGTTGGCACTGTTTGCATTTGCGCCATGAGTAAAATTGTCTGCAAGGCAAGTAAGGAATTTGTTGGACTTTGTACTCTTGGCCGAGTTTGTTTTCCAGCAGATATCGGGATAATTGAAATCGCCCATGACTACTATATCTCTTCTTTGTGCCTGTTTGGTCAGCTGTTGACAGAAAGCTTCATCAAGTCCTTCATCCTGACTCGGAGGTCTGTAGTAGACACCCACGACAAGGTCTTTTTGAGTCCTGGTTCCCTTGATTCTTATCCAGATGCTTTCAAGCTGGTTTCCCGGATTACAGTCTTGCATTTCTTCTGCAACGTAACTGTTTTTGACATATAAAGCTACTCCCCCTCCTCTCCCCTTTGTTCTATTTCTGTGAAAGAGGTTATAGCCCTCAATGGTTAAATTCCAGTGATGGGAGTCATCCCACCAGGTTTCAGTGATGCCTATGACATTGTATGTGTGGTGCTGTGCTAGGAGTTGGAGTTCGTCTTGCTTATTTCCCATGCTCTGAGCATTAGTGTAAAGACATGTAAGCCCCTGTAACCTCCCCTTGAGCTGTTTATTTGGGATTATTCTGCTCTCTGTACTTGGTCCTTGCTGTGTTTGTGCAGTCCTCCGTTTAGCCTATTGGCGGTTTCATGTGGCATGAAATTCTATAAATGTGTATAAAGAAGCACTCTTATCTAGAGGAGAATTGGGCAAATTTTGATGAATATTTTTTTCAGGGTTTTCAGAGTTAAGAGGGGGAAAAATCACTTTTTCATTTCCTGTCACGACCCAGGCTGCAGAGCACCAATAACCATACACCGAGGCCAGATTCTATCTAATATCTTTATTGAAGGAATATATAAAGTTAATAAAAGCAAGTGTATGAAATAGTCCAGAAATAGACCTTTCAGGAAAGGTCAAAATTAGTCCAAAGAAACAATGTCCAATATGAAATATTAAGGTCCAAAGTTGTAATCCAATAACCGAAACACTCACTTTGCCAGGCAAAGTGAGGGGAGATGACAAGGTCCTTTAGTCCATGGAACTTGAGCGAGGCTAGGGAGTAACTTGAAACAGGGCTTGATACAAGGCAACAAGGACGAGGAGCAAGAACAAGATCCGTGGAATACTTGGCAAAATCCGGAAAACAAGGCAAGGCAGAGTCCTGGAAAACAAGGCTGAGTCCTAGGAAGCAAGGCAAGGTCCGCGGAGGTAAACAAGGCTGGAACGGGAACGTAGGCTTGGAAACAGGAACGAAGGCTTAGAAGCGGAGTAGCGCTGTCCACACACAACCTACTCCAGTTGCTGACGAATTGACTCCGCAAGATCCCTTTGTGGGCAAAGCACCTAAATAGGATCTAGTTTTCCCACCAAAGAGCAGTTCCCTGGAGAACCAGAAACGAAAGCTATTCTCTGAGTCCAGATGCATGACTCCTTAAAGTTTCCCATGGAAAGCAGGCTTAATCAGCTGAATGCTTAGCAGCTATCCTAGCACTCCTGCGGGACGCCTGTTGAACTCCCCTCTGTTGTTTACAAAAAGCATGGCGAGAAAACGTAGGAGATTGTGGCTCGGGGCTTGTTTGACAGACTTCTGGAAGACAAATCTCTTGCAGGTGCAAGGTTTCCAAATCTGGCTGGGAAAGTTCCAATTCTGGCTGGAACGGTGAAAAACCCAAGTTTTCCTCTTCATCTGGCACCACAGTGCCAGGAATGGGACTACATTGCCCATGGGTCATCACATTTCCTCTGTTTTGGACAATTTGAAGTTATTGTATCAGCAAAACCAGATCCTTACCAGCATCTCCTTCTATCTTCTGGTTCTCTCCTTGCATTTTTTAAAGCATTCATTAGTTTTCACATGTCAAATAAATTGAATTGACAAAGGGGGATTTGGGCACATGGGCTGCATTGAAGAAAGGACATTTCCCGTGCAGCTTACTTGGGAACAGCAGTTCTAACTATTCTTTGCATCAAAGCTCTCTGGTGACTTAAATAAGCATATGCAAATCATCCAATTATAGACAAAGAAACCTACATTTATGTTGCTTTCCCCAGCTTGCTGCTTGAAATAGATTTGTGGAAAGCACATAGGTGAGGAGTGTGCCCACAAGCCAACTGTCATTAAGGCAGTCCCACTGATAGCTGTCTTCATGCTAACAATTAGCAGTTTTTCAGGGCAGGCATTATGCTTGACTGCATTCATTTGTCATCCCTAGTGAACTACAACAAATAGGTAGTGACTCTGTGTGACTCAAGATCAGAATCGCATGCCGGTGCATCTAGATTACACCATACTGAAATCAATAAAGCATAATCATAGGGTTTGAAGAGTGACTGCTGATTGCATTGTCACTGCTCTTGCCACTCATGTAATTTGGAGGTAATTGCCATTGGAGGGGGGTGGGGTACATAATCCACTTTAATACTTTTTTTGCCATTTTTCATTCATTTTTAACAGAAAAAATATCTAAATAATGAAAACAACAATGCTTCTCTCTATATACATAAACATATATACTTACATACACACACAAAAGTACTTGAACCACAGCCTCACACACTTTAACTCGCCAATATCTCAAATCTAATTGTGTAAATCTAGAATACAAATTTATATAAGTAAATTAGTTTTAAAGAGGATTTCTTGTTTCCCCTTGGTTGGTTTCTCTATACTTTAACATTTTTTCTTCCACCTTATATGAACAAGTTATTTACTTCTGCTTATTTTTACATTAGCAAATGAATATCCCAACAATTTATTAAGACCGGTACATTAGGAAGAACTTCTTGTCTGTAAAAGCTGTTCAGCAGTGGAACTCTCTGCTTTGGAGTGGAAACTCCTTCTTTGGAGGCTTTCAAACAGAGGCTGAATGGCCATCTGTCAGGGCTGCTTTGATTGTGCTCTTACTGCATGGCAGGGGGTTGGGCTAGAAGGCCCATGTAGTCTCTTCCTACTATATTATTCTATGATTCTGTGATTCTATAAAGTCTTTCCCTCTCCTTCAGATATATATTGATATACAGTTTTCCATTCTTCTAAGAATGTGCCCAGTGATTTATCTTTCAAGAAATTGTTAACTTATCCATTTTTATCAGCTCCCACATTTTCACTGTCTAGTCTGCCATAGTTGGTGTTTCTTTCTTTTTCCATTGTTGAGCATATATGATTTTTGCCGTTACTAAAACTGTATGGCAGTATTCTCATGGTCTTTTTTCTTTCATTATCCAAAAATCCTAGTAATATGACATCAAACCATAATCCAGTTCATTCCTGCTTGTGATTCCCTTGTGGGTTTTTCAATTATTGGATGCATCCAAAGTGTTAAGAGTTATTTGTTCTTGAAATCATGAGTTGGGTCTAGATTCAGGCATGTGCCACTGGGCTTACAGAAAAATACTTTCCTGCCTCATTTTAGCCACAAATGCCATCTCTAGCCTTCTAAAAATGCTGTATGGAGCCTTGTAGGATCCTGCCAAATGGCCCTACAAAGGATCACCAGTAATTGGAGTGGACAACCTCTAATAACCAGAGGTCTTCTGCTCATCATAGGACATCCATCCTGGACAGTGGATGCAGCTCTATGTTTTTTTTAAAAAATTTTTTTGTAAATGTGTTATTTCAAGACAAGAATAGTCAAGACATAGCATAAAAGTTTCACAGGCAGAACTATGTTATCTCTCCCTTCTCAATTCCTGCCCCCCCCCCCCTGTTTACTTTTAGCTGTTGCTGCTGCCCCAGAAATATATTATAAGACATTAAGAGAGTGGGATTTCACAAGTGTGAATTTCATAAGAATAAAGTTTTGAGAAAGGGTTAAAGAGAGGGAATGAGGAAGTGAAAAGAGCAAAGGAGTGGGAAAAGATAGCATTGCCAGGCACAGGAGAAATGTGTGTGAAAGGCGAAGAAAGATCAGAATGACCCGGAAGAGATGAGAAGGGCGAGCATGGAAGAATTATTTTGGAGAACAGAATTGTTTTGGAACAGAGAGAAACAGCAAGAAACCAAAGTGAAGAACAAAGCTGGGAGGGGAAAATCCAGACAGGAAAGGAGAGAGGTTTGATTGAGAGTGTGTGCATGTTTACTTTACTCTAGTCAACTATAAAACCCATGATGCAGAACACGTGTGACATTTGCACCTGGTAGTGTACTTTGCAGATTAAATTATTATACTTTAATTTCTGTGTCTAATTAGAATATACATATTAGAGATTTTGGGGCACTGAGCCTCAACAACATGAAGACTGGAGGCACAAGATTCAGGATGGATATGTTTTATCCCATGCAAATATGGCCATTTTAAAGAAAGGCAGTATGACTATTTTTGAGAACATTGCCTTGTGCATTCCTTATCTATATTACGATTAGCTTGTGTGTTTTAATGGGAGATCTGCCACTTTAATTCTTTTCTTATGCTTTTCTTCTCTTTATTATTGTTTTATGGCCATCAAATTTTAATGCAGACCTATTTGAGAGTGCAGGCTATAAAACAGCCACATTATATGAGAAATAATAATATTCATTTATTTATACTGGGTATTTTATTTAATTAAATCCACAATCCTACTTTTAAGTATAACTGCTGTCTGACCATCTTACACACTTGGCTATATAATGTAAGAAGAGCTCTAGCTCAGTGATGGAGCATGGGGTTGCCAATGTCCATGCAAAAGTCATGGCATAATAATAGGATTGGGTTATGTGAAAAACCTCTTCCTGAAACCCTGGATGACCCACTACCAGTCTACATAGGAAATATTGGATTGAATGGGCAGCTTCCAATGTTCCTAAAACAAAACAAAACAATAATATATTCTACCATTAGAATAATGGGCACATAAATAAAATAAAGGCAGTTAGGCAGTGAAAATCACTGCAGGATAAAACATTAAAAATCCACTACAATTTATTTATAATAGCATTTATGAATAATATATCATGATTGTTGTTGTTGCATGATTTCAAGCCATTCCTGACTTATGGCAACCATAAAACAACCATATCATGGGATTTTCTTGACAAGGTTGGTTCAGAGAGTGTTTCCTATTGCCTTTTTCTGAGTCTGAGAGCGTATACCTTGCCCAGGTTCATCCTATGGGTTTCTACGGCCAAGCAGGGATTTGGACCCTGCTTTTCAGTCATATTCCGGTGCTCAAACCACATTACTTTGGCTCTTACATAGGAAATTTTTTTGGACAGTGACACTATAAAGCACATTTTACACACAGTTCTTATCGGTGTCCTATTTTTAGCTGTTCTATGAATGTCATCTCATTACTAACAGATAAAGAATTATAGCTAGCTATACATAGCTACCCTGTTTCCCCTAAAATAAGACATCCCCAGAAAATAAGACCTAGTAGAAGTTTTGTTGAATTGCTAAATATAAGGCCTCCCCCAAAAGTAAGACCTAGAAAAGTTTTTGTTTGGAAGCATGCCCAACGAACAGAACACCAGAGCATGCAGGATCAGGAAATGCACGTACCATAGAGTGTTATACATGGAAATAATGGTAGTAACAAGAAATTCTTGATAGGATTCACAGTTTGTCTGTTTATGCTGGTTTATGATGACAACTACTGTACAGCATATAATAAATGATCATTTTTTTGTTCAACAATAAATGTGAATTCTTCTTCATGGAAAAATAAGACATCCCCTGAAAATAAGACCTAGAGCATTTTTGGGAGCAAAAATTAATATAAGACACTGTCTTATTTTCGGGGAAACACGGTATTACTATAGCTATATGCACCAGGGCTGGAAAAAAAACAAATTATTATCTCGTAGCCAATGCCCTGTAGAGATTCTGGGTGCTATAATCAAACAGGACCTTTCTTCCTAGAATTGGAAACGGCAGCTTTCTACCAGCTCATTCTAGTGTAATTCAAAAAAGAATCTTGCAGAGGTGGGAAGCATAAAAATCAAGATGAAAAGAAAACAGCTTTCATGTTGCTTTTTGGGTGGTTTCTGTGGTTTTGGTTTCTTGTTGCCCGTTGCATGCCACAATGGGTGTCATTCAAAGGCTCAATTTCTGGTACCTCTCAGAGAGATATCACACAATTTTGTAAAAAAAGTAGCTGCAAACCATTTGGCTACTTGTTAAACATGTGTAATTTATTACATTTCTAGAAATGATTCATATCTATGCATGTTTCAATATAAGTGATAGGAACCACCTGCACACAGGCTTCTGGCACGTTAAGTGTTCATGGGCTTCCACCCTGAATGTAAAGAGCGACATTGTGAAGACAAAGAATGACAGCATCAAATTATATAAACAAACAGGAGAAGGGATATTTAGAAGACATTCTAAATTCACTATGGCTAATGTGCCACAGTGATTAGAGCAGGGATGTGCAACTGTGAAAGCTTTATTACCATGTGTAGATTTCCAAGATACTTTCAGGACTTTGCCCTTAGGTTGCCAGGAGGTTAGCATCCCAAGTACTGAGTTTCAAACCTTAGAAGAAAGAATGGATCCTGGTTCACTACCTTGAAAAATTTATGTACTTCCTTCACCTCACCCTAAGGAAGATATGACCAAACACCATTAAATTACCTCACTTCTGATCCCAGAGTTGAATTGGATGACCTAGAGATATATCATCCCAAGGAATTTGCCAAGTCTACCAACCCAACTCTATAGTCACCTTCAGGGTATACCATAAAATCATCTGGAAGACCTAGCAAATTTCTAGAGCAGTCCCCAGATGTTTTGGCCTTCAACTCCCAGAAATCCTAACAGCTGGTAAACTGGCTGGGATTTCTGGGAGTTGTAGGCCAAAACACCTGAGGATCCACAGGTTGAGAACCACTGTTTTAGAAAGACCATCTCTGCCTCCCTACCACAGGACACAGGTAAGTAAAACTCTGGATATGAGTTCATGCAAATTATAGTTTTATTATGTTTTTAGCATTCTCTGCTAAAATGCTGGTGCCTCACCCAATTTACATACCCCAGGATTCCATATCATTGAGTCATGGCAGTTGAAATGGTGTCAAGCTGCATTCATTCTACAGTGTAATATTTAAATTAGTGTAAATATAAAGTTATTGATCTTCTCAGTTTGAAGTATGACTTTTTAAAAAGTTGTTAATTACATTTATAGTTCCACTGCATGGAGTGTAGACAACCTGAATCTGGGTCAGGATTTGGCTTTCCCCCATGATAGCTATGTAATGCTATACAGTGGAGTGCAGATGAGTCCCAAGTCTTGCATAGGCAAATACCCCAGTATTAATGAATACATAGCTGACCAGCCAAAACCCATGGTGCAGATAAGCACACTGTCCATAGCACTGTATTCTTCTCTATAGTTTCCAAAATCTGCATGGAGTTTAGGCATTGAAGTTCAGTTCAGAGCTGTTTTTTCCCTCTTTCTCTTTCTCTCAGTCTTGGAAGGGTTTCAATAATATCAATTATATCTCTATAGATCCTTGTTAAGCCAATTACATTTCATTTAACTGCAACCAAATGTTTAGACATAAACGTTCCACTTAAGATTTAAAATACAATTTATATGCACGGCTGCACAGCAGTTCAAAACCATTTATCCAGTTTTATAGGGCAATAATACTGGGAAGGACAATCAAAGCTCCCCAGTTACAGTGTATATTCAGTGGAATACCAATTCTGGTACTTTCATGGGTAGAATTGATGATGGAAATAGACAAAATTGGGCTGTACCAGAACTTGTCTTCTTGCTTGTATAATCAGAAAGCATATGACAAGTTGAAAAGGAGAGATACACATTGCTATATAATTTGGCAAAGAAAGTTTAGGGCACATTTACACTGTAGAATTAATTCAGTTTGACACCACTTTAATTGTTGTGGTTCTATACTATGGAATAATGAGAGTTGTAGCTTTGCAAGGGATTCAGTCTTCTCTATGAAAGATAGTGCCTCACCAAACTACAATTCCCTTGATTCCATAGCATTGAATCATGACAGTTAAAGTAGTATCAAACAAGATTAATTCTATAGTGTAGGTGTACCCTCAGAGTTGGTTTCTGTTGGATTGTGAGGCAGTTTTGGGATTGAAGATGGCAGTCACAATTTGGATAGTTAGGAACAAGATTTAGTAGGGTCACCTGTCATGTAGAGAAAGTCTACATGCATGGTTTCAACATGCTATACATTTCCCTGCAATTTTCCACAGATGAAAACTTGGCCAAAATTTTAGTCAAAATGGTGGAATGACGAATAACAAAAAGGCTAGGGATTTCTTTACAAGGCCTTTTTTGGGCTGTGCCATTGCACACTTTCCTCTTTTGGTGTTTCTCCTCTACTTTGGGAGGAATGTGGGCAGGGCCTACTGTGTGTCATGTGATGGCGCATGGTATCCTTGCCACAATTAAAAGTGGCAAAAATGGGGCAAAAATGCCCCATGTGAATAGGTCCTAGGAGAAGATGTAGTTTGCTTTTGTCAGAACCTACAGGAAGGGCAAGATTCTAATAGCTCCTCTCCACTCTGATGCATTGAGTGTGTATGTGTGTGTTTGTGACTCATAATGCTAGACACTATCTTTGATAGCACAATATTCAGTAACACTCCTAGTATAATGATCATAAGCATATGCCCTCATTTGTTTGTGTTTTTTGTATGTCTTTGCTAATGAAAGAATCATGTTGCTGCTATTTCTGTAAAATAAAGAGCTCATTATATTTGATACATAAATAAAAATCAAGTCCCTATGTCACATACATGCCAGGGTAATCAAGGATGACATTGAAAACTCATTTGCACAACAAGTATATTCAGGTTAAAAATATTTTTCAGCACAGCAACTGTGTGGTGATAATTAATGCCAAGATGAAGACTTCAAAAACACACAATTTAATGAGGGAAAACATTGTTCAAAATTAACTCTCTAAATAAGTTCAGTTTTTCTCAATCAGTTTTTCTCTCTGTGATTTACCTGAAGCAAGACATTTTATTTTTGTCAATTCAAATAACAACATATGGGGGTTACATAAATTGTAACAGCAAATTTCTTAATTTAAAGCACTTTTTAAAATCTATTAATTTGACCATTATGCTCTACTTGTAAACTTCTCAGAGGCAATTTGGATGGCTATTGTGGGAAACTGATTTGGTTCAGTTGGTTCTTTTGTATGTTCCTGTGCCAAGTCCAAAAATGATGTAAATTTATTTTAAATTGATCTACCCCATGAACTCATGTATAGGTCTAGAAATTTTAGACAAAAAAATCCCCCAAACACTGACTCAGCAGCTCCATGTGCATACTGTACCTTAACTCTTATATAAAAAGGAACCATTCCCTTCTCTGAATAGAATGGTGAAATGTGAGAACAAAGTCTTTATGCAAATACTTAGTCATAATCATAAGAGAGTTATGGAAAACTGAGCCTCTATCAATCTTACAGTCTGTGCTGATCTCTCAAGTGGCTCATCTCTGAAGAAGAGGAAAGTACCAGATAATTCTGGGTAAGATGCAACCTCTACCCACCCACTTGGTCCATGAACTGCATCTAGTAGATCTAGAGAGCTGAACAGAGGCACTTTTTGATTTGATAGGACTTCAGTCCTTTTCCCTACTCTTCTATCAATGAGCCCAGTTCTCTAAGGATGCCAGTCTTCTGAATGCCCCTGGGCTTTAGGTGTAACTGTAAATGATTTTTTTTGTCAGGACCCAAAATTTCTAGTATTGGAGCAAATTAAAACTTCACCTGAGTGTTCAAAGTATGGTTTAGGAGTTGGAAACATTTCTATTTTTTATCATTCTTTTCTAATTCTGAATGGGTTGCAAATTCCACTTGAATACTTCTTACTTTGGCAACTAGCAGCACAAACAAGCTATGAAGAAGTTTTGCTGGGTGTAAACTGGATCGTGGCATAGCAGGTCCATTGGACTACAATGCTACCACTTGGAAAAACTGGTTTGTAAATGATAATTAGCAATACTGTGATGTCACACCCGAGCTTTGGGAAAACTATAGTGTCTGGCTTTACTCGGAGGCTATCTGTATACCTTCTATTAAGATCAAGACCTTTAACATACAGAGGCACTTTAGGCAAGATGAAAAGATAACCAAAATGAGTTTACTGAAAACAAGATGAATAAAGGGTTAACTACACCCAGGACTATTAAAAGATTGCTTAAACAAATACAATACAAAAGGAGATTTTGCTGATTGCAGTAATCTCTTTGAAGTCTTTGGAAGTCCTCTGTCTCTGGTGCAAAGCAATGGCTCACAAGCTGGAGCCCAAAGGCTGTCTCAAGCTACTGTGATGCCTCATGGGCCTTGTAGTCCTGCTCCCAGTGCCATCGTGGCTGATGAAGATGAAAACATGGGATTTTCACCGGCTCAGCAAGAGCCGGAATCTTTCCAGATGTCTGATGTTGATGTTTTTGCCCAAGAACCCATTAAAACAGACCTTGGGCAGTTCTCACCCCCGTTTGCTAGGAGACAGTCCTATGCTGCAGACAGGGGAGTGAAGGAACAGGTTCGCAGGAGTTTGAGAATTGCAGCTAAACAAGACACTAATTAGCCATGCTTCCCTTGGGAAAATCTAGGGAGTCTCACATCTGGAGAAAGATGGGTTTCGTTTCCTGTTCTCTAGGGAAAGAGAACACTGGACACCTGCTTGGCAGGAAAACGAGACCCAGATATAGGTGCCTGGCACGGTATGTTCCGTGCAGAGTCAACAGAGCAGCTCCAGGAGTGATTTCGTGTTTCCAGCCTTGTGCGGACTTCGCAAAGTCCGCAACCCCAATCTCCTTGCTTTGCCTGACCAAGTATTCAAGAATTGCCTTGCCTTGTTCCTAGCCACGGACCTTGTTCATAGAATCAAGTTTTGTTTCCAGCCTTGTTGTGAAGTTACCTTGGACCTTGAAAGACTCCGGACATTTCCCCACACTATTGCTTGGCAATAGTGTGTGTTTCGGTTTATTGGATTCTACTTTGAACTCTAATATCATTTATTGGACAAAACATTTCTGGACTATATTTGACCTCATTTGATAGGTCTGCTTCTGGACTACATTTTCTACTTGTTTTTATTATTCTTATATATTTCCTTAATAAAGATATTAGATAGTTATTGGCCTCCGTGTTTGGTTCTTGGTGCTCTGTTGCCTTGGGCATGACAGCTACTTTCTTTCTGAAACCTAAGCTGGTCAAAGGCTTCTGTTGTCTCTGGGACTAGTGGTATAAACACTGCTGAATGTAGTGTTTATAGTGTTAAGGATGCCTGTTTGGATTGCTAGGCCTAGGATATCCAGACAAAAAACCAGGCCTGTAGTCTCTATAGCTCTACTGCCGAAAAAGGAGGAGTCTAGCAAAGGAGCTGTATACAGGCAAATGAAATAGACCAACTAATAATTTGGCAGTTAGCTTGTGCACATGTACAACTAAGGCCATGGGGAGGGGTGTATTAAGAAAATACTCATTAACTTCCACCCAAATCTTTAATCTGCATGTCTTAAAGGTTTCATGCTCCTAGGGGTCTTAGAATACAAGAAAGTGCCCTTCTTGGTTAGACAAAGACTTACTAAATCCCAAAACTACTAATTTTTCACAGTGATTATCCAGATATCTATGGGAAGTCCCTGAGGGCAATATATGGTCTTATCTAGCAATTTGCTTTCAGAAGTGTGCAACCTTGAGGGAGAAGTCAAAGAGGAATTATGCCTGAGATTACTGATCTATCTATTAAATTGTCAGTTTGAAAGGTCAAGAAGAAACAACAGCCTAAATTCAAATGTTAATCCTAGCTAGAACAAACCCAATCAACTAATTAATTAAATAAATAAATAAATAAATAAATAAATAAATAAATAAATAAGGGGTATGGTAACTCAACATTTACGTACATTCTGTTATTCAGTGGTCTGTTCCACATGGCACTAACCACTGGATTTCAAACAAGGTGCCCTGGCTATCTGTCTCACACTTGTTATGTGAACTGGTTTCCTTTCCTTCTAACAGCTTAGAGCAGTGGTTCTCAACCTGGGATCCCCAGATGTTTTTGACCTTCAACTCCCAGAAATCCTAATAGTTGGTAAATGGCCTGGGATTTCTGGGAGTTGTAGGCCAAAAGCATCTAGGGACCCCAGGTTGAGAGCCACTGGCTTAGGGTAACATATATACATCATGACCAGTAGCCATACATTGAGGCTGGGGTACTGCAGAATACTGATTTTCCCACTCTCTCATACTATATGAATTTGCCAGTACACAGTAGGGATCTCTTTGTTCAACTTCTTCCAATTTCTATGTATGCTTGTGAAAGCTAGATAGTGAAGAAAGCAGACAGGAAAAAAACAACTCATTTGAAATGTGGTGCTGGTGGAAAATGCTATGAACAGCATGGACTGTTAAAATTAGAAATAAATGGGCCCTGGAGCCAATCAAGCCTGATGTCTAACTAGACATCAGGCTTGATTGAGGTGTTGTAATCTGAACAAATTGTGAGATGATGTAACTCATTGGATAAAATAAGAATGCTTGGTAAAGGGGGGAAAAGTAGGATAAGGGGGAGACCACCCTATAGGTAGATAGACCCAATCAAGGAAAAAAACAACCCTGAGTTTGTCAAGACTTAAGCAGAGCAGTTGATGAGACTTCTTGAAGGTCTCTCATCCATCAGTCAAATTGATAGGAAATAACAATAGGACAACAATAGGAATCTCTGCAGCATGCTTGTTTTCTTCTTGCAAAAGACAAAATATACATAATGGGGAAAGCAGCAATACAGGAACTGTCAAAGCCCACATGCAATATCTGAGATATTTTTGCTATTTCTGCCTGGCACTGCATGTACTGTACTACTGACAAGCTGAACACACCTACACATATCCTGTTTACTCTGAAAGCATTGCTGATCTCTCCAACAGCTATTGTTGCCAAAAGATATGGGTGCAGTCTGATAAGGCCCACATCCAGCACCAGGTTCAATGACTAAATCTGTTCATACACTGCAATATTATATCTTTTTAAGGCACACTAGTAAGTCTCCCTCCCTACGTGCATGTTTACTGTGGAGAAATGCAATGTGTGAATTGGCCTTTCAAATCAGTACTCAGCCAGCACTCTGTTCTTTGATTGTTGTGGGAGTTTTTGGCAAATTTAACCTCTTATGCAGAGACGAAACCATCTTCATGTAAGAAAAATAAAAGGGAAGGAAATGATTGGAATCTACAGAGCAGGCCATTATCAGACCTGCAGCACAGTTCTTCGTACAAAATGCCTTCACTCAAAGTTAGCTGGTAGGAAGTTTGATTCTTATACATCAAAGGGCCACAGATGATATATCATTAAAACAGGAAGCTTTACTTAAAGATAATCCCTTATATGGGAATTGCTAGAGAACTTTGACTACTGTTCAGCCGTGGGTCACTTTCAGGAAGTTCACATTTCAGCTTCTTATGAGATTACTTGTTAGCCTGAAATAGGTTCATTTGCTTTTGGCTGATATAGTCTTACCTGATGGTGCTTTATGGACCAAGTTGTACAAGTACCTCCAAATCCATGAGTAGTGAGAGTGAATTTCATAGAAACTTCTTAGTCAAAGAATACTGGTATTACCAATTCCTTTCTGTGAAATGACTATGTAATTTCGGCTAATATATGTGATATATCCCTATCTGCAAAAAAAGAAGAGAAAGAGCTTCAGAGTTGAGCAGATGGTGAAAAAAGTGAATAAAATGGTTTATTAATATTCAAAGCTTTTATCAAACAGTGGGGGCCTACATATTGTGTATGAATTCTTTTTAAAAAGAAGTTTCATTGGAAAAGATTAAACTTTGGCTCCTACACGTTTTGCTGTGACTACTTCTTTTGTTATCACTGTCACTAGGTCATATGATGATAATGCACAATAGAACAACATAATAGTGTGCATTTTGTGCAAACAGAGTCCTTGATAAAATGTATGGGTTTCTTTGTTGTCCCATTGGCTTTTAGTGGATGGTATTTTGAAAGCATATTCTGTGCAACATGTGATGTAAAAAAAGTTTGCCTGTTTCGTATGACTCACCCTCATCAGTCACCTTCGTGTACTGTCCTTCATGAGACTGACATTTCATGGAGGAGCAAATTGCCACTGCTAATGAGGGTGCATCTATAGAGAGAAGTCAGGAGTCCTACCACACTGTACAATTTCACTTTTTTTGCTGTGGTGCTACACTAGTTAGTATTTAGAATTCTCAGCTGAAGAATTCTACTGCCATGCCAAATTACAAGCCCCAAGATTTCACATAATGCAGTCAGGGCAGTTAAAGTGGAATTATGATACTATCTTTATGTAGCATAAATGGCCCTCTGCTGTATAAAGATAGGTTTCCCCTTTGATGTAGAATTCTTAATGTCGAGGATTCCCAGTACCCAGAATAAGTTAGGTTTTTTTTAGATTACTTCCAGAATCTTCAGGTCAGTATGACCACTTTGGTTGATCTAGAGAGCTGAGACTCAGACAAATAATGTATTCAAGGCCTGGAAAGTCCATGTCGAAAAACGACCATACACCACATGTGTCAAACTTAAGGCTCGCAGGTTGAATCCGATCTGCCATGTCATTTTATGTGGCCCTCTAGATGCTGGGCTACACCTCCTGTATTCCTCATCATTCGATATCATGCCCAGAGCTGAAAGGAGTTGTGATACAGTAACATCTAGAAGGCTAGGGTCTGTCCTGTTCAGTAAAGAAAGTGGGGTTTGAATTTAGACAGAAGGCTTGTGGATATGATCTCAGACTTTAAAATGTCCATTTAACTATCCCCAACCTCAGAGCCATAGGTGCTCTGATCTTGGAAGATATCTAACCTTGGAAGCTAAGTGCTGTTGGCTTGCAATTTCCATTATCTGCAGCCTGCATGGCAGATAATCAAAAGTGATGGGAGTTGTCATTCAATAACCTCTGGGGACCTAAACTGGGTGAAAACTAAAGAGCACCAACCACTATGTAAAAATGTATGGTTGGCTCTTAGTATCAATGGATTTTCTGTCCATGGATTCAATGGCTTTTTGAGGCAACCATAAGGTTGATGTGACCTTTGATGAAAATAAGTTTAACACCCCCATCTTACATTGTTAGGATAGTCAGATTTTTAGTGATGTTCCTTTTCCTAGCAATAAATGAACAGCAGGGAGGGAATAGCAGAATTGGATAGCAAGGGAGGGAGTAGTGGCTGAAGCCCTTCCCCAGCCTTGATATAATTGAAGTTGTGCAGATTTCCTAAAGACACCAGATCGTATGTGATCTTTGTTGCGTCTGGGCATAGCCCCTTGTAAGCCGCCTCGAGTCCCTTCAGGGAGATGGGGCGGGGTATAAGAATAAAGTTATTATTATTATTATTATTATTATTATTATTATTATTATTATTATTATTATTATTTATTATCTTTGAAACTAAGCTGGGTCACCTCTGGTTAATACTTGGGTGAGAAATCACCATATCAGGTGTTATGGATGACATTTCAGAGGAAGGAAATGGCAAAAACTACCTCTGAGTATTTTTTTTCCTAAGAAAACTTTATAAACTTCATAGCATTGACATAAGTCAACAGGTAATTTGAAGGCACATTCACACTGAGATGTAGGAAGTGAAAGGGGCAATTGTTTTACCAAAAGTTTTGTGCAGCTTCTGCCCAGGGCTTCGAGAATTATTTTGTAAAAGTAAATGGTTACAATTTTAGACCAAGATCCTAATCCTATTTGTTTTGTTTTCATCTCAGTAACCACTTTCTTTTCAATAGTTAATAGAATCTTTAATTAGGAAGAATTTTTGATCATGCATTACAATGCTATTAATGAAGCCCGCCATTGCTTCTTTTCACAATAGCTTTCCAATAAGATGCATTAGTTTGCAAAGCAAGTTGCCCACTTGCTTTGTACATTTAATTCCTATTGAACTACAAACAAAAATTTTGTGTTGTTGAAGACTTTCAGGGCAGGAATCACTGGGTTGTTGTGAGTTTCCGGGCTGTATGGCCATGTTCCAGAATACTTCTGGAGCATGGCCAAATAGTCCCGATAATTCGCAGCAACCCAAAAGTTATATGCTTAAAATGTAAGGAATCCATTTCTGCAAGAGATTATAACAGATCTTACTTTGTTTTCTAGGACCATTCTATTTCCTGACATAATTACTTACTTCGACTCTTAATCTTGGTGAATGTTAAGTGTGACAAGTGATAAGAGTTTATCCGTGCCTAATTAAAATTTAATACAGTCTTGACTCCAGACTGCTTCTACTGAAACTTATCGTGATTTGCAAACTGTTGATTAAATGCTTTGGTATGTAAGTCCATACAACAAAAAGAAATCACAACGTACCTTTTATACAGTCTCAGTTTAATGTATTTGGACAACAGCTACTTGCTTAATTGGACCAAAGTAATATTGGCATCATTATTTCATGCTTTACCAAAACATCCTGGATAAACACAATATGTCAACTTTTTCAGCAACAGCCACGAACTGTGGCCTGATCATTAATACCACAGAGCTGGGACCAATAAAACCACATACAAATCAGATGGCAGCAGATGGTGGACATTATAAATAAAATTATTTTTTCATTCAGATTGGAGCAATAGAAAAACATCATTAATATGTTTACCAACAAACAAAGCACTTACCTATGCAGTTGTCTATAATATTCTTAAGTAATGTCATTTGTAATACTGGACAGAAATACTTTGTTCTAATTATGTATAGCATATGGCTAGTGTAAACAAACACTGGGTATCTGTTTTTGCAGAAGGAATCTTGAAGCAGGTTCACAAATGTACGTTCATCATTAGTGGGCATGGCATCTGGTGGCTGCAGGCACATTGAAGTCCCTGGTATTGTTGTTGTGTATCTTCAAGTTGTTTCTGACTTATGCTGTCTCTAAAGCTGGGATGTAAAACTCATTTTCATCAAGGGCATCAGTCTTACGGTTGCATTCAAAAGGCAGTTGAATCCATGGATGGAGAATCCATGGACCCAGAGAGTCAAGTAAAGTGCACCGACCACATAATGGTTTGTGCACTTTAGTTTTTACCCAATTTTTATCCTCCAATGTTATTGAATGACAACTCCTATCACTTTTAATTATCCACCATGCGAACTGGGGATAATGAAAATTACAACCCAATAGCACTTTTGGCTCTGCGGTTGGGGAAAGATTAAAGGACATTTAAAAGTCAGCCATCATATCCACAAGCTTTCTATATAAATTAAAACTGCACTTTCTTAACTAAACAGAACAAACAGCATCCTTCCAGATGTCACTGTATCACAATTCCCCTCAGCTCTGATCATGGTGTCTAATGATGAGGAATATAAGACATGTAGTCCAGCAGGAGGGTCACATAAAATGACATAGATTTGGCCCATGGACATTGAGTTTGACACATGTGCCCTAAAGTAAACTTATTATGGGTAAAGAGTGTTCATCTTTCCCAAGATCACGCAGTGGCTTTTTATGGCTGAGCACGGATTTGAACCCTGTATTCCAGATTTGTAGTCAAGTGCTCAAAGCACT
Source organism: Anolis carolinensis (assembly GCF_035594765.1). Lineage (NCBI taxonomy): Eukaryota > Metazoa > Chordata > Lepidosauria > Squamata > Anolidae > Anolis > Anolis carolinensis. The sequence continues at coordinate 259,548,129 of NC_085843.1, read as the reverse complement.
TGACTATCTTGGCTCTTTCTCTGTGGCTGGAGAAACTGCATTGAACTGGATTATATAGAATAATAGGATAATAGAGTTGGAAGAGACCACATGGGCCATCTAGTCCAACCTACTGCCATGCAGGAAAAGCACAATCAAAGCACCCTAACAGATGGCCATCCAGCCTGTTTGAAAGCCTCCATGGAAGGAGCCTGCACCATACTCTGAGGAAGAGAGTTCCACTGTTGAACAGCTGTTACAATCAGGAGGTTCTTGCTAATGTTCAGGTGGAATTTCTTTTCCTGTGCTTTGGAATATGGCAGTGTAGACTCATATAACCCAGTTCAATGCAGTTAATCTGCATTCTGAAACTGGATTATATGGTAGATCCAGCCTGGGAGGTCTTTAAGTAAATAATTAAAACAGCCTCACAGTAAAAGTAGAAGTACGATTTCTCTGAGCTTTCTTTCTTGCTGTAACAGATTTGAGAAGCTGCTTGTCTGCTTCCAGCTAAATATCATCAGTGTGATTAATCCTTGTGAAGACAAGAGGGCATTTGGGGAGATAGCTTTCAGGCTGGCAGCCTACAGTCACCTCATTATGATTTCTCAAGATCACCCATTCTAATCAAGTTACAGAATATTATTATGAATATTCTGTACTTTGAGGAGGAGGAATGACGCAAGGGTTTAATTCTAAGAGAGAGGAGAAATTGTGTCTCTCTGGAAAGCTGTAGGATTTGAGACATATGGTAGGAGTGACTGGAAAGAAAAGAAGCATTTTGTACTTCATAGATTACTGCTGTTAGCTATGCATAGGATCAGGAGGCATATAGTTATCCGGAAATGTCAAGAGAAGTTAGAGTGTCCACTTATCAAAAAGAGGACAAAAGAGGGGAGAAAGATGTAAATGCAGTTATCACATGCTAATTTATATGTACAGACACGTTTATAAATAAAGACTGACATTCGGCAATTAAGAAACCAAGCGCCGTGGATTTGTAATGACTCTGAATTCAGTAAGGCTAAGTAGTTTGTTTTGGTTTTTTTTTTTACTATAAAACTATTTAAATGCCTCTCCACTCCATCTTAACAGCCAGGAAAATCTGTTCAGCTGAAACTTGATGTCCAAGGAGGAGAATATTTCCACTCCTCCACCAGCAGGCAAGACTCCAAGACTGTTTTGCAGCAGGAGTCCTTCTTTTTTATTTTTTCAGTCTCACTTACTGGCAGGAGTAGGTTGGCAATATCATTCTCCTTGTTGCTATCATTCTTCCTTCATGTGATTTGACTGCTCCCCATTAGGGTGAATTTGGGAAATGTTTTATAGTAGCTTTACATTAAGACCACACAGAGCAGTTGCTGATCCATAAGGCTAGGTTATGAGAGAGATTGAGGAGGATCAAGATAGACCGTGTGTCAAGTATTTCTTCATATGAAGAGTTAAACTGTGGAATTTGCTGCCCCAAGATGTCAGTGGGTGGTGTTAAATTGGAGTTGGATAAATTCATGGATAGTAAGGCTAACATTGTGAATATACATTTTCTCTAGGTATGAGAATATTCTCCTGTACCAGAAGAAATATGTAACAGTTGCTGGGCAACACAAACAAGAGCATATTCCACTTATGTCTTGCTTGGGTGTTTCGCATAGGCAATTAATTGGCCTCTCTGTGAACAGAACTCTGTGCTTAGAGACCCTTTCAGACAACACAAATGATAGCTCTATAATTACAGTTTAGGTGTCATGGCAACATCCTATATTTCAGGATTTGCAGTTTAAGGAGAGATACTTAACATTCTCAGTCACAGAGCTCTCATGCTTCCCCAAACTACAAACCCTGGAATTCCATAGGATATTGCCACATGTTGTGTTCTGGGCAGAGCTTTATCAAACAAACACAGGATGACTCAAGACCAGATTTACTTGAACAGATAACTAAAAGCTTGAGTCTTTCAAAGGTCTGGCTAGCAAAACAATACAAAGCAAGGTCAAAAGTCCAATAAGGCCAAGAGTACTACAAAACCAATAGAGGAGCAAGAATAAACAATAGCCAGATTTGCAGTCCGGAAGTCAGATGTCAAGAGTTCATTTAGAATAGTGGTTCTCAACCTGTGGGTCCCCAGGTGTTTTGGCCTACAACTCCCAGAAATCCCAGCCAGTTTACCAGCTGTTAGGATTTCTGGAAGTTGAAGGCCAAAACATCTGGGGACCCACAGGTTGAGAAGCACTGTTAAAAAAACTTTCCAGAACTCAAGAGTACAAACTGAGTTCCAAAATCAAGACAAATAGTCAATGGTCAAAGTAAAGTCCACATCCATAAGTCAAAGTCAGAAAAGTAGTCTAAAATTCAAATTCCAGGGTTCAGGAAACAAGGTCCAACACAAGGTTACTGGAGTGGCAGAATCCAAAACAGGATTGAAGGAACAAGGTTAGGGTCCAGAGTTCTAACACAGGGGTAACAGCCAAGATCCAAGACACAAGTACCATAGTACGATGTTATTGGCATAAACATATCATCTGCATAAACAAATCATCATATAAATATAACAACGAGATCAAGCCATTTAAAAAGATATATGTTCATAGAATTGAGAGCAAGAGTGTAAAATGGAGTTTAGAGGCCACCTCATCCTAAAAGGACAGACAGCCATGTCAGCCTCCTAATCCAAAACAGAACCACATCAGCTTCCAATTGGAGGCTGTTAGGAAACCATGCTTCCTCTCTAGTTCCTGTTGTTGCAATATTAGGTCACTTCATTGTTGAATGGTTACCTGTAAGGGGCTTGTGCTCATTCACTTAGGTGGCTGTTAGCAAGTGGCCCACGTACATCCTTTCTTATGGCATACATGTAAGACTAAACTATAAAAAGTGCCTGGTTGGTGTCCCAATTTTTTTTGGCACCCATGAGCTCATGATTCTCTGTATTCTGAATAAATGATGTGACCAAACCATTGACATTTACCTGTCTGTATCCAACTAAAATCTGTTCCTCTTTCAAGGATTTGGAGGTAACAGAATCATAGACTCTTAGAACTGGGAGGAACCCCAAGAGCATTCTAATCCAACCACTGTTATGCAGGCATATACTAATAAAGCACACCTGAAAGATGCTCAGTCAACCTCTGTGGCCATCTATTGCATGGTTGTCCTGCTCCTACAGCTAAAAGCAATGCTATTTCTAATGTTTAGGTGGAATATCTCTTCTTTTAATTTGAATCCTTTTATTAGATTTTGGTTTGTGCCCTAGTTTGTGGAGCAGCAGAAGACAAGTTCACCCCATCTTCTACCTGCCATCTCTTCAGATATTTAAATATAGCTATCGTGTCACCTAGAATAAACCAATTACAAATCCACGTAACAGTAGCATTTTCTAGTCCATATTCTACTATCTTATTTGTGAGGGTATCACAAGAAAACCTGTTGAAGGCTTTACTGAAATGAAGACCAGATATATCCAAAGCATTCCCTTCATCTACCAAGCCTGCACTTCTGTCAAAAAGAGAGCAAAGATTAGTCTAGTACAGAGTTTCTCAAACAGAGCTCCTCCAGATGTTTGGGACTTCAACTCCCACAATCCCTAAAAACTGGTAAACTGGCTGGGATTTCTGGGTGCTGAAGTCAAAAACACCTTAGAGGAGCACCTTTTGAGAAACACTGGTCTAGCATGACTTGTTTTGGAGAAACCCATGTTGACCTTTAGTGATCACGGCATTTCTTCCAAAGTTCTTATGAGCTATCTATTTAATGATCTGTTCTAGAGTCTTTCCTGGTATTGATGTCAGGCAATATGGACAGTAATTGTTTGGATCCTCTTTTTTCCCCTTTTGAAAAAAAACAAAACAAACCTTTGAATTGATAAGCAATGACATAAAACCTGAAACATTCCACTCAGCATGCCTCAAAATGCCTTTAAATTCCCTTAGAAAAATTAACAGGTTTTTTATACAGCATATAGAATTATAGAATCATAGAGTTGGACAAGACCACATGGACCATCTAGTCCAACCTCCAGCCATTTGTGTTTATGTGTGTATGCATACAAATACACATACACAAACACAAAAAGAGAAAGACAAATAGAAAGCCATATCTATCTATCTATCTATCTATCTATCTATCTATCTATCTATCTATCTATCTATCTATCTACCTACCTATTTATCTATCTATCTCACTGCATGTCTGTGTATCTGTCTGTGATTCCCACTTGTTATTCTTCTTGAAATATGACTTGTGCTCTCATCCCACACAGGTAATGTTGCAGGTAACTATATTCTGCATTACATATAGTTTGTTACTTTCAGGTTATTAGCAAATGTTAACTCTATTCCTTGTTTGCTAGTCTCAACTCTAGTGAACCTGTTGATTCAATTATAGAGTGATGACACAACATAGAAGTAGATTCAGTTGATTTAATGAGTCTACTCGAGTTGAGTCTAGCAACAAGGCTTGAGCTAATATCAGACAATGCATCACCAGCAAATGTGACTAGTTTGTGCTGTTGTCGGTTATGTTTTAGGAATATCTGTGGTTGCTACATTATCTCAAGATACTACCAGAAGTATTTTGCTTGCTTTTTATTCTTTTTGCTAGAAAACGAGTGCATTACATTTAGGTTAGAATGACATAACTCTAGTTGGTAGCTACCAGTATAATGAGCTCATAGGATCAGACTGTTATTTCTTGCTGATGTGATGAGAAATCCCAAAAAACCCCATTGTGGTTTCTATTTTTTCCCTCAGCTTTTGAAAAGAAAGCTGTCTTTGAAACACTATGATAAATATTTACAAAGAGCAAACATAACAATAAGATTGATAATTGAGAAAAGAGACTACATGGTCACATTTATTTTCTTAATTCCCTGTACATGGTATTTTTTTCCCCCAAGCAGTGGCAACACACTGTTATTAAGGGTACTGAATAAAAATAGACACATAAAAGCTTGTACCGGTTTGTTCCTTTTCATTTAGCTTAATTCCTCCTTCAGAAATGTACTTTGCACATCATTAGAGATCTAATGTGGGTGGGAAGTGTTGTTGTGGTTGCCATGGCTACTTTTTAAAAATGAGTTTGGAGACTTTATTATCAAACTTAATACATTCATAATTACTGTTTCTGTTATGTATAGAAGCCTTTTTCTTATTCATTATCCCCATCAGATCAGATGATGGAACCAAAAGGCAGTAATTTCAAGAACCCAATCAAACAACAGCAGCTTGTGAAAATTGTTACTGTTAGCCAAAGTTTGGGAACAATTCTGCATTCACAGTGTATTTGTGTCAGCCGTAAATATTCAATCTGTGACTCTAATCAGCTAGTTTTAGAATTCTAAGGGATGCTCAAACGTGAGAACAAATCACATTTGCTGCCACAGCTTGTTCCAAATGATTAATGTTTTTCTCCCTTTTTGCCAATTCATGTATAAGAACAAAGTAGGGTAAGAGCATTCATGACTACAGAGGACTTTCTCTGATGAAAAGAATGAACATAAGAGTCCCTGAGGTGCTTTCATACAGCAAAGAGTCCTAATCAAAGCACATCCATTGCCCCCAATAGAATGATATAAGCATGCTTATTGGAGCTCGGAAATGTTCCATGTTGGAGTAAAACTTCCATAATAGTCAATATGGCTGGAAGCCATGCCAGCTGGGGGATTCTGAATACTGTAGACAAAAACATTTCCCAGATCTAGTGTTTATTTACTAAAAGGTGCCCGAACATAAACACTTTTCAACTTGGCATTTCAAGGGGATCTGACTTAAAATTGCGCAGTTTCTCTTACTTAGTGGACAAGTTCACAATAGGGACAATCTTATTTTAAGTATCTGTTTTTAGTTCTCACGAGCTAACTTGGGGATCACAGTGATGAAATCCAATTGCTGTTCCACTGGACCCATTCAATCAACAGTAGGTATGGACATTACTCAGGTGTAAGGTGATGAGAAATAGGTTCCTTGTATGCCAAGTAATGCCAATGATGAGAATCCTTTAAAAAGCCCTTATTGTTATTCTTCTTTTGAGCCTTCAAAAACCGAGTTGAATACCACTATTGCTCCCACAAAGCCAGAGTAAACTTTCTCCTCCCTTCACAACTAGATAGTGACTAGCAACAGAACCATGACAGCCGAACAAGGAGAATACCATCGGCTGTACTAATAGTTGTCACCTGATAATGTTATCATCCTCAGGGAATACCAGAGGACCATAAGGAGATCTGAGGTGATGCCTGCATGGCGTTGCAGCTATCACAATGTCTGCATATTGTTGTTGTTCTTGTGAGCCTTCACAAACAGCTCTGATGTATAGCAGCTCTGATGTATAGCAACCCTCATATAGGTGTGTCTCGATCAGATATACTTAGAGGATGTTTTCTATTACCTACTTCTCTGGTTGAGAGAATTTGACTTGCCCAACATTACACAGTGCATTTCCATGTCTGAGTGTGAATCTGAACCATGCTCTCCTGGAGTCCAATTCCAACATGCAAACCATTACACCACAATGACACTGTATATCTTCATACTTTTATGCATGTAACACTGCAAAAGCCATCTCTACATACTTTGGGGTAGGTGAGCCAAGTTCCTAATTACATAGAAAGTGTTATATGTCTGCAGGCTCTATATAGATGTGGGATGTAAGGAGATATACAGAGAGTAATGTAAGCATTACAGGCAGAAGATTGGCAAGCTGTAGTAGAACCCTCCCATCTGTCATCTCTCCAGCTATTTTTCTTGGTGAACACAGAGCTCTGTATGCCACTTAACCTACCTAGGCCACAAAACTAACCTGCCACATCATGTGTGGTGGTGGAGGAAGGCAACCCACTGTCAGTTTGAAAGAGGTTTCAGCTACCAGCTTAGTCAGTTTCTGAGGTAGACTTCAGGTGGGTAGATGTGGTGCCATCTTGTCTTCAAGGAGCAAATTGTAGAGGGGCAAGAGTGAGCATTTTCAACTATTTCACATTCTGGCAAAATTACTGAAATGTGGTAGATGGAAATGCTACAAAGGAAAGGTGCATTTGTATGCAGCATTTATAGAGCAGCTTATTCTAGCTAATCTTAGACCATTGTTAAATACATAAGCCTTCCTCCAAAAGACCTCGTCTGCTTAACAAGAAAGACAACATTTAATTGCAAGGTTGAAACCTTGCTAGTTATTAGAAAGCCTTTGAAAATTGCTTTCCATTTACACCCTAGGCTGTGTCCTTATTAAATTGAAGGGTTAAAATGTTTCCTGCTGATATGGCTTAAAGATCATGTTACTCCTTGATTGTATAATACATAATAAGATTAAATGGAAAGATCTGGGTTATATATCATAAGCTAAGGTTTAGGTTGAACAGCAAAATTTAATAGGAAAACAATAGGGATAACATTGATGAATCACAAGCATAGCTGTGGTGCTGTTCACATAAATAACTGCACAACATACATATGATTGTGCATGTGCAGACATTAGGATGCAAATCTTTGTTTAAGTTGTACTCACAAACATGAATAAAGAGTTTCAAAATCCCAACACTCACTGGCTGAGATCACATTAGTTTAGCACCTTTTTTGAGAAAAAAAATCATTTGTATAAAAGACCCTGGTTGGCATTTTGCTGGGAAGTTTGTGGTTGTTAACTGCTGTTAAATTAGCTACGATGACCCTATAAATGAAAGACCTCTAAGTAAATTTAGTATTAAGTGATATATCTTATGGAGTTCCTTCATAGTTCCTCTTCCAAGTGTAGATTTTTTGACTGCAGTCTCTGTTCTGATTAATGACTGAACGAAGTATGGACAATTTCAAACTGTTTCAATGTCTTCATCATCAACTTTAGAGTTATGTAAATAATATGTGGTTATTATTTTGGTTTTCTTAAAGTTCAGCTGTGAACCTGCCTTTGCACTTTCTTCCTTGACTTTCTTCAGTAATTATTCCAAATCTCTACTATTTTTTCTAGTAGTATGGTGTCATTGTGTATCTTAAATTGTTGTTCCACTTTTACACCATCTTCCTCTTGAGTCTAATCCTACTTTGCATATGATATGTTTAGCATATAAGTTGAATATATCAGGTGATGAAATGCAGCCTTTCCTGATCCACTTGCCAACTGGAAACCATTCCATTTCTCCATATTCTATCCTGATGATAGCCTCTTGACCTGAGTACAGGTTATATATTGGGACAATCTAATGTTCTGTGATTTCTCACATGAAATAAGACCTCTGATGTGCAGATTTGCAACAATTACTCAGAATTAGAGTTTAGGGTGCAGACTGCCAAATGTCATGAGCAATGCGCAGATTTCTCATAGAGCAGTGGTTCTCAACCTGTAGGTCCCCAGATGTTTTAGCCTTCAACCCCCAGAAATCCTAACAGCTAGTAAACTGGTTGGGATTTCTGGGAGTTGTAAGCCAAAACACCTAGGAACCCACAGGCTGATAACCACTGTCATAGAGAAAGCCAGGAACAGCATGAGATCAAGCCAGGGCCCGGCAGATTTCAGCATGGGATGGGAAAAGCTCAATGCAGGGCACTGCCCAATGATTTACCCTGCTGCCCCATGAATGCCCAAATTGTCCCCGACTTAAGGACCTCCATGTGATGTTCTTAAGGGGTCAAGGTGAGGTATGGGAGCCCAAGGGTTGGAACTGCCAGACTGTCTTGGTTAAGGGATCTATCAAACTAAACAGTTTTGAAATTCACTATCATCTGACAGAACAAATTTATTTTACAGCTAAAGTCTCAAGGTCTGGGAGCATTTTAAATTTCAGGCCTAAGAACTCCTAATGCACTCACATATAGTGTTTCATATATAGTGCAAACCATACACCGTTCTATGAGCCAAGTGTCATCAGCACATTAGAGGAATAGTGTGGCGATAGGAAGCCAAAGGGGCATAGAAGCAAACACAAGAGATAGAAAAAGATATGCCAGATGGAGTCTATATGAAGAAGATGTCTAAGCTTTCTTATTAGGGATCTTTATCTGTTGGCAGGTATGCAAACAGATTGTTGAAAGACGTGTGCCAAGGGAAAAATATAGCAAATCATATCACAATTGCAAGCTGTTCCGCAGCATCCAAATTCAATTTCATTCCAACAAAGGTTTACAACATAGATGACTGTCAGGACCCTGTAATAATCCAGGCTTGATTGTATGGAGGATCAATTACACTCTGTCCTGCTTTCAGCATATCGGCAGTTTTGAGATTGCTTGTTTATTTTCTTTTTCTTTTTGGTATTGTTGCCTTCTGTGATAATATAAGAAACAGTACAAAAATCCAAAGGATTACATCTGGAAACTTCACTCATTCATGCAAGAGTTGCTGTCATTCTCACCAGTGAGCTCCATGTGCCAATTTTAACGCTTAGGAAATGTAAAACCTGTGAATTGCCTTGCAAAGTTTAAAACAAGCTTCTAAATAGCTAAGCAGTCAGTAAAGAATCTAAGACAGGGAAGAACAAGGAAGATGGCATTCAATGCTAATTCAATACTGAATATAATGCATTTAGCCCCAAATAATAACAATAATGGAGCCCCCGGTGGCATAGCGGATTAAACTACTGAGCTGCTGAACTTGCTGACCAAAAGGTCAGTGGTTCGAATCTGGGGAGTGGAGTGAGCTCCCTTTGTTAGTCCCAGCTTCTGCCTAGCAGTTTGAAAACATGAAAATGTGAGTAGATCAATAGGTACTGCTCCAGCAGGAAGGTAATGGCACTCCATGCAGTCATGCCAGCCACATAACCTTGGAGGTGTCTACCAACAATGTCAGCTCTTCAGCAAGTTCAACAGTTCAGCAGCTTAATCCACTGTGCCACTGGGGGCAGTTTAGGAAGGAGCATTTAGAATTCAGCTAGAGCATTACCAATCATCAAGGCCCTAGGATGGGATCATGATATTAAGAATGGTATAACAATGTGATGAATGTGTTGTATGAATCAGCCCTGAGAGGCAAGAACAAAAAAGGATGAGAAGATGAAGAGGAAAAAGGAAGAAGCAAACTCTCAATCAGTTGTTAGTTGGCTTATATCAACATGCTTGAACAAGGATGAGATCGATGAAATGAAGTGTCTCAGAACAAATGGAGTTGTTTTCTATGTCTCCTCATTTTGCTGCAGCCTGAAGCAAAGTCTGTCACAAGCAAGGGAAAACTGATATCACTGTTCTTTCAAGGGAGCCAGTGCAATAGTCTTCTAGCCTACTTCCCCCAGTTTTTCAGCCTGTTTTCCATTTTGATATATGAACATAACAGTTTGGCAAAAATTATTTTTTGAATTAATAAAAGCTGCCTGTTTATACTAACAATGGCCATGCTGGCTTGGGGATTTGAGAAGCTGAAGTCTAAAAAGTAATTTTTCAAAACCATCACTGATATGATGCTGGCCTGAAATGTAGGATAAAAGGTAAAGGCAAAGGTTTCCTTTGACGTTAAGTCCAGTCATGTCTGACTCTGGGGGTTGGTGCTCATCTCCATTTCTAAGCCGAAGAGCCGGTGTTGTCCATAGACACCTCCAAAGTCATGTGGCCGGCATGACTGCCTGGAGCGCCGTTACCTTCCCACCCGAGCGGTACCTATTGATCTACTCACATTTGCTAGGTTGGCAGGAGCTGGGGCTAACAGTGGGCGCTCATCCCACTCCTGGGATTTGAACCTGGGACCTTTTGGTCTGCAAGTTCAGCAGCTCAGCGCTTTAACACACTGAGCCACCAGAGGCCCCAAAATGTAGGATAACAAAGTACTAAAGAAGATATGGCTCCTGTACTAGTAACAATGGTATCAAGGTCCTGTAATATGCTACAACTGCCTGTAATTCTCTCTTTTAATGTTATTAAAATGCAAATGTCGTATCCCTTTTTGCATCTGTCTGACATGAATTAGCTACTATAGATTGTGCAAATAATAGACAAATTAATGGAAGATTAATCTGCCAACAGCTGTTAACCAATAATTATAAAGTAATTGTCAGTGAAAGGATCTCGGTTCTTCACTATCTCATGGTGTTTATTGCTTTGGAGTTTAATACAAAAAGAACAGACGAAGTCACAACTGAAGCCCCTACTTTTGAGCATGATAAATATACCAGACTAGTCACTCCTAGAAACAGATGGCTGGACTAGGTGAACATTTCGATAGACCCAGCAGAGAAGCTTCTCAACTTTCTCGTCCAAGAACCCTATGGTGGTTTTTTGTGTTTTAGTTGCCCTTATACAACAAATATTTTTGTGACATAATTTTATAGGGTTCCATGCTATTCAATGTAACTCATAAAAGTCTAAATAGTGTCATGTATACAAAGTATAACATGGATGATGGTACATTCTTACGCACAAGCTTTCAGTGAATTAGGAACAAGCTTTACATTATTATTGGGGTGCTTTTTATTTTTTTCATCACAGAAGATAAAAGTCAGTGAGTTTTTTCAAGCAAACAATAAAGGAAATAAAACAACTTCTTGATATGAGCAAGATTTCTAGTCATCAGAACCAGGTTTTAGATTATAGTGGATATCCGACACTTGGATTTTCACACCATGGTGGATTATACATTTCATTTATAGCTGTTTACTATCCTGTAATGTACAACTGTTTGTATGGTACTTGCTTTTAGTCATGCTTGTCAAAGAACATAGCACCCACTGAAGTAAAGCCAAATATTTTGTTATACTTAAAGCCGGAAAAAGTTGAGGCATTTGAGTAAAAGTACTTTATGAAGATGTATTATCTTCTTGTAACAGAAGGCTGCTTTCCACTCAGCTTTGCAGACAGAAAATTACAAGCAGTAAATTTTATGTGACAGTTTACTGTACTCCGTAATGGAATAAAATAAAAATACAATTGCTGCCACTATATCTGTCAATTTGTTTCATTTTGTAACAAAGGTTTGCTTCATTTTATACACATGTGGTAGCATATGTTTTTAAAATTCCATATTTCTTCTGGTAACATCCTGCTTACCACTTAAAGCTTTCCGAAGTAAAGTCTTGGATTCAGTTAAACATAGCAGTGCCAAGAGTAGAAGCATCCAGTTCAGAATAAGGAAATGGTGCACATGCATATATGAATTAGATCAGAATTTAAAAGAGTGATGGAAAACTTCTATACAATCATGCACACCAGAAGCGATTTGCAGTTTCTCAAGTCACTCTTGACACACGCATACACACACACACACACAAATGCAAGCATTATTTTTCAGAGAGTTGTCCAGGAATTAAATGTGTATTTTGATGGGAAAGCTGGCAAAGCTTTGGGAAAATTGTATTTTTAACTAAAACTCCAAAATCAGAATCCTGTTAATTTCTTATACATTCCTAACTTCCCCTTTGAAAGGAATTAGACATATTTGTCCACTGTGCAGCATTCACATTGGGTGTTAGAAAGCAGAAGGAGAGCTATGTAAGTAGTGCCTTTGAGCATCCATATCTACATATAAATGCACATTTTGGATTAATATGTATCCTTCTGCCGTGACAAAACTTGTGCACTTTTGGATTTATGCATTCCTTGGTTATGTATTTGGTTCTGCTATTCCACACAAGGGCTATACATACTAGTATTATTAGGTAATAACTCATCATGTAGAAATTTATACTATGCCAGACCTTAATGTAAGATCTAGCTCTAGGACACTTGGAAGTCTGAGAACTGCACTCCAAAAAACTTACTTTTTAAAATTCAGTCAAAACTGTGGCTTAATTTCATAGTAAAGTTGGAAGTATTAATTTTTGTTTACTGCAAATACTCATTGATAAGTCTTGATCCCCATGCAAAGGATCATTACCTTGACATCGTGCTGGGGCTTGCGTGCCTCGATGATGCCATGAGCTAAACCATAAAGGGGCACCCAAGATGGGAAAGTCATGGCAGAGAGATCAGACTAAATACGATCCCTGGGGAAGGTAATGGCGACCCACCCCAGTATTCTTGCCATGAAAACTAAATGGATCAGTACAACCAGAGATATGGCGGTATACCATCGGAAGATAGAACTCCCAGGTTGGAAGATCCCTATTGCTACTGGGGAGGAACAGAGGACTAGTCCAACTAGCCTCAGATGTGATGACGCAGTTACCTCAAAGCTGAAAGGAAGCCTAACGGCCGATGGTGCTGGAGGTGAACGACAAATCTGATGTTCTAAAGATCAAGAAGACTCATTGATAAGCTTAGAAATTTTCATCAAGAAATGTACTCCTAAAACCTAGATCGACTTATCCATAGGTCAATGTCAGTACTATATCTTGATTCTTATTTAAAAGAAGCCATTTCTTTCCCTAAGACTTGAGTTTAGTACATTCTTGGAGAAGCTAAAAGAAGCACCTATGTGTTCTACTCTTTCTGCCATAGTTCATTTTTGGGCCTTTTTGAATGCGTGGGTGAGAAAATTATGGCAGTAGTGACTTTCTGGCACTTCTCTGCAAAGGAGCACTTACGACTTCATCAGATGGGGCTGAATTTGGTGGCATATGCCGGTTTCTCTTCATTTTAGTTACAGCACCCATCAGCTCCCATTCCATGAAGTACAGCTACTGCCAGTAGGGCTCCATGGCTAAACTAAAGTGGAACTGCAATATGTCGCCATGGTGGCAACATGGGAAGCTTCCCGTGTTGCATTAGCAACAGTGTGTGTGTGTGTGGGGGGGGGGGAGACAGGCAGCAGATGCTTGCCCCATGGGATGAGGTAAGGAGGAAGCCAGGCGATGTGAAGCAATGGGTTCCCCCCACTGGGCACTGCCGGATTCACCACAATCTGTGGTGATTACGGCAGCCAGTGTGACAAGATCACAAGAGAACAGAGGGTATTGTTGCTTTTTTAAGATTCTCTTTGAACAGACTAAGCTCTTGCCTTTCACCCTCTACTCAGAGAATGGAACAGTTCCTTTTTTGAGAAAGTTAATATTGCACCTTAACCTTTATTTATTTATTTATTATTTACATTATTTCTATTCCGCCCTTCTCGCCCCGAAGGGGACTCAGGGCGGATCACATTGCACACATATAAGGCAACATTCAATGCCTTAACATGCAGAGACAAAAAGCAGGCTCCGAGCTGGCCTCGAACTCATGACCTCTTGGTCAGAGTGATTTGTTGCAGCTGGCTGCTCACCAGCCTGCCATTCCCTTCTCTAAGTAAAGTGGCAAAGGGCCTCTTTGGATGCTTGAGTAGGAAATGGTGGCAGCAGTGGTCAGGGGTGGCTGGCTCCTGAGGCATCACTGGCACTTCCCCCCAATCCATGGAATGACCTTCAGTTTATCCACAGGTCTCACCAAATTCCACAGCTATGCCCACCAATCCTGCCCTTGATTTATACATGAGTTTAGCTTATATAACGGCGCTCCATGCAGTCATGCCGGCCACATGACCTTGGAGGTGTCTACGGACAACACCGGCTCTTCGGCTTAGAAATGGAGATGAGCACCAACCCCCAGAGTCAGACATGACTGGACTTAACATCAGGGGAAACCTTTACCTTTTTACCTTAGCTTATATATAGGTATTTAAAGCTCTAATTTTGTAAAGATAGGAGCATTATTATCATAAAAACAGCATCATAGTATGTGGCATCTTATTTACATAGTAAACAAATTATACATAAAAAATGAAGACTGAGGAGGGAAGACAGGAGAAGTTCAGTTTACAATTGTACTCATGACCAGCTCTTAAGGAACCAGTGGGATGGAAGGGCTTCTAGTAGATCAGTAAAGGAAGGTTGAAAAGAGCTGATATCTTATTCAAAATTTAGAATAATTCTGCTAATCGATCCAAGAAATATATATAGAAAGAGATTCCCCAAATACTTTTTGTCAAATTTAGTAAAAAACATTGCAAACCTATGTGTGTATTCTTGTAAAAAATGAAATTCTCTACCTCTTGTATTAAACTATGAGTAAACTTTATAAAACTGTGATCAACTTGGGCCTCTAACAATGGAAATGTTTACCAAAACATTGTTCATACCAAGATTTTTGCAAGCTGGGGACTTCACATTCTATCTCTTTAAGCATTTATGGACACACTTCCTTCCACCATGACTAAAAATACACGATCTATCAATGCTATACAATCTGAAGAAAACATGTCAACAGGTGCTCCAATTAAGGAACCAACTTAGGAAACAAATACGCCAATCAATCTGACATTTTTAAAAAATGAAATTTTATTGAAATCTTTAGAGCAGTTATTTACAAAGTTAGGAGTGCATGATCTGAGGGAAACCCTTTCATGTTTTAACTTGAGCTCACTCACACTACAAAGGTAGCGACTGAAAATTTTGGCCTCAGAAACCATACAAGGCAGCAGTGAAAAGGGGTTGTCAAAAGAAGTTCACCACAAAAACCTGAGAATAGCAAACTAAGACTGACATGTTTTCCTGGGAGGTTGCAGAGAAAAGCCCGAATATTTCTTCCTTCAGCACCCAGAGGGAAGAAAGAATATTTGCTAAAGGAAGGAGCATTAAAGCAGACAACTTGTAAGACAGAAGCTGCAACTTCTTTTTAAAAATGTATTTAACAATATAATTTACAATTAAAAATATGCATTTGAAAATAAAGAAATAGAGGGAAGAAAAGGCTAGAAAAAAGAATATAACTGAAGCACAACAGGGCTTTGAATTCTTCACAAGGACTCTTTCTATACAAAATTTTCATTACGTCGTAATAGTTATGACACTAACCCCTTATGATATTTTAGAAATACTTTAGAAACGAATCTCTGCCCCTCTAATTTAGTAATTAGATTTGAAACATTTTTGTTGACTGCACAGCTCTAATATAAACACACACATAACACTTTTCAAGACAGCTCTTTCATCCTGAGATTCTCTCCTCTAACCCTGAGAACTGGAAAAAATACTTGGGCAAAGCTCTATGGCTTATCTTGGGCAGTCATTGTACCCCTGGGAGAAATGGTGGGATAAAATGGAGGGTCTTTTGTGATAATACTTCCAGCTGTTAGGCTTAAAGTCATTTTCTCTCAGCCTGTTATAACTCACAGCGTTGCTATGAGGACCAAAGTAGGAGATCAATGTAATGAGTGAATAAACAAGCAAAAATAAAGCCTGAGTACTGGCAACAGTATTCTAATAAACATCACGATAACTTGTTTATGCAGCCTTGGTGCTAGGCTTTTATTCTATCAAAACAGTTACATCACTACATTTTAAATAGCCTGACAGCATAGACATCTAAGCGACAAAATGAATGAAGCTTATCATCAAAGAGGGTTTCCTAACTTCCTATTGAGGAAGGAAACTCATTCAGCTGCAGGCAATGACACATGCTGGAGTTGCTATGCCAGCAAGCAACCAAATGCATAACCTTTCCCCCAATTAGGTATATGAATTAAACATTTAAATATGCTCCTAAACAATATCACAGTCTTTAGTCATGTATATGTTTACTTCAAAGTGTATCCCTTTCATTTTAATCTGTTAATCTCACCCCACCCTAAAACCTAACCTTTAAATGGCCTTCCTAGCACTCACTTCTGCCCCATCTCTTTTTTAAAGGATTTCCTTTCATTTCTGCAGGATGTTCAGCTCTAATAGAGGAAGATTGCCACATTTTCCCTGAATGCAGGACCACCTGCAGCTTAAAATAGTGCAATGTCTTCCGTGGGTCAACTTTTAAATTGTACAGGTCATATTTTTCAAGGCTTGCATTTAGGTGTTTTTTCCTCTCTCATTTATTCTGAAGGTAAAGGAGAGCAAGAAGGTGTGCTTTAGAATTAAACGGCCCCCTGGAGTGGTGGCCTAGACAGTTAGGACCCGTAGCCTCATTTTCGTGTATGGGGAATAATTTTTACAAACTATATGATTCAGAAACAGATCTAAAGCTGGAGTATCAGCATAGAGAAGCAGAGATTTAGCAAGAAAAGCATTAGGATTTGTATTCGGAAGCTGTGAGCTAAATCACATTCACCGTAAATATAGGCAAGATATAAGAAATTCAGGGTTCACGTTAGTAAAGACAAGAAAGTAGGATTCTCAGAAAAAGAAAATTGGTGGGACAAAACAATGTCAAAGCAAAAGAAAGTTATTATAAAAATCTATAAGAAACTACTTGAGTGGTCGACAGAAACAGAACAAGTAAAAGATTGTATGGTCAAATGTTGGCCACATAATTAAAATGGAAGACTGGAGAAAAATTGGAATGGTAAATTAAAATACACATATGCATACGATTTGAAAGGTAATTGGTACAAAATAATGGCATACGTATAACTCCCCCAAAACTGGCTAAATGTTTTAAAAAATGCAGAACAAATGCAGGAAGTGTGAGTCTCAAGTGGGTTCATTCTATCCTGTGTGGTGGACCTGCAAAATTGCAAAGAATTATTGGAAGAAAATACAAGAAAGAATCCAAAAAAAGGACATAAAATACAACTAAAACTGGAATATTTTTATTAGGAATGTCAGATATGGATTTGGAAAGAAATAGAGATAAACCTTTCAACTACCTTGTGACGGCTGCCAGAATAATATCTGCTCGAAATTGGAGAATGCAAGAAGCAACATCTATTGACCAATGACTCTTGAAAATTACTGAAATAATGAACATGGACAAATTAACTCAGCTATTAGCTAAACATGATAACAGAGCCAAAATAGGGATGGATTAGACATTATTTAAGGACTATATGAAACAAGAGAAAATGAAAATGATAATATAGTCAAGGAAAAGACAATGAGAATTAATTGTTCCCACTAAGAAGAAGTAAGAAGGAGAATATAAATAAGAAAGAAGTAGAATAATGAAGTTTTTAACATGATGGTAAAGATGCCTCCAATGCCAGGAACTACCGACCAATCTCCCTCTTATGTCATCTATATAAAGTCTATGAGAGGATGCTATTAAATCGACTAGGACCTGTTATCGAACCCAAGCTTATTCCACAACAAGCAGGTTTCAGACCAGGGAAAAACTGTACAGGTCAAATTCTTCATCTGACTGAGCATATTGAGGAAGGCTATGAGAAAGGCTGCATTACGGGAACAGTTTTTGTGGACCTTACGGCAGCCTATGACACGGTGCAACATAGAAAAATGCTGCATAAAGTCTACCATATCACCCGGGACTTTGACTTTACAAAAACTGTCCAGACCCTCCTAGAAAACCGCAGCTTCTATGTGGAGTTTCAGGGCCAGAAAAGCAGATGGAGGAGGCAAAAGAATGGTTTACCCCAAGGCAGCGTTCTTGCACCGACCTTATTTAACATCTTCACGAACGATCAGCCACAACCACCACTCACAAAGAGCTTCATATATGCTGATGACCTTGGCCTCACAACACAAGTGAAAGATTTTGAAACAGTTGAAAAGCAACTCACTAATGCCTTGAAAGATTTCTCCAGCTACTACAAAGAGAACCACCTGAAGCCAAACCCTGCCAAGACACAAGTGTGTGCTTTCCACCTACGTAACCGTGAAGCCAACAGGAAACTGAAAGTTACTTGGGAAGGCCAAGAGCTCGAACACTGTTTCCATCCTAAATACCTTGGTGTCACCTTAGATCGAACACTAACATATAGGAAACACTGCATGAACACCAAGCACAAAGTAGCTGCACGCAATAACATCCTGCGGAAACTGACTGGCAGTGCATGGGGTGCAGACCCAGAAGTAATAAGAACATCAGCCCTGGCCTTGTCTTTCTCAACTGCAGAGTATGCCTGTCCTGTTTGGCACAAGTCTGCCCATGCAAAGCAGGTGGACATAGCACTGAATGAAACATGCAGAATCATCACAGGATGCCTTAAACCTACACCTGTTGATAAACTCCACAAGTTAGCTGGCATTGCCCCTCCTGACGTGCGACGGGAAGTCGCTGCTAACTGCGAGAGAAAAAAGGTCGAACATTGTGAAAGCCACCCACTGCATGACTATCAGCCTCCTCCCAGTAGACTCAAATCAAGGAAGGGCTTCATGAGAACCACCACTCCTCTTGATGTTTCTCCAGCAGCAGCAAGGGTGTCCATCTGGGCAGCTAAACCTGGCAATTCTAACTGGATGGCCCCCCAAGAGGGTCTTCCTCCAGGGGCAAACCAAGAATGGGCAACTTGGAAGTCCCTAAACAGACTGAGAAGCGGAGTGGGCAGATCAAAAGACAATCTGGCAAGGTGGCACTACCTGGAGGAATCCTCCACCTTGTGTGACTGTGGAGCAGAACAAACAACTCCGCATATGTATGCTTGCCCACAATGCCCTGCCTCATGTACGGAGGAGGAGTTGTTTAAAGCTACGGACAATGCGGTTGCTGTTGCCCGCTTTTGGTCCAAAACTATTTAGTTGCTTGTGATTTCCTTCCCCCCCCCCCCCCCCATCATTTTGAAATGTATTTGTCGTGCAATGCTTTTGACACGAAATAAAATAAAAACATGATGTCTTCACATATTTATATCCATTTTTTCTTTTTCTCTTCCGCTTTTTTCTTTTTCTTTTCCCTCATCCTTCCCCTCCCCATTTTTCTTGCCGTTTGTATGATATTGTACTAAACAATGTTTATTAATGCATATTATTATTATTATTATTATTATTATTATTATTATTATTATTATTATTATTATTATTTTAAAAAGAACCTCAGGTTGAACTAGGGAGGAGTGAGAGTATATTTGGTTTGTTTTTGCTGGAGTTTCCCAAAATGCAATGGGAACATTCAAAGGGTGAAATTCATTGCAAAGAAAGAGACTGATAATTTATTTTTTTAAAACTAAATATGGGAGATGGTGAAGAGGTAGTTTGCTAGATCATAAAAACTACTTTTAAAGTGCACCTATCCTTATTAAATTTATCAGAAAAACACAAAAGATTTTTGGTACTTGCTTATGAAACCTAATTCTTTCATCATCTTTCAAAAAATATATATTTTTAAATACATACACATTTAAAATGCAGGGAAGAATGGGATGGAGTTGTGACAGTCTATATGCTTTCTTTAGATAGTATATACCAGTCATGGGCAAACGTGGGCCCTCCAGGTGTTTGTACTTCAACTCCCACAATTCCTAACAGCCAGTAGGCTCTTAGGAATTGTGGGAGTTGAAGTCCAAAACACCTGGAGGACCTTTTTGCCCATGCCTGGTATATAAGGAAGAATTGGAAAATCTGGAATGGGGGAAGTGTTGTTCATGAGTTGCATGTAGTCATGTAGGCAAATTCAGTTATCTTCAGTGACCTCATTAGTCCACCAAAGCCGCCCCCCCCCCCCGCCCCCAAAAAAACTTTCCACCCTCTTTTTTGGTAGAAGTTTTATCAAACACACAATATATCCCATTGGGAGTTGGTTGCTGACAACAGTTATTTGTCAGTACAGAGTCTCAATTTAGGTACCTCTCCCAATGAGCCTGGATGTTTTGGGAACAAAGACAATGCAATCTCATTCTCCATTTGCGAATATCCTCACCCCGCCCCCCCCCCCCCCCCGCCCCAAAATAGGTTCACACATCTTTTAAAGATCATTTGTAAATTTTATAGATATCTCAGCTCTACTCCATCGATCCCAGAGCAATAAGTATGAAGTAATGTTGGAAAGGCACACTCCTTAAGTTTCTGGTCACAAGGACAAAGGCATCTCTGGAAGATGGAGAAAGCATTAATCAGTCAGAGCATGCACGTTTTATCCATTCATGGTGATTTTCACAGAAACAGGAAGGATAACCTGACATAATGGTCTTCTTTCACTCAGAAGCTATTCATAAAGGACAGCAGGATGTTACATGATTTGGACAATGAAAGTGCAACTACCTTCAAGGGTGGCCATTTACATTTTCAGTAAGTTACTTGTGCTCCCATGGATACATTTTATCACTGATACTTCTAAATGGTGATGTAAACTGATTCCTTTTTAAAGGAGATTAGGAAAGATTCCTGTTTGCTATTACATAGGAATAAAAAAGTGCATTAGTTATACAATGCAGTTGCACCCAAAGTACTAAACTGTTTCCCTCATTCCTAACTCCTTTAACATTTCATACTAAAACCTTGAGCAGATTTACTGACACGCTGACATAGGAAATCAACTACAACTTGTATCATTTCTACTTGGAAAACATCCACTCAGAAAATTGAAAATCAATGGAACCATTTCAAGCCAGGAAACATTGTGCTACTAACTGTTGATCCTCAGAGGAAAAAAAAAAAAGGGGGGGGATATATACCCCCGAGTGCTCAATAGAAGGTATTTTCTTTTTCATTTGTTTGCTATTTTAGAAAACAACATGTTTTGGCTTTTTTCCCCTGTGGATTCTGTTGGGTGCTCCCCATTATCTGCCTCCATTGTTGGGGCCAGAAGGGATTGACAAATTTTTCCCTCTTAAATTCAGTTTGACCTGAATTTTGTTTGAATTCACCTAACCATTTCACCACATCTATGTATGTAATTCTAATGATAATCATGTATTTTTGACTGCAAATTTGTCTAATATTTTTGCACATATATCATAATATAATGCATATTGTTTTCACTACTAAACACATTTGTGTGTCAGATTTTCTCTGATATACATATGTTTTTGATTACAAAGTTATCTCAAAATTCAGAGATGTACACATTTCACAGAATAACTCAATTTTTGTTTTTGTATTGGCTCAATAGTGAGAAATTAGATAAATTTGAAGTGTTGTGTGCTTTCTGGACTGTATGGCCATGTTCTAGCAGCATTTTCTCCTGATGTTTCACCTGCATCTGTGGCTGGCACAGATACAGTTGCTTTAAAATGTGAATAAAATAAACGTCTTCACCATATCTGTTAATTACTAATTTTGACCAGAAACCTTTGGGAACAAATATGGTGTAATGGTTTTGAAGTGATTTTAGCACTATGGGTAAGAAGGTCCATGCCTGGCAAGCTTTTGCTAAATCAGATCAGCCAGGACAGAGAACAAAGCACCCTGGGCTGAAGGCAAAGTTTAGAGGTTTATTACAGTTTGGCCAAAAGCGATGCAAGTACCAAGCCAATGCCCAAAATAGTAAAATATAGGATGTTTTATACACTTTTGACAGCTTCCTGCGCCTCCTCCTGATTGACTGAGAAACGGCCAGCTAGGCTCCAGACAGGGATTGGTCGGAGGTTTCTCTGACATTACTGACAGCAGGAAAGAACCCCCATGGCAGGAAGAAGAACAGCTAATTATTGGTAAGTTCAAAATTTCAGTTTGTTGCAGAGATGCTCCTATGAAGGGCTTGAAACTGAAAAAGAGGATGACGTGGATATATAGATGATTCCTTGATTGATTTAAGAGTCTGGTTTCATGAAGACAAAGATTCAAGATCCAAAAAATAAGGTGGCAATCCTGGGTGACCAGAGTCTTGGCTGCCCTTTCAGAAGGCTAATGGATTCATATTTGTTTTGGCCTTCTCTTCTGTCAGAACCATAAGCCTCCGATCATTTAAACAGATAAACAGTGGAAACAGAGCCCTGCTCTGGCGATAGAGGGGTTATCTGTCTCACATGCATGCACAAATTGACTGATATTATCTAGCTTGGAAGATCGTTGGAGAGGGATCTGTCTAATTGTTCAACAATCCCCGTTCCCAGAAGCTTATATAAATAGGGGACACTGGGGAAAACAGATGCCTTCATAATACATTTAATACAGTTTTATACATTTACGAATTGATACAGCATACAATCAATATAAGTTACTTAAGAAATATTGTTTCATACATTTATTAAAGGGTTTTGGTTTTAATATAGTTTGGGTACAGTTACTTTTGGGTCCTTTCAGAGCCTCTAGCAGCTTTAATACTGTGAAAATTTAAAAGAGCGGAAATTGTTTTAAAATAAAATAAAAATCTTATATCTTGCTTGAAATTTCATTTATTTCTACAAATAATTTGGGAGGGGGTGCCATGGCTTGACAACAGTTTGAGTGTTGGACTAGGATTTGGCGAGAGCAGGGCTCAAATCCCTACTCAGTCATGGAACCTTATTTGGTGACTTGAATAAACCAGAAAACATATTCAGCCTTGCTCATGTTGGGAATATCAAAAAATACAACAAAATCCACATAAGAGTGATATATTTATTGTCCAACCAAAATGCAAAAAACCCACAGTAACGTATCATGGAAGATTTTCAAATTTTCCTAGCTTCTTCATGAAACAGAGATATTAAAATTCATACGGAAGAAAAAATGGTTAGAATGTTAAAGTCACAGGCTTACATTCTGTCTCAGATGTAAATCTCTTGTTGGCTAAGATGTTTTGGGGAGATTTCAGTGCAGGCAGAAGTGACTCCTTCTTGGCCATGTGAGAGCCAGGGACAAAGGAAAATAAACGACAGGTAACAAAAAAAATTAATTCCCTTAACAACAACAACAAAAAAAACTTCCCTTGAGATCAAGCTGTCCTTCTCCTGTGAGAAATTAATTGCTACTGTTACACCTAGAAAAATCTGTCAATTGTAATCCAATAAATATGTTTTCCTCCATTGGAAGTAAACATTTCAAATAATTAAATGCCAGAACATTGCTTGTTAAAGTTTCCTCAGTTGTGTCAAAATTTATCCTCGAATCCAGCAAATATATTCAGAAGAAGAGAGCGGACAAATCACACATTCTCAACTTAAGAGGAAAGCAATGGCAAACCTTCTCGAAATAAATCTTGCCAATAAAACCCTACTATAGAGTTCCATAAGTCAGAGTCAACATCAACACAACAATGAAATAGCCCCTGGAGATCTTATTTCCAAGGATAATTGATACAAAATGTATGGGATGCTAATATTTGCAGGGCAGCCAAGTCAATGTAGAAAGTAAGAATCCCCAGAAATGCATCTTATGACTTTTGTCAGGAGGTAGGAAATACTCTGACAACTTAGTTGGTGATGGGTGAAGGCAGTGCGATTCCCCAGAGAGAAACAATATTAGCTCTGCAGCATACTAATGTCTTGGTTTGCAAAGAAAAATAAAGCCACGGCTGTGCTATGGAGACACACTGGGAACGGATATGCTTCTGAGATTAGGTGCCATTTTAATACATTCTGCCTTCCTCATTGTCACACTGAGCCATCAGTCAATCAAACCATAACTAGCACCAACCATAGCATGTGCTATCACCCTTTCGGACTACTGAAAATATTACTGCTTAAAAAACACTGAGTCAAAACAGCCCACACACAGCTGGAATCATCGCTTCAATTATAACAGACAGCTGGGTCTCAATGTTGACTGTATCTCTGGCAGATGTGTGCATATGTATATATTCTGTTGCTTTGTTATTTGTATATAAAACAGTGGTCCATTCTCTGTTGGCCTTCTTTCATCTATGAGACACTGCCTGTGAGCACAGATAATGCCTACCTGTAAGTAAGAGTGAGTATGTTTCAACATGAAAACATGTAGCATGTCCATTTTCCCAGCCAGATACAGTGATGGAAAATCCCCACATCTGCTTGATTATGATCACTATATATCATGCTAAGGGGCAAAGCTGAATATCCTGGTAATCTTGTAATGTGTTTCCAAAAGCATGCATGTCAACTTTTCTGACATCATTCATGGCCATGATTACACTAAGGCAACATTGTTGAGTGGTTTCTTTGTTGGACTAGGACACTGAGAGATCAGAATCAGCCATGGAAACCCACTGGGTGATCTTGGGCAAGTAATACTCTCTCAGCTTCAGAGAAGGTTAAATGCGATCCCCTTCTGAACAAATCTCATGATAGAGTCAACAGAAGTTAGAAATAATTTGAAGGCACACAAGCATCATATTTTGGACATATCATGAGATGACATGTTATTTGTTCGTTTGTTTTCCATCAGGTTAACCCTGATTTATAAAATGCAGTGAAGAAGACACTTCCAAGATTCATCAACTGCTCTACTCAGTGGTGAGACTTTCTTGATTTAATATTAGATTATTCAGCTTTTCCTGTACCTCTGATCATGTCAGCAGTTGAGCTTAGCTGCATTGTTAGACATGTTGCAGCTTGCACTTTTTCCTCTGTTCTTCCCCAGTAGCTGTTTGAGGGTTATCCAATCTTTATGTCTCATCTTCTGGTACTATCTCTGGTTTCATTTTGGGTTATCTCATCATAGGATTTTCAAAGTATAAGACTCTCAGGAGTGGTTTACCATTTCTTTGGAATAGTACTAACACGTGATACCACTATTGTCTCTGAGTGATCCTCTGAGAATATCACCTCCCATTATTGCTGCTGCCAAGTAGTTAGTTGGCACATTTAATTTGGCTTCTTGACCAAAGTCTTCCTAACTTTGAAGACCCTAGCAGTAGCTACTGGAAGCATACAATTTCCCCACAACAGAAAGGGCGTGTGAGAGTAGTGGATGACAAGATTCATTGAAAAAGATAATTCTAGGGGAAATAGAGGTACATAAAGAAATAGGGGACATTACAGATTGATTGATTGATTTAATCAAAGAAGCCACAGCTCTGAGTTTGCAAGACCTGAGAAGGGCTGTTGATAACTTGGGACCTTGGAACCTAGTCATTTTAAAATTGCAAACCTTGACTGTTATAGAGACAAATATATTGTTCTGTGTCTCAGATCTAAGCAAACTCACAAGCCTGCAAGCTTTGAAAAATGGAAATTAACCCAGTTTTCAACGTATCAGTCTTTCGGTGAAGGTGGAAAGAAAACCTTAGTGATGCTCCCTTGCAAGTTGACAGCTGATGCTTTGACACCTTTTGACAGTTCTTCACTTCACTGAGCCTGCCCTGCACTAAATATTTTGCCTGTTAGAGACACACATTATGGCTAATTCACCAGGTCAGAGTTTTGTTGAGATTTTGTTTCTTTCCCTCTCCCTTAAATCTTGTACCATTGTGCTTGATGAAAAGTTCTAGAAGATCTCAAAAGCTAATATTTTAGTGATCCTAATAAAAGGTAATTCCCATTTCTGATTTTGTCTGCCTTCCCTTGCCACGATTGAATAATCCTTGGGCAAATGCAGTTGCTAGTGTGGTGTACAACAGGGGAATAAATGGTCCTCTTATAACTAGGAATGTGAACATCTAATAGTTTTGCTTTTTCCTACATTCAGACTTTTAAAGTATCAAATTATTTCTAAATATGAAAAATGTGCAGATTTTGTGAAAATCATCAAAAATAAATGAATAATAATAATAATAATAATAATAATAATAATAATAATAATCTTTATTTTTAGACCGCCGTCTCTCCCCAGAGGAACTCAGGGCGGTTAACATACAAATAAACGGCAAACATTCAATGCCACAATTTCTTCATTAATATCAAAAGTATAAAATGACAATAACATACACATTATAATAAAAGTTCCACATTAGAAAAAACAATAAATTTAAACATGACAGTCAATAAAAACATTATTACACAGACCAAGCGTATACCTGGACCAATTAAGTGACCAAGTTGCTGAAAATGTTCAGTCCTCGTTCTAGTTTCACTTAGACCATAGCTGCTATAGGGTGGCAGTTATGTTAGTCCTTC
Source organism: Anolis carolinensis (assembly GCF_035594765.1). Classification (NCBI taxonomy): domain Eukaryota; kingdom Metazoa; phylum Chordata; class Lepidosauria; order Squamata; family Anolidae; genus Anolis; species Anolis carolinensis. Next base: position 259,521,720 of record NC_085843.1, on the reverse strand, counting down.
TCATCTCTGTATGCTAAGGTGCATAGATGTGTCTTTAACAGTTTCTTAAAGAAGAGGAGGATGGGGGCCATTTTAAACACAATTCTATCCCATTTTCAATAGTTGCAGTTATTGCCATCATAGAAAAGATCATGTTATATGTGCCTGAAATATGAGTATTAAAGTTAGGGATCCATTCAGGAAAAATGATGGCAAAACAAACTGAATACTCATATGGTTGAAGAGGAATTCAGGACCAGAGCAAAAATTTAAGAACTCATAAGCTCTGGAGCTGGATGTATGAATGTGTCTTTTTCATGAAAAAGACACATTCATGAAAAAATGAAAAATAAGAGAGAAGAGAAAAGAGCTCAATTCTCTGAAATAAGAAACAAGCGGGAACAGGAGTATGACAGTAGTTGTCCAAATTGGAACTTTACACGAATGGTCAAGGAATACAGAAAGACTCTTAATGGTCAGTCAATATCAATGAATGAGCCAATAGAACAACATAGAATTTATGTGAGTGAAGAAATGGCCCCTAAATAAGCAAAGACTTGCAAAGAAGGAATGTGATGTTATGACTATTGTCAGCAAGAACAGCTTCCTAATACATGAACCAAAGGTGAAGGTTGATCTGACTAAATATCTGGAAAACCAGCCTTTTCAATTTGACTTCTCATTTGATGAAAAAGCTTCAAATGAAATTATTTATTGATTCACTGCTTGACCACTTGTGAAGACAATTTTTGAAGGAGGGAAGCTATGTATTTTGCTTATGACCAGACTGGCAGCGGAAAAACACATACTATGGGTGGAGATTTTTCTGGGGAAACACATAAGGCCTCCAAATAACATGGGATGTCTTCTTCCTCCTGCAGCAGACATGGTATAAGGTCCAAGGTCTAGAAGTATAGGTGATTTTCTTTGAAATATACAATGGAAAGCTGTCTTGAATAAAATATGAAGCTGCGGGTGCTGGAGGATGGAGGATGGCAAACAGCAGGTCCAGGTGGTTGGCTTGCAAGAGGTACGAGTGAATCTTGCTGAAGACGTTATCCGGATAATTGAAGCTGGGAGTGCCTGCAGGGCATCAGGGCTTTCATTTCCAACTCCTCATGATCCCATGCTTGCTTTCAAATAATCCTATGCAGAAAAGGAAACTTCATGGCAAGTTCACTTTGACAGATTTTACCTGGAAATGAGAGAGGGGCAAGTACATCCAGTGCTGATCAATACATGTAGATGGAAGCAGCAGAAATAAACAAGAGCCTGCTAGCACTAAAGGAATGCATCCATGATCTAGGTCAAAATAAACATACACATTTTCGGGAGAGCAAACTTACACAAGTATTGCGGGATTCCTTCATTGGCACCAAGTCCAAAACTTGTATGATTGCAATGATCTCTCCAGGCATAAATTCCTGTGAATATACCTTAAATACTCTATATTATGCTGATAGAGTAAAGGAACTCCCTTATAATGGAACAGCTGGTGAGACAAAGAACTGTATGGAAATTGAGAACAAAGAGCTTGAGATCAGTGAAGAAGAGTCAAACCACTTCCTTGAGCAGCTCTCCAAAACTGACTTGTCGTCTCATCTTTCCAGTGTCCGGGAAGTTCTCACCCAAATTAATGAACTTGAAGATAAGGCAATAGAAGGACTTAGAGAAATCAGGCAGAAAATAAATGCCCATAACCATATCCTGAACATTACAGAACAGCCAGAATATGACCAGGAGGCATTTGTGTATGAAGCTCAGTGCTTCATCAATGAAGGATCCAAAAGCTTCTTAACTTTGAAAGACACTTTGGAGGAACTAACCCTTGCCATGCAGATGGAGGAGCAAGCTAGCAAGCACCTGAATAAGAGTGCCACTCATTTGTTAAAATGAACCCTTTCCATCTTTCATTTTGCTTTATTTGATTATGCTTTATTTAAATATTAGGTGTTTTATTTGAGTTTACTGATGTTCTTCTGTATTGTTTTGATCTGTGTGTATGTGTTGACTATGGCATTGGATGTTTGCCTTTTTTTGTATGTTAAACACTCTGAGTCCCTTCAGGGAGAGAGGGCAGTCTATAAATAAAGTATTTACTTATTATTAATTTCAGATTAATCCATATCTGAATTGTTTATAATTTGAATATGAATACATCTTACTAAGGTCTAGTCAAAACAAATTAAAATTATAATCTATCTCTACATATAACAGCAGTTTAAAATATAATTATGTTTCAAAACACTGGAAAGAAATTAATGATACCTTTTAAAAGTACAGTCAGCCTACCACATTTCCTGATGTTAAGAGTGTGGGATCCCTATGAAACCTGTGAAAATGCAAATAAGAAAAACACCTCTCTAGAAGTCCCCCAGTGCAAGTCAGTGGTCAATGTCTGCATGTTTTTTGAAGATTGTGGGGCTTCTTGCCCACTCCAGTAACCAGATAGTTTTACTCACCATAAATGAGAAATACCATTTCCAGCAACTTCAAGGTTCTGGAGATTCCCTATTTAAAACAGGAGCAACTTCCCACATTTCCTATGAGAAATTCATTCATTTTAGATCAGAAGTGAACTTTAGGCAAAGAGAGGGAGGAAGAAGTGACAGATAGAGATAGATGAAAGACAGATAGGGATAGAGCTCTTTTCTAAGAATGCCTATATTGATAAAGAATTCATTTCAGGTTTTTAGTTGAACTTAAAGAAAACTATCCAAGGTGCTTAAATGTACTTTTTAGGAAAGGGTTTGCTACCTTGGAGAAGTTCCTTCATTGTCAGGACTAAACCACAGAGTGGGTTCACTGACTTATAGAAGCTACTAGCTGCCCCTTAATTTACCTTTGCAATGATAACATCTAAAGTTAGTTTTACATTTTGTCCATTGTTGTTGCTGCCTTCTTGATGCAAATATATGTTTTCAACTGATGCCTAATAAACATGTTGGTTTTGGGCAAAATGTGTATCAGGAAAAAGTGGGCAAACAGTAATTTCATTCTGAAACTGGTTACTGCATACAACCCCTTGATTATTTCTAAAAGGAAGATAAGCACATCCTGTCTGAAGACTCATGATCCCATGACTGACTACGCAGATGAGCAGAGTGGCATGAAGTGAGAAAATTGTTCTTCCCAGATGCAGTCCAGAATCTGAGAAAACTGCAGTATGTGAAAGAGTTATGCATACTGTAAAACTCAGCAGCCAGAATCATGTGCCAGACACTCTTCCTCATAAAATTTCTTCCAGACAAATCTGTAAAATGCTGCATGTATTGTTCCCCCTCACAAGAAAATTAAAATCATTTTTCCCCTTAGGAAGGCACACTTAAACTATCACATTGCAACTGCCTCAGCAACATTTGCTTTCATCTTAACATTCAGAGCACTCATGCTACCACCACCACCAAAAGCTTAATTTGCTTTATACACAGGCAGTACATCCTGCTCCAGGTAATTCATATATCATCACCACTACTCGGCAATGTTAAGGTGATGTCTTTGTCTCTCCAGCTAGCTGTCCGGAGTTTTAATTACAGTAGAGGGCTTGGAGGTACTCTTGTAATCTAATGTACTGGAGCAAGTGACAGACCTGTCAGGTCAAGAGGGAAAATGAAGTGTTGTTAACACCGATGGAGAGAGATATGTGTATAAGTAGTAAGGTGTTAGTTCTGCCAGCAATAGGGCTACATGTACTGTGCTTTGTAACTACAAATTAGACATGGCAGAATGATCAGGAAAAGATCTCCTTATTTAATTACTGATGCCTTACTGTTATTTCCCTGTTGTACAATGAAATTACAGGTTAGGAGGCCATCTCCGTACCCCAAAGTTTGGGGTTTTGGTTTGAGCGTATTGTTATAACAGTAAACAATCCCTGTATCAGCAGAGAATATATTCCCAGACTTCATGTGGATATACAAAAATATAAATAATAGTAAACCCTATGGAAAGGAAATCTAGTAAACCCTATGGTAATCTAGTTAAATGTGGATTTTATGACTGTGTAGATACAGCCTTAACCTCCTTCTACACTGCCATATAATCCAGATTATCAAAGTGGATAATCCATTCTATCTTCTTTGAACTGGATTATATGGTCAACACAGCCATATAATCCAGTTCAAAAAAGATTATCTGGATTTTATATAGCAGTGTAAAGGGGGCCTTAGGCCCCTTCCACACAGCTGTATAAAATTTATTTATTTATTTATTTATTTACATCATTTCTACTCCACCTTTCTCACCCGAGGGGACTTACAATAATAGGCAAAAATTCAATGCCTGACACAATACATTCACCAACAGTTCAGATAAATAAATAACATAACATAGTGAAATACATAATACAAAAGTTAAAAACATATCCAAGTTAAAAATTAATCCAGCGTGGACTTAGATAATCCAATTCAAAGCAGATATTATCGACTATCTGCCTTAATATTCTGGGTTATATGGCTGTATGGAAGGGCCCTGAGTCTACTTTCTCAGAAGCCTCTATTCCTTGCATCTGAGGAAGTAGACTGTATCTTAGTCCCCATGGGAGGTAGAGAGGTATATAAATAAAATTTGTTGTTGTTGTTGTTGTTGTTGTTGTTGTTGTTGTTGTAATCTCTAAAGTGCTACAAGATTCTTTTGCATACTAATATTCCAGACTAACATGGCTATGTCTTTGAATTCTATATCTATGGGCTGGAAAGTTATTTCTATTTAAAAAGCAGACCTAAGTGACTCAAAAGCCTCATAAAATAATACATCACCCTCCCATGGACTTTAGAGGGAATAATTTGTAATTCTGGGGTATGTTTTTTTTTCCCCCAGTGGATCCTTATGAGGGCTGTCCTGGAAGGTCTTGTGATCTAAAAAATGCACAACGCACATCTCATCCTACATCAAATTATCTAGAGGAAGGAGAATATCCGGCAGCAATTGAAAACAAATCAAACACTTTCTTATTCTGCAACAACTTGTACAAATAAATGCATTTTAACAGGTGCTTAAAAACAAAACTGTGCAGGGCAATCAGATTTTTTTTTACAGAAGGGAGGTTCCATAACCAGAGAGCCACCACCAAGAAAGACCTGTCAAATTTGATACCACAGTTGCCACAGACCATGATGAACACAGTGTACCTCAGGAAGACACGCTGAAGTTAACATACATTCATTAAGTACTGGAATGAGTCATTGTGGTCAGGCTCTGAAAGTCGTTTTGACTAGGAAGATTAAAATTATACCTCAAGAAAACTATTCTCAATGACTTACTGATTATTGCCTACTTCAAAGTTCTGGTAACCATCAAGAACTTTGGAGGTTTGCCTGATAGAAAAAAAGTAAGTAATTAAATAAAACATTATGTTTATCCCGCCCCATTTCCCCATGGGAACTCAGGGCAATTCATAACATACAAGGAAAACATTCAATGCTGTAAAATACAACAATAGACCAAACCAATTCAAAATAAACAAACAGACCTTTTGACAATAAAACAGATCACATTAAAACAGCAATAATAAATTACATGATGTTAATAAAACAAAGTTAAAAACATGGCACTCACATGTAGTGGGGCAAAAAAACATAGAAGTGACAGAAGACAATGTACTATGGCAGTCTTTAGTACCATGGCAATATTTCTTAATCTTGCGCTCTTCAGATTTGGCAATACTTAATCCCCTAGCCAGTTGTAAAAGGTGACCCAGCAGTACAAAACTGTACTTTAAAAAGGCTTCTTCAGTGGTGAATTCATATAGAATCCCCTCTTCCAAGAAAATACATCTGGTCCCTACTTTGTAGATATTAGATAAGGCCCTAACAACCTATTTGATCCAGCTACATTTCTGATGACTCAGGGCCCTTCCACACAGCTGTATAACCCAGAATACCAAGGCAAAAAATCCACAATATCTGCTTTGAATTGGATTATGTAAATCCACACTGCCAAACAATCCAGTTCAATGCGGATTTTATACAGCTATGTGGATTCATGGCAGTGCTGGTACATATGCGGAGTTGTTTGTTCTGCTCCACAGTCACACAAGGTGGAGGATTCCTCCAGGTAGTGCCATCATGCCAGGTTGTCTTTTGACCTACCCAGTCTGCTTCTAAGTCTGTTCAGGGACTTCTAAGTTGCCCATTCTTGGTTTGCCCCTGAAGGCACACCCTCATGGAGGACCATCCAGTTGAGATTGCCTGGTTTAGCTGCCCAGAGGGATACTCTTGCTGTTGCTGGAGGAACAACAGCTGAAGTGGTGGTTCTCATTAAGCTGTTCCTTGATTTGAGTCTACTGGGAGGAGGCTGATAGTCATTCAGTAGATGGCTTTCACAGTGTTTGACCTTATTTCTCTCACAGTTAGCAGCAACTTCCTGTTGCACATTAGGGGGCGGGGGATACCAGCTAACTTGTAGAGTTTATCAATAAGTGTAGGTTTAAGGCATCCTGTGATTATTCTGCATGTTTTGTTGAGTGCTGAATTCACCTGCTTTGCATGGACAGACTTGTGCCAGATGGGACAGGAGTACTCAGCAATTGAGTAAGACAAGGCCAGGATTGATGTTCTTATTAATTTTGGATCTGCACATCATGTGCTGCCAGTAAGTTTCCGCAGGATGTTATTGCCTGCAGCAACTTTGTGCTTGGTGTTCACGCAGTGTTTCCTATATGTTAGTGTTTTATCTAAGGTGAAACCAAGATATTTAGGATGGATTAACAGTCTATTGGAGGCTGTTAATGACATACATAAGCATGAATCTATTTTATCTTTTGTGAGGGTCATTGCAGAAATTGTTATTCTTTTCCAGTCTCTACAATAACTCAAATATACCCTAGACTCACAGTTATGCTTCAACCGGCCTCCTGAATGCAGTTTTATGACTGGTGGAGAATCCAGAGGATTGGAGATGCTTCTGGCTATGGTGCTGTAACAAGATGCAAACTGATGACATCAGCTGCTGAAATACCAACAGAGGTTAGCAGAAAATGCTGTTGGTCTGTGTCTAACTGAGAAGCAACACCCAATGCTTATTTAATCATCTCCCTATGCCTGACTTTGTACCGGCCAAGGAATCTTGGGGGTGGTGAGTGGCAAGCCTGAGCAGAATCCTGCCTGTGGAACATTTAATTCTCCTCTGAACAACATGGGATCTCATCCATTATTTGTTTGCTTTTTTAAAGAGGTAGTATTGAACAGATATAATTGTTTCAAATGTTCATTTCAGCTCTTAGAAAAGGTTTGGCAAGAACTCAAAAATGTTGAAAACTAGGTATGATGATTCAAAAGCTATTTCAGATGAATTCCTGCCACCACTATGAAATACAAAATAAAATATAGCTGTAACATATCTCATCTTCTTTCAAGATGTTGAGCACAAAACAAATAATATTCCTCCCAGGATGGTGGCTGCCATGTTGTTGGGGTGGTAAATCTGCAATGCACTTCAAATGAACTGTAGTCACTGAATCCCATCCCCAAATCTAGTGCAGCACTGCAGAGAGCACCTTTATAGTTCACACAAAAACAGATTTACCTACCAGTCACCATTTCAAAATGACCCAGGTCAAGTCAAGACTTTTTTTTTTTTTTTTGCTGTAGGTAGTTTCCTGGCTGGGACTTGTACACACCTCAGAAATGGCTAGTGAAATTTGTCAAAGACATCTTTATATTAAGAACTCCATCACATGGTTGTTTCCCCATGTTCTTTTCATTTTCACATGCTGGCAAAACAGGGTCCGACAGAGGCCTTCCCGTGATGCACACTTCTGGTGGCCACCAAGTAGGGCACTCTGTCTTGCCAGTGTGCTACAAGGAAGAGAAGACTCCCTTCCAGAAAATATGGGGTGGGGTGGGGGGTGAAGCAAAAAGAAGATAGGGAAAGATTGTGGGATGGCTTGTCAGCTCCAAAGATGAAACCTGCCAGGAGAGAACGGGGTAAGATGTTTTCCCCACTCTTCCCAATGCTTTTCCCTGCTTCCCTCATGCCCATCTGATGAAGTCCTAATTCACTGCAGGGTGGTTCTCCAGCTGCCTTTGAGTGACAAATCCCAGCATCCTTTGCTGCTAGTTATGTAACTGGTGTTGATAGGAACTGTAGTTAAATAACATATGCAGGGCATCCATTATTCACTCCTGATTTACAGATTCATGTAGTGCTGTTCTGCAAATACTTGACATAGTCACACTATAGATTCTGGCACGAGCATTTTAGTGTCTGTGGTTCAGAGGTCTGCCCCAACCTTTTCATGAATTGTATTTAAATAGGTTGGTGATGGGTTAGTTGAATAAATCAAACAGTGCAATTTATTCCCTGATTAAATGAAAGCCCACTGGTACACTGCCAGGGAAGGCAATACTGCACATTGTTCCTGCAAATTATAATGGAGCTACTGCATATGTAATCCAATTTGTTCGTTTCCCCCCTTTTTGTCAAAGATATTTCTTGGCAAAGTAAGAAGCCAGGATTATGTCACACAAACAATTAACTTCAAATAAATGGCAGATTTACAGAAGTGGACGCAATACAATACTGCATAATTAGATGGAATATGAACCCAAGGCTTATTTGCATATGAAACAATTTGCGATAGGAATGTAAATGATCAAGAGAGGTCTAGCTAGTGGAACCGCATGATTGGGAGGCAGCTGTGAAGATAATATTTCATAACTATGGGTAGCTAACTGCAGAGATTTTCTGAAACATTTAAATACCAAAACAGGCAAAGATATGCATGGATTGGAGGAGATCCTTCTTTCAAGATTGTGAACAATGGCTTCAGCTCCATGTAGTGTGACATGAAGAATTTAAAATAAAATAAAACAGTCTGAAATTAGTGCATGTATCCACACTACACAATTATAGTACTTTGATATTATTGCCATGGCTTTATCGTATGGAATACGGGGATTTGCATTTTCAGAAAGTATATCGAATTCTCTGCCAGAGAACTTTAATGTTCAGTGTAGTGTGCTACAAAACTGTGTACTCTTTAATCAAACTATGAATCCTCGGATTCATAGCACATTGCCATGGTTGGTATCAAGCTGCCTTAATTGTACAGTGTGAACTGAACATATATACACCTGATACTAAAAAAAAAAAAAGCCCCCTGTGTTCAGTTCGTATCTTCTCTGTAGTAGAAGGGTACCAGATAGAAATGTTTGCAGAAGATCCTTCAAAAAAATGTCAGCTGGGGCAGATATTACTTTAAAACAGTTATTAAAAGGACATTAATAACAATAGCAGTAGTAGCACTGTAGCAACACGAATCACATTTAAAAGACCTCCTGTAGCTGGGAGTCAATGCTCAAAAGCCTGGAGTAACAGAAAACTATTTTCAAGATGAGCATCAAAGTGACAATACTTGTATTGTTGCACTCGTCTAATAAAGTACCCTTCGTCTACAAAAGCTTATGCTACCAACTTCTTTCAATCTCAAAAGTTCTATAAGTTCCCTTTGGATGCTAATATTCTGATAAATAATGTCTATGAATCTTAAGGCTTCAAAAAGACATATACACTTGTTCATTCATGTTTTTTAGCAGATGACTCAAACTGAAAGTCTTCATGAAAGGTTTAACATTTGATATAGAGAAGAACATTTCAAGAGAATGGGAGGCAGAATCCCCAAGACTAGTTTTTCCTAGGCTGGCTCATTTTAAGTGTTGTGAATTACAACTGAGCAGGTATGGTGGGATTTATTATCCAAGACATGAGGAGGTCACTAGATTAAAGAAGTGTGGCTCGGATCTATCCTGAAATTGTTTAATCTTGGCAAAATCCAAGACAAAGTGCTTAAAGTAATTACTTCCCTGTAATGATTGGTTTGAACAACTGCATTTTAAACAGTTTTGCACCTGGCTTTTAGTTAACCATTCCCAAGACACCAGATTGAGAGGTCTCTTCAGTGTATTTTTTTAAATAAAGTCAGATAATATGAGGATAAAATGAAATCTATTGCGTTTCATCAAATCCAAAATAAATGTCAGTGGAAAGGATATAGCCTTTCATATAGGAATCTTTGGGGAATGAATAGAGATGAGTCCTTACTGTCAGTTAAATATAGACTTGCAAACTGACATTTACTAGCCTTTTTCTTTTCTGATTTTTTTTCCTAAAAAGAATTTTCTCTCTCCTCTTTTTGCATGCTATATATTTGGAAACAAGCAGAAATTATTCTAGTCTTCTCCAGGTTTTCTTGGCTTGGTTTTCATAACAGCTCAGATTTAAATAGATTTTCTTGTCCTATGCCTAAATGAGCAAATGTACATGCGTGCACAAAAACATCTTATCTTCCCATGTGGATAGCGTTCTAGAGCACATTTAACTGTGACTGCAGAACTCTGAAAAAGAACTCAAATTGCCAAAATTTAGTCAATTTGCAAAATAACTCAACTCATAAGAACTCACCAAAATAATAGTAGTAGTGTGGGAGAAGAACAAATAGCTAAAAATACAAGCTGGTAGTTAGTTTTTAAGGTGTGAACATTCCCTAAGCCCTGTTTGATTTGCATTTCTTAGAAGACTAGAGAAGCTGATGCCAGGAAGCTGATTTCAAATCTGGTTTTTGCACACGTGCCACCGGAATCTCTGAGTATCATCGTGTTTCTGGGGACACCTGTCCAGGGGGTGTGGGGACCTATCTCTCCACGCCAGTCCAGCTTTGTTCTACCTCACAACATGGGGAAAGCCTCAGTATGCTGGCTAAACCCATCTTCCCCTATGGAAAGATAGGAAACCGCCCGTCGTGCACCACCAGCATTTTTTTTTGCCGGCAGCAGGTTTTTTTTTGTTTGTTTTTTTGCCAGTTTTGCCATGTAGCCAACCCAGAAGCACTTATGTGAGGATTATACAAGCCCCAGGAAGAGTGTTGTTGTTGTTTGTCATCAGGTCATCTTAGACTCATAGTGACTCTATTTATTTATCATGTCAGATGCGAATTGAGGGTATAGTTATTATGTATTTAAAAACACAAAAGTTAAAAACTTGGAATTATACTAAATGTCTTTTGACCAGAAGCTGGCCAGTGACCACTTGGAGTTGCCTCTGGTGTCGCTATAAGAAGGTCCATTGCGCATGTGGCAGAGCTCAGGCTGCATTGTGACCCCATGAATGAGAGCTTTCCAAGAGCCTTAGATCACTAACATCTCTGCTCAGGTCTTACAAATCTGAGGTCAAGGCTTCCTTGATTGGACAAATCCATCTATAACGTGGCTGTCATCTGTCAGGTAGACTGTCTTCATGATAAAATAGTTCATATATATCCTGAGAAATTTAATCTGCTTGCTATATAAGCACAATTAGCCAGTATCAAAACAACTCCATCCTTCTCCTGTAGTCTCCTGATTCTGTGCTTCTTATTCTGTTCAGATTCTTAATTTGTTCTATTGCTAATCTTTTTTGCTAGCATATTATGTGATCAGAGGAGAACCAGCATGGTGTAGTGGTTTGAAAATTGGATTGTGATTCTGGAGATCAGGGTTCAAACCTTGAGCAAGTCACAGTCTCTCAAGTATCAGAGGAAGGCAAAAGCAAACCTTTAAAGCAATCTTGCCAGGAAACACTCATGGAAGTGTCACCTTAGGGTCACCATAAATTGAAAATGACTTGAAGGCACAACAACAAATTTGATCAGTCTGTAGAACTGTCACATTCATTAACTGATTGAGTTTGTTTGTTAAAAGTCTATGCAGTCTTGCAGAGTATTCAAGATAGCTGAACTACAAGTCATTAAAACAATAAAAACATTCCATAAAGCAAGTCATAATAGTGGATAAAAATATCAGAATAAACAACTGCAAAGTAATTTTTAAACCCTAAAGCAAAAGTAATTAAATCTAGCAGCAAGTAATAAGCCAAGCAGGCAAACATGATGATCCGGAATAGAACAACAACACATTCACAATGAGAAAACTCAACAGTCTGAATTAAAAAAGGATAAATTTTGCCTGCTATATAATCAATAGCAAGACTGTACCAGATATGTTTCCTTCTGGAAGGAACTTTATCATTAGTAAGAAACCAGGAAAAGGTCCCACTGTGCAGAAGCCACATTTCTAACTATTTGTGGTGCCATCAAAGAAATGGTCTCAACTTACAGGCGTTTAGTTTTACAACCCAGAGAAAGCACTGAATTGTTCTCAGAAGTGACACATATTTGTAAATTTAAATATGAATCTAGCATCCTAATCTCATAGGCCTTAAATAGCTATTCCCATTAAGCTACCCTCTCTCATATTTTTCCACTGGCACTTTCACAACCTGTTAAGAATTTTTCGGCAATCTTGTTAACTGCTAGCAAGCCAACTTGATATTGTGACAACTCTATAGAATCATAGAATAGTAGAGTTGGAAGAGACCTCACGGGCCATCCAGTCCAACCCCTGCAAGAAGCAGGAAAATCTCATTCAAAGCACCCCCGACAGATGACCATCCAGTCTCTATGAATGAGAGACCTCCATGTCAAGCTATCCTCAACAAGGTCTTGCAGGCTCAGGATTGAATCTATTCACCTGTAATGTGGTCTTCCTCTTTTCCTGCTCCTTCCTACCTTACCAAGCATTATTGTCTTTTCTAGTCATGAGTCATGTTCTCTCATGATATGTCCTCTCATGATAGTCAGTTTAAAACCACTTACATCATTAGCCACAGCACGACTTGTAGCTGTCCTACTCATAGTTGGAACCCAGTAGTTTTCTGAGTGCCATTCAGTTTGGAACTGACATATTCTGGCTCTATGTCATTTAATTTTGAATTGTCTCATCATAGGATTTACAAGATATAAGAAGTGGTTTACCATTGCCTTCTTCTGAATATGAATAAGTGTTAGCTATGGTGCCACTGCTGTTGTCTCTGAGACTTTCTTGACCAGTGTCACCCTCCACTGCTGCTGCTGCCCAGTAACTATTTGGCACATTTAGCCTGGCTTGTTGGAAAAAAGCCTGTCTGACATGGGAGACCCACCCAGCAGCATTGCTACCAGGAGCATGCAGTCCCACCACCACAGAAAGGTACTTGATGGTGGGCATTGACTATCATAACTCGTATTAAGAGCTATTTCCCAGGTTGCTTCACAGGTTGTATGGGAGATTCTGGGTGCTTTGGTCCAACAAACTAACTTCTCTAATCAATACGAGATATATTTACAAGTAGATTCTTGGTGTCACTAGCAGCCAGTACTATATGCATCTTGAGAGTATAAAGCAGTGGTTCTCAACCTGTGGATTCCCAGGTGTTTTGGCCTACAACTCCCAGAAATCCCAGCCAGTTTACCAGCTGTTAGTATTTCTGGGAGTTGAAGGCCAAAACATCTGGGGACCCACAGGCTGAAAACCACTGGCCTAGAGAAAAGCGAGAGATAATGTATTGGGGCTGGGGGTGGGGGGAGGAAGAGGAAACAAAGATTTTGGAGAGTTGCTTTTGGAAATATAAATAACCTAATCCAGAAGGTTCACATGAACTCTTTTTCTAGTTTCCTGCCTGCCAATATCTTTCTATTATCCACAGATCTGATAGAATTTTAATTTAAGCACATCATAGACATTGATTTTATTCTTCACAGCAAAACATTTCTAACATTCAAAATTAAATTCATATTTTATTCATGCCTGAGAAAAAAAGTATTTCTAAAGAAAAAGGCAATAGAAGCTCTCCAGCTTTCTCTTAATGCCATCTGACAAAAATCAAGCAGAGTTTAGTGTATTTTGTATGAATGACATCAAATTTCAAGGGCTCAAAAATCTTTTGTTAAGGAAAGAACCCATCCTACTGAGAAATATGCATGTCAACAGCTCTCTCTTAGAAGAGACTTGGCTATGACAGCCACACAGATTGTGTGTTTTCCTTCCCTCCCCTGAAAACATTGCCAAAAGGACAATTATGTGAGAGGAATTCTTTCTTTTCTGAATTTTATGTTTTGAATGTAAATTAATTGAACCATGTAATTTAGTAACATTTATTGCAACAATGGCATTATTTTCACATAATGCTACAAACACCAATCAATAGGTATGTGAAAATTTTCATAGATAATGACAGCAGTAGGCAACAATTGCTCTAGGTTATGGGGACACCGCAACCTTCTTCCCTTCCCCTGGGCCTTTAAGAGCTGCACCTGGATTCCCACCCACTAGAATTGGAAAACAAAACTGCAAAAAAAAATCCACTCAAATCCCCCCTGGAGATCAAGGGGCAAATTACATCAAATTTCTAGCTTTCAATTTCCAGTCTTTTTCAATAGGAAGTTGATCCCGAAGTCAACCTTTCCACCACTGATATATAAGAGTTAATTGCACTAAACACAACAATAGGTTGTTGTTGTTGTTGTTGTTGTTGTTGCAGCTACTCTACCCATTCTCATAGGAGAATGGCTCAAAAAGGACCTATTGATTCATATCAACTCGTTAGCCACATTTATATACTGTAAATCCCACTGATTCCAGTGAATCAACTTATAAGTGAAACCATAAGTGGCATAATGAATATCCTCAAAAAAAAAGGCAAGTGGGGCAGACATTTATGGGAAATATCACTGAATTTATCTCAAGACACTCAATGACAGTTATGGTACGGGAAATATTTTTCTACAATCATCTAAACCCATTCACAGAAGCAGATGCTATGGGGCAGCATATGGGGTCATCTTCCATTTGTAATACTTCTGTGTTTTCTACAACTTCTGTCTGCTTATCAATAACATCTATTTGGAGGGACAGAGGAAACTGATGGCAGAGTTTGAAAGAAAGGAGTTGCAGATAACTAGTATTTGTGATTAACTCCTTCTTTACAATAATTATAACGTATGATTGAATTGTTACTGAAACATTTCAAGTTATTTCTATAGCCATGGGGCATGACTTCACTAAGGGCTCATTTACACTGACCATTTAGGTTTGTGTAGGTTGGATCTGCTGCTGGGCAGCAAAATGTTGCATGGAGCTGATCTGGGTTAATGCTGGGCAAAGTCCATCTTAATGATCCCTTTCCCCACATTAACCAAAGCCAGGGGATAGTACTAATTCTGGCCCTGAATTTGGACTATCCTCCAATTTTGGGTCTGTTGGAATAGTTCTTCAGAAACATTATTGTATGTGCAATATTTACACTGTCTCCAGCTACACTATTATAAGTTAAAGAAACAAAATTTACGTGCAGAAAATAACAAGAACATAAAGTACTGTTTTTATGCAGAGAACAATGATTTCTGATCACAATAACAAGGCAAAACAAAATAGAAACACCTCCAAGTGAAGTTTGTACAGAATAAAATCTAAAATGCAAATAAAAATGGCTAAAATAGTCATTGCTTTTTCAATAAATAAATTAGTGAAGAAATGCGTCTATGGTATAAAATATGAAATAGATTGACTTACAAACACTAAAAATTCATAATATCTTGTCGTGAGATATTGTAGTGTGCAAACATGCACTTTAACTACAAAGTACAGGGGAAACAAAATCAGGCTAACTGCAGATCAGTTGATGCAGGAAAAGTGTAGCTAAGACCAATGAACAGGAAATGACATGTATAGATGCTACGTCTACAATCGTAAGACAGATACATAAACTGGTGCCCATGGCATGCCAAAACTGCTACCTCTTACAATGTGAATATCCACTAAAACTCATTCTCACTAATATTGAATAAACAGCA
Organism: Anolis carolinensis; assembly: GCF_035594765.1. Classification (NCBI taxonomy): domain Eukaryota; kingdom Metazoa; phylum Chordata; class Lepidosauria; order Squamata; family Anolidae; genus Anolis; species Anolis carolinensis. The sequence goes on along the minus strand of NC_085843.1, from coordinate 259,506,098 downwards.
ATCTCTGTTAGAGCAGAAGATTCACTGGGTGACAATAATTCATATTTAGCTTAGTACTCTGCCTGCACATTTACTGACTACAGTAGAGTCTCGCTTATCCAACGTAAACGGGCCGGCAGAATGTTGAATAAGCGAATATGTTGGATAATAAGGAGAGATTAAGGAAAAGCCTATTAAACATCAAATTAGGTTATGATTTTACAAATTAAGTACCAAAACATCATGTTATAGAACAAATTTGACAGAAAAAGTAGTTCAATACACAGTAATGCTATGTAGTAATTCCTGTATTTACGAATTTAGCACCAAAATATCACGATGTATTGAAAACATTGACTACAAAAATGCATTGGATAATCCAGAACGTTGGATAAGTGTTGGATAAGTGAGACTCTACTGTATATAGGAAATCATATAGGAAATCTGCTAATGCAAAACCCTTGCAGAAATTTCTCCCTGGGTTTTGGAGTTCTATATTCCCCTGAAATGAAACCAAAGTCTCTTTTACTTTGTTTTTCTAATGTGTTCCTATGCTTTCTACATAACCGTAGGGTTGTGTTTCTTTGTGATCTTTACTTTCTCTAGAATAGCAGTGGGTGTGTATGAACAATACAGAGAGGAAAGTGATCCTATATAGTCACTTCATCAAAGGATTGTATGTGTCTGTGTTTTTGCTGAAGTGTTTCACAAATATAACACCACCACTCTAGCATGCTTCAGATAAACATCAGAGAGAAAGAATTTTCATGCAATCTCTTCAGCAGTGTTTTCTCAAACATGCCTGTACATATTGGTAGCATAGAGAAGTGGAAAACACAAGTGAAATAAAGAAATTGAAAAGTAGTAACAATATAGACAGCAATTCAGGATGACTGTAATTGATGATAGAATGAGCCTGGGGAGCCACAAAGGAAAGATGGAGCTGTTAATATTTGCCTGTTAATGTATCCTCATATCACAAGAAAGAAAGAAAGAAAGGAAGAAAGAAAGAAAGAAAGAAAGAAGGAAAAAAAGAGAGGGGGAAACAAAGAATACACTAATTGCATGTGTGTGTGTGTGTGTGTGTGTGTGTGCAAACTTGTAAATACAGCCAGTCCTCACCTTCCTTATTCACACTTCCCCCCTTTCCCTCTCTTGTTGCTTCAAGCTGCATATTTCTGCTTTGCCTATGCAATTGGTGGCAGCATGCCATTCTCCATGCCTTTGTTTCCTCCAGCCACTCTTGCCTTCCTTCACACACCACCACTACTGCTTTTTATGCATTTTTTAAACTAGGAATTGCACACCTTGCCACATATTCACAGTCTCTAAGAGCCTTGAAAGACTTTCAGCCTCAATTAAAATGGTATGGGACAACAGCGGAGGTGGCAGCAAGGAATCTGCAAATATTTCTATTTGCAGAAGTGAAACCCAACAGATGTGGAAAATCAACTATAATCACTATAATTTAAATAGAAACATAAGACATCTTATCCTTATACACAGGACTTTGACCAGAGGTCCACTCTCACTTCACAGTTATAGTGGAACAAATCCACTTTAACTATCATTGTATTGCTTAGTCTGATGGAGTCTGGGGATTTGGGGTTTAGTTTGGAGGTATTTAGAATTCCCAGCCAGGAAGCTTTAACACCTCATCAAACTACAAACTCCAGGATTTCACAAAATGTTGCCATGGCAGTTAGAGTATAATGCTATAATTGTGTAGTGTTAATGGGTGCTAGGTTAGCTATATAACCACACTCAGTCTGTATTCCAGTTGTAGTGCCATAAAGATCTTTATTCTTCCTTCTAATCGGTTTAATTGTCTACCATCTTTACACCAAGTATGGGATGGCTGGCCTTCATACAGATGACATTTTCAAATAGAAAGTAAAGCTGTATACATTAGACTCCACACGCATGCTGTATATCATACGTTGCTCCCCAGTGTGTAAACCTTGCTCAGAGATTTATTACAAAGAGATAAATGTTAGGGGCAGGCTGGCTGGCACAATTATTGTCTTGCACCCTACTCTCCTTTCTGGGTGTCCATATATTAATATTCCTACATATTTTGCAAAACCAAGCTAATTAGTATGCTTCTAAATATTAAGTTGCTATATTTTTTTCTAACAATGATTTATAGTCTCCATAGAACACATAGGTGTGGCTATCAGGCAGTCTCCTAAATGCCAGTGTTCTCTTTTGAGACAGTCCACAGGATGTAGTTAAATATTGAAGATGTTCTTGGACAGTAAAATAAATGCTTTCAGTCTATATTGCAGTTTAAAATGAGAGGAATTAACATTCGTCTTTTTTGGCCACCATCAGTACAGAACTGGAAGGTAGTAAATTATTCAGTGCTGAAGACCAAATCAAAAAAAGTGTTGTCACTATATTTCCAGAATTAACTTTGTGACCATAAGGTCTAGAAAGTTTTTTATAAACACATGGCATCTACTGTGAAGGCCTGTGAGGGCAAGGAGATGTTATTCAACAGTGCAGGGGTGCTTCCTCAGTGGATTTGTGTAAGTCTGCAAATAAAAAGAGGTTGAATTGTAGATAGAAAGCATTGTTGTCCTCCCACTGGTGAATAATTTTATAGTAAAAATAATAACTGGAAGCATTCCTTAATGTCACAGATCTCTTTCCTATCACAGATGTATAGCATTTTGATACCATTTTAGCTGCCATGGTTGCATCTTGCAGAATCCTGACAAAAATACTAAATAGTTTACAAAATTACAAATCAGAAGATTCTGTAGACTGGAACTGTGCCAATTAAAGTAGTGTAAAATGCTGCAATTATCTAGTATGAGCAAGACCATAGTGTTAATGAGTAGGAGTTTTGGTAGGAGACATATGTACTTTCAGTACTATCACAGAATGGCAGATAATTCATCATCACCAATTATACATTTTAAACATCTGTGGCTTAGCTCTTAATGGATTTAGTGGCTCCTGTATAACTGAAGTCATCAAGTCCCATGGGGTAATGGTGACGGTGGTACAATCTTAGTAAATACAAAAAAAAAGTACCTGTGGCAATAGGTATGTCTAGGATAAAAGGTATGAGGGTGTATGCTCTGAGTGTAGGCTTCTCTCTCAATAGAATACATTGTATAAAGGGATACTTAAAATGATTGGCAGGATTAGATTATCATCAGAACAAACCCTTTTCTAGAACAGAAAAAAAAATCACACCGTAATGATGCAAACTCTTTGGTTGCTTTATGGTATCCATGGAAACTTCCACCTATCTGAGGTTCTAATATAATGTACATGGTTGCTTGATATTTTAAGGGGGAAAATGAACTGCATCAAGATAGCTGACTATCCGTTCTGTTAATTTCGTTGATTTCTTTTCAACTTAAAAAATATGTTGGAAGGAAATAAATCCTTGCATCCATCTTTCATTTGAATGTGTCTCACAAAAAACAAGAATCTACTATTTGGCTATTGCTTTTTTTCCAAGAGACAATCAACATGTTCAGAATAATCATTTTACATTGCCCTGCCTTACACCATTTAAGAATACAGGTTCAGAGTCCTAATAGAATGTTTCCCGCATATTAAAAAAATTCACCCTTCCTATGTGGGACTGCTTCTTAGATTGTGGATTCTAATCCCAATGGCTCTTAGCTCAATGTTGGGGTCCCAAAAGAGTTGGCAACAGTAAAAGGTTTCTGAATGCTACTCATTTACCCAAATCTGTTAGCAACAACATGCAGCGTTTGCTTTGGAGTCTGCAGAAAAAGCTTCCACAATAACGAAAATCAGCCTCTTTAGCAAGTTTTTCAAATGCTGGTTTATTTACAGTAAATGGATTCGTATACCTGTTTAATACCCCTACATACCTAGAGTCAAGTAAAAATGCATGAAGTGGAAAAGGATTATGAGTGGACAATGTTTAAGAAGCCCAGCTATATGGTATAGGGAGTGAAATATACAAGCAATTTATTTTTCCTGTTTTCAGATTCTCTCTACATGTCCAGATTTAGCAGGACTCAAGTGAACAAGTATCTGATGCAGGGATAGTTTTTCAGGTTAACCTCCATGGAGGCCAAAAAAGACCAGCCTTGGGCATCCTATTGTCTTTCCAGAGATTCACTCATATGTAGTGTGCGCAGGAAGAAGGCCTTCGCTGTGACTGAATCAATCTTTTGGAGCCATCTCCTAAGAAAGACGCATCTTGTCTTCAGTGGTTTTCCATGCACTGGCAAAAAGCTTTTCATTATTGTTGTTATGATTATTGGTTCATGTAGGTCCCTTTCCTATTTAGGACAATACTACAGTCTTCCTATGTGGGATGAGTAGATTTCAACTGTTCTTGATTCTGAGTGGTATTTTTGGTCCTTTTTTAAACCTTTATATCCTGCTGCCATTAGTAGTTAGTGTTGGATTCCAAGTCATGTATTTCAAATCCTTCAGTTGTAATTTTGTTTTTGTTGCTAATTGCTTAAGCTCATTTGAGGAAAGACAGGATATATATGTTCTAGATATTATATTTATCCATATATTTATTTAGGACAGGATCCAAAGAGCCTCTTCATATGGGCATATCCAGAGAGGCTATTGAATCTCTCTTCAGTATCACTGTGGGATTGGTATGGTGTGGTGAGAATAATGTTTGGGAAATATAAGTTTAAAATTCCATGGGTATGTGAATATAGTCATGTACTAGGTCCCAGCCATATCATTATGTATTGTTCAGCTTCCAAGGCAATTTATAGCATCCAAAGTTAATTGCCTGACAGTAAATACAACTAATCTGACTTACACAGACAAAAGTTATTCTGCTCACTAGGGAATCAGTCTCACTTTCTTCCACATCCCAATTTTTTAAAATTTCAGGTTCTTTCCATTTCAAATATGACATTTGATAATTTTGTTAAAATCAAAAAATAATGTACCCCCTTTGCTCTAACCAAATCCAAATGGTGCTGCTACTGTAAGCATAGAGGGGTCCACATGATATTTGCCTGTCAAACAAAGCATTTTGATTATAGTGCTACAACAGTGTAGCACAACAAGACTCTTGATGGTATAATACCATGTACTAACCAGTTTTAGTTTCATCACATCCCTTTATATGAATTCACCAAACCTTTTGCAAATATATGCTAAAACATAAAAGTGATGACATTAAAGTCTAGGGGTGAGTCTACACTGGCCACTTAAGTCAGAACCAGTTTAGACTATTTATACTCCATACTGGCCCCAGTGTTATCATGATAGCAGCCAGATGTACCTGACCAAACTTACAGCAGCATCGTGTTGGTATCCAGACAGTCTTCCCAGGCTGAGACCACACTGGCTCTGCTGGACTGTCACCTTGCTGACATCACTCTTTATCAGTTACAGAGCACCGTGTGAATGTCTGGTTGGCGTCTTTTGTACCCATGGTGTCATAACGGAGCAACCAGCAACAAAGGAGTAGGTTGACCCACACATTCATGCTGGTCACACAGACATCACATTCTGACATCGTAGACATAACCATGATGACCAGGTTTCCTGCAAAGAGCTCCATGGCTGATGGTAAGTGTTGGCAATGGCTATATCAGAATAAGACATCCTTTTCTCCTGTGTTGATCAGCAAAAGGTTTGGTGAATTCGTTTTTTAAAAAACCCAAATACATCCTAAGTCTTATCCACATCCACATTGTCCAGTGTGACTGAACTAAAACTGGACAACACATAAAATTGCAGAATCAAGGGCCTTGACACACTACACAATTATACTACTATAATTAGTATAATTCTAAATTGTCCTCATAAAATTGCAAATGCCTTGATTTCATACAACATTGCCCTGGTGATTTAAATGGGACCACAGCGTTATAATTGTGTAGAGTAAAATGGCTTCTGGGTTAAATCCAACATTCTCCTGGCAGACTTTCTGGGATTTTCCTCATTTCCCCCTGAAGGTCTCCTCACCATCAGAAAAACAGATCAAGATAGTTTTAGATCCCTTCAGAATTGTGCTAAGAGTGACAGACAAATGGTGGTGGGGGCTGAGATAGGAAGGAATAATCAGTCATCCTATTTCCACTGAATTTCCACTATTCCTTAGTACAGTGGTTCCCAACCTTTGGTCATCCAGGTGTTTTAAACTTCAACTCTCAGAAACCCAGCCAGATTAGCATCTCTTAGGAATTGTGGAAGCTGAAGTCCAAAACACCTGGAGGACCAAAGGTTGGGAACAACTTCTCTAGTAAAAGTACACCAGTGACTCCAGTCTGGAGAATGATGATGCTTATTGATTATGACTTTGGTCCTGATTATCATAAAGCAATCTGGAGCAGCTGCATATCTATGGATTACATAAAAATCATTAGCAATAATTGTTTTCTTTGTTAAAGTGCAGATGACCCTGATTTCTACATGCATCAGGACCACAATACAGAGGAAGAGGCAAAACTGACATATCCATGGATTTGATACCCATTATTTCACATACTCATGGTTCAAAACATGTTTCTCCCTCAGAATTATTTGTGGGTCTTTCTAAGTCCTAAAGTGTGATTCTATGGTATGTACCCAGCTCAATTTTATGATTGTGATGGCCAGGAGCTCACATAGAGCTCTACGGCCATCTAGGAGGAGCGACACTGACAGTAAGGTGATTGTCCAATGGGGCTAATGCAGTTGTTGGTTTGGTTGGACCCTCTGGACTTTGACCTGCTGCTGCTACCAGAAAGGTGCATGTGGCCACCTCTAGTGTTGATCTAGAGCTTTCTGCCCTGCATTAACCAGCTAGTGTAGAGAAGACATGTCCACACTCAACAGGATTTGGCTATCTATTGTTTCAGGTGTCAACAGGGAGTCTTGGAATCCATCTTTGCTTTTGCTGCAGCACCAATAAAAATAACTGCAGGGGAATGGAGGCTGAAGCTGCCAGAGCCAACATTACTTGTTTTTTACGACAGTGAGACCTGGGTATTCTACCTTACAAATCTACTTTTTTAGAATCCAATACCAGGATAAGGTGAGTGCAACTCTCAGATCAAATGTATTAATTCAGTTACTGGCTCAGCATAGGCCTGGTAATGCACAGAAGTAAATTAAGGAAGATAAATTTTAAAAATACAGAAAAATCCATGGGTGGACTAAATGGCTACAAGGGGAGTTCTGCATACATTAATACTGTTTGTATAATTTCACAGATTGTCAATTCAGTGTTCATCGTAATTAACACAAGGCTAGCCCAGCAAATAATCAAAGCCCAGAGAGATGCATCTTCCCAAAGTCCTCACAGCCTTTCAGACAGCACAGAGTTTCATTATTGAGTTGCAGCAGGTAGTGAATATTTTATGTTGTTTACTTTGAATATGGGAGGCAGGAATTCTTTATAGGCTGGTAGAGAGAGGAGACAGAAACCGACCTTAAATAGCATCACATGGCTAGGCCCATTCATGTCAGTGAATGCTATCAATTTTTATGAGCTCAGATTCTTTCAATCCTCATCTGAAACCCATGACATAAAAAGAGCCCTGTTGGAACAGACCAAAAGCCTATCTTGTTCTTGCATCCTGTTTTCCACTGCAGCTAGCAAGATGTTGCTTGAGAAGCCGACTAGCAGGACCCAGAGCTTGGAACAGTTACACTTTGTACAACTTCTCCTGTTGCCTTGTGGTTTGGGGACTACTGGGAATTTTCATCTAAAAAAGTAACTCTTCCAACATCCAAGTGATAGGGATGAAAACAATACAAGTTGATTATCCCTTATCTGAACTGTTTGGGATAAGTAGTGTTTTGGATTTTTCCAGATACTGTAATATACTGTATTTGCCTATATGTACATGATAACTTGGAGCTCTTAGTAAAGGTTTTCCCCTGACGCTAAGTCCAGTTGTGTCCGACTCAGGGTTGGTGCTCATCTCCATTTCTAAGCTGAAGAGCCAGCGTTGTCCATAGACATCTCCAAGGTCATGTGGCTAGCATGACTGCATGGAGTGCCGTTTCCTTCCCGCCGGAGCGGTACCTATTAATCTACTCACATTTGTTTGTTTTCGAACTATTAGGTTGACAGAAGCTGGAGCTAACAGCAGGTGCTCACTCTGCTCCCAGGATTCGAACCTGCCACCTTTCAGTCTGCAAGTTCAGCAGCTCAGCGCTTTAACACACTGCGCCATTGGGGGCTCTTACTCAAGTCTAAACATGAATCCATTTAACAAACTCATTAGACAGGCTAAATTTGATGATGTACAACAGTCCTACTTCACTTGCGTCACGGAGCCCACTGGCTCCCATCACACTACATCAAACTACTTCCAGTGGGGCTCCGTGGTAAAAGTGAAAAGAGAGGGTCGTATGCCACCGAAGTGGCAACAATGGGGGAAAGTTGGGTGGTAGATGCTTCCCCTTCTGGATGGGGTAAGGAGGAGGCTGGGTGATGTGGGGCATGGGGCAATGGGTTCCCTACGCCATATTTGCCATGATCTGTGGTGAATCCAGTGGCTAATGTGATAAGGTCCTTGGTCTCATTGATATCTTATACACATTTTTGCAATATTTTAATTTTATAATTGTATTCAGCAATCGTATACATTTATTAGAAATAGTTTTGTGCACAACACAAAGTTTGTGTACATTGAAACCTTAGAAAGTGAATGTGACATTAACTCAGCCACCCATGTAGACAAATTTGGATTTTGGAATATTTTGGATTTTGAAATTCAAAAGGAAATATTCAAAACAAGGGTCCAAAATGCAGATAAAAAGAGTCTTGGATTGATCAGACTCTTTCTTGTTCTGGATTATGTGTTTATTTTGTGCAGAAAAATATATTATTGTTTTAATTATAACATTTTCTGCATTGAAAATACAATGTTATGCAAAATAGTGAAGTATGTAATAAATTCCCAATTACAATATTTTCTGCACAGAAATATTATTTTGTGCACTAAAAATGCTGTCCAGTAAAGAAACCTAGGGATATTTTGTGCACACTTTGCATGTTTTCTGGGCAGGAATCAGTATATTATTTATTATATTGAAAAGAAAATTATTTGAAAGGTGTAATTAAGAAGAGTTTTATGAACTGCAAAAAAAAACACAAACTCTGCATGGATCCTATAAATCAAGTTTGCACTCTCACTAGAAGCAATACTGACTCTAATGTGCTTTGGACATATCATGAGCTGACACCACTCAATTGAAATTATTATAATGCTTGGTATGTAGAAGTCAGTAAGAAAAGAGAGACCACAATACAGGTGGATTGATTCAAGCAAGCAAACCAAGGTTCTAAGTTTCCAAGACCTGAGTAGCAGCACAGTTGATGAACGAGGCTTTCATTCATAGGGTAACCATAGATTAAAGTCAACATGACAGCAAATAACAACAAAAAAGCTGGAAAAGCAGAGCTTGAAAGGAAATTGAAACTAAAGGTGGTGTTAAATAACTTCATTCCTCCAGGTTGAAGCTCAGTGAAGAACCCCTCTTTGTATAACAACATAATTCTGGCATACTTTTTAAAGGATTGAGATAACAGATGTGGACCTCTTTGAAGATGTGAAGTTTTGCTTTGTAAAAATGCTAATGAGGGTTAAGTTGTGGCTTCTATTAATGTTAAGTTATGTGCCAAATGAAGAAGTGTATTATCATTATAGGGAGCTAGAAAATGGTTGTGACCTACATCCAGTCTGGTTGAAAAGTTCCAGATTTTATTACTGTTCTTTCTAATTTTATACTAAATTCAATAAACCTATCTGGGGAGGTGGTTAAAAAATCTCTGGTCAACAGAAAATATTCCAGGATAAACAAAATGTGTATTGATCTCCAAAACAAATCAGAAACAGCAGGAACAAATTTTGAAACTTTCTATCTTTTTAATCAGCCTGGATGCACCTTTGGGTAAGATTATATTTCTGGAAATATTAAAATATTGCTTTGATTAAAAAAACTATAAAGCTCTTTATCATTTATGGTATGTGTGTACATTCTACATCTAATGAAAGAAAGCAAAAGCTCATACACAGCAGGTTCGCCACCTGTCTGGCAAGTAGTGATTTCATGATTTAAGAGATCCTCTAGGAAACTTTCCCAAACTGGCAGGATGATAAATTGGAGAATCAGTAAACAATCAATGGGAGTCACTCTCCTGCCAGCTGTAATTTTAAAGAGGAAAATGATGGATCAAGGTAGGATCGAGGTGTCACAATATAAAACAGGATACAGTTTGCTTCTTTCCACTAAAACTGCAAATTTATGAAATGTTCTTTTGGTCATGACATGCTAAAGGATGCTTCCAAACATGATTTGTGGTCAATTGGACTGTCACCTAAGTCTGAGCTACTGGCTAGAAATTAAAGAAATGTCTAAATAATCAAGATGGACGGAATGGCCAATCCAGCCAGATTAGAATGCCCATTTCTGTTCCTACAACAGTGCTAGAGTTCTTTGGGCTGTGAAATACCATATTTTTCTTCATAAGACAAAATAAGAGTGATTATTTGTTCTGTGGATTTATGGATAGATATTACAAGTTTCTATTCTGGAAAATAAGTGTGCAAAATTGGTCAAAAATTAAAAATGGTTTCATCACTGTAATATAACAATTTTGATTACTTTATATGGGAGGTGGAGATTATATACAACCCTAAAGCTGTTTTAGTGATGCTCAAGGGATTTTGGTAAACAATAATCCTAGAAAAAAACATACCTAAATTATTTTGGTTTTTTAATGGGAAAAACACACTTTTAGGGTACATAGTTCTTTTCTTAAAAGGTGAGTGGGCTCTGCACACTTTGTTTTAGCAAAATATATGAGATATATATTAGGGATGTGCAAAAAGTCATTTGTACCTCATATGTCGGATCTATCTCGAAAGATTTTTACATACGACGCAATCTTAAGAAATGTGGGTGCTGCCCATGTCAAAAACTTAAGATTCAAAACACTGAACTATGAATTTTTGGAAGAGTCATGTAACTCTTGTAAGTGGCTCAAGGTCTCCATCGTGGGCACCGCTTCTCCCCCAAAAGGGCTGGGTTTGGTTCCCCCAAAAGCCCTGAGGCTCCTTCTCCAAAGGGGGCAGCAAGGGGGGCCCTTAGGTGGGAAGGATGCCTGGGTGCACTGAGTAGATATGCAAGAATAAAGCAATTAAAACTCCCATCAAATTCAATAAACTCTGAATGCAAATTTATTTTTCTTCCCAAAATCAATGGGTACAATATCTAATTGAAATTGGATCTGTCTTTTTTCTTGATCAACATTTGCAATAATATATTTGTTCGGATTTTCACAAAACAGCTTATGAGATGACCATGTTATTAAATGTTAGTGGTCTTAGCTGCAGAGGAATTCATTTCATCTATTTTGGCAACCAAATATCAAGAGATAATTCAAGTACTCCTTCGGATATTCCTAGAGATCAAAGCAGCAAGAACAGCAATATATTCTGCTTCTCATTGTTCCATCCTGTGACTAAACAGGGTAAAACAGCCCAAATATTTGCATAACTTGTGGACAAAATGCAATCTTCAGTGGAATTGGTATCATTTCTAATGGCTAAAGGCTATCTGTCTGATACTTTGGATTAAAATGTTACTATACAAATGATTTTTCTGCCTGCTGAAATTACTTGCCATCTTGTGTATGGTTTTTCTTTTTTCCTTTCGTTTTAGAAAATGTTTGAAGAGGAAGGTATATAACTGTTCCAACTTTAAACAATCTGTTCTGCATCAGGCCTGAAATGGTTAACCAGACTCAAAATGTTGGCATGCTGCAAGAGATGAGATTTCATTCATATTCCTTTGTAAACAAGTTAACAATGAAGCACTACTCCATTCTCATCATAACATCACCTTAGCAACACCTATAGCAAAACAGCTTGAGCTGTCTTTCAGAGCTGGCTGACATAAAGTGATCAGGAAAGCTTCCAAGGCTGGGAAGGGGAAAAAACATAATATTCACTTGATTCTTTTAAAAACAGTAATAATCACAAAACCTTAGATTGCTTTAACCAAATGCAATCTCTAATTAAACTGAGATCATTGTCTTCACATTTTCAGGCTGCAAACCTACAAACGTTAATCATACATATCTCATTGAATGCAGTCATATTTTACTTCAGAGTGATTTGTACAGGGAACTGATCGGGCTATATAAACAAATAGTGATGATAATAATGATGACTTTGATGACATTTCATTAATGACACTCAGTGCTTTTGTGGAAGAGATTTATGGGAGGTCCTAGCTAAATATCTCATTTTGTCCTGAAAATTGGTTAATATACAGGGTATTTCAAAACATTGGGCCTGATTTGACATCCGTAGGTCAGAAAATAACTCTTGCAAGCACAGGTCCCATCCAGTTCTATATCTCTCCCTAATTGCTTCAGGGATGCTGAAATGTTCATATTTTTTTTTAAAAAAATCATAAATATATAGGTTTCCTTTTTAAGCACAATTAAAAAGATAGACGTTGTCACAGTCCTTTGTAGAGTGCTTATGAATTTTTAAATAATTGACTCTCCCTCTGCTCACACCACATATGTTCCTAATTATATAGTACAGTTGCCAAGATTGCCTGAAATAGCCTCAACCCCATGTTTGACCTACCCACCGCCCACTAGGGTGCATTGTATTGAATGGGTTTTTCAATACTCCCTGTGATGGGTATGTGTTTAAAGTGAACATTGCATGCTAAGTCAGAAAGCTACTCAAAAGCTCTGGCTTTTTAATCTTTGGCTCTGGAATGCGGGGAAGTGAAACAATGACAATGAGGGTGGGTAGTGTGTAGGCTGAATAATGCATCTCTCCTTCATATACTTATTTCATTAGATCACGATCTAATGCACAAAGGGTGTTTGTTGTCACAGAAGCCTAACTGTATCTATTTGTGATTAAAATCGCAACTGTGTGCATGAGATGCTGGGAAGAGATCCAGATTTCCAAATGTCATTTAGTTTTGCATTAAGAAAACTAACTCTTCTGTGCTCTGAAGTTGCTGCTACTAATGATTTTCCTCCTAATATTCTTTGCATTAGAGAGAGGAAATGAATTTGATGCACGCACACAGAGTAGACTCTCAGTTACCCGACACCCATTAAGATTGATAAATGTAGTTTCTGTTTGCTTGAGTTACTGTTAAAAATAGGCCTAACTAATACTATATACCATATCATGCTGTAAACTCTGTATTTGTTGTTGAACATGGTATTCCCCCCCCCCCCCAAGGATTTATAGTTCTCCGAAGACACATAAGCAGAAAGAGATAAAATGATTTCCTCTCCCTGATTTCCGAGACCCCATGATGGGCCAGCAGTGGCCAATGACCCCCAATGTCCCCCTTCCACCTTTTAAATATTTATATTAAAATCTATAAATGTGCTGACTGGTACCAACAAACATGTGAACTAAGTCTACAGCAGCAGATCTCTTACACAATAAACTCAAAATTACATTTTTGATTTTAAAAATCCCTTTCCCTCCTCCAGTGTGTTCATTCTATCTGAGGGACGGGGAAGGCGGAGCAGCCACCATTTTGACTTTAAATTCCTGAGCACAGGCTCCATTCACACTCTGGAAGGGATCAAGGGAGGAAGGAAGAGCTCGGGGCAGGAAGGCAGGGAGATGGGAGACAGACAGAGAAGGTCGTTTCTTGCATGAAGGAGAAGGAGATAATTGGTGGCTACTGACTGGGTTAAGCATTTTCCATTTTGAGTTATTGCTGGCTGCAAAAAGGAGAAGGAGGGAAGAAGAAGGAGACCATTGGTGGCTGGTGGCTAGGTGTTTTCCATTTTGAGTTATTGCTGGCTGCTGGTAGCTGCTGCATAATAATCACTTTTAAAGAGGACACATAGTTCTATATTTTTGAGTTTAATAAATAATATTATAACATAGCATTAATAACTGTTGCCTTAAACACGCACCATCCCAAAGGGGCAACCGAACTTGGAAACTGAAAATATTTGGAGTAAATAGCATAGCAATAGTTAGCTGCCTTGGATGGACCCACAAAGGGGCAATTTACTTGGAAATTCAAATTATTTTGAGTCTATAGTCTAATAGAATAGCTATGCATATGCTGTGTGAAAAATGGCACTACCTAGAAGAATCCTCCACCTTGTGCAACTATAGAACAAAACAAACAACTCAGCATCTGTATGCTTGCCCACAATGCCCTGCCTCATGCACAGAGGAAGAACTGCTTAAAGCTACAGACAATGTGGTCAGTGTTGCTCATTTTTGGTCTAAAATTATTTAGCTGCTTGTGTTCCCTCTATTTTATCAGTTCTATACTTGTTTATTTATGCAATGGGGGAAAATGGAAGGAAAAAGGAAGATGGGCCAACCAAGGGCAAGATGGATGGATGGTATCCTTGAAGTGACTGGCTTGACCTTGAAGGAGATAGGGGTGGTGATGGCTGAAAGGGAGCTCTGGCGTGGGCTGGTCCATGAGGTCACGAAGAGTCGGAAGTGACTGAAAGAATAAACAACAACAACAATTTATGCAATGCTTTTGACACCATATATATATATTTCATCGCTGCCATCATCCTCATATTAATATGTTTCTCTACACTATGATTTTTGTTGCTGGGTGATAAATATCATTTCCTAATTGGTTCTATTATAGAAACATGGGGAAAGTTTGTTGTTTAATAAATGGCAAAAACCTTGTCTTTGTGGGAGGGACATTGTGCTATAGCACGATAGTTCTTAAATGAGTACTTCATCATCAAGACTGAAACAATTGAACATAGTTTGTGCCAAAACAAATAAAGTTTCTGGAGTACAACAACTGCATTCAATGTAAGGACTACATCATTAAACCGGAAATAACACTTTCAAACTAGGAACATATTTCTTTATTATTGTGATGACTCATGGGCCATGTAGTCCCGTTCCTAGCGCTGTTGTGACAGATGAAGAGGAAAACTTGGGTTTTCCACCGTTTCAGCCAGAATTGGAACTTTCCCAGCCTGAATTGGAGCCCTTGCACCTGCAGGAGGTTTGTCTTCCAGAAATCTGCCAAACAAGCCCTGAGTCAAAATCTCCCCCATTTTCTCGCCGTAATTATTATCAACAACAAAAAGGAGTTCAACAGGCTAATCGCAGAAGCCTGAGAATCGCAGCCAGGCATTCAGCTGATTAAGCGTGCTTTCATGAGAAACTTTAGGGAGTCATGCATCTGGACACAGAGATTGACTTTCGGTTCTGTTTCCCCAGAGAAGTGTTCTTTGGTGGGAAAACGAGACCCTATTTAGGTTCTTTGCCCTGTAGGAATCTTGCGGAGTCAATTTGTCAGCAACTGGAGTAGGTTGTGTGTGGACAGCGCTACTCCCGCTTCCAAGCCTTCGTTCCCGCTTCCAAGCCTTCGTTCCTGCTTCCAAGCCTTCGTTCCTGTTTCCAGCCTTGTTTTGCTCCACGGACCTTGCCTTGCTTCCTAGGACTCAGCCTTGCTTTCCAGGACCTTGCCAAGTATTTACCACGGATTTTGTCCCTGATCCTCGTTTCTTGTTGCCTTGTATCAAGCCTTGTGTTTCAAGAATCAAGTTTACTTCCTAGCCTTGCATCAAGTTCCTTGGACTAAGAACCTTGTCATCTCCCCTCACTTTGCTTGGCAAAGTGAGTGTTTCGGTTATTGGATTACAACTTTGGACCTTAATATTTTATATTGGACATTGTTTTCCTGGACTATAATTGACCTTTCCTGAAAGGTCTTCTTCTGAACTATATTCTACACTTATTTTTATTGACTTTACATATTTCCTTAATAAAGATATTAGATAGATTCTGGCCTCTGTGTATGGTTATTGGTGCTCTGCAGCCTGGGTCGTGACAGTTTGACTCCGCCACCCTAAGCACCAATTAACCTAGGCCAGAATGTCTACCGGAGCCGGACCGGGGGCCCAGCCACTCAGCTACACCATCGACAAGGATGAAGTGGACCGCATCCGTGATAAGCTCAATGCGCAGGAGGGAGAAATAAGAGGATTAAAGGAACGTGGAATCCGTCTCCCGGCCCTGGCGTTGCCAACCAAGTTTTCTGGAGAAGCTTCTAAGGTTCATGTTTTCCGTCGCCAATGCCAGGCTTATCTAGAGGCCCGAAATGCCGAGTTTCCCCAAGAAGACATCAAGGTGGCGTGGATTTACAGTCTCCTAGACGGGCCAGCGGCCAACTGGGCGACGGCACTGTTCGATCAAGTCTCCCCACATCTGAGATCAGCGCAACCTTTCTTGGATCACCTTAAGGCGACTTGGGGGATCGAGGACAATTTGGAGGCGGCCGGCCACAAACTCCGGCGCCTCTCCCAAGGGGACAGACCCTTGTCCCAGTACATAGCCGAGTTCCGAGTGCTGGCCCATAACACCGGCTGGAACGACATAGCCCTCAGAGGACAATTTCGGGAGGGTCTCAACATCGAGATGCTGGAGGAAATCTCCAAGGTGGATCCTCCACACTCTCTTGAAGGACTCATTGATCAATGTTTACGAGCTGAAGTCATGCTTGCCAACAGAAAGCAATGGATCCGAGGCCAGAGCGGTAGGGCTGGAGCGAAACCTCCCGCTCCCACCGGCATCCAGCCGCATCCAGTGTGGAGACCCCCGCCACCAGCCCCATACCCCAGAGGAAGCGAGGAGGTGCCGATGCAGCTGGGCAATGTGCGTCCCAGGTTAGATACTGCCGAGAAGGCCCGCCGCCAACGCCTAAATCTCTGTTGGTACTGCGGAAACGGGGGCCACTTTGCCAGAGAGTGTCCAGCCAAAGGGAAGCCCGCCGCCTGTCTGGCGGCGGCGTCCTCCACGGAGACGAAGGCGTCTGAAGCGGCTGGCGTGAAGCCGGCGGGGGAAGCCAGCGACCGGGCGTAGAGAGGCTCGCCAACCCGGTCAAAAACCCCACTCAAGAAACGCCAACCGGGGTCCTATTTCTCCTAGTGGTCACCTTGTGGTCAGCGAAAAAAGGACCCGTCATGATCCATGCCATGATAGACTCAGGAGCCACAAACAATTTCATTGATAGAGAGTATGCCGACTCTCTGGGATTACAATATCACGATTTCAAGAACGCCCGTGTGGTGCAGGCCATAGATGGCCGCCCCCTCAAGACAGGTCCAGTAAGCCAATGGTCAGAACCCACCAGAATGTGGATAAGGGAACACATGGAAGAGATTTCCTTCTTTGTTACAGAGGTTCCCCACTTCCCTGTGATTTTGGGAATTCCATGGCTGACACTCCACGACCCAAACATCTCCTGGTCCAACAGAGAACTGCAGTTTGCTTCAAAATACTGCCAAAACCATTGTCTGGTAGCCAAGGTCTGCCATGCCACAGACGCTGAACCCATCATCACCTTGCCCAAGAAATACTCAGACTTTTGGGATGTATTCAATGAAAAAGAAGCCGAGAAACTACCCCCGCATAGACCTTATGACTGTGCCATTGACTTGGTGGAGGGGGCCCCGATTCCGCGAGGGCACCTCTACTCCCTGACTGAACCGGAGCAAGAAGCTCTCAGGGAGTTTTTAGAGACAAACCTCCGCAAGGGGTTTATCAGACCCTCTCAATCCCCAGCTGCTTCCCCAGTGATGTTTGTGAAAAAGAAGTCAGGGGACCTACGCTTGGTGGTGGACTATAGGGCATTGAACAATATCACTAAGCAAAACCGATATCCACTGCCTTTGATCTCGGACCTCTTAGACCGGCTTCGAGGGGCCAAGGTTTACACCAAACTGGATCTTCGAGGAGCTTATAATCTAGTTCGCATCAGGGAAGGGGACGAGTGGAAGACCGCTTTCCAGACTAAATTCGGTTTATTCGAGTCCCTGGTCATGAATTTCGGTTTAAGTGGAGCTCCCGCAACGTTCCAGCATTTTGTCAATGATATCTTTCAGGATTATCTAGACCGGTTCTTGATTATCTACTTGGACGATTTTTTGGTGTTTTCTAGATCACAATCAGAGCATGAGAACCACGTCAGAATGGTGTTACAACGATTGCGGGATCATGGACTTTATGCCAAGCTGGAAAAATGTGCTTTTGATCTACAAGAGGTAGATTTCCTGGGATACCGTGTCTCGCCACTAGGGCTCACCATGGACCCGGCAAAGGTTTCAGCAGTATTGGAATGGCGGGCGCCAACCAACAAGAAAGAGGTGCAACGTTTCTTGGGGTTCGCGAACTACTACCGCAAGTTCATTCCAGACTTTGCCCACTGGTCTGATCCAATCACCAGCTGCATCCGTGGGAAACAGCCTTTCCGCTGGACAGAGCAAGCAGAGAAAGGTTTCCAGCAACTAAAGAAATTATTCACGTCCCAGCCAATCCTCCAGCACCCAGATCCTGAAACCCCTTTTGTCGTGCAGGCGGATGCCTCCGATGTGGCAATTGGGGCTGTACTCTTACCAGTGGGAGATCATCTTCACCCTTGTGCCTTTTACTCCCGTCAACTGACCGCACCAGAGAGAAATTACACTATTTGGGAAAAGGAACTTTTGGCCATAAAGGCAGCCTTTGAAACTTGGAGACATTGGTTAGAAGGGGCCAAATTTCCCATTGAGGTCCATACTGATCATCGGAATCTAGAGCATCTAAGAACTGCCCGCAAGCTAAATCAGAGGCAACAACGCTGGGCTTTATTCTTTGAGCGTTTTAACTTCCAAATCCATTATGTAACCCCAGCCCAGACCAAGCAAGCAGATGCTCTGTCACGGAAACCGGAATATGCAGCAGGGCGCAAAGAGACCTTTGAGTCCCAACTGCTGCAGCCCGAGAAGTTTGCCACGCTCACAGTGGGAAACACCAAATCCACTCTAATTGAATCAACTCCCTATATTCCAGGGCCCCTTTGTGCTCAGGAAATCAGGGCCAGTCAACAAGCAGATGCCTGGGCTCAGGACCAACTTTGCCAAGGACTACATTTTCCCTTCTCACTGAAGGATGGGTTACTTTGCTATAGAAATCGTGTCTACATCCCTCCAGGACCGGGCAGGGAAAGGACACTTCGTCTGAGTCATGACTGCAAGCCAGCAGGACATTTCGGACTATTTAAAACCATGCATTTGATCCTAAGAGATTTCTGGTGGCCCAAGATCCGCAAGGATGTGGAAAAATATGTCAATACCTGCCCGGTATGCCAGCGTTCCAAGACAAGAAGGGAGAAGCCCTCAGGGCTACTGCATCCCCTTCCTACACCATCCCGTCCATGGGAAATAATTTCTGTGGATTTTATCACCGACCTACCACCTTCCTTTGGATTCACCACGATCCTAGTGGTGGTGGACCTTTTTACCAAATTAGCCCATTTCATTCCCTGCAATGGCCTCCTGTGATGAGTCATGGGCCATGTAGTCCCATTCCTGGCACTATAGTACCAGATGAAGAGGAAAACTTGGGTTTTTCACCGTCTCAGTCAGATTTGGAACTTTCCCAGCCAGATTTGGGAACCTTGCACCTGCAAGAGATTTGTCTTCCAGAAGTCTGTCAAACAAGCCCTGAGCCTAAATCTCCTGTGTTTTCTCGCCAGGACCGGGCAGGGAAAGGACACTTCGTCTGAGTCATGACTGCAAGCCAGCAGGACATTTCGGACTATTTAAAACCATGCATTTGATCCTAAGAGATTTCTGGTGGCCCAAGATCCGCAAGGATGTGGAAAAATATGTCAATACCTGCCCGGTATGCCAGCGTTCCAAGACAAGAAGGGAGAAGCCCTCAGGGCTACTGCATCCCCTTCCTACACCATCCCGTCCATGGGAAATAATTTCTGTGGATTTTATCACCGACCTACCACCTTCCTTTGGATTCACCACGATCCTAGTGGTGGTGGACCTTTTTACCAAATTAGCCCATTTCATTCCCTGCAATGGCCTCCTGTGATGAGTCATGGGCCATGTAGTCCCATTCCTGGCACTATAGTACTGTCACGACCCAGGCTACAGAGCACCAATAACCATACGCGGAGGCCAGATTCTAACTAATATCTTTATTAAGGAAATATATAAGGTTAATAAAAACAAATGTAAAAGTTAGTTCAGAAGCGGACCTTTCAGGAAAGGTCAAAATTAGTCCAAAAAAGCAATGTCCAATAAGAAATATTATGGTCCAAAGTTGTAATCCAATAACCGAAACACTCACTTTGCCAGGCAAAGTGAGGGGAAATGACAAGGTCCTTTAGTCCATAAACTTGAGCAAGGCTAGGAAATAACTTGATACTTGAAACAAGGCTTAAAACGTGGAACAAGGTAACTAGGAACAAGAACAAGGTCCGTGGAATAACTTGGTAAAATCCGTGGAACAAGGCAAGGATTGGTCCTGGGAAACAAGGCAAAGTCCGTAGATAAACAAAGGCTGGGAAGCAAGGCGAAGGCTGGATAGCAAGGCAAGGCTTGAGCAGGAGCGAGGCTTGAATCGGAGCGCGCTGTCCAGACACAACTCGCTCCGTAGGCTGACGAATTGACTCCGCGAAGTTACTACGCGGGCAAAACACCTATATAGAGTCTAACTTTCCCACCGAAGCAGTACTCTGGGAATCAGAAACGAAAGCTAAACTCTGAGACCAGATGTTAAACTCCTTAAAGATTCTCACGAGAAGCAGTCTTAATTGGCTACATTCTTAGCTGCAATTCTTGCACTCCTGCGCGAAGCTGATTCCAAACTTCTCTGTTGTTTACAAAACTCCCGGCGCAAGAACACGGGAGAAGTAGGTTCTGGGCTTGTTTGACATACTTCTGGGAGACAACTTTCTTGCAGGTGCAAGGTTCCCAGATCTGCCTGGGAAAGATCTGGCTGAGAGGAATCCAGTTCGGACTGGGAAGGTAAAAAACCCAAGTTTTCATCTTCATCAGGAATTACAATGTCCTGAGCAGGACTACAAGGCCCATGGGTCATCACACTATCCCCCTCCTCAAGGCCCCTCCCAAACTGGGGCCCTCTCCCCGAGGCGCGAGGTCGCGGCTTGGCGGGATAGGTCTGATGAAAGCGACGGGTTAACTCAGGAGCATGGACTGTGGAGGCGTCTTCCCAAGAGCGTTCCTCAGGGCCAAAACCCACCCAGTCAATGAGATATTGTAGGCGGCGGCGGTGAAAACGAGAATCCAAAATGTCCTCAACCTCGAACTCCTCCTCCCCATTCATCAAAACAGGAGGGGGGGCCGGTTGGTCTGTATCAGGACGCACACCATCCGCCGGAAGGAGCAGGGAACGGTGAAACACTGGGTGAATGCGCATTGAACGCGGAAGTTGGAGTTTGAAAGTCACGGGGTTTAATTGCGCCACCACTGGATAGGGGCCAATGAAACGGGCATCTAACTTCCGGCAAGGGCGATGGGAGGGCAGAAAGCGAGTGGACAGAAAAACCCGATCTCCTACCTTGATTTCGGGGCCCGGCTGGCGGTGTTTGTCAGCGTGGCGTTTATAGTCCTCCTTGGCTTGGTCCAGTTGCTGGAGCAAAAGTTGTTGCACCGCTGTGAGTTCCTGCAGCCAATCCTCTGCTGCGGGAACTTCTGAAGTTTCAATGACAGGGGGGAAGAAACGTGGATGGAAGCCGTAGTTTGCAAAGAACGGCGTTTCTTTTGTAGAAGCTTGAACTCCATTGTTGTAGGCAAACTCAGACAGTGGTAACAGAGAAGCCCAATTGTCCTGTTGGTAGTTTACATAACAGCGAAGATACTGCTCCAAAGTGGCATTGGTACGCTCCGTTTGCCCATCTGTTTGGGGATGATGAGCTGAAGATAAGCGAGAGTCTATGCCCAATAGTTTTTGTAGTGCCTTCCAAAAACGAGAGGTGAATTGAGATCCACGGTCTGTGACTAAACTCTTGGGCAATCCATGTAGTCTGAAAACATGTTGAAGGAATAGATCCGCAGTCTCTTTGGCCGTGGGGAGGCCTTCGCAGGGAATGAAATGGGCTAACTTGGTGAAAAGGTCCACCACCACTAAGATCGTGGTGAATCCACAGGAAGGTGGTAGGTCAGTGATGAAATCCGCAGAAATTATTTCCCATGGGCGAGATGGGGTAGGGAGGGGGTGTAGAAGCCCTGAGGGCTTCTCCCTTCTTATCTTGGAGCGCTGGCATACTGGGCAGGTGTTGACATATTTTTCCACATCCTTGCGGATCTTGGGCCACCAAAAATCCCTTAGGATCAGATGCATGGTTTTAAATAGTCCGAAGTGTCCTGCTGGTTTGCAGTCATGACACAGACGAAGCGCTTTTTCCCTGCCCGGTCCGGGTGGGATATAAACATGATTTCTATAGCAAAGCAGCCCATCCTTAAGCGAAAAGGGAAAATGCAAACCTTGGCGAAGTTGGTCCTGCGCCCAGGCATCTGCTTGCTGACTAGCCCTGATTTCTTGAGCACAGAGGGGTCCTGGAGTAGAGGAAGCTGAACCAATGGGAATGGATTTGGTGTTCCCCACTGTGAGCGTGGCAAAGTTCCCGGGTTGTAATAGTTGGGATTCAAAGGTCTCCTTGCGTCCTGCAGCGTATTCCGGTTTACGTGACAGGGCGTCTGCTTGCTTGGTCTGGGCTGGGGTCACATAGTGAATCTGGAAGTCGAAACGTTCGAAGAATAAAGCCCAACGTTGCTGCCTCTGATTTAGTTTGCGGGCAGTTCTTAGATGTTCTAGATTACGATGATCAGTGTGGACTTCAATGGGAAATTTGGCCCCTTCTAGCCAATGTCTCCAAGTTTCAAAGGCTGCCTTTATGGCCAGTAGTTCTTTTTCCCAAATGGTGTAATTCCTCTCTGGTGTGGTTAGTTGACGAGAGTAAAAGGCACAGGGATGGAGGTGATCTCCCACCGGTTGTAAGAGTACAGCCCCAATTGCCACATCAGAGGCGTCCGCTTGCACAACAAAAGGGGTTCCAGGATTTGGGTGCTGTAGAATTGGCTGGGAGGTGAATAGTTTCTTTAGTTGCTGGAACCCTTTCTCTGCTTGATCAGTCCAGCGGAAAGGCTGCTTTCCACGGATGCAGCTAGTGATGGGGTCGGACCAGCGGGCAAAATCTGGAATGAACTTGCGGTAATAGTTCGCGAACCCCAAGAAACGCTGCACCTCTTTCTTGTTAGTTGGCGCCCGCCATTCCAATACTGCTGAAACCTTGGCTGGATCCATGGAAAGCCCTAGAGGCGAGATGCGGTAACCAAGGAAATCTACCTCTTGTAGATCAAAGGCGCATTTTTCCAGCTTGGCATAAAGTCCATGATCCCGCAATCGTTGTAGCACCATTTTGACGTGGTTCTCATGTTCTGATTGTGATCTAGAAAACACCAAAAAATCGTCCAGGTAGATTATCAAGAACCTGTCTAGATAGTCCTGAAAAATGTCATTGACAAAATGCTGGAACGTTGCGGGAGCTCCGCATAAACCGAAATTCATAACTCGGGACTCGAATAATCCGAATTTGGTCTGGAAGGCGGTCTTCCACTCGTCCCCTTCCCTGATGCGAACTAAGTTGTAAGCCCCCCGAAGATCCAGCTTGGTGTAAACCTTGGCTCCTCGAAGCCGATCCAGTAGATCCGAGATTAAGGGCAGGGGATAGCTGTTCCGCTTGGTGATATTATTCAATGCTCTGTAGTCCACCACCAAGCGTAGTTCCCCTGACTTCTTCTTCACAAACATCACTGGGGAGGCGGCTGGGGATTGAGAGGGTCTGATGAATCCCTTGCGAAGGTTTGTCTCTATGAATTCCCTGAGAGCTTCTTGCTCTGGTTCAGTCAGGGAGTAGAGATGCCCTCGCGGGATCGGGGCCCCCTCCACCAAGTCAATGGCACAGTCATAAGGTCTATGTGGGGGTAATTTTTCGGCTTCTTTCTCATTGAATACATCCCAATACTCGGAGTACTTCTTTGGCAAGGTGATAATGGGCTCGGTGTCTGTGGCATGGCAGACCTTGGCTACGAGGCAATGGTTTTGGCAGTACTGTGAAGCAAACTGCAGTTCTCTGTTGGACCAGGAGATGTTAGGGTCGTGGAGAGTCAGCCATGGAATTCCCAAAATCACAGGGAAATGGGGAACCTCGGTAACAAAGAAGGAAATCTCTTCCATATGTTCCCTTATCCACATCCTGGTGGGTTCCGACCACTGACTTACGGGGCCCGTCTTGAGGGGGCGGCCGTCTATGGCTTGCACCACACGGGCGTTCTTGAAATCATGATATTGTAATCCCAGAGAGTCGGCATACTCTCTATCAATGAAATTGTTGGTAGCTCCAGAGTCTATCATGGCGTGGATCATGACGGGTCCCCTTTTTGCTGACCATAATGTGACCACGAGAAGGAACAGGACCCCGGTTGGCGGCTCTTGAATGGATTTTTTGACCGGGTTGGCGAGCCTCTCTACACCCGGTCGTTGGCTTCCCCCGCCGGCTGTGTGCCAGTCGGCTCAGACGCCTTCGTCTCCGTGGAGGACGCCGCCGCAAGACGGGCGGCAGGCTTCCCTTTGGCTGGGCACTCTCTGGCGAAGTGGCCCCCGTTCCCGCAATACCAGCAGAGGTTTAAGCGTTGACGACGGGCCTTCTCGGCGGCATCTAGTCTGGGACGCACATTGCCCAGCTGCATCGGCACCTCCTCGCCTCCTCTGGGGTATGGGGTTGGCGGTGGGGGTCTCCACACTGGACGTGGCTGAACGCTGGCGGGAGCGGGGGGTTTTGCCCCGGCTCTACTGCCCTGGCCTCGAACCCACTGTTTCCTGTTGGCAATCATGACTTCAGCCCGTAAACATTGATCAATGAGTGCTTCGAGGGTCTGGGGAGGATCCACCTTGGAGATTTCTTCCAGCATTTCAATGTTGAGACCCTCCCGGAACTGTCCTCTGAGGGCTACATCGTTCCAGCCGGTGTTGTGGGCCAGCACTCGGAACTCGGCTATATACTGAGACATAGGTCTGTCTCCTTGGAAAAGGCGACGGAGTTTGTGACCGGCTGCCTCCAAATTGTCCTCGATTCCCCAAGTCTCCTTGAGGTGGTCCAAGAAGTGTTGCGCTGATCTTAGGTGTGGAGAGGCTTGGTCGAACAGTGCCGTCGCCCAATTGGCCGCTGGCCCGTCTAGAAGACTGTAAACCCACGCCACTTTGATGTCTTCTTGGGGAAACTCGGCATCACGGGCCTCTAGATAAGCTTGACATTGGCGACGGAAAACATGAACCTTAGAAGCTTCTCCAGTAAACTTGGTAGGCAACGCCATGGCCGGGAGGCGGATTCCGCGCTCCCGCAAGCCCTTTATTTCTCCATCCTGGGCGTTGAGTCTGTCGCGGATGCGATCCACTTCGTCCTTGCTGATGGTGTAGCTCAGTGGCTGCCCACCGGGCACGGTTCCGGTAGACATTCTGGCCGAGGTTAATTGGTGCTTAGGGTGGCGGAGTCAAACTGTCACGACCCAGGCTACAGAGCACCAATAACCATACGCGGAGGCCAGATTCTAACTAATATCTTTATTAAGGAAATATATAAGGTTAATAAAAACAAATGTAAAAGTTAGTTCAGAAGCGGACCTTTCAGGAAAGGTCAAAATTAGTCCAAAAAAGCAATGTCCAATAAGTAATATTATGGTCCAAAGTTGTAATCCAATAACCGAAACACTCACTTTGCCAGGCAAAGTGAGGGGAAATGACAAGGTCCTTTAGTCCATAAACTTGAGCAAGGCTAGGAAATAACTTGATACTTGAAACAAGGCTTAAAACGTGGAACAAGGTAACTAGGAACAAGAACAAGGTCCGTGGAATAACTTGGTAAAATCCGTGGAACAAGGCAAGGATTGGTCCTGGGAAACAAGGCAAAGTCCGTAGATAAACAAAGGCTGGGAAGCAAGGCGAAGGCTGGATAGCAAGGCAAGGCTTGAGCAGGAGCGAGGCTTGAATCGGAGCGCGCTGTCCAGACACAACTCGCTCCGTAGGCTGACGAATTGACTCCGCGAAGTTACTACGCGGGCAAAACACCTATATAGAGTCTAACTTTCCCACCGAAGCAGTACTCTGGGAATCAGAAACGAAAGCTAAACTCTGAGACCAGATGTTAAACTCCTTAAAGATTCTCACGAGAAGCAGTCTTAATTGGCTACATTCTTAGCTGCAATTCTTGCACTCCTGCGCGAAGCTGATTCCAAACTTCTCTGTTGTTTACAAAACTCCCGGCGCAAGAACACGGGAGAAGTAGGTTCTGGGCTTGTTTGACATACTTCTGGGAGACAACTTTCTTGCAGGTGCAAGGTTCCCAGATCTGCCTGGGAAAGATCTGGCTGAGAGGAATCCAGTTCGGACTGGGAAGGTAAAAAACCCAAGTTTTCATCTTCATCAGGAATTACAATGTCCTGAGCAGGACTACAAGGCCCATGGGTCATCACAAGTACCAGATGAAGAGGAAAACTTGGGTTTTTCACCGTCTCAGTCAGATTTGGAACTTTCCCAGCCAGATTTGGGAACCTTGCACCTGCAAGAGATTTGTCTTCCAGAAGTCTGTCAAACAAGCCCTGAGCCTAAATCTCCTGTGTTTTCTCGCCACGAGTTTTGTAAACAACAGAGGGGAGTTCAAGCAGCGTCTCGCAGGAGTGCTAGGATAGCTGCTAAGTTTCAGCTGATTAAGCCTGCTTTCCATGGGAAACTTTAAGGAGTCATGCATCTGGACTCAGAGATTAGCTTTCCTTTCTGGTTTCCCAGAGAACTGCTCTTTGGTGGGAAAACTAGACCCTATTTAGGTGTTTTGCACACAAAGGGTTCTTGCGGAGTCAATTCGTCAGCTACGGGAGTAAGTTGTGTGTGGACAGCGCGCTCCTGTTTCCAAGCCTTCGTTCCCGTTTTCAGCCTTGTTTACCTTGTTCACCGTCTCAGTCAGATTTGGAACTTTCCCAGCCAGATTTGGGAACCTTGCACCTGCAAGAGATTTGTCTTCCAGAAGTCTGTCAAACAAGCCCTGAGCCTAAATCTCCTGTGTTTTCTCGCCACGAGTTTTGTAAACAACAGAGGGGAGTTCAAGCAGTGTCTCGCAGGAGTGCTAGGATAGCTGCTAAGTATTCAGCTGATTAAGCCTGCTTTCCATGGGAAACTTTAAGGAGTCATGCATCTGGACTCAGAGATTAGCTTTCCTTTCTGGTTTCCCAGAGAACTGCTCTTTGGTGGGAAAACTAGACCCTATTTAGGTGTTTTGCCCACAAAGGGTTCTTGCGGAGTCAATTCGTCAGCTACGGGAGTAAGTTGTGTGTGGACAGCGCGCTCCTGTTTCCAAGCCTTCGTTCCCGTTTTCAGCCTTGTTTACCTCCACGGATCTTGCCTTGTTTCCTAGGACTTAGCCTTGTTTTTCCAGGACTCAGCCTTGCCTTGTTTCCCGGATTTTGCCAAGTAATACCACGGATCTTGTCCTTGCTTCTCGTTCCTTGCTGCCTTGTACCAAGCCTTGTTTCAAGTTACTCCATAGCCTTGCTCAAGTTTCATGGAATAAAGGACCTTGTCATCTCCCCTCACTTTGCCTGGCAAAGTGAGTGTTTCGGTTATTGGATTACAACTTTGGACCTTAATATTTCATATTGGACATTGTTTCTTTGGACTAATTTTGACCTTTCCTGAAAGGTCTAATTCTGGACTATTTTCTACACTTGTTTTTATTAACTTTATATACTCCTTCAATAAAGATATTAGATAGATTTTGGCCTCTGTGTATGGTTATTGGTGCTCTGCAGCCTGGGTCTTGACACCTCCCCACGGCCAAAGAGACTGCAGATTTATTCCTTCAGCATGTTTTCAGATTACATGGATTGCCCAAGAGTTTGGTCACAGACCGTGGGTCTCAATTCACCTCTCGTTTCTGGAAAGCACTACAAAAACTATTGGGCATAGACTCTCGTTTATCTTCGGCTCACCATCCCCAAACGGATGGGCAAACTGAGCGCACCAATGCCACTTTGGAACAATACCTTCGCTGTTATGTAAACTATCAGCAGGACAATTGGGCTTCCCTGTTACCGCTGTCGGAGTTTGCCTACAACAATGGTGTCCAGGCTTCAACTAAAGAAACCCCGTTCTTTGCAAACTACGGCTTCCATCCACGTTTCTTTCCTTCAGTCATTGAAACCTCAGAAGTCCCTGCAGCAGAGGACTGGCTGCAAGAACTCACAGCGGTGCAACAACTTTTGCTCCAGCAACTAGATCAAGCCAAGGAGGACTATAAACGCCACGCTGACAGTCATCGCCAGCCGGGCCCCGAAATCAAGGTAGGAGACCGGGTTTTCCTGTCCACTCGTTTCTTGCCCTCCCACCGTCCCTGCCGGAAGCTAGATGCCCGTTTCATTGGTCCCTATCCAGTGGTGGCACAACTAAACCCCGTGACTTTCAAACTCCAACTTCCGCGCTCTATGCGCATTCATCCAGTGTTTCATCGCTCCCTGCTCCTTCCGGCGGATGGTGTGCGCCCTGATGTAGACCGGCCGGCCCCCACTCCTGTTTTGGTGGATGGGGAGGAGGAATTCGAGGTTCAGGACATTTTGGATTCTCGCTTTCACCGCCGCCGCCTTCAATATCTCATTGACTGGGTGGGTTTTGGCCCCGAAGAACGCTCTTGGGAAGACGCTTCCACAGTCCATGCCCCCGATTTAACCCGCCGCTTCCATCAGACCTACCCCACCAAGCCGCGGCCTCGCGCCTCGGGGAGAGAGCCCTATTTTGAGAGGGGGCTTGAGGAGGGGGATAGTGTGATGACTCATGGGCCATGTAGTCCCGTTCCTAGCGCTGTTGTGACAGATGAAGAGGAAAACTTGGGTTTTCCACCGTTTCAGCCAGAATTGGAACTTTCCCAGCCTGAATTGGAGCCCTTGCACCTGCAGGAGGTTTGTCTTCCAGAAATCTGCCAAACAAGCCCTGAGTCAAAATCTCCCCCATTTTCTCGCCGTAATTATTATCAACAACAAAAAGGAGTTCAACAGGCTAATCGCAGAAGCCTGAGAATCGCAGCCGATTCAGCTGATTAAGCCTGCTTTCATGAGAAACTTTAGGGAGTCATGCATCTGGACACAGAGATTGACTTTCGGTTCTGTTTCCCCAGAGAAGTGTTCTTTGGTGGGAAAACGAGACCCTATTTAGGTTCTTTGCCCTGTAGGAATCTTGCGGAGTCAATTCGTCAGCAACTGGAGTAGGTTGTGTGTGGACAGCGCTACTCCCGCTTCCAAGCCTTCGTTCCCGCTTCCAAGCCTTCGTTCCCGCTTCCAAGCCTTCGTTCCTGTTTCCAGCCTTGTTTTGCTCCACGGACCTTGCCTTGCTTCCTAGGACTCAGCCTTGCTTTCCAGGACCTTGCCAAGTATTTACCACGGATTTTGTCCCTGATCCTCGTTTCTTGTTGCCTTGTATCAAGCCTTGTGTTTCAAGAATCAAGTTTACTTCCTAGCCTTGCATCAAGTTCCTTGGACTAAGAACCTTGTCATCTCCCCTCACTTTGCTTGGCAAAGTGAGTGTTTCGGTTATTGGATTACAACTTTGGACCTTAATATTTTATATTGGACATTGTTTTCCTGGACTATAATTGACCTTTCCTGAAAGGTCTTCTTCTGAACTATATTCTACACTTATTTTTATTGACTTTACATATTTCCTTAATAAAGATATTAGATAGATTCTGGCCTCTGTGTATGGTTATTGGTGCTCTGCAGCCTGGGTCGTGACAATTATTTAAAAAGTTGTTTATAAACACTTTGAAAATCCACAAAACTCCACAGATAAGTGAAACATTCTAAAATTTGGTGGGATAACAGTGGTAAATATGTTCTGCAAGTGTATCAGGTTTCACCTCAATAGCTGTAAAAATGAGGGAGAAAGGAACCACAGAAGCCCCCCCCCCCCCGTGCGCAATTACTAAACAAATTTTTCACTAACAATACTTTAAAAACACTTTAGAGGCAAAACACTAGGGCCCCTGGGGAAAGCAGGAACTCCAAGGATCCCTTTGTCTTACACCAAAGGCTTGATTGAAGGGAATCATCACCATCTTTTGTCTCTAGGCACTTCATTTTCAACTTTCCCAGAAAACTTCCTCCTCACCCAACATCAGAACAATTAAAAACAACCAAATACTTATTTGCATCCCTAGGGCTCACCTCCATTCAGGAAGGCTGTCCCTCAACAACTGATTGGTCCTCCCCAGGCAAATCCTCCTCCAACTCCTCCCCCCCCCCAGGGAAACCCCGCCTGGAGGTAGCAATGTCATCAAGGCAGCAGCCAATGGGACCATGGATCCTAGCCTGTCTTCCTGTAGGCCAATCAGGGAAAGTAAAGGGCAGAACAGGAAGTTTTGAGTAGCTGTCAAATGTAGAAAGTCTTGTACCTTCTGTATCCATGTTTTTGGCACTAGCCTTACCCGTATCTTTTCTGGAAGGATTACAAATAAACCTCTATTGCTGCTTTTAACCATGGTGAGTGTGCTCTTGAGAGGGAAAAACCTGGATTAGTGTAATGCTCGCCGGGCAGACCTTCTATAGTTGTGGTCCTTACTCTAAATTCAACTTCATATTGACTTGCTTTCATTGCTTTCCCCCAGTTTAGGGCTTAGTTTTGTTTTGACTGTTACTGTTCTTAGGGTTTTTTTGACTGTTACTTTACTGATGTTGTCAAGCTTCCTTTTAAAATATGTATATGTATTTTTGCACTGAAAAAGCACAGCAAGCAAGCTTATTTGACTTTGTAATTTTTGGTTGAGTTTGAGTCCAGCATGACTTCAGGCCATTCCCCATACTGAGCTTTAAGTTTAAGTAATAAATTATTGACTGTGAATAATTTGTCTAGCTCTTTTAAATAACTATTTTAAATAACTTTGTGACCATAGAAAAATATTTCAAAAACAAAGGGAGGGAGAGTTATATGATTGTAAGCTGCTCAAAGTCCCCTTGGGGAAAGGGGGCGGGATATAAATAAAGCCTATTATTATTATTATTATTATTATTATTATTATTATTATTATTATGCCACAGAATAAACAGGGGACAGAAAGAAAAAGGAAATACATTTTTCATTCATCTGTGCTCTGGAGTTCAAATAATGATTTTTGTGTTTTTCCCCCTTACTGAGACATCATGGATGGTTCATACTTTTTAGTGCCATCTTCAGATTTGAATGGTGTGATATGGATATGTGTAATAATAGTCTAATTTGAAGGGGCATAGATAAAAAGATATTGAGAACTTGCAAATGTTCTTAAGCTGTGCAAGAAAAGCTCATTGACAACACAAATAAAAATGGATGGCTGCCACCAGATTTTTCACATTGTAACATTTTGAAAATGTTAAAAAATAAGTAGAAAATATGCTGTTTTCTGTGCAAAACAAAACAACAACTGCCACTTCTTTTTTGTGCAAATGTGGAGGGGTCTTTTTGTCCTAA
The DNA here is from genome assembly GCF_035594765.1 of Anolis carolinensis. NCBI lineage: Eukaryota > Metazoa > Chordata > Lepidosauria > Squamata > Anolidae > Anolis > Anolis carolinensis. The sequence goes on along the minus strand of NC_085843.1, from coordinate 259,474,812 downwards.
AAGCAATGTCCCAAAATGTGAAACATCATTGAAAAATATGCAATTAATCTTGCATTCTTGTCCAGTAAACATGAATCTTCTAAAAATTTTCTACCTTGGAAGTGAAAATGAATCAAGCGAAGATTTATAATCTAAATATGAATGATATAGATTGGCTGGATTTTAAAACCATTAGACAAGGCCTGTTTTCTCAAGATGTCAACCCCAGAACATCTCATTTACTGCTTTTTCCAACCCCACAGGTAACTAACCAGCACTTTTCTGAAAGGATCATTACACTATAATACTGATAGCTCTCCTTTCCCTTTATCATGATGAAATTTGTAGCAATTTGTTTAATGCATTCACTTTTAGCCTTTTTTAAATAAAAAATATTTAAAGCAGCGATTGCAAAGCCCTATTGACTACTCCAGTGGAAAGCATATATGTTGCCTTTTTGCTCTAAATCTCCACAAAATCTCCACAGTTTTTTTTCAGAATTTTTTCCTATCATTAATTGCAAGCGGATAATTCTCATATGACCAGATCCAAGAAGTGAAAGCAACTGGAAACTTTCTTTGCTTTGATGAAAATATGCCATTGAGTAACCTTTTGGGAACAGAAGGAAGTGTCTACATAACCAACAGGCACTTCCTGGGATTATGTGGGAATCTGCAGCAGTCGGACTAATGCAGTCAGGCCCAATGTAACCATTTGGACACCAATACAATGCCACAGAGGGGTTTGCCATCATGATCCACTTGGGGCCAGTCTGGAGCACAATCCTCCTAATTGGCCGCGAGTATAGATGTGGTCATCAACTCGCAAGGTGAGAAAAGTAGCCAGGAATGACAACTCTGACTGGCTAAAACAGGAAGGGAAAGGGTTGAACAGCTCTTTGTTGATCCCTTCCTCATTATAACCTCTGAATTTTTGAAGGAAGGGACTTTGCTGTTTGAAAATTTCCTGTGTTTTTCCTGTGTATGTAATGTTTCCTTAAGCTCTAAGATTTATCAACAGTCATTTCATGCAACAGTGGTTTCATACATTACATTTTATCTTATTTGATAAGACTTTACCTCATGTTATGAGCATCTCTGGATTTGAAAATAATCAGGGGAAAGATTTCTCACAGTCCCACCATTTTCTCATATAACTTTTGTGAGGACACAGGAGAGAATCTTCTCAGGAGTTTTCCCTTGACCATGGAATTCAGTCCTGTAGGCAATTTGACTGCTCCCTTTCCCTCTCTGCTCAGCAGCAAAAGGACTTTCTGCTTACCCAGATCTTTGGCTGTGAACTGCCCATTCCTAGAAGTTCCTTTAACTGAGGTCTTTATTTTTGAATCATCATTCAGTTTTAACTGCCTTTTAAATAGATGTGTTTTAATATTATGGTCTATTCAATTGGGTTTCAGTTTTCATATTATTCATTGTTTTAGCTGCATTTGGTTTGAAATTATCATGTGAGCCACCTTGAGTCTCATATTGGGAGAAAGATGAGATATAAAGTAAATAAATTAATAGATATAATTTGCAATCTTCCAAGAGGTAGGTTTTTCAAACTCTAATAACTCATTCTATGGCCAGTTATGCTAAATGGCACATGCCTTAAGTTTACAATGGGATGTGACTTCCATCACTTTAATTTTCAATCGCCCTCATCAGAAAACGTAAAAAAGTCTGTCTTGTCATGGAATTTATTTTTTATTCAAAAACTGTCCCATAATAAATGGGAAACCTCTTTATTTAGCCCATCACATTATTGCTTCATCATTTTTAATTATACTAAAATATCAAAGTGACTTTGACTTAAGTGCAAAATAATGGTTATAAAAATAAAAACTGCTTTTTATTGTTGAGGGTTTATGCCATAACTAATAGGGTTGGACAAATTGTTCATATGCCTGTTAAATTCGTATCAAATTTGGATCAAAAGCACTTTTGAAACGGGTTCCAATGCATCTGCTCAGTGCCTTCCCAATATTAAGAATTTGAATCAAAGGGCACCTTTTTTTCATCTGTCTCGGATGTCTTCGGATGATAGGCAAGGAGTGGTAAATATTTTCTGAGATTGTAGAAAATTTCACCCCAATAGCTTTAAAAATGTAGGAGAACGGAGCCTCTGAATCTTCCCCATTTATTTAAGGAGACGTGAGAAGCCATATGCCTGGACGAAACTACATTTCCCAAAAAGCATTGGGTTGAAGCAGACGTTTCCCCAATAATCCTATGCCTGTTTTAAAACTACAATTCCCAGATGTCCCAGGCCCTCTCTCCTCTTCCCACCCCCTTTTGTCCTCACTTGACCATCTTGACCAAAATTTCATATGTGAATTCTTGGAAGGTATGAGAAGCTTAGAGAGGGAGGGAGAGGGAGGGGGAGGGGGAGGGAGGGAGAGGTTTGATAGTTGGACTAGGAACAGATTTCCTTATTCAGAGGCTGATGGCCATCTGTCCAGAGTGATTTGATGGTGTACTATGATTTCTGTTCCTGGGTGATAAATGTCATTTCCTAATTGGTTCTGTCATAGAAACATGGCTAAACTTTATTTCACTGCCAAAACTTTGTCTTTGCGCAAGGGACATGGTGCTATGATAGCACATTATGGTTTGCTGGGTGTCCACGAATTTCACTGAGTCTCAGCCACAAAAAAAAGTTTCTGAAGTAGAACAATGACTTTTAAAGTAAAGACAACCCAATGAAACAGGAAATAACACTTTCATACCAGGATCAGATTTCTGCAATTATTAAAAAATGGTTTCTTATATAAGCTATGAAAATTTGCTAAAAATCAGGGGATAAGGGAACCATTCTGAATTGGTGAGCTAGCAGTGTTAAATGTGTTCTACCACTGTACCAAGTTTGAAGAGTATAGCTCAAAGAATGAGGGCAGTAGAATCCTGTAAATTCCCCCCCCAATGCTGTTTTTGGCTACTGTGCATGCGCATCCACCATTAACGAATTAATTACGAATTTCAAAAGTTTCAAAAAAAATTGGGTCAAAATTTGAAAGTAGTTTCAGGAAAAAAGCACCAGCGCCCCCTACTTTAGAATTGAGTATTGAACCATTTTTTTCATTGATCCCACATGCCGAATAACTAACTAGGGATCACTCCAGATTTAGAAATAGGTGATCAGTTAGCATTCAATCAGGATTGCTATGGTCTATTCACAAAGTGAAAAGACATCTCACCATCTAATTTTCTTTCACTTTTAAAATTACCTCCTGCCCTAATATGATTGGATTATTTTCAGTCTTTGTGCATTTTAGTGAAAATTAACATGCTAATAAGAACATTATGATCTCTTTGGATGCTGCATTTTTACAAATACAGTGAAGTGATTCTTTTGGCTCCAGAAATGTCACTTTGCTACTTTGATCCTTGCAGCTTCTAAAAACAAGCAAACTGGATTTTTTAATCTGCTATTTTCAAAACAGGTTTTGTGAAACCTCAGTGCTCATGCTGCATGCTTTCACTATGTCCCTGATGAATAATGTTGACAGATAGTCTCAGGAAGATAGTTAGTTGTTGGACTCCCACAGATTCAGCAGGGATCATAAATCTTTTTTGCCACGTGCTTTTCAGAGCTTGTAAAAATAACTCTTCCAGGGCTTGTAAAAAGTGGCCATGCTGGCTGGGGGAGGGAATGTTAGATGCCGTAGTATAAGATCTATGTGAAGTTGGTTGATGCAAAGCACTACTTATTTTGAAAGCTGTGAAGTTTCCTCATGTATAATTTTTATGTAGACACAAGAGTATAAGAAACTTACCAAGTTTCCTTAGGGCTTTGATCCATCTAATCTAGTACATCTTTAGCATTTAGATAAATTTTTCCAAGCCTTTTCTGGACAAACCAAGGATTAAACTAGATACCTTCTTCATGTAAAATACATGTTCCACAGAACTATATGTCTGCCATTCACAACTCTAGAGTCATCCCTTTTCTCTCATTCCTTAATCTAATTAATAAAAAGCATGTTGCCAATAACTCTTATGGACAATAAAATTTGTTAACAGGAACTATACCACAGCCCTTTCCTTTTTAACTGTTGCCCTGATTTTATGGATGGCTTCTTAATGTTTGATTGGATGGTTTTCTAGTAAACAAATGTGCTATATTTAATTGCAATAAGCCATACACAGTGTTCATTGCCCAAGATTTTGTATCCCTTTCTTTTACTAGATATATAAATTTCTATATATTCTATATAAATTTCTATTGGAGATGAAGATGTGTGTTTCTCATGCAAATAGGTGGAAGATCAACTTCTGGATGACATGCAGAAGCAACACAAATGTCTTATATAAATTTAAATATCATCTTATAGACTAATATTCAGGACTTCAATGCATCTGCAAAGAAACAGAACCAAATTAGAACCTTCATCTGCCTAAAAGCTGCCCAAGTGTTGATTGTTGCAGTACTTTTTCCGATGAAGTATGGTGCTGGTGCACTGCTGTCATTACTGTTCCATTAGCTTCCTCAAATTGTTTCCCATCATGAATATTTTTCATCATTTTATGTGCTTACCTACTTGGCAGATGTTGCCTGTTCGCTTCCCTTTTGAGTTCTTCTTACCTGTCTTTTTAAAACTTTAAAACCTTAAAACCCTATAGAATCAAGAAGGAAGAAAGTCCAGGAGCTCCATTTTCAGCAGCCGAAAGGGGAAACACAGAGTATAACATTACATAAATATTCCAAGCATTACCAAAAGGTAAGGGAGTTTGATTCAATTTCTTTAAAGAGAGTCATACACTTTTTTGGACTACATTTCTCAGAGAATGGCAGCCTGTGTGAGCCACTGAGAGTTGTAGCTTCCAAAAGTCACTTTTCCAAGCTCTGAATAGGATATTATACAGGAAAGTCTGTGTCCATAAAAAGGAAGTACTTAGATGCCATTATACCAGAGAACTTATATTTTAATATATATAAAATTTTATGTTTGCTGCTTTGCCTAAATCATCATCCATCCACACTTTGATTTGGAGCTTTCAATAAGCTTTATCCAGAGATTTTGGCTGTCTAAAGATTGGAAGGGACAGAGGAAGGTGTGTGCGAGGATGAAGGATAAAACAGATTTTAACATCTGAGTAGTGGTTGACTGATTTCTGTGTCACATGAATTTTTCATTATTTCACAGAGGGAGTCATAGCTTTGGATGCATCTCCTATAAATCAAAATAAAAGACATACAGAGTTCTGGGAAACATAGCCTGATGATAATATGCATAGTTTCCACTGGGCACTTAAAAAATAATGTTAAGACATTTCCAGCAAGTCTACTGTGTTTGTGCACTGCTATAAAACCATTTTGCAAATTGCAAAATTGCTTCAGAAGCTATTAACAGGTATAGAAAAAGAAAAGCAGTTTAGCTTTCTGTTTCTTTCCTGGATTTGATTGTCAAGATTTGTTGGGAATGTGAATACATGTACGAAATACACAATAGGGTGCTAATTGCAAGTGATTAGCCACTGTTCCAAACCACCAGTATTCACCCTCTGCCACCCCACAGTATGTTCCTTCAGTGACACAGAGGTGGCCAAATTACTTAAAGAAAAATGTGTATTTAGCAAATTCAGTGACATTTATTCATCTGTTCTTCTTGTAGGGTAATTTCCCCCAAAAACACACACAGAAGGTCAATATTTATTCATTATTCACAAATTATTCTTTAAGTAACCATTGTTTTAAAATATATAAATTCCAATTTTCAAAAGAAGGGAAAATAAGCTTGGATCTGGCTGAATACATGGACTCATTTAGAAACCAGAAGAGATGCAGTAATCATTTCTTCCAACACTTAGCTGTATTTTTTATATCCCATTACTGGATTTTTTACTGAACAAAACACACATAGATTAGGTAGCTTGTTATGCTTTATAATGATTTGTTTATACAATGTGTTCCGCAGGCAAAGACTTTATTAATTTAAAGCTTTTGTCATTCCAAACTTATGGTTATTGTAAGGCAAAGCGATCACATGGTTTTCTCAGCAAGGTTTGTTCAGAAGAGGTTTGCCATTGTCTTCCTGTAAGAATCTGGACTTGTTTACACTAGCCAATAAATCTGGACTCACCTAGAATGGAAAGCTGACTGCCTTCATGATGCACAGCTACCTCCAATGATCATGCCAGGGTTTGGGGTGTTGTTTTTGTTTGTTTAATTAAACTGGTTTTGCCTTGCTGCCCCAAAGCTGTGGAGTATCCAACAGCTTTGGGGCCATCTGGATAGTTAGATTGGGTCTGATTCAGCCCTGTGTTCTGTCAAGATGGGGCACAGCATTCATGGTATTAACAAAGATTCTTGAGAGGGCATTTACTGAAACAGTGTTTTTTTCTTCAGACTCAGGGCAACCCAAAAAATGTAATGACATTTACATCAAACATAGTCACAGTCAGGGCCATAACCATAAAAGAAATTCGGGGGGGGGGGGGGGGTTGAACCCCTGACACCCCCCCCACACACACACAGCCTGTCAATATCTGCTTGAGAGAGTGCCTGGAGGGACTCTTAATTTTTTGCGTCTCATAGACTTAGCATGGGGATTTGGTTAACCAATTAAAATTCATGAGTAAACCAGGCTTTTCTTTTAACCTGAAAAATTTGGGGGGGGGGAGGGATTTGAACCCCTAACACCCCCCCCCCCCCCGGCTACAGGCCTGGTCACAGTGACTTGGTAAGTTGTGTCTGCTGCTTCAGTTGTATAGCTATATCACAACTTGTTCCATGCAGAGTGAGAAATTGATTTATGTTGTCCAAATCAGGTTATGGTGATTTATTTATAAATGGGATTGCTACTGAAAAGCTTCTCTGTTTGATAAGGACTCCATAGACATAGTCAAAGCCCATTATTTATATACTCTATTTACCACAAATATGTTATGCTCATAATTGCTCAAAAAACAGGCAGTTTAAATATGATAGACTTCAAATTTGGAAATAATTTAAATATTATACTTGGCAATTTTATCAGTACTATTAGGTCATGGGGTTCATGGTTCTTGTGGTCAAAATCATGTGATGGCAAACTTGTGGCAACAAGTCTTCATACTTATCTAGGATCGTCCTGGAATGAGACTGTACTTCTAGCTTTTCCAATTTTGTAGACACAGCCATGGTTTATGCTCTACTGGCACAGTTTTCAAAGCTCCATGGTCACCATTACAATTTTATGAAGCACGAGAAGAGGACTCTGTGAAGGAATAATTGTGATATATAATAAAAATTATACTGCAACGCAATGCTACACTAATAGTTCAGCAATTAAAAAAATCATTTAAATGCATAATAAGCATATGCCTGTGAATAGATCAATCACCAATATCTAGTACTAGTAATATTAATATTGTAGTCAAGTAATTAAAGTGGCCATGTCTTCTATCTTACCGCAGATTGTCCTCTGTTAAGAGATGTCAAAGGGGCTTCCTTCATATGCTATATAACTGGAAGAAGCCCTACGGCCATCTGATCCCATTACTTGCTCAATGTAGGATTTCCAGATACAGTGTCCCCAACAGTCTCAGTCCAACACTCTAGCTACTACATCACAAATGTTAAACCATTTAATAATATTCCCAAAATAAATACATATGCTAAGGGCCAAACCACGTGGACACCTTCTTGTGCTACTTTTAGTTTCCACCTTACTGTATTTCAGACAGAAACAATGTATTTACTGTATTTTTAAATTGTAAACCTCCTGACATTTTCAGAGCAGTCAAGACAGTTTACAATGAAAAAATGAGAAAAAATTAAAATATGTAAATAATATAACAATATCATGAATAAATAATCTCAACTATTCATTACTTGCAGGGGAAGGCATGAGGGCAGCAAACTTCAAATCCAGGTGGAAATATCTGGTGCTAATTATAACTCTTGATGAAGTAGCTTTTGAAGTAAGAGGATGTAAAGATGGCCCAGCAAAAGGATTTTCTTCAAACACATTTGGACAGAGTTGCTGAACTAATGACCTCTCTTCAAAAATTAGTTGGCGATTCCTTCAATTTCCTCTTCCCCAACCCCACAGCATTGCCTCCCCTTCCTTTTAACTCTCAAAAGCCAAAGACACTCCTTTGGGATGCCTCCCAGGTTATCACACTATTGGAAACTTTCAAAGGGAATGGTGGCTTTAGATGTCTCTTAAAGTACAAATGGCATAGAATAAGAGATAGCATGACAACTAGCTGGGAATGTCAATGTTGCTCTTAGCAGTTCAGATTGGGAACCCATGGCACAGCCAGCTGTTGTACATTGGTGTATTGGAATCTATTGCTTTCTCAGGTTTCCTACTCCTGATACAGGCACCTTCCATCCAGCTGCAGTTAGAAAGTACTGCTGCAGAATGCTTTCAGACCAGTAGTTCTCTCTGTCAAACTAGCTAGCATACCACAGACCTACTCTAAGGAAGATTCCTGGCATCTTTTGTCTCTGAAAAGGTATCTACTTTTTAATGGCACATTCTGAGAAAAGATAAGAATTACTCCTGAAATTCTTGTTTCTGCCCCATATATTCAATTGCATACTGGAAATTTTGAGGTGCACACATTCATTAAGATAATCCATGTAGCTATGACTCTAAAAGGGTCCAAAAACATGTGGCCTAATGAAAAGGAAGGAATCATTTGGCCCTCCAGGTATTATTGTACTGTAGCTTCTAGCAGTCCCAGTTAAGCCTTCATAGAGATACAGAGTGGAGACATTTCCTCTTGTTTTGTGAATAGAAATCTTGTCTGAACTTCAAGCTACAGAAGCCAAGGGGATCAATAGGAAAAATATGTGAAGAGGGGAATGCCCTTGCCCTCCTCCCATCACCACCATCCCACCCACCTGTCTGTCTTGACTCTTTCCTCGTCCTCGTCCCCCCGGCCCACTCCTTCTATCCATCTGGAGACCTACACACCACCTATTCTTCAGTTAAATTACTAGTGGGACTAGAGTTTGCAGACAATTCCTGTCAGCTTGACATGTGGTCAGACTACCTGTTGAATTCATAGAAGTGTGTACAAAAAATTAGTTTACTTTAGAAGTGGGGCAGAAATAATTTAATTTTTATTTTGTTTTTGTTTTTCTTTTGCCAAAATAGTTTGCTGAGAGAGCAAATTGAATGATATGGATGTCACCTACACCCCATTCATTCTCACAAAGACTGCTGCATTCATATCCCATTCTCCACTGCATCAGGAACCAAAAGTATGGGAAGCTTCCCCATGTGGATACACCCTAATTAAGCACATCTTTGTGCGGTTGAATTATAAGTGCTCTTATTTGAGCACTCTCATAGGGGATGGTTGATAAAATAATGAGTCAAGCTGCTGCTGATCTTTCACAAAGTATGTAAATGCCCCCATTGTTGCTGTCCAAAATTATTCCAGCTCAGTAATTGTTTCATGACACAAGAGGTAATCGAAATCCATTTAGTTGACTGAGATCCTTGAGTTTTGATTAAATTTGATGGTGGCTCTTCAGTGTACTCTATGAGTTGAAAGAAAATTGTCCTTTATATTTCCTTCTTCAAAGACAGATCCTAAGAATGCTGCTGAATGAATGGTAGGATATTATTAGGCAATTTAATATATTTCATAATGAAAAGGATCTGTGTGATGTAGTGATATAGCACTGGACTGGGGCTTGGGAGATCTCACTTCAAGTCTGGACTGAGACACAAAATGCATTGGGTGATCTCAGTCAATTCTTTCTCTTGTAGGTTTTCTCTCTCTTTCTACCTGATTTACTTTTGTGTAACACAGAAGTTGTGATGACTCATGGGCCATGTAGTCCTGTTCCTAGTACTGTTGTGTCAGATGAAGAGGAAAACTTGGGTTTCCCACCGTTTCTGCCGGATTTGGAGCCCTTGCAGCTGCAGGATGTTTGCCCACAAGAAGTCAGCCAAACAAGCCTTGAGCAAAAATCTCCCCCATTTTCTCGCCGTCTTTATTATAATCAAGATAGAAGTGCTCGGGAGGCGACTCGCCGGAGCGCTAGGATAGCTGCCAGACAATTAGATGATTAAGTCTGTTTCCCTTGGGAAAGTTTAAGGAGTCATGCATCTGGACACAGCATAGGTTTCGGTTCTTGTTCCCCAGAGAAGGTGTTCTTTGGCGGGAAAACAAGATCCTATATAGGTGTTTGGACACAAAGGAATCCTTGCGGAGTCAATTCGTCAGCTTCGGGAGTAGATTGTGTGTGGACTACGCTACTCCAGTTTCCAGGACCTTGCTCTCGTTCCAGCCCTGCCTTGTTCCCCGGACCTCGCCACGGATTTCGCCACGGACCCTGTTCTTGCTCCTCGCTTCTTGTTGCCTTGAATCAAGCCTTGTTTGCCAAGAATCTAGTTTGCTTCCTAGCCTTGCATTAAGCTTCATGGACTAAAGGGCCTTGTCATTTCCCCTCACTTTGCTTGGCAAAGTGTGTGTTTCGGTTATTGGATTACAACTTTGGACCTTAATATTTCATATTGGACATTGTTTTCCTGGACTATTTTTGACCTTTCCTGAAAGGTCTACTTCTGAACTAAATTCTACACTTGTTTTTATTAACTTTACATATTTCCTCAATAAAGATATTAGTTAGATTCTGGTCTCTGCGCATGGTTATTGGTGCTCTGCAGCCTGGGTCCTGACAGAAGTAAGGATTGAGTGAGGAGAAGGAGAGCTGTATATGCCATCTTCAGATATCTGGGAGAAAGAGGGAATATAAAGGTAACTTAAAAAAATCTTCCTCCTACAGTTTGTAGCAATAAGAAATAAAATTATCATCAAAATAATTAAATGTGCAGTGCATTGACTTCATGAGAAGTAAGTAGAAGAATGTGTGTCTTGGACTACAACTCCCAGAATCTCTAGACAGCAAGGCTATAAGCTGTCCTCATACTTTGAACTAGTCACAGGAACCATCCTGCATAACTAAACCAGTCCTGAAAGATGAGTGATCTTTAAACACCAGAAGACACATCACACATAAGGTGAAGCAAGGTTGCCTTCTGCTACTTCAGAAACTAGGGACCTCATAATATTAAGGCGAAGAAGGGCCTTCTCCTTGCTTCTCTGTGCTGCCAGCATGTTGCTGGCACAGAGCCCCCCCCCCCCCACACACACACACACACCAGAGCTCATCATATGATGTAGAGCTATTTCTGGCAGGGCTCTGTGGGACTCCATGCTGGCAACATGCTGGCAGCATAGAGAAATGGAGCCAGAGGAGTTAGGGAGGAAGCAAGGGCAGACGGGTGAACATCATGACAAGGGAGAACTATGGGCACCGATGGGAGATAACAGAGCCTGACGACTCTCTCCAGTACCTCGCCATTGCCCCCGCTTTACCCCTGTCCATGTAATAAGATCGTAGAACATAAATTAATGGATTCAAATTAGAAGAAAAGACAATATACTATAACATTAGGAAATACTCTTTGACTCTAAGAGTTATTCAATAGTGGAATAGATTGCCTTGGAGGGTAGTGCATTCTCCATCTTTGCGGGTCTTTAAACAAAGGTTAAATGGGCATCTTTCCGGAGCACTTTAGTTATGTATTCCTAAATAGCAGGGTCTTTAACTAAGTGGCAGAGTACATTTTGGAAGGTTACATTATATAATATTATGGTTTGAAGAGAGCCCAATTTGTGGTACTCAACTCAGGCAGGGGAAATCCTTTTTCTAAATCCCACTGCTGCCTCCAATTGAGGAGATGTGCGCGCGTGTGAGAGGGAGGGATGGAGGATGTGTGAATGTATGACAGGGAGGATTTAGTGGATAAGGAAGGATAACGGAACTGATTGGGTTTAAATGAGTAAAGATGGTAACTTATATAGAAAAGTACGGTAACTGCCACCAACGTGAGGTAATGGGTTTCTTTCAGGCTTACAGAGAGGCAAGGAGACTGATCTTTATGAAGAATAAAACTCAAGTTTATTTTGGTACATAAGCGTGTAGTTTCAATCAGTAAACGTTCCGGATCTTAAGTTACAATGTAGTCTTTCTTGAATGGATATATCTTAAATAACTTCTCTTCGAACAGTAAATAAAACACCCGGTCAACTTATATCACCAGCCTTTCTCCTGAGTGACCATAAGCTACCGTCCTTAGCTGATTCCCACAGCTCCTAATCTTTTCAAAACCTAACCACAACTGTCCTTTTTAAACCCTCACAGCCACTCCTTTTAAAAAAAGAGGAAATATACTCTGTCAACTTAGCCATGCCCCCTTTTTCTCCCAAGGGAAGCTGTGTTACCATGGCAACCTACCAAATGCTGCTTCCAGCTAGTTTCCATGTTAGGCTTTTCCTTGCTAATATATAACTCTTTTTTTTCTTTAACAAACAAATAAACAAAATCATACCAATAATCTCTGTTTAACACATAACTTCTCTACATGGTTGCACTCCCTTGAAGATACAGGTTAACAGCTTGGGAGTGATCCTGGATTCAGGTTTCAGCAGTGACCAGGGGGCATTTGCACAATTAAAACTTATGTTCAAGTTGCACCCATACCTTGGAAAGTCAGACTTGGTCACAGTAGCCCATGCTCTTGTTACATCTCATATAGACTACTGCAACACACTCTATGGGGGTTGCCTTTGAAGACGGCCCGGAAGCTTCAATTAGTCCAATGGGCTGCAGCCAGATTTCTAACTGGAGTGGCATATAGTGAGCACACTACTCCTCTGTTGTGTCAGCTCCACAGGCTGCCAGTCTGCTACCGAGCCCAATTCAAAGTGCTGGCTTTGGCCTATAAAGCCCTAAATGGTTCTGGTCCAACTTACCTGTCTGAATGCATCTCCTCTTATGAGCCAACAAGAGCCTTAAGATCAGCTGGGGAAGCCCTGCTCTCAATCCCACCTCCTTTGCAAGAACAGGGATGAAAGACAGGGCTTTCTCAGTCGTGGCCCCTTGGTTGTGGAACTCCCTCCCCAGTGACACCAGGCAGGCCCCATCTCTTATAGTTTTTAGAAAGAAACTAAATACTTCACTTTTTACACAAGCATTTGAAGAATAAGTTATCACGTATTTTGACACAGTCTGAATAAGGACTATGAGCAAGGATTATGGAATAATAGAATAATGCATGTTATATGTTTTTAGCCTGTTGTTCTATATGTTTTATTTGTACAACTGTTTTAATTTGTTTTAATTTATGAGTTGTATTTTATTACTATGTTTTAAGCAGCAGTAAATTTTGCCAGAGTTGTAAGCCACCTTGAGTCCCCCACAGGGTGAGAAAGGTGGGGTATAAATGAAGTAAATAAATAAATAAACAAACAAGACAAAAATTTCTTTTGCATGAAACTTCTATATGCCCTATGTTGAATATAACACATAATACAGTATGATCCCTTTATCTATAGACTTGATATCCAAAATTTCAGTTACCCATGTTTCAAAAAACCTTCATCTACAGAAATGTTTGTGGGCCTCTCTAGGTCCTCCAGTGTGATTCTGTGGTGTGCTTCCAGCTCAAGAATAGTCAAAATATGTAGTTCCCTATTCTTCATGGTTCGAGGTATCTACATGGATCTTGTAGTGTATGCAATGCAGCTATATGGGACTCTTCTTTATTCCACAATTTTAAAAAGATAAAAAATGAAAAAAGATTTAAAAAAAAACACTCTATAATTAGTTGTATCTTTCTATTAAACTGAATGTCATATATTAAAAAGAGCCAATACAGAAAAGATTGCAGTGTGGCTTGTCAATGGTTTTTAATTGAGGCAGCATATTCTATTATATCTGACATAGATTGTCAGAAAATAAAATTGCATCTGATGCATTCTTGCACTAAATAATAGAAATGGCTTTTGATCTGTGTATATTTCATTTAATTCTAAATAGACTTGTTTAATAAGGGTGTTTCTGGTATATCATTAGAGACAAGCAAGTTCAGAGGTCACTCCCCACTCCCTCCCTCCCCAGAATTTGTCTAGTGTGTACAGGTCATATGTTGCCTTCATTGTGGAAACAATATTGCTCTTCCTGTCATTATTTCACAGAAATAATTGTAAATGAGCTCCAGCTGTACACAAAGGTTGGTATTGTAAAAACCACTTAAAGAAAAGACAGATAGGTTTGCTAAACAGTCTGTCACAACTCAATAAATATAATGTTTCTGAGTATTAGGCTGGTCTACAACTGTATGGTGAGACAACACACACATACAACCATTGTTACCACAAGCCCAAAAATGGAATCCTCTTAGTACCATATACATGTGTAAGTTTCAATGTGCTTGTAATTGTGCTCTTGTTGGCTCTTCTGCAATGGACATATTCAATCTGTGGTTGTGTAATCAATCAGAGTTCATCAAGTTTCACATGGGCCTAAATGCTCATCTACACTGGACCGATTGAGCTATCCAGCTATGCGGACAAACTCTGAAGTATCCACAGGACTTCTCCAGAAGCAAGGCAAAGCTGATTTGAAACAAAAAAAAAAATCCTAAGATACGCCGCAGGAGTAGCTATGTGTTGTGAAGACAGGCAGGCTTTCATTTGCAGTGAGTCTGGAGAGTCCCACACAGAGGTTGAGATAAAACCTGCAAAATGTTGTTATTTTTATATAGAGAGTTACAAGCTTAATGGATCAGGGGATTGTTGTGGTTGTAGTGTGTATTTATTTCAATAAGGCATTTTGACAAGTTCTCCCATGACATTCTTGTAGGTGAATTGGGGGTGGACAGAGCTAGTCTTCGATGAATTTGTAACTGACTGAGAAATCGAGTCCAGATAATAATGGTTCCTCTTCGTCCTGGAGAGAAGTGGGATGCCTCAGGCTACTGCCACCAGGTTGGAAAAATGATATACACAAATATAGGATGTTTGACACCTGGTGGGAAAGCAATAGACATGAAAAGGCTCCAGGGGTCTTACAGACTGCAAACTAATAATGTGTCAATAGTGAGAGGTACAGTCAATAAAGCCAATGCAATTCTAGATAGATAGGATAGTTGTGCCACTCTATTGGGCTTTGATCAGATCTTATCTGGGATAGTGTGCCTGACTCTGGAAAACATAATTCAAAAACGAAATTGACAAGCTGGAACTTGTCCAGAGGCAGCTGGTCAAATTGATAAAAGTTTTAAACAAAGTTCTATGACAAATGGCTTAAAGAGCAGGATATGTTTAGCTTGGAGAATTAAAAATGTGAAATCAAACCAAATCATATTAAAATATGATAGCCATCTTTAAACATCTAAAGAGTCTGCTGCTCCACAGACTAATTTACTGCATTTGTGCATGGTGTGTTAACTGCACAGTGGCAGATAGGAAGGTGTTCCATAAGTTCTCCCCTCTTTGAAATAACTTTGTAAGTCCTGCAGCCTTAAGAAAGCTAAGAGCATTCTTAAGGATGCATCCCATCCAGCATATTTTTTTTAATTATTATCATCTGGCAGATGGTACAGGGTGACAAAGACAAGGACAAACAGACCAAGAGATAGCATTTATCCTAGAACTGTAACTATACTGAACTCCATGGTTTCACATCGATTTGGCATTGGGGGCTGTGTGGTGGTGGTTGGAGTATAAAGGGTCGGGTGTGTTGTTTTTGTCATGTGTGCTGGGGAAAGCATTTAATTTTGTTGTACAATGTACAATGACAATAAAGTTATTACATTCTAAAATGTGAAACATAGGAAGAACTGCCCTGTCAGACCCTTGGAGTATGGTGGACTCTCCCTCTTTGGAGATCTTTAAACAGAGGCTGGATGGTCATTGGCCATCTCTCAGAAGTGTTTGAGTTGTACATTTCTGTGTGGCAGGAGTTGGACTAGCTGGCCTTTGTGATCATTTCCAACTTTGTGATTCTATGATTCTAAGTTACTTCAAAAATTGCAATAACAATAATTTGCTGTGAAGAGCAAACACAATGGCGAAAGCCAAAGAACTGATACAGTCTCAGGCACAAGGTAATAATAGACAATATCTTGGAAGCGTTACAAAACTTGGAAAAAAACTGGACATTTATGAGACTACAACTTCCACAGCTTAACAGCCCTCCCACCAGTACCCTGCAGTAAGCGGATCCTGGAGAACCCTTCAAAGCTCTCATCCAATAAAATTTGCTCATTGCTGCATCTCTCTTCAGTATCTTTAAATACAGATTCCCTCTGTCTTTACTGGCTTGTTTCCCACTTCGCTCATCTTTACATGCAAAGGAATAAATCATTTTTTGATTTTCTGAAAATCAGAATTAAAACAATATAAATAATGATACAGTGAGATCTTTTAAGCTGAGTACTTTTTCTTCTTTCTTTCTTTCTTTCTTTCTTTCTTTCTTTCTTTCATATATTACATGAGAAGATAATCACTCTTTAAGGAAGCTGAGGATTCAGCTTTGCCACATAGTTAAATATAGCAGATGAATGTATTTAGAGTTTAGAGAATGTATCATAAGATTGGTTATAAAAGTTTTATGGATGGTATGCTTGCATTACAGTATACTTAGAGACAAGGGAGGTGGGGGGAAGTTGGAGGGAAAGATACTTCCAAAGTCTCATGGGAAATGCCCTCATTCAAAGTGCTTAAATATGAAAGGAAATGTGAAGAGTAAAATGTACTTTGTACAAATGTACTCCTTTCTATTCCTGCACAGGCCAGATTCATTCACTCAGGGCATGAGCCTGTGGGGATCTCATCATTGGGATGAGTTGGCCAAGCCCTGGCAAGCACATTTTTGTACTTAACAGTGCACACACATCTAAAATGCTTTTGAGCAGATTTAGCTACTGAATTTAGCAAACCTGCCAATGAGTTGTGCAGAAGACCAGACATTTAGAGGGAAGTATCCAGCCGTGCTACTCAGAGTGCACTGGATAAATGAATGCTCTCTAGATAATATTTGTCAAGCCTCTGAGGACTGAACCTGCACCAGAAAACTTTGCATACAATATGACAGGATGCCAATAGGCTCCCATTGGTCGCCTAGGTAGCCCAGTAATATGGCTGTTACTAACAGTAGCACCCAGCCAGCTGTTCAAGCAGAAGTCTTGCTCCTTACCTATTTATCTATTTACTCATCTCTTTGACATTCCCCCTTTCTCCCAATATAGGCTCTAAGGTGGTGTACAACATTTTAAAGCCCAATACTAGCGAGCAATGGATTGCCTTGGTTCTCAACCTGTGGGTCCCCAGATGTTTTGGCCTTCAACTCCCAGAAATCCTAACAGCTGGTAAACTAGTGTTCAGGAAGAGCCTGAAAACCTGGCTCTTCACACAGGTTTTGAATAAGTACAGCCCACTGTATGCTAAACCCTTATACTAGCGGTTACTTCTGACCAGTTGTACCTGTTGGTTAACTCCTCGACATAGCCACAGAGTTCACCCCAGTTTAAGGTTCTCCCCATGATCTTATAGCACCTTAACTTCCTTCATGTTTACAAGTTTTACTCAGTGCACTTTGCCCAGTCCATTGTGTAATTTTATTGCTGTGTTTTATCATGTGTTTTATAATGACTGTGATTTTATTTTAATTTTATTTGTGTTTTTTTTTTGTTATTTGATACCACTGTATGCTTGTTTTATATCTGTGAGCCGCCCCGTGTCCCTCACGGGAGATGGTGGTGGGGTATAAAAATAAAATAATAATAATAATAATAATAATAATAATAATAATTATTATTATTATTAGCTGGGATTTCTGGTAGTTGTAGGCCAAAACACCCGGGGATCCACAGGATGAGAACCACTGTTACACAGGCTTCTGACATCAGGAGGACATAGCCGTGCCATCATCACTACTGAATTGACAAACAAAACCCCAGTTGAGCTTCGCTCCACCTCTCTCATCTCTACATGAGGAAGAGAAAGAACAAGTGAAAAATTATTGGCTGACAACTACAAATTTCAGCTGATGGCAGCAAATTTTCCTCTTTCCCCCATTTTATCTCCTCCTTCTTCCCCATTTGAAGAGCCACAAGCAAAGGTGTTCCCCATATACGAAAGATAGTAGAAAAACAGAAGCCCTGAAAAAAGCATTCTATTCTGTCCTTTGCTTTGAGGCCACTGCATTGTTTATCCTGTTCAAAGAAAGTGGGAGACCCCTGTGTTGTACATAAGGATCTAAAACAGTGGTTCTCAACCTGTGGGTCCCCAGGTGTTTTGGCCTAGAACTCCCAGAAATCCCAGCCAGTTTACCAGCTGTTAGAATTTCTGGGAGTCAAAGGCCTAAACATCTGGGGACCCACAGGCTGAGAACCATTGATTTAAAAAGTAACCTTTTCTAATTGTACCTGTGGGTTAAGGAGCTGATTTGAGGACATAGAAAAAAAAACTTCCATTTTTCTAAAGAAAAAACGTTCAGTGTTTCTAATAATTTTTACAGAAACCAACCCTTTTCAAAGATCAGCAGTAACATTATATAGTATGCATTAGCTGGGAATAGGAGTCTGAAGCATGAAAGAAACTAACATGGAGGTAGTTTTAATTCGGAAGACTTCTCTTCTATGTGTAATTACAGAAGTGAATTGATGCAAATATTGAAATGCCTTGATTACCTGTTTAATTCTCTCAAAATCTTGCCTCACAAAAATATGTTCAAAAGTCTCTTTCAATCATCAGCTACCACGTTATTAAATATGTTCCAAGAAAAAAAGTCTGGCAGCATTTCTTTGGTTACTTCACATGAGCAAATTAGGAATGATGAACAAAAATATTTACCGGTATTTGACAATGGTCAGTTTAAAAGGCTTATATACCATGAATCAGGATTGTTTGAAACCCAATAAGCCACTTTCTTCTGATTCCACTATTCTGTTATACATTTGAAATTTCACCTCAAAATCATGCATATGTCTCTCACAAGTCTTATTCTTGAGGTGAGTGTAATTTTTTTTTTTGCAAAATGCAAGTTATCAGGGGATATCAGCTTTATCACAGATGGGTAGAGTTATTATGATCAATCACAGAATGGGAAATTTGGGTGTAATGTATAACTTCACGGAAGTGTAGTATGAATACTGAAACAGGTGAGATAGAGCTTGTACCACTGGAACCAGTTTAATAACTTTTCCCATCTTGATCACACGGGTTCAAGTTTTCCTCTAAGAATTGTTGGAGGGCATGTATATCTCTCTTATATTGTTTGAGCAATTAACATTATGCACAATATCAAAATAGTTCCCTGAGACTGCCAGTAACTCTCCCTGTCTGTGTCTACACTGTTTTGACAAGGTTAATCATGCTAAAATAAACCAAGGGCTTGTGCAGTATAGGCTGGATCTAATATGGATAAGTTTGAGTTTGATTGCTTGTTTGCAACTGGTAATCCATCATGGGGTCTCTAGAATCAATACAATCAGAATCAAACACCTAAAGTGAATCAATTCAAGTAGTGATATATGGCACGTAACTACTAATCAATGCAAATAATCAGCCTAAAAGTACAGGCAAGGCAAAGTGTTGTAGACAGCAATAGTTCAATTTAAAACATTTATAAGAGTGTAGAGAAATATTCTAAATCTTGTTTTTAATTGCTAAGCTTCTAGGAAAGCCAGATAGCAACTTGCAAATCAAGCAATATATGTCAGGTGGTCAGGTCTAATCCAGGGTAAAATTGCCTTATTCACTAATTGGAAAAATCTGCAGTTTTTAAAGTGTGCTTCGTGGAACCCTTTAGGTGCCAGGAAGCATACTGAAGGGCTCTGCGCTTCCCTCCTCCTTCTCCCTCCTTCTTTCCTTTTATGTTGGTTAAAATTGTTGTTCATTTGAAATATTGTATTGTTCTTTCTTTCATTCATTTTTTGGACTACAAATGAGATATGTGCAGAGTGGATAGGAATTTGTTCATTTTAAAAGTTAGTTCACACAAGCACTCTCCATCCATCTGCCATCCTTCTGTCAAATTTTGAAATGCAATGCATCAAAACTTTTGGCCATGCCTGATATATATATATATATATAGATACACACACACACACACACACACACACACACTACATATAATTAGTAATATATAAACATTTATTGGGGCTACACAAGAAACTTTTGCTTCAAGAAGGGCTCAGTGGCTGAAAAGGTTTGAGAAACCTTGCACTAAAGTGAAAGCTCCTGAGCTCTGGAGGGGGAATTTTCCCCTCCCTTTTCCAAAAACTCAGTTGTATGATTAGAGGCAAAATAAAGCCCTTAGAAGCCTCCATGCTTGGTAAGGAGCTTTCTTTTAAGCCTTTTAGCCAGGAAAGAAGGTGAGGGAGGGCAGGGAATGGTGACCACAGCCTTCCCTGTGCCAATGTTGGTTTGGCATGGCAGGGAATGTGGTCAGTACCTCACCAGTCCCCTGCACATTTTCTGCTGTGTAGAAATGAATCAAATCTGTGAAAAAACAAATATTAAACCTGTAAATGTAGAAGGGAGGGTGTATTTGTTTCCTAAGGAAAAAAACTTCAAATCTTGAACCAGGCCATAAATTGAGCCTTACTCTAGCAAGCTCCCTTAAGAATGTGAGGGGGGGATCATTGTTCGAATTATAAGGTTAGTGATGGTGCTGGCTAGGGGATTCTCAGCCTTGTCAAAGAAAATGAAATTTTCCCAATCTATGGTTATAAGTTATTAATCAAGACACAGCAGGTTTTTTTTGGGGGGGGGGGGGAGGAGGCTGTAGCAGTTTGCAAGATTCAGTCCCCTCATCTTCTCCCCCCCCCCCCCCCTGCTTTTGCACTTTAAATTCAGTTTGCAGCAAAAGGGGAAGGTAGGAGGAAGAAGCTAGGACATTTTTAAAACAGCTGAAAAGAAGATGACAGACGATTAATGAAGTCTGTTCTGCCAAATCTGGACAGTTTGAATGTATGCATATAGTATACTGAAGTATTGAATATTTAGCACTTTGAGTGCTTTTAACAGGGTGGGCAAATACTACAGACGGCCAACTTATGCTAATTTTTTTGGTGATTTTTACAGTATTGTTTATAGTACTTATGAATTTGTTAGTTATTTAACATATTATTTCTACTGGGCAGGGAGATACATCTGAGGACCCATCTATGTTGCCATATAATGCAGTTTGAACTGCATTATATGGCCAGTGTAAACTCATATAATGCAGATTGAACTGCATTGGACCAGATTATATGAGTTTACAGTGCCATATAATCTAGTTCAAATTGCATTATAATGGTAGTGTAGATGGGGTCTCAGATGTTCTACCTCATAAATTGTTTTTCCTTGAAATCTAATGAGGTTGCAGAGTGCTATACCCCAGAAAGCAAAATGCCATGGGGCATTTTGCACTTTCTGAATTTACTATGAGATTGGACGTTCTTTGTCCTGTAAAAGCTGCAAATATAAGATGTTAAAAGGCATTCAAACATCTGGCTGCATGGATTGATGGCTCTTCCTGCATATAGGAAGCCTGTGCTATCAGGCTTCCTGATTATGGGTAAGGTTGGAAGCACTTTAAACTGAACTCAAAGTTCTCTTTGAGATTTTTACGCTAAATATGGGAAAATATCTTAAAGAGACTGGACATGCTGGGACAATGAAGACTGAAGCGGCATTTCTTCGTATATGCATTTCTACTGCCAGGCTTGGTATATGCTTTGGATAAATTCCTACATGGAACCTTTTGCTGTTAAACTGAATTGTGATCGGGCATTCCATCTCTATGAGTCTTACCTCCACACTACATTGCTCTTTGCATGTCTTTACATGTTCCCCCAGATGTGGGAGAAGGGAAATATGGACCACACACATTCCCTAGGCTATTTTGTGGCTCTTGATTCCACTCATGAGGTCAAATAATTTCAGTGTTGTTGCAAGGCATCACTGTGTATTTTGCACTAAAACAAGGCTAAAAATGCATGCCTTGTTACAGGCATACCTTGCTAATACTGTATGGTGGAGTGGGGTTTCAGATCACTGATATAAGAGAGAACACTGTCTTAAAGTAAATCACTTATCAATGCATATAAAAGCCTACAAATGACTAATACGAACTTAGGAAAAAACCAAGAAAAGATCTTAAATTATTTAGTCATGGGGGCCAGAATTGTTTTTGCAAGAATCTGGAGATCAAACCAAGTACCTACAACAGACCAGTGGCTGATAAAGATAAGTGATATAAAGAATATGGACAAGCTGACATTCCTAATGAAGAAACAACAAGGAAACCCAATAAAAGAAACGGATTGGTCAAATTTCGAGGAATACATGAGACAAAGAATGCTAGAATCAGAGGAAAAGAAATAGAGATTAGAACTCTTGGAAGAGGAAAAAGGAAACACCCAAAAGTGATCAGGACACTTGTCATAAGAGGAATGGTCATCTGAAGATGAAATCTGCAGAGTTAAACAAATGAAGAATACACACTCTTAAATCATTCCACCTCACACCCCCTTCCTCTCTATCCTCTCCTCTCCCCCCTCTTGCACGAAGTACCCCCTCCCTAACCACCCCCCTACCAGTACACCCCCCTTCCCCAAAATGTGATTTCCCCCCAGTTTTTAAGCATTGTATTAAAAGATCTCAATAAAAATACATTTAAAAAAAAAGCCTACAAATGTATTTACATTGTCATATATCCAGTTCAGAGTGGTGTTAGTCCCAATAAAAGATGCAAATGTAAAAATAAATTGATACATTATTTGAAAACAGGACAAAGTGTACAAATGCTATCAACAGTCAAAACACACGCAATAAAATGGTACTATATAACTGAAAAGTGCCATATTAGCAAAGCACTTTAAAGAAAAGTGCCTTAAAACAGAGTATGTCCATACGATACAAAAATTGTTTTTCGAAGAAACTGCAATCATATCTCTCTTCTCCTATTTACTACTACATTACATAGTTTTGGCAGGAAATGCATAAAAGCTATTGGGGGAAAACCTATCATTTCTGAAAAATGAAATGACAGGAATATTAGAAGCCTTTACAAGTTTAAAATCCATTCATAACTTTAAGAAAATAAAATACATTGTGTATACTTTGTTTCACGTACAATTGAAGTTGTTTTTCAAAAAGTATTTTTGTTACGAATCAAGCTACATGGTTCTGGAGTCTAAAGAGCCACTTTCATTTTGCCAATTTCTTAAAACCAGGGAAACAAAAAAAAAAACAACCCAAATAAACTCCAACATTAGTAAAAGAGAAAATTATTTTGACTCCTCTAGTCCTCTCTGGTGTCAAGCAAAGATAAAGCATTCATACCCAACATAGCAACTAAGAAAAAGAAACTAAGACCAGGAATTGCAATGATCTCATACAATATATTGTCTTACATAAAGGTTTTCCTGTTATGGCGAGTTCAGAAGTAATTTCAGTGGAGTAAATATAGGAACACCTTACCATAAACAATTTAAACATGGTAAACAAACATATGTCATAATCTAAATCTCTTGGTCTCCCGTCCAACTATTAACCAGGCCTGACCCTGCTAAACTTCCAGAATTAGATATCAGATATTGAGTATTCCTTGTCTAAGAAAACTCTATTAAATTAATGGAATCACCATAAATCAACAGACAACTTGAAAGCATATACGTGTGTGTTATTTTGAATTACCAGAGTTTAAAAGTATAGATGGAATGATGGCTTTAATGTGGTTAATAAGCAAAGGTAATAGCTCGAGTGGTTCTAAAGTGTAAGTAGTTTAAGCATTAGATTAGAATGAGGAAACAGTTCAAATCCCTGATTAGCCATGGAAATCCACAGCCACATTCTCTCAGCCTCAGAAAAAGTCAGTGGCAACTCCTCTCTGAATAAATTGTGCTTAGAAAACCATATGATAGGTTTGCATTAGGTAAGTCGAAAACAATTTGAGGACACACAATAGAAACAAAACAATACAATCAGTTTTTCATATCCACAGATCCATCTATTCAGCCAACCAACCACATCTTGGAAATATTTAATTGTCACTTTATATAAGGGTACCATTTATTTATGCCATTGGATATAATGGAACTTGAACAGCCCGGCATTTTGGTATCCATATGGGACCCTGGAACAAAATCCCAGAGCATACTGAGGGGCCACTGTATTTGAAATATTCTAAATATGATCAATATTGGTAATATTCTAAACATGATTAATATTTCACTGTTCATACACTAAAAAAGATAGTATTTCACTAAGGTAGTAGTACTGTATTGCATATTGAAACATCGACAATCAAAGCAACAGGAAGCCTACCAGCTGAATCTGAAGCCATGGGGTGAATTAAAAGAAAGAAAGAAAACATGAAATCAGTAAATCTTCATTTACTTGTGAAGAATTCAAGTAGATAGAAAGCATATGATCAAGGACACTTGTGAAATAAAAATGAAGCAGGAACTGGTCACCTGACATTTACTTAGGAAATAGCAGGGATTACATGGGTGCTGTCATGGTACTTGGGATCTGCTTCTCCAAATGCTGATGCCTGTAAAACCTGGGAATTATTTTTCTGGTCCCGGATTACGGAGTAATTGTATTTTTGCAATGGGATAGAGACAACATTTAGCTCTTCTTCCATATATTTATTGAGGCAGAAGGAATGAAGCCAAGGTGTGGAGAGGAAATAACTGTGGGACCAGTTATTTCCTCATGCATAATTCTGAATTTCTTGCTCTAATGAGCACTTCTGCATTTCCATGGCAATTGTCACTCACCTTGGTAAAAATGACTTGCTTTAACGGGGGAAATACTGCTAAGCCTCGGAAATTAAATGAGACCTAGAAATGCTTGAGTACACATCCCTGGTCTGAGATACTGTCTTATCCGTACTTGTTGGTTAGGTCTGCAAGCTTGGAAAAGAGCCTGTGGAGTCATGAGTTTCACACAAGGTAGCTAAAAGAAATAATGGACCAGCTTCCTGAGTCAGAGTTACTTAGAAAATCTTTTGGGAAAGAGAATTGGTGATTCATTACTGAAAATTTAATCAGTACTGGATTTAAATACAAACTAAGTAGGCTATAGTTTAGGTTAGGAGGAAGCTTGGGGGGGGGGGGGGCAGTGTCTTAGGTTCACAGGTGCTCCTAATGGCAAGTTTTAAATACTTGTTAAAAAAAAAAGGGTGGTGTGATGCTATCGGGTTTCTGAAATATGCTGTAGGTCTCAGTGTGTCTCAACTGGGCTTTGCATGTCACTATCATCACCAGCAATAAGGATCAAGACTTGCAAGTAGTGGGCCCTTCATATCCACTAAGGTTTGATTCCAAGACTTCCACGGATACCAGATTATGTGGATGCTCAAGTCCCACTATATACAATTGTTGTTGAAGACCCCAGACCTTCCTCCTTAATAAAAGATTAACATGAATTGGGCTCCATGAACTATACTTCTCCCAAGGACAGAGACCATAATGAACTGTAAATTGCCTCTGTCCCTCAGGGTCCCTCGAGATCCCCCCATCCTCGAGCCAGCAGCAGTTCATCCTACATGACCCCTAGACCCACACACACCTATACCCGCACCCACAACACAGATATCCAGCCCATGTCACCCCACGGTGGCAATCCTTCGCTGCTGCCAAGAGGGAGGGAAATTTTGAAACTAGACCATAGTAGTGAATGGAAACTTATGTTTATAAAAATGTCTGCTTTACAAGCATGCTTTACACTTTGTACTTTGGAGTATCCATGCTGTACACATGTCGTTTTTGTGCAAATAGAATAAAGCCTCTGTTGTTTGCATTTATCCTGGTGAATCTCTCCTTTCCTCATTCCTGATTCGCTCTCTTAGCAAAGCTTGCCTGGCATTCCTTGCTTTCCACAGGATATAGAAAGCCTCTAAATTTTGGCATCACAATGACACAGTAAAATGGTTTTCCTTATATAAAATTGTAAAATCAAGTTTACTTTTTGGATTTTCTTTTCTTTGTGAATATTTTCAAGCCATGGATGGTGGAATGCTTGGATGGCGAATCCATGGATATAGATGGCGAACCATAATTGAGACCTGGGTCCCCCTTCCAGACTGGAGAACCTTCATCTTAAAGAAATAGCTGGATGCATCTCCCCTGATCGTCCCATCCCCTGACAACATGGAAATTGCTGAGTTGGGATGAAGGGCTATGCTGCTTAGATAGATTAGTACCTGGAGACATTGCTATGGAGATGTATTTACATGTTATACATCTCCTGATGCAGGATCTCCGCAGTCCTGTTAACATCCAGTTTTCCCTACCCATTTGAATAAAACTTCTGATGAGAGCTCAAGCCCAGAGCTACAGTTCACAGGAAAGAGGGTTAAAATTTGCCCTTGCAAGCTGCTGTTAAGCTTAGGAGGGAAACAGTTGAATGGCAACTTCCTTCCTTGGAATGGCAGCAAAGTGAAAAAGGTTAACCCTTCCCTTCCCACACCCCGTTCTATTACACAGGGACATTGAGGGCAATCACAGATTATGTTAAAGTAATCTTGACATCGTGTTGTCGAAGGCTTTCATGGCCGGGATCACAGGGTTGTTGTATGTCTTTCGGGCTGTGTGGCCATGTTCCAGAAGCATTCTCTCCTGACGTTTCGCCCACATCTATGGCAGGCATCCTCAGAGGTTGTGAGGTATGGAGAAAACTAAGCAAAGAGGTTAATATATCTTGACATCATTTTTCTCTAGCATAGCTTTTGCTAGACTAATCAGTGCCTTGTTCTCTTTCATTGTATGTAAATATTTCCTTTTTTTCATGTCAGGAGTGACTTGAGAAACTGCAAGTCGCTTCTGGTATGAGAGAATTGGCCATCTGCAAGAATGTTGCACAAAATAGTTCAATTGCAATGTTTCCATCTTTTTTTTTCCTTTCTCTGTTTCCAGGTTATGTTCAAAACTGGAAATGAATACTCAGTTCTTTTCAGATTCCAGCAATCAGTTCAAAGGTAAACACATATTTCTTGGAGAAAGAAAAGGGCTATGAATTATACAGGTGACATGCTGAACAGATAAATGAGAGCTTATTAATTTCTTAGGGTCAATTTAGATGGGTGAATGTGTTTCCATTTTAGCAACATATTTTTTCTGTTCTTGATAAAAGCAACTGTAGTCGAACTGATGCTTCAACTCTTTTATACCACACTGAGTCTTGATTTAAATCGTGCCAATGAGGTGCAGTAATTCCAGGAAGGGAAAGCATTTAATTCCATCATGGCACAAGTTGAGAAAGTTGGGGATATGAAATCCTGCAGCCAAGATGACAACTGGTCATAGGCATAATGTGTGTGTATATGTATGCCTTCAAGTCACCTATCAACTAATGGTAACCCCATGAATTCCATAGGATTTCTTAGGCAAGGAATACTTAAAGGTGTTTTTGGAACGTTTTTTCTCAGAAATATAGCCTACAACACCTATTATTCATTATTGGTCTCCCATCCAAGTATTAACCAGGGCTGATCTTGCTTAACTTCCAAGATCAGATGGGATCTGGTGCCTTTATGATTTTTAGGCCCACCTTCCAAATTATTGTTGTTTACCTTCATGTCATTTCCAGCCTATGACAACCTATTGCAGGTTTTTTTCCCCAAGATTTGTTCAGAAGAGATTTGCCATTGCCTTCCTCTGAGGCTGAGAGTCTGTCACTTGCCACCCAGTGGATTTAATGAACAAGCAATGATTTGAACTCTGGTCTCCAGAGTCATAGTTCACTGCTCAAACCAGTACACTACACTGCTCCACCATCCTAACCACTGCAGGCTTAGTTGTATGATGCTTTAGGGCCCTTTTACATTGCACATAATAGCACACTACATAATCAATCCGATTGTATCACCTTAAGCTATGTAACTCCTTCTTCCAGCAGTGGGTTAAGAAGAAACAAGCATGAATCGGCACACGGGAGGATTCCTCGGGCAACACAATACAATTTCCAATGCCACAAGAATTTGGGGCACCTTTGTGGGTTTCAAACATGGATCTTGATTTAGGCCCCAAGGGAAAAAAAGTGTGTGTGGAGGGTGAGTTGTCTCACAACATCATTACTGACCATAGGGTATACCTCTTAAAGTATAGTAGGACTGTGCATTTGTATGAAATTACTTACCATTTCTGTTTGTTCCATTCGTATGGCTCCATTTCTGTTTCTGTCCACCACTGGTGGAAATGGGTGCCTATATGAATGGGCTTTTCTGTCCAAGGTCCGGAAAAAAAACCCAAGAGATTTTCAGACCTTGGGTGGCAAAGTGCCAGACCTTGCCAGCCGGGCCTATGAGCCATCTATGGTCGAGCACTCAATGGTAGGCCTGGCTTTCAGGGCATACAAGACATTGAGCATTTAATGCTTGCAGGCCCGGCAGACAGGGCCTACAAGCATCGGGTACCCAGTTCTTGGCTAAAGGCCCTGCAAGCGATGAAAATCAACAGAGGGGAACAGTTGATTTTCATTCTGCCATTTGTTTCATTGTTTCATTTGTTCCCATGGGATTGTACCGTTCCATGCAATCCAAATGGACGAAACGGTACAAAACCACAAATGAAACAGATGAATCAGGATTCAAGCTCAACCCTAAAGCATAGTCTGTGGTTCCTGTTTCTTCCTTTTCTGGAACTTGAGCCAGCTTAAAATAGTCTTGATTCTCGTCTTCAACTGGAAGGACTTAAAAAAAAAACACTGAATAAGTTTGTCATACTAAAGTTCAGTTGCATACCAGTCAGCAGTTACAAAATGCATCTAGTTGACATCAGCATAAACATATTCTTCCAGGATATTTGGCAATATGTCACATGGGAAAAGCTAATATTAGTTGCTATTTCATGTTTCCCTGTAAAATTGTCTTTAAGTCAGTGACAGCTGGATTTAGAAAGTCATTATAAAATACTGCTTGCAATAGAGGGGATCAGTGAGCTTTAAATGGTTAATTTTTAAAGGAATGTTCATTCTTGTGAAAGACGCTGAAATCTGAAAACAAAGAACCCAAAGAAAGCTTCAGAAGTTTTTATAAAATTGTCACAGAAGTCTCTTTTTCCTAGCAGATTTTGCATGTGACTTTCATATGATTTTAATGATTAGCAAATGTTTCAAGCAAGAATTCTGATGCATTAGAACCAATCACCATCTTTAGAAAGGAAGTGTATAGAAAGGAAATGGCTGACATCCATGAAAACTGTGGTTCATTTCTAATGATCTGGCTTCATTTTTACACAATTCATAAAGACTGTAGATTGTGCAACATTTATGGCATTCATTCCAAAAATGTGGAGAAGAGGGATTCTTTCTATTGAGCTAATGAAAGAGGTGGGGGGAGGGAAAACCCTTTGGGTATAATCTCACCACGTGAGTATAGGAGGGGTGACTTAGTGGCTGAGCACATGCTTTGGCTAATAATCAAGGCTGCCTTTGTGGAAACAGCTTCTGTGATGACAAAGGGCTGCAGAGAATAGGACAAGAGTCTGAAAGGTTCCTGTATTTGTGTAGATATAGACATTTTCAGGTCAGTAATGCAATTGACATCCCCCATTGTAACCCCACAGATAAACACATCCTCTTCTTCACTTTAACTTTAACATTTAAGTATGTTTCCTTCGTGCATTTTTAAAAGAAGAGGAATTGATTTGTTCATTAAATGCTCCTAACTTTTACCCTTGATTTATCTGTGAGTCAAAGCAAAATCCATAATCCTATATTTCATTTATACATGAGATCAACTTGTACATAAGTGTCATATATACTCTTATATAAGTCTAGAAATTTTAGTGATGGGTTGACTTATCAATGTAAGTACTGTAATATTCAGCTGTATTTAAAGTTCAGACTAAAACCTGGACCAAATTCACCTCATTATTTACATGGAGTCCATTAGCTGTCCTTTAATTCATCATGTCAAGAAAAAGAGTCCCAGTAAACAAAACATTCATCTTTCTGCTGATGTATTTTGTTTTATTTGGGAATGCAGAATTTTATCTACAGCTGACTTAACAGGTCTACTAAAATTCCAGATATTCTATTTTTCACAGATTTCTAGGAACACTAAAGGTAACCCAAAGCTCTGTTTAATTGGTAAGGCCTCAGGCTGAGACTGTCATCATGGAAGTAGGAGTGAATGATCCATGAAACCAAGACTGGTTTGCTTCAGGCAATCACTTAGTGAGGTGGGCAAGCCATATGTCCATTTACATTTGGCTTGCCTATTCTGCCAGATAATCAAGTGAAGGAAAGGGAAAGAAAGCCCCCAGAATTCAGGTGTGCACACTTTTCATACACCAATGCTATGGCTGTCCAACAGTCCAGCCCAAATTTCTACTTTTCCTTTACTAGAAACTCCAGGCTGAAGGTTACTTTTCCTTTAACTAAAGCCTCAGACTCAATATCTTGTCCAACATGGGATACTCCCTCTCCCAGAGATTTATAGTATATCAAGTACAGCCACATATAATCAAATGAAATTGTTCCCCCACTATCCAAAGGGTCCCTGCCACCCCATGACGGACTGGCAGCAGATCATGAGACTCAATACTCCCCACATATGTGTACATAGATCTTTATTCCTTTTTATTAACAATCCCCAGGTAAGCGCTAATTCAGACTAGAGGACATGCAAATAGGGTCTGCAGCAATGGATCTCTCACTCAAGACCTCTGATTTCCCCCTAGATGAAATATATCCCTTCTATATAAAATGTATTCATTCTATTGTTACTCTGCTACAGACTAACATCATTTCCCTGATCTACCCCTCACCAGCTCCCTATCCATTATCTGCTGATCCAGAGATGTGCAAGTGCCCAGTGGTTAACTGCAAAAAAGGGAAACATTGTGACAGCTCTATAAAATGTATCCATTCTGCCTTATTAAAAATACACTGTATCCCTTTGCCTTCCCTCCTCTATCCCACACTATGAAATATAGTTACTTCTGAAATTCCACAGTTAAATATATTTTATTTCTCAGACAAGAAATATTGGCCTCTGCCTGACCCACGTCAGAGGCGGCAACATCAAGGAATGTCATGCTGCACCCTGGACCATGGGCATGATCTGAGCAAACCATCCAGCCATTATGGCCATACGCATCTAACAGATATGCTTCCTGCTCACCACCTGGGAACTGGCTCCCAGTGGACAAAGATCAAGAACAAAGAGACATTGGTCATTCCAACCTTCCTATAGACATTTCTTTATTTGGCAAGCCTGAGAATGGACTTGGGAAATCACCACCAGTTGTTCCCAGCATCCTGGACTATATCTACATAATCCTGTCATCTCCATTCCCAGACATCCACTGTCGTTGGAACTATAACTTAAGCCCTCCAAATATGAACTAGACTTCTTGGGGACTCTCCTCTGTCCAGGGAGACACTCCAACCAGTTGTTTGGCCACCCCAGGGCTTCCCTGCCCAGCAGGAAGGGGATCCCCAGCCACATCATCAGAGCCTGCCACAACTAGAAGGTGAGTTGTCTTAGTCCCACCTCCTGACCAATAAGGAATGGGGGGGGGGGCAGCCAGCCAGCCTTCTTGTTCAGGCAATCAAGGATGGGGGAGGGAAAATTAAAACAAAGATAATGTTAGTACACGGGTTTTTACTGTATAAAATGGTTACAAGTTCCGATATAATTATGCTTGTACATTTTGGCATTTTTGCTGTACATGTAGGCTGATATTTCAGATGACATGACAGCTTTATGCAATTGTAGAAGAGCAACTTTGCATTCCTACGGTTCAACAGAAGAATTAGTGTTGGCAAATCACTAAAATTTTGGATATACTAATAAGATCTCCTGGATGTTAAGAAAAATCTGAGGTAAAAGACCATGCAAGTTCAGCAAGATAAAAGTAACTTTTTTCAGACCCAGTCATACCTGTCCATTGCAAGCTAACTGTTCCTTTCTTAGTGAGAGAACATTGAATCTTTTAAAGAGTTTCTATACTGTTAGTATCTGACTGCATACTGAAGTCTTTGTTGGGATAGAGTGCTCTGAATGGACTGATAAGAAATCCTTGCTAGTCCAGCTGTCATGCATTAATAGACATATGCAATGTGATGGATACAGCTATTAGAAGTCAGCCCATCCATGTGTTACCCTATTTCTCAGCTCAGGCAACCCAGCAGCTTCCCAGTTCTACACAGCTGGGTTATCATTCTGCTTCCACACACATGAGTGATTACGTTTTTGGCTGCAGTCCCAAAGGTGAAATTCACAGTGCCACAAAATTGAAGGATGCATTATAGTATACTTTCATAAGTACTGTCCCCCTTCACACAGCACTGTAATTTCACTTTAACTAACAAGGCTGCATCCTATGGAACCTTGGGGTTTGTAGTTTTGTCGGGCACTAGAACTCCCCAGCTGAGAATTCTACATACCCCATCCAAAATGGCAAATCCCAGTTTGAAGCAAAGGCAGTTCAAATGAAATCAAAGTGCTATGGCGCAGGCTGGAAAGCAAGCCAGCTGCAACAAATCACACTGACCAAGAGGTCATGAGTTCGAGGCCAGCCCGTGCCTGCGTCTTGTCTCTGTCTCTGTTCTATGTTATGGCATTGAATGTTTGCCTTTATGTGTGCAATGTGATCCGCCCTGAGTCCCCTTCGGGGTGAGAAGGGCGGAATATAAATGCTGTAAATAAATTATATGTGGGGTGAGAAAGGGCCCTAGATCTATGGGAGATGGAAGGGTGGATATAGTAGCACTTGAAGATAAGAAATTCTGTTATGTCAAACGACAGCAAAATAAATGACAGCTAAACTTCATGACAATAAGAGCTGTGCGACAGTGGAATATGTGGTTGAGTTTTTCTCTCGAGGTTTTCAAACAGAGGATGTCAGGAGTGCTTTGATTACGTATTCCTGTATGGCAAAATGGAATTGGGTGGCAGGCCCTTGATATCTTCTAACTCTGTGATTCTATACTATAGTAGAGTCTCACTTATTCAACATAATTGGGCCGACAGAACGTTGGATAAACGAATATATTGGATAAAAAGAAGGGATTAAGGAAAAGCCTATTAAACATCAAATTAGCTTATGATTTTACAAATTAAGCACCAAAACATTGTGCTATACAACAAATTTGACAGAAAAAGTAGTTCAATGCACAGTAATGCTATGTAGTAATTACTGTATTTACGAATTTAGCACCAAAATATCTCAATGTCTTGAAAACATTGACTACAAAACGGCAGACTGCGTTGGATAATCCAGAACATTGGATAAGTGAATGTTGGATAAGTGAGACTCTACTGTATATACACAATAGCTCTGATGATTCTATGTATTCAGCATATAAGGCCTTTTAGGTCATGAAAATTTACTGCTGATACTACTCAATACTTATTTCTTCAGGCTCATGGATTTCCCTTGAGAATATAGAAATATTAAAGAGACACAGTACAAAACATGCTTAGGTTTTTAACAGGTCAACAAGTTAAAATACAGTCAGTGGAGTATGTAAGGATTTTATGCTCAGACAGGAAAATCTGGGTTAAAATCACTACTGAAATTTGTTCTGTGCCTTAAACTAATCTCTGTCTCTCAGGTTGAGGACATTTACACAATTACACAGTGTGCAGTTCCATGTTTTGTTGATTTTTTCCTTTCCTTTCCTCTCTAAATTATTATCTGATATCAACAGCTATTAATGAGGAAGAATACAGAATACACAGAAATAAGCATTTGGTCCTGAAAGAATCCTTTCCCTGAAGGCATAACATTTTTGAATTGTATTTAGTTGGTCTATCTTTCCTAGGATTTTATCAGCTTCAGCTTGTCTGAACAAAATGCATGCATTGCTTTGGGTACAAGTGCAGATGAATATCAACAACTGTCTTGTACAGATATGCCCAAGGACCTTAAGTGAACATTCTTCATATATTTTTGGTTTGGCCCAGAAACCTTTTGACTAACCTTGCTTGAACAAATACATTTCCTGTCAAATGACTGGTGAAGCAGAGAAATAATCACACTAATATGCTGTAGACACTGTACTTAAGATATCAGCACAAGGACCTTCCTTGTTTATGCATTCTTAGCCTTCAACAGGGTGTCTGATGTAAGTCATTTCAGAACATTATTGCTCATAAGACTAATCACAATAGGCTTCATTGAAATGAGAGCAATACCTCCCCCCTTTCAGGCAGAGGAAATATGCTTTGGGTAATAATGACTGAGAAAGAAAACTATGCTTATTTCATTCATTTCTCAAATATTCCTTATGAAATTTTGCCTCAGAGTTGTCAGTTCCATCAACGTCATTAATGATGTCTCATTTCTGTTAAACTGAAATACCAAACATCACACTCTTAAATGGCATTGTCATTAATGTTAGAGATAATTTTCTGCCTTCACAATGGTTTCCCACAGCTATCCCATGCCATCGAAAATGGAGAGCTATGATAATTACTGTAATTGATTTGATTTAAAAAAAAAACAAAAACAGAAACATACACTGTCTACAACCATTACATAATTTATAAAAGCAGAACTATTACTACTGCTGCTGTTATGTCTATATCATCATCATCATCATCATCATCATCATCATCATCACCATCCTCAATTGATGATAGCCAATAGCTTGCTACAATGCTTTGCCTGTTTTCATATGCAGTATTGAGGTTATGATTGCGTTTCCATAATGATGTCATCCTACAGCATACCGTGTTTCCCCGAAAATAAGACAGTGTCTTATATTAATTTTTGCTTCCAAAGATGTGCTAGGTCTTATTTTCAGGTGATGTCTTATTTTTCCATGAAGAAGAATTCACATTTATTGTTGAACAAAAAACATTGATTATATACTGTACAGTAGTTGTCATCACAAACCAGTATAACCAGACAAACTGTGAATCCTATCAAGAATTTTTTGTTACTACCATTATTTCCATGTACAACAATCTATGGTACGTATGTTTACCGATCCTGCATGCTGTAATGTTCTGTTTGGCGGGCATGCTTCCAAACAAAAACTTTGCTAGGTCTTACTTTTGGGGGAGGCCTTATATTTAGCAATTCAGCAAAACCTCTACTAGGTCTTATTTTCTGGGGATGTCTTATTTTAGGGGAAACAGCATACGTACTGAGAACTTCTGCTTTCATACTGGCTGTTATAGCATCTAAAGAAACAACCGAGGGGAAAGGTAAGAACAATGTTTCAAGACAGTTGAGTACTAAATGTTTACCTTGAAAGCCATGTGCTCACAAATGACAATGAATGTTATACTCACATAAGTCAATATGATAAAGTACAGAAACAAGTTTGAAAATCCATCCTTGCATTAGAGATAAAAAAAATGCTTTCATAATTCATTGTGCACTTGCTTGTGCCATCGCCCTTTGGTTTCTGTGTATACCCCAGATATATAATGGGTGCATCATACATCTTAATAATAAAATCAGGCAGTTTAAAGAAAGAATTGTGGAAGAGAAATGAAAGCCAAGACCCACTGGGATTTGAAGTATAATAGAAAGCAATCCCATAATAAAGTTGCAGAAGTAAACAGTTACATGGCTAAGAAACGACAACTATCTTCTTGCACTTTAATTTTGCCTTGTTCCCTGCAAATCCCATTTTCATTTTTAGGCGGAGAAATTGATTTTCATGATGTTAACACTCAAAAACAAAAATTAAGTGCACAAAGGCTGAAAAGAGAGAAAAACACTCCCCAAAATAATTATTGAAAGCCAATTGCATCAATATAGGGGACTCATTTATAAACTTGCACTCTAGTGCACTTTTCTGCTTACAGTTATTTCAGAGAAATAAAGTTGGTGGGGGAGAGAGAGGCAGAGAAATGTTGCAGAAGCATAAGCTGTGGTTTTTACCAATCATCCTAGCTATCACTCCTTGTGATGCATTAACTGATGTTTGTGGCCAGTTAAAGCTACATTCCTAACATCCCAACGGTGGCATGTGAAGTGTGAGAACAGCAGCCCATATCACTGACTCACAGCAAGACAGGAACTCTCTGCAGATCCACCCTTCCTTCCTGTATTTTA
Organism: Anolis carolinensis; assembly: GCF_035594765.1. Classification (NCBI taxonomy): domain Eukaryota; kingdom Metazoa; phylum Chordata; class Lepidosauria; order Squamata; family Anolidae; genus Anolis; species Anolis carolinensis. Next base: position 259,439,009 of record NC_085843.1, on the reverse strand, counting down.
TCAGCTGAATCAGAAGAAAGTAAGAAAAAAAGAGAAAGAAAATAAGAAGCACAAAAGCCCTGCACAGGCAAAGTATAGTGCATAGAAAAATGAGAACTCAAACCTCAGCAATGTTGGTAGAGTTTAGAAATCCAGAGGCTACCGTCATAGAGTTAGAAGAAGCCCCATTAGGCCCTCATGTCCATCCCCATCCAGTTCAATGCATAGTTCTCAACCTGTGGGTCCCCAGGTGCTTTGGCCTACAACTCCCAGAAATCTTAGCCAGTTTACCAGCTGTTAGGATTTTTGGGAGTTGAAGGCCAAAACATCTGTGGACCCACTGGTTGAGAACCACTGAGTTAGCACATCCCCAGCAGATAGTTATCTAGTTCCTTTTTGAAAATGTCAAGGGAAAGAGATTTTATGTAACTAATTTCTTTGTCGAACAGCTCTTAGGACTTTATTGCATGAAAGTGGCAAACCAGCCTTGAAGCAGGACCATCATTTTTAGTGATTGGCGGTCTGCTACTTCCCCATGATAAACCCATCCCCTTCTCAAAAATAACACAATGTTCTCATCACTTAACTAGTACAATGGCCCTGCTTTTGGTTCTGTGATGGGACTGGAGTGACACTCTCTCCCTTGTGATAATTCATAGATTTTAATAATAATAATAATAATAATAATAATAATTATTATTATTATTATTATTTTTGCTGGAATTTTGAAGTTACTTTTCAGGGCCCTTCTACACTGCCCGATATTCCAAAATACATGGCAGGTTTAACTGGGATATCTCTGTTTTCTCCATATCAATATAAGTGATGGTCTGGATCTTTGCAGGTGCCAGGGCTGTGGGGATTGACTCCCAGGACTGCTTTCACAACCATTGCAGTTCTTCAGGCACCCACCACTCATTCCCAGCCCCCCATTTCCCTCTCAAAACAGTGCAGTCTCCTCAAGAGAATATTACTGACATGTGAAAATTATGCATCAATTCCTTCCCCTCCACACCTCCTGATGCATCATTTATGTGCACCAGGAAGTATCTCTGGAAAGCTTTTGAAGGGGAAATGGAGGGCTGGAAATGGAGGTCAACTTTTCCAGAAATCAGAACATAGGTATATGACATTTATGTCAGGTTTGGGGAGGTTGGGTCAGGAGAGATTACCTGGTTAAGTATGCATGCTTAGGTAGCTGATGTAGAATACTACCCAATTTATGTAACACTGGAATCAACATGGAGACAAGCCCCAACTTGATGCAAGATGTTCCACCTTATGTCTCCTCACAAATATAATGCATTTGTCTTTTTCTGATATGGCAGCCATAGCAGTTTTAAAAGTTTTTCTTTTTTCAAGCCTTTATCTCGCCTCTTCATGTATGTAGTGAATATTACAGAGAAGGAACTGAAAAAAAAAATCTCCGACACCAAGACGTTTTTAAAGTTGATTACATTTTTTCTGTGTAAGCCTTGTTTTTAACCAATCAAGGCATTACATCAAGTCACTGAGTGGTGCTCTTTAATGGCTGCTAGTTAGAAAGTCCATTTGTATAACAAGCTAGCAAGATTTTCAGTTCAAAGTTAGCGGTTTTGTTTCCTAAAGAAATATTACCGAGATCCATCAAGATCCTTTATGATTATTAATAAAATTTGGAGGACCACAGCTGTTGAAATCAGTTTTGGGTGTCTTGTCCCTTGATTATGGCACATCCTTTGCAAATGTCATTTTCTAATAGAATACGAACTTGCCTAGCATTCCTCCGATTGCTTTACTTGTGTGAACTGATTTTCATGTGTGGAGCATTTGTTTGATTTTTTTTCCTGCAGAATTTTCAGAAATGTTTCACTTACACACAATGTAGTAGTTTTCAAATTGCGGTAACTTTGAAACATATGGTTTTAGACCTCTTCAGAGAGATAGCAAGAAAGATAAAAGTAGGCTTAAAAAAAGAGAGAGACTGGCTTAAAGTTTGCTTCAAAGAACAAAGATAAACAAATATCAAAGTGTCATCCTTTAGGCATAATGTGTCAGTTATTTTATGGTATGTATCTTTTAATGATGGCATGTGAGGTACAACTGATCTTTGAAACAACTGATCTGTGATTTGTGTCAGTAATGAGAGGATATCCTTTAAAAACAACAGTGAAGGCTGAAGTAGAAGGAAAACGGAAGAAGGAAGTGGTCAGTATCTTGCTTTGTCTTTTGGAAGGCATACAGCTATATTATTTTTTTAAAAAAAGGTTGCTTGTACTACCTGTAGATAAATTTATTAAAATCTTTGTTACTGTAGTTTTACTTCCCATTCCTATTCCCTGACAATTCTAACTCCATTGCTACAGTTGTTTTTCTACTTTTTCTCAACACTCTTGATTTCACCTGAAGTCTCCAATTTCACTGCCTGATAATTTCCTTTCCTGCCTTGACCAGACAAAGGATAACAGATATTTCAATTGTGCATTTTACCCATCTTGTCTCTTTTATTAAGAGCCTTAATGTTTTCATTTAAGGTTGCAACACTGCTAAGATCCAGCTGTCCTGATTTGGCCAGGACAGACCTGATTAATTCTCTGTCATCTTGCTTTTAAAATGGCTCAAGTTCTTTCTCCTCCCACTTTGTCCTCATCATACTTCAGTTGTGTCCAAAATGTACTTTGTATTCAGTTAACAGGAAAATGGAACCACACAGGAGCCCCATGGAGGCCATCACATAACATAAGGGCACTTCTGGTGGGAGTCTATGGGCCTCTGTTTCTGCAGCTCATGAAGTCCATCTTCAAGAGTTGGGTGTTGCCTAACTCAAACCTAAGAAAGCAGGGAAAAGGAGGTGGGATGGGTGGCCATCCCAATAGACTGGGGGGGGGAGGGGTTAATATTTTTAGAGCACATGTATGTAAAACTGTGGATAGCAAGGTCGTGGATAAGGGGGTTGTACTGTATAGCATGCCTATCATTAAAGTAACAATAGTCACACTGAATATAATCAGAGGTTTTATAAACCTTGTGGAAAACAGATGGCACACAAAGTCTTTTTTATGCAACTCACCTCTTGATCTGGACAAATTGTCCCACAAACCATCTTCCTTCTGCTTTTGCATGAGCAAAGCTAGACTGTTTGGATATGTGGCGGAGAGAAAAGCCAGCCAAATACTAACAGGAGTACTTAAAAATGTATTATGAAGCTAGAAAAACACTCTGCAAAACTGATCAATTTGATTCTGAGTGGCTCATTACAATCAGGGAGTCCATCCTACAATTTCTGCTTCGCCAAAAGTGTTTGTTTCAAATATGTTCTGTTGAATTTTGGATTAAAACATCCAGTGCAAAATGAAGTTCAACAGATGGAAAGCATCCAGAGGAGGGCAACTAAAATGATTAAGGGTCTGGAGAACAAGCCCTATGCGGAGCGGCTTAAAGAACTGGACATGTTTAGCCTGCAGAAGAGAAGGCTGAGAGGAGACATGATAGCCATGTACAAATATGTGAGGGGAAGTCATAGGGAGGAGGGAGCAAGCTTGTTTTCTGCTGCCCTGCAGACTAGGACACGGAACAATGGCTTCAAACTACAGGAAAGGAGATTCCACCTGAACATCAGGAAGAACTTCCTCACAGTGAGGGCTGTTTGACAGTAGAACTCTCTCCCCCGGGCTGTGGTGGAGGCTCCTTCTTTGGAGGCTTTTAAGCAAAGGCTGGATGGCCATCTGTCGGGGGTGCTTTGAATGCGATTTCCTGCTTCTTAGCAGGGGGTTGTTTCCAGAAAACAAACCTATGATAGTATTTTATTTTAATCAAATTGCTGTAATCTGTCTTTGTTATCTCTGGTTCTAATCCACTCCATTCACATAGAACTTTTCAGTGTCATCATATTGAGGTCCACTCTGCAGAGTGTCCCATTGAGTTCTGTGTGACTTGCAGTAACACTATAAAAACACTATAGAAATCTGCACCTGAACATATTTACCCACTTGGGATGTGAAAAATGTTAAGACATGCTAATTTAATTCCTCCAAAAACAAGAACACTCTTCCTAATGTTAAGAACTACTGCACATTTTGAGAACTCATTTTTAAGAGCTTCTTCAAGGCACATTATTGCTGACATTTTGGAGACAGAAACAAAATACATGAAACATTTCCAGTTGTGCTTTTCCTCTGTGATTTCAATGAGCATGCTGTCAAGTCTGATGTGACAACTCACTGAATTTTTGGCAGTGGAAAGCCAAAAACATCATAAAAGCCAAAATGCTCAAGAGTTTAGCAAATGGTGTGCACATTTCCAAACTAATCCTGAATAGACATTGACTGCAAACATTCTGAACTAAAATGTTGTCCATTAACACTGAAGTCACTTAAGTACTAGAGAGCCATTTAATGGGTGGGTGGGTGGGGGGGGGGGGTTAAGACTTTTTACTAACAGAATTATCAACATTGCTAGTATATAGTCCTAGACCAGAAGTTTTTTCTCTACTGTGCTCTCAGTATGACATCTTTGTTCTTACATTCAAGGTGATTCAAACTTATGGTATGCAAGAAGAGGAGATTGTCTTCCTCATGGGCTAAAACATGTGCAGGATCATCCAGTGGGTTTCCGTGACTGAATAGTGATTCAAACCATAGTCTTTCTGGGCCCTAGTCCAAAACTCAAGGCACTACCCCATGCTGGTTCACTACACAATTATAGCAGTATGGCACCATTCTAACTGTTATGGTTCCACCCCATGGAATTTTGAATGTGTCATTTTCTGTAGTTGTTATAAGTGTCTGTTAGAGAGTTGTAGTTTATTTCACTGAACAACAGCGCTAGAGTTCTCTAGGACAAAATTCTAAATTTTCTGCTGGAATTACGAATCCTAGGTTATTTTCCCTAGTGACGCCCTGGCAATTAAAATGTTATCAAACTTTTATGGCCACATGTGGTAGATAATAATTACATTCACACTGTTTTTGACTGTGAAGTTGTAAAGGAAAGGATAATAGGCATAGTTGACTCATGGTGGTCAGGACATATGTGCCCAGAGCTTATTTCTTTTATATGAAGCTGCTTTATACTAATTCAGATATTTTGCTCATTTCAAGAATAGTGGGCATGGCACAGTTTTTGGGCCACATGGGGAAGTCTTGGGTAGCTCCATCCAAATTACATCCAAACTTTTAAAGGTCTTTTTCAATCAGCTGAAGAAAATGGCTCCCAAATGCCCACTTTGCCCCTAAATGTTGTTTTAGCTCCAATATCCCAAACAATATAAATAGCTTTGCAAGTTTCTTCCAGTCACTCAGAATTACAACTTGTAGCAGAGAGTTGGCATGCCTTCATTTGCAAGAGGGAGTTTACCATTTTTATTGCTTGCAATATTATAGAAGCAATATATTGTAACAGATTTGCAGGAGGCAATTAATGGCTGGAGACAACAATTGCTGACCGTGTTCATTTCCATCATGGGAAGCAGATCCTCCAGGTTTGTATTCCAAAAATTCTATTTGTGTGGAGAAGGGTTAGAAGAAGTGTAAGAAAGTGAAGTGCAAAAAAGAAACTGTAGACATGTGGTATCAATAAATGTAAGTTTATTTTATTGAAAATGTACATTTTTTAATTCTTCTGAGTGCTTTGCCTGGTGACCTATAATAATTTTAAGGTGGCCCTAAACTGGCCCACTCCAATTTATATCAAAAACGGGAAAGTTAGTTTTTGAAGAACAACATCTAGAATCCCTTAGTAATGCAGAAAGCTCAGTTTATATCAATATTGCCTCCTGGTGAAAGAGTGACAATTGCAAATTAAACTACTTTCAATCAAAACTGTGTTTTATAAAATTGCTATTGGTTTTCCCCAGTTATTGAAAGTCTGATTTATCCCTGCCATGGAATTAAAGAGCACAAAGTACAGAGACATTATTTTTTGGTTTACAACTTCCAGAATCCTATACCAGCATGATACTGAGAGTTGTAATAAAAAGGTACAATTTCTAGGCTCTATGCAACTTTTCTTGTTTATGAAACCCTCCCCTTGCTCCTGCCTTTATTTATATGCAGCACACATCTTACCAGTTAATATAGGTCTTTATTATTTTTTCAAAAAGAATAAAATAAATCATGCTTTTCTTTTATCTTAGGGGATATATGCCAGTCTGTGCAACTAATCTACTGCATCATGCTGTGCTGTTTCCTCTGTTTAGGAAGCAGCTTTTCCTGCTACTGATTGACAGAGTGTCACAGCACTTTGTACTGTAGTTATTGGTGCCTGATGACATGATGATCACAAAAGAGTAAAGACTAAGGGAAATGCTCTCAGTATATTTATGGAATATTCAGAACTAGAATCTAGAGGCATCTGTCCTAAAGCAACATTGCAGGAGAGAACTGTGCTAAAATGTTATGCTGTTTCCACCCAATTCAGGGAGTTTGCAACTTTGGAAGCAGGGAAGTCCCTTATGAAATCTGAGAACATAAAAGGTTCGATACGGTATGACCCCCATCTATTTGAGGGCTACATTCCTGGATTTCCTATGGATATATGAAGCTTAGGAAAGTACAGGATTCTCTTCTAGGTGATCTGATTATAGCTGTGTGTGATTATATAAGGCAAGGCAAACAGCTTCCTAGACCACTGCTTCTTAAACTTTGGGTACTGGCCCCAAATAAGGTTCCTTTAGCTCAATGTTGGGCTCATGAAAAATTTGGCAACAGTGAAAAGTTTTTGAACACCACCTAGACATTTAGAGAAATCTCTTAGCAACAATATTCAGTGTTTACAGTGAACTCTGCAGAAGATGCTTCAGCTGTATTTCATAAAAAAGGAAAAATCAATCTGTTTACTTTTGTAAGCCTTGGAATGGAAATGCTTATTTATTGTCAGTAAATGTTTGATTTTTATACCTCTTTTATATACCTAAACACCTGTGGTTGGGTAAAAAAAAATAAGCTGGAAAGGTGCCCCCCCCCCATTTTCATACAGAAAAAAGCCATGAGTTAAAAAGATTTAAGAAGTCCTGCTCTAGATAACTTACTGAGCATGTTTAAAAAGTGTAATAAAAAGAAAGATTTTTCAACATGGTGCCTCACATCCAGAGGTGGTTCAACCACCAGGCCAATTAGGCAGTTGCCTGTGGCACCATCTTGTTGGGGGCGCCATCGAGGCAATTCCTGTCTCCTACGGCCTGCCTCCGCAACGTATTGAACTGCTTTTTCTGTTGATTTGTTGTAAAACATTATGTTTTAGTGCTTAATTTGTAAAATCTTAATGTAATTTGATGTTTAATAGGCTTTTCCTTAATCCCTCCTTATTATCAAACATTTTCGCTTATCCAACGCTTTTATTTTTCAATGATTGGTTTGGGGGGGGGGGCAAAATTATGTTCACCTGCACTTGAAAAATACCTAGGGCCGGCTCTGACCCAAGGCTGCTTTATATCTGCAACAAAATATTATGAACAATTAGAATTAATCATTCTGGCAAGCTTGTCATCAATCTTAACAGTTTTTTGTTTGGAAAATACATATAGCATCCGTTTTTTGGCCATTTTGTTTGTTCAAATACCAAAAATGTCAAAGAAGCAAAGATAAAGTATAAGTGATACATGTCCTTTTGACCTGAAGGTGATATTCTTAGCATTGAAAAAAAAAATGACTCCTAAAAATCAAAGCTTGGCAATGAATCCATTTGTTGCTTGAAAAATACCTGTGAGGTAGCAGATATTACTGAAACTGTGGCTTTACTGATGAGAAGATGGAAAGTAAATATGAGGAAAAACAGGCATATTTGATTCACAGGCTGGGGAACAGCAGAGTGAGATAGCTTTGTCACTGTTGCTGCATTGAAATTGGAGTTGCAAAGATAATACAGTATCACATCATGTCTTGTCAACCTTATAGAATTTGCAAGCAAACAATCTGGAGGGAACAGAGAACATCTGGTAATCTGTCCTGGTATGATGCTATCACATTAAGAGTAATGTTGGCTAGAGGGGGAAAGTAGGTTTTCTGGTATAAATTACCATTTAAGAAAAAATGTGCTTTTATGGTATTTCTATATTTTGGCCATCATTTTGAGAGCCTTTGCTTGCAGCGAACTTCAGTTTCAACAAGATGCCAAGCCATAGTATGCAATATCTGTACCAAAACTGTACTACAGTATCTATACAATATTTGTCAAACATCTCTGTCTATTGCATATTTTTCCCAGAGTTAGGATGCAAGATAACTTATTAAGCAATTCAGTACAACAGGACAAACATGAGCTAGCCTAAACTGCAATTATGGATTCATAAACGACAGGTCCATAACTACTCCACATTCATGATTGTGGCACTATTGCCATGTCTGGAAATAGTCTCCTCAGCCTACCTTCAAGACCAGCAGCTGCATCAAACACTGGAAGTCTGTTCTGCTGTCAGTCAATGTGCAGTAGGATGATGTTTCTAACCATTAGAGAGCTATGGTGCAACAATCAGAAGCAGGACCTGTTGCAACACATCACCACACCAAAGATTGCTAATTGGAAAGGACTGGACTTGTCACCTTGTTGTATCCCAATCTCCATCACACAATTCAGCTGTTGTCCTTCAAAGTTGTTTAGAGAATTTCAAGCAGCAAAACCTAGAGTTATAATAAGATCTTTAAGTATGTTTTGATATCCATACCTAATGTCAAACCACATTTTCCCTTGTTTTCCATCTTATCCCAAAACATGATGTATGATTCTGGAGAACTGGCTCATCAAAAAACAAAGTTTATCAAGTCAGATATGATGCTCTAACTTCCTTAGCCATGGTTTAGCATGTCTGATTGAGGTTCATGAGAGGGGCTCAGACTTAGCACCAAATTATATTTTGTTCTTACTATAGTTAATGCTTGAAACCATAATTTCTGTTTCAAACCTATAAGACTACCATCATTTTCAGTTTCCGTCTTCTTCAACCTTTCCCAAGGAAAAGCTATTCAAAACAGCTGCTGTGACATGAGCAACTGCCTAAATCGTGATTTATTAGTTCAGACATTATTCCAATGCATGTATATATGCCTTCAACTTGACTGTTGCCTTATGTTGACCCCATGAATTCCATAGAGTTTTCTATTCAATAAATACTCAGTTGTTTTTGCCAGTTCTTCTTCTTCTTCTTTTTGAAATATAGCCTACAGCACCTGGTATTTGTTGATGGTCTCCCATCCAAGTACTAACTAGATCAGGCAGGCAATAACTCATGGCATCACCATAGGTCAATGCTAACTTGGCAGTACATAATACCAACAACAATGCAACAGTATCATTTTCATGAGATAGATAATATGACAAGAAGAGGACCTAGAAAAAGAATGGGGACTCCAGATGTTGAACTGCAGATGTTGCTGCAACTGATTGGTCTAAGACTGCATAAAATAATGAAGATTAGTGGGAGCTGCAGTCTAACACTGATGCAGAATAAGGAGTTTGCGTAGTGTCATTGGGAAAGATGTGGCACTCCAGCTATTCCACTGCAACTGACATAGGACCACATCCATCCCTAACCAGCATAATAGTGGGGAGGGATTATGGGAGTTGCAGTCACAATCTAGAGAACCACTTCTCTTCCAGCCATTCTACACAAGCAAACAGTAATGTATTGTATTTGTAAATAACACCACGAATGCAGGTTATAAGCCATTTCTAACATGTGAATGTGTCCTTATGAAACCATAACACCAATCAAAACAAGAAAGTACCATGGGATTATTGTTTTCCAATGGCAAAGTAAAAAAAAAGAAAAAAAAAAAGAAAAATGAAAAGTGACCTATTAGTATTTTAAGCAGAATTAGCATGCTGTTGCAATGTTTAAAAAAGAAAAAAGAAATACATTCAGAATGAATTGAAGGACCTGATCCTTATCCAGCCAAACTCCTCATCAGGGAAGAGCAGAATTAAGTTTGATAAAGAAGAAAGAAATACATTGCTTCTCTCACACTTCCTCCATCCCATATTTTCACTTCCCGCTGCCAGCTCACAGGCACACCTCTTGGTCATACTGCTTCCATATTATATCTGCAGGTTTCTATGGTGATCAGCATACAAATTGTCTGTCCAACCATGTGTGAAAGCAATCATCTGGTTTAGGCACGCACATGCACAAAAGTGTGCAGAGATAAAATTGTTCCTTCAATGAGAGAATCACAGCATTCTGTTGAATGACACAAGTCATGGCATTTAATTCCTTTGGGGTGAGGAAGATAGGATAGATAATCATTATAAAAGGCCTCAAAAGGTGGCTTAGTGGTCGGCTATTGTGATGCCCCACAGCAGAACAAGCATAAAGGTTGCAGAGGAGATGGGACCACTTATGCCAGTATTATTACCTGAAACTATCACAATACTGCACCAATGTGCACATGTAACACTTACTATATGTAACTCAAAGGTTGCAATGTTGACGGAAACACTCCATAGCATCACCACAGGGGAGCTGGAATTGTCTGGCAATACTTGATGGTGCTACATTCATGGAAACAGTGACTAGCTTGATCGATGTCTGAAATTGAGATAGCAATGTCTGAAATGTAGTATTGTCAGGGCAGGACTCTGTGACAGAAGTCCCAATCCCCACTGAACAATGTAAGGCTCATCACCAAATGACCTGGCCTCTGTCCCACTGAAAATGGCCTCCCCTGCATCTTCTTTCTCTGTGAGCAAAATGGCCATTAATACCAACTTCAAGGACCCTGGAGGTCAGTCAGAAATACCAGACAGTGGAAACATGACAATGGTGCTGTTGTTCTGGACCAAGTGCTGCTACCAGCTCTTTCTTGCTCTGCCTGCCAGCAAGATGTTTCTGGATGGTTTGCTGTTCCTCCAAGCAGATGTGGCATTAATTACAATTAATGTGCACTTTTAATATGCACTTTTGTTTTGTTATGTAAAGACCTTAGCAAAATTGCAACAGTGGTGGTTGAGGTTTGGATTAGAGGCTACTGATTCCTTTTAGTGCTACAATCATGAAAAAGAAATATCAGATCTCTAGATGATTTGCTTTCAAGTGATCCTGAAACTACAATAACAACTTTGTAAAAGTGTTCTTTTTTTCATAACTGTGTATCTAGATAAGCTTGTAGATATAATGGCAAGGAATTTGGATGTTGATGTTGGGTGCCTTTAGTGACCTCATCACACTAGAGTCTGGATCTACTTTAAATCCACTTTAAATCCACTTTAGGGAGGGGCCTTTAAACACATCAGTCAGACAAGTCCTGGGCCTCACCAAACTACAAACCCCAGAATTCTGAAGGAGGCAGAAACCAGATTTGAAGTGGATAAATGTGCAAGTGTGATGAGGCCCTAGGTTTACATTAACTTATGGTGATCCAATGAATGAGAGACCTTAAAGCCACATTATCCTCAGCTGCACTGCTCAAGTTTTTGAAAACTCGGTGTTGTGGCTTCCTAGCTTCCTAGTCTTCCTCTTTTCTAACTGACCTCCACCTTATCAAGCACTGTTGTTTTTTCTTGCGTATCATCTGTTATCATATGGCTAAAGTGTGATAACCTTGGTTTAGTTATTTTGCTCCTAGGGAAACTTCAGACCTGATTTGTTGTAGGACCGATTCTTTTTTTTAGTCAAAGGGTTAGTATGTAGCTAGTAAGTTGGCACCCTTTTATTCAAATTTATTCTAATCCTCTCATGATAGAATCTGTTGGGAATACTGCAGCATCCCTATATTTATGCCCAAGCACTGCAGTGAACTTGTGCTGCATCAATGTGCATGCAGTGAAGTCCTTTCAGGATTAGTCCTATCCATTAAGCACAGCAAGGTATCAATTTCAGGCAAAAGATTTGGGTAACATGAAAGGGAAGCAACTTATTAAATTATTCAGTTTGTTATTATTGTATTTCTATTGCCAGAAGCTGGGCAGTGGTTGTGAAAGCTAGACAGCAAAGAAAGCAGACAGGAATAAAATCAACTGAAATGTGGTGTTATGGGAGAGCAAAACTACTGAAAAGATAAATGAATGAGTCTGAGAGCAAATCAGAATTGAGCTCTCATTATAAGCTAAAATGACTATACTGAGGCTGTTGAACTTGGGACAAGTATGGTGTAGTAGTTTGCATATTGGACTATATCTAGAGACCAAGGTTTGAATACCCACTCAGCTGTGGAAGCCCGTTAGGTCAGTGGTTCTCAGCCTGTGGGTCCCCAGATGTTTTGGCCTTCACCTTCCAGAAATCCTAACAGCTGGTAAACTGGCTGGGATTTCTGGGAGTTGTAGGCCAAAACACCTGGGTACCCACAGGTTGAGAACCACTGCATTAGGTGAACTTGGGTAAGTCACACTCTCCCTACCTAAGACAGGAAGACAATGGCAAACTCCCCCTGAACACATCTTGCCAAGAAATTACTTTAAAGTTGCCATCCAGTTGAATATGACTTGAAGATACACAACAACAACTTAATGGAAGGCAACAGAAAAAGAGGACAATCACACAACAAATTGATTGATTCGGTCAAGAAAGACATGGCCCCAGATTTGTAAAAGCTGAAGAGACCAGTCTGGGAATATATGTTCAGAGGGAGTTTGCTGTTGTGACTAGGTTTGTTCATTTTAGCTGAATCTCAATCCGTTTCTGCAATTCGGATTTTGGGGGATCAGCAAATCTGTTTTCACATGCCTCCCGAAAACAGGCAGCCATCCAAATGGCCATTTTTGGTCTACAGCCAGAAAATGTGGCAAGATCCGGACCATTGGTGGCAATGTGGGGAGGCTCCTCGGGCTCCCGTTCTTGTCATTTTTAGGGCTATCAGGATGGAAATGTCCACACTTGGAGGACACATCTACCACTGTTGGCCCACTAAGTTTCATAACGCTTGGGTCATCGTCTGAGTTTTAGGAATTTCTTTTCTTTCTAGAAAAAAAATCTCATTTAAAAATTCCCAAAATGGAATCCCCCACTGGCCCCGCCCTGGAGCAACAGCAGAACACCATTCCTTCCTGCCAAATGTCAAATATGCACTTCCACATCACACAGCCCACTATTACACTTTCTTTACTAATAAAAGACAACAGCAACTTCTTCCAAAGCTTTTGCATTTCTTGTTCTCACAACATACTGGAAGAGGCCAGTAGCCCACCATCCACAAAAAGGCAAGCAGCATGTCCCCTTATTAGAAAAACACTTCAGTATGATCAACTGGAAAAAAATTCAAAATGTATTGTGAGAAATCTATCCCTGTTCATAAAAAACCCATTGTTTTGGAGCATATTACATTATTTTAAGTCTTAGTGGTTCAGAGCAGGTCATCAGCTTCACTGATTCAGAAAGGCAAGGTGTCAGCAGCCCCCCAAAAAGGGAAATGAAATGGCTCAGGGATAAGGGGAGAAGAAGAATGTCTCCAGCTCAGGCAAGCAGGCATCTGGCATCTGGAAGAAGATGGGGACTGGGGCTACTGGCTGTGGCTGGATGCGGCTGATTGCTTGCACCCACCCCTTAATTTAACCACAGCTTTAGTTTTTATTATTATTATTATTATTATTATTATTATTATTATTATTATTATTATTAGGCAACAGCCAAATATTATTATTAAATGAAATTAAGAAGGGAGAGAGATCGTAAAGCATAGAATTGGTAGAGGAAGGCTGATAGAACTGGTGGTGTTTTTTGCTGATACAATTATTTGAATAGAATTAAAAACAATAATCTTTTATGACCTGCTGGACATTATATTATTATTATTAAATGAAAATAAGAAAGCGGAGAGCACAAAGAGAAATATAAACAACAGAGAGAACTTGTGATGAGATTGCAAAGGAAAGAAATTATTAGGTATAGGCGGTAAGTTTAGGTAGATAGATTAGTAGCTTTCTGAGAATGAGGCTTTACTGTTTGCTGGAATTCTTATAATTATTAAAAACAATAATCTTTTAAAAGTACTTTCTGAAAGAGAGGAGGGAGGAGAGATGAGAGACGAAGCTAAAGGTTTTAATAAAGGCTAATGGGTGTCTCAAAGCTCAGAGCCACTCTAAAAGAAAAGTACACCCACCCATAAGTCCCCAAACACTGCGCACCCACCCACATGCACTTTTCAACTCCCAGCCCCACTAAATAAAACATCAAGAAAATAAAGGAAAATCAAAAAGATTCTATTCTACAAGCCAAGCCAAGCCAAAAGCTAAAGCTGAGAGCAAGCAGCAAGGCAAATGGACTGAAGTACCTCTCTTTAGAACAGTGGTTCTTAACCTGTGGGTCCCCAGATGTTTTGGTCTTCAACTCCCAGAAATCCTAACAGCTGGTAAACTGGCTGAGATTTCTGAGAGTTGTAGGCCAAAACACCTGTGGACCCACAAATTGAGAACCACTGTTCTAGAGTCATGGTGCTTGCCCCATTAAATAGGCACAACTTGTGTAAGACACATCACAACTTTCTTCTAATCTGATTGGCCCAACAGGCAGGGCTCACATGGAAACCCTATGCAAGCATGTGGCAGCCTCTGAGCGTGCTACATAATAGAACAGAAGGTAGCTGTGACTGGCAGCCACATAATCGCACCTCAGCACTGGTTCACCTTGCTCCAACACACAAACTCCACCACAGCAGGCTTGAGTCTTTTCAGTTTATTGAAGAAAGATAGCAAAACTTATTAAAAAGCAGAAAAATAAGTAAAAAACATATTAGTCCAAAATCCCAAATATAGCACAGTAAATCCAAGGTAACATGAATACATGAGCTTCAAAAGTAATCTAAACACAGATTCTAGGCATGAGTCAAGGCAAGAGTTGATTCTCCAAAAGTGAGGTTGCTCTGACTGGAATCTTTCCCAAATTATATCTCTTTCAACCCTCCTTGCAAGACATAAACACATTCCTGTGCACTCTTGTTTCTCCGCATCTGCCTGCAATTCTCACACTGCAATGGAGGCCTGATCTCAACTTTAATCTGGAATCTCTGTCTAACAAGCATTCATCCCCCTCAATCCCATCCGAGCTCTGTTGACAATTTTCAGACTCCTGTAGAAGGTCATCCTTATCTTTGCTCGACTGAGAACTTTCCACATTCCCTTCTGCCTGTTTTCCCAAACCATCCTCAGCTCCCGTCTCCACCTGCCTTTCTGAGTCAACAACATTCCCTGGGACAAACTGCGGCTCCACATTTCCTGGAACAAACTGCTGTTCCCCAAATCCCCTTTCATCATCATCAGACTGAACCAAAACATGGCGGTAGAGCCCTTGCCATTAGGGGAGTCTGAACAAGCCAAAGAAGCAGAAGGCAAATGGCCAAAACAAATCCATGCATAAGCCTAATTGTGGCTTGGTCAAGTTCACCTAGTGGGTTTCCACGGCTGAACAGGAATTCAAACCCTGATCTCTAACTAGTCCAACACTCAAACCACTATACCACTATACCACACTAGCCCTCTATTATTATTATTATTATTATTATTATTATTATTATTATTATTATTATTATTATTATTATTATTATTATTATTATTATATTGAGGTTTATTGTCTCATGATGGGTCCAAAGTGTGACAGACTCAGTTTAGTCATCTTGGAGATCTCTCACTTATAGACTTACCATCTGTCAAAGTTGAAATGATTGCAAATAACAACACAACTGACCCAAAGTAGGGAGAAGCACCTATGCAATTTTCTGCTCATTGTTGACTTTAGATATTATGGACATTGATTTGGCTTAATGAAGGAGATATCAGTTTTTCCACCTTAGGCAGTAAAATGTCTTGAGATGGCCCTAAATTTTAAACCATGTCAAATAAAAAGTGAATTCCAACAAATTTAGTAAAATTTGCTGCTAGATAAATGTGAACAGAACAACAACCTTAGCCAACAGTGCTGTTAAATTTTTCAAGTGCCATGCAGGGAAGTTGCAGGAGAGAATGTTTAATAACTTTGCAACACTCAGCTATATCTTATGGGAGTTCCAACGCTAGATCAAAAGTTTAGTGGGACACTTTAAGCATAATGAAAGAAAAGCAGCCAATCCACTAAAGAATTAGAATTATTTTTAATTTTGACATGGGACAGCTACTGTCCTTGAATTTGTAAGATAAAATATATCACTGGATATGTGCACATGCTAATAATAAATCCATTTCATATCCATGTGCACTAATTATGATGTTTTTCAAATAAAATATAGATTGCATGCATTAAAAAGCACTCAGCAGCTGACATGGACTGACCACTTTATCTGTAAGGCAATACATTATTTATGGAGAGCAAAAGGAGCTGCACAGTTCTAGAAACCTGTTCAAAATGAAGCCTAGACCCATTCACACCTTCTCAGAAGTTAATCTTACTGATTTCAATGGAAGATCATGCTCAAGTTATATATGTACAGGATTTCAGCTACTGCACCTATCTTTTGAATATGGGAAACAGCTCTGAAACTATCATTTATTAAAATTCTCTGGAAGAATAGAGAAAGATTTGGTATTAAAAGCAGAACCTAGTGAACTGAACTGGGCTCAGAATTGCCCTGGCCTTTGGAAAAGTAACCCATGTTCCAACCATGTTCCTGCTAGCTCTTTTTCCTCTCATAGGGTTAGTGAGCATTGGCCACTATAGAAGAAGGGGCTTGCCACTTGGAAAAGTTAGTTTTGAACTACAAGTTCCTCAATCCCTCAATTCAAGGGGGATTTTATAATACTCTGGGTCTATTCATGGATTTTACCCATGGTTTTGCTCATTGTGAGTTGACTTAAAAAAGGAAGGGGGGAGAGTGAAAAAACGTTTAAGATGGGTTTTTATTTTAGCATGTGCTTTTATGGATAGAAACCCACTTCTTCAAATGGGATATCTAAATACCCTAAAGGAACCAAAACCTGTCTGACCTTGAAAGCTAACCAGGCCAATCCTGCTTATTATTTGGATCCCCAATGAATACTAGGTTCTATAGGTTCTACTTCAGAGAAAGGGTTTGTCAAATATCTGTGTGTATTCATTGCCTAAGAAAACCTATTAAATTCAGAGAGTCACCAAAGTCAACAGGTGGCTTGAAGGCTGACACACACACACACATACATTTATGACTTCTTGGCATCCATGCCTTCTCTTTAGAAAGCTCTGGAAGCCATGAAAGCCATAAAACAGCTTTATAAAACAGCTTCCCCTTGTAGGGAAAGATGGTGGGAAAGAGAGAGCTATGCATAAAAAGCATTTGTGACAAGAGATAAGGTTCCTGACGCCAGGTCACAAAAAGGTCATGAATCTATCTGTTGTAGATAGGGAAGGTTAGTCACAAACCAAAGGAAACCAGTTTTGTTTCTTTTTAGCCTTACTCATAAATTCTGGCCTTTCTAGAACTTACAATAATACTATGTTTTCCTTTCATTATTCTTCTGCAAGGGTCAAATGTGATCTACTGACTTGATATAGGTATAGGAAGTTTGCCTAGATAAGGTACAATAAGGCTGTAAATACATTTGCAATACAGTCCTATAAATTCCAGTCGAATTTTTCATTCTAGAGTAACCAGATATCATATCGAAATGAGGACAGCTTTCCCTATGAAAGTATTTTTTATTTGAAGAATAATAACATCAAGTATAATTTAAAGATAAACATGGTCAGAAAGGACACAAGCAGGGATAATGAATCTTTGATGGTCCTGGAGACATCCTGGCCGGGGCACCTGATCAAGCACATTCTGTACATAAGGTGGCTTTGCACTGTAGAATTAATACAGTTTGACATCACTTTAACTGCCATGGCTCAATGCTATGGAAGCCTGGGATATGTAGTTTGGTGAGGCACCAGCACTCTTTGGCAGAGAAAGTCAAAGACCTTGTAAAACCCAACTTCTATGATTCCATAGGATTCATCCATGGCAATTAAAGTGGTGTGAGACTACAGTTATTCTATGGTGTAGATGTATTCCTGATTTGACATCCTATTGGTTAGTTCCAACTAGAGTAGATCTGTCATTCAAATGTTGAATATTGTGTCAATCAATTGGTAAATCCCATTGATTCAGTGGGCCTACTCTTGTGAGAACAAACAACAGGATTTAGACCATAGTTGCTGGTGTTCATTTTTGTGAAACTTTCACAACCCCCATAAAATGCATCATACTTTTCCACAACAAAATGGAGCTTTTTCCCAAGCAAATGTGTTCAGCATCAAGTCAGAAGAAGCAAAGTTTATTGTATTCCTGAATTTGTTATGAAACTAGGATTTTAATTATTAAAAATGTGACACACATTCAGGATGTTTAAACCAGGGGTTCTCAACCTGTGGGTCCCCAGGTGTTTTGACCTACAACAACCAGAAATCCCAGCCAGTTTACTAGCTGTTAGGATTTCTGGGAGGTGAAGGCCAAAACATCTGGGGACACACAGGTTGGGAACCACTGGTTTAAGGACTTTAAAAATCGGGATTGGCAAACATAGCAATATTACTTTGACATAATAGAAATCTAGAAGCAGTTGTAAAATGTAAAATGTGGTAGGCATGGGAGAGGAGAAATATTAGATATAGGTTTCACAGCTAAAGTAAAACACATGGCCATCTCCAACCCCCTCCTCCATTAAAGCATCAAGACCAGAGTCTGTTATGTAGCTGTTGTGCCTTTGGCCTTGAAACTGCCTCTCTACACATAATACCTGGGTGACAATAGACTGAGACTGTCACCTGGTCAGAGCCTTCTCTGTTATGATGAGATATGTTCTGCTTCTCTCTAAATTATGGTAATTATTTACAAATGTCCAAATTACAGTGAAATCCGTCAGAGTAGTTGCAGCGCAGCAGTAGTTGGATGGAAGCAGTGGAATGCAGAACGAAGAGACACTCAGAGACGTTGGTAAAACTATTTACAAAGTTTTACTGTATGCAGCAGTAATCAACACAAACAGACTTGCAGACAGCAGACGAACACAGGACTGTTCTGTTCTCCAACAGAACTTGACTCGAACTCTAGGCAGACAGAACTCAACTGAACTGATGCAATCCTTATGCACAAACATTTGTGTCTGGATACTCCCTAGTTCCAGCCACACATCAAGGTCATCATAGCTTCTTGGCAATTAACTCTTTCCACACTATGGTTCATTCTGGATGATGCAATCAGTTGCAATACAAGCATGGCACAAATTGCATTTAAACACTATCAATACACAAATCCCACATTAACAAAATCTTTGTATTCACTGAGGTTTGGTTCCCAGATCCCAGCAGATAAGAAGATCCATGAATTGTTACATCCCATTATATACAATGGTTTTTGTAAAATAGTGTCTCTTAAATAAAATGGCAAAATCAGGGTCTGCTTTTGGGGAGGGATGTTTGGAGTATTTTATAGCCATAGATGGCTGAATTAGGAAATGTGGAATCTGTGGGTATGGAGGTCCAACTCTATTCTCATAAGCAAATGTCAACTTCCCGTTAGTTAGTCCCAATATGCAGATTGTATGCAAATGAGTGTGTTTTTTGTCCTTTTCTTTTTTTGGTGATGCTTAACACTCTATTTTAAGCACACTTGTTAAGAGTACAGCCATATTTTTAGTTTTGTCTGCAAAAGAATAGAACATGGGGGAAGTAAAACAGAAGTCAAGGTGCCCTTATTCCTTTTACCTGACAGTTTACCATGGTAGGAGTTTTAAAAATCAACTTTCAGAGTAGGCTGCCACAAATGGAAAAGGAACAAGAGCTTGTTTGTTCAGTGTCATGTTGACCTAGGCAAGGCCCTAGGTGGTTAATAGCATGGTCATGAGAAAGGTTTCTGGATTACAACTCCCAGAATCTATGAACAGTTAATGCCTGAGGGCTTCGGGAGTTCTAGTGGTGATGTTGTTTGGGGGGAGGATTTTGACA
Source organism: Anolis carolinensis (assembly GCF_035594765.1). Classification (NCBI taxonomy): domain Eukaryota; kingdom Metazoa; phylum Chordata; class Lepidosauria; order Squamata; family Anolidae; genus Anolis; species Anolis carolinensis. The sequence continues at coordinate 259,419,238 of NC_085843.1, read as the reverse complement.
GCTGTGAATGAAAAAGTAGCTTCTCAGCTTTATCTCTGAGGCTAAAACTTTTGGAGGACACAATGGGATTCTCTGGGGCCATGATAAGCAGAACTCCCCTCTCAACCTCCATGATCGCTAGCTTTGACAATAGTAATGAATGAAACTACATATATATGTTCTGTGGATACGGAGGCCATACTGCATGTGGTTTTTGGCCATAAACAGAAAGGCTAGACAAAAAGAAAATGCAAATGTTCCATAATGGCATAGTGATAGATCTCCTGACACAGACTGGTAGAAATGAGAGCATTGTAAAAATGCAAATCGAAACCAGACTGAACAAATAAAGCTATTGTTTCCCCTTACTATGACTGATGGGGGATCCAGGATGGCATCTCCAAGGACAGCTTCCTTCACAAGGAGGAAAACACTGCAGGCAGCCTTTTTTTAAAAAAGAAAGAATTAAAAAGACATTAATTACATGGCAGAACAAGAATGAATAGGTAATGGCCTCCAGTATAATTGGTAGGGCCACAGGGACTCAAAAAAATACAGCACTCTGGAAACTCCTGTCTACAAACAAGAGGACATCTGCAATAAGGCAAACATGCCTCCTGAATGTTTCTATGTGTACAGTAAGACTAATCCTACTTTGAGAATAAGGCATTCATCTCTGGATGCATATTCCATGTAAAAATAATGCAGTTTGACACCACTTTAATGACCTCAGCATATGGGGCTAGATTCGGCGGCAAACACCAATCTAGCTCCGGTCACCGACTGAGACAGCCAGCTCCATTCACATGATGTCATGCCATCTCTGTAGGTGCAGAGGGGAGGAACCGGCATGCCACCGCCACCCAGGCAACACGAGAGGCTTCCCGTGTTGCTCAATCTATGGGGGGAAGCTGCACGCAGAACGCAAGCTCCATGCTTCCCTCGATTGCCTTCCCAGCAGGCGAGGCATGGGGAGCCAGATTCTCCACACCCCGCAGCAAAGAGGAGAGCCACCGCCAGCCACCAGCGTAAATATCATGAGGTCATTAACACCATGGCTCAATTATTATGGGAGTTTTAGTTTGGCAGAGAAGGCTAAAGACATTGTAAAGTTACAACTCCCATGATTTTATTTATTTACCATATTGATATCCTGCCTTTCTCTACCCCAAGGGGATTCAAGGCGGCTTACAAACAGCACTTGTGCAGTGCCTTGGACATAAAACACAGGCATAAAATAGAATTATTAAAATTAAAACAGACATAATTAAAATACATAAATTCCATAGCACTGAGCAGTTAGTGGTGTCAAATTGCATTAATTCTACAGTGTAGATCAGACACGGGAAAACTTTGGCCCACCAGGTGTTCTGGCGGGCCGAAGTTTGCCCATGCCTGGTGTAGATGCACCCTTAAATAGGATATGCTGAGAATTATGGAAATGCTAAGCCTATACCATACATGTCATGTAATCAGGGGCAATTTCACATTACATCAGTACAGCATTATAATTCCACTTTAGCTGGCAAAATCCCATCCAGTGGAGTCCTGGGTTATTTGTAATCTCACCTCAGAGGGCTCTAGTGACACCTCAAACTACAAATCCCAGGATTCCATAGGATGATGTTATGGCATCTATCCAGTACAAGCTTACTACTCTAACTGTGTTGTGTGTAAAAATCCTTGTTCTGTGCCCTGCAAAGACTATTCCATGAGCTGCAGTAATAAAATACTTATGGGACACCAGTATTGAAATCACAACTCAGGAAAAACCTTGGACAAATCTCTTTGCCAAGCTGGCTGTGGAATTCTGGAAGCTGTAGTTGTAAAAAGTATCATTTCTTATTATAATAAGATTTAGTTACTAGTCTGATTCATTTTTGAAATTTGAATGAGGTATGTAAAATGTTCAACTAGCCATAATATTGGGATTAGCTATGATGTAGGAGTCAAATCTTAACATTTCTATAACATTTAGGAGAAGACGGGCTGGAAGTAAGTGAGAATCTGAACCCTTTTTCATCCATTCATAGATCATTTCCATTCTATTTTGTAAAAGCATGCTAACAGCAGTCTAAGCCAAAACAAAGCATGTGCCAGATGAATTGTGATAGGCTGCCCTCAGGACTACCATCTGGCAGATTTAAAACCAACCATATTAACTTGCTCATTAAAGTACAAATGAACGCATGGAGATGGCTAACCTGGGGAACATGTACTGGCCCTTCCCCCAAAATACACACAAGTAATACATACACACACACCTAAAGGTCCATGTAATCCCTGACTGAGTATACTAAGGGATTTCATTCAGTCCGCATTTCAAAGCAAACTAACCTAATCCACATTTCCTAAATTGATATCCAGACCTACTCTTTGGATTTCAGAGTTCTCCAATACCAAAAAAGAGGGTGCATTAGAAATCAGTACCTGAGGAAAATTTGATCAGATCCACATTTCCATGTGAATTAAAAAGTAAAGGTAAAGGTAAAGGTTTTCCCCTGATGTTAAGTCCAGTCATGACCGACTCTGGGGGTTGGTGCTCATCTCCATTTCTAAGCCGAAGAGCCGGCTTTGTCCGTAGACACCTCCAAGGTCATGTGGCCGGCATGACTGCATGGACCGCCGTTACCTTCCCGCCAGAGCGGGTACCTATTGATCTACTCACATTTGTATTTTTTCGAACTGCTAGGTTGGCAGGAGCTGGGGCTAACAGCGGGCGCTCATTCCACTCCTGGGATTTGAACCTGGGACCTTTCGGTCTGCAAGTTCAGCAGCTCAGCGTTTTAACACACTGCACCACCACGCTTAAATACCATAAAGGCACTGGATCCTGACTGATCTTGGGAGTTATGCAGTGTCAGCTGTGATTAGAACTTAAATGGGAGATCAACAATAAAAACGAAATGCTGTTGATTATATTTCAGAGGAAGGAACTGGCAAAACCATCTTTGAGTAAAAACCCTATGAAATTTATACATTGACAGGACACCATACCCAAATTGTAGAATGATACAGAAAGGGAACAAATAGGCTTCTGAATGGATAAATGAAACTGACAAGCAGAATAAACTTTGAAACCCTATCCAGGACTATACATTTTCCATATCAGATGTGAAAAATTTCCACAGAAGTCATGCTCCAAGTACCATCTTAAGGCATTTGATGAGTACACACAAGAATTAGGGTTCACTCCAGATGAATTCACTTTGCTTTGCTTCCCAGCTTTGTTTTCTAGCTGAGTGGGAGACAATAAGGTGACCATGGCTTCCTCTCCATTCTGTGAACCTGCTGAGTAACACATGTGGAACTGTGCACATTATAGCAGATGTGATGAACTGGGGAGAAAAAAGACACCAAACTCTTCCAAATTAGTGGATTTAGAAGTACAGTCTTACAACTCTGGATCAATCGCGTAACTGAGCGCTCCATCAAGCACTGAAAGTGTACCTTTTCTTCATTCCTGTTGCAATACCAATACCATACATGTTCTGCTCAGTTTATTAAAACAAAAAACTGCCTTGGATTAAATAAGATCATCGATTCTTCAGTTTTTGTGTTATTTTTAGATAATGTCCTTCTCAAACATGGATGGAGATGGGGGATGTATAAACCCTAGACTTTTGACATATAAATATTCTCTACCACCAACCTATAGTTTCCATATCATCACCAGATGTTTGCATTTCCACATGTCTGGTGATGTTTAGGGAATTCTACCCCCTTGAGTCTACTGCATACTTAATCTTTGTCTCAACTATTCACATCAATACTGTTAAAACACCAATATCAATGAGACTCAGTTGCAATTTTAGTCAAAAGGCACACATTTCTTTTGTACTCCTCGATCAAATAGAAAAGTGATTTGATATGCATAGAAATATTCAAATGCAGGCAACGTGCCAAATGGAAGAGGGAAATGAAACCTTGAGTACCATAGATCTTCAGCACAAAGTTTCTTTTATGTCAGGTATTTCACAAGATGGTGCATTACAGTACCATATGTAGCCTACTTTGCATTGGAAATTGAAACAAATTAACAGAATCCCCCAAGACCTCAGTAATGTTTGTTTGTCAGATTGAGCTCTACCTTTGGGCTTACTGATTACATTCACTTCTGTCGTTTTATTAGAGAAGAGAAAAGAAGAGAACAGCTAGACAAAGGGAATTATATAAGATTGACCCCAACAAGAGCTCAGTGAGATGGTTAAGAGAAAGATGTCCATAACTTGAAATGGGTCACTTTGTAAGCTGAATCTTGTCTTTCTCAAATGTGTAACAGAATCTAGCTTCAGACAGATGAACCTAAGGTTGAGTACAAATTAGTTTGCATTTCCTGTGTCTGCCCAATGACCAACAAGATTCTACATATACATATTGAATTATTTTACTGAGATCCTTATAGTGATGTTTAACAAATGAATTAATTGAGATTATATTTTTTCAAAATGTAAAAATAGCAATGCAGCATATAATAGGTATAAGACATGGCCTAGACCATACAACAAACATATAGCCATGATGATAATGTGCCTTGTTTTGATCAGACCCATGAAACCCAGTCACCCTGAGAGTTCCGTGGCACTGGGGAGCAAAGGCACTGAAGGAATGGCACACCCAGCCAAATGGCAGTGTGTCAACAAGAAACCCTTGTCAACACTTGTCAACACACTACTGTAACTGACTAGCAGAGTGCCAGCATTGTTGGTTTTTTTCATATATGAAATGGAAAAGTTGATGCCCCTTTTCACTCAGTCTTAGGTTTTTACTATTATGCTAGAGTGGTGATCCTAGTCCATAAATTCTAGCCAGAAGGAACAATGGTCAGAGATGTGTATCCAAAGGAGGGTGGCCAAAATGGCAAACCAGTCCCTATGAAGAATGGCTTAGGGAGCTTGATATGTTTAGCCTGAAGAAGCGAAGTTTAAAAGGTGACATGATAGCTATTTTTAAATGTTTGAAAGGATGCCATATTGGAAATAGAGAAAGTTTGTTTTCTGCTGCTCCAGATACTAGGACACAAACCTAGAGAAAAAGAGATTCCCCCTCAGCATTAGGAAGAACATCACTTCTCTGCCTTTCGGCTAAGATCAAGTATGTAGCATTAGGGAAAACGTCCTAGCAGTAAGTGCTGTTTGGAAGTAGAATACAATGTGTTGCCTGAGAGTGTAGTGGAATCTCTTTCTTTGGAGATTTTTTAACAGAGGCTGGATGGCCATCTTTTAGGAGTCCTTGGATTGTGTTTTCCTGCATGGCAGGGAGTTGTGCTGGATGACCCTGGTGGTCTCTTCCAAATCAATGATTCTATACTGGAATCCAATGCTGGAAAGACCACAGGTTCTCCATCAAATCTGGATCAACTATCAATTTTAATGGCCTTCAGACAGAAACGTATCTATTGATATAGTTCGCATTTTATTTCAGATTTGATTGCCTTTTTTGGTAATAAAAATTATGGAATAGAAACACCACATCTATTCCCAGTGTTCACATCTGACATTTAGTGTGAGCTGCAGAGCAAGTGACAGATTATAATAGCTGTTAAATGTAAAGCCTGCCCAGGGGCCATCGAGTGTCTCAAAGTTAATTTTACAACGTGCAAGAGGGAAAGGGAACTGGAAAGACAACACCTGAGAAATGGTGCCAAACGCATTTGCTGGAAACAGCTTTAATGCCGTCTTCCTCCTATGCATAGCTATATCATGACTCAACGTGTGTCAACCAGGGAAAGAAAAATAAAAGCCATGGTTCCCATGGGGAGATGTTAGACATACCGGATATTTGTTGTGGCACTGATTTAGCGCATCAGATACACACACAAATATCACTGTGCTGAGCTAGCAACTTCTATAGCAGGCCAATAAAGGATAATGCTGTAGAAAGTCACTCAAAAGCTATTTTTTTCTACATGATTTTTTAGGGGGATAGCATGAGGGAGGGAGACAATGGGGTTTGCTATAGCTTTTTACATAACCATGTTAATGCATATCCATCTTAATGCACAATTTAAGAAGCCTTGTTCATTCTGGTAAATGCTTCCCTTGTTATCTGACTAGTCAATTTTAGTATTAAAATCTTCCAAATGATCTGTGATTGTCAGTGAGTGATTTTTGCAGGCAGTTCTCAATTTCTTTTTCTTGATTTTAGGAATTCATGCAGCAGCAGCGACCCCACTCCTGAGGCATAAATAGTGTGTGTTATTTTGGATCCCACTGTAGGCAGATTTCTTAGAAATGTGTGTGTATGTATAAATGCTATACTGTCAAGCATTTAAACTCTGAATAGGTGTATAAGATGTTTGCTTGCTTTAAAAAAAATATGACCCTCGGTGCTTATTGTGCCATTCATATTAGAAACCAACAGTTCAAGTACTGAGCCACTGCTCTTTCATCGCCTTTTGCACAAAATCCCTCCAGGAAAATATTCATATGTCTTTTTGGCAGGCTTTGACTCACTACCATCTCTGTGAGAATGTGTGTGTGTGTCCATAATAATACTTGCTCTGCATGTTCTTTTAAGGTTCTTCATGCCAGTTGAGTAATATATTTCTGAAAAGAAAGGTAAGCAGTGGCACAGGTCCAGGCCACAAAAGATCCCAGGTGAAAACCATATTTTTCTATACCTGGATATTTGAAGAGGGCATTATGTTTTACAAGTTCATCTGCAGAAATTATGTGGTGGGTAGGGGTAGCAGGTCTATAGAGCAAATTTAAGAGGGGTGGGAAGAACACAGTGACACTCCATGTCATTTCTGGGTTTCAGACTGAACTTTCAAAGAGATACCCAACGGGCTGTGTCCTGTCTCCAAAATACATTTAGCATCTTGAACAGCTCCTTTAAACTGCAGACTAAAACCCAGAGCATGGAAGCCATTAGCAACTATAGCTTGCTATTCAAATCAGCTGGTGCAAAGTTTTATTGTGTTTTGCCAGATGTATTTTACACACACCATAGCTTCAATATTGGTTATCTTTGCTTCATCCAGAACACTGACATTTGTCTGCCTATCTTCCCAAGAGATTTTCAGGATTTTTTGAAGGCAACATGGATGGAATCTTTCCAGAAGTCGAGAGTGACATTTCTAGATGGTCCATGTTTCACAGGCATAAAATAGAGTTGGAAGAACAATAGCTTTATAAATTTTGCTGGAGCTTACATTGTCCAAATGTCTGATCACTGTCTCCCAAAGCAGTTACTTTCTCAGGGTTGTTGTATGTTTTCTGAGCTGTATGGCCATGTTCCAAAAGTATTCTCTCCTGATGTTTCGCCCACATCTATAGCAGGCATCCGTAAAGATTGCCTGCCATAGATGTGGGTGAAACGTCAGGACAGAATACTTCTGGAACATGGCCATACAGCCCGGAAAACATACAACAACCCTGTGATCCTGGCCATGAAAGCCTTTGACAACACATTTACTTTCTCAAGTCAAGAATGGAAAACAGAATGTCAGTGAACAACAAGAAATTTAAAGATGGACTTAAAGCTAACCTAAACAACACTAAGACCTGGGAAAGCCTGGCACTTGAGCATTGTAACTGAAGGACAGTGGTCACCAGTGGTGCTATTGATTTTTTTTGAAGAGACACAAAATAAAGGATGAAAAGAAGAAACGTGAGAAGAGGAAGGCATGTCAAGCAAACTCTTGTCATGACTACCTTTCATCTGAAACCTATGTCCTCAATGTGAATTACCATACAAATCCAGAACTGGTCTTCACAGTCGCTTTCAGACCCAAAAGCCAAGACTCTACCTTTGGAAGACAATCATACTTGGACATGAGTAATTGCCTATGATGATAGCACATCCTTTCACATGCATGAAAAGAGTACCTGACAAGTCAATACTGGGCCTATATGGGAGAACAGGATGGAATTGGACCCAGCACAACAAAGCAGTCTTGTACGGCACACTCAAATGCTGCCTGTTATACCCACTAGTAGCATCCCTTCTTACTAAGATCCTCCCCTACACCAAGTTAAGCCTGCCTTTGTCCAGTTCTGCTGATCATCACATGTGAAATTATAAATGCTATCAAAGGACATGATTTCAGAGATAATTTATTCCTGAACAATGGTTACTGTTAAAGATGACAGGGCAAATGCTGTTCCCTTGCTTTGTTTGTTATTGGCTTCTCAGAGATATCTGGAGAATGATGGAGTGATGCTATCCATCAGGGATCTTCTTCCATTTGAAATTGCTGATATTAAACATCTTACTTTCCCCAGCATCAATTTCTAATTTCCAGTATGTAAAAATCACTGATTTTGATTTATCTCTCTCCTTTTAATGTCTTAGATAATTGAATCAATTTATATATGTTAGAAAAAGAAGACAATATTTTGTCTTCTTGATAAACAAATATCTATTTTTTTCACAGGTAGCTCTCATACAGCCTAAATAATGTTTCAATGATCCAACTGAACAGGTAGGGCCCAATCAACATGTTGGTTTTCTAAAGTGAGGGAGGGCCACATATTCAGACCCCAATGTTGTGGTTGAGTCATCTCATTGTTCATCCTGTGCCACAGAAGCTTTTGATAGACTTCCTGAACTGACCAGTCAAAAAAATTATGCTACCATATTATTGACATTCTCCTATCTTGAATATCCCAGATGTGAGAGAATGCCACTCTCATCAACCACTAAAATGTCTCTGCTTAGGGAAAGCTGTTATACTGGATCTTTTTCAAGTTGTGAAGATGAGAAAATTTTATACAGAAATGTAGGTTCTCTTTACCCACAATGCACTCCTTTAAAAATTGCTATAAACAGTTATTGTTTTCATAATATATTTCACATTATGTTTAGTCTACAGATTCATACAGTTAGGACAGATCGCCCACTCATGGCTACCTCTCAAAGATATACCTTCACTCTATCTGCATTTTTCCTTGACTTCTGCAGCTGAATCATCTCAATATCACCATACCACCCACGACAACCCATTATTTTCTCCTCTGAAGGGTGTTTGGTGACATTTAATGTATATGCTTGGTGGACCTGAGCAGCACATTATATGCTGCAACAGAATACTGCCAAGTACAAAGAGGAGTGTTGTGAAGTACATGTGTACCCGATTACTATTAAGATTTTGTGCTATATATTCTATAACAGTGCTGTCCAGGCATAGGTTCTTCAGATGTTGGTACTTTTAACCCCCAGAATCCTTGGTCGTGCTGGGTGGGACTTCTTGAAGTTTAGAACATTTGGAGGTCAGAAAGTTGAGAACCATTAATCTCGAGCATAGGCTACCACTTGTTACAAATTTCAGCTAGGATCCAAGAGGCTGCATTCCTGTGTATGCATCTCTGCATTATGGGGTGCTGTTTTCTTTCTGCTACATGGTAAATCACTTCTAAAGCAGAGAAAGGTACCAAACAGTGTGTAGGTATAAAATGTTTCAGAAATAAAACCAAATAGGAGAACTCCTGCTGAATATGAGCAAGATTTGTATTCACTTCTGTGTGCTGACACACTTATTTTTCCATCTCTCTTCTCCAAAGCATACTTTTTCCAATGGGATGGGTGTATCATTGGTAGATTGGGAAAAGAAAGGGAAGATTGTTGAAAACTGGACAGAGGTCACTTCCCTGATTGGAATCTCTGCTGATATCTCTGTACAGTTTTCAGTGCTCCTAGTCATTCAGATGCCATGTCACAAGTTTGCCATCCTTCAGAAGCCTCGGGAAAGGCTTTCAGGGGAGAGTAAGGAAGCTTTGGAGTAAAGTTTTTTTCCGCCCCCTGCTGTGAGTAAGACAGGGAAATCTAACCTCATTTATGTCAAGTGTAAATCCACTTCACTGGATCTCTCTATGTTCAGTCATCTTCTCCAAACAAGAAGAAGAAGGTGTATGGTAAGTTTCTTTGGAAGTGTGTTCAATCTGAAACTATATTTAGACCTTGCAAAGGTTTTCACTTGATAAATAATAAAGTTGGATGGAACAAGTATGAACAACTCAAAAGTAGATACAAGCACTGAAGTAGAAACAGTAAAAAATGGTGGTAAGGTGGGTGACTGGATTTTCAATGTATTGCTGATATGAATGATGGAGGAGGGGATGTATTTAAAATACAATGCTGAGCTTGTGTTTAATGCCAGCAGATCATAAATCTCTACCAGCATACGTACATTTTGAATTTGAAATGTTACAAGTGCCAAACTCACACTGCACCCTCCCAAGACGGGGTTTATTTGGGTTGATGGCAAAGCTACATTGGGCTCCATCCATCTGCTACTGCACAAGCAACAACCATGATAGTGACCGTGGCCACAATTCCCACAGTCATTTCCCTAGGAGTATGGCTCATGTGACACAACATATTTTACTTCTGCTATCTGTTTTAAAGTGCCATTAGGACATAAATATTTTTCCACTTATTTTGCACTATCAAAGCTTCTAGACTTGTAGCAAAAAGTACAAAATAAGTAAATTAAAGGACAATCCACTGGAAGGAAAACATACTTCAATAACTGTTTCTGAAATATCAGAATCACTACTTATTCAGAAAAGACATGCAGTGCATTATTACTTAGACTGATTCTAAGTCATCCCCACTAAGTTCAGTGGCACTTATTCCCTGGTAAATATGAATACAATTGCTTGTGTAATCTGCAAAATGCTGAAGGAAAATGAGCACAAAGATGGCTGGGACCTTGTTGTCTCATGTGTGCTCAAGCTTCTCTGCAGAACTGGTTGGCCTTTTTTTTGGTCCAATACTGAACTTTCATCCCTCAAAGGCTATGAAAGTAAGGTGGGCTTTAGCAAAGCAGGTTAAACCACCAGCTGTAGTAAATCTTGTCAGTCAAGAGGTTGACAGTTCAAAGGCCGACTCCTGGCCTTTAGCCCAGCTTGCTCCTACCTAGAGGTTTGAAAGCAAAATCTGAATAGATAAACAGGTACCACTTAAAAGCAGGGAGGTATTTTAAGGCACCCATAAGAAAATTCCATAAAAATGCTGCCAATTCAATCAAAGGAGGAAGATTTTGAACAAAGCTCTTCAGTAGGGAGATGGATTGACAGCACCCCCCCCCCAAACGTGGGCGGAACCGAGCACACACCTCAAAGACGGAAAAGCCTATATATATATATATATATATATATATAGAGAGAGAGAGAGAGAGAGAGAGAGAGAGAGAGATAGATAGATAGTACAATTATTTGTCTTTTCACTGTATAAACGGCATGTAATGTTTGCCATATATGTATGTGTTCCGCCCTGAGTCCCCTTCAGGGTAAAAAGGGTGGAATATAAATACTGTAAGTAAGTAAGTAAGTAAATAAATAAATAAATAAATAAATAAATAAATAAATAAATGGTTGTATACCTGGCACTGTTATGCATGTAGCTATGAACTAGATTGCATAAAGATACTACTCAACACAAGGAATGCAGAGCACAATATCAATTGAGCAATAATGTTAAGTATGAACCAGGTTTTTAACATCACATCTGAATCCAGATGAAGAATTCCAGAGAGTTCAGATCACAGGTAGAATAAAACTGTGTCAGCACCAATCACATTCGTTCCAACAAAAATAGCCATGTACCCCATTTCATAGCAAAACAAGCTTTTTCTGGAATGTGAAAACTGATTTTTTTTTTTACATTGCACAATCTGGCCACATATATTTGACAAATAAAAGTCCCACTTGTTTCCCTCTAATGCACAAAGGCCTTCAAGATAAGGCATGAACATCCATCAGAATCTTCCTTTTGAGTTCATTGTCAGCATTTTGAAAACCCAACTTCTTTTTTGCATTTCAAATCTATTTTCTAGTACCATAAAACTACGTTTTGAACCTCTCTGAATATCACCACAGTCATTTCATACAGGGCTAACTGTATACCTACAATACGAATAAATGTGACATTCCATGGGGAAACCTCCACTGATGTCAACTTCTCTGTATTTCCTATATCCAAATCCAAGTTCTGTGCACTATGGTTGCTAGGCAATGGGAAAAAATGTAGTTTCCACATACTCAAAAACACCTTCCCTTTTATTGTTACTTTAGATATTTCATGCATGAGCCTTCCTATCTTAGGAGCCACTTGACAAAAGCTAATGTTAGAGGAAAAACATGTTACATGCCACAAGACTCTTTTGTTGTTCTTGCTGAGGCAGGCTAATATAACTATCCCTTTGGGAATGGTTACAATGGATGATCTTGTAATGTTGGTGACATCGTGTTAGAGCCTGGGATTAGAACTCAGGAGCTGTTTCCTCCAGCTGCTAAACCATGCCAGAAAATCTTAGCATTCATGGGATTAGCCACATAAATGACAAAAGTTCAGACAGGCTAAACCGAAAACAGACACTAGGCTTCCTTCAGGCAGAGGATAATACATCTGGACCAGAGAGGCTTTGTTGGTTGATGGGCTCATAAGATTAGTGTAAATAGACAAAGAATGCCAAGAGAAACTAGAGACAAGTATGTCTTCAAAAGGCCACAAAAGAGATATAGATTGCCAGATATAGCCTGTAAGCTCACTTGAGGAAATGGTACCTTCAAATCCTGGAGGCAGGAATGAGTCAAAGACAACAGTAGCATTCTGCATAGAAGTATGAAAAAAGGTTGATCACAGAAGGTTGAGGAGCCACTAAGCCAGGCACCCAGGCTGCTTCCTGTCCTCCTGGAATTGCTGGAAAGAGGGACAACCATTAGTTCCTGCTGGTCCACAGTCAAAAGCTCATGCTCTTGAACATGACTAGAGGAATCCAGAATGCAATTGTGCAACAGACAGTGGAGAGCAGTACCCTATCTACATGAACTTAAAGTGGGAATGTTCTAGCATAGGAAACCCATTGCTACTGCTACTATTGTAATTGCCCTCCCATGACAACCTTCAACCCAACCCTATTTAATAGGGTGTGTGTGTGTGTGTGTGTGTGTGTGTGTGTGTGTGTGCATCAAATCGCTGGTCGACTTATGGCAATCCCATGAATTTCAGTTTTCCAAGGCAAGGAATACCCTATGATGGTTTTTCCAGTTCCCTCCTCTGAAATATAGCCTATGGTATTCTGTATTTATTAGCAGACTTCCATCCAGGTACTAAACAAGCCTGGTCCTGTTTAGCATCCAAAATCAGATGAGATCTGGTGCCTTTAGGTCAGTGGTTCTCAACTTGTGGGTCCTCAGGTGTTTTGGCCTACAACTCCCAGAAATCCCAGCCTGTTTGCCAGCTGTTAAGATTTCTGGGAGTTGAAGGCCAAAACATCTGGGGGCCTCACAGGTTGAGAGCCAATGCTTTAGGTGATTTAGGCCACATGCTTTATAGTTGCCTCTCATGATATCCTCACAATGCTTAGATGAAGAAGATTGCATGTGCAGTCTGGGAGTATGACATCTCCTTGGTAGCCTACAATGCATTTGCTACAGGTGGATTAGACACCAGCAAGTAAAGATGCCCAAGTTAAAAGGGCACCTAAGCTCTGTTAGGCCCCTTCTACACTGCCGTATAATCCAGATTATCAAAGCAGATAATCCACATTTCATAGTTCAAAGCAGATAATCTGGATTTTATCTAGCAGTGTAGAAGGGGCCTTTAAGCAGAATTTTCGATCTAATCTGGTAATACTATGGAACAAACATTGAAATGTTTTCTGTTCCTAGTTTGAACGTGTTATTTCCTGTTTAATTGTGTGGTATTTGCTTTGAAAGTAGGTGTCATAATCCTGAAACTTCATTTTTGTGGCTGCCACAAACTATGTTGAATTGGTTGAGACTCTATCAGATAGTCATTGAAAAACTATAGTAAATTGTGCTGCAGGATGTCCCACAAAACAAAGTTTTGCAGTTTAATACACCTTTTCCATGTTTTTATGATAGGAGCAATTAGGAAATAATATTTATAACCCAGAAACAAAAATCGTGTTACATAGTGTAATTGGTGTTTAGGGATGACTGACCTTGACATCCAGGAGTTATCGTTCACCCATATTCACTGAACACTGAACTCATCTGATGATGGATCTGGACCAAATTTGGCACACAAATTCAACATGGCCAACTGGGAATACTCGTGGACTTTGGAGATGACTGACCTTTATCTCTGGAAGTTGTAGTTCACCTGTATTCCGTCAGCCCTCTGGACCCCACCAATGACGAATCTGGACCAAACTTGCCATACAGACCCAACACAGCCAACTTCACATACTTGTGGACTTTTGGGTGATTGAGCTTGGCATATTCAGAGAACACTAAACCCAGCGTATGACGGATCTTGACCAAACTTGGTGCACCGACCGAACATGGCCAACTGTGAACACTGGCGGTGTTTGGGGAGGATTGACCCAAGATTTTTGGAAATTGTAGTTCACCACCATCCTTATGCATTTTCTAATGGGAGCATTCATAAAAAACAAAAGCAAGAACTGAGTTCTTTTCTAAGACATAGTGCAACATATAACATATAACAAACAAGGTCCTTTTCAAATAACCCAGGCACTGCCGGGTACCCAAGCTAGTATATAATAAATGCGAATACAGTGCTGCAATGACCTTATACAACAAAATATGCATCTGATATGTAGAATTATGAGAACATCTATCTTCTTCTTGCTACTAATGCCTTCATCACTAGGAGTAAAGCTTTGCTTCAGATATATACACAAACAGATTCAACTATTAAGTTCTACAGCAGTTAAAACTGTTACCTATGAATTATTGTAATTGTATAGTTGTTATTAGTTACAGCCAGGTAAAATTGGTTTCTACAATCTTTGCTTTCTGTGCACATTTCAAATGTGCATTCCATAATTGGTATTATATTATTGGTCTATAAGGCCAACTTCAGAGCCACTGTCAAGTAATTATAGGAGAAACAATATTTTGAAGTGACCTCCTAATTTAAAAATCAGAGAGAGGGCAGCAATAATATTGTCCCAGATAAAGCATATTGAAAATAAACCAGCCCTGCAGATTAAAATATAACAGCTGTTCCTTACTATAGTGATAATCTAACACTTGAGAGTGTTCATATGCACAACATAACTGCAATCTTTACAGTAATTCTGAAAGAAATACCAACCTTACCGTATTCCCTCTTAACTGCAGGCGCATCTGAGAAAAAGTAGCTCAACTAAGGGCCCTCCCACACAGCCATATAATCCAGAATATCAAGGCAGATAATCCACAATATCTGCTTTGAACTGGGTTATCTGAGCCCACACTGCCATATAATCCATAAACACAGTGCAATGTTCAAACCACTATACCATGCTACCTCTCTGAATTTTTCCTATAGCTTTCATAGCCTCCAAAGCTTCCTGCAGAGGAAGTAAAACTAACTTAGGCCAAGTCTACATAGGTATTTGTGTCCTGGAGCTGCCCCAGATCCAGCATGTACCTGCCGAATATGGGGCTATGTGCCCACACCAACAACTGTTTAAATATTTTTTATAACCTGGGGCTTTAATATCACTCTCTAGGTCAGTGGTTCTCAACCTGTGGGTCTCCAAATGTTTTGGCCTTCAACTCCCAGAAATCTTAACAGCTAGTAAACTGGCTGGGATTTCTGGGAGTTATAGGCCCAAACATCTGGGGCCCTACAGGCTGAAAACCACTGCTCTAAGTTTATATCCATGAAATCACATGCTAAAATAAGAATCAGTTAAAGGAATTGCCATGTTCCTCCCCCGCCCCCCTTCGGAAGCCTAGGTACACAATATGAGAAACGCAATCACTTTCTAAATTACTATAATCTAATCAAATATGTATCTGACCTTTCAAATATTAACTATGATTTGTTATAACTACTGATAAAAGGGATGACTGAAATTGGTCAGAAAGATATCCAAAGTATGCTCAGTTTGTACATAAAAACAAAGCTAATCCTGTTCTAAGGCAGAGGGAAACAATTATCTCAGGTCGCAGTATCTTATGTATTTAACAAAAAACATTATTATTCTGGGGTGAAATATGATTACCAATGACATACAAATAGACAGCACATTTGAAGAGAAATAGCAGCTAGTGTTTGTACCTAATGAACCCTTCACTTTCCTTCAACCCTCCTAAAGAAAAAAAAGGGTAGCAGAGGGAGTGCTAGGCTTGTCTGTCAACATTAGAATCAAACAATAGTTGAGAATCATGAAATTACAACCAGATTTTACACCCATAAAATTATTGATCCCATTTCTAAATCAATCTGTAATTCAAAAATAAAAAAATCTCCATAAAACTTTGCATTTTAATTAAACATTTTAAACCTCTTCTTTCAGCTCATTTCTAAACACATTGTCTCTCCAAACACACATAAAATGTATTTTTTTTTTCATTTAGATTTTTTATATCTGGGAATTATGTCAGAATATTCAAGAAATGGCGAAGCCTGGGAGCAGCAAATGTCCGAGTTGCACATTAGGCCCAAAAGTTAGATAAATTTAAATTGGATTTGGATAGTTGGATGCAAGTTCGGTCAGCAAGTTCAGCGGTTTAACCTACTGCACCACCGGGGGCTCTAGATAGCATGCACATGCGTGCGCGCACACACATATAGATAGATAGATAGATAGATAGATAGATAGATAGATAGATAGAGATGCTAATATGACTACAAAGATATTATCCACATTGTCTGGATACTGCTACTCCTCTTCCTCTTTACTGCACCACTATTCTTCTTAATCATTGCAACTAGCAAAAGAAATAATGTGAATGGTATGTTACATTTTGTCAGCATTTGATGGCTATGCCACATTTTGGCAACTTCACATTTTTATGAACAAGTTACTTTTTTAAAGTACACCACAAAGTAGTTTGCAACTACCTTGAAAATGTTCAATTGAACTCAATGTGACTGAGTTCTACATAGCACAACGTTCTGCTATTAATGGAAAAGTGATAAAAAAATTATCAGCTGAATTTTCCTGTTTCTGGATTGGCTGTAAGCTAGACCTTGTCCATTTAAAAAAAAAGAAAAGGGGGGGGGGGGTATGGAGGACTTCAGCATAAATTTTCTCCATGAAATGCTGTGTGGAGTATTTCAGTTGCATACATTTCAAAAGTTTCCCTTTAAGAATATACATAACTCAGTGCAAGATCACAGGTAAGATTTTCCACTCAACCAACCAACCTAGTTTTTCCTCTCCAAGCCAGTATACCATTAGATACTATCACCATAATGCAACAAATAGTGAAGCCACAGTAATCATGGCCTGCCTGCCTAAGATATTCTTTGAAAAAGCCCGCTGAAGGTGAATTCACAGATATCACTGAAGATTGTCTGCCCATAAAATTATAGTTACTCTTATTTTTTTTCCTCCACACAATTCAGAAAGATGATAACAAAGACACTCACAATGCTATCCTTAGAATGTACAATCACTAAAACTTTATAAAATGTTTTCCACAAAATAACACAGAACTTCCTATGAGATTTATTTACATAATCACTAGAAAGACACCTATCGGAAACAGATTTTGCCAATACGTATTTGGAGATCTACTTTTTAATGATACACCTCTGAACTAATTAAGTCTTTCTTTCACTGTGCCCTCCAAAACTTTTTTTGGGATTGAGGGACTCTCCTGAGCAGAACAGGGAGCAGACTGCGGTTAGTGGAGATGAGGGGTAAAAATCATACAACCTGATGCTTGCAAACAGAAGCTTTTTCCTCTGAGGCAGAGATGGTAATTGTGGCATCTCTAAGAGGGAGCACTTTTGTCTCCTATAATCTACTGGGATGACTACATGGACTACCAACCCTCTACCCCAAAACCCAAAGTCATTGGAAGCTGATGCTAAATTGTAGAGATGCCTTGAAAACTATTTGAAAGTAAATTGTTGAACTTGGAATTTCCACAAACAACAATGTACCTTCTTCTTTTGGCCAGAAAAATGTCAGTCCTGTCTAGAGCTACATAAACATCTGAGGGTGGCGGGAAATGCAGGCTACACATTGCTCACCCAACTCCAATGCAAAGCGACAGCTGAATAAAATCCTACATGAATGTATTTGAAACTCCAGATATGAAACACAAACTCTTGCTAACTAAAGCACACTCTCATTTCAAATGGAAGTCTTAAGCATGCCTACCGGGAAGAAGCCTGGTGAACTTCACTTCTGAGCAAAACATATTTATTCGCAAGATAGTACAAATCATTCCCCAGAACATACTGTATTCCACAAATGGCTGGAATAGAGAGAGGTGAGCGTTAGATCAGATGCCACTAAAAGCAGTCAGTTACAAACCTCAAGGGATTTGTAAAAACTCGTAGGTCACCAGCTAGTTTGAAAGCATCACTATCTTAACAACTTGCTCAGTTTAAACTATGAAACGTGAAGAATTCTCACAGCCTGCAGTGCTGGTATCTTTTTAAAAAGATCTTTAGTTGGCTTTTAGAGCTTTTAAGCAGTTCTGCAAAGCTCTGCAAAGTGGGAATGTTCCATTTGCACATTATATTTATTCACAGTGCTTCTATGCTGTCTTTCAACCAATATATTTGCTTTTCACAAGTGTGTGAAGTGTAATTTGTTGTACATAGTGAGTTATACATTAAATTAAAAGAGTCCATAACTCCATTTTTAAAATATTACATTTGAAATAGAATTACTTTAAGTAGTACAGCCATAATGTAAACATATATAAAAGAAATAGTAATAAAAACTTCAGTTTCAAATTCTTGGCAAAGAGACACTGAGGAAGGATACATATGGACTCCTTATTGAAGTTTATTCCATAGCCCAGAACTATCACTAAAGCTGCCTGCAACTTGTAACCAACAGTTCTACTTTAAATAAGGAGCAGCATCACATAGGCAGATCCTACAGAAAAATATAGCCAAATGCAGGCTCTTAATTTTGATTGAACTGAAACAGCAACCAAAGCAATGCCAACTTCTGTATTTTCAAGAGCCAGTCTATCTTCCAACATTATTCCAGGAGGTAGGAATATATTCTGCTGCACAAATTGACCCCTATTCCAGAACTGACACCATTTAGCATCAGTTAAGGAGCTGAGTGGCACTTGAGTGGGAAACTGCCAATGAATACCGAGTGCTATAGGCGATATTTCAGAAGAAAACATTGGCAAAATCACCTCTGAGTATTGCTTGCCTGAAAAACCCCCTATAAAATTATTGGGGTCACCGTAAGACAAAAGCACATACATATACATGATGAGAATAACTCAACCATGGCATTAACAACATACATGTACATTTAAAATAGTCTATGCCAGTGTTTCTCAAACTCTGCTCCTCCAGGTGTTTTGAACTTCAGGTCCCACAATTCCTAACAGCTAGTAAGCTGGCTGTGATTTCTGGGAGATGAAGTCCAAAACACCTGGAGGAGCAGAATTTGAGAAACACTGGTCTATATATTAGCAAAAGATTAATGTTTTTATAAGATAGACTCCCTGAGATTTTTGCCACCTGCAATTTTACATGTAAATGTTAACTCTATGGTTTAATTCTTATGGGTGAAATTGTACTCTCTTTATTACAAATTGGTAAGGGTACCCTGGGTAGTTGGTGATTCACACCTCTGTTTCAAGTCATTGATAAACTCCTCTATAGTGCCTGCACCATACTGCATGCTAACATATGAGACATCAATTGCAGCTTAGCCATGATCATTGTGGGATTCTGGGAGTTATGATCCAAAAAATGAACATAGAATCATTACAAAATGACACGCCCACGCCTTTGGAAAAACATCTGTTTGTGTAGGAGTATGCACAGGAAATACTGAAGTCCAATAAAAAGGTACTACTTTACAGTTCTGAGACCTCTTAGTATTTGGCACCAAATACAGCAAGAAACCAAAGTTCAGCAAGACAGAAAATTCACTTGAATAGGAGAAAAGGGTGGACATTGTGAAAAAGAATCTGATTACTTTCAGAACTCAGCAAGCTGAGTAATGGCACTGGGGACATTACACAAACTATATCAAGAATCCCTCCGTCCTTGGCAGCATTTACTTCTCTTTTTCATTATACAAGGCTAAGGAAGTGCTTCTGAGAGTGTAATCATAGCAGAAGGCTGCAATTCCCAGGAAGGAATAGTTTTTGGCAAGTTCGCATTAGCAGATGCAGCAGTTAACCCTCACCTCGCTATATCTGACTCCCAGGAGTGCTGATAGCCTATATACTTCTTCCTTTATATCATTCTTCCTCCTCTAAAGGTTTACCATTGTATTACCATATGGGCAGCTGCAGAATCAAAACCACAAACAAGCATTACAGCAGTGATAATTACTTTAGTATACAGGAGACTTTTATAGCAGTAGTGGGAGGGGAACAAACTGAGGGATTTGTTTCTGTTCTGTTCCAGAAGTTTTAGCAGAGTAGACTGGATTTTTCCTACTCTGCCCAAAGAATGGATAGGTTGTGAAATCCATAATGGAGCAATGACTCCACTTTCCATTCCAGCCATGGGAGGAGATGACTATGCTGCTTTGTACATACTTTAAGTCCTATATGCAGCCAAGGGCAATGTTAATATTACCTCTTGGGTATGCAAGATGCCTTGAAGCATGCAATGTGAATGTTCCACAGCCACAGGATAATTTCAGCCTGCACTCTTATAGGATCCTGATGCTATATGGCAGGCCAGGATTGAGCCAAGATATTCTGATGCCTGACATGGAACAGCTAATGCACTCTCCACTCAACCATACAGGTAAGTTATTTTGGCACCCTAGGCAGAAAATTCAGCAAGCACCTCTCCCTTATGATAAAAATAGAATAGCAAATGAAACAACTCTTTCACATCACCTGAAATTAGTTGCCTGCGGCAGCTTCCTCATTCTATCTAATGGCATTCCCTATATCTAGAAATATTTACAATCTAATGAATGCCTAATCATTCTGGTTAAGATAGAACTCAATCTACATGAGGGACGGGCAATGTTCTTGGACCAAATTACCATGAGCCCTGTCTAGCATAGCCAAAGGGGGAGGATACTAAGAGTTGAAGTCTAGCAACATCGAGAAGACCACATATGGCCTGGCTTGATCCTTCAAATATACACTATATATGTCAGGGTGGGCAACTGTGGAAGATAGGTAGCTACATTAGACCTTAGACATTAGTTAAAGGGACGTGCCTACTCCATCTAGCACTGCTACCACCCCCAAAAGCAACTTTATTATGGTGCATGGAAACATGTTTGTGGGCCTTCCTAGGCCGTAGAGGGCATTCGGGGGGAATTTAAAAAATGCATCTGTAAATGTCCACTACAGCCCCCAGAGATGTTGTCCCCTGGAGGAATTGAAAAATGGCCTTGGAGGCCACATGCATCTTGGGAGGCCACACTTTCCCCATGTTCTAAATCAGACCATTGGTTCATATAGCCCAGTACTACCTACACTGAGTAATAGAAATCTGAAGAAAACTGAGGAGAGATTTCTTTCCTCAGTGTTACATGAAGATGCTTGAAGCATAAAGTTGCAATCACTCTACCATATGTTCTCCTGACACTATGAATAAAATTACATTCTTGGTTTACTCTTCTGAAAGAATATACATGTCTATTGTATCTTTATCATTAGTTGTCCTTAATTGTGGTTTGACATTATGCATTCTTTAATATGAAGAGTAGGCAGATATAATTGAACACTGAACTGGGAGTTGGACTTTGATTCCTTATAGATAACCTTACTGAGCACAATAATAAGACTCGCCCAAAAACCTATTTTGAATCACAATGCAGCTCCTGCTTTCATTTAAGCAAAAAAAATGCAAGGCAAAACCCTTTTTAAAATTAAAAATTAGCAAAGAAAATCTCATTGAATTTAACTACATTTGATTCCAAATGAATACATTAAACCTCACAAGCCAACATCATACCAGTTAATATCACTTCTTAAAAGAACTACCGAGGCTACAAAGTTGTTCCAACACACCCATTATATCCATATTTTTTAAAAAGTTTATCGAATTATGTTTTACCAAGCTATGCCATTCTTGGCCTAGTGTGGATTTCTCAGCTTTGTTTTTGGAAGAAAAGCCAACGAAGCAGTCCTGGTGCTCATCCACACTAGAGAATTACAGTGCTATCGTTCCACTTTAACTGCCATGACAACATCCTATGTAATGCAACAATGAAACCCTCTTACCAAGAATTATAAATGCCCCTACATAAACAAACAATCCCAGGGTTCCATAAGACAAGACTGTGGCAGTTAATGTGAAATGATAATGCTACAATCCATTTGCCAAAATACTATTAATCTACCTGAGCTAGACACAGTCCTACCAAGCCCACATAAAACATATAATACTGTTGTGATCTGATAGCTTTCCAACACCAACAACAATTCAGGGTGTTCTTTGGCTGTGTTACCAATACTTGAAAATTACTTTAAGAATAAATCACACGACATAAACAATACCTTAAATAAAAATGGTTAGAGCCCAACTTGAGAAGTTGTCTGAACTGAACTATGATCTCAAGTTGCAGTGCCACAATCCTAAACATATTACTTGGAAGTTGGATTCAAAAGTAAGTTGCATTCTGCATTAACACAATTAAATTCCATGTATTTCTATCGTACTTTCTTGTGGCTTTTTGTTGTTTTAAATAAGTATTACTTTGTATGATGTATATGATTGGGTTCAGCAGAACAATGTGATTAGAATTTGTTGGATGTGTCACATCTAACAGGAAAAAGGAAGTTTAATCTTTAAAGCATGCATCACTTCTTTCTTTCTTAAGACTCATTGAAACCAAGCCAGCTTTCAAATTAAAGATCTAGTGACTGCTTCTAAGAACTCTCATTTTCCTTTACTGACAAGGCAACTGGGAGACATATTCCTTCTTTGATTGCATGCATCCAAATATTCCATTTTCTCCAGTACACTGCAAGTTTTTGTAAGTGACAGTAGGATCTAGCTTCCAAAAACCTTGGAAAAATATGTCCCTACTATCACTTAATATCACAAAATATATGCATTATTGATTTGCATGTGTGAACCTAACGTGAGAAACAGCTTTCAGTTTATTTCCAAAATAATTCTAAAAGTGGTAATGAAGGAAGAAAAATACCATAGAATCTTATTTAAGGGTTTGAAACGCAAACATGACTGAAGATAGGCAATCCAAGTCTCTCATATATATTTCACTATGAACTGAATCCAGTGAATCGTGTTCAGAATTTTATCCTGCCTTCTAAAAATATGAATGGCTGATGAAGAACAAGCACTCATGGCATTTACCCTAAAGCAATAGTTCTAAGCACACTTTCTAGTAAAGCCCATCGAAGTGAGTGAGCTATATTTCTAGCAAACACACTTAAAATTGAGTTGTGCACAAATTAAATGAGTAAATAATCTTGCAAGCCATTTAAAATCTGTATACATATCAGTGAACAAAGCATAACACCAGAATCTAAATCAAAATAGCACTGTGAATAAGCTCTGAACATTAGCTCTGCTCAGAGTTTGATACATCACCTCCCACAGGCCAAGAATGCCTTCCCTTAATCTTCATATTTTACATAATTATCTGTCCTCGACAGCTTGTCATCTAGTATGACTGAATGTTTAGCACAATACATGAAAACCAGCAAACAGTTTTAAAAATTGCAATTGTATTAAAATATTTTTTTAAAGGAAGAAATGTCTGTATGGGGTTTAAAATCAAGAGTTAAGAGGTTTAGTTTTCCAGGAACATGGCAATGCAAATCTTTTAATTGCTGGTTCAATGTACATCTTGTGACAGCACACACACAATCTTGCACATACAAAATCTACACAGACACCTGTGAACTTGGACCAAAAGAAGACTGAAAGTCATGGAAACCAAGCTGGGAAAGGCTCAAATGGAAACCAACTTGAAATTAATCCCATTCATAACAGGCCCTGTTGTTCTGCCTTGTTCACCATGATTACTGAAAGAAAACTGCTAAATAGTTGTGGATTTTTTTTCTTTTTTAAAAAAGGCTTTTAGTAGCTAATGGCATTCTTGGGACTTCCACAGGTTGGCACTGGCTGCAGCAGCCATTTTGAAGGCACTCACAGACACAAAGTATTTGTTGGGCCCAGTATCACTTCTTGGAAAGACTGTACTTCAGAAAACTTGCTGTCAAAACCAATTATTGTCAGCAGTCACCGCCCAACCGAAACTAAATTAGGGTATATCCATACTATGTAATTATAACAGTTTCATACCACTTAAATTGTTCTTGTTCCACATTGTGGAACTCTGGGATTTGTAGTCTGAGATTCTCAGAATTCTCCGCTAGAGACCACAAATGTTCTAATTCAAGGGAATGCATAGTCTGGGGATCCTTCCACACAGCTATATAACCCAGAATATCATGGGAGAAAATCCCACAATATCTGCTTTGAATAGGGTTATCTGAGGGCCCTTCCACACAGCTCTATATCCCAGATTATCAGGGTAGAAAATCCCACAATATCTGCTTTGAACTGGGTTCAAATGTGGGGATTTTCTGCCTTGAAATTCTGGGATATAGAGCTGTGTGGAAGGGCCCCAAGTCCAAACTGCCATATATTTCAGTTCAAAGCAGAAAATGTGGGATTTTATTCAGCTGTGTGAAAGGGGCCTAAGGGCCCTTCCACACAGCCATATAACCCAGAATATCAAGGCAGAGAATCTTACAATATCTGCTTTGAACTGGGTCATCTGAGTCCACACAGCCATATATTCCAGATCAAAGCAGATATTGTAGGATTTCCTGCCTTGTATTCTGGGTTATACGGGCTATGTGGAAGGGCCCCAAGTCTCTCACAAAACTAAACATTCCAGGATTCCATAAACCAGTCATGGAAGTTAAAGTGGAATCGATGGTGTAGCTGTGAAGCTTGGATGAACCCTCAGACAAACCACCACCCTGTGATCACATCCTCCCTCCCTCCCAAACCAAGCCCTTTCCCCAAAAAGACACAAAACTTAAAAATTGTGCAGATCTGTAATGTTTTCACAGCTGATTTGTTTAAAAAAACACACACGCAACACACAAATAAATGCTCTCCGTTCCCTCCCTTTCAGTACAGCAGGTAAACAAAATAGAAGATTTCACAAGAAATTTAGCACACACTTTTTCTGGCACCTCGCACACTGTATTGGCATCAGTGTTATTAAAAAGTCCCAGGTAAGTAGTACACGCAAAAGACTTCTTCGGGTGGGAGAAGCACGTGAGCTGATATTCCAACTTTGCATAGAAATCCTCAGAAACAAAAGTTTGCTAGTCACGGGCCTAAAATTCTAATGGGAGGCTCTGAAGTACCTCCGCGAGTACAAACATTCTTCTTTTTGCAGATTCCCTTCATTTTTATTTCCCCAGGGTTTGTTTATTTCTTAAAAAAAATCTTCCAGTTCTAAAGCAATTGCTCATTCTTTACTCTCCCCCAAAGGAGAACTTGAACTTTCCTACTGGACAGTGGACTTCAGTTGCCAATACAGTCCTCAGGCCAAGAGGTACATGAAAGAAGCAACAATCAAACTGATGGCATGGCACGTACGTGTGGAAAACACCACATTTCCAACAACACTTTTTTTGAAGGGGAGGTGTGTGGGTTGTTTTTTTTCTTCTTTCTCCCCAGTCTGATGTCAAGAAGACAGAAGACACTGATGAGCATCACCACTCAAGGCAGCAACACTGGCAAAGAATCCGGGTGTAACGCGAAATTGTTTCCCTGGGATGACAAGATCACTTTTGTCACTGCCTTTTTCTGTGCTGTGGTGTTGCTGCTGCTATTGTAAACCTTTTAATAAAAAATGGCAAATAGGGGGAATAACACAATATATCAGGCATGGGCCAACTTGGGCCCTCCAGGTGTTTTGGACTTCAACTCCCACCATTCCTAACAGCCTCAGGCCCTTTCCTTTTCCCCCTCAGCCGCTTAAGCGGCTGAGGGTGAAAAGGAAGGGGCCTGAGGCTGTTAGGAATGGTGGGAGTTGAAGTCCAAAACACCTGGAGGAATGGTGGGAGTTGAAGTCCAAAACACCTGGAGGGCCCAAGTTGGCCCATGGCTGCAATACACGGACCCAGTGTCTCTCTCCTCCTGGCTCTTCCTCTCAAAGGATGACACAAGAAGAGCAGCACTGATCGTCCCCGTTGGGCTGGGAGGCGTAGTTCATCTGCCGGACGATCTCGGCAAAGAGTTCGTCCACCGAGGCTTTGTTTTTGGCCGAGGTCTCCATGAAGGGGCAGCTCCACTCCTCGGCCAGGGCTTTGCCTTCGCCGAAGGAGACCTCCCGCTCGCCCTCCAGGTCCACCTTGTTGCCCACCAGGATCATGGGCACCTTCTCGTACCGCTTGACCCGGATGATCTGGTCCCGCATGGGCTTGATGTCCTGGAAGCTCTGCTGGTTGACCAGGCTGTAGACCAGGATGAAGCCCTGCCCGTTCTTGATGTAGAGGTCCCGCATGGAGGCGAACTGCTCCGTGCCCGCCGTGTCCAGGATCTCCAGCACCGAGGGCGAGGAGTCCACCTCGATCTCCTTCCGGTAGAAGTCCTCGATGGTGGGGTCGTACTTCTCGATGAAGGAGCCCGTGACGAACTGGACGGTGAGCGCGGACTTGCCCACGCCGCCCGAGCCCAGCACCACCACTTTGTACTCGCGCATGGCGCTCGCCTCGGCTCTCCTCTCCTCCCCGCCCTCAGGAAGGAAGCGAGAGGGAGAAAGGAAAGAGGGGAAAGGCGAGAGGGAGGGAGGGCGACGACGGGAAGGAGGTTGCGGGTTCGCCTCGCCTCGAGGCCGAGAAGAGCGTCCGCTTCCCAAGGCGAGCGAGTGCGGCGCTCAGCCTCCGCCCTCAGCAGCCTCCCGAAGAAGAAGAAGGCGACACGAGGAAGCGGCTGCTGTTGCTTCTGCTTCTGGCGCAGAGGAGGAAGAGGAGGCGGCGCGCACGGCTCCCAGCGCCCGAAAAGCCTCTCCTCCTCCTCTCCTCCTCCTCCACCGCGCGCCCCATGCCCATGCCTCGCCTCAGCGCCTCGCCTCGTCCCTCCGCCGCGCCGGGGACCCCATTGGGCCACCTTCCCCACCACCTGGAAGGAAGACACGGAGGGTGTGGGAAGCGGGAGCCGAGCGCTCCTTCTCTCTCTTGCGCTCTCTCTCTTCTCTCTCTTTCTCTCCTTTCACGCCCCCTTGTCTTCTTTCTCTCCCCCAATACACACACACACACACACACCCGCCCCCTTTTTTTTTGGCTCTTTGTTTCTCAGGATTGGCTGCTCCTTCGAAGCGGACGGGGCTGATTGGCCGAGCGGGGCGATTGGCTGCCGAGGAAGGGGATCGGCCAGAGAGCAGCAGCTGCTCCTTTCTTTCGGCTCTTCCCCCCCCCCCAACCTCTTTCTCTCTCGTCTCCCTTCCCCGCCTTGTTCTCTTTCTCCTCCTCCTCCTACTTAGAAGTTTTGGCGGACGGGTTGGAAGCGGGATAAGCAGCGCACGTGGGGCTGGAAGGCAGGCAGGCAGTAGAAAGGAGTCCGGTTGGGACCTTTGACAGCTCAGTGACGCTCCAGGCAAATGCAGTTGGAGCGGCGTCCCCGGGGAGAAAACACCGCTACATAAAAGGAATGACTGGGTTGCTGTGAGTTTTCCGGGCTGTATGGCCATGCTCCACATCTATAATGAGGAGGAGGAGGAGGAGGAGGAGGATAGAATCATAGAATAGTAGAGTTGGAAGAGACCTCATGGGCCATCCAGTCCAACCCCCCGCCAAGAAGCAGGAAATCACATTCAAAGCACCCCCGAAAGATGGCCATCCAGCCTGTTTAAAAGCCTCCAAAGAAGGAGCCTCCACCACAGTCCGGGGGAGAGAGTTCTACTGTCAAACAGCCCTCACAGTGAGGAAGTTCTTCCTGATGTTCAGGTGGAATCTCCTTTCCTGTAGTTTGAAGCCGTTGTTCCGCATCCTAGTCTGCAGGGAAGCAGAAAACAAGCTTTCTCCCTCCTCCCTATGACTTCCCCTCACATATTTGTACATGGCTATCATGTCTCCTCTTAGCCTTCTCTTCTGCAGGCTAAACATGCCCAGTTCTTTAAGCCACTCGTCATAGGGCTTGTTCTCCAGACCTTTGATCATTTTAGTTGCCCTCCTCTGGACGCATTCCAGCTTGTCAATATCTCCCTTCAACTGCGGTGCCCAGAATTGGACGCAGTATTCCAGGTGTGGTCTGACTAAGGCAGAATAGAGGGGGAGCATGACTTCTCTGGACATAGACGCTATACCCCTATTGATGCAGGCCAGAATCCCATTGGCTTTCTTAGCAGCCGCATCACATTGCTGGCTCATGTTTAGCTTGTTGTCCACAAGGACTCCAGGATCTTTCTCACATGTAGTGCTGTCTAGCCAGGCGTCCCCCATTCTGTATCTTTGCATTCCATTTTTTCTGCCGAAGTGAAGTATCTTGCATTTGTCCCTGTTCAACTTCATTTTGGTAGTTTCGGCCCATTCGGAGAAGAAGAAGAAGTAGTTTATTTGTATCCCGCCACCATCTCCCCGGAGGGGACTCGGGGCGGCTCACAGAAATATCAAATACAAAACAATAACAATATACAATACATCAATAAACAATAACATGCACTAATTGTAATATTTGCACATTAACCAAAAAGAATAAAAACACACTTATTAAAAACCTAGAATTTAAAAACAGTGAGGTTGTAGATTATCACTTTGTAGATTATCAAAGTGCGCATCATAGGTTGCAAACTCAAAACATAGATAAAGTGCTACAGATTCGTTTGAAGTCAATTTGGGATGAGAGGAGCCCTGTAATGTCAAGTAACCAGAAGTGTGACCAGTGCAGGAAAGGTCGAGGAATATAGTTATGATTGTGATGGCAGTCATCCTCAGAGGTTTGTGAGGTGTACTGGAAACAAAGCAAGGGAGGTTTGTATATCTGTGGAAGCAGGGCCATAGCATATGGAACTATTATTCATGATTCGCTAAAAAAAGTGTCAACCCTCCCGTCCCCCGTCCCCCCCCCCCCCGAAACCTGGACACAGCATATTATTTGAGAACACAGAAATGCTGGACCACTCTAACAACCACCATGTCAGACTACACAGAGGAGCCACTGAAATCCACAAGCATGTGGACAATTTCAACAGAAAGGAGGAAATAATGAAAATGAACAAAATCTGGATACCAGTATTAAAAAAAACTCTAAAATCAGGACAGTAAATAAAGAACAACACTCTGAAAACAGGGGAATTCCAGACATGAATCAATCAGGGACAGTGAACATCTCCCAACAAAGGATCCCCCAGGCAGGAGTCATCTAGGCCTTGGAGCTCCAAGGCTTTTCAATGCTAATCAAGATGATTAAATGCAACATTCACACTTGCCTCCAACAAGACAAAAGTTCTTTCTCCCACCCTAGACCTTCCACAGATATATAAACCTCCCATGTCTAGTTTCCAATAGACCTCAGAACATCTGAGAATGCCTGCCATAAATGTGGACAAAAAGACAGGAGAGAATGCTTCTGGAACATGGACATACATCCCAGAAAACTCACAGCAACCCAGTGATTCTGGCTATGAAAACCTTCAACAAAACAAAAAGGAGGAGTGTTTCCTGAACCCTTGCTCTTCTGCTTGCCCATCGTGCAGAGAACAGAGAAGGCGCCAAAGTAAGGCAGAGAACCCCCACGAAATGAGACACCAATGGACACCAATGCCGAAGGAGAACCAGGTTTTGCAGGGGTTTCATGCTGCACCATCTCAGGCCACAGAGCCAAATGGTTTTCTTTGCTTGTCTATCATATAGGAGCCTTTGAACCGACTCTCGGTCTATCTTATCAGATACAACTGGGAAAAGTAGTACAGTAGGAGCCCCATATCCACGGGGGATGTGTTCCAGGACTTTAGTATGCAACATCAGAAGAGATAGAGAACCCTATTAAATGCACAACTGCCAGTGGAAGCATAGAGCATACTATATTGGCGGCTGTTAGGAATTGTGGGAGTTGAAGTCCAGAACACCTGGATGGATGAAGTTTGCCCATACATGGTGTAGAATCATGCAGGTAACCCAGGAAATTCCTAGTGCTGACATTCCTGTAAGCAAAATTAGGTCCTCTAGCATAACTCCATAGTCAACTTCTGGCAGAAGCATATCATAGAAGGACCTCGAGAAAGCATGTTTTGTCAGATGCAGATAAACATAACCTCAGAGACCGGTCCCATGGATATATGGGTCATACTGTTGGAAATGGTAACTCCCAAATAAGAGAACACACAAGGTGTAGTGCAGGCAACCTCAAACTATGGCCCTCCAGCTCAAAGAATTGATGACCATTGAACAAGCTAACATATTTTTTCCCCTAGCGAATATAGTAAACAGGGACTATGAAAGAGTTGAGCAAGAATAGTTGCTGGCAGCGAGTCACATCTCAGGAAATGGTATTGGGGGAGCTACAAGGAAGAAAAGATACAAAATTAAGTCTCTGACAGAAGGCAGATAGAAAGGATTGCAGAGAGATAAGAAGATGGCATAGAGATAGGGGAAAACTGTAATAGATATAGAAGAAATCAACCAGTGGAAGAACTGAATTGGATTCCAAGGAGTAATTATTTTGGTCATTTATTGTATTTTACAACTGTATTTAGCTGTTTCTGTTTCTGGCCCAGGTATCAAATCCAAGGAGGGGTCTAGAGAGGAAAGAGGGCAAGGTGAGTGACTCCAAGGGTTTGGAACTGTGCGGACAGCCTGGAGAGGAGAATGATTACACTGTCATGTTGCTTTGAATAGGCGCTGTACCTTTTAGTGCCTAAATAAACTTTGATGTCTGTAATTAATTATCCCAATTACAGCCTGCTTCAAATATTCTTAGTGCCAGGTGGGTACCCATAAACATCACGCAAAAGCCAGTAGAAAAAATATACTGTTATGGAGACGGGTGACAAGGGACCCAATCTACTCATTTGTGTGCATGTGCCTTCAAGTTGCCTGTTGACTTAAAGTGACCCCCTTAATTCCATAGGGTTTTCTTAGGCATATATGTGTCTGTTTGTGAAAACATGTATGTATGTACGTATGTGTTTTCCAATATGGCTCTCACATCCAGAGGATGGACCTGGATCAAACATGGCACACAAACTGCCCCCCTCCAATTACCAACAGAAAATACTAGAAGGTTTTGGGAGGGGCAATGACAGAGAACAATTGAAGTTGTAGTTCACCCATATGCAAAGCACACTATGACTTCCATCAACGATGGTCTGGACCAAAACTTGGCAGTCATATCCACCATGACCAATTTTTAAATACTGGCGGGGTTTGTGAGGGATTAAGGGAGAATAAGGGGTCGTGGGGGTGCAGCAGGTTAAACCACTAAGCTGCAGAACGTGCTGACCAGAAGGTCAGCATTTCAGATCTGCGTGATGAGGTGAGCTCCCGTTGTTAGCCCCAGCTTCTGCCAACTTAGCATTTCGAAAACATGCAAATGTAAGTAGATCAATAGGCACCGCTTCGGCAGGAACACATGACCTAGGAGGCATCTATGGACAACACTGGCTCTTCAGCTTAGAAGCGGAGATGAGAATCACCCCCCCCCCCAGAGTTGGACTCGACTAGACTTAATGTCATTTAAGGGAGAATGATGGGAGCTATAGTCCACTAACATCCAGAGAGCTGTCTGTATTTCTAATGGGACCATTCATAAAAACAAAAAAATGACTACTTCTAATAATTATCATTACAGAATCACTATCTCGGGCATCACTGGGTACCTAAGGTAGTTATAAAAAACAATTTCAAGATTATTTTATTAAATTAGGAAATAAGTATATCCTAAAATCTAAGCACATTGACCTTTTGCATCCCAACCAAATAACCCAGGGGACTCCCAGATGAGTAATTGTTTATTACAATTGTTAATAGCCTTGATCATAAACACATTATAGAAGCATTCTTTTTCAGGCAATTGTGTTTTAACTGGTGAATTATTTGGACCAAAGGGAGCTACTGTCTTTTGATAAGATTATTTTCCCTGAATTTCAAAATAACAATCAGTTGGGTTGTGATTTGAATTATAAGAAATCCTGGCTGTTTGCCATGTTTCCCACATGCCATTCTTTTGTCTTCTTTGTAAATCAGACATTCTTTTTAAGAAAGTAAAGCCACCAACTGTTGCTCTTCCTTCCAACTTTTGCTCTTTTTATGCACTTTCTCAATCAAACCTGATAAACAGATTTTATCCTTTAGATTTGCAAAATGTGTTGTGTACAGATAAGACAACAAATGAGTAAATAGCACAGGAAACAATTGTAACAGTCTATGTCTTCTCCCCTGTAATGGAGTGCCTCCCAGTTCCATTTGCATCAACAGAGCCTGGATGCTAATGACAGAATAATAATGCATTATGTCTGAAAACCACTGTTCTGGCAATATTGCAGAGGCTTTCAAGGCAGGCAAGCCTGATCATTAGGACTCTTTTTTCCCCTCCCCTTTACAGCCTTATCAACCAAAATATGCATGTCAGAGCTCTATCTGATGGCATCTGGTAACATATGGCCTTTAAAAAACACCCACACAGGAAAAGCTGCTATTAACTGGTGAAGAGAACAGAACTGGAAAAATGTTTGTAAGGCCTATAGTTAGCCACTAGGCTTGATCGATCCATGAAAAATTTGATTCTAAACTCGTTTCAAAACTAGAGGGGGCAGTTTTTCGTTTTTGTTGCTAATAACGAATTTGGCCCCCAAAATTTTTCGAAATTAACGAAAATTCGTTATTTTCGAAATTAATTCGTTAATGGCGGACGCGCATGCGCGGTGGCCCAAAAACAGCCCGAAGGGGGGGGACTTAGGGGGCTCTCCCGCCCTCATTTTTTGAGTGATCTTCTTCAAACTTGGTACAGTGGTAGAACACATTTAACACTGATAGCTCACCAAAATGTGGAACGTTTCCCTTATCCTCTGATTTTTGGCAAATTTTCATAGCTTTTATAATAAACCTTTTTTTAATAATTGCAGTAATCTGTTCCTGGTTTGAAAGTCTCATTTCCTGTTAAATTGGGTTGTCTTTACTGTGAAAGTCATTGTTCTACTTCAGAAACTTTGTTTTTGTGGCTGAAACTTTGTTAAATTGGTGTGTGTGTGATATATATTGTGTATATATATATATATATATAGTCCCTGCTTGTGTGTGTGTGTGTGTGTGTGTGTGTGTGTGTGTGTGTGTAGGTAAAGGTAAAGGTATCCCTTGACGTTAAGTTCAGTCATGTCTGACTCTGGGGGTTGGTGCTCATCTCCATTTCTAAGCCCAAGAGCCAGTGTTGTCCATAGACACCTCTAAGGTCATGTGGCCGGCATGACTACATGGAGTGCCATTACCTTCCCAGAAACACCCAGAAAATGGGAATTCCAGACAGGAAACAATCAGGGCCAGCTAATACCTCCCAACAAAGGATTCCCCCAGGTAGGAAGCAGCCAGGCTTTGAAGCTGCAAGGCTATTCAATGCTAATCAAGGTGACCAATTGCAACATTCACACTTGCCTCCCACAGACAAGAGTTCTTTCTCCCACCCTGGACCTTCCACAGATATATAAACCCCACTTGCCTAGCTTCGCACAGACGTCAAAACCTCTATGTCTGCCACAGATGTGGGTGAAACGTCAGGAGAGAATGCTTCTGGCACATGGCCATAGAGCCCGGAATACATACCACAACAGTGTGATCCCGGCCATGAAAGCTTTCGACAACACAACCACAGTATCCATTCAAGTTCATGTAGCGTGGTATGGACTGGAGACCTGTATTGGGGGGAGGGAGGGTGCGAATCTGGGCCCCTGGGAGCAGCCGAGGACGGGCCTGGCCCACACCCCCTCGCATCCCGGGCCTCTTCCTTCCTCTTCCTTTTGTTATTTAAACTATATATTGTGAAATTATGGTGTGTTTTTTTTCATGCGTGTTCTGTGTTCAAGATAGGGAGACCAAAGAGGAAAAGCAAGGGAGGGACGGAGGCCCCAACACTTCCGGCTCCCATGCGAACTCCCCCCTTGTGTGCCTTGGAGGGTGGAGCATGCGCACTGGCTCTCCCTTTCTCTATGGCTCTTTTCAGGTCGCTTGGGAACCCGAAGTGCCTCCTCCCTTTGCCTTTGTGTCCAAGAAGGAGAGAAGGACGTTGCAAGGTTTGCATTGAGGGTGTTTCTCTGGTGGGTTTGGCTTGGAAGGGGGCTCATTAAGGCCCAATTAATTAATGCACTGAGCTGAGGCGAGGCGGCGGCGGCGGCCATTTCCCCCCTCCGTCTTCCTCCTCCTCCTCGGCCTCCTTCCCCCTCGCCCCCTCCCATTGGCTGAGCCTCCCATTGGCTGAGGGGCAAAAGGAAAGGAGTTTGGGTGCTTTGCAAAAGCTTTTTTTTCTTAACGAAAAAAACGAAGAAATTAGAAAAAACGGCCTCTCGCGATTCGAAACCGCGATATCCAGACGTGTGGACAACCAAGGTTCGATATTGCTTCAAAACAATCGAAAATAACGAATCAATAACGGTAAACGGGGAAAACGAATTATTTGAGCAAGCCTATTAGCCACCATAAATAAGTCTGGTATGGGACTGCAAAAAAAATCTGTGAATGCTTTGGGATGCAAGTCCTTAGATATTTGTTTACTGCTACTGTTTTCTCTTCCAGTTGTATTTTCATTTTAGCTGGATTATTTTTTTGTCTGATGATTTTTAAATTTCATTGATCATGAGCAGCTTGAGCATGCCTTGGTGAGATGCAATAAATGGGGGGGGGGGAACAAGGGAACATGTGGATGTTTTATTTGTCTTTAAATTTCTGCTTTTAAATGATTTTGTGCTGCTTTATATGGTGATTTTAATTGTTTTTAAGTTTTATTGTGAACATTTTTAATTGAATTCCTATGAGAGCTGCCTTGGATCCCACTTAGAAACATAGCATACAAATGAAACAAACAAATAGTAACTGGTACTGAATAGATAGAAAGATATATTTTTGTGTATTTTTTAAAAAGAACATTGCTATTTCTTCACCATTTTAGGTTTCTCTTTATAGACAACAAATGGCTGGCTTCCTGTTAATGACATCCACGTGTGAAAGCTTCCCTTAGGTGTGCATTGCAGAAGCGCCTTCCTGTAGCCAGATGTGAGATACTGGCACAGCAATGATATCTGCTAGGATATCTGCTGCAATGTTTTTGCATCTGGCTGTGAAGATGAAGCCAGATGCTTCTCTAGTCCTGCTCAGGCCCAAGAAACAGGAAATGACAATGCAGATGGCTTCAGAGGGTTTAGTAAGTTAGGAGGGGTCTATTGTTCATCCTAACATATGTCTGCATGTTGACCTGCTACCCTACACTAAACCATCTGTAATGTGAACTAGACACTGAAATGTGATGAATGTACATGCCATATAATTTAGAAAGAGGAATAATGGCAAACCATTTTGAAAAGAAGACATTGTGAAGTATACACACTTGTCTCTCCCCATTTCTGATTTTGTCTCGCATATTTCATTATTCATGGATTTGATTTAAAATATTTTCTGTTGGAATTTCTAGATTCCCCAGAGTAACTCTATGTTCAACTTTCTCTGGCCATGCTGGAGGAACTAGAGATTTCTAGAGAGAAATGCTCTCTAGGAATTTTGAGGCCCTCCAATACTATTTTATGATTAGCTTCCAGCAAAGGTTGACCAGAGAATCATGCTGGAAAGCCTAAAAAATCCCAGATAGATAAAATAGCAATTTCTTTCTTAGTGGTTTTTCACCTTGGGAGGGGGGGCGGTGGTCCTGTGCCTATTAAACCAGTGAATGTGAAGGGCTGACTGTAATGGGATTTCCCAAGAAGTCATGTAAATAGAGAGTTCACAAAATCTAACTAATTTCCTTCTCAAAGAAATGAATGACTGGATTGCTGTGAGTTTTCCGGGCTGTATGGCCACGTTCCAGAAACATTCTCTCCTGATGTTTTGCCCACATCTATGACTCACAGCAACCCAGTGATTTCAGCCCTGAAAGCCTTCAACAACACAAAGGAATGACTGTAGAACAACCTGCCAATAGAATTTAAAAACTATCTAAAAACCTTTCTCTTCTGGCAGACCTACCCAGCCAGCTGAAAGCATGAATTTTAAAGTCATGTCCTGTGTTTTTGTCTTTGTCCTGTGGGATTAATGTGTACTTTATAGAAATGCACATATGTATTTTTTGCAGAACTGCATTTTAATATGTGTGTTCGTAGAATTTATATAGTATTTTGTGGTTTTGACTGTGCTGTGACCTGCCTCGAGTCATGGGGAGAGGCAGGTAAGAAATATTATTATTATTATTATTAGTAGTAGTAGTAGTAGTAGTAATTTTTGCAATTTTCTTCCAGTAGTGAAAATGCCTTCACAAAGTTCATATTTTTCAAATACTATTTGCAGGTTTTCAGAAGGGACTGCAATACATTCTGCAAAGAATATAAAACTATTATACCTAGAGGCTTATTCTATGCAAAACTGGCACATTTCTGGTGTAGAGAATGCTGTGAATTTGGTTTTCCAATGTTACAATTCAGCAAAAGGGTCATGAAATGGAGATGGCGCCTAAAAGTAACATTTGGCGGGCCAAATAGTAAGCTGCACCGACTGTATCAGGCCCTCTCATCCTTTATCAGAGCTTGGAAAAGCAACCTTTTGGACTGCTATGGGGAAATTGAAAATTTTAGTCTAAGAAGTAACTTTCCCAAACTCTGTCTCCTAGTCTCTTGGGGGGAAAATCTTAGGAAAAAAAACCCCCTTATGATGTCTATTTCTATCATTACGGTGATGACCTTTAGGTTTATGGGACTAATTCCCCCATCATCCCCAGCTACCACAGGTAACAAGCACACTGTGGATGATGGAAGTCACTCTTCCACACATCTTGAGGGTGCCAATTTGAGAGAGGTTTATTACCTAAATTTAATTGTTCCAAGCAGAATTGAACTTAATATGTCCCCTTGATTCAATGAGTCTATTTAAGATTTAAGAAAGAAAAAAAAGATGTTTGGTGACCCATTTTTAGAAAAGCTTGGTCTATGTGCATGTTTTGAAGAAACCAAGTACACATTTACCCTTTTCTAGCCAGAAAGAACAAGAATATCTTAAAGGATAATAGCAGGTTTTGTTTAGGCTGTAGCTAAACATTGGGACAATCTGGATGTATATGCTAGTCAGTTGTGAGTCTGATGATTGCTATTTCTTCCTCTTTCTTAGGGAAAGTAATTATGTTAATAATGTGTTTCAGCTTTTTTTTCTTAAATATGTGTTGTCTTCTAACTGATCTCTGTTTGTACTATGTTTTCATCCTTTTGCTCTGTTTCCTGTGGCCATACAATGGAAATGTTACACTGTGTGTGTGTGTGATGTGTGATTTGTTCTGAAAGCAGCAATGATGAGAGCTAGCAGTCAGTAGTCCTAATAAAAAGTGCAGGTGTCCTAGGTCCCTTTCTATCCCAAGAGAACATTTCTGTCAAAACAGAGCTAGTTAAGGCATTCAGCATTGTAGGAGGTTTTCAATTTATCATTTCTTCCAGGCTCTGAATCAGCTTGGGTAAGGTTCTCCAGCTGGGAGCTAATTATATATAGATAAGACAACACAGGACCAGCCATTTTTAGACAAGCCGTACTCCATTGCTGCTAGTGAACAAACTAAGCCAGAAATCCTATAGTGAATTGTTGAAAGCTTTACCCAAAATATTTCTGCTTCTTGACTTGAAGGTACAGACATACAGCATTGAATGGAGAAGTGGAGTAGAATTGGTCAGGTCACCTACCCAATCTGCAAATTTCCCCAACTAAAAAACAAATAAATCAATAATCAAATTGTCAGACATGTAAGAAGCCATAATCAGATAAAACAAAAACAAAAGGTACTGTGCATGTTTTCTTAAAATCAGGACCATGAATAAAGAACAACACTCAGAAAAAGGGGAATTCCAAACAGGCCAGCTACATCTCCCAATAAAGGATTCCTCAGGCAAGAAGCAGCCAGGCTTTGAAGCTGCAAGGCCATTCAATGCTAATCAAGGTGACCAACTGCAACATTCACATTTGCCTCAAAACAGACAAAAGTTCTTTCTCCCAACCTGAACTTTTCACAGATATATAAACTCCACATGCATAGTTTCCAACAAACTTCACAACCTCTGAGGATGCCTGCCATAGATGTGGGCAAAATGTCAGGAGAGAATGCTTCTGGAAAATGGCCATACAGCCCAGAAAACTCAAAGCACCCCTATGCTTTTTTAAAATTTACACAGATTAGATTTATGTGTAGGATTTATTTATTTTTAATTTATAAAACTTTAGTTTTTGAAGTGTTCTCAAAACCAAATACACCAGCATTTAAACAGAAACAAATATAAAGTAATGTAAATCTGATTTCGTTTTTTGAAACTTGCATTTATCAATTGTGATGTTGGCAATAGAAATTTTAATTTCTAATGATAACGTTGCTTTTCCTTTTAAATTCTTAGTTTTCCCTGTCACCAAATTGTTTTCAAACCACCTAATGTTATGCAGCACTGAAAATTTCATTTATAGGCAAATAATTTTAAAGAAGTGGGAAACCATATCTCCTTGAAACCCAACAAGGAAGTGTGGAACGTTGTCATTTTTTTCTTCCTGTATGTCCTTGTGCTATAAACAACTGCAAAAATGCAGCTATCTATAATTTAGCACACCTTTTTATTTTTCAAAAGGAAATTGGCTTTAAAAGTTTGCTACCCAAGTAAATGTTGGCATCTGCATGTGGAGGGCTAACATTACTTGCAAGCATGCCCTGTTCTAAGTGGGTGCAACCACAAACATTTTCCATCCTTTCTTCCCAACTTTCTGTTGTTTCCTTAACATCTTATCTGAAGAAAAGCTCTAGAGATTTCAAAGCTTACTCATGCCTTCACAAGAATTTCAAGTAGGGGCTAGCTGACTTAGTCTGTTGCGGAAAAATCAACAAGGAGCCTTATAGTATCTTCAAGGATTAGAATGCTTTATTTGGCCTAAGCTTTTGTGTACCACAGTCCAGTTCACTTCTGAGTCCATGAAATCTTATATCAAATAGTCTTTAAAGTGCCACAAAATTATTTGTTATTTTTACGACGCAATTACATATTAGTTTTTCCTAGTGAAAAGAGCACAAGAAGAGACCGTATAAGTTAGACGAGGGACCAAAAACTGCAGTCATTAACATCCTCTTGGACTATTTCATGTCTAGAAGCTTACAGTTTGTTTCCCCTGCCCTCGTATTTTTGCTATCCAAACAGTCCCACTCACCAATCTGCTGCAGTTTCCCATCTCCAATGAAGACAAATTAAATTTGTTTTTACATGTTTTCAAGTTGATTCCAACTGATGGCAAGCCTCTCATAGGCTATTTTTGAATATATTTATTCAGAGGTTTGCTCCCCCCCTTTAAGGACAAGAAAGTGTGAATCGTCCATAGTCACCCAGTGGGGAGTGCATCTATACTGTAGAATCAATGAAGTTCAATGCCACTGTAACTGCTTTAACTGGAATTTGTAGTTTGGTGAGGAACCAGCATTTTTGGGGGTATTTTTTGCAAAAAAGCTAAAGACTTTGTAAAACTATAGTTCTCATTATTCAATAACATTAGATATAACTGTGCCCTACTCATTTAATATTACAGGTTGAGCTATCCTTATCTGGAAATCTGAAAAGCTCTGAAACCCAAAATTGTCCAAATGGGTGGCTGAGAGAGTGACACCTTTGTTTTCTGATACTCAACCTGTAGTAACATTGAAGGGGAAAGTATAGTTTCTAGCAACAATACATTTACATGTTTCCCAGCAGTAAAGCTGCTGTGCTGTGTTGTGATTAAGTAGCTTTGTAGTAGGAGCCAGTTTCTTTTCTGACTTGGGAACTTGCCAAATACTTCATGAGTAAAGTTGATTAATGCTGACTCACTTGTTTCCTGCTTCTCCAGTGTGTCACTCTGATGATAACCAGTAAGCAGGCATCTTCGTGTTTAAGAAAGGAATTACCTTTCCCTCCCCTCAAACATGATGTACTTTCCTCATTGAGCTCTTAAGCCCCACTTTCAAGTTGTCTTTGTAGTCAAAGGAGATAGCAAGACTGGAAAATGGAAAACTGGAGTTAAAGTTCCAGACGCTGCAACTACAACTCTTGCCTTTGGTCTCTTTTGGTGCCTATTCTGGGGAGAACGGCACCATAGAAAACAAAACAATCTGTCTATTCTATCTGTATTTTGTGAGGCCTCAACTAACTTGCTTTGGCCATTGTCTGGTCCTAAATACTCCTGTATTGGCTGTCATTTCCTTAACCAACTCAATCATGAGCCTAAAGAATGGGGAAGCATGTGGTTTTGCAGGACAAAAGTGACACAATATGTCTGGACAATATTTAACCTTTCTTCTACAGTTTCTGCCTTGGAGGCTGAGGCAGCAGACAGGAAAATTCAGCACAATCTCATTTTATTAAACTGTGACTCACATCTGTTTTACAGTGAAGGGTTCAAGCTCATATCTAAATTTATTTATTTAATTTATATCCTGCCTTTCTCCTGACACAGCATACCTTCCAACTGTATATATTTTTTTAAAAAGATATCATTCCTTGCTGCTGAAATATGAGTGCAAATCAATAAATTTACTATATTGAATGGGGCAAGATACTAAATGCATTATAGTCAATGAACCATAACATCATCCATACTATATTTGATAGCTGATATTTGTCAATATCATATTAACTATAGTTAGCATAAGTACATTTCAGATTCAGTACAGAGGAAAATAAATATTATAGTAATAATTAATCAAATGTGAGTATGAGATTTTATTAATTAATCATGGGAGCGTTTATTTAATAAGGGCAGGGAGTTGTAATAAATTATGAATAATCATTTTAAAAATAAAATATTAATGGAACAGCTTATTTTTAACTTTCTAACTTTTTTCATTAAAGTAATTTCATTCTGTTCTGTCCCTTTCATTCACACACAATTTGTGAGTGAACTGCTTTTAAGCAGACCATTGGGAATAGGGGAACCCAGAAATTGATTCACGCTACAAAATTATAGTGCTGTTATTCCACTTTAATAGACATAGCTGCATCTTGTGAAATTCTGGCCTTTGTAGATTGGTAAGACATTGGATCATTTTGAAGTGGATCTGCATTGTCCCGCCATCCCAGGGCTAATCCGATGTGTCATATTCCAGATTGGCCCTGGGTGGTTTTCACAATCTCACATCCCCCCCAGCTCCTACAAATGTGGGAGGCAGTCTTCACTGTCCAGTGGTCCTGAACCTAGTTTGACACTGCTGGACAGCCACCCTTACTATTCCCTTCTCTTCTCATTGTTGCAGAGATCTCTGCTCATGACAAGGGCCTTGTTGGTTGGCCAGAGCAATGAGAGGGTGAAAGGTAGAACAGGACTCACCCCCCTCATCTCCACCTCCCTTTACTAATTGCTGACAGCACTCCAGACAGGCCACATGTTGCACTTGGAGACTACTGTGACAAGAAGAAGGGGGGGACGATAAATACTGTCCCTTGTCTCTGAGCTACTTGAGGACAGTAGCACAAGATGAACATGAAAACACTTGCATCCCATTCTGTTTTGAAGCTGGCCTAATCATTTACACGGGCCCATAGTCATGGGTTGCTCTGAATTTTAGGGCAAAATTTGGAGCAATCTAAGACTTTGGTCCACACAGGTAAAGCCTGAATGAAGGTGGTCTTGTTCTTCATTTTCTCAGATCAGTTCCATGCATAGTTTGGCCACCACGGAGCTGGTTCAAGGGTCCTTCACAATAAACAGTCAGTGGGCCTTTAACTACAATTATGGATACCCTTCCTTCTATTTTGCCACTCCCAGGATTCAATAGGGCAACAGTTAAAGTGGAATAATAATACTATAATTCTGAAGTGTAAATGGGCCCCTGGTCTCACATTAGTTACTTCTCTGTGAGCTAGAATATTTCTTCCCCAATTTGGATGCTCTCCAGATACGTTGAGCTACACAACACTTTTCATCTTTTGAACACATTACTTTGCACTCCCAAAGAGTATCAAGTAGAGAGGAAGATAGCCATTTATAATACCTTGGTCCCATTGGGAAAAAGGCAGGATGCAATAAAAATAAAAAATGTACAGTTTGGACATGTGATTCTCCTGATTCAGTGCATTACTGGCTTTTAAAACTGCAATTACATTTTGTGAAATAAATAAATGATTATTATTCTTTTTTCTTATGCACCACTTACATTCTTACAACTTTGCTTTTGTGACCCTTTATTTGTTCACCAGTTTAATTTGCCTGTGGCCCTTCCACACAGCCATATAATCTAAAATATCAAGGCAGAAAATCCCATAATATCTGCTTTGAGTCCACACTGCCATATATTTCAGTTCAAAGCAGAAAATGTGGGATTTTATTCAGCTGTGTGGAAGGGGTCCTTGTGAGAGCTCCACCCATTTTCTACCCTTGAGCTATAATCAAGGAAGCTGTGTGTTTGGAGGAGAGAGGCGAGAAAACATCATAGCAACTATTGAAAACAAGCTGTGCTGTGTCCCCCTGACCTTAACAAAGATGACCTAGTGGTGACCATACAGACCTTTACACCTTTGTATGGGTGTATAGACTTAACAAAAAAAATCTTTCTCCATCTTTTAAAATTCCTTGCTGACAATGTAGGTAAAGTATTTAAAAGTTTGAAAAGATGTCATGTTCCCATAGGGGAAACACGCACACACACACATTACTCCCAGACTTGCCTTGTGGCTATTTTTTAAAAAATTTAATATCCTATCTAGATGGTTCTTCCTGTTCCTTCTTGCATTCTCAAGATAGATAGATTTCATGCATTAGTCCTAGTGTTAAGTTGTAGATTTTCTAAAATCCTGAATAAGGGCATGGTTTTAAGATGGAATCTGTGAACCTTACTATACACACTGGAGAAAACGCGTTTTAAGTAAGCAAACCATGGTTTAAGAAGGCTTGATGAGGACTTAATACATACTGACTACATACCCACCTCGTCACTTGATCTCCTTTCCTGTATTTAATAAAACAATGTGCCGATGACTTTTCACATGACTTACCTTTCCTCCTAATCTGTGGGATGTTCCCCCATATCATTGTCTCCCCCTTTTTTGGTAGTTCTTGTACAACCATGTAAGTTTATGAT
Source organism: Anolis carolinensis (assembly GCF_035594765.1). Lineage (NCBI taxonomy): Eukaryota > Metazoa > Chordata > Lepidosauria > Squamata > Anolidae > Anolis > Anolis carolinensis. The sequence continues at coordinate 259,376,173 of NC_085843.1, read as the reverse complement.
CTCTGTCCAAATGGAAAAATAGTTTTGAATTTTTTAAAAAAGGAAACAATCATGGGGAATCACACAAGATTTGTTTGGAGAGGTTTTTGCCTTTGCCTGAGGCTGAGAGTGTGATTTCCCAAGGATACCTAGTGAATTTCCAAGGCTTGGTGTGTAGGGATTTGAGCCTTACTCCAATACTCAAACCCTTATACCGTGTTGGATCTCCATAATTTTCATACATTGTGTAAATTTGTCAGAAACTTTTACCATGAGCTATCCTTGTTGGTTAGCTCTAAACTGGAGCCAAGGTGTGTTAGTGACATTAGGCTTAATTTAACTATCTTACCCATTGCTCACTCTCTTGGCAGGCTTATCTGTTAGATTAAAAGCAGGGACGTGATAAGACATTTGTGGCCCATTCACACAATTGTTTGCATGTGTGAGCCTTGTTAGTTTCCTCTGTTTATGAATTACTAATATCTTGTGTAATTACACCTCATTCTGGCTAAAATCCCAATCCAAAGTACAAGAAAAATATCTGATGAAATGTGCCCTAGTCCACAAAAGCCAATGCCATAATAAATCTGCTAGTCTTCAAGGTCTTCAGTATTCTTTCTGGTGTTTGCTATAAGAGTTACAAGGTTGAAAGTAGGAGAATAAACTCAGGGGAGCTTAGACAGCAGCATTAACTAGAAAGCTCTTTGCACACATATAAGAATGCCATGTGACTAAAGGTCATCATCCCAATATTAAAAGTTTGTCCAAGCTTGCAGAGCTCTGTTCATGGTTTTTATGATTTATGGTTATGGGTCATACTTGTTGGAGATCAATTATGGATTTTTTTTAAAAAGTAACTTTTCAAAGTCCCTTACCTTGTGGCATTCTTGCCTCTGTTTCTTCCCTTTTAATAGATTCTGTTAGGACAATGATTAGGTGCCATAGAAATTTGCTCTAAATCATACCCAAACCTTTTGTTAGGATTCAAAAATTCAAAGTTTGGTGTCACTGACCATAATTGAAAATCTCTATATGGCTATAACGTTTTTCTTTGTTATCAGAGAAGAGTGAAATTTGCAAAATGCAATGGTTGATGCAGTTCAGTTTGGGGGGAAAGCCAGCAGAGTTGTGACTAAGGTTTATGCATAATGGGCAGAAAGTATACACACGTATGTTCAAATTGCTTGTCAACTCACTGTAACCCTACAAATTCCATAGGGTTTTATTAGGGAAGGAATAGGGACATGTTTTTCCTTCTGCAAACAAAATCCTACATGTGATGCAACTTTTGCAAAATCAAATGCTGTAATACCACAATAGTTCTGAAGGTGTGCAAAGGAGAGAAAGCAATTCTGATTTAATAGCATTTTTATAGGCTCATATGATAAGGCTCTAAATGTGTAACACAGACCAATAGAATTCACCATTGAAAGTAAACAGCCAAAAGAAAATTAGATAGTTATCAAACTCTGTTTTTCTACCAGTTCAATGAGAAATAAACCAACAAAAGAGGGTGCCTTGCATCTTAAATCAGCAATCAGACAGAACAAAGGTGTAGACAGTATTCATTCACACATCAGTATAACAACTGGACCAGTTTGCTGCCTGGATCCTATGATTTGACATAGAATGTGAAGAAGCACAGCTCTGTAGATAGCATGAGTGAGTTGCCACTTGGATTAGGACAGACATACCTTTTGTTACTCACTTCCATAACATTCCTTCCTTGCTTTTGCTTTAAAATCATGATAAACGACACTTTTAGTTGCATGGTTGATGTCAGCAGTTTCGGTAGGTGGCACGTCAGCACATGAGAGTGTGCCTGGCAGCTTGGGTTTGTCTGTGTTGTGGTTCATTCAGAGGTCAGGACGAGGACACAGGATGAAGGAAGCTTTATGGCTCTATTTTGCCAATATGTGGCTGCTCCTCCCACCTCCTTTTTCCCAGGAATCATGCCACGTCCATATCATCAGATGATGTATGATTCATAGCAATGTAGAGCTTTAAAGGGGAAACAAGGTGGAACCCAAAGGAGTCACCGATTTTTTTTCAGAGAATTAATTTATGGTAGCCAAAAGTCAAATTGTGCAAGATTTTCAATGCTTTATATGTGTGCAAAGTTGTGTCAACAGTCCATCATTTGAAATAAAGATAATGCTCATTCTGTAGCAGACTGAGGAACCGTGAACAAATACTCAGTCCAAACATTTCAGTGTAAGCTGTGTTAATGTAACAACAATAAATAGTCATTTTGTCACTGTTCTTTTCATAGAGGTATATTCTAGACCACAAAATTCACTTGCATTCATACAAGAAATTGTATCTTCATTGGCGGCACTTAAAACCTCTTTCCCTCAGTTGAATTAATGTTAAATTGCATAAAGCAGCAATTCCTACAGTTGTTTAATTAACAACATTTAAATTATTGCTATTACTGTTATCTGCATCATATGTGAATAAAAGTGTAGACCATGGGCTTGTGGCAACCCCCAGGACCATTTCTGTTGCACACAGAATCCAAAAAGCAAAAAAGCAAAAAAAGCACCCAAATGCCGTTTAGTAGCCGGGCATCATTTTCATGACATTCCACTCACCATTCCCAGGTCATTATTTATTAACTTCAAACTAACAGCTCTGGCCATAAAGAACCTCTCAATCTGTGTGAGCCACTAAAATCGAAGGTGGGAGACAGAATGGTGGAGAGGAAAAAGAAGTGATGAGAGGAAGAAATGGCAAGTTGCAGTATTGGCAGCCAACAGGGGGATCACTTCATTGGGAAAGTGTTTGACATTGTATAATTAAAAAACACAATAAGGGAATAAAAGGGCCGCCCTGAGTCCCCTGTTGGATGAGAAGGGCGGGATATAAATGTTGAAATAAATAAATAAATAAGGGGACTGGTCAGACAAATGATGTAATCCATCAGATTCGATGCACTGAAGAAGTTTGTAGGGGAATGAAAAACCACTGTGAACAAACTGCTCAGCAGTCAGCGCAGTCAATTGTGAAATGCTGAACTTTTCCGAAAACCTTTCCCTGTGGAGATAAATGCATGTCCTAAAGGAAGCATGTTTTTAACAGCTGGAGGTAGAACTTCACCTATCCACATACTCCTCAGGCCCTAGGTCTTAATTTAAATAAGAAAACACTTTACACACATATGGACACTATTTTCACACAGTAATTGTCATAACATTGGTCCATTCAGATCACATCATTGTGAAAGATGACAAAAAAGAGCATACATCCCCATTTATTCAAATAGGCTTGGGTTACATCTAGGTCAGCCAAAGCTAACATGAACACAATTATTTTACCACTTGGAAGAAAAAGCAAACAAAGCTGGGTCAGCTATTCAAGTAAAAGGTTATGGGAAGGACCACTGCTCAGTGGCAAAAAGTCCAGATTTCAATCTCTGGCAACTCCAACAGGAAGGTGCACTTCTGTAAAACGTACAGCTTGGATTTATATTGTCTTTAGTCTCCATATCCAGGTTATGCCTGGTTCTCCAAAAAGGAGCGAGGGTGGCAGATTGTTATGGAGTGGGACCCCTTCCTTCCTTCTTTATTTTCCCCTTTAATATATACACATTTGTTTGCCCATTTTAGTTCTATAAACTCCTTCAACACATCCCCTTCTTTACTTAATTAAAGTACAGTTGGACTGCATGGATTTTCCCATGCACTTTTAAGATGTGTGCATTTTTGTAGAGATGTGTCAGAAGCTGTCTTATAAACATGTGGATTCTAGAGCATCAGGCATGAATACAGTCTGAGAAGTACAAACCAGGTCACCAATTGTCCACCATGATTAATTCTTTACATTTTCATTCTCTAGGTGGGCCTGTGAAATATCTATATTCAAAATTCAGGAGAACTGCAGGAATTGTATAAAATTATGCTGCACTAGTCTGACTTAGAATAAAGCAGCCTCCTATCTCACTTTAAATTACTGACCTGCTAGGGAGCATCAGACCTTGGAAAAAATAATTTTCAGAGTTACTAGTTACAGTTATCATTCTCATCCTCAAGCAATTACAGTTACCATTTTTTTTAAAAAAAAAAAAATCTCAAAAGCAATTAAAATTATGACTTTTTCAGTAACTTAAAACAAAAACAAAAACTGAATGCCACAAGTTGCTAATGTATAGTATGAAACACAGTCTCCATTTATCTACTTTACAGTCATTTCAATGACCATAACAGAGAATAGGGCACAGCCCAAAGCAGCCATCTGGGACACCTTTTTAGTTTTTGTTTTTTTTAAACCTTCTGGTTTGATGAAGTCCAATGCTCCAAGCTGTTGGCATATGAAACAAAACACATTCTCCTCCCATCCAACTAATTGTTGCCTCAAAAACCACAATAGCTGCTTTTAGTCTCCTTGTGGAGAGAAAAAGCAGGGTATAAATAAACATGTGAAGGCTCCTTTGGAGGCTTGTAAACAGGCTGGATGGCTATTGGTCTAGGGTGCTTTGAATGTGATTTTCCTGCTTCTTGGCAGAGGGTTGGGCTGGATGGCCCACAAGGACTCTTTCAACTCTATGATTCTATTATTCTATAATAATAATAATAATAATAATAATAATAATAATAATAATAATAATAATAATAATAATAATAATAATAATACCAACAACATGAGAGAGCTGCATGAAGCGCAGCAAGAGCCAGCAATAGAACCATGTGATATTCCATGAGTAGCTGGAGGAAGGATTACTTCTCTCAGCCTTTGAGTTGGGCTCAAATACAGGGCAAAAACAGGTGCAGCCAGAGAGCAAAGAAGCAACCACTTTGGACCAGGAACAACAGCAACCCCAAAAGGACAATGGCAGACTTACCACTCCTCTGGGTTCACAGGAAGGACAGGATTGGGACCTTGAGTTGGGAGATCAGGAGTTAAGTATTCTGGACCAGATACAATTAAGGACAGATGGGATTCAAGTGCGGAGATCTAGTCATTTGGCTGAGAAAGGTCCAGCAGGTGGGAGCACTTGAAAGATCTGCATAAATAGCTGAATTCTGAAATACTTAACCACTGGTAGCAATGTCAGTTTTTGGAGCTACAGTCTTGAGCATCTTATCTTGTTGCTTTGAACCCTGGAAAGACAGACCTTGGATCATAGTTTCATGTGATAGGAACAGTCACAATTAGTTGCAATGCTGGTTTGCCTGCCTCATGCAATAAAGTCCAAATTCCAAAGATGATAAAACATGAATTTATTTATGAATCTGCCTTGGTCCATTAACTAACAGGGTGATCCAATGGCTTGTTCACCAATGTATATCCCAACCCTGAAATTTGAATCAAAACTCACGCCAAATTCTTCATCAAATCAAAATTTTCCAAAATGTATACTCCAAAAATGAGCTATTTCCATTTTCACCAAGAGTGCCTGGTAAACACTGGCATATAAGTACTTTGCAAAAACTCAACAGGTTAACTTTCTCTTCCATACTTCTAACTGTGCATTTTTTGCAATTGCATGCTTTGTGTCAATTGCACTTTAAAATAAACAAAAATCCCCCTGAGCTACGACTTGATTCCATAATGAATAAAATGTGAAAGGTTCTGCTGTTTTTATTAGACTTAATAAGTATATAGGCTGCATCTTATATAGGACTAGCTGTGCCCGGCCACGCGTTGCTGTGGCGTTGTCTGGTGGTCTTGGTGAGAAATTGTTGAAGTAGTGGTGGTACTGAATGTCTGTTGTATGGTTGTCTTTATGTTTAGTATGCATTTAGTTGTTTGTGTACTGTGAAAGTGGTGAGGATAGAGGACACTATTTATGTTGGATTAGTGAGACTCTACTGTATATTTGTAATCTTATATTATCTGCCTAGAACTGCCCCTTCTACACAGCTGTATAAAGTGCACACTGAAGTGAATTATCTGGCAGTGTGGACTCAAGATAATCCAGTTCAAAGCAGATAATATAAGATTATAAACGGGTTATATAGCTGTGTGGAAGGGCCTTAGTCTACACTGCCATATAATACAGTTAAAATCAGATAATCTGTATTTTATAGGCAGTGTGGAAGAGGCCTGAGGCCTAACTATGCATGTCCCCTGGACTGAGTAGTTTGCTAGGAGACCAAGTGGGCAGAGCTTAGCCCTCTAACTGGCAGCAATTGGATAAAAACAATTATTCCTTTCCCTCTAATTAGGACTTTATTTTTCTTTTCTTTTTGTTGTATCAACCTAGAGCCATGGATGATGGGTTGTGCTGTCAAATTTCGAGATTGGGGGGCCTGTAGTTTTGTTGTTTTGTCCACTGCCCTGATGCCATCACTCTTTTATATATATAGATTGCATTTGTAAAGGATGCAACTTCCTTATCCCTCAGCCCACCATTCAGCTGCAATTCCACATTCTGTCACAGTGTCTGCCTTTTACATTTCCTTCCAGGAGCTAATAAGATGTTATCTATGTTTACACAAGGTAAAATATTTTCCAGATGTTTGTTCAGTTATGCAAATGTAAAGATTAAAAAATAATTCTCTGTTGTCACATAATTGTAATCTACTGGAGCAGGCAAAGAAGATTGATTCAATCAGTCTAGCAGCTCCTTCTCTTTTATACAGATTTATTGAAATTATATTCAGACTCTTTACATTTAAAAACATGAATAGAATTTAATAAAAAGAGGATGTAAAATCTGGAAGAATGTACATCCAAGTTTGCAGTGTTTGTGCTCCTATTCGCTAGGGGATCCTTTGACTTCATTACAAATTCATTGCTTGACTTATCATCTTTGTTGTGTTCCATGCCACTAGTTATGCTCCGAGAAATTGTTGCTATTACTCAAGAGAGAAGAAAGCTGGCCCATTCCATCTGGTTCTTCTATTGGGACAGGTGTTCAGGTCATAAAGTTGCCTTTTATCCAAATGCTGGCTTGGCTTCAGTGATGTGAGAACACAAACTCTTCAAAGACAGCGATGAAAGGAACTCCTGAATTTCCAGTGAAGATAATCAAGATTTATTCATGTACAAAATGAAAGATGAAGGGGGGAACCAAATCAATTGTATGATGATAGGTTGCAGTACTGGGGAGGCTTAACTAAGCATATAAAATAGATTTTTCTATGGATCTTACAGCATGATTTGCTTCAGCAATACAGTTCAATCAGTTGAAAGATAAGCACATAGTGCCAAAGAAAACAGGAAAACAGACACAATAAAGGAGAAAGATGCCATTCTACCTTAGAAGTGTCCAGAATTCATGAAGCTATAAACTCAGTGGACTGCTTTGTCTGAGCCATTAATGCATCTAAATGTTGGTTGCCCACAAACCGTGAGACTTAGGTTCCTGAAAATTCCTCTCCACTCTCCTTGGACTTTATCAAACGAATCCACTACTCTGCAATGGTGTGATGGTTCATGGGCCATGTAGTCCTGTTCCTAGTGCTGTTGTGACAGATGAAGAGGAAAACTTGGGTTTTCCACCATTTCAGCCAGAAAAGGAACTATCTCAGCCAGAAATGGAGCCTTTGCACCTGCAGGAGGTTTGTATTCCAGAAGTCTGTCAAACAAGCCCTGAGCCAAAATCTCCCCCGTTTTCTCGCCATGATTTTTGTAAACAACAGAGGGGAGTCGAACAGGCGTCTCGCAGGAGTGCTAGGATAGCTGCTAAGCATTCAGCTGATTAAGCCTGCTTTCCATGGGAAACTTTAAGGAGTCATGCATCTGGACTCAGAGAATAGCTTTCGTTTCTGGTTCTCCAGAGAACTGCTCTTTGGCGGGAAAACGGGACCCTATTTAGGTGTTTTACCCACAAAGGGATCTTGCGGAGTCAATTCGTCAGCTACCGGAGTAGCGTGTGTGGACAGCTACTCCCGCTTCCAAGCCTTTGTTCCTGATTCCAAGCCTTCGTTTTCAGCCTTGTTTGCTCCACGGATCTTGCCTTGCTTTCCAGGACTCAGCCTTGCCTTGTTTCCCGGACCTTGCCAAGTAATTACCACGGATCTTGTTCTTGTTCCTCGTTTTCTTGTTGCCTTGAATCAAGCCTTGTTTTTCCAAGAATCAAGTTGCTTCCTAGCCTCGCTCTAGTTTCATGGACTAAAGGACCTTGTCATCTCCCCTCACTTTGCTTGGCAAAGTGAGTGTTTCGGTTATTGGATTACAACTTTGGACCTTAATATTTCATATTGGACATTGCTTCTTTGGACTAATTTTGCCCTTTCCTGAAAGGTCTACTTCTGGACTATTTTCTACACTTGTTTTTATTAACTTTATATATTCCTTCAATAAAGATATTAGATAGATTCTGGCCTCTGTGTATGGTTATTGGTGCTCTGCAGCCTGGGTCCTGACAGTTTGACTCCGCCACCCTAAGCACCAATTAACCTAGGCCAGAATGTCTACCGGAGCCGGACCGGGAGGCCAGCCACTCAGCTACACCATCGACAAGGAGGAAGTGGACCGCATCCGTGATAAGCTCAATGCGCAAGAGGGAGAAATAAAGGGTTTGAAGGAACGCGGAATCCGTCTCCCGGCCCTGGCGTTGCCAACCAAGTTTTCTGGAGAAGCTTCTAAGGTTCATGTTTTCCGTCGCCAATGCCAGGCTTATCTAGAGGCCCGCAATGCCGAGTTTCCCCAAGAAGACATCAAAGTGGCGTGGATCTACAGCCTTTTAGACGGGCCAGCGGCCAACTGGGCGACGGCACTGTTCGACCAAGTTTCCCCACATCTAAGATCAGCGCAACACTTCTTGGATCACATTAAGGCGACTTGGGGGATCGAAGACAATTTGGAGGCAGCCGGCCATAAACTCCGGCGCCTCTCTCAGGGGGACAGACCATTGTCCCAGTACATAGCCGAGTTCCGAGTGCTGGCCCACAGCACCGGATGGAACGACATAGCCCTCAGAGGTCAATTTCGGGAGGGTCTCAACATCGAGATGTTGGAGGAAATTTCCAAGGTGGATCCCCCCCACTCTCTCGAAGCACTCATTGATCAATGTTTACGAGCTGAAGTCATGCTTGCCAACAGAAAACAATGGGTCCGAGGCCAGAGCGGTAGAGCTGGGGCGAAACTTCCCGCTCCCACCGGCGTCCAGCCGCGTCCAGTATGGAGACCCCCGCCACCAGCCCCATACCCCAGAGGGAGCGAGGAGGTGCCGATGCAGTTGGGCAATGTGCGTCCCAGATTAGATGCCGCCGAGAAGGCCCGCCGCCAACGCCTAAATCTCTGTTGGTACTGCGGAAACGGGGGCCACTTCGCCAGAGAGTGTCCAGCCAAGGGGAAGCCCGCCGCACGACTGGCGGCGGCGTCCTCCACGGAGACGAAGACGTCTGAGGCGGCTGGCGCACAGCCGGCGGGGGAAGCCAGCGACCGGGCGTAGAGAGGCTCACCAACCCGGTCAAAAAACCCACTCAAGAGCCGCCAACCGGGGTCCTATTTCTTCTAGTGGTCACCTTGTGGTCAGCAAAAAAAGGGCCCGTCATGGTCCATGCCATGATAGACTCAGGAGCCACAAACAACTTCATTGATAGAGAGTATGCCGACTCTCTGGGATTACAATATCACGACTTCAAGAACGCCCGTGTGGTGCAAGCCATCGATGGCCGCCCCCTCAAGACGGGTCCAGTAAGCCAGTGGTCGGAACCCACCAGAATGTGGATAAGGGAACATATGGAAGAGATTTCCTTCTTTGTTACCGAGGTTCCCCATTTCCCTGTGATTTTGGGAATTCCATGGCTGACACTCCACGACCCAAGCATCTCCTGGTCCAACAGAGAACTGCAGTTTGCTTCAAAATATTGCCAAAACCATTGCCTTGTAGCCAAGGTCTGCCATGCCACAGACACTGAACCCATTATCACCTTGCCCAAGAAGTACTCAGAATATTGGGATGTATTCAATGAAAAAGAAGCCGAGAGATTACCCCCACATAGACCTTATGTCTGTGCCATTGACTTGGTGGAGGGGGCCCCGATCCCGCGAGGACATCTCTACTCCCTGACTGAACCGGAGCAAGAAGCTCTCAGGGAGTTCATAGAGTCAAACCTTCGCAAGGGATTCATCAGACCCTCTCAATCCCCAGCCGCTTCCCCAGTGATGTTTGTGAAAAAGAAGTCAGGGGACTTACGCTTGGTGGTGGACTATAGAGCATTGAACAATATCACTAAGCGGAACAGCTATCTCCTGCCCTTAATCTCGGACCTACTAGACCGACTTCGAGGAGCCAAGGTCTACACCAAGCTGGATCTTCGGGGGGCTTATAATCTAGTTCGCATCAGAGAAGGGGACGAGTGGAAGACCGCCTTCCAGACTAAATTCGGATTATTCGAGTCCCGAGTTATGAATTATGGTTTATGTGGAGCTCCCGCAACGTTCCAGCATTTTGTCAATGACATCTTTCAGGATTATCTTGATCGGTTCTTGATCATCTACCTGGACGATTTTTTGGTGTTTTCTAGATCACAATCAGAACATGAGAACCACGTCAGAATGGTGTTACAACGATTGCGGGATCATGGACTTTATGCCAAGCTGGAAAAATGCGCTTTTGATCTACAAGAGGTAGATTTCCTGGGGTACCGCGTCTTGCCACTAGGGCTCTCCATGGACCCGGCAAAGGTTTCAGCAGTAATGGAATGGCGGGCGCCAACCAACAAGAAAGAGGTGCAACGATTCTTGGGGTTCGCGAACTACTACCGCAAGTTCATTCCAGACTTTGCCCGCTGGTCTGACCCAATCACCAGCTGCATCCGTGGGAAACAGCCTTTCCGCTGGACAGATCAAGCAGAGAAAGGGTTCCAGCAACTAAAGAAATTATTCACGTCCCAGCCAATCCTTCAGCATCCAGATCCTGAAACCCCTTTTGTCGTGCAGGCGGACGCCTCCGATGTGGCAATTGGGGCTGTACTCCTACAACCAGTGGGAGATCATCTCCATCCTTGTGCCTTTTATTCCCGTCAATTGACCGCACCAGAGAGGAATTACACCATTTGGGAAAAGGAACTTTTGGCCATAAAGGCAGCCTTTGAAACTTGGAGACATTGGTTAGAAGGGGCCAAATTTCCCATTGAAGTCCATACTGATCATCGGAATCTAGAGCATCTAAGAACTGCCCGCAAGCTAAATCAGAGGCAACAACGCTGGGCTTTATTCTTTGAACGTTTTAACTTCCAAATTCATTATGTAACCCCAGCCCAGACCAAGCAAGCAGATGCTCTGTCACGGAAACCGGAATACGCTGCAGGGCGCAAGGAGACCTTTGAGTCCCAGCTGCTACAGCCCGAGAACTTTGCCACGCTCACAGTGGGAAACACCAAATCCACTCCCATTGAATCAACTCCCTCTACTCCAGGGCCCCTTTGTGCTCAGGAAATCAGGGCTAGTCAGCAAGCAGATGCCTGGGCACAGGACCAACTTCGCCAAGGACTACATTTTCCCTTTTCGCTTAAGGATGGGCTACTTTGCTATAGAAATCATGTTTACATCCCCCCAGGACCGGGCAGGGAAAAAGCACTTCGTCTGTGTCATGACTGCAAGCCAGCAGGGCATTTCGGACTATTCAAAACCATGCATTTGATCCTAAGAGATTTCTGGTGGCCCAAGATCCGCAAAGATGTGGAAAAATATGTCAACACCTGCCCAGTATGCCAGCGCTCCAAGACAAGAAGGGAAAAGCCCTCAGGGCTTCTGCACCCCCTCCCTACCCCATCCCACCCTTGGGAAATAATCTCTGCGGATTTTATCACTGATCTACCACCTTCCTGTGGATTCACCACGATCCTAGTGGTGGTGGACCTTTTCACCAAGTTAGCCCATTTCATTCCTTGTGATGGCCTTCCCACGGCCAAAGAGACTGCAGATCTATTCCTCCAACATGTTTTCAGATTGCATGGATTGCCCAAGAGTTTGGTCACAGACCGTGGGTCCCAATTCACCTCTCGTTTCTGGCAAGCACTACAAAAACTATTGGGCATAGACTCTCGTTTATCTTCGGCTCATCATCCCCAAACAGATGGGCAAACTGAGCGCACCAATGCCACTTTGGAACAATACCTTCGCTGTTATGTGAACTACCAGCAGGACAATTGGGCTTCCCTGTTATCGCTGTCAGAGTTTGCCTACAACAATGGGGTCCAGGCTTCTACTAAAGAAACCCCGTTCTTTGCAAACTACGGCTTCCATCCACGTTTCTTTCCTCCTGTCATTGAAACCTCAGAAGTTCCCGCAGCAGAGGACTGGCTGCAGGAACTCACAGCGGTGCAACAACTTTTGCTCCAGCAACTGGACCAAGCCAAAGAGGACTATAAACGCCACGCTGACAAACATCGCCAGCCAGGGCCCGAAATCAAGGTAGGAGACCTTCTGTCCACTCGCTTTTTGCCCTCCCATCGCCCTTGCCGGAAATTAGATGCCCGTTTCATTGGCCCCTATCCAGTGGTGGCGCAACTTAACCCCGTGACTTTCAAACTCCAACTCCCGCGCTCTATGCGCATTCATCCAGTGTTTCATCGCTCCCTGCTCCTTCCGGCGGATGGTGTGCGCCCTGATGCAGACCGACCGGCTCCCACTCCTGTTTTGGTGAATGGGGAGGAGGAGTTCGAGGTTCAGGACATTTTGGATTCTCGTTTTCACCGCCGCCGCCTTCAATATCTCATTGACTGGGTGGGTTTTGGCCCCGAGGAACGTTCTTGGGAAGACGCTTCCACAGTCCATGCCCCCGAATTAACCCGCCGCTTCCATCAGACCTATCCCGCCAAGCCGCGGCCTCGCGCCTCGGGGAGAGAGTCCCAGTTTGAGAGGGGGCTTGAGGAGGGGGATAGTGTGATGGTTCATGGGCCATGTAGTCCTGTTCCTAGTGCTGTTGTGACAGATGAAGAGGAAAACTTGGGTTTTCCACCATTTCAGCCAGAAAAGGAACTATCTCAGCCAGAAATGGAGCCTTTGCACCTGCAGGAGGTTTGTATTCCAGAAGTCTGTCAAACAAGCCCTGAGCCAAAATCTCCCCCGTTTTCTCGCCATGATTTTTGTAAACAACAGAGGGGAGTCGAACAGGCGTCTCGCAGGAGTGCTAGGATAGCTGCTAAGCATTCAGCTGATTAAGCCTGCTTTCCATGGGAAACTTTAAGGAGTCATGCATCTGGACTCAGAGAATAGCTTTCGTTTCTGGTTCTCCAGAGAACTGCTCTTTGGCGGGAAAACGGGACCCTATTTAGGTGTTTTACCCACAAAGGGATCTTGCGGAGTCAATTCGTCAGCTACCGGAGTAGCGTGTGTGGACAGCTACTCCCGCTTCCAAGCCTTTGTTCCTGATTCCAAGCCTTCGTTTTCAGCCTTGTTTGCTCCACGGATCTTGCCTTGCTTTCCAGGACTCAGCCTTGCCTTGTTTCCCGGACCTTGCCAAGTAATTACCACGGATCTTGTTCTTGTTCCTCGTTTTCTTGTTGCCTTGAATCAAGCCTTGTTTTTCCAAGAATCAAGTTGCTTCCTAGCCTCGCTCTAGTTTCATGGACTAAAGGACCTTGTCATCTCCCCTCACTTTGCTTGGCAAAGTGAGTGTTTCGGTTATTGGATTACAACTTTGGACCTTAATATTTCATATTGGACATTGCTTCTTTGGACTAATTTTGCCCTTTCCTGAAAGGTCTACTTCTGGACTATTTTCTACACTTGTTTTTATTAACTTTATATATTCCTTCAATAAAGATATTAGATAGATTCTGGCCTCTGTGTATGGTTATTGGTGCTCTGCAGCCTGGGTCCTGACAAATGGTCATGTTAGTGTTGACAATACATACCAAGTTGAACACCTTTGATATCACAATTTTCTTCGATAGCACAATTGTGCTGATTCACCAATCTATGGCCCCACTTCTGCACATCCTCATAACCTGGTGTACCTTATGATTAATTTATTATTATTTTTGCAGCACAATTGTATCATTCTTCTAAAAATGAAAAAGGGCAACGATTATGTGTGTGTGTGTGCATGCACAAAGTAACCACATTGGGAATAAGAGGAATTTCTCCTCTTGTTCCTTGGGAAAATAGGATAATTCCACCCATTGGTTATAGCTGGCACGCTGACACAGAAGTAGAAGGAACCCATCAAGCTAAGGGATTGGATTAATGGGCTTTATGTTTTAATAGCTAGGGGTGGGAAAATCACAAGGCAGGTGAGGGCAAACTGGCATGGGGATGCACATGGCATTGTGCAATAGGAACCATAACTAATGCTAGTTTTCTTGCCCCATGTGATAGATGCAGACCAGACAGGCAAGACAGGAAAGCATCTTTGTCTATTTTTCAGTTGTATCTGAATGCAGAAAACCTTGGTTATTTTAAGCCAGGTTAGGCCAACTTCCAGAGGTCTAGCAAGCATCCTTCCAAGACACTTCAGAAAGTCTAGATCACTGAAGAAAAAGTAAGGTAGATGCAGTGACAGCATCTGGAATTGCTAAGTTTCTGCTTGTGGACCACACTTAGCTTGCCCCTTTTACATTCTAGCCAGTGAAGGAGCTACGGTCATAAATCATGCTTTTGATTCAGTTTGTTTGGAGGGGGAGGGTAACCTTGTAAAACCAACAATCTAAGTTCTCATAGAAAGCTGTGGTTAATTTAACATGAAAAGCAGAATATTTTGCTCTTTTTTGTTTGCAAAAGGAGATGGGAGGGCAGATCTTGCAAAGAACTTGTGTACCAAAGATTAAAATGATGGTTTGTAAAGAAATCCAAATGGTCTCTTTGTGACTATTACCATTATTTACTGTTTGTACTGTATTGTTTTTATGACTCCCTTGACTATCTTTCATTTCTGTTGCTTGTACAGGGGAATGGCTCTTGTGCCTCAAAGCTCAGACCTCTTTGAATCTTCTTTTCACTTATTTCCATCCTTATCAATCTTTCTGATGACAACATGTGATGCAGGTAGTTGACAAACTTTGCTTTTTAAAGCCTACATGCAGTTTCTAATTAAAATGAGAGTTAATCAGTAACATTATGTGAGTATCAACTTATTCAAATTCAGTGGGTGGGCTCTAAAATAGCAACTGGGTGCTTCTGCATGCCAAGGCCTTTCTGGTCTCTTTTAACTCTATGATTATGTGAGTCTGTGAGACCATAATGGGAAAAAGAGGAAGCTGGAGGAGATGGATGTGCATCTCTTTCAGGCACATATCTCACTCTGTAACTTGAGTCTTTTTAAATTGGAGGTACAGACTCCCAAAACACCCCAATGTGGTCCCCCAATTCAGGAGGGATGAAAGAGAACCAAAAGAAGGGAAAATTCTGTTCATTTGAGGCTTCAAACCAATCATGCCTGCATGCCATGAAAAAATGTCCTTCAGTACCAAATATTCAGCCGAAATTTAATTCTTTGTGTAAAAATAAAGTACACCCATCTCGTTAGTATGCAAATTGGGTTGAATTGTTAATAAATGGTAAAAATATATTTATATCAAAGAATTGTTTAAAAATAAATGACTTAATGATTTATTATCAGTAAATGTTTGATTTGTATGCATATTTTATTTACCTATACACCCAGGGTCATGTAAAAATTCCTTGGACAAAAAGGTGCCATAAGTGGTCTATATGATAACTGCATTTTACTAAACTTTTTGTCTCTTACCTTTTTCCAAAACCTTTGTCTTAAATTCAGTTGGTAGTATTTGGCTCACCAAATCAATGGAAATTAACATTGACCTACCAAGCTTCCATTGACTGAACTGATCTACTCTAGCTGTGGACAAACAATAGAATTTAGCTCATGTAGATTGCAAAACCACCACCATTGCTTCAGATCCTGATGTAATGCATCAGTGGAACTTGTAAATGTTACTTTTATATTACAGTTCTCTGAACCCCCTAACCAACATATCTAACTGAGATATCTTCTGCTATAATGAATAATTTCCTACAACAATAAGAATAATGATACAGTCAGCAAAACAGTGATAACGGTAGCAAGAATAACAATACAGCACAAATCCAATGTCCTACTTGTTTCAGAGTAGAAAGGTAGGGGACCAGATGAAGTATGCATATGAATAATGTTGAATGAATAGCTGGTATGAATCATGATAGGATACAAAGGAGATCCTATTGATTTAACACTCAGAAGAAAATAATGAAGTGTAGCAGGGCATTAAAACAAAAATAGATTTTTCCTCAACCATAAAGGAGAGTTCTTGGTATTCATAATAAAGATGATTTGAGATCCATCTAAAAAACCGGACTGCTGGAATATCATTGGAGCTTAGAAGAAGGACAAACTTTTCAGGTTGCAATAGAACAATAAAAAGTTTGTTTTTGTTGTTTATTCATTCATTCAGTCATTTCTGACTCTTCATGACCTCATGGACCAGCCCACGTCAGAGCTCCCTGTCAGCCGTCACCGCCCCCAGTTCCTTCAAGGTCAAACCAGTCACTTCAAGGATACCGTCCATCCATCTTGCCCTTGGTCGGCCTCTCTTCCTTTTTCCTTCCATTTTCCCCAGCATCATGATCTTTTCCAAGCTTTCCTGTCTTCTCATGACGTGGCCAAAATACTTCATCTTTGCCTCTAATATCCTTCTCTCCAGTGAGCAGCCGGGCATTATTTCCTGGAGGATGGACTGGTTGGATCTTCTTGCGGTCCAAGGCACTTTCAGGATTTTCCTCTAACACCACAGTTCAAAAGCGTTGATCTTCCTCCCCTCAGCCTTCCTTATGGTCCAGCTCTTGCATCCATAGGTTACTATGGGAAATACCATTGCTTTCACTGTGCGGACCTTTGTTGCCAGTGTGATGTCTCTGCTCTTCACTATTTCTACTCTTCACAATAAAAAGTGCTGCAGGGTTATTTATATCCTTGGAAAGCCATATAACAGACTCAGAAATGGGGGAGGATGGCACTGTCTCTCACCAGCTTCCCAGATAGTCCTAAGTTCTCAATACCATTGAATTCCTATCCCTCTGTTGCTGTTGCTTTGACAAGTTGTGGAGCTCTATAAAACACACTTTTGTAAAGATGTGGGGTTATTTGGTCTACCATTCTCAGAAGTCTCTAGCCATTTAAGTGACAAACGCAAAGGTAATGTTTGCAGGCTTTGTTCTTATAAGAATACTCACTAGTATAACCACTGAGGTGACTAGCCAAAGCACTAAGTAAAGATAGTTTCCTGTGTTTTAAAAAATAGACATTTTCTCACCACAAGGAAAGAAAGTGTGTCATGGAATTACATTGAGAGAGTAAGTTGTCTGTGTTGGGGACTCATCTTTTCTCAGTGGAGGTAGGTATCCTGTGAAGATCTAGTGGAGGTCAGAAGCGGCCCCTGGACATTCAGAGGCTGACTACTTCTTTGCTATGAGGACATAAGGGAACACTGCCAGTTTTGGAGCATATTCCCCCAAATTTCCATGTTTTCATTGTTTGATATCATCCACCAGGGCTGATCGTGACTTTTCTCCATTCATCAGAATCAGTTGACAGTCTCTTGTATTTCCAACATTAGTAATTAAAGTTTTTACCAAAACTTGGGTAAGTACACCTTGATAAAAATGCACTTTCATATACCTCCTCATGAGCTTTTCAACTAAGCTTTCTCCACTAACATACCAATTCATTTCCCCACAATTCTTCCACCTCCATCCCACCCTTTTCATCCTATATTTCCAGTTATTGCTGAACAATACTCTGGTTTTCTGTTGTAACAAAATGTCTCGCAGAAGGCAATGACAGGTTGCAATTTTAAATCCACTTAGCTCCCCCCTCCCCCCCCCCCCCCACACACCCTTTGAATAATCCTGTTTGACAGGCTCCCCCCAACCCCCACTTCCCAGTCCCTTCTTACTCATTAAGTATGGCTTCGGTTCAGACTGAGCAAAAAAAAAAGGAGATTAATTGTATATGTCTATGGACACCACTGCTGTGTTGAAGTGAGAGAGAAGTGGGGGGGGGGGGAAGTTCATGGTTATTGGCGGATGGCTGAGCAAACATGTTATCCAGAAAGCACCTGGCTAATGACCTTTCTACAGCCTTTATCTGTTCATTTCTGGATTCATATTAAGATACTGTTTTAACCTTGTGATGAATTAAGATTGTGGAGGTCATTTTCCTTTGCCTCTTAAAGGGATGGTTTTTGCAATGCATGTACATAAAAGCCTTTTAATCCTTGTATTTTTTTTTCTCATGTAACCCATAATAATAGACTGTTAAAAAATTCTTAACATTGGTTTTCTACTAATTCTTTATGTTAATCCTCTCCAGAAGCTGCGATTATGAAATAAGATTGGTCTAATACATGGAGAAAGAGAAAGAGAAACAGGGTTTTGAAAGAGATTGAGGGATAAAGTTTGGTTCTCTCTTAAAGAATGCTGAATCCTGGTTATAAAATAAATTGGTGAACTATCATTTCCTGATACAATTATATATGAAAGATATGGAGCCCATTATCTCACTTTCTAACCTCCTGCCTCTTAGAAATGTCATTTCACGCTATGTAAGGTATTCAGGGGTAGCCATGTTGGCCATTCAGCACAATACAACAACATCTCAAATCTACAAAAATTGATGTCTTTATTGGGCTTTTTAGTTTGCCCAATAAAAGTATCACTGTTTTTTGGATTTGGGATTATGTAGTATATCAGCCTTGACTTCTCAGAAAGCTATAGTGGTTTCCTCATATTTATTTTCATAGGCATTGAGTTGTAGTTTGTTGGGGCATCAGCACTCTTTAGCATACAAGGTGGATGACCTTGTAAAACTAAAATTCCCATGATTCCACAGCATTAAGCCATGGCAGTTAAAGTGGTGTCAAATCATTAATTCTACAGTGCAGATGTGGCTTCATTCAACCAGTGGAATTTTATGTTGACTTATCAATTCAGCAATTGATTTAGTGGCATACCCTTCACCATTCACAGATGAAAACTTGGACAAGTGCAGCCAAGGAAAAACAGTAAATGGTCAAGACAACCAAAGTTATGAATGAGAAAGAACACACAGGGTAGAAGTAGATGCAATGATTTACTGTTAGCTGAGTTTGCAGGGAATAACACAATTCTTCCCCTTCTTTTCTCTTATTTCCTGGAGTTAAATGGAAACTACTTTTTCACTTTGTATCAGCTGAAAAAAGCTGAGAACAAAGAGGAAAACAGTGGGAAGAAGACAAAAACTGGGACATTTTCAAAGCAGTTGAAAAAGTGAGATGTCAGAGGATTAATCAGGAGTTAAGGAATATGCCATTTTAGCTGTAAGTCTCTCAGTTCAGGACTAACAATTTCTTTGGAGTAAAACAAATGTGATTTTATTACCGTTCCCTGACTGCCCCATTATATGGCTGGAACAGATTTTCAGCTCTCCCTGTGTTGTTAGTGGATTAAGTCAAATAAGCATAAAATAACCAAAGAATTTAAAACCAAAATTAAACAGCGACTAGTTTTTCTAAATGCTCCCTGGATATTAATACAAAATGAGAAATCCAAAGCAATTTCTCATTAGCAAGTAAGGAAATGAAGTGCCTAGGAGTCCTATCATTCTGCCTACGTTGTACCAACCGGCTGAACACAACCACAAATTGCACTGCTGCATATCATACTTAATAAATAACTATTATGACAAATGATAATAAAATTGAATGTGTGCAATTTCAGATAATCCACATTTATTTGAAGTGCCAGACAAGTTCACAGATGGAAGAACAAGGGGCTGGTTGCTCATCATGTCCAGTGCTCTGAAATAAAAAAGAAAGAAAGAAAGAAAACAGTATCTTTCTGAAGTCTTTGAACTCAAGGTATTATTACTGAGGACAAATAATAACTGATGGGTTAGTGATTATTGTAATTTAGATGACAAGAGCATAAACTGAAAACTACCAAGAAATGAATAATAACGGCACATATACACATTACTGAATACACGTTCTAATCTCAGATCTGAAACATGTCTTTAGGGAAATGACATAACAACAGTTGAATTTAGGGATTGAATTTCCAATCCCTGAACTGAATTTGAAGAAGCAATATTAAAGATATATTTGATAATTTATACAGGATTATTAATCATGGTACTGTACTTATACTACAACCACTCATAGAAATGTGACAATTTTTAATTACAGTTTTGCACTATCTATGCATAGAGGATCAGAAAAAGAAATCACATTATCACTACCTTTCTTATCATTATTTTACATGTTTCACGTATTGTTCACCATTAAGAGCGACATCAGTTTTAACTGAGGTATCCAAGATGCTGAACCTGTTTGGTGCCCAGGATTTAGAAGTGTGGATAGATAGCTCCATCATTTTCCAAAACTCAGAGCACATTTATTGTTCCACTGACATGGGATACATTAGGTACCACTTGTTTCATGCATGTGCCAACACACACACACACTTTTACATCCATATTCTTTTTGTTATTGTTCCTATGCTGCCCTTTAGATATTTACTTTGCCCAGCTTTTCGCTTCTTTACTTGTAGATGTTTGTTTTCATTCTCATGAGAATTCCTTCCATGTCCCCCATTCCCCCTCTTCTCCACCTACATTTAATTTAATATATTTAAATGTATTCACATTTAATCAATGTAATTCATTGTTATTTTTAGTGCCGTCTCCCCTCCCACATTTCCAGCTTAATTTCATGTAAATTGAAAATATATTACATTAAAATTAAAATTATGCCAATGTATATTATTAATATACACCCCTTTGCTTTACCTCCCCCTTGGTTTGGCATCTTACCTTTTGAACGGTACACTTTCCTCTCTCTTGTATCAGCAACAGCTATACTGACAGGATCATGAAGTAGGCTTTCAAATCTTCATACTGCAGCTGCCAGACCAACCTTTGCAAGATAGGCCAGTGTCTGGGTGACTTGGAGGACGCTGGGTGGGCTACGCCCTGGCACCACAAGATGTGGAGCCGGCCTTGAGAGATGGGGCCACAGGGTGGAATCTCCAACATGTGGTTGTGGAGGGGAGTGGGCCACAGACCACCTGTAGTAGTGCGGTCTGAGCCCTGCCACATGCACAATGGAGGATCTTCTAATAGTAACACCAGAGGCACTCCATGTGGCCAGCTACTGGTTGAAGGACATTCAGTATAATGCCAAGTTTTAATCTATGTTTTAAATATATTACAACTGTACCCTCGGTTCGCTTCTGATATGATAAATAAATGTAAAGACCAGACTTCATGATGTTACAAGGGTTGAATGAAAAGTAATGCCTCCACCTTCATAACTCCTCAACAGATGACAGTACTGGTATGTGATAGGTACTGACTTGTTCAGTAGACTCTCCTCTACAGTTCCATTTGGCAGGAAGCCTTAGCATTGAACAGTTGTGTTGTTAAAGTGCAAAGTATGGAACCCTGTGCGGATGGTCAGTCAATGTGACTTAAGCAAAGTGCAGTCATTGAATTCTTGACAGCAGAAGGTGTCACCCCAAAGGAAATTCATCAGAGAATGCAAGCTGTTTATGGTGCTTGTGTTGATGTGAGTACTGTGCATCATTGAGCGAGTAAGTTTAAAGATGTTGAGGTGGGAACATCTGACTTGCGTGACAAACAAAGAGTTGGATGTCCTGTGACAGCAACCACTGAGTTTCACAAGCAAAAGGTTGACAGATTGATTCAGGGCGATCGTTGTATCACTCAGAGAAAATTTTCAAGCATAATTGGCATTTCACAAGAACGTGTGGCTCACGTTATTGCTTTGCTTGGCTATGGGAAGATCTGTGCACAATGTGTACTGTGAGATGCTGCTTGTGTCGACTTCTTCCATGACGGCTTCAGAAAACTTGTTCATCATTGGCAGAAATGTATCCAATTGCCTGGTGATTATGAGGAAAAGTGAATAGCAGTAGTTAAAGAGCACATTCTAAGGATTATTTCTGTGTTTGATTTATTAAAATATTCCCATCCAAACCCAAGTAACAAAGGTGGAGGCATTACTTTTCATTCAAACCTCGTAGATTCTAGTATATATTCTTTAAAATGATGCACAACAGCAGAGGGGTTGTCCAATGTGAGTAAGAAAGTTAGTAGGACCAAGACTAGACAAAACAATTGGCAGCAAAGGAGATGATCCAAGAGACAGAATTAAAATTGGGGCAAAATTTGTGGCAATTATTTCCTTAACAGCAACAGGGGATCATAGAGAACTCTTTGGAAGAAAGCACAAACAGATGACGCATTCAAAGAAAAGGCTTGAAATAAGCAGTCTGACCTTTGTGAAGCAGGACACATTGATGCCCTACTTCAGGGTTAAAGTTTATGCAATTACATCCTAGATTATAGTTTTAAAATCCTCTATGATCCTTAAAAATATAGAGGACAAAATTTCCCTCAAATATACCAAAATAATCTATAAAACATGGATAGAAGCTTGAGCGTGCCATTGAGTGAAATGATTTTAACCTTCATACCAATCTGGGATATGTATGGGCCAATTAGATACATGTCCTCCAGCTCCCCAAACCCCTGTCAATTGCTCATTGCAGGGTAAACCTAAGCAAACCCCAGTCAGAAAGCAACAGAGAATCAATGAAACATTACATAAACTAAATTTGTATAGAAACATATCATTCAGGATTCTTGCAAATCTTTTTCCAAATTCTCTTCCACAGAATGTTTTGCTAGGTGGCCAGATGCAAAAAGAGAAGGGGCTGTTTTAGCCTTAGTTGCCATATGTGGAAGGGAATTTCACTCTGATGTGATAAAAGATGCACTATTTTTTTTCCACCTGGCTACCCATACTCCTTTTGTGTGATCCACAGAGTTGATCAGCTAGATTAATGTGTTTCTATAGATACCAGCTATCCACATGATTTGACATATTCCTTAAAACTTGCAGAACAAACATTTATATCATCAGACCCTTTCTCAGGTTTGAAACGTAGTGAAGAAAACAATGACTTGAATAACATCCCAAACGATGCTTTGACAGATGTTTGTCTATTTATGTTTACTGCATGAATTTATCAGGTTGTGCAAATCCATGAATTTCTTTATTCTCACTCGATGATTCATGTTGAAAGTATTTTAGACCAAATACATTAAACCAAATGAGTCATTTTACAACAGAGACAAAATTGGATTATTTGCTTTAGGGCCAATTTTCATCCTATGTTTCTGTGCATAGGGAATTACACTCTTGTATTAAAGACATAATAATGATCACATCTGTCCAGATGTTTAATGTTATTATTGCAATAATAGTTTGTGTCATACTTCATCTGATGGACCACTGTTGATGCAAAAAAGATTTCTTCTTGGTCTTTCTTGGTCACTAAACCAAGAGAAGACTCATATGAAGAAAAACAGCTGAAGAAACATTCCTAAGAACAAGGGGGTCAGGATAGGTAGACATAGAAGGAGACACTATGATGGTTTGAATGACCTTATCTAACCCTGTTACGGTTGCCTTTTGTGAGGCATTCCTCACTCTTCACTGCTAAACATCACTGTATTTCCAACAAACCTCACATGATTTTTTTTCTTTCTGGGTCTCAATATAAATGGAAATCATCTCAGTACCTGGCAGCATCCAGTTTTTCCTATTTTCCTTCCTTAAGACTGTAACCAGAGGGCTTTGACATCAGCAGCTTTTTAATGGTTCACAATTTTGCCTGATGAAGACTTCAGAGGAAATCAAATGTTTGTCCAGTGTTTCGTTAGCCTTCAAGATGGGTGAATAAAAGGGCTATGCTGAGATGGATTTTAGCATTTCTCAATGTACAAGGGTTTCTCAGTTTGAAAACATTACAATTTTTGACTGTAGCTCCCTGTACTCCTCACTCTTCACCATCAAGTTCTGGGATTTATTATTTGGTGCTGCTATTGGACAAGACACTGTAGTCTTCCCAAACTTGTCAGTATGTGAACTGGGTGAAAATGAGTCCACAGACTGACAATTTCATCACTGAGAATGTATCCACACTGTAGAATGAATGCAGTTTAACACCGATTTAACTTGAGGTTAAAGAATTATTGAAGGTATGAAGGTATTGAAGTTTTGAAGTTATTCTGCTTTCTTGCCAAAGATTGCTGGTGCCTCACCAGACTACAAATCTGATAAAGTCATATCACTGAACCATGTCAATTATGGTGGTGTCAAACTGAATTTATTCTCCAGTCAGGGAAACTACTTACTAAACTGTAGAATTTCCAGAGTTATTTTTATACTTCAACAGAAATCTTTTAAAGCTTTTCTTGTGTTATTCTGTCCTGACATTGTAATGAGTTGGAAATTATATTTCATGATGAATGAGAAAATTCTGATTGTTTTCAACTAGAATTTGAAATGCTGGTACACATTTTTTTAATCTCAAACACTGATTTTATCTTCCATTTCAAGCAATGTGCTCTAACCAACATAGATGCTGCCTCTTCAATATATGTAGGGACAAACAAGCAAGCAAATGCAACTGATGCCATCTTCAGAAGAAAGTTAAGCCTATTATCCTAATCATGCTTATCTAGTTAAATGAACATCGTGACCAAATGCAGTCTGGAATTTTACATCTCCAGACAAAAGGCACTAACCTTGAGGGTCCAAAGGCCTTTGGAGACCTAGATCTATGTCTCTCACATATGCTGATGTAATTCAGCAGAAATGACTTCCTCTTGCAGATGCAACAATGGGGAGATTACAGCTCAGGACAATGTGCCAGAAACTTTTAAAACACCATTTGCTCTTCTTATTTACATTCCTCCCTATTTAAATACACTTCAGTGAGACACCCAAGGTGACAAGGGAGTCGATTCGCTGAAAGGATTAGTCATCCCGATGTGGGTGTATAAACAGACAGGAAGAAGAATGCTGATGAGCTCTGAAACTGAAGGGCTTCACATTTCAGGGCAAGCATCAGTATTTATTTAAACAAGCAGCATCTTGGAAGAGGTTTTGGCATTGACTGCAATGGAAGCCCCAAAGCTGTGTGGATAGTGAGCAGATAGTTTTCTAATAGTGCCGTTTATTGGGCTAGATAGGGTAGCAGGCTGTCGATTCAGCAGGCACTGAAAATACAAAAGTTGGAGAACACGGGCTTTAAATCAATAAGAACAGAAATTCCAGCCAGTTTACCAGTTGTTAGGATTTCCATGAGTTGAAGGCCAAAACATCTGGGGACCCACAGATTGAGAACCACTGAATAAGAAGCTGTTATGTTCACGCCAGTCAAGAGAACTGAAGCTGGGCTGAGGTAGGCTTTCTTACACTCATTCAAGGTAAAAGGGTCTATGGGAGACAGCTGGAATGTGACAAAAGCAAAAGTCACCAGAAGCAAAACAAAGTGGACAGGAAAGGCTTGAATGGTAATTCCTGTCTCTGGTCTCTTCTCTTTGATGTTCAGTTGAATTTTCAGTTTCAGTTATTAGGCCTTTCTTTCCAAAGCATCAACCAGGTTCCCTTTCAGAATGGGAATCAGAATCTGTACAAATCTGGATTAAATTAGTGCAGTTAGATGAGGGAAGGTGTTTACCTGTCAGTGTCAGGACGGGGCTTCCAGCAGGCCCAAAACCGGAAACGTTCACTCCAACTGGCCTGAATATAAAGGGGATGCCCAGGAGTCAAATGAAATGTGGGTGAGATACAAGCCATGGAAGCTAGTGATACCCGTGCCAGTGGATGATGGACTCATTTTGGCCTTTAGTCTGAACTTTAAAGGAGCTATCTAAAGTTCTGAACTCTATCCCCCTTCACACCTTGGATAGGTCATTAAAATCACATTGGAACCCAAACCAGGTTTAACACTGACCCATCATGGAAAGTATCAATTGTCATTGGGCACAATTGTTGACAATAGTGTTGTTCAACACAATAGCTTGGGTGTAATAAAAAATAAAAACGTCTATTTAGAAAATAAATAATGGAGAAAGGCAGAACAAAAGGTACTTCAAGAGATCAGTCTATCTCTCTTTTGGTGCTATTGGTGCGGAGAGGTCAGGAGAATATTAGGGAATATTGGATCACCATGCTACCTTGCCCTCAAGGCGACAAACCTGGCTTCCAGAACAAAGTCTTCCTCTTTATATATGTGTTTATTTTATACCACACTTCTGCCATAGAAGAAAGTAGTCTTTACAAAAACTAAATAAAAGCATGCCTTTTAAAGAAATAAAAGTAAGAGTGAAAATGTGTACCGTATGTGTGTATGGGGCCCCTGGTGGCACAGTGTGTTAAAGCGCTGAGCTGCTGAACCTGCGGACCAAAAGGTCCCAGGTTCAAATCCCGGGAGCGGAATGAGTGCCCTCTGTTAGCCCCAGTTCCTGCCAACCTAGCAGTTTGAAAACATGCAAATGTGAGCAGATCAATAGGTACCGCTCCAGCGGGAAGGTAACGGCACTCCATGCAGTCATGCCGGCCACATGACCTGGAGATGTCTATGGACAACGCCATCTCTTCGGCTTAGAAATGGAGATGAGCACCAACCCCCAGAGTCGGTCACAACTGGACTTAACGTCAGGGGAAACCTTTACCTTTACTTATGTGTGTATGTGGCGCAGGTGTCCACTTACACAGACAGACTCCCACCTCCAAAAACAGCTATAGTTCCCACTGAGCAGGAGACACCAATGGCCTTCCTTCCACTGACATGCAGGTTATAGTGAGCACCATGAACATGTAGCCCAAACTCTGCCAGTGTCCTCCACAAACACCATTCTAACCCCCACCCAGGTGAAGACTTTCATGCAGAGACAATTTCATCCTAGATGTTCTGTTTTTCCTCCAGAATGGACATCCCAGGGATCCTTAATTTGCATGACCCCACCGCTGCCTCTCCCTTAACCCTTTCCTATGACACACAGTTAACAGAGGAATTGATCAGCAACTGAACAAGAGGTTTGGGGAGAATTCACCATGACTTACAGGAGTTGTACTTGACCTACATCCAGAGGGCACTGTTAACCCAACCAATGATGGATCTGGACCAAACTTACCATGGATGATGGGACTTGCAGTACCTTCACTGATACTGTGACCCCCACCAACAATAGATTGGAACCAAACTTGGCACAGAGAAGCCCCATGAGCAACTGAACATACTACAGGAGTTAATGAGGATGGACCTTGATTTTGGGAGTTAGAGTTCACCTACATCCAGAGAAACTGTGACCCCCACCAACAATGTGCTGGGACCGAACTTGGCACAGAGAAGCCCCATGACCAACTGAACATATTACAGGGGGTTGTGGGAACGGACCTTGATTTTGGGAGTTGCAGTCCACTTGAATCCAGAAAGCACTGAACCCAGCAAATAACAGATCTGAAACAAACTTGGCACACAGACCCAATATGGCCAAATGTCCATACAGGCCTGGTTAGCAGGTGATTGGCCTTGGATCTGGGAATTCTAGTTCACCCTTATCCAGAGAGCCATGGACCCAACTAATGACAGATCTGGACCAAACTTGGCACACAGATCCAGCCCACTGCGAATATTGGCAGGGTTTGGAGGTGATTGCCCTGGGAATCTGAGAGTTGTAGTTCTCCCAGCCAATGACAGATCTGGATCAAACTTCAGTGATATTACCTACATCCCAAAACAAACAATGTCTTCTTCTAATAACCCAGGCACCACCAGGGCTCCAAGCTAGTAGTAAATAAAACAAGAACAGATAAGTGTAGCAGCAGAAATACAAATCAACTCAGCAGGCCAAAGGACTGGGACACTCTCATGCCACACAGTTACAGCAATGTGATTCCACTTTGTCATTGTTTCATCTTATGAAATCCTGGGATTGCAATTGGGCAAGAAACTAGAGCTTTCTGCAAGAGAATTTTAAATACACCTCCCTTAGACTACCACACCAGTACAATGCTATACTATTATCACATGTTGATCCTACTTTAACTGCCATGATGTGATTCCATAGGATTCTTAGTTTCTTTCTCCACTTCTCAGCTTATTCCTATTGCTGCAAATTAATTTCAAACTGCAAGATTTCAAACTCAGTTAATGTAAAGAGGGAAAAGAGAAAAAGAGGAAAATGCCCTTCTCAGCCGGTTCAGGCAAAAGCAAACTGCAGCAGCCTTTTCTCATTTGTGTGTTCTTCCTAATGGATACCTGTTGCCATGTTGACCACACTCTGATGTTGCTTCACCTCAACTTTCACCTGTGAAATGTTGAAGGATATGTAACTCCACCAGATGTATAATGAACCCTGAACACAAAAATTAGAGAAATGTGTGAACTTTTTAGCAAGACAGTAACAAGGAAAGGATTAGGATGTGAATTGAGATCCTTTCACATCCTCCCCGTTCTCCTTGTTGTCTTTTATTTGATACAGACTTTGCTAACAGAGCACAACCATTTGTCTGTGCTGCCACTGTGAAGGCACATTAAGAGCAGACAATTACAACTTTCATTAATATGGGCATTTAAAGTAATGTTATTGATCTTTTTTTTTAGTCGGCTGCTAGCAGACTGGAAATACCGTTATCCTTTTCTTAAAATGTCTGTTCTATTGATTTTAAAAATATTCTTCTTGTATACGTTGCCTTATGGATTTGATAACATTGTATTATTAAATATCACACTCTCAATTCACTGCTGAGTTGTTGTTCCAACTCACAGTGGAACAGGAGTGCCAAATTATTGTACCAATATAGTTTTGAAGTAACTGTTAAAATGTTCCTAGTAGCCCAAATTCACATCCCTCACAAACAAGAATTGGCACCACAGGATATCTTTTTTCCTCGAAATTACTATCATGTTTGTTTGTCTAAAATTAGCATTGGATTGGGACTACAGTTACCCGGGTTGAATCTCTTATTTGGCCATGAAAAAGAGTCAGTAACCTTGAACTATTCACTATCTTTCAGCCTAACATGCTTCATGAGGGATGGAAGCATTAAACTCCAAATAAAATTCTTTCTGTCATCCCCCAGTGTCCATGCAATTGTGTTTTCCAGGCAATGGTACAGTAATCATTTCTCTTCATGATAGTCCCTACAGCAACGCTATACCACTGGTCCGTAACCCCTTAATTTGGACTATTGCAAATCAGGAAACATGTTTAAATCTTCTCTCTTGTAACAAGTGTGTACTCTCCGACTTTCCCAATTTCTTAGGCAGAGTCCTAAGAAATTAATTATCTTTCACCCCATTATTTCAGCTGCTTTAAGAACATTCCATTCTCTCTCTTCATCCTCCCACTTTTCCCCCTCATCGTTGGCATATGCCAGTTGTTGCAGACTGTATTAAAAGTTCAAAAGTAGTTTGCACTCAGTTAACTCAGGAGAGAAAAGGAGAAGCAATATTTTCCTCTTCCCAATAGACTCAGGCCAACACAAATTGCTGCCACCTCTTCTAGTTTGTGTGGTCTTCCCAATTTTGCGATTTTGACCACACACTGATGTTGTGGGGCTACAGATGTTGCATTTTCATCTATGAACTGTTGGAGAGTATGCAGACTTAGCCTCCATCATATAGAATCATAAAGATCTACCTCATTGAGTAGAATAAGCTCAAAAAATGGTTTGTACATCCCTAACAACTATAAGTTCAGTGTTCTCTACTAGCATGTAAGCCAAAGCAAGCAGTTTTGACATGTGAATCACATGTAAAATTCTTCCCGCTGTTTTAGCAAAACACAATGCCAAACAGTACAGCTGTGGCAGGGCACCATGTACCATTATGCATCAGACTAACCAGAAAAGGTTGTATTTGGTCATGAAGCTTGCAGTGTTACTGTTTAATTCTATTACAGGCAATCCCCAAGTTACAAACATCGGATTTACAAATGATCTCTAGTTAGGGGGTGGGGGGTTAAGGCAAAAGGAAGTGAGCAAAATTAACCCCTTGGAAGGGAAAGTCACTCCTGGAAGAGTTATCATGGGGGAAAGGGGTCTCAGCTGAAGCTTAATCACCAATCCTTGTTTCCATGATAAGCCATTTTTAAAAAATATCCAATGATCACAGGGACAGAAAGTGAAGTGAAACCTTCTGAACAAGGACACACACAGCTAAACAAACACCATTTTGGTGTTTCCCTTCCCTTTCCCTATG
This sequence comes from Anolis carolinensis, assembly GCF_035594765.1. Classification (NCBI taxonomy): domain Eukaryota; kingdom Metazoa; phylum Chordata; class Lepidosauria; order Squamata; family Anolidae; genus Anolis; species Anolis carolinensis. The sequence continues at coordinate 259,346,236 of NC_085843.1, read as the reverse complement.
CTATCTAAAGATATATATATATATATATATATATATATATATATATATATATATGTGTGTGTGTGTGTGTGTGTGTGTGTGTGTGTGTGTGTGTGTGTGTGTGTGTGTGTTTTTGACTGGAGTCACACTTTAAAATGTACCTGTTATCACTTACAAACAAATTCAACTTAAGAACAAACCTATGGAACCTATCTTGTTTATAAATTGGGGACTGTCTGTATATGAATGAATATGAACATTGTGACATGCATTTTCTTGTTAATATTGGCCTTATTTACAGTAGCTAGATAGGGCTTCTGTATCTTTAACAGCTTTATAGAAGTGCCACTTTTATAGCTTTTCAAATAAAGAGGAAAGTGTCTGGAAAGTGAGAAAAGTAAAAGCTGTCTCATTTTATTTCCTCTGTTTAGTACAGGAATGTACCACCTCCCCTCTCCCTTAAGAATACCTAAAACAAGCTATTAGAGGCTTTATAAAGCTAATCCCAACTTCCCTTAATTTATACATTAATGTTGCATATATATTTTGCAAGTTTTTAAGTTTTATTATTTTCTTTTTTTCCTTCTCTTGATCTTTCCTTTTACTTTACAAACATTAATTTTTTTCCATAGCTATGGAATCCCAATGGTCTTAAACCATTCCTTTAGTTTTGAAATAGGCTTTTTGCTTTCAAACGGATCAGCATTCACCCAACTGAGTAAATCTTTTCAGATAATTTTTGAAGCATGGTAGATTAGTTGCTGCTCTTATATTCAATGCTACTATATTTATCCATGAAGCTGAAATAGTCCCTAAATGTATTGATAACAATAAAGTTAGTATTCAGTTGGGAAACCATCTACCTGTCTCAAGATAGCAACTGAATATTTGACATATAAAATATTTGATCAGATTATCCATTATGCTTAAGGCTTATGAGACGTGTCTCAAATAGAGTCTATTTATTCTGCAATTGAATGTACCAATAGTGTACATTCTTCTGCTTTATTAAGAACAGATTAATAAGATCAGATCTGGAAGTGGATAAGCCAAAGACACTTAATTCAATACTGCTAAAGGCAATCAATCACTTTTAAAAAGTCATTGATTCAATTAAAATGCTAGATACTGCTGGAGGTGATCAGTGATTCAAACTCATTAATCTAATTAAATAAGCGAAAGCTCTAGTTGTTACATTACAGAAGATTTCATTGCTCAACATTATAGCAACTGTTTTGGAAGTTAAAACATGGGATCTTCTGGCACTTATCCTGCAGAAAGAGTTGTCTTTCTGAGGTAGCATTTTCCTTGCTGCCCGTTCCTGTTTTTGTTTCTTTCCTTCTGCACTTCCTCTTCTCATTTTCTTTTCTGTTGAAGAATGCTTCCCTAATCCCTGAATGGAAATATGGTTCCCCAAAATACTTCTAAATGTCAGTTGTGGGAAGGGGCCATCCCCTGGTCCTCAGTTCTTCCAATACTTGCCACTTTCTTCTCCCAGCCTCTTAGGACATGATACTCCCTTAGAAAAATTGCAGTTTGTGGAGCCAGGACCCATCATTGTGAGATGGATATAGTGGCAGCTCAACCAATATGTTTAGTCCGCCCTCTAAAGATGGTTCCACAAAACACAATTGTTCCAATCTCTGTTTCAACCATGACATGAATCAGGTCCCATTTACACTGCCATATAATGCAGTTTCATAATGTAGTTTAACTCCATTGAACTGCATCAGATGGCAGTTTAGACTCATATAATGCAGTTCGATTCAGTTAAACTACCTTATGAAACTGCATTATATGGGAGTGTAGATGGGGCCCCAGATATCCTTGCGGAAGTTATGATTCCTTCTGGTGCTTTCAGGGAAGAATGGATGGCCACTGAGATCTGGATACAGGAAAAGCTCAACAAGCTATTTTCCCCTCCTTGCTTGTAATGCCTCCTTCCTTGCAACTTAAATACCAAGAAGGATGTGGTGATACAATAATGGATTTTATTCCACCCTAAGCACAACTCCCAGTGGTGCAGTGGGTTAAACTGCTGAGCTTCTGAACCTGCTGACCAAAAGGTTGGCGGTTAGAATCTGGGGAGCGGGGTGAGCTCCTGCTGTTAGCCCCAGCTTCTGCCAACCTAGTAGTTTGAAAACATGCAAATGTGAGTAGATCAATAGGTACCATTCCAGCGGGAAGGTAATGGCGCTTCATGCAGTCATGCCAGCCACATTACCTAGGAGGCATGTACGGACAATGCGGGCTCTTTGGCTTAGAAATGGAGATGAGCACCACCCACCAGAGTTGAACACGACTAGACTTTATGTCAGGGGAAAACCTTCAACTTTACCTTAAGCACTACAAGGTGGATCTTAGAAATACTTTTTCACCTTAAAGATATATCATAATGCTCACCAGAATTCCTCAATCACACTAGCAAGGACGTTATTGAACAAGGCAGGCATACTGGCAAATCTGTGTTGATTATTCCTTTTCGCACAATGCCATGTTCATCCCACTGCTAATCTGCCTTCTCCCTGTGATCCTCGTGTCCCTCACTATTAATGGGTAAAACCCCTCAATATCATCCTGCAATGCTGCCATCACCTATTTTGGTGTGATGGGTCCCTACTACTTAGGTGCCGGCAAGTTGTCTGTAAAGGGACAGAGAGGGACAGGAGTCTTCTTCTCCCCTTCCTTTACTATTCCCAAGCTCCTTATTCCCTTTTAGATGTTATAATCATATTTGCCTTTTTGTTGTTTTTTAAACACTAGAGTCATATATTCAAGGAAAAATGAAGTTGGCAGACTCATCACAATAGAATTTAAGTTTTCCTGCAGGAGATGGGAGCATAGGGTCCTGAAGAAGTTTAGGAGTTCAAATACCATCACCCTTTTAGCCAACAAAGTCAGTGAGGACAGATGATGGGACTTAGAGTCCAATAACAACTGAAGGGCCATACATTCCCTGCCATATCTCTACTCCATGCATCAGGAGGCAGAGACTGTGTAGATATAGGAAGGTCATTTGCTGAGGGTTGAATCCGCTGCTAGACTTAATGGTATGTTAATTAAACGTTGTGAATAGGATATTTGATAGTATCAATTTAGAACAAAAGAAGCAGCCTTGTGCAGAAAGAGCATGGCTTTGAACTAGGCAATTGCCTATAAATGATCATAAATAGGGAAGTGAATAATAAAATAACAAGGTAAAACAAATCTGCAAACGCTAATTTATAGAGGAAAAGATGTAAATGTAGAGATAGTTGTTGTAACTGAAATGGAAATAGATTGCATTTCCCAGGAGGGGATGTGGGAGGGCAACTGTGAGCAGATAACCCGTGTATCTGCTCAGTTTGCTTTTCTGTTTTTAATTGCCGGTGGATAACACCAAGGTTCCTCCTGTCACATCTTATGAGGTTTCCCTTTAACCTAGACTTGCAGTGAACAGCCTTCCAAACACTTTCAAATAGTTGGCTGATCATTGTAAAGAAAGTCACATGGCCTCTGTACTTTCAGCAACCCTGTAGTGAATGTTAACTGTTAACAGCCAGATCATGAGAAGACATGACTCACTGGAAAAGACAATAATGCTTAGTAAGGTAGAAGGCAGAAGGAAAAGAGGAAGACAACAGATAGATAGAATCAAGGCCCTTAGTCTGTAAGACTTGAGCAGGACAGTTGAGGATAGCTGGATTTGAAAGTCTCTCGTTCATACGATCACCATAAGTCCAAGTCAACTTGATTACAGTTAATAGCAGAAAGAATGGTGCTGTAACTTCAGATAAAGAATATATATTATAATTTGAGATTTAACTTCATAATACAGAAAGGTGGCCTGACACAATACAACTTCAAAAAGCCCCATAATGTACAAAGCATGGAAATACCATAGTTAACTGTATGGAGTTATTTTGTGCCTTTGCTACTTCACATTGCTATTTTTAGTTCTTTTGTTTAGTATATCTGTCATGTTCAAGTTATTTTTTTATAGTTATGAACATTCATCCTCACTCAGTTTTGGAAGACTATTGCATGGTTGAAGAGCTATTCTGTTGGAATATGGACAAGTTTAAGGTTGAGCTGGAGCCGCCAGTAGCGTAGCAGTTTAAAGTGCTGAGTTGTTGAACTTGCTGACCAAAAGGTCAGCGGTTAGAATCCGGGGAGCGGGTGAGCTCCTGCTGTTAGCCCTAGCTTCTGCCAACCTAGCAGTTTGAAAACATTCAAATGTGGGTAGATTAATAGGTAAGGCGGGAAGGTAACGGCGCTCCATGCAGTCATGCCGGCCAGATGTCTATGGAAAATGCTGCCTCTGGTTTAAAAATAGAGATGAGCACCAACCCCCAGAGTCGGACACAACTAGATTTAATATTAAGGGAAAACATTTACCTTTACGTAAGGCTGAGCTGAACATAAGTGTGTTTGTACCTCAGGCCACTTGCTGAAATGTAACTCTTTGGTTATTTTTGGAAAAAATGAAAGCATAAAGAGATGTATTTCATCTAATTATAACATTGTGGATGGGGAGGAAGACGGCTTGGAAATTTGACTGCAATAAACTACTTTTAAATGAAACTTCCTAAGCACTAGTAGTCTAGTCTAGTATAACATACCCAAATATCAGGGTTGAGTTCGCTAAAGTAAATCTAGTTGAATCATCAGATCAAGCATCCCTCTCTCAAGTCTATGTTCACTTAAATTCAGGGCTGTTGCAGTCTTTGTATCACTGTAACAAAGAGTTTGAGTAGAATGTTGAATATGGGGGGTTTATTCTGGGCTTTTCGGAAAAAGTGAAAAAGTTGGAACCCAAGTTTGGTGAACCTTTCTATGTATGTCTTTGTAATGGTTTTTATTTATTACATATCTATTCATCTATTGTCTCCTGTTCTCTATCTTTTCCCCATCACGGTTTCTTTCCTCCTACTGAAAAAAAGCAGACATCTCTGCTGCCATCTAGTGGAAATCGGGGGAATTTCAGTCATCAACTAATTTCTTTAAGAGTCAGTCTACCCACAAAATTTCTCTAGTTTTTACTTGTGATAAGAAAGGTCTCCAGAACAGATTGTTATGTGTTAGTAAAAATATCCACAATAGGTGAAGGGATGGGCCCAGCACAGGTCTGGGTCCCAGGATCATTACACAAGTCTGATGTTTCTTGTCTGAATGCTGCATTATGGTTGTTGTTATGGTACTATTCCTGTTAGTATTATTATATTTCACATTTTTCCTAATCTCAGACTCAGGTGACTATAATGATTAAAACAAACATAAGCAAATGTTTACTTCATGCAAAACATAAAGAAAATAATTAAACTATTAATAAAATGCAAAACGTGCTGGAATACTATGAGACTTTTGTGTTTATACACCAACAACAAAATATACACCAAGTAACAAAAGCAGGTAACAATTTGACTACATAAAACATTACATGATTGAGTAACAAATAAGTCAATACAATTAATATATCTAGCAAAGGAGAAAAACATGTAAGATTAAGTGAATCAATCCATCACTTTATTTATATCCTGCTTTTCCCCCAGGGCTTTTTACAGAATCAAAGAGGTGTCCGTTTAAAAAACAAAACATTGAGTTTAAAACAATATTCAACTGTCTATAAAATTACAATTAAATCATTTTAAAACACAGATTAAAAACAATATAGCACTAGAAGAGAAATCTCATTATATTAAATAACTCCAAAATGCTTGCTGGATCAGAAAAGCTTTCACTGGATGAGAAAAGGAGGGAGCCAGTCTAATCTCTCTGGGAAGGGAATTCTACAGTTTAGGAACAGCCATGGGGAAGGCCTGTCCCACATTCCCACCAAAACATGGTCTGTGAAGATGGGTCAGCTGTGAAAAGTGCTTCCCTTCAATCTTTTAGAGTTCAGACATGGTCATTCTTGAAGTCCTTCAAATAGCCTGGATTCCAGCCATGTGTGTGGGCATGTGCCTTCAAGCCTCCTGTTGACATGATGACCTAATGAATTTCATAAGGTTTTCTTAGGCAAGGAATACTTAGATATGGTTTTGCCAATTCCTTCCTCTGAAGTAGAGCCAATGCCACCTGGTATATCTGGAAAGTGTCAAATCGAATTTCTAACGTGAGCTGACCCTTCTCAACTTCTAAGATTAGATGCGGTGTTTACAAGGCCTCCTAAAATATCCAGCCCTCCATGTCACTACTTAAAAATAGAAATTGTGGTGTATGGAGATATAGGATCATACATAGAATACTCTCAAAATAAAATGCAAATAACATGAGTGTATTAGAGGTGTGCAAAAAGTTATTTGTGCCTCATATGTCAGATTTATTTCATAAGATTCATACATACGACACGATATTAAGAAATATGGGGGGGGGGGATTTCAAAACACTAACCTATGACTTTTCGGAAGAGTTATGTAAGTCTCATAACTGGGCCCAGGTCTCCATTGTGGGTACCACTTCTCACCCAAAAGGTTTGGTTCCCCCCAAAGGGCCCCCAAGGAGGATGGTGAGGCCCAGAGTTGAGGGAGAAGCCATGCTCTTTCCCCAAAGGGGGTGGTGAGGGGGGCTCAGGGTTGGTGGATAGGCAGGAGGAATGCCTGGCTGGATGACCAGGCAAAGAAGAAGCCCCTCCAGCACATGGCCGATCCAGAGAGAGACAGGCAGAGACCATTACATTGAGGCTTTAACACAGGCAGCCCCGGTATTCTGAAGTGAGCAGAATCCTGAGAAATATAGTTTGGGAAGGTGAGGGCCCTTGTGGCAGAGAATTTTAAAAAGCCTCACCCTAAACTACATTTTCCAGAATTCTGTTCACTCTAGAATACTGGGTCTGTCCACATTAAAGCTGACTTGTGCCTCCTCCTCCTCCTTGAAAGTTTGATGGGGGGAAACCCGTGTTCATTCTCTAAAGGGATTTCAAGATAAAAGGGGATTGTTGGGAATTGAATCAACCCTGTGAGGTAGACAAAGTTGAGAGGCAGTAACTCCAAAGTTAACTCTTCTTCTTCTTCTTCTTCTTCTTCTTCTTCTTCTTCTTCTTCTTCTTCTTCTTCTTCTTCTTCTTCTTTCAAAGGCTGGATGGGCATCTGTTGAGGGTGTTTTGACTGTGCTTAGACTGTTCTGAAACTTGGAGTAGTAACAGTGGTAAATGTGTTCTACAGTTGTAGCAAATTTCATCCTGATGGCTCTAAAAATGAGGGAGAAGGGAGCCCTGGAAGCTTCCCCTCTTGTGTAATTACATAACAAAAAAGTAACAAAAAATTTGTTATATTGTTATAGTTATGATACAGACCCCTTACGATATTTTAGAAACATTTGAGAAACAATCTCCCCAATTTAGTAATGTTTTTCATTGATTGCACTGGCCTAGTATATATGTTGTACATATTTCAAGCTTGATGTGCAGTGCATCTCATTCAGTCTACTCAAAAGCAAAACCTTTTGTGCTCAATAGGAGTCACAGATCTTGTGTGCTTTGAGTTGCAATCTTCCTTTCTACTGAAGATTCTTGTTCTGTAATTGCTTACTTTGAATACTCCCTCCTCACTGAAGGCAATGGTGGGACCACAATTTACAGTCTAGCCTCCATGGCCTATTGTGTCTCTTTAGAGCACAACAGTGAGAGTCCTTTTCTTCTCATTCCTCTTGACAGTGATCTTGGATTTCTAAAGGCAAGGCAGGAAGAAATCTGGATACTCCTGCTAATTTCTCTCAAAAGTTGAATAAGTACTTTGTTGGATCGTGACTTCCAAGAATCCCCACAGGCAGCATAGCAAAATACTTCTTTGTAAAACATATACAAGTCATTCTATTTGCAGTACATGTCCACAGTTAATTATATGGTGTAAAGAAGGGGACAGAGGGGGGGGGGGGATTTCTGCAGGTTAGAGGCCTTCAGTTTGAGACTAGATGTGCTAAAAACAAACTAGAAAGTTGCAGACTAGCAATTACTGAGAACAATATAATCCCCATGCTCACAGGAATGCTGCAGTGATTTCAGTTTAAACAGAACAGAATAGAATAAAACAGAATCAGAGCTGGAAGAGATCACAAGGGCCATTCTCCAGGCCAACTCAGTGCCATGCAGAAAAACTCAAAGTATCCCAGACTGATGACCACTCAGCAAATTTCTAGGAATGTTGTAGGTTCTCCAGCCAATTCTTTGGTATGCTTCCAGCAGAAGTCATTCATTGCAATAAGGTTTGTGGTTACCATGGTTTCCTATTTCCACAGTAAATTCAAGAACATATCCCACATGGATACAGGATCCTATTGTATAGGCAAAGGTCACGATCTCTAACATTGAGTGTGTGGCCTACTGAAGTGAAAATGGTCCCTGGATCTAGTGAACTTCCCCACCCTGTTATAGGGTGATCCAGCAACATGGATGTACGTATTATTTGTTATGTATTAACCATAACTATATTTTATCCCATACTCTGTATTGAACATCAGCTTTGTTTAATTAGAAATGAAGAGGTGTTTTATTTGTCTGGTGAATGGTCTAATAGAGACATGTTAATTCATGGGAGCTGCATAGCACAGCTGAGGCCCCATTTCTGTATTCTGAAAAGACCAACTATAGCCTGTTCTGCCTCAGAAATACAATTTCCCCCACTGTAAGGCCTTTTCATATCTTAGAAAACAACAGTCGCCATTCAGAGAATGAAACCTCCCCCACTAAAAAGCTCTTATCAACACATCCATAGAATAAATTTTCTCTCATCTCAGAATATATTGGCTATGTTGGCCCTTTTCATTAGAAATTGCTATTCCGTGGTGTGAAGAGCAATCCTTTCAAAATGATGCATTTTAACATCTATCTCTTCTTTCAGAGATTGATTTCAAGGCTGATTCTAAGAGGTTGTTGGCCACCTGCTATATCAGGCTACAGCCCTAGCTAAAATTTAACTGTTCTGTATTTTAGTAACTATAAGTTCCACATTTTCCCCAGTAAGGAAAGAAAGTCACAAAATGAAGAATATCAAACAGGTCAAGTACAATAAAAATAAAAAACTTATCACCACGAAGGCTTGGCAAAAAAAGGCATCACAGGAGTACAATTACATGACTTTATTCCTGTTGGAAATTATATATTGGAGTTTCATCCAATTTCAGTTGGACTACAAAGCTTTTTTTTTCCAAACCTGTTGCCTTCGGAGGTTATGAACTATAACTTCCATCTTCTCAAAAATACCCTCTCAATGCATAATGATTACAGGATGATAGGAGCTATGTATCCCAACACAATTGAAGGTTGATATCAGGTCGGGAACAAGCATGCACATCAACCATTTCAGGTGAAGACTATCACTGAGCTGTTTTTGCAAAACATTGTAAACGCTTTTTTCTTTCCTCCATCTTTTAAAATATTCATAGAATGTCTTTTCTGCTCATAGTTTTGAGGATCAGCATGTCAAATATACTCTGCATCCAAAATAATTTGGAAAGTCATTTTCCAATAACATTTCCATATATTAGCCCACAAGCTTTGTGAAACAAGTCTTTCTGTTGAGATCCTGTAAATCCTCACTTCAATTTCCTCAGAAATAGATTTCTAATAACCCTCCTGAAGATACAGAGCTCATCTTGAGATTGTAATGGCAAAAATCACCCAAGGATGGAAAACCAGGAAACAAATCATATACACAAAAGCTTTGTGACTATCTGCCAATTGTAGCTAGCTTTGTATAAAATATTCTCCCAGCTTCTCTGATATTTTTTCATAGTCTAATTGTAAGAAACCCAGTGTTAATATATGCAGATCAATGCTTCTATATCATTCAGAAACAGGGACAGCTGGGGAAAGGCGCAACTGTGATTGACAAAAACAAAGAATGGGTCAATTTCACCTTTTCAATTATATATTTAGGAGAAAACAAAAGGGTGAATTGCTTATAGTGGAATTTTTACAACACATCCACACCCATTTTGTATGCTTTCATTATGGTTTTAATATGTGCATTTAAGATCAGAAAACTGCTGAGTAGCATATTTCTAAAAGTCCTACAATCAAATCCAGCAAGTGGAACCATGACTTCGACACACAAGATAATTGTTCAGTTTAGTAGTGTGTGGCATGATTGTCATTATTTTCAAAAGTTGGACATATATGGTTTTTTCAGTATCCATTTATAATGACTTCATAGAACCCAGAAAGAGGAACATATACAGGCAGATCTTGATTTGCGTTGGAGTTGTGTTCCTGAACTCAGGATGTAAATTCAAACTGATGTAAACGAGGAGAGCTGGCCCCACAGGGAATAACTGGAAAACAGGAGAATGTGTTCTGACAGAGCTGAAGTAGCTACAAAGTAAGCAACAGGAGTTACAGACTAGAGAAAAATGTAGACAGTTCAGAGGAACCAGCAGAAGCAGCAGATATTGATTCCAAGAGGGCTTGGCTGAGGTGAGCTTCTTAGAGGCTTCTCCCTTTCCCATCACATCCCTTCGGTAGACAAGGAGATGCTCCAGGAGCTGCTCTCAGAGGTAAAGGAGCAGGTGAAGAATTAGAAGAACATGTCGACAGGTCTGTGAAGGGGTTCCTTTTCCCTCCTTCAGGAAGCTGAGACCATAATGGACTGATCTCAATGGTCTCTGAAGCCACCGCCACTGTTGTTTGATGGCTTGTATTTTACCTGTGGCTTCTTCCAATGCTGTAAGCACAGTCTCTTGTTTTTTTTCCTCCCACTTGCTGGTAGTAGCTTGATGTACAAAATGTTGTGCCTCATCATCACTTCCACTGAAATTCTCCAGTTTTAAAATGGATATCAAAATAATCAATAAATAATGATAGCACCAAGAGAGACAAAAACATGAAACATACTCAGGTCTGGGACCTTTTTCTAGATCTTCAGGGCCCAGCTTGTACCATTTGTTAGCCCAAGGCATGCACCATATGTTTACTTATCCTCCTGCTAGGACTGTTGATGTGAGGTGAGAACTTCACGTCCTTCTGACTAATGGTTAAAGCTCTTCTGGCCAGTGTAAGCAAAACAAATAGAACTGTGGAAGGCTAGGGACATATATAGTTCTTCAGGAGACCATATCCTCATGACATAAGCCAGTGTGGTCCAACCTTTAGTTACCCGAGGGCCAATCAAACTTTAGTATAGGAATGTGAGGGCCAGAAACATTCCAGAAAGAAAATGAATTACATAATTAATATTGAATTGCATAATTAAAATGTTAATATTTAATTACATAATAAAATGTTTTTTCCAGTAAGAAGGGCAAGGGCCAACAAAAATGAATTGCTAGGCTGCATGCGGCCCACAGGCTGCAGATTGGACCACACTGACATAAGCTGTCACAAAATACTCTACGACAGGATTCTTGAACTATGTGTTTTTTAAAAAAAAGGAAATTGAAAAAGTTGTGACCTCTTGCGGTGCGGGGGGACAGGGAGTTTCCAAACATGGTGGAAAACCTCTCCACTGAGATAATTTGGGAACATCTGGAAGCAACTATTTTAATCCCAGGACCTTGGAGGGGGCACAAAATGTCCTTTACCCCCCCCCCCCCCAGTGCAGTGGCCTCAAGATATTATGGTACTGTTCCATTATCCATTATCTGGATGGAGACCACCAGGGGATGCTAGAGAGAGAAGGATAGTTCATTTTATGGGGGTATAGGGTGGGTTGAAGAAAGAAAACCACTCCCCCCCCCCCCCCCGTTTTCCTGTTATTCCCTCTCTCCCATGTCCCCATCATGGAAACAACCCTCTCTATGAAATGGGAAGTGGGGAGGGGGATAACCAGCAATAATGGGGAAAATGGGTTTTCTCCTTCAACCTCTCCCCTGTAAAATGGACTATCTTTCTCTCTCCTCAGGGAGATCAGGCAGGTCCCCACCCTGTCCTCCTTCCAGAGGGAATGGAAGACTTGGATGTTTAGACAAGCCTTTGAGAATGTCTAGCCCAATTATAGCACTTTTATCTCATTCCCTTTTCCTTAGCTACAACTTTCCTTTCTTCTTGTTTACAGTTGGCCATGTTTTTATGACAGATGACACTATAGGTTATTAGGCATTGTTCTGAGTTCAAATTGTTGTTTTATGTACTAGTGGTTTTATTTTGTATTGTACTGTGTACAGTGTTCCCTCACTACTTCGCGGTTCACTTTTCGCGGATTAGCTGTTTCATGGTTTTTCAATAAACTCTAAAAGAATATTATAAATCATAAAAATTACAATTTACAGCCTAAGGAAGGGAGGAAGGAGAAGCCAAAGGGAGAGGAAAAGGAGCCCAAGAGGCAACAGGAGGAGAAGGAGACAATTTATCAACATACGATTGGTTGATAAAGACTTAAAATAGTGTCTAACTACTAAAATAATGTATAAATATTAAAATAAATATAGTGTCCCTACTTCGCGGATTTTCACTTATTGCGGGTGGTCCTGGAACCTAACCCCAGTGATATGTGAGGGAACGCTGTATTTATTTTATGCATTGTTTTAGGCACCTTGTGCCATATGTAAGATGCCCCGAATCTCTTCAGAGAGATGGAGGCTGGGTACAAAAATAAAGTTATAAAGTTATTATCTCTAGCATCCCCTGGTGTCCTCCTCTATGGTGTCCTCCGACCAGAAGAATCCAGGCCAGCTACTGATTTGTCTTTAACCTTCTTTCTTTATAATATTTAACTTTGAATTCAAAATTTCTATTCTCAGTTTGAAACAACTGGAGTTGGTTTATATCTCCTAAAAACAAGAATTCACAGAACATTCACAGAACAAATAAATAGCAATTGGAGAGTAAACACCTGTGGAAAAATAAAGAGGGTTTTGCATAGCTCCTATTAGTCTGAAGAGCAAACCTATCCATACCTACCACAAAACAAGCCTTACTGAGGTCAATGGATCTTGTTTTATCAAAAGAGTGTAGTGTTTCAGTCAATACAAATGGAAGCACTAGATGGACCTTTTTGTGGGAAAAAATGTTTCACCGCAATAGAGATCTCCCATTTTATTATATTAAAAATGTATACACTGTGCCCAGAGGTTTTGTTAGCAGTGTACATAACAATTAAAAATTCAGTACAATAAAACAATTTATTTGAAACATTCTTATCACCATCACCCACATACACGCCAATTTTTCTTGTACGTCTAGCTTGCAGATTCTGCATCATGACTTTTGCCTGATTTTTTAAGCCCATATACTGTCTGCTGTTAGATTAAATTATATCATAATAATATGAGTATTTGTGTCTCTTATAAGCAGACTCTTTAATAATAAGTATGTGTAAAAGAATGCTGAGAACTGCTACCACCTAGTGGGTATTTAAAAAATGTTTCTGTAGTCTTAAATCACGTCTTTCTATTGTTGAACAGACTACTGATTAATCCCTCTTATTCCCAGAAGGGGACTTATATAAAAAGAATTGATTTCACATATGCTAAACTGCTGAAGGAGAAGTTGCTCTCTCCATTGGAAGTGAACTGGGATTTTTTTTTCTCACACAGGATATCAAGGCCTGAATGTTTTTATTAGTTCCACATAGAATTAACTCATTGAATCAATGGAACCTACAAAATTACGCCTTAGATGATAGAAAATTGCATTCATAACCATTTTGGAAAACACCTTTTCAGAAAAGCATGACCTTTCAGAGAATAGCCAAAAACCTTTTAGAGTAGAATCTTCTCTTGTGATATACAAACAAATTTAATTATGCAATGCCATGGTCTCAGTTGTTAGACCGAATAACCTGTTTTTTCTGATTTGTTACGAAAACAGAGATTTTGCCAGTGCCTAAAAAACAGCAGAACTTCAAAAGTGTTTTTCAGTGTCCCAAAATATATACTCTCCCATAAAACAACTGGTTTTATATCATAAACTCAAGAGACAAAAATGAAGTAAACTTTGATAAAAATAACATAGGTGGTTTACTCACAACCTTCATGTGTTCAGCATACACTGGTACAGAACTTATTAGTCCAGTTTCAGATATGTTTGAGATAATTCTCTGTGCCATCCAGCCAGGACATCTCTTACAGCAAAAAAGCAAGCAAGTGTGTGATATAAGGTTTGAAGTAGTCTGCTGTCTGTGGTGATCATGTTGTCTGCAGCCCTTTTTATAACATCTCAGGAACTACAGAATAAAGGAAACAGCAAACCAGCACATTCATACAGGAAACAGTAAGCAACAGAATAATGGCTCAACATTACTAGAGAAGGTTTGAAAAAGGTTGTCATTCCCGACATTAGAGACCCCATGCATTTTAAATACATTTTAAAACACACAACCCCCCTCCCGCCCCCCCAATTGAACCCTCAACCTCCCCCAGCAACATGTTTTGAACAGCTTCCTGTTATTGTTGTGGTCTCCAGAAAGGACAGCTAAAAGCCAGATTATTGATCTGTCCTGGAATATTTCATTCTTCAAAATGCACATGGGCTCTGGTTTCACATGTATACTGGCCATATGAATCTCTCCTACCATGACAGCTTCAGATCTTCTGCACACATTTTATTTCAAGTTATAAAGCATTAAAATACATTGAATAGCATAGGATGCTCTACATGCCAATACAGTTGATGATGATTTTATGACTATGATTGACACCATGGAGACAGATCAGGACTAAATATGGGAAGTGTGAGTGAGTGGTGGGCCACCTTCCTTCACCGGCGCTAGACTAAATTTAGACTAGGGCATCATTCTGAGCGCATGTGCCTAATGCACATGCTTGGACCATTCTCTTATAATAGCAGTCACATTACTCAGTGGAGGAAGCAGTGAGTTAGCGTGCCAGCCATGCAATTTAGGAAACGGTGGTGGTGGAGGTAGAAATAGCAAAATAGCATTTCCTGTTGCCACAGCAACATGCCATCCTTCTTTCTTGCACTTTGAATGGCAACCAGCTCTACTGGTGCGGTATTGCTAATGATATGTTCTAACAACGTAGCTCCAACTAGATGCTGAGTTGTTGCACATTATATCAGAGGACACTTTCAAACCTTCTTCAAAGTCAGCCCCACATAACACACATTACAGTGATCTCCTCTGGAGGTAATGACTGCATGCATGAATAGTGTTACCAGAGTGAAAACTGGAGAGGCTCCAAAACTTTTAATGGTGGTGCAAAAGTGGGGAGTTCAGCAGATGTCACTTTCCAAACAGTCAGGTTGTACTTCTACACAACTTTTGAAGGTATAAGAGCTTTTACTCTGGCATTAAGAGCCAGTGGCAAGTTCTATAATTTTTAGGTATGAAGATGTCTGGTATACAAACGTAACCTGGCAAAAGGTTATTCCTGGCCACTGTCATCTCCTATGCTTATACAGACCATACACATTTCAGAAATCCAAGACTCTGCATTTGGTTTCTTCAGGGAGAACAATGCCTCAGAAGCAATGTCCCCCTCAACTCTGTTCCGCTTTCTCCCTTACCCACAATGTCACAACTTTGTTTTTTATTCTATGTTAATGGCATTCAAATTATAAATACTAAATAATACAATAAACAGCCTTTCAGAAGCTCTTAGACTTTTAGCATGAAAAGTTCCTTGAACCAACATTGGGTTAATTGGCACTCAATTATATTGGCTGCTGTCTACATTTGGCTGATCTTCTGAATTTTCTTTCTCTTTAATGACATCCATCCATGATGCAAAGAAGTGGAAGATGGCAGCCTCAAATGCACTTTCAAAGTGTCACTTGTGAATATGTTACAAAGTGCCTAAAGACATTTATAGCATTAATTCTAAGGTTTTTCATTAGCAAAGAAATCCCCCCACCACATACAGTGCTATGAATATATTGAAACACGTATTAAATTGTGCTCTTTAATTATCTCCTACAACCCCTTTCTGTAATCTCATTCACACTGTGAATACTAAAATGGTTAGACCTGAATCCTATATCCAGTCTCTACTGTTGACTTGGTATCCTAACTCAATGAACCTACTCTAAGTAAAGCTAAGCTACTCAAAGGATTCAAACTAAATGATGCAATGAGAATGTGATTGAACACTTATGAACAGCGATAACTTTTTATTAATGTCTTGCTTCTTCATGATTCTAATACAGTAGAGTCTCACTTATCCAACACTCACTTATCCAACATTCTGGATTATCCAACACATTTTTGTAGTCAATGTTTTCAATACATCGTGATATTTTGGTGCTAAATTCGTAAATACAGTAATTACAACATAACATTACTGTGTATTGAACTACTTTTTCTGTCAAACGTGTTGTCTAACATGTTTTGGTGCTTAATTTGTAAAATCATAACCTAATTTGATGTTTAATAGGCTTTTCCTTAATCCCTCCTTATTATCCAACATATTCGCTTATCCAACATTCTGCCGCCCGTTTATGTTGGATAAGTGAGACTCTACTGTAGTCAAAAAATACAGCATAACTGAATATGGTGTACAATCTAGTAGTACCTTGTGATGGTACAATCAGTTACAGTAGAGTCTCACTTATCCAACACTCACTTATCCAACGTTCTGGATTATCCAACCCATTTTTGTAGTCAACGTTTTCAATACATCATGATATTTTGGTGCTAAATTCGTAAATACAGTAATTACTACATAGCATTACTGCATACTGAATTACTTTTTCTGTCAAATTTGTTGTATAACATGATTTTTTGGCACTTAATTTGTAAAATCATAACCTAATTTGATGTTTAATAGGCTTTTCCTTAATCCCTCCTTATTATCCAACATATTCACTTATCCAACATTCTCCATCAGCTCCAGCTTCATGTGTGGTCATGAGAGAAGCCTCCTACAAGGATGGTAAAAACATCAAAACATCCGGGCGTCCCCTGGACAATGTCCTTGCAGACAGCCAATTCTCTCACATCAGAAGTGACTTGCAGTTTCTTAAGTTGCTCCTGACACACACACAAAATTACTTAAATTTAGGTATACATCAGTCCCCAATAATCTTTACATTCAGTAGAAATGATATTTAAAAATGAAATTCACCAACATATTGGCAGGGATGCCTCATAGGAGGGAAGAACCATAGTTTCAGGACAGAAGTAGCGGTGGATTATGCACATTTGCACGAGAGGAGAAGTAAATTGCTAATTCTATGAAGACTATACAAATGACAAAAAGCTTTTACAAGGAAACTTTATCATTTACTGGGTATATCAATAAAATGCTGGCAGCAGTATTCTTCCTGAGTTAGATGCCAGTCTTTGGAATGACGTGTTCTTTTCTGAAGTTTGCTCATTGGATTAGTCTGTATCCTTTGATGCTTTTATCTTTCTTTTTGACTTTAGATGTTTTCTTCAAGGGCTTTTTTTTGCTCTATTTGATTTTTTTTTGTAAGAAACGATATTGCATCACTTAAATGAAAAGACTTCAAAAAGGAAAGAAATAGACTTGGTGAGAGCCGCCACCTTGTGGCGAAGAGGCATAGTTGCAATTACAAGAAGTCATGGTTGAAAGTGTTTTAATTTGGCTTCCTAAAGAAATTTGGCAGTTATCCATAGGGCATCACTGAAGGAGAACTCTTCCAAAAATAATTAGGATGACCTGATATCCAGCGCATGTCAAAACTGACAGTGTGGCCAATTTATTTTAAAGACAAGCAACATGTTTAATAAGTAAAAGGTATTATTTTTGGAACTAGGGAAAAATTGAAATATGCACATTGCAATGTCAAGCAATGTCATCATGCAGCAAACTCTCCTGCCAAGTGAGATTCTTTTCACTCCCAGGGATCTGATTCCATGCACTCTGTTTATTGAGACCTAATTAGCAGTAGGCTGCATATATTTCACCCTTTTGCAGGCATCACCCTTGGAAAGGCATTTACCAAATGAGCCGCTTGATCTAAATGCTACATGGTCGAGAAAAAGCCATATGGGAGATAGACCAAGCACAACCACTTAACCGTGAAGCTCACCAAATGGTTCTCCCAGTATAACCTACCCTAAGGCCTTGTTGTGAGGGGAAAGTAGGATAACCTCACATGTGGGAATAATCTAATTGGAAATTTGTTCTGCCAAGAATGAGAAAGTGACATATTTCATTCAGTAGGGCTGCCATAGTGTAAACTGGAGAGGGCTCCTGTGCCTTTAATGATTCTCAGAAGAGGGGATTTGTGTGTGTTGTTTATTACGTGGTCACCTACTAAAATTTGCTCTTCTACGTGACCATTAAAGGTAGAAGCACTTCTAGTTTTCAATCTCAGACTGTTATTAAGCAATTAACAACTGTTAAAAGAGGATGTTGACCACAGACTCACAGTGGAGGATCCAGGGATTCCTAAAGCATCTACATTTCTTGTGCTGCTATCCTTATTCTTATTATGCAATAAAATGGTACCTATAATCTGTCACCTGTTTCATACAATTAATTCATGCATATAATTATGTGTATGGAGCTTTTAATAAGTAAAGAGCACATACTGTTTTCCTCACCACAACCAGCCCTCATTAACTACAACACCTGCTGATCTCTGAGCAACTGCAGCACTGTGCAAAGGATGCATGAAAAAAGACAGTCCCGACCACTCATTGCAGGCGGTTGATAAGACAGAGCACATTTCAGACAAAAAAGGAACAGATAAGTATGCATATAAAATATTCAGGTTTTGCATTCCGACTTCAATGTAAAAATGACTTCAAGTGGACTTGGAAAATGTAATGTGTAGCAGGCTTAATATATTTTCCAGGTAAATGTGACAGTATATAAAATGTTGGAATGTTTAGTATCCCACTGTAGAATTAATGCAGTTTGACAGCATTTCCACTACCATGGCCCATTGCTATGGTATCATGGAGTCCTAATTTTACAAAGTCCTTAGACTTCTCTGCTAAGGAGAAGTTGCTGTTGCTGCTTCACCAAACTACAAATCCCAGGTGTCCGTAGCATTAGTCATGGCAGTTAAAGTAGAATCAAAGTATATTAATTCTACAGTATAGATGCACCCTAAGGCAGGCATAAACCAGTCTTTCCTGGCTTGGTGCTCTTTTTTTGGGCTGCAACTTCTAAGGTTCCTCACCATTTCTTCTGGAATATAATTGTTACTTTTGATGGCCCCATACAACATTTCACTGTGCTCAACTATCATTACCTGAATGAGAGTTTGGAAAGATTTAGATCAGCCTTTCCCCAACCTGATGTCCTTCAGGCACTTTGGACTTCTGTCTTCAAATATACACCCTGTATGTTGTCAAAACAAGAACAGTTGCTTTTTAAAATAATTACCATTACGGTATCTCCCTCCAGAGAGACTAGCAAAGATGTACAATTGCACTGACAAATGTTTGAAACATGGGAAAGAAAAAGCCACATTTTAACACATGTGGTGGTCATGCAACAAAGTAAACAACTACTGGAAACAGATTCATGTATATCTCGAAAAGATGTTAAACACAAATTTCAAAATGACACCACAAATGTACCCTTTGAACATGCCTGATGAAGAAGTAGAAAAGAAATTTGGAAAAATTTTGTTTTACATGACAGTGGCAGCTCAAATAGTATATGCTAGCTATTGGAAAACCTCAGAAATACCTCCCTTAGAAGAATGGGAAAAATACATTACAAATTTACTGATAATGGATAAAATAACTCTACTCTTAAGAGGAGAACTTTTAGAGAACTTTGTTAATGAATGGCAACCAATGATCCAATATCTCAATATAAAATTAAACTAAAAATGTACATAAGACTATAGACAAGGAAGAAAAATATATTAATTTAGAGCCTATGATACCTTTATATGTACTATTTAAATAGAAGACTGTGACCCCTTAAAGAAAATATATTAAATAAATAAATATATAAATGATTATGAAATACTAATAGCTGTAATATATTGCACCGTATGCAACAAACACTTACAAATGTATGTCAATTTGAATAAAAGAAAGAAAGAAAGAAAGAAAGAAAGAAAGAAAGAAAGAAAGAATTATCATTATGGCAGCCAAAATGGTATAGTGCTTTCATATTGGACTATGACTTTGGAGACAACAATCTGAATCTCTGTTTGGCCACTGCACATCAAGTTACACTCTATCACCTTCAGCATAGAAAAACAGATCTGAACAAATCTTGCCAAAAAGACCTAATGATCTCAGAAACAAAGGCACACAGCAGCAATAGCAAATTAGCATTGCAGTGTGTCCGGGACCTTAAAAGAAGTTAGTTACGAATGTAATTTCAATTTTTAAAAAGTACTTGCAAACTTTCTGAAGTTTCATTTCATAAAATAGGAAAGAATTACATTAAATAGTTACTTCACACACAAAAATAGCAGGTATAAACTTCTAGCAGATACTACAGGAAGTACTTTCCCTGTTTTACTTTGCCAATGTCACACTATCAGGAAGAAAGCACAATGCAATCAGATGACCCAATGTCTGATCCATGTGATAGTCTTCCTATAAATGCAGACTGATAGCTGTATAAATAACTGAAAAAATATAATTACATTACACATTACATTTGTTTTTATAAACAAATATTATGCACTGTTTCTTACTTTTTCATATTTCATACAAAAGCATGCATTATTTTATTTTGGAGTCATCCCTTTTACCCTCAAGGCAAATATTAGCTGACATGTGGATTTGTAACTGCTTTGTATTCAGTAAGATGTTAAATTATGTAGGATCTTGAGAGCCAGCAATTGGATTGGATGTAGGAAGTCTTTGTATTTACCAATAGAAACACAAAAAAGGATGACATTTCCACATTTTTTTTTTGCCAGTGAACAAGACTGCAACAAAGGCTGGATCTACACTGCCATATAATGCAGTGCAATGCAGTTCAAACTAAATTATATCTCTACACCAGGCATGGGCAAACTTCCACCTTCTGGGTGTTTTGGACTTCTACTCCCACAATTCTGGTAAGATGGTTGGGATTTCTGGGAGTTGAAATCCAAAACACCTGGAGAGCCTGGTCTACACTGACCATATAAGACAGTTCAAACTGCATTATAAGGCAGTCAGGGGTGGCTGAAGCTATAAGCCGGGTAAGCAACTGTGGGTGGTGCAAAATCCGCTGGGGGCGCTGTTGAGGTGCCGGGGCCTGGAGTGCCCAGGGAGGGTTGCAAGGGTGCCTCCCTGCATCCTGGTTCAGCGTCAAGGTTTGGTGGGGGGCGGGTGCCAAAATACGGTTTGCTTACACTTGAAAATTACCTAGGGCCAGCCCAGAAGGCAGTGTAGATTCAGTCAATGACCCATGACAGGAGACCTGTTTCTGATCGTTGCAGCCTCACTTGTTAAAGCTTGATTGGAAATGTCATCTTCTTTTTGGCCAATGGTAAGCTGAAACGACCTCCTTTGCTCAGTGTGGTTGTTGATACTTACGGGGAACTTGCATTATGGGTCTGGGCCAAGAGATGTTATATTCCGACCTTCAAATCCATGAATTCTGCGGCCATTCATATATTAAAAATATTTTCTCTCCCCCCCCCCCCAAAAAAAAAAGAAGATCCCCAAAGCAAACTTTGATTTTGCCATTCTATATAAAGGACATGATTTTACTGTGCCATTTTACATAATAGGCTGAAACATCCACCTCTTTTGTTATCCAAGGGAGTGTGTGTGTGTCTAGAAATCAAACCATAGCAGTTATCAAGATCCTACAGTACTTAGCTACACATATGCAATGAAATGGTTGACATATGGTATTGGTGATCTTTCCTTGTCACTTTCCAAATTGAGTGTAAGCCCAATCATTTAAAATCCAAAGAATTTACTAAGAAGTTTGTGAACTTTGAAAAAGCAAAAAGTCATTCTCAGGGCACAAGCTGCCTCTCTGGCAAGTGAGAATGGAGAGAAATAATAGGAAGGAAGCCAAAAGTGGATACTTAACACTTTCTTGTTCTCTGAATGTACAAAAAAACCATCTTGCAGCTGCGAAGGCATGTACAATGGCCAATTGACCAGACCAACTTTTGGGACATTTTCCTGCTTCCTCTAACTGGAAAGTTCATGCAATCAGGTTCTTCTTTGGTAACATTTTAGAGGTCTTAATTAAAGGCATTATCCACTTACTGATGTTAGTTTTTATTTTTCTAATAAACATCCAAAAGAATTATCTGTCACTTCTTTCTATGTGCTGCACTTTTCGCAGACATGCGAATTAACTAACTGGGCTGTTTACTTTATTAAAAGTATAATGCAGAGGTAAGGAATGAGATTTTAACTACAGGATCATGTTGCTCAATTTTTTTTACTGTTCTTTAATGTTTGAGTCCATTTTCAAAAGCAATTGTATATGTACAGAGTCAGAATTAATGCTCTCTGCATAATTACTCTGTAAGGAGCATTTCTCAGGAATAAAGTAGTTACAGTTACCTAAATAGACATAAAAAGAATTGAAGAGTATGACAACATTGCACCCAGCTAAGGGGTTTCTGATTAAATGGCATATAATTTGTTTTCAGTGGCATTTATGGTGTAGTCATGGTGAGTTTGGGGATAATTAAAATAGCCTGCTGCATTATAATAATCAAACAATTACCTCTGGGGAAGGATGTAAGCCTGTAATAATCCTCCTGATTATGTGGCAACAGTTCTGGAAAATATGAGACTTTGGTGTGCTGCCTCAAATTCCTTATCCTCATTATAGATTAGACTTTGGGGACTTTGGGCTACAGAGGAGAATTCTGGAACAGAATGTGAAAGCAGCCCAAATGCTTTGGTGCCACTAAATCTGTTCACAAACTTTGATTGGCTTTATGGGGTTTCGCTCCTCACAAGGGAAATCAATGACGTCATCCTTCATGAAGCCAGGGTCTAGATCAAGCAGTTGGCCAAGAAATTCAGTATTGTCTTAAACCCCTGCGTCTTTGTAACCTTGAAGTTAAGAAGCTGTAATGAATTTTTTGATCCAGTTCACACTGTATAGTTTGAAACCCATAGACCTAAGGCAATACAAATACTTTCACTTGGTGCCACAGAGTACATCTACTGGTAGGGTATCCATGCATTCTTTATTGAATCTCTACTGGAAAGGATGCAAGAAGACAATGTTTATTTTGCTAATTCCCAAATATAGGTCTCCAGATATTGCTCGTCCCCAATTCCCTTCTTGAATCACAGAGATCAAGAATACTCAGGTTTGACTTCTAGTGGAAACATGGCGTGGCAAACGGCGTTCTAGTAAACTGGCTGGAACACAGGGTCATTGCTGGGATAGTAATGGCTGTCTAAGAGTCAGAAATTTCTCTGCAGAAAGAAGGAAAGCACAGATGCAAACCCACAAAACCCAACAGATCCTATCCCCCTTTTCACCTTGCTACAACTGGAGGAGGGGGTGAGAAGAGGAGAGGACACCACACCCTCTAGCAATTGCACTCAAGGAAACAGAAGCTACTCCAATACATCTCTTAAAAACTCTGAATTCTTTTTAAAAAAAATTAAATATTTCCAAAAAAAGTAAAAATAAAATTCATACAGTACTAAAAAAAGAGGGGGCAGGGAATTCTTATAAGGATTGCAAAATGATTAAAAGATGCCCTTAAACCTGCTGTAAGTCTATCAACTTCATTGGCAAAACATTTCTGACAACTCTGATGGTAAATCTACTTTTTTCATTGTTTGAAAGCTTCGGGGACTTTTAAAAGACTCTTAAAATGTAACCAATAGAATTATATTTTTAGAATAGTCTACGTCTGCCTAGTGAAACTGTCTGGTGATTATCTACATAAAGAAAAAGAGATTTAATTTGCTAATCAGTTAACTTAAAAAAACATAATAACAGAATTCCTTGGCAGTGAAGGTGAAACAACTTGTAAAACTGCAATTCCCAGGATTCTATAGCATTGAGCAATGACAGTTAAAGTGATATCAAATTGCATTAATTCTACAGTGTACATGCACCCATACACATTTTTCCTACATGAACATTGCCTGCACACTATAAAGATTCTGACTGAATGTCATACTTATTCAGGCCCTTACTCCAATGATTTTTTGAATTTTAAACAATACTTAGGAAGTAAGTATAGTTGCTCTGAACGAATGGGAATATTACTTCATTAAATGATGAGATAATTAATTGGACATTATTTAACTGAAGATGAAATTGCAATTATAAATTACTGCTGAAAGGAAGCTCCATACACATTCTGTGGTTTGCACAAATTTGGACATGTAAAATTAAAACAGAAAACTCTTCAGACCATTCTACTTTTGGATTAAAAAAAACTTTCTCTGGTTTTGTAACCAATTCCTGTTCTCATGGTAGAAATATTAAATTTGCAAATGACCAACATGATTGCATTCAAATTCCATGGTATCAAATCCCACATTCCCACTTGTAATTTGTTTTGTGTTACGGTATTAAAATCTGAAAATTGTAATATGGAGATAGAAGATAGCCAAATTAATTTCAGCTCTTGTTACAGCTCTGAAAAATATTGCAAATACAGATATGACAGACATAAGGTGAGCCCTACTGGATCCAGTACAATTTGAGATCCATAGCCCTATGGTCCCGACAGGAGATCTGATCAACATGTGGCACTCTAAAAGCTTTGGACTATAACATCCATACCTTTCACATCAGTTATGCTAGTTAGGACTGATGAGAGATGCATTCCAATAACATTTGGAGGTCCAGGAATCAAGATTAAGGGTGCATCTATCGTGGGGATTATTTTGGTAAGAAGGCTTAATTGTTGCACCCTTAGGCTGTACCTCAAAACCACACTGGAGCCCCAGAATATAAGCAAGAAAGTTGTTTATTGAAGATTATATGCAAGCAGTAGCAAATCAAAGTTCAAAGTCAATGGAATGAGTTTTAAGTCCACAAAGTACAAAATACTTGAGAATCTTGAAGCAAGGGTCTTTAAAAGTCACTCAAAGATCAGAGTTCAAACAGGATATCAAAGTTAGTCCCAATAAAGGTATCAAAATTAGTCCAAGTAAGGTATCAAGGTAGTCCAAGGCACAGAATCAACCTGAAACACAGGAGACAAAACTGGAACACAGGAGATCAAACTGGAACACAGAAGACTACACTCCAATATTAGTCCAAGGAACAGGATCAATGCTGGAAGGATCAAGGCAAGGTCTTGGCTGGAGCAGAAATCCTAGCTGCAAATTACTGGAACATCAACTGGATACACAAAAATCCCCAAAAGCAAAGACAAGACTGGAACAAGAATCAAGGCACAAGGCTGCACAAATTAACATGGAATTTCACATGGAGCATGAAACAGGGATCTCTCTCTCTCTCTCTCTCGATGAGCAAAGTTACCACCTCTGAATTTCTCAGCGAACACAGTTCCTCTTAAAGGTTAATTCAAGGCCTCTTGCCATGGGAAGGCTGCTCGTTATTCTTTCTGAATAACCATCTCTGGCTGCACCGAAAACCCTCCCATTCTCTCCTCTGCTGATAAATCACTTTCCTACGGTCAAACTCATTAGTTTTACCACAATGAAAATCCCCATCTGGCAAAGACAAACCCAGTTTTGACTCCTTCAAGGAATGCGGTTCAAGGTGCTGGCGAGGAACCATTGTGTTGCTGTTCCCAGAATCCTCCAGCCCAAACTCTGACTGGCCTGGGACAGTAGTTTCCTCCAATTCTGGCTGCATAGGAATCTCAGGCTCAAACCCAGAGTCTCTTGGCAAGTCAGATGCAGGAGCAATCACAGAGTCAGGAGCAGGAACAATCACAGGTTGCACAGGCCCAACCTCAGGCTGGTCTACAACATCAGTACATTTTGACAGAGAAGGCTAAACACCTTGTAAAACTACAACTTCCATGATCCCATACCATTGAACCATGGATGTTAGTGGTGTCAAACTGCATTAATTCTACAGTGTAGCTGAATGCTAATGCTACTTAAATGGATGATCCAGAGATCTTTGTCTGTCATAAACCATCGCTGCTGACCCCTAGTGAATTTCCAGAATCTGTGCATGATAATTTTCTTGTGCAGACTGGAGTTACATTTTCTGCAGAGAAGATATAATTTACATATAAATAAATACAATTCCCTTCTTTGAGGAGATAACAGTGGCCAGGGTACCTGTGGTCTGAATGTTAGGAGGACTTACTACAAATGGCAGGAGATTCCCCATCTGCTTACTCCAGCAGACAGGATCAGAATTCAAAATGGCCTAAATAGATTAGAAAGCTGGGCCAGAACTAACAACATGAATTTCAACATGGAGAAATGTAGGCAGAAAACATTAAATGCCACTTCAGAAGAAAAAATTTATGTGTACTGATTTATGTGTACTGTATAATTTTTTATATGAGTGTTTATTGTAAGCCGCCCTGATCCCCTCTCGGGTGAGAAGGGTGGGATATAAATGTTGTAATAAATAAATAAATAAATAAATAAATAAATAAATAAATAAATAAAATGCACAGATATAGGATAGGTGACACCTGGCTTGACACCAGTACATATGGAAGAGATCTTGAAGTCTTAGGGTGCTTCCAGACAGTGCCAAAATTCACACCAAAGCAGGTTTTAAAAACCCGCTTTGGTGCAGATTCCCATTCCCCACCCCTCAAAAAAACCCAAAACCAAAACAAAAACCTAGAACCGGAGTTATTTAACAATACAAAATTGCACATGGTCTCAAAGTAAGAGCTCAGCTTCTGCCAGGGCACTGAAAGAAGCCCTGGGGACCAAGCTTCCAGACTATGTGGTGCAACTACCATGTTTCCCCAAAAATAAGACACTGTCTTAAATTGATTTTTTCCTCAAGAAGATGCACTATGGCTTATTTTCTGAGAATATCTTATTTTTATATCCATGGCCAGTACTCAAGCACTCAGACAGCATGATGACCAAATGCCTCCCTCCGTCCGGAGGGTGCTGCTGCTCCTGCGAGGGAGGGAATGCTGTGGCACCAAAGCCTTTTGACAGCAAGTGAGGTGGCCCAGTGAGTAGCACTCTGGCATCCTCCTCCAGCAGCAAGAGCACCAGGGAGGAGCCCTGCAGCTGTGCTGTGGGTGGAGTGGGGGCTTAAGCAGGTCCCACCGCCTTCATCTTCTTGCAGCATTTCCCCTTACCGGGGCTTGCCACTGCTTCTGCTCCCTCTATTTGGAAGACTCTGCCTTGTGCCCTTCCCTTACTTATGCAGGAAGGAGGGCATGCTGGTGTAAGTTGGTAAGTCAGCCACAGCCATGGCAGAGGGAAGGGGCGGTTGCTGTCTTTACTGCTCTGTGCTGGTATGCTGCATAGCCACACCTATCACTATGTCTTATTTTTGGGGTATGGCTTATATTGCGCAAATGTCTAGAAATCCTGCTAAAGCTTATTTTATGGATATGTCTTATTTTTGGGGAAACACCGTATTTGGGACAGTGAAAGGCCCTGTATACATTATCTTAAATAAATGTGCTTCAAGAATCCTTGTAGGAAAGCAGCAGAAAATCTCCAGCTTTTTCCAGTTTCTGAGTTCATGGGAGTTTGATTGTGTGATTCTAAGCACAATACCGCAAAGCATACATTTCCAAGTAAATCTTATTTGCACAGATAAAATCCCACTGATGTCTGGAGGGTCTAGTCTGCTACAGGCCCATGATAAGCAGTTCTATTTATCTGCAGCCTGTTTCAAATGAAAGAAGTCTAATTGATCAACATCCAACATTCTTGAGAGATTCTGATCATTTGTGAACATATGCTAGAAAGGAAAGAGAGAATATGGGTAGATTATATTTCCCCATCCCAAAAATAAGGGGTAAGGAGAAGCAACAGATTCAAGACAGCCATGCATAAATCAACAAAGATGCCCACCACAAAATGTTTTCACTTCCTTTGAATGTCATCTTCCCTTCATCATTAAGTAGAACATCTCTTGTTCCCTTAGAAACTGTAGCACAGTGTAAAACCAATGAACACACATAGACACAAACACAGTTTGCGAGGCTTGAATCTACAGGTCAAGTGAGCTGATTGACTCAAGAAAAAAATAGTACTGTTAGAGTGTTTTGCTTTTTAGCTCAAGGGGCATTCAGATGAAGGATGATTGTGCAATTGGCCTATCTCATTCATGGAATTTTACCTGAAAGCCTGATGATGAACATCATTTTTCTCATTTGTAATATACCTGCTTTTTCCTAGCACTCTTTCCATTTTGTTGTTGTTGTTGCCACAGAAAAGCCATTAAGAGAGAAAGGAAAAAAAGAGCTGTGAAATATCGTTTGATTGATATTGCTCAGAGCCCTCTGTTTGAAAGCAAAGATTGCATCAAAATATCACCAGGCGAATCTCTAAAGAGCTGACCTGGGTGCCACTTAACAGAAAGCCCCATCTTGCATATCCACCAACAAAATTGGCTGCATTCGCATATAACTTTAAAGTGAAGGGGGCATTTTAACAGCTGCAAGTTCTCCAGGAAAGTTACAACTGCTGTTAGCCTTCTCCTTCATGATCATTGAAAGGCCATGGGCCCAGCAAGTTTTTCGTGTTGCCAGCCAATGACCAACTGATGGTGGTGGAAAATGACTACAGGTTTTTTTTTTCCTTACTGACCTCATTTGCCTTCCTTCCATAAAGGAAGGCACGATCTTCTACTATCTTGATCTGTAGCAATTTCAGATTTTAAAAGTAATTTTAAAACCTTTGAATTAGGTACTAATATAGAACAGAAGCTTGAATAAAGAAGCTTATTCTCTAGAACTGCATTTGTTTTTAAAACTCCAGTGACAGCATTGTGTACCAGTTGGAATTTGTCTTTCGCTCTTTAATGACAATACCTTTAGTAATCAAAATACATAAACAAATCTTAGAAAATATAAGCCTATAGTATAATCCAGATTTCTATAGAATATTTCTGAAAGAATTGATAGTTTAGATACCTTACATACTTAAGTATAAGCTGACCCGAATATAAGCAGGGGCATCTAATTTTACCCCCCAAAACTGGGGAAATTTACTGAGAATATAAGATGAGGGTGGGAAATGCAGTAGCTACTGGTAAATTTCAAATAAAAATAAAAATAGATACCAGTAAAATTACATTAATTGAAGCATCAGTAGGTTAAATGTTTTTGAATATCTACATAAAACTGTAATTTAAGATAATAATAAGACTTTAATAAGATAAGACTGTCCAAGTGATTACCTATATACTCAAGTATAAGCCGACCCGAATATAAGCTGGTCAGGACCCTCACTCAAGTATAAGCCAAGAAGGGCTTTTTCAGCCCTTGAAAGGACTGAAAAACTCGGCTTATACTCAAGTATATGCAGTAACCTGGTTCACCTTCACCTAGTTGATGACTATTTCCAAGTTTCTCCTTCACTACTCATATGAAAATTGCCAAGTGATCTTAGCAAGAGCTAGAAAATATTACTTTTTTCATCTGTAACTTCCAGTACAGCCCCACACAGCCACCTTGGCTATTGGCTATGTTATGCATTGTATCCCAAAATTAACCTTCCTGAGCTCTGTTTTTAGACATATTGCTGCATTTCACAGACAATTGCAAAGATTTTATTTTTATTTTACAGTCAACAAATAGCTGTTTAGGATTTTTTGAAATTAACTCTCTGATCGTCCATCATGTTTGTAAAGCAAAAGAAGAATGTTAAGCCCATTTTGCTATGCAAAAGAGCCAGAATGTACAGTATTCTAATACTGACCATTAGGTCTGGCTGGGTGCAAAAGCAGACTGAAATCCTGCGTCTTTCATTGCCATATCTAAGAGAAAATGTCAATAGATACTGCTTGTTCAAACTCCTTCAACATAATTTTTAAGGGAGCAGTAGCTCCCGTCCTCTTTGTATTTTTTCCCTTTTTGCTGTGCATGTTCAAGTCATCTGTGACTTATGCCAACACTGACACAGGGTTTTCTTGACAAGATTTGTTCAAAAGGTGTTTCCCTTTGCCTTCTTTTGAGGCTGAGAGAGATTCCCCAATGGGCTTCTATGTCTGAGCAAACCCTGGTCTCCAACTCACAAAACACTATACCATGTATTGTTGAAGGCTTTCACAGATGGAATCACTGGGGTATTGTGTGGTTTCCCAGCTGTATGGCATGTTCTAGCAGCATTTTCTCATGACATTTCACCTGCATCTGTAGGTGAAATCTTCAAAGGAACCTCTGAACACAGATGCAGCCACAGATGTAGGCAAAATATCAGGACAAAATACTTCTAGGACATGACCATACAGCCCGGAAACCACACAATACCTCAATAATATACCATGCTTGCTTTCATTTATTTCTTAGTCTCTCCTGTCTCTTCTGGGGCTTTCTTCCAACCACTTCATTCTTACAACAACTCTGTGAAGGAGGTCAGGTTCAGAAAGAGTGACTGATCCAAGGTGAACCAGTGAAGAATGGGGACTAACTAGTTCCTGCATCTCTTAAGTCCCAGGCCAGCATTCTAACATTGAGATCCTTATTGTTGTTGCACCTCAAACCTGAAGCCACTCATGACCAGAGCATCACACAGGAGTCCAGAATAAAGGCAAACATTTTATTGTAAAAACACACAAAATATATATAATAAAAAGCAGGGATAAGGAAAGAAGATGTAAAGCAATCAAATGTCTCTTGTAAATCCAAAAGCAAGGCAGTACAAGAATAGTGCCAAAATCCAAAAGTAACTTGAGTCTGTAAGTAAAACTTGAATAAGGATACATATCATAAACATGGAAAAACTCCCAGAATAGTTGAATCCCAAAACCAAGACAAAAACTAGAGAACCCAGGCCTGACAGTAACCTAAAAGCCACATTGCCTGAACTGAAGAGCAAAGAGCCCCTAGCTCATAATATAAGACATGAAAGCATCACGACTCGCCTGAAACTTTTGCTTCCCATGGAGGCGTATTGAGCTACAAAGCTGGCTATCTGCTCAAACTTGCAGGCGAACCTCCTGGCTTAGGTCAATGTCACCAGGTGTGTTCCCATGAGAATTTTGCATCAATTCGTCTTTGCTAGACTCCTTATCTGGAGAGGTTGATTCCTACACCTGTGACCAGCCTTGAAGGCTTGGAGGATAAGAGAAAATTATATTCTCAGAATATTCTCAAAATGAATCCCAGGAAGGCCCACAATCCCATTTTACTCTAAGAAAAAGCTGCAATGACAATGGAAGGAAAAGATCTTCATCTCTGAGGCTGCTTATTTTTCAAAAACCTGGTTCCCAGGGGTAACTGGGAATGGCATTTCCCCCCTACTGTTTCTACCTTCCTAAATCTGCAGGAAGGTATCAGATATTCATCCAGATCTTGTTACACTGCAAATTTCCTGCAGTCCTAGCCAGAGCCGGCCCTAGGTATTTTTCAAGTGTAGGCAAACAGAATTTTGCCCCCCCCCCAAAACCAATCACTGAAAAATAAAAGCGTTGGATAAGCGAAAATGTTTGATAATAAGGAGGGATTAAGGAAAAGCCTATTAAACATCAAATTACATTAAGATTTTACAAATTAAGCACTAAAACATCATGTTTTACAACAAATCAACAGAAAAAGCTGTTCAATACCTTGTGGAGGCAGGCCGCAGGAGACAGGAGTTGCCTTGATGGCACCCCCAACAAGATGGCGCCACAGGCAACTGCCTAGTTGGCCTGGTGGTTGAACCGCTTCTGGTCCTAGCCAGTAGTGTTGGTGATGAATATGGTTGTCAGATTCTAAAATGTATGCTATATATATATATATATATATATCTTTTTTTTTAAAAAAATGGAAAAATTAAATGTGCAACCATGTTTGGCTCTTAGGATCTAATTGTATGGGCTAAATTGCCCATCCTATGCACCATGGAGCCCACTGGCTCCCATCCCACAACATCAAATTACTTCTGGCGGGGCTCTGTGGTGCAAGTAGAGTAGGAATGTCATATGCCACCATGGTGGCAACACACTTCCCCCCCATGAGATGAGCTAAAGGAGAAGCCGAGTGATGTGGGAGGTGGGGCAACGGGTTCCCCATGCCCCATGCTGGATTCATCACGATGCATGGTGAATCTCATAGATAATATGATCAGGTTGTTAATCTAGAGAGTGGATCCTTGATATCCACTGGGTTTGATTCCAGGGCCTCCCCTCCCCAGATAAGAAAATCCATAGATTTTCAATTTCCCAATATATATAATGATGTAGTCAGATGGTGTCCCATTCAAACAGGTATCAGATAAAGCCTGGGGATCTGTGAAATAGCAGGAAACTACAGCAGAGTATAGTGCTTGTTATGTGGAAAAATCAACATTTGCTTTTTTGGATTAAACAGTTTTTTTAACTGTGGTTGGTTAAATCCATGGATGGAGAACCAGAGAATATGGAGGACTAACTGTATGCTTAATGATATCACCATGGACTGCCCCTTGTATCATCACCAGAGTTTCTTTATTTAAGATCACAAGACATCATCCTTATGTCTCAGTTTTTGGCCTTGAAATCTTAAAGTCTGGCACAATCGTGATATAAAAAAGTCTTAGAGGGAATTATTGGAGTCCAACAACAACAGTTCCCACCTTACTGGACAAATGCTAAGAAAGCAAGAAATAAACAACATCCCTCACACAGTTAACTGTTATAGGTCTCTGCCCTAACCACACTAACTGCCTTTTGCATCAAGGTGTCTCTCATTTTCACCAAGAAATGAGAGACTATTAAAATGGCTAGCTTAACGAGAGAACCTGAGTCTGACATACATAATTATCTGCAAGTGGAAGCATCACTTGACAGCATTTTCAGCACTGTTCGTAATGAAGCCAACATGTAGGGACATTAACCAAACAGCCACTGACTGTGCTAAAGGGACAGCATTAAGGTATGAACTCTTGACAAGAGTTCAGCTTGATGAGCTGTTCCCTCTGCACACAAAGCCTTTGCTCTATTTCTAAAAATATCTCAAGTTTTCAAGTGACTCCTAAGTGGAACGAATTTCCCTGGGCTTTATTTTGTCCACTGAAACCAGGTTCAGGGATTAATACATGGTCTGCATAATGATTGTTGCATAGGAATGGGATCAGAGTCTTTTTGAGGATTATAGTAAGAAACAAATCATGATCTTGCTTGAATGAGATGCTTCAGATACTGAGAGGAAGACAAAGGAATAGCACCACACTCTTGTTGAATGAATCTTCATTGTAGGATAAACTGAGGCTGGATCTACACTGCCCTATAGCTGGAGATCCGATCCAAGAATATCTGCTTATCCCAGATTATCTGGCAGTGTGAAGGGGCGAGTGGCGCCATCTATATGTCGAACTGTAAGTTGTAAGATTTGAATGGTTGTATCTTGCCTGATTTTGCCTTTACCCTGTAAATGTAGTTGGATTGATTGGTTATTTATAGCTGTCAATCAATGTTGTTTGCACCAGTTATATTGCTTCCTCAGCTCAATTGTTTGGCTCCACCTCTTCCTGGAGTAGGAAAGTGTTTCCTTTTTTCATTCCACCATCAAGCTTTCTACCAGATGGATGTGAAAGAGAGACTTGGCTCTAAAAGCCCTTGATTAAGTTACCTCTCAGCACCAATTCTGAGGTTCTTACCCTGCTTCATGTTCAGGGCCAACCTGGACGACGTTGAGGAGTCTCAAGAGCCTTCAAATCAGTTCTTTGGCACCAAAGGAAGACTGCGTCTTCAAACATAGGCCATTTGAACTGAGGCTGAGGTTTGCTCCGGCATTCACAGCCATTGAGGAAGAGGGACCTGGAAAAGCTTCTCAGCTACAGAGTTCCTTGGACTTAAGACAACCAAAGACTGTAATGTATTTTCCTTTACCCCTTTGAAACTTCCAGCTTATTGCCTTAAAGTGATAACCTTTTGTGAACAATAAAACCAGTTTTTGAGTTATCTACAATGTTTTGGTCCTTGGGAGTTCCAGTTTCCCTAAAGGAGGGCAAGAAGCAATCCCCTGGGGAACTCTTTCACTAAGAGTTATAGCCCCAGGCGCGACGGCACAGGCAGTGTAGAGACATATAATCCAGTCCAAAGCAGACCATCTGGGATCAGATCCTGGGATAAAAGGCAGTGTAGATCCAATCTAAAGCTCTCTAAACCAAACATCACCTAGGAATAGCTTCTTGGTTGTTATTTGCTGTGTACCATATCCTAAAGGAGATGTACACATTCTTATGCTCTGCACGAGGCAGACTTCATTATATGGTGCCATTATGAAGCTAAATCAGAATAAGCATTTTTTATTGTCATGGGAAAGTGAAACAATCAAAAGTGTGATGACTGTTGTCATGTTTTGCCTAGTTTTTTTGCCTGCCACCCCCCCCCCACCCCCCATGACCAAAATGTTCTATAATTTTGCAGCCTGGCACAAGTGCATTGCACATTGTTGTTGTTATGGTAATGCTATGAATGAGCCCCAGTTATCAACTGCCTAATTCAGTTCTTGCAAATGCAGGTCCAGGGCGTCCATAACGGAGGGCCCTTCTACACTTACCTAAAACCCAGGAGGAAGTGTGTTTCAGTTCCCACCCCCTCCCACAACCCTGTGCTTTACCTCATGGCAGGTTGGTGGCTAGATGCCATCCTAGGTCAACAATCCCCCAGCCCCCATTCCTCCAAAAAACCTATCTGAGGGGCCTGCCAGCAGCACGCCCCCCTCCATAGAGTCCTCCTGATGCTTGAAAATGAGCGTCAGGAGGTGAGAGGGGGGAGGAAAATCATTTCCACAAAGACCTCCTCTTGATGCATCATTTTCAAGAATGAGGACTGTGAAGAGAGGCCTGCATTGCCTGCAGAACTTTTTTGAACCTTTTTTGAAAAAGAACCTGTGGTACTTTTTTGGAGGGAAGTGGGGCTCTGGAGGGGAGGGGGGTCAGCATTCTCCCACCGCTTCACGCTCCAGGAGCCCAAATTATCAGGATGGCTGTGTGGATTGACCCACAGGGCCCACATCTAGAAAGATCATTTGGACGCCTCAGGTACAAGCAAGACAGGTCCTGTGTTTTTGACATGCCTAGAAAGGCCCTGAGTTAATCCACCTGTAACATATTTCTTTTTTTAGTGCCTTCCATTATTGCACCTTTCTTTGTGTCATGTTATCTCATGATATGTGTCCAAAATATGATGGCATTGGGTTAGTCATTTCAGCTTTTAGTGAGAGATCAGTTCTGGGTTGTACAGTATTTCGGTAGTCCATAAGATTATCCTACAACATCATGATTTAAAAGAGCTTATCTTCTTACTTTCAACTTTTCATTGCCAAGCTTTCACTTCCATACAGAGTATTGTGGAAGTACAATGGCAAAGATGACTCTGACTTTAACAGTTATCTTTGTACTTGAGGATTTCTTCATGGGTGCCTTATAGATCTTTGCCTCCTACTTCTAACTTGCATGTGTGAGTCTTTAGAAAAATCAGAATTTCTGGGAGAGACAGCAAAATGTGTCCAGCTCCCTCCCCAAATCAGACAGAAATTATGACTAGCCACAAATCCCCAAGAACACCCAACATGGCTGCCAGGGAAAAATCAAAAGAGAGTCCCTGTGCTCAGATTATTGATCCATTTGGTTAAAAGTTATTTTTTTCCTATGGTCCCTTGCACTTAGCTGAATAAAATCCCACATTTTCTGCTTTGAACTGGGATATATGGCAATGTAGACTCAGATATCCCAGTTCAAAACATATATTGTAGGATTTTCTTTATATTCTGGGTTATATGGCTATATGGAAGGGCCCTATCTGGTCTCAGCTCTGTGTAGATTTCATACCTTTTCTGTCACCTTATTCAGTTTAATATTTATGATGGAGACTGAAACTGAGATTTTATGCATACACTCTGGTATTGTCAATCTCAAATTATAAATTTATGTTTCCTAGCCTGAATTACTTTCAGAGGTTTTTGGCCTATAATTTCCAGCACCTTTGGCCACTGTTTATGTTGCTTGGGGCAGATGGTAATATTAAATTGAAACATAAGAAGCAAACAAAACAGGGGGAAGACTATGTTAGGGTCAGGCCTAAAATAACAGTTTAAATCATACCAGTAAGGCCTCGCGGATCACCCTGAGAATTTCGGGGGGAGGGGCTGAAGCCCCTCAAGCCCCCCCCCCCCCCCCCGGCTACATGCCTGGTTAGGGTATAATGAAGCTCTGTATGTGTTCAAGGAAAAACTACACTGCTGATCATAACATGCAGGAGCTAATCTAGGTCAGCAGTTAAGCAATTAAATTTGGACCACATCTGGTGGGGTGTGACTGTGTGTGTGTATTAGCTTCTGCTCCTGCTTTTGGTTTCACTTTTGCTTTTGGATCTCTCTCTTTTGGAAGAAGAGGCCGAAGAAGCCATGCTCTTTGTATTTTGCAATGCTTCTTGCATCTTGAAATGCTTACAAGGACTATGTAATTTTGTTATACTGTAAGATTTATGTTTTGATGCAACACTGCAAGCTTATGTTTGGACTCTGCTGTAAAGAGTAAAGTTTTACTGTTTTTTCCTTTTGCAACTGTGTCTTTGTTGGACTAGACTGAATTCCGCTTGAAGCGCAACAGACTATCCTGAAGGCTACGGTGGCTCTCAGGGTCATTCGAGACAGGCCCATATCCTGGGACCTGTCTGGGTTTTTACCAGAGGCATCTAAGTGATTCCTCTGGTAAAAACGAATTAATTTGGAATAATGCTGTCCTAAGTATTTGAAATATGAAGGCAGGCCT
Organism: Anolis carolinensis; assembly: GCF_035594765.1. Classification (NCBI taxonomy): domain Eukaryota; kingdom Metazoa; phylum Chordata; class Lepidosauria; order Squamata; family Anolidae; genus Anolis; species Anolis carolinensis. The sequence continues at coordinate 259,309,742 of NC_085843.1, read as the reverse complement.
CCTTCTGCGTAGCTCTATGAATGGACCTGTGGGGACTCACTTCCGGGTAGTCCTGGGGAGGGATTCCTCATTGTCATCTTGAACCTTTTGGGCTCCTGGAGTCCAAAGGTCTGGGATGGTGCCCATTCTCTCCCCCCTCCCCGCCCCCGTCCCTATCTCCGATTTACACAGGGAGGAAAGTTATGGTGGTGAGGTAAGTTCTTCTTCATTTTTAGGGTAAATTCAGGGCTTTGGGGGTGGCTGCATGTTTTTTAAACCCACTTTGGTACAGATTTGGGCACTATCTGAAAGTGCGCTCAAAGCAGTCATTGTTTTGACTTAGAATCAAATAAGGTCAACTGCTTGAGATGCAGCTGTGTTCATTACTATACTACCAATTATTCTAATCACGTAAAGGTATTGTCTATAGCTAAGATAATTCTTTAACCATAGCGCCTTGCTCTACTCCTGGGCTAAATCTACACTGCCCTATATCCCAGAATCTGATCCTAGATTATCTGCTTTGAACTGAGTGTACACTGCCAAATGATCTGGGATAAGCAGATAATCTGGGTTCAAATCCTGGGATATAGGGTATTGTAGATCCAGCTGTAGCCTGGTACAGCTGGAGTCAAAGGTCTCCCAAATAAGCAGTTTCCTCGTTGCAGATGAAAGCTTTCTATCTGAGATGAAAAAAATATGGAAAAGGAGCTAGGATGGGCATAATTCTTTGAGGGCATTCTACTAACCAACTGGAAAAATACTTTTGGAGTATAACACACAATCCCTCATATTTCAAGGCCAGTGAGGATGCTGGGAATTATAGTCCTAAAGTAAAATTGTGTTACTTGCAAATAAATAGAAAGACTTCCTTTTCCACCTATGAAAAAACATGATAACATAATATTATATTTGGGGTGATTTGCATTTCCACAGATTTTTGGGACATGGTTTGCCAGAAGACAACTCAAAGTTGATGTTTTTTCTGAATCAAATCAATATGACATTTCTCTTGCTAACAACAGCAAACTGTCACAAACAGAAATACATCTCTATCACAGGTTCTAAATCTGTAATGCCACTCACATGGTTGTGTGCCTTTTGACCAGCCAGTACATTTCAGTATAAACAAGTAGTCACAACATGTGGCATCAGTATTTATTATTTATTTAAAGAATACATTTATTACCTCTCATCCCTGAAGGGCCCCTAAGGCAATACACAACAGGAAAGTGAACTTTATCATAAGTCTTAAATATAAACAGATAAAAAACTTTTTTAAAAACCAAGCTAAAACCATTTCTCTTAAACACACATGCACTTAAAAGAGTCAGAGAGGCCAGTCAGTCAGTTTTAAGCACCAAAGGATATATACTAAAGCTCAAGAAGGGTGAAGCCAAACTGGATTCCCTTCGATGGAGGTGCCACCATAGGGGAAACTTTGACAGATATAGCCATCACCCTACCCTTCACATAAGGCCATTATCAGGACTGATACTACCATTAGGTGAAATGAAGCAGCTACCTCAAACAGCAAGTGCTGGGAGGCAGTGGTAGCAATCCTTCATATGTGTTCCACTCTGCGAGAAGGGGCAGAGCCATATATAGCACATGATTTGTCCTGAGTGCTATGAATTACCTTCTCTCAGTTGGGGTGAGATTGGTATCTCATCAATTGTTAGTCTAGGCAGCTTCAATCCATGAAATTTGGGGAGGAATATTTTTCTGTGCTTTGCTTCATATAGCAAACATTTTAGGTAATGTGTAGAGTGCTCAACTGATTGCTTGGTTGCTTTGAAATTGAAAAGTATGTTCGCCACAACACAAATATGGGTTAATCATATAGGAATAGGACTGTGTGTGCCGATCTGGTTTTCCCCCTTTTTCCATGACCTACCAACTTTGCTTTCTGTTGTCTATGCATTCAGCCCAGTAACTGAAAGGGATGCCTGCACCCCAGCAATGCAGGAATCACAATAGTATGAAGCATCTCCACACAGTCACCTGTCTGTGCATAAACCTTTCTTTCAGGTGTCATAATTGTAATCAAAAGTGCAATTCAATATGGTGGAAGGGAGAAGCGCGTTGAAGTACTATCAATAGACAGTCCCTTCTCTTGGATTCACATTAAAAGAAATGTGAGAAGAGATGTCCCTCACTTTTGATGACCCGTTTTTCTATGACCACCTATTTTGACCATTTTGAATAATACTAAGAACCTGTTATAGTCTATGTGTGATCCACTCTTTTATCACGTTTGCATGTTACTTTTGTACCCATGTGCTGCTCCCTCCCCTCAATCAACTCAATGACATCTTGTGTGCTGTGTAGAAGTCATTCATAGTGTTTCTCATGTTTTATATAATATTTATTATTATCGTAGTGTATTCTTGATATATAATTCATTATTTACATTTTTCAGCAGCCAAAAATGAATTTGCAAATTAACACATGGAGTCCACATTTCAATCATTTCCATTTTTTCCCTAGAATCATAGAATCATAGAATCATAGAATAGTAGAGTTGGAAGAGACCTCAAGGGCCATCTAGTCCAACCCCCCGCTAAGAAGCAGGAAATCGCATTCAAAGCACCCCCGACAGATGGCCATCCAGCCTCTGCTTAAAAGCCTCCAAAGAAGGAGCCTCCACCACGGCCCGGGGGAGAGAGTTCCACTGCCGAACAGCCCTCACAGTGAGGAAGTTCTTCCTGATGTTCAGGTGGAATCTCCTTTCCTGTAGTTTGAAGCCATTGTTCCGTGTCCTAGTCTGCAGGGCAGCAGAAAATAAGCTTGCTCCCTCCTCCCTATGACTTCCCCTCACATATTTGTACATGGCTATCATGTCTCCTCTCAGCCTTCTCTTCTGCAGGCTAAACATGCCCAGCTCTTTAAGCCTCTCCTCATAGGGCTTGTTCTCCAGACCCTTAATCATTTTAGTTGCCCTCCTCTGGACGCTTTCCAGCTTGTCAGCATCTCCCTTCATCTGCGGTGCCCAAAACTGGACACAGTATTCCAGGTGTGGTCTGACCAAGGCAGAATAGAGGGGGAGCATGACTTCCCTGGATCTAGACGTTATTCCCCTATTGATGCAGGCCAAAATCCCATTGGCTTTTTTAGCTGCCGCATCACATTGTAGGCTCATGTTTAACTTGTTGTCCACGAGGACTCCAAGATCTTTTTCGCACACACTGCTGTCAAGCCAGGCGTCCCCCATTCTGTATCTTTGATTTCCATTTTTTCTGCCGAAGTGAAGTATCTTGCATTTGTCCCTGTTGAACTTCATTTTGTTAGTTTCGGCCCATCTCTCTAGTCTGTCAAGATCGTTTTGAATTCTGCTCCTGTCTTCTGGAGTGTTAGCTATCCCTCCGAGTTTGGTGTCATCTGCAAACTTGATGATCGTGCCTTCTAACCCTTCGTCTAAGTCGTTAATAAAGATGTTGAACAGAACCGGGCCCAGGACGGAGCCCTGCGGCACTCCACTTGTCACTTCTTTCCATGATGAAGACGACGCATTGGTGAGCACCCTTTGGGTTCGTTCGCTTAGCCAATTACAGATCCACCTAACCGTAGTTTTGTCTAGCCCACATTTTACTAGTTTGTTTGCCAGAAGGTCGTGGGGGACTTTGTCGAAGGCCTTACTGAAATCAATGAATAAGTGAAAAATGGCTGTATAATTTTTCTCTTCTCCCATAACCACTACACACTAATACATTTTGCTATCTTGAGTACAGGCTGATATTGCTTGGCTACTTGTGTCTTAGTTTCCTCATGGTGTAGCAGGTTATCTGGAAGGTGTGGCATGGTTATCTATTTCCATTATCTTTCATGGTTATTTGTCTGACCGCTATAAGGACCTATGAGGTCCAAAATGCAGGTGACAGTGGGGAGATTTGCCAGGCAGTGTGGCGAATCTGTGTGGCAGTGTGGAAAACCATCGACCCATTCCCTGCATCACCCTCATCACTGCTTTTCCCATCACACAGGGAAAAGCGCTATTGCCTGGCTTCCCCTGTGCTGGCCCCATTCTAAAGCTTGTGTTCTCTGGGCTCTGTGCTAGGACACTTCCAGGACAGAGGCAAGACAGAGTCCCACCAGAAGTAGCCCTGCGTCATGTGATGGGCTCCGGCAAGCTCCATCCTGGAAGCATCCTAGGATGGAGCCAGAAGTTGATGTGATGAGGTACTTAGATCCATTCAGCAGAAAGCTCCCAATAAAATCAGAGAATGGTTAAATAGGCACATACAGACTTTTAGGCCTCTCTTTTCTTACCTTTAACAGCAGAATAATAGGCCCACTCTTATTCTAGTCGATAAGCTTAAATTCCCCCCAAAGCCCTTAAGTGAAGTCTGCAGATTGAAATGAGTCATTGTAAACTTTAGGGTATGTGAGGCAATGGCTTCCATTGCTCTACATTTTCTTATTTGCTTTGCAGTTTTTTTTTTCATGCTAGGAGAAGAGCAAAATGTAGGACTAAGGAAAGAAAAACATTATTTCCACAAGTTTCTTCATTTGACAGGACTTGGATATAGTTAATACAAGAGAAATATACACAAGTGAGTGCTTTAACTGTATTTTAACTTTGCGTCCATGACAGAAATATTTAATTGATTTTTTTATTTGTTTGTTTACCTTGTATTTATTGGACTGTGTCATTTATCATTTATTTATTTACATTATTTATATTCAATACTGTAATATTGTATATATACAATATTTATATTCCACCCTTCTCACCCCGAAGGGGACTCAGGGCGGATTACAATGCACATATATATGGCTAACATTCAATGCTATTACTAAACATAAAACATATAGACAGACACAGAGGCAATTTAACATTTTCCAGTTTCCAGTTTCATGAGGGTATGCTCAATTCCGGCCACAGGGGGAGCTGCCGCTTCATTGTCCACTTGTGACACCGAGTCCTTGATGGTAGTACTTCCTCATTCCTTTCCACACGCTGTTGGCAGTTTTTATGGTTTGTAAATTAGTTAAATTTGCCTCACCACATAAAGCGGTACCTAGAATTTTATACTTGAGCTCTCCAAAAAGGGTTGGAATACATGTGACCTATAGGCTGCATTAATTCCACCTCTGCACTAACTGTTTAGTAGAGTAGAGTGGTAAGATTTTAGGGAGCTCCCTGGATTCACCAGTTTTGGAGAGAATTTAAATCTCTGCCTTCCAGGCAAAAGGCAGATGTTCAAATCCTACAGTTTTCATATTGTCATCTCCAGGTGATGAGATAGGACTGTATGGATTAGAGTGCATGCAGTGGCTAGAGATCTTGATTTAAGGAACAAACATGCCAATAGTTTGAAAAAAGAAACTAGACTTTATTGTAGGAACTCCATTTTACTTCCCATTGTGGGACATTTTTTACTCTTCAGTGCTAAGTGTTATTGCATTTGCAACATGAACATCTCTAATCATGCAGATGAAGAAAACAGGTTCAATCTCTGACCCGTGTGTTTGTGTTTGAATGAAAACCTGCAGTAACTGTGGTTGCTGCTAAACAAATAATCCTAAATGACATCACCAAATCCTGCCCTAACATAAATAGAGACTATCTCTAGGTCTCAGATTTTTGCCCCGAAATCTCAGGGCCCAGCAGTGCCAGAGTTAGGACAAATGAGGCCATGTGCTAGATAAGTTATGAATCAGCACCCCAAATAACCATACCAAATCTAAATTTGACTAAAAACTGATTCATAACCCTTTTGATACTAATGTTGGAGAGTGGGCCCTGGTCAAAGTGGGCCCTGGTCAAGTGGGCTCTGGTCAAAAAAAGATTGGGAACCACTGCTGGGAACCAGTTTGGCTGCCGTATTTTGAACCAATTGGAGTTTCCAGACTTGGTACAAAGGTAACCCCGTGTAAAGCGCATTGCAGAAGTCTAACATTGAGGTTACCAGTGCATGCACCACCATTTTCAGGTCCTCCAAATCTAGGAAGGGGCAGAGCTGGTGTATCAACTGAAGGTGGTAGTAAACACTCCTGACTGTCACATCTATCTGGGCTGACATTTGGAGAGATGGATCCTGGAGCACTCCCAAGCTATGGATACAGTCTTTCAAGGGGAGTGTAACCCCATCCAGAACTGGCTGTGACACCTCCATTCCCAGATTAGAACCCTTGATGGCATTCAGTTTTGCCTGCATTCAGTTTCAATTTGTTTTTCCTCATCCAGACCATTACCTCCTCCAGACATTCATTCAGAGGAGACACACTATCCTTTGCTGGTGATGTTTTTGAAGGCATGAAGAAATATATTTAGGTGTCATTAGCATGCTGAACACCCCACCTGATGCCTACGGATGATCTTTCCCTGCAGTTTCATGAAAATATTGAAAAGCATTGGGGAGAGAATGGCACCTTGTGGGATGCCACATAACAGCTCCTTATTTGAGGAACAGATATCCCCAAGCTCCATAATCTGGAACCTGCCTGAGAGGTACAACCGGAAGCACTGCAACACAGTGCCTCTGATTTCCACCCCCCACCCCACCCCTGGCATCTAGAAGGGTACCATGGGCAATGGCATCAAAAGCCACTGAGAAATCTAAGCACCAACAGGGACACACTCTCCCTGTAAGTGTTGAGATAGAGATCATCCACTAAGGTGACCGTAACAGTCTCAACTCCATATGCTACTCTGAAGCTAGTTTGAAATGGGTCAAGGAAGTACGTGTCATCCAAGACTGCCTGGAGTTAGGGGGCAACTGCCTTCTTAATAACCTTGCCCAAAAAAGGAAGGTTAGACAATGGTTTGTAATTTTTAAGGTTCGGGGGATCCAGGGAGGGCTTTTTCAGCTGCAGTCTAACTACTGTTTCGTTTAAATGGAATGGAAAGTTCCTCTCTCTGATAGATGCTTTAATAATTTGTTGAATCTGTGATCAAATTGCATCTCCTCCCTGGATGACTAGCCAAGATGTCTTCCTTACTTGTACCACTATTGTAAATCTGGCACTGGGGCCCAGGATTAGGTTACAATTCAAGCTATGATAGCACACTTCAATGCCAATCAGAACTTGCAAAGTTTATGTATGGTGACCAAATGGGAACATTTTCTAGAAGTCTTAATTTCTGCTTAAAAATGAAGTTGGAGGGGAGGAAATCAAGTTGAGGCATTTGACTTCACACCCACAAGAAATTACAGTTACATGTGATGCCAAGTTTCTTTCTGTCCAAATCAGTATGGCATTCATTCTAAATCAGTATAATTGCATCAAAGATGGAAAATGTAGATCTCTATGTCTTTTTTTAAGCTGATGTATTGGAACGGTTTGCTGAACATATGCAGCATGATTGGAAGCCATTACTGAAAAGGAAGTAAATGATATGTTTGTGAACTCACCTTAAAAATGAAGCAGTAATTACAGAAGAAGAGAAAATGATATAGTATAATGCTTGGCATATACTATATAGTATATAGTTACAGACGTCTGTAAACACCTAAGAGTGTCTAAAACAGAAACAACATGAAAAACTTTCCCTGTATATAAATAAAGGAACACATTTGCTAACTGGTGTCTCCAAATTTTCCCTAAGGTTTTAGACCAGGGGTCCCCAAACTTTTAAGCTTAGGGCCAGTCCACAATCCTTCAGACTGTTGAGGGGCCGAATTATCATTTGAAAAAAAATACAAACAAATTCTGATGCACACTGCACATGTCTTATTTGTAGTGCAAAAACAACAACAAGAACAATGAAAGAACAATACAATATTTAAAAATAAAAACAATTTTAGCCAGCATACATTTATCAGGATTTCAATGGGAAGTGTGGGTCTGCTTCTGGCCAATGAGATAGTCCAGTTAATTAGGATTGTTGCTGTTGTTGTGTGCCTTCAAGTCATGACAGACTTTGGGCAAGCCTAAGTCTAAAATTTATTTATTTATTCATTTATTTACTACATTTATTTACTACATTTGTATCACACCCTTCTCACCCCAAAGGGGACTCAGAGCAGCTTACAAATTATATGTACATACAATATATTATATTATTAGCATATCACAATATAAGCGTTATATATTACTATATTGAACTATACCACTATACTGCAATATTATTAGTAATATGTAATATATAATATATAATTAATATTATTATATGGTATTATTATTAGTGTTATATTGTATTACATTATAATATTATCAATATTATACAATATATTATATTATAAAACTGAGGGCGGGGGCCAGGTAAATGACCTTGGAGGGCCGCATCTGGCCCCCGGGCCTTAGTTTGGGGACCACTGTTTTAGACATAAAAAAGCTTCACAAATAAATGGATTTTGCCATATTTTTTCATTCAGTGTGGTGTAATGCTTTGAGCACAGGATTACAGTACTGGAAACCAGGGGTTGAATGTTCACTCACCCACAGAAACAAATCGGGTGACTTTGGGCAAGGCACACTTTCTCAGCCTTAGAGAAAGGCAAAGGAACCCCCCTCCCAGAACAAATCTTGCAAGGGAACTTTGAGATAGTTTCACCTTAAGGTTGCCAGGTGTCAGAAAAGATTTGAAGGCACACAACAACAACAACAACAACAACAACAACAACAACAACCACAATTATTTATATTTTTTGAGGTAGAATAAGATACCAGACTTCAGTCTTTGTTCTTCTCTGGGTCTACTGACAATAAGTGCAGTCAAAATTAGAAGAATGCATCATTTTGAAGAATTTCAGCACTGCAAACTGAGCAATAGCTTTTGTTGTGAATGGTTTGGGGTTGAACTACAGGTTAAGTCAAATGCATTGCAGGAGGATTGGGGAAATGTTGAGCTTCTAGATGTTTTGCTGTTTATTTGTTCAGTCACTTCCGACTCTTTGTGACCTGTGGGACCGCCCACGCCAGAGTTTCCTGTCAGCCGTCACCGCCCCCAGATCCTTCAAGGTCAAGCCAGTCACTTCAAGGATACCATCCATCCATCTTGCCCTTGGTTGGACTCTCTTCCTTATCCTTCCATTCTCCCCAGCATCATTCTCTTCTCTAAGCTTTCCTGTCTTCTCATGATGTGCCCAAAGTACTTCATCTTTGCCTCTAATATCCTTCCCTCCAGTGAGCAGCTGGACATTATTTCTTAGATGATGGACTGGTTGGATCTTCTTGCGGTCCAAGGCACTCTCAGAATTTTCCTCCAACACCACAGTTCCAAAGAGTCTATCTTCCTTCGCTCAGCCTTCCTTATGGCCCAGCTCTCACATCCATAGGTTACTACAGGGAATACCATTGCTTTAGCTATGTGGACCTTCGTTGCCAGTGTGAGGTCTCTACTCTTTCACTATTTTATTGAGATTGGTGATTGCTCTCCTCCCAAGAAGTAAATGTTGTCTGATTCCCTGGCTGCAGTCTGTGTCTGCAGTAATCTTTGCACCTAGAAATACAAAGTCTGTCACTGCCTCCACATTTTCTCCCTCTATTTGCCAGATGTTAAATAGTTGCTAAAGAACTGCAATTCCATCACTCTTCACCACTGACCAAGCTCTTTGGGGCTCACTGAAATTAGAGTTTATTACATCTATATGGCCAGGCGCTACTCAGATTGGCTTTACAACCTTTCATGAAAGATCATCCTGGTCATGAAATAAAAGTATATAGTTGAATAATAACTTCAAAGTATGTTAAGGGTTTTTGCATCTATGTCTGTATTCTTGGATTAGCCAAGACGTTGCCACCTGACATAATATACCAAACATGTTTTAATGCTTTTGTTGCTTATCAAGTTGATTTCCTGATTTAATTTTAATACTGATACATAGAATGTTCTCTGTGAATGTTCTTCTTCTCTTACTTCAGAATTTTAGAAAATGTTCATCATAAAAGAATTGAGAATGTAATAGAGGAATTAATGGAGAGGATATGGATTTATGTTGCCACTTTATTCAGATCATAAAATGTTGATGTTGTCAAGCTTGAATTGACATATAACAATCAGAAGAATAGTTGTTAGATCTGAAAGCTGTATTTTAATGGTCTTGAGAAATTATTTCATGTGACTCAAACAAATACCAAAAAATGCTGAGCTGTTGAAGCTTGTAACATGTCTGGGTGCTTACTTGTTTATAATCCTTTCATGGAAGATTCCTGAGAAACTTTAATGCATTTTTCAGAGGTCAAAAATGAGAAAAGTGAGGCTTAAATACTGCCAGACTGAGATGGCCATAGCTTTTCCTTGAAACATTAAACTAAGGGCCCTTCTACACAACCATATAACCCAGAATATCAAGGCAGAATAACCCACAATATCTGCTTTGAACTGGAATATCTGTGTCCACACTGCCATATATCCCAGTTCAAAGCAGATAATATGGGATTTTATTCAGCTGTGTGGAAGGGGCCTGAGAGAAAAGAAAATTTAAGTTCTGGTTATTTTTCAACATTTCACCTGCTCCAAAACAGAGAATTTTAAGAGTGAATTCACTTTCCATAGTGCAAGATCCTTAGGTTTCTTAAACAGAGTAAAATTATTTTAATGTCAGTACAAGAAATAGAGAATATATTTGAAATGAAGTCCATTAGAATTTAAATATAATAGTAATGACTTGTCTTCTAAGCAGCTTCCTCCTCCACCTCTTCCTTACACTGCTAGAAATCTGGGGACAGCAGGACAGGTTTTGTTAGTCACAGAGAATTGTAGGACAAGGCCCTCATTTTGCCTCTTTCTGTAGCTATACCTCTTAACTATTTTGCTGGTTTTTCCAGAGTTGCTTTTTGTCTCAGCCTGTCTGAAAATTGCTTGCTGCAATGACAGCTCATCCTTCATTTCATCATTATTTTTAAGCTGCCTTCCCATGAATTGCTCTAACTGAGTCATTGCCCCAGTCCACCTCCAGAACAACTGGGTGTGAAATTTCAGCAGCCCTTATTTCTCAACCTGGAAGCTCATATGAGAATGAGGCAATTGCAGCAATACCAACACTGATTTGCAAAAGAAGGCAAGCTTTTACAGATAACGGCAATTTCCTTGCCCTTCTCTCAAGCAGAAAGAAAGTGGAGATGGGTTACTTCTCACAGTGAAAGAGCATGAGGATGGGTGTGCTGGTCAGTCCTCACAAGCAATACTCTTTCTCCACAGACCTGCCCCATCTCACCAGATGCTAAGAGTTTATTATATACAGGATGTTTGAAAAAGAACCTCCCTAGTTTTGATGTATTTATTTATACTTAAAACTAGGGAGTTCTTTTTCAAACACCGTGTATATTGCATCATGAATGAGGATGAAGAGTTCCAAAGAAGTCCTGACTGATAGTGGTTGAAAATCAAACTCCAAAATGAATCCCAGGCTACGGAGCACCAATAACCATGCGCAGAGGCCGGATTCTATCTAATATCTTTATTAAAGGAATATATAAAGTCAATAAAAACAAGTGAAGAATAAAGTTCAGAAATAGACCTTTCAGGAAAGGTCAAATATAGTCCAGGAAAATAATGTCCAATATGAGATATTAAGGTCCAAAGTTATAATCCAATAACCGAAACACACACTTTGCCAAGCAAAGTGTGGGGAATGACAAGGTCTTTTAGTCCATAGAAACTTGACAACAAGGCTTGGAAACAAACTAGATTCTTGGCTAAACAAGGCTTGATACGAGGCAACAAGAAACAAGAACAAGGTCCGTGGCGAGGTCCGGGGAACAAGGCAGGCTTGGAACTTGGTCCTGGAATCAACGAACTGGAGTTGCGTAGTCCACACACGATCTCACTCCTCGAGCTGACGAGTTGACTCCGCAAGGTTTCCTTCGCGGCAAAACACCTAAATAGGGTCTCGTTTCCCGCCAGAAGAACACTTTCCCTGGGGAACTAAAAGTGAAACCCAACTCTGTCCAGATGTATGACTCCTTAGAATTTCCCAAGGGAAGCAGACCTAATCAGCTAATTGTTTGGCTGCGATTCTGGCGCTCCGGCGATTCGCCTCCCTAGTTCCTCTATCTCTATTATAATTGTCCCTACGAGAAAACGGGGGAGAATTCTGCCCAAGGCTTGTTTGGCTGACTTCTTGAGGGCAAACATCCTCCAGGTGCAGGGGCTCCGATTCTGGCTGAACCGGTGGAAATCCCATGTTTTCCTCCTCATCTGCCACAATAGTACTAGGAACGGGACTACAAGGCCCATGAGACATCACATGGTGGTAGTGCCATGATAAACGGTTGTGGACTGGCTGAAAAAAACGAGTGAATCTGTGTGCAATACCTCTCTATTTCTCCATCTCATGCATTTGCAATCTAATCAGCCTATGCATGTTTGATGTCCAGACTTAGAAAAGAATCACAGAATTGCAGCCTTGGATGTTTTGGTGATTTCTTTCTGAAGTGAGCCATAGCTAATATGAAGTTAATTTTTGGTTTTATGTGCTTTGGTGAAGGGTAGATGGGGAGATGTGAATATGGCAAAGAGGAGATGTATCCTGCACTTGGAAATGTGCAAATAGATGGCATGGCCAGGTACTGTGCATCCTAGGGGAAAGAAGAAAGTTCTTTAAAAGAACTCAAGACATGTATTTGATTCATTCCCTTATCAACAGGCTGTAGCTAACCAAGTGTTTTTGATACTGTGATTAATTAATTATGTCTGATAATTGCTTCTTGAGAAACTGCATGAGTCATGGAATACCTAATCAACAATAATACACTGGCAAAAAGCCTTTGACCTTGAAAATGTAGTTATATATTTTGTGAATGTACACTATAAATGTACAGTCAGATGTCCGCATTTGCTTGGTTAGGGACATAGAACCCCTGTGAAAGCAACCCCCCCTCCCAGAAATAAAGAAATTATTATTATTATTACATGGGAAACACTAATCCAGGAACATCTGGGTCTCCACTGGAAGCTAACCATAACATTGCATTGGATGACCTAGAGATTCCCAGAGAGATGTTCCCTCTAGAAATCTTTTAGTCCTCCACCATGACTGAAGGAAAGTGACCACATAGTCACACTGGAGGATCTAGAGATTTACAGAAAACATTTTAAAGTAAAACTATAAATAATCAAAACTACAAAAGTCAAAACTGCAAATGTGGAGGGACAACTGTATTAAATTATTCTATACCTACATGGCCCTGCAGGCCTCTTTAGTGTGGGACATTCACTAAATGCCTTATCACACCAGAGCATGGATTCTCTTTGAATCTGGTTTCTGCCTCCTGAAAAATTCTGGGGGTTGTAGTTTGGTGAGGCCCAGGACCTGTCTGGTTGAGTTGTTTAAAGGCCCCTCCCTAAAGTAGATTTAAAGTGGATCCAAGCATTGAATTTTGCCATTTATTATGTTGTAAACCACTTTGAGTCCCCCCAGGGGTGAGAAAAGTGGTATAGAAATGCAATTAATAATGATAATAATAATAATAATAATAATAATAATAATAATAATAATAATAATAATAATAATAATGTGATGAAGTCCAAAGCTTGACAATGGAAACAGATACCCAGAAGAATCTCATTTTCTGGAAGTCTTCTGCTAAAAGTCTAAACAAATATTTGTTGTGGGGTGATACAGCTCTTGATTTCATGCCCTAGGTAGGAGATTAAACACAATGACCTATAAGACCCAATCCTGTTTACTAATTGGATGTTTCTGAGTTTCTGTTGTTTTAAAATAGCACAAGGTGATCACTACAGAAGAGTGTTATAAGAACTGGTCAAGATCAAACTTCTGTGTATACATTGCTAATGTTTCATTTTGTTTCTATTAAGATTTACAAGTCACCTTTCAAACCAAGACATTTACTTCCCGCTCCTATTAAAAGAACCATTAAAAACAGAAAGAAGAAACATGATAAAAAATATCATTATAGCTCCAGTAATGTGTTTTAAAATTTCTTATCTTAATTGCAATAGTTCCTTCAAAGATTTTCTAATTAACTGCTTGCATATGTTATAGTACTAGAAAATTTGGATGCTTCTATACTAGAAGTGATTAGCTGCATTGGGATAACTGAAAAGTCTTGTTGAGAATTAATTTGAAGAACAACTAATTTGTAGCAGTCACTATCCAAGAAGCACAAAGCAGATAATTTGACATTCCAAGCAGAAGCAGTTGTAAGAACTATATTTATTAATGTTATTCATTATGTACCCTGCATTACATAGATATGATTCATACAATAAAATTAATAAAATCAGCTCAGTTCAAAAGCTAAGAAAGAAAAATGCAGTGTTCTTGGTACACCTCAGATATGTATCATTACATATTATGACTCCTGCCAAGTTAGATGGCCAACTATGGAAACATTGTCTTGGAAGTGTAATATTGTGGCATGACTCAGTTGTCCTGAATCCACTCCTGGGGATGGTTGGTAAAACCAGTGCCAAAGCAGAGGGTGCTTGAAATCAGAGTAAATATCATCTTAACTTTCTGAAATGCAGTGCCTTGTTCTGTGATGCGACTACTTAAGAAGAGTAGACTGGTGTCACAAAAAGATGGAAGACATTGGCAAGTATCTCTCTGTAATGGGTGGCAGAAGGTATCACCATCTTCTAAGAGCTGGGATAGTAATACCTGACCTGAAATAACAAGCTAGGCTCCTTCACTGGGATACTGTGGGTGTGCATCTCCTGCCATTCCACATTTTTTAAAAATGTACTCCATCTCCTCTTGTGGTCTATCTGGAGTTTTCCTGAAACTACTGAAATACCTACGCACACAAAGGACCTCATCACATGGAGATCCTTAAGTCAGGGTACAGAGGGTGCATCTGTGGGGCAGCATAGTAAATCTGTGGGGCAGCGGGGTAAATAGTTGGACAGCACCTCACATCGCCCTCTCTCATCCATCTGGCCTCGGCTTGATCCTGCACTGTCCCCAGCTTCCTGAATGAGAACACAGGTAGTCACCTGTGTTCTCCTGTCCACCACTTAGCACGCTGCCAAGACACAGTGTGCACGGAGTTGACACAACGTCCTTCCAGAAGTAGCCCTGCATCATGTGATGGACTCCAGCGGGCTCCATCTTGGCTGCATTTCGGCAGTGTCCTAGGATGAGACTGAAAGCCCATGTGATGAGATCCAAATATGACATGACCTGGACTCAGGACTTAAATTTTCCAAAATAAGTGATTCTGAATGTCATTTTCAGCAGACCAACAGAGTTTCACTGAGGGTAATGAGCAGAATGTCAAACTAGAGCTCCAGATACAAATCCTCACTCAACCGTGAAGCTCATTGTATTATGTATTACACTATTCGGTTTAACTCAAGCTATTGTGCAAATGAGTGGGGGCAAAAGTAGCAATTGAACACTACTTTCCAGTTAAGTCAAAACAGTTTTGAACTATTTCCATTATTTATACATATTTCTAATATATATACAGGTTGAGTATGCCTAATCTGTAACTCTGAAACACAGTCAGAGTAACTCAGTATCTCTTGATGCCACACCCACAGATTCAACCATCCATTTGCTTCCACTGCTATCTGCAGAATATGTCCATTGTACAACAGTGACCTTTGGCCCTGTATGACCAGTGTAACTTACACATATCTGTAAATGAATTCTAGCCAAAATGTAAATGGATGCCCAACTCCTGCCTCTATATTGGATGAAATGGTTGCAAATCTATAAAAAATACAAATTTGTTTCTCGTGCCTGTATGACAATTTCGACTGGATTTGAATTGGATTTTAATGTACTAGTTAAAACCCTTTAGACAAAAAAATATATTGTGATAAATACATATTGATAAAATGACTGTTTTGAAATGACTGTGTTCCGTGGTATATTTCATTTCAAATCCCAAATGTCATACTACTTATCCTCTTGTCTAATCTATATGTTATCCTTCTATTAATTTCAACCCTTGGGATGCCATAACTTTAAAGTTTATGCTTTCAACTTTACATCCAAATGAATCTTGGCAACCTTTCCAAATGTAAAGCTATGTCAAAGGAATTCTCATCGCTGACATTTATTCTCATGGTCAGTCCACTCATAAAGCGGCTTACCCCACAGAAGCTCTTATGAGAATACAAGCCATATGTCTGAAATTAAATTAAATCATAAATCTCGGTGAAACCTCCTTTTGTGATACCCTCCATGCCTATTATCAAGGATATGATGGCCAGGGGGACATTTGACCTTCGCTCGCAGTTCATTTAAGGGACTCATAGCTTCATCTTCTAGCTGGCGGCTTTGCCACTGTCAGCTGCTAAATCAGAGTACAAAAGAGGTCATCGAGAGGAGGCGACATATTTATTTTAAAATTGTTGGGCAGTCTTTTAGGGTAGACACTCCGAAATCTATGTGCAAAATCTTTTAAAACCATAAACTACGGTTAAACAATTGTTTTATTTTTAAAAATTAAAAATTCACCATTATAATTGGATACAAACTATATATACAAACATATATACTGTACAGCTTGGCAGCCTGAAAAAAGCTGAGTTATAAGCTGAAGGAAATGACTAAGTCTTTTCATGCTGACAGTGGAGAAACCATGGCTGTAGAAATGAGGGCAGCAATAGAGAGTCTCTGGGGAGCAATAGAGGTAACTACAAATATCTCTGGTGCATTCCCTCGTTGGAATATGCAATGTTGCTTCCCCTCAAATTGTTAGGAAATGTGCCTCTAGAAAGGCAGAAGCTGGACAACAACCAGTCCCATATGGACGCACCCATAAAGAACATTAAAATATGCTTAATTTTATTTCTAAACATCATCCCCCTCCCAACCTTTCCCCTTTTTCCTCTCCCCCCCTTTTTTTTCTTCTCTTTTATTCTCTCATTCTATCTTTCCTACACCCACCATTGTTCTCACTCTTTTTATGTATAGAAACACTCAATAAAAATTTAATAAAAAATTTTTTTTTATTTCTAAACATACAAAGGTAGCTTATTAATGAATACATGCACACAAATAGCTGCATGAGTATTTATAAATAATTTGGAGGAAGAGAGCAGATATAGCAAAATAAGCAAATATGAAGTTATCATAATAAAAATTAATGCCAGTGAACACTGACATACAAACATTGCTGACGTTAATACAATCAGTCCTGTTGGTCAGCCCCATTAAAGTAATTGCTGAATTAATCAACACAAAAACCCAATTAATAAAATGTTTCCACTCTAATCTGGATTAACAGTGTGATTTAGGCCATAGATTGATACCCTCCAATTTGACTTTACTTTTTCTCACTTTCTCCGTATAGCCGGTCTTCGTATACACCATTTTTTGTTTCTCCCAGATATTTGGCATACCTGAATGCTTCTTCTCTGGGGGATTGTGTGGTGAGGCACCAGCACTCTTTGACAGAAAAGGCTAAAGAGACTTTGTAAGATTACAACTCCTGGGACTTCATAGTATTGAGTCATGGCAGTTAAAATTATGTCAAACTGCATTAATTCTACAGTGCAGGTGCATCCAGTTAATACACACAAAAATGTATAGACAGTTAGATTATACATGGAAAAATTAAAAATGAGACTGACTGTTTCACTGGAAATCTTACAGTGACTGTGCTTAGATATGGAACTGCAGCCTGTCCCAAAGTAAAGCATGCAGAGTACAGGCACATGTTTGAAGGCATGTTTATTACACATGCACAAGCAGAGCCCAGGCTGGAAGCAAGCCCATTTCAATGTGTGAAATTGTGTGGGTTTGTGGGTGGGAGACAGTCCTAGAGATGTGCTTGGAATCATTTAGAAATGATTTAATTCAAGAAATGTCACCGCTAGGCCCTATCAATAATTCATGTACTGTGTTTTTAGGTGGCATTCATCAGATGTGAAAATGTGCATGCCATGTAACCATTAGCAGAGGCAGTTACAAAACCTACTAAGGTGTGTGACTCACTGTGAACAAACAGAGCAAATACCAAGTTGTAACACAGGAGCCTGAGAAAATGATTTCAAGTGGAAAGATCTTCACTTGAAGTGTGAATCATACTCCAAATAGACGAACAAGAGATGGGTCAATCAGTCCCAGCTCTATTGTGCAAACCAGAAAAAAGATGGTTAATGGAGCATCTATAATTTGGCTCTCAGTTGGGTCTCTATGGAAATTAATTCATCCAGAGCATTTGGAATTCTTGAAAGATGTGTATTCCCCGTGAAGCACATAAAAATTGAACCAAATGGGCTCTATTTAATTCAACTGCAAATCCATTCCAAAAACAAATGCCCAAGGGAATAAATGGGTAGGGAAGTAGGATAGGTACTCACATCTTATAGAATTAGGTAAATGCAGCACACAAATGAGGAGTGAGGCTGAACTGAGTAGCCCTATCATAGTGCAAGGAATGGTATCTAGTGCTGCCCCCAAAGCTCATGCATTTCAGTTGTATTGTCTGTGAAGAGATGATGTGCATGTATAATACATCTCCTTGGGAGCCAGGACCCAGATAGCACAGCCTCCAGGCTAGGGGAGAGACCTTCATATGTACAGTTGAATACATATGGTTGTGCCACCTTACTGGATATTGTGATAGGGCTACACAATGTGGGTAGAGTTTGCATAATCAGACTGGAGGCAGTGAAATACGACAACCCAAAACCTAGACCACATCAGGACATGGGTCTATTTGACACAGGCCTGCTACACCATGCTACTTTATAGAATTTACTTAGAACCTTATCATACTCTGTCTTCTCTATGTTTTCTCCCCATTTCTCCATGCTGCCAAAACTGAGTCCCACAGAGCCATCACATGGCAAGTGCAACTTTTCGCAGGACTCAGAGGGGCTCCATTTTGACAGTGCAGAGAAACAAAGCCTGGGGTGCCTTTGGAGGAGTTGGGTAACACAAAGTGGAGAAATGTGGGGGAAAGACAGGCCTGAGGGGGGAAAGGATGTAGGATGGCAGAAGATGGACCGGGACAAGAGGGGACAGAGTAAGACCGCTCCCTCCACTGTCCCCTGCTGTCCCCCGCTTTCCCCGTGCCTGTCTGATGATTTATCCAAACCTTGGAAAATATATTTTTTTCACTTATAGCTTCCTCAGCCAGTGGCCATGCGACCTTGGAAACTGTGGGAATTGTAGTCCATAGCAACAAGCTCTGCTTATATTACATGAAAGAGACTATGTCTTCTTTTCTATTTATCCCATTTTGGTGTACTGTGGATGAAACCCCTTTCATGGGCATGGACATTTCTTTCTGCCATGATACATTCAATTGTCAGTGTCATTCACTTCCCTTTGGGTTCCCACATGCACATTCCAAATCCATTCTGAGCTCCTAAAAATCCTGATTTATTTTTCTTGTTTTGTTTTTATGGCATGAATAACGGAAGGGGAAGGGAGGAGAATAAATTTCTGTTGTGATTGCTAGCAGAACACTACATTTACTATGTGGTAGCTGCTATTTTCTTCACCCACACAGCCCCAGCTATTGCATATTTCCAGGATACCATAAAAAGAAATGGTGGGCATCAAAAATGGCCATCTTCCGTAGCTTGGAATCAACGCAACTACTTTCTGAATTTTGGGGAAATATTTTTTTTCTTAGACCTGTTTCAAACTTGATCAAAGGTTGAGATAAAAAGGGGACTTCAGTGGGGATCAAAGGGGAAATCTATGTGTTCATCACCTTCTATAATCATGAAAAGGAAAAATGAGAACATTGGAATTATCTGGATCTTTTCCATGCCAATATCCCCAATATAACTCATTCTTTTAGAAGTTTGCAAGAGAGTAACATTTAGGTAAAGAGACTAATTTAAGAGGCATGTTTGATTGAGAGGTAGTAGAAGAACACCAGTCTTTTAACACTATTTTGGTGCACTGATATCTCTTTAAGGTTGAGCAACTTGATTTAAGAGCATGAATTCTTGAGGTTCAGAACCTTGGCCTGCCAGGATTTGCCAGTTGTGTCATCTCCTTGCCCACTACAGCCATTCTTTTGGAAGTGAGTTCTCTCTAGTATTTTCTTGGATCTATACTATGACATCCTAGATCTATACTATGAACATGTTTTCTTTTTTAAAAAACAAAAAACAAAAACAAACTAATAAAACAGAAGCATGGTTTGTTGAGGCAGTGTAATGGGTTGAAAGGCATATTTTTGCTCTCTTTTTAAGTTTAGAGTAACATTAAAATGTAAAAAATAAGATGGAGAAAGAATGGAAGGGAAAGTATTATTGCAGTATTACTCAAGTGCAACTACTACTCTAGAATTAATTCTGTTTGACACCACTTTAACAGTCATGGCTCAATGTTATGGAATCATGGGAGTCATAGCTTGCTGAGGCATGAGTATTCTTTGGCCCCATCTACACTGCCATATAGTGCAGTTTGAAACTGCATTACACTGTCAGTGTAGATTCATATAATGTCCTTTTACTGCATTATATGAGCCTTTGTCAGAGAATACTAGGGCCCTTCCACACAGCCATATAACCAAACATATCAAGGCAGAATAACCCACAATATCTGCTTTGAACTGGGTTATCTGAGTTCACACTGCCATATATCCCAGTTCAAAACAGATAATGTGGGATTTTATTCAGCTGTGTGGAAGGGGCCCTAGAGACCTTATACAGCTACGGTTCCCATAATTCCATAACAGTGAGGCATGTAAGTGGTGTCAAGCTGCCTTTATTCTATAGTGTAGATCCAACATCAGAATTAAAAAAACAAACCACTTTACAATGAGAATAAAATATTGCAGCTGGTGCTGGGAATTGCCAGGAAATTGTCAACTAAAATGTCTGAATATGGTTAAAACTCCCAAAAAATACATCAGAAAATATCAAAACTTTGCACACATTTCCACATCTGGAGGAATCTTTACTATGTCAGATGGTTAGCTAAATTGTAGCCCAATCACCACTGTGATTTGGGTTTTGTCCTCTTAATTTTCTTTCTTTTATTTGTTAGTTTGTACTCTTGCAAATCTCAGCCAGTCCCCTAGTAATGCTTCACTTGTCTGCATGAACATTCAAGAGCACTGGCAATGCTATGTAATGGGGGTTGTTTTGCCTCCCTCCCCCATTTATCCACTTGATAAACCCATCAGAAGAAAACATGAAAGAAAAAAATAGCTTTACTGAACTACACTTCCCAGAACTCAGTCCTAATTGAGATACAACAAGCTCTTATCTGACTTGCACATGCTGTTGGAATGCACAACAACAAAGCTACTTCCATATCTCATTAAATGAAAAGTGCCATCTGTACACTTAAACGCAACAGAAACATAATTTCTCTGTTTTTGATGAGATATTGGCTTATCAAAAGATCTTTATTTTTCTCTGTTAAGTGGCTGCATTTTGGAATGGGGAAAATGAGCAAAGCATTTAGAGAGATAAGCATTTGTGTTAAGATGAAGATGAGAGAGAAGTTCTATTATAAAACATTTCCATAATATTTTCATGTTTGTTCAGTAGATATTTAGGGCTTAATGCATCTCCTGTTCTATTTTTGACAGATCTGGGGCATGAAAGTTTTGACTTTGTTTAACAAAGACTGCAACCTGTCTCCTTATGGCATGGTATCTCACGGGGCTCTGGATTGTTAAAAAAAAAACCTGACAATTGTCACCTTCTCGACATCTTTGTACAGAACCCATTAACCCAGACAGAGAAAGACCCTGGTTGCCAGAGAATCTCAATGGCTTTCTACTGTATTATTTTAGCACCATTGCAGCTGTGGTAGGCATTATGAGCTGGAGAATGTGAAATCAACAACAATAATGAATACAGTGAGTGGTTTCATGCTTAATGCCTGAAGCAAAGAATGCACAAGGGAAAGTCAATGATAACACAGTTTCTGCCTCCCTGTGCCAGTTAAAGCAGTGCAATTTGGTTTAATTGAGTTTGAGCACATTTTAGTGCTGGCATTTAACTCTCTTTTGCTCACCCAGAACAAATGTATTTTATTTCAAGCAACAAATGAAGATTAACAATCAAAGGAGAAATCATCACTTACCAGTGAAAAGAAGACTGGCAGATCAAAATTGCAAAATTCTCCACATAGAAGAAGAGAAAAATAACCTTCTTTAATCTGGGGATTCCAAAATGTATAGGACTGCAGCTCCAATCACCCCAGATTTTGGCATAGCTGATGTGGCTGCAGCCCCAAACAATAGGAAAAGTTGATAATTAGTGAACCTCATGTCTGAATCTGATTATGTATTTACTGGGAAACCCACCCAGTTTTGCCTAGGTTAATGATATTTGTCCATGTAAAATGGATGCAATCCAGCAACACCCCTACAAAGCTAATGTTTGCCTGTAGGTCTTCATGCACATGAAAATATTCAGCATGTCAACCTGAGTATAAATATCAAAATCAATTTGAAAACGTGCTCTGAAAAGTAAGAAATATAGGTATCTGGAGTCTTTGGTCAGGAGGTACCTAAAGTAATTCATGAATCAGGTCAAAAACTTCCCTACAGTCTTTGTTTTGTGATCAGATATGTGAGTTTATATAACACAGCATCATAGCACATCATATTCCTCATGGCCATATCTTGCATTTGGTGTGCTTACTTTTGTAAGTAGCCAGTGAAAGATAAACATAGCCTGAATTTGCAAATCTGATAGCTCAAACATGTATCTCTGAACAAATCTGACCGTGGAGGGAAAATGAGTTAATTATTGGGAAAATACACTTCCAGTAACATTATGTATAAACTTGGATTTTTAAGGGGTGTGCAGCACCCTCCAACTTGGCATTTAAGAAGCATTCTTGCCTAAATACTAATTCAGGACTATCCTTTCTGTACCACAACAGGATTTGAGGGAAATTTATTACATTTTTATCTAATTCCCCCAAGATGCTCAGTGAACCTTACATAGTTTTCATGTTCCTATTTTATCCTCACAAGAATGCTGTGAGATAAGTTAAAATTGGAGTGGATGACTGGCTCAAAGCAAAGCCTGGGAAATTTACAGGTTCTGAGAGTTGTCACTTTTTCAGACTCATACCCAAGATCATCCCAGAGGCTTTATAGCTGTTTAAGGATTTTACCCTGAAATTCCTTTAAATGTGCTTGTCCGACATGGTTAATACTATATCATATTGGCTTCTAGATATCGTCTTCTGGAAGAAGACCTCTTTTGGCAGACAGAGCTCTATCCCAAGATATTTTCTCTCATATCCAAGTAGCGATTATAAACCTTGTGTTATTGCCTTGCTGTTGGTGGTAATTAACTAGATACTGCCATACCCTATATTTACCAAGAACTTCCTTATTTGCAAAATGTTAAATCAAATAATAATTTTAGCTCACACTTTACAAGGAAAAAACCCCAAAGTGGATGGAATCAGGATGGAGTAGATTGCCCAGGAGGCAGAAAAAGCATTGATTTGTGAATCCCATGGATAGTACTGATCAGAGGGAGAGGGCACATTTTATAAAGTTCTCTTTGCCTTGATGTTAAGCATGTTGACTGGTTGGTGGCACAGCTTCTACTTTGTTGTACAATATGACCTCCGTATCGATGGGTGATATGTTCCTGACCATACTATAGAGACAGGAAACTGTGAAAAATAGTGAACCCTATTGAAAAAATTAATTCCATGAGATCTGGTAGCTGGTGCAACCGAGTGGCAGGGTTTGATGGCTGCTGAAGAGATTGCCCCATCCTTTAAAATACTGAGAAGAAAGTGCAGCAGCATGGGAATCAATACCTCTTAAATAAAAAAGTTGAGCAATCAAGACTTGGATTTCAGGGGTAGCCATATATAAATCTCCTGGCAGCTTCTGGGAGTCTTCATCATGTGTAAACATTTAGTCTTTCCAACCCACAGTGCTCTTTGTCGTCTTGTATTTCTTGAAATCATTAATTTGTGGATTGGCTACATTTAATGTCTCCTCATCTTTGGCTATTCAGTTGGACTACTACCTTTTAGAATCTGGACTGCTCAAGACCTTGTCACTGCTCCTCCTTTTATCTTCTATGAATTTACAGATTGCATGCACATGACTGGATGGTTTGACTCTGATGTTGCTGCTCCTGCTATGACAACCTGTCTCTCTTGGCAGTGCTGCTTGTAGGCACAGAACTCATACAGAGATACATGAAGTTGTATTAGCTGGCTGTAGGGTTGTGATCCCAAGCCAAAAGGAATTGACAGTGGAGGGAGGAAAACAGATTTGCTCCATGTTAGGCTGAATAAGCTCCCCTATCTTAAACACTAAATTATGACAGCCTAGAAGCTGCTTTTGGTTAGAACTAGGAAAACATCTTCTTGTTTTATTTGTAGGATTGCTAGCTAAGATTCTAGCACCTTCACATATGTCCTCAGTTCTGACTGTGCCCAGTAGGTTTGAGCAAAAATCTCGGAAACCTTGGAATTCGGATTAAAATCGTATTTAATCTGACTTGCGAACATGGTTCTAACCTGCGATTTTGAAGCATTGTAGCCAAATATTTTTAATGGCTTCATTATTTGATCGGAAATGAAGCCTTTTTTATGCAACCAAACTTGTTTGGGAGCGGAGCTCAGCCTAGCTTGGGCTTGCCTCCCTGACCAATTGCAGTGCACGTTCATGTAATGGGAGGGATTTGTACACCCTCCACATCCCTCCGTACATGCCTCCTTGAAAAGTGCCTTTGGAGCACCACAAGGCTGCAATTCACGTTGGGGCATCAGAGAGGGAGGGAGCTTGGGTCCGGCTGGCTAGCTGGCTGCCTTTGGGTGGCGGGTGGCTATTTTTCTCCTGCGACATTTGGAGCGCTTTGCAGTGCCATTGCTGCGTGTCCCTGCCTCCCTGGCCTTGGTGTCCACCGGGCAGCCACAGCCAGCCATTGAAGAAAAGGGGGTGGAAGGGGAAAGGGAGTCCTTTTATTTTTCTTTTAATTTTTAAAAAATAAATAATTAGAAGTTAACTAAAGAAAAGTTTTATTTTTGAGAAGAAAGGTGTCTGGGTTGGGAGAGGAGAGAAGACAACCCAATGAAACATGAAATAAAACTTTCAAACCAGGAACAGATTCCTGCAATTATTAAAAAAATAGTTTTTTTTATAAAAGCTTTGAAAATTCACCAAAAATCAGAGGATAAGGGAAATGTGCCGAAATTTGGTGAGCTAGCAGTGGTGAATGTGTTCTACCAAGTTTGATCAGGATAGCTCAAAGTGCTGTTTTTCGCCATTGTGCATGCGCATCCGCCATTAACGAATTAATTATGAATATTCCAAATTTTTGGAAAGTTCTGAAATTTTTGCTTTAAAATTCGGAAATGACTTTAGAAACGAAGCACCAATGCCCCCTACTTTTGGAGCTAGTATTGAACCATTTTTTTTTCATGGATCGCACATGCCTAGTGCCCAGTTGGCTAATACTCATAGGTCTCCCTATAACTGTTTCAGTTGGTCCATCAACTGTCCATAGTGGTGGAAACCATGATAGATCCAAAGAAATCGCCCAATGCTTTGGACTCATTTATGAATAACATAATCATCTGATAAATTATCAGTGAAAATCAAAGAATTGGTACTGGATATTTTCTACATTAGCGAGGCCATGAATCTGCTCCCAGTTTTACTCTGAACTTTAAAGGAGCTTTCCAAAGTGCTGAACTCACATGCTGGAAAGCTACTTAAATGTTTGTGTTACTGCACTGACACGGAAGCCACCAGCCTCTACAGAATCAGAGGACAAGTGCCCTTATGCTCTCCATTTCTTCTGACTGAGCAATTTTCATATGTTCTTCCAAGTTACTGCATTCCATGCAAATTGTTCAAAAATGGATGAGCCTACAAGGCAGTGAGCATAAAATCCCTGTGTAAGTATATCTAGTCATCCAAATCATATTCTTTCCCATCTTAAGGATTTCTTCCAAGATTGTGTTTAAGCCTATAAATGTCAAAATTCAGCCTACAGGGAAAGTAACTGGCTTCAACATTAGCTTCTGGTTCCCAATTTGACAGAGTCAGCTTAGCATATGAGATACTTGAAAGGCTCTGGTGCCAGGTTCAATGACCCATTCCTGTATAAAATTAAATGGTACTACAGGGAAGTTGTTTCTCATGCTGCTTTTGTCTTCTTACATGGTAAGGATGAATAAGAATTGCATTTCAAATAAGCAAGAGAGCTTGTTATAGGTACAATCCCCTCCCTCCAAAATCATTTATTTCATATAAGAAATATTAGTTCAGCAAGCAACCTGACATATGCATCTGCATTTTAACACATTTCTTTAATGGAAATATGCTTTAGCCATTGAATGATTGGTATCCTTTTGAAATCTGTTTACATTAAGTTGCATGGCTGGCAGCAATTCAAGGTAAATAAAATATTGCAACATAGATTTGTGTTTTAAACTGCACAATTCAGAAAACATAAATTGGTCTTTGAGTCAAAATAGACTGTGGAATAAATGGGTCAGTGAGTATGGTCATATGGTAATGAAAAAGGAAGAAAAACATGGTTTAAGTTTTATTGTTCAAGGTAACTAGAATAGACTCATTGGATCTGTGAGTTTTACCTATGTATCAATTCTGCAATTCATTTAGTTGGCCTGTTCTAGTAGGTTTCAGGCCAGTATTTTTATTTCTGTCTCATTCACTTTGATCCAATTGATGGAACATACTTCATTACTCCACCACCAAGACTGTCCTTGACCAGCAGATATATCATGGTCCTTTTAATGTTAGAAGTTAGATGGACTGGAGTGTTGTTTTGTTTATTATAGAAATTAAGATAAAGTCTGGTTGGTTATTTATGTGATGTATAGTAAGGATCAGTAAAGATAGGTGAGAGTATGGAATATTGGAGTGACTGCTGATTGGTTGAGTGTTTAAATTGGATGTTTTAATGGCCAGTGTGTATGGCAGAAAATGAGATATGAGTCTCTCGAAGTTAAGAATTGAAAGTTAGAGGGAGAAAGATAGGGATTAGTCAGACTCATATTGGATTATGAGGAGACAGAGAAAGCATTGTAGAGTCAATTAGGATTTGGATGTGTTAAATAAGTAGGCCGGAAGCCTCTGTCATGGTTTATGTTATGTAACTTGATGAATAATTAGCTATGTAGCAAAGACATTAAGACACTTTTCTAGTGAATAGCAAAGACACATAACAAACAGGAAGCCAGCAAGTGTGTCCTGGTACCTGTATCCAAATGTACAACAGAATCAATGTGCATAGATCCCAATGTTTATCAGTTCCAATGCTTGTTAGTCCTGTTGTGCATTGGTTTTAAAATCTTGGAGTCATAGAAATATAGAGTTGGAAGAGACTGGTCCAACCCCTTGCCATGCAGGAACAACCAATCAAAGCACCCGTCAAAGATGGCCACCCAGACTCTTTTTAAAAACCACCATAGAAGGAGATTCAATCACACTATGAAGCAGCATATTCAATTGTGGAACAGCTCTTACCATCAGGACATTCTGTAGAATTTATTTTCCTGTAGTTTGAATCCATTGCTTCATATCCAGGCCCTGGAACTGCAGAAAATAAGCTTGCTCTTTCCTCAATATAACATCTTTTCAGTTTCTTAAGCATGGCTATCATTTCACCGTTTATCTTGCTCCAAGCTAAACATACCCATTTCTCTAAGCCTCTTCTCATACCTTTTACCATTTTGGTTGCCCTTATCTGGACATGTTCCAGCTTGTGTTGAACCAAAATGCCAAGCATTTTCTGGCTGGAGTTACTGAGAGATGCTATATAGCAAGCTATGTAATTCCCACCCATGAGTTAAGCCAAAAGCATGATTGTGTCACATAAACCACACAGAGCTGAGTCAATTACTCTTATCTAAGGGTGAAATTAGAGGTGATCATAGTTAATCTCGTTCTTTAGATGTAGGAGAAACTGAGCAGATCTGATTTTTTTGTACATGTTTTCACAAATTCTGAGCTGTCAAATATACATGAGCTGAAACAGATTTATGTACTCAAACAAGTAATAACATGTTATAGTTTTGCAATCTGTTTTGGCTCTCTAGAAACATACACATATTAATGGAAATTGCACATCAAAATATATTAATTTTTTATTAAAGAAGTAATGCTTATGAAAAATAACTGGCACAATAAAATGTACAGGCCTACAGATTTCGCACAGAATATCTTTTACTGAATTTGTCTATGTCCACAAACAAATTAAAACATTAACTAAATCTATCTTGTGGGCTCTGAAGAAGGCATGTGAGAAATTTGACAAAATCAAAACACAGCAAACTCAGTAAGTTACATATGGAGAGTCAGAGGAACAACCTCATTTTGACAAAGCTTCAGAACACGGAGGGAATATTGACTAAATCCTGTGGGATTATACCAGTACACCGAGTTGATATACTAATGCAGAAGAGTTGGGAAAGGTGGTTGAGCTGCAATAGTTCTCCAGATCCTCAGGGTTTTTGAACAAAGTTTTTGGAACCTGGCAGGGTAGTGAACAAAGATGGAAAGCTGGTTGAGGTGATGGTTTGCTGAAACTTCATGGCAGTATAGCAACTCTGGAGCTTTGATGCTCAGAGAGGTTGGACCTCAAGTTTAAAGGAGCTATCCAATGCATTGAACCCTGACCCCAAGATAGGTGCACTACCTGGGGTTGTTCTTTTAAAATTCAGGGCCCTTCCAGACAGCCTCTTAATCTAGGAAAAGGAAGTGGGATTAAAAATTGTGGTACCTGAAGGAAAGTCCAAACACAAAGCTCTCAGTTCAGGTAAATTGTTTCCTGGCATCCGGAAAGGTTTGTTTATAGCAAATTTTAGGAAACCGCAAAATGGAATCAGGACATCTGTCAGAAGTTGTATTTTATTTTGTATTCTTATTGACCCTCCAAGTTGCGCTGCACCTCATAAGCGCTGATGAGGTTATAAGAAAGGGCACACAAACAGATTTCCTGTCATAATCTCTCCTCACCTTTAAGTGCCTTTAGATTTGCCCTCTTGAACTCCATTTCCCTTTGGGGTCACTTGCCTTCCATGCTGATGCCCATTGAGTAAATTCAAATTCGGTTTAATTTCAAAAATATTAGAATAAAGAAAAGGTTGAAGAGAGTTCTCATTGAAATTGCTTCCCTCTCATGTTTCTATTTGGCTTCATCTGTTTACATCCCTCATCAGTGGTTTTGGCAATATAAAATAAAGCAGTCCACACCAGCGTATCACAGCCAGCTCTCTTGTTTTGTTTTGTTTTTTACTGCAGGAATATACAGTCCTCCGTAGCAACACATATTTTGGTCCATCGTGAATTCTAAATGAACCTTTTTAATTGTTTTTCACCCAATCCCATCATCCAGCACACATTTCCAGTGCATATCATCTAGACACATACACCCCTTTTATCCCACTTTCTTTTGGAATTTAAGGCCTGTGTAGAAGGGGCCTTAGAATAACACTTGGAGTACATTTACTATCCCATTAGTGTGGGAGTTTGTGGGAGCTAGATGTCCTAAAGAAGGTTCTTCCCTTGTACAAGAAAGTTTTCTCATGTGAAATGGCCTACAGGTCAACAATTGCCTACTCTGTAAGGAAATAAGAAGGAGGACAAGAACTAACAAGGAAAACATCCCATTATCTCTGATCAAATGGTCAGGTAGGAGCAGAGATGGGGAAATTGTTTTTTTTTAAAAAGAATTTGGATGGAATAATCAGGGAGTTGTGGTCCAAAAAAGTACCCTTTTCATATTCTGTCAATGAGCTGTAGAAGAGAAGGAACATAGAAGCAATAATTATCCCTCTTTTGGTGAAGGCCATACAGTTTTATCACCCTTTCCTCACTTTGCAGGAAACAATTTTCAAAAAAAAACAACAACCTGCACATGAAATCAAGAATACTGCACAATTAACCTCTTAGTGTCATGCGTGAAAGTGCCCAAAATAGTCTCTGTTATAGAATTTGTCTGTTACAATATTTTATGTAATGTTAAAGCATATAGATAGATAGATAGATAGATAGATAGAGAGAGAGAGAGAGAGAGAGAGAGAGAGAGAGAGGAAAGAGAAATTGCAGGACTGTTCGTTAAACATTTTTTTTGGAGGCAGGGTCATCTAGGACAGTTGGCAGAATGAGGCAGACACCTCAAGACACTGAGTTTGGGTGCCATGAAAGGGCAGAAAATTATTAGTTATTTACCTTATTCTTACCATATATTTTATTTGCAGAGAGAAAAGCTCTGATGGGGATTTTTCTTCAGATGCTAAATTAATTCCATGTGCAAAACATACTGAATCTCAGAATGTATTTTAAAATTGTTTTACTTCACAAATATGTGGATTAGCCAAGAAGTATTCCCATGGTCTTCTTCACAGCCTATTAAAGAAAAATAAAAAGCATTAAGCAAAACATAGACTAAATAAATGCAACATTTATATGTCCGCACATAATTCATGTTAAATCAGAATCATTAAGAAATTTTGTCTGAAAATTCTTTGTGTTGTATGCCTTTAAGTCATTTCCAACTTATGTTGACTTTAAGGTGAACTTATTTTCTTGGCAGGATTTGTTTGGAGAACTGTAGAGTTCCATGAAAGCATCATAGGGGTACTGCTAAAAAAAAAAAAAACCTTTAAAAAAACCTTGAAAAAATCCATGCCAGAGTATTTAGATTTTATTGAAATTCAATGTACATTTTTTTTAAAATTTATTTATTAATGAAAGTGAAAAACAAAAAGTAGAGTAACATGTATCCATATACAACCGCAGAAGAAAAAAGAAATAAAAAAAAATATACAGACAGGTATAACAATTTGCACTATAGTGTCGCTAAACTAATAGATGATCACAGATTTGCTATACCATTGTTGTACCTTAACTTATCCTTGTCCCCCTTGCCCCTCGCCCGTGAGCCCGACCCCCTAGACCTCCGATACCCCTCGGTAAGTATCGCGTAACTAACCGTCAACTACCCCTGTATCTTCTTTCGCTAAATCCCCTTTATGGCTGTCATCAAATCTACCTTTGTCTTCTTTTCCAAATACCCAAGTGCCAGCCTCCATTTATTTGCAAACTCCTCGTTATTTCCTCCTCTGTTGCTATTTGTCAGCTTGGCCATTTGGATATATCCCCCCAGTTTGTCTCTCCAGTCTCTAATACTTAGCTCTTCTTCCCCCTTCCATGTTTTTGCGATTATTAGTCTTGCCGCAACAAAACAATATTGGCAAATTTCTTCATCTCCTGCGCTAATACGCCTTCTAAATAAGCCTAATAAGCATATCTCGGGGTTCTTCTTGACCTTATTGGTAATCATATTATTTGTTTCTTTCACCACTTTTATCCAGAATTCTTGAACTATATTACAGGTCCACCATATGTGGAAAAATGTTCCTTTTACTTTCTTGCATCTCCAACAGGCCCCTCTTTCTGTTTTCTCTATTTTCGCCAGAAGCTCTGGAGTTATGTATGTTCTATAGAACATTTTAAACATATTCTCTCTAATTGAGCCGGCCAGAGAGAATTTAAACCCCTTTTTCCAGAGATATTCCCATTCTTCCAGGTCTATGTTTCTACCAAAGTCTCTGGCCCAAGAGATCATAACGGTTTTTATTTGGTTGTCTGCAAGGTTGTAGTCTAGAATAAATTTATAAAGCCTTGAGAGTAAGCCTTTGTTGCCTCTATCAAAGATACATTCTAACTCAGATTTTTTGGATGCAAATCCCACCGCCGCATCCTTTCTAAATCTATCATGCAGTTGGTAAAAACTGAACCAGTCTTTTAACCCTAATTCTTCTCTGCCCTTAAGTGCCCATTGCCCTCTTTCTTTAACTAAATATTCCTCATACGTTCCAACTTCATTACATGTAGCTGGTCTCAAGACTGCTTCGAGTGGGCGCAGCCACAGGGGGGTTTTGGACTCTATCCCCTTCTTGTATCTTTTCCATGTTGTTAAGAGACTGGATCTTATAATATGGCTATTAAATTCTTTATTCACCTTGTCCTTTTCATCCCATAGATAAGCATGCCAGCCATATCTTAAATTGTGTCCCTCTAATTTAAGTAATTTTTTGTTGTCCAATTTAATCCAGTCCTTTAGCCAGCTAAAGTTACATCTGATTTCAAAATGAAATTTGAATCTCTTTCTTTCCAAACCTACATTATACAAAGCATCCAGGAAATAGGAGTAGATGAAAGAAGGAAAAACTTTGTGAGTTCTCCGTGCTTACAACACAGTTATGGTTTCATGGAAAAATCAGATACAGAATTGGGATTCTGTAGGGGGGAAAACCTTCTGAAAGGTTCTATAACCAAAAGAAAAAGTGGGAACCCATGTCCTAGGAATTCTGGCTTCTGGGCAAGTCAGATATTATAAATGCTGTAAGATTGTTCAATGAAGATAACAGGTCTTCCAGACACGAATGTTTATGATGTACAGTATATGCTATAGAATGCATCAGTGTTTGCTACTACTACTCTGTAATTTTAAGTTATACGTACTATCAAAAGTCAGGATATAATTTATTCTGCTGTGGGTGATGTTCTTTCTTGTTTTATTAAAAGTGTGTGTCATACATGCAGCGTTATTAAAGCTGTTACTGATCATCCTTTCTAGATAGTCCCGTTTTCACAGTTGGTAACTCAATGACCTTTATTCTTGTAAGAATCATTCTTCCCCATACAATTTCTTTCAACCCTAAGGAACTGGCTGTAAGGTAGATTACGTCTTAAAGATTACTGTAAATATGCATCTAGGATGACTGATTTTGTAGAACAAGAAACATTTAGCTTTAGGCAGGATTAGCCCTGACATTAGGCTGTCACTTCAGGCGGCTAATTCTGGGTGTTATGTAAGGGCAGCACATTGTTAGGTTATTTAATTTACCATTATCATATATTTATTTAAAATGGGAAAGGCTTGGTGGATTTTCTGCCTCAGGTGCTGAAATAATTTGGCCAGCCTAAGGTATTTTATGCAACTTGACTCAATGATTCAGAAACTGATCCAGAAAGGAGGTTTGAGGGTACCATTTCATGTCCTTCCTCAAACTATAAAATACCTTGGACATTGCTCTTATAAAGAACTAGAAAAGAAACATGTGGTCCCAGAGGTCAAAAATGCTTCCAAATGCTCTCTACAGGCCATGGGGACATTTTATCAGGTTATGTGGAGCTCTAAAGCATTCTAGATTCCAGGAATTTTTTTAAAAAAATAATCAGGAAGTAACTTTCTGTATTGCCCTGTTGTTTAAAGCAGTTTTACGACCGCATCACATGACGCAGGGCTACATCCAATGGAGCTCTGTCCTGGTAGCATCGTAACCCTGAGAACACGGGAGTCTAGCCGTGTTCTCATTAAGTAAGCTGGGGACAATGTGGCGGGAAACCGGATAGTGACATTTTTCCCCATGTGATGGGGAAGAGGGCAATGCAGGCAATTTGGGAAATGTGGGCCGCTTAACAATGATTTTCCCCGCTGCTTGATGGATTTGCCCTTCTGCCTGATATATTCTCCCACTGTCCCCTGGCTGAAGATCCTCCATGTGATGAGGTCCTTAGACAGCCCATGAAAACATTGGTTACAATTCTCCTCTTTCTTTCCACTGCAGGAAAAAGGGCAGAGCAGATCCCCTAGTTATAACTTGTAAATACAGTCTGCCCTCCATATTAGCTGGGATTAGAGGTGCAGGATCCTGCAAAAAAGGGGGAAAATGTGAATTAACACCACCACACACACAATTTATTTATTTATTTATTTATTTATTTATTTATTTATTTATTTATAACATGTATATTCCACTCTTCTCACCCCAGAGGGGACTCATGGTGGAACACAACATATATACAGCAAGCATTCCATCCCAGGACATAAAATAATTATAAATATACACAAACATTAAAATCAGTTATATCTACTTTAAAATCAGCTGTTTAAACCAACTCAGGACACCATGCTGGCTCTGGTCAGTGGAGTAGGTTTCCTATTATTGTCTCATTGCGCTTCCCCAAAGGTTTGGTCCCACAGCCAGGTCTTTACCATTTTTCTGAAGGACAGGAGGGAGGGGGCTGATCTAATCTCACCAGGGAAGGAGTTCCATAGCCATGGGGCAATTACTAAGAAGACCTTGTCTCTCGTCCCCGCCAAACGCACCTGTGACAGTGGTGGGACCGAGAGCAGAGCCTCCCCAGAAGATCTTAGTCTTTGCAGTGATTCGTAAAGGGGAATACCTCTCTAGATATCTCTAGATCCTCCAGTGCAACTTTGTTGTCAACATCTGGCAAAAGATGACCTTAGAGTTGCACTAGAGAACCTAGCGTTTTCTAGGGAGAACACATGTTGGTAAGCAACTGCATTGTCTGTGCAAGACAGCTGTGCAGTGGTATCTCCACCAGTCACCAACCAGAGATAACATTTGGCATCTCATCATAAAATCTCTCTTGCTTGCAGGATGTTGGAGGGGGATGAACTGGGAGGTTATGCAGAGCAGAATTGGACACCCTGGCGTTTCCAGAACTATAGAATTTTAAATCAACTTTTAAATGAAACTCTGTGAGGCAAAACTATTCTCCCAAATAACCCAATAGTCACAGAATTAATATACCAGTGGAATGTCCTCCTACAAGACATGGATAGAATACTGAAATGAAGAACTCCTGTCAGGAGATGAGCATACACAACATGTTGCAGCTTCAGATGTCATTTCTTCTAGTGTAATAATATTATCTAAGACAGCCCAGCAGGGTTTGAAGTTGGAACAGAGATAGTTGAAAGCCCAGTGCTTTATTTAACATCCCATCCAAAAAATACATATTGTGGAAATACAGAAATAGCCCTGTTATGAAAGCTGTACAATAAATAATTAAAAGGGAAAGGTGAAAGATCGAACCTTTACAGCCTAGTGAGGTAGCAGTGGAATACATTTTGATTTCAGTCCCTTGAATGCTGAACAACAGGCAAACTTGTGGTTTGATTAGTGCAACAAGGTCTAGAAAGGGTTGGATTAATTATCATGCTAAATGTTAATGGAGTAATTTATTATATTATAGTCACATTTGTGTTGGGTAGGGCAAATATGGATAGAAGACTGATTGTGGGAATTACCATCAACAAAGTGTTAGTATTGCAATATAGTGGTGAGCTATGAAAGTGATCATTCCCATAATGTCATGTTTACATTTGCTTTAAAAATGTTATTATGATGAGAAAACAGGCTGGTGTGATAATGTGCACAAAGTAGGTACTAATTGGTTCTAGCTTTATGGGATGGGATTAAGAGGCACTGTGCATTGCAGTACTTCTATTAACAGGGCTGGTTTAGAAGAGTAGCACTGAGAAGTTTATGTTCAGCCCCATAATATTAAATTCTGACATATCAAAGACTTCCACATTATCCTCCATGCTCTTCAATGTCTATATGAAGCCACTGTCAAGTTTTGGATTTAATATTCTGTTAATGCTCAGCTCCATTTTTCCTTGTCATTGGAATCAGCTGGGACTCTGCTGGTGCTGGACCAATGCCTTAATGCAACAATATTAGATGAGAGCCAATAAAAGGAATCTGAAACTCAGTATGATAAAGGCTGGCTATACACTGCCATATAATCCAGTTTTTGAATGCAGATTAAGCACTTTGAACTGGTTTGTATGAGTCTAGATTGCCATATAGGTGATCTGCATTCAGAAACTGAATTATATGGCAATGTGAGTGGGGCCAAACACTCTGTGGAATAGTGCGGGGAATTTTTGGTTCAGGGAACTTTATAAACACCATCTGAACACAATTTCAAAACAGCACTAACATTTAAAATTATCAAAGCGTTTGGGCCTTATTCTAATTCCCATAGTTTCACCACTAATCTTTTAAATCCATTTTAATTTGTTAATCACATTTAATATATTTTGGCCCATTAAAATAAAATATTTACAACCCCCTTATTACAGAATTCTCCAAAAGTTCACAGTAAGACACATTCCTTCCAAATAGCTTTTGGATTACAGTTGTTAGAATCTCCTTGCCCCAATAAACACTGCATAGTTGATGCTGAAAATTGTAAATAAAAAAACTTTTTTACATTCTGCAAAAAGAATTGACACAATATTTCTGAGAAGTGTCAGCTCATATCAGCAGCATTTATATGTGATGAGTGTTGACCTGCTACGTCAAGTCTGATTCCTTGTTTTGAGAATCTTTACAGAGAATGTCACTTTACAGCTATGTCGGTGAAAGAGCAAATTATTTTGCTCTGACTTTGTTCATTCTCTCACCAATAATCCTGAACCGCTGATAATCCTTAAATCCTCAACTGCTGAATTTCTTAGCTAGCATGTTCAGGAATTCGCTTAAAGGTTGCTCTGCATAGCCTAACATGGTCAGTTTGATTGATAATGAAATAAAATATTTTCCATTGACAGAGGATTTAATAGATGTTTCCCACAAAGGCAGGGGGAATTTTCACAGAATCCAATCCAAATGGCTTTGAACATCAAAGGGAAAGGAAGCAAATCCCCCTTTGCTGATTGTGGATATGTTCCTGTTTTTCACTTCTGCTGCATTTTAACTGTCTCCTTGTCCTCTTCCTTGTGGTTAAATAACACTTCAGCATCAGTGGTGAGAACCAGTTTGGTGGACCAGTTAAAATGCTGATCTTAAAAGTCAGCCATGAAATTTCTGAAACCTTAAAACAGTTGTTTCTTTTCAGCGTGACCTACTTTGTAATGTTGTTGGGAGAATAACTGTGAACAACACATAAAGTTCATTGGGGAAAAAAGTGGTATAAATGTTACTAATAAAGATATTGTTTGGAGTCATAATAAATCACAGTATAGTTCAAGCCTGTTCATTCTGCCACTATGGTCATTTTAATTGGAAATATATTCTATGACTGATTGGGATGCTTTCAAAGCCCGTGTATCTATCCCAAAAAATAGTCACATTTGAATCAAAGTTATTGGGTTTTTTTTAACTCTGTAGACTTTTTCTGTTGTAATGAAGGGTTATTCTACTCTGAAATATAGGTGACATTTTGCTAAAGTCATTTCCTATTGAGTTTTGCTAATTAAAGTGCTAACTGATATTGCAAAATGAAGAGAAATGCATGAAAGACTACAGAGAATGTAACTACAGATGATATCTGGAAGGGGAAAATGGAAAAATAAACTATTAAACATTGGGAGCATAATGTCGCTAAATAGTTTGGCCATCCATCTCACTCTTTCTCTTTTAGAGAGTTATTTCAACAAAAATATGTGGCAGTATTGTTGAAACAAAGATGTCCTCCAGCAATAGTGAGAGTCATAGCAGAAGACATGAAAAATGCAGAGGGAAAAGGGAACAATTCATTGCAAATGAGGCATGAATGAAAGAGATAAAATGTTCTGCATGGTTTTGAAAGAATGACTTTTCAAGCATTTCTTAACAAAAGGTGTCTGTTTGTCATAGCACATGATTTTCATTGACTGCATTTATTACTCTCCATTTTGTGATTGGTCATTATAGGGTCCATCTAGACAGCACCCATAACGTGGGAGCTCCCACGGCTTTACTGGAGGCTTCCAAACAATGTCTCTGGTAAAACCGAATTAATTTGAGACAAAGCAGGAAAACCCAACTTTGTCCTGAATAAATTTGATACTCTATTAGACCTGGGATTTCCTGAAAGACCCAAGTCTAATGGAGTATGGGCCCTGTGGGGACTGACTCCTCAGTGGTCCTGGGACTACCAATGTACCAATGCAGAGCTAAGAGACGAGGGCAGCCCACTTCTTTTGGACACCTGAGTGGAACGCAACTTGGGAGAAAACTGGTTACTTTAACCCATTTTCTCCCACAATAAATTGCTGTCTGGAAGCGACCATAGGGTAAATATGGGTTTCACTTTCAGGGCTGCTGAGGCACATATTTATGAGAAAATCCTGTTTTCAGAGAAGAAATAAATTAATTGCAGGGAATTTTCATTCCTTTAAAGTCTCATTTGATCCATATGACATAAAAATATTCAGGATGAAAGTCATGGGGTTTTTAAGAAAGAGGAAAGTGGCATTTAACTTCCATTTAAATAACCATGATTTTCTTTTCCTCAAACAGAGGTCTTGATTATACAGTCATTGTTCAAAATGGGTAGTCTCTTAGCTTCACATGTGTGTTTTGCTATTTATAATACAATTGGTTTCTGAACAAGTTTGAAGGCACACAAATGTATATAATAATGGAGAACCTGTAGACATAATGGCTACTTACATATTGCCAAAATGGAGAATAAAAGAGGGTCAAAGTCTGCAGCAAATACTGGTATATTAATTTAAACATGAGTATATAAATTAAGAAAAAAAAACTGTTATTGTCATATAAAAATCCTGTACTTTCCATCATAACAGGGGAGACTGACCAGTTTTCCTGTCCAATTTACTGTCAATGTACTTACTGTTGATGGACAACTTCAAGGCTTCTACTTTCCCATCATATAGTTCTTTGCCTTCAAACTGCAGAATCCTTCAGTGGTGGAGATCTTCAATCTGAGGACTCTCAAAGTATAACTTTTCCTACAGCCTGTGTGTGAGTGTGTGTGTGTGTATACACACACACACACACACACACACACACACACACATATATATATATATATATATATATATATATGCACTGATAGATTGAGTAGTTCAATTATGTCCCAGTGTTCCCCAAACTTTGGTCTTCCAGATGTTATGGACTTTTAGCTCGCATAATTCTTAACTATTGGCCAAGATAGCTGGGGTTTCTGGCAGTTGATTTTCAAAACAGTGGGAGAACCAAAGTTTGGGAATCACAGGTGTAAACAAAAGTACAGTAGAGTCTCACTTATCCAAGCCTCACTTATCCAAGCTTCTGGATTATCCAAACCATTTTTGTAGTAAATGTTTTCAATATATTTTGATATTTTGGTACTAAATTCATAAATACAGTAATTACAACATAACATTACTGCATATTGAACTACTTTTTATGTTAAATTTGTTGTATAACATGATGTTTTGGTGCTTAATTTGTAAAATCATATCCTAATTTGATGTTTAATAGGCTTTTCCTTAATCCCTCTTTATTATCCAAGATATTTGCTTATCCAAGGTTCTGCCGGCCCGTTTAGCTTGGATAAGTGAGACTCTACTGTATTATCATGGATTCTTAACTATATTTAACTGGAACAAAGACTGGATCTACACAGTCCTATATTCCAGGCTCTGATCCCAGATTATCTGCTTTGAACTGGATTATATAGGTCTACACTGCCAGATAATCTGGATAAGTAGATAATCTGGTATCAGATCTTGGATAAAGGACAGTGTAGATGCAGCCAAAGTCTCATTTATTTCAGTAGTATTGACTTTCAAGTAACCACACATTATATCAGCAAAGAAAGAAAATTTCAATCCAGTAATAGCTAGTTACAATAATGAGTTGTACATTCCTTGTTACATTCATGCAGAAATGGTTCTTGAAAATGTAATAAGATAACAAGCTAAGGCTACAGTCCTGTGCACACTCTCCTAGCAGTAAGCTCCATTGAACACAGTAGGTTTCAGTAAACAAACATAGGAAATTATGTTTTCAAGTCTTAATAATACTAGTCTTATAATTATAATGTGCTCTAAGATCCCGTTGTTGTTGTTGTTGTTGTTGTTGTTGTTGTTCTGTTCCTTCAAGCCATTTCCAGTCTATGACCATAGGTTGACCCTATCATGGGATTTCCTTTGCATCCAACTCGTATATGTTGGCCATGACTAATATAAAAATGCATTTACACTGTAGAATTAGCCCATTTTGACGCTACTGTTTTAACTACCATGCATCAGTTCTATCGAATGATGGGAGATGTAGTTTTAAAAGGTCTTTAGCCTTCTTTGCTTCAGCAAACTACAATACCCATGATTCCATAGCACTGAGCCATGGTTGCAAAGTGATGACAAACTACAATGATTATACAATGTAGATGCATGCTAAATCACCTTGCTTTCTGCAGTAACTTTACCTGGATTAATAGGACTATTTATTTACTTTTTTGCATTTATATTTACATAACACCCTTTGCCCAAGGAATTCACAACATGTGCATGTGTTTTCATTTCCTTTATAAGATGTCATCTGAACACAATTTCAAAACAGCAATAACATTTATTTATTTATTTATTAAAAAAACAAGTCACTAAAAAGAGTGTTAATTTTTGAAACTAATAAAAAGGCAAGCATT
Source organism: Anolis carolinensis (assembly GCF_035594765.1). Taxonomy (NCBI): domain Eukaryota; kingdom Metazoa; phylum Chordata; class Lepidosauria; order Squamata; family Anolidae; genus Anolis; species Anolis carolinensis. The sequence goes on along the minus strand of NC_085843.1, from coordinate 259,269,758 downwards.
GAATCATATTTTTGGCACTACTATAGTGTAAATCTCTAGGACAAAGACAAAACTATGCCCTAATAAATCATTTTTTAAAAAAGCAAGTATGTATACAAACCACTATTTTACAAAATAGCTACCACTACCTCAAAAGTAGTGCATGGTCATATTCATTCTCAACATTACTTTGATTCATTTCAACGGCAAAGAACCCAAACTGAAAAGAATGTCATAATGCCAGAGATGGGTGTATACACAAAGGTATTCTTATAGAACTTTTCTTCATATTTTCCCCAAAACAATTTCCTAGAGTAGAGAATGAACTGGCTTCTCTTTTTTCTGGTTTAATGCCCAAATGGGTTTTCCTAACAAGAGAACCAAATCCTTCGTTATAAGAAAACTTCTTTTACAGCCTTTGCTGTTGCTGTCAGTCTCGCTACTGACTAATTTTACCAGTCTCCCTTGGTCCGAGGAGAACATGGCCATGCGTGTCAGCAACAAACAAAGGCAAACATCTCCAAACAGTTCCGTCATGTGGAACCTATATTTGAAAGCAAAGTGCTGTGGAATGATTTGCTGTCTAGACTGGCTATTTTCATGGGGTAGAGAGGGACTTATCTTCGATACAGACAGATACAAGATTCTCTCTCAGAAATATAATCTTGGTTAAGACTCCAGGCTTGGAGCCTTAGGGATTTAAAATCGAAGAACTAAGTCAGAATGTGAAAAATTACTTTTTGGACTACAGCTCTTAATACTTACTAAGTATCTTTTTTGTTATGGCAGAACCAATACCAAATTAGACCTTTAGTCACCTGCTCCAGATTTCATCCCCAGATTTCAATCACATGCTATATATAGTTTTTGCCCCTTTCAAAATAAATAAATGGGTGAAACCAATAAAAAGTCCCAACAACTTTGTGAATGTGGTATTGTGGTTATTATTTATTATGCATGTTCTTGTTTGTTTGTTTAAAATGCTACCTTGGGTCCCACAGTGGGAGCATATACATTAAACAAACAAACAAACAAAAATAAAGTGATGTATAGGAATGAAAAGTAAAAAGATTGTTTTTTGGTAAACTACTGTAGACTAGCTCTCCCAGTGGATGTTACATAAAGGGGTATGGTGCACTCTCTAATTCACTTGATATCAGGAAATGCTTCACATACTAAAGAGGTTGGGTTTTTTATTTGTGTTTTGTGTTTGGTAATCTGTTCTTATTTTACTTTTATTCTAGCTTGTGTTTTCTGGCTCTAAGTAGAATAGACTTTATTGTGCACACACAAAGCAGTCCTTTGGAAATGGATATTTAATATCCCACAATAATCAATACAGGTTTTTCTCCTACACATAACTTTAAAATACCATAGAAACCACACCACACAATTATAGTAGGTTGATCATATGTTAATTTCATCCCTTTTGGCTGTATCTTACAGAACGCTGGGATTAGAAGTCTGGTGAAGTTTTCAAATAGAGGAGTCTAGGGGTCTCATTGTAAAGGCCTGGTGAAGTACCGCGCTTTGCCTGACATCCCGGAGTGAATCAGTCACCTTGCACCCAGCTCCCTCTCAGTGAATCTTTTCCCATCACATGAGGAAAGTGTTGCCCTCCTGATGAGACCCTGTGCTGGCTTCACTGAAGCCAGCACAACATGGGAAGCCTCCTGTGTTGGAGGGAAAGCATCCGGTGACACTTTCACCCCATTTGGGGGGTGAGGCCGCTGCCAGAAGTTACACAACATCATGTGATGTCCAGCGTGGGGTTCTGTCCATTAGGCAGGGTGAAAGCATGCTAGGATGCTAAATTCACACAGTCTGATAAGGTCATAAATTCATCGTGAAGCTATAAATACTTATCAGGAACTTAGCCATTAAAATGCATCAAAGGCCCCTCCCTACACTGCCGTATGATCCAGATTATCGAAGATGACAACTCACATTTTGAACTGGATTATATGAGTGTGCACTGACATTTAATCCAGTTCAAAGCAGATAATTTAGACTTCATATGGCAGTGTAGAAGGGGCCAAAGTGTTATTATGGTGTAGTGTGGAAGACCCCAATGCAAGCTTGTTATCTAAGTCCATGGGGGTTAAAAGTATTTTTTCACTAATAGTTCAATTGAGGAAGCTTGAACAAAATTGGAAAACCTCTTCTAGAGCAAAATATTTTAACTTTATTAGCAATTATTTTCATGAGCAGTGATAATATAGGTAGATACCTCCTTTACACTTGAAGATGTATCCACCTATATAACCACTGCTCTTGAAAATAATTGCTAATAAAGTTAAATGTACATTCATATTAGCTGTTCTCAGTGTTGGTCCCCATGGATGAACGAGTTGTCCAGTCCCTTCCTGAAGTGATGAATATAATAGCCACCATCCAGTTTCACAAGTTGTAAATGTTGGAATGTATGCCAAGTAGAACCGAAACAAAAGCATGATTATCTCCAGGGCCTTTGGCGGTGGCTAATTCTTGGCTGGGCTTGGAAGACAGGAATGGAAGCATTTCAGAGGTGGTCTCAGGGTCAACCTTCTTTGAGTCTGTGTGAAGCTCATTGTCTTGGCTGGGAACAGTTTCCCTTTCATTCAGTAATCATAAATTCAGAGGGGATTTCAGTACACACTGTGCTTTGCTGAGAAAAATACCCCAGGCTACATCCTTTTCATTATGCTTAAGTTTAAAGTCCCCAATAAGCTTATAGGACACCCCTTCATCAAACTGGCCATTGGCCATACTGACCTTGTATGTTCTGCTTTCTGAGTTGCTATTTTCCTTTCTTCCGTCTTCTCCTTCCTTCTCCTTCTATATCTCAAGAATGATTGCCAAGACACAGACAATTTTCTATTTCATGCCTAGGTCAAGCTGCACAAAGCATTGAGCCACAAAATGTTGAAAAAAAAAGAATAAATAAAATTCAGATACCCAGACACTTATGTCACTGGTTTTGCTGACAGTGAGAACTATTGTAGATGGAATTGAAGCAGTAGAAATTATTTTGCTTTTCATTTTAAAATGAGCCTCAAGGGAGTTGTTCTTGGCTATAAACACTTGTATGGCAACTTTGAGTTTGCATGGTATGCGATTTGAACATTGGACTACGGCTAAGATCTGAATCCCAGATCAGCTATGGAAACCCACTGTTTGACTTTGAGGAAGTCTCACTCTTACTGCCTCAGAGGAAGATGAGGGCAAGCCCCCTCCAAACAAACCATGCCAAGCAAACAACATTGGCAACCTTACTTAAGATGGTGACTAGTTACCAAAATGGAACCCCAAAGCCATCATGTCCCTCTATCTTGCACAATGGAGAACTGTGGCACAAGGAAGGAGAAAGATGTCCAATTAGGGTAGTGCAGTAAGTACCTCTATTGCAAATTGCTTCTGATCATTTGAGCCACTGAAGCAAAGTTATTTCTTAAGTAGAAAAAACATGCTAAGCTTTGAAAGCCAATCTAATTTGAAAACAAAAATCCCTACCTGTCCCCAAGTATTAATGAACAGTCAGATCATTTGCACAAAATAAAACCCCAGTCCAAAAGTATTTCAAAATAAAATGTCATTACAGCAGAAGGTAATGCAAACAGTGTCTTCCTTCCATTTGTGATGGTGCTGATTCTTCCGAAAAACAAATAAGCAACATTTCTGGTCAACATAGTGAATATTGTCTCTCCCCCTGCCTTTCTCTTACAGTTATAATGCTAATGTGTCAATGCATTTAATCTCTGTAACATTTTAAAAAAATTAATGTGTGACACAGGCGAATGCTGTGGGAGAAGCATAGGAAGATGTTTGGGATTCAGGAAAGGGAGGAAACCATGTCCACACAACAGTTAATTACAGCTCAAGCAAGAATTGATAAAACTTTACTGTATTTTTGGAACAACAGGAATACCTGTTGCAGAGTGTGAAATTCAGAAACAGAGCATCCCAATGCTTAATTAAATACCTGGATCATAAGGTAAGAACTGGGTCTTACCAGATGTGGATCCTGTGGGGACTGGACTCATGTCACATGATTCCCGGGCCCAATCCACACAACCATCTCAATTTTTCAGGCTCCTGGAACCTTTTAGTCAAGAACAGATTGTGGTATTTACTTGTGAATATTAAAAAGGACAAAAATATTCTATAGTGAATTTGTACAAGTAACTTGTCATTCATTTGATACTACAACATAGCTGGTAGTCAATGTTTACATATTATGTTTTAACTACAGATACTTTAGAAATTCATGTTTTCCCCAGTTTCCTGGCTATAGATTGTCCTGGGGCCTCTAAGACAAGGGTACTCAAACTTTTAAACCAGGGTCAACGGTCCCTCAGACTGTTGGTGGGCTGCACTGTCTTTTAAAAAACATGAATATATATCTTATTTATAGTGCAAGAAAATGAAAGAACAATACAATATTTAAAATGAAGAACAATTTTAACCAACATAAACTTGCCAGTATTTCAATGAGAAGTATGGGCCTACATCTGACTGATAAGATAGTCAAGTTCATTAGGATTGTTGTTGTGTGCCTTCAAGTAGTTTCAGATTTAGGATGGTCCTAAGGGAGCGTCCAGACAGCAATAAAATTCATGCCAAGGTGGATTTCTAAAAAAAAAACAAAAATAAAAACCCCTTTGGAACAGATTCCCATTCCCACTCCCTTCAAAAACCCTGGCTTTCCTGGGGTGGGGGGCTACATGTCATCCTGATTAGGATGGCATGGAGCCACCTCAAAGCCTCCCAATTTCCTCCCAAAAATAAAGTAAAACCTATCTGGCCACCATAGCTTTCCTCCTCGCACCGTCCTGGCACAAGGAAATAAAACACCAGGAGAACGGGGGTAAGGAGGAAAATACCCCCCCTTCCCTCCCCCTCCTGGTGCATCATTTCCTTGCACCAGGAGGGAGAGAGTAGGAAACTTATGGTGGCTGTGTAGGTTTTTCTTTCTTTTTGGGGAGGAAATTTGATGTTTGGGGGGAGGGGTGGGTACATTTTTGGTCTTTCAGGCTCCAGGAACCTGGAAAACCAAGATGGCTATGTGGATTGGGCCCAGAATTCATGTGATGTGGTCGTGCATCTGGTAAGACCCAAATAATATCTTAAGATCCAGATCTTACCAGGTACCATTTATACTCGAATATGAGTTTTTCAGCCCTTTTTAGGGCTCCCCGGCTTATACTCGAGTGAGGGTCCTGGCTGGCTTATATTCGGGTCGGCTTATGTTTACAGGTAATCAGAGTTGGACATTCTTATCTTATTAAAGTATTATTATTATTATCTTAAATTACATTTTTATGTAAATATCCAAAAACATTTAACCTACTGATGCCTCAATTAATCTAATTTTATTGGTATCGATTTTTATTTTTGAAGTTTACCAGTAGCTGCTGCATTTCCCACCCTTGTCTTATACCCGATTCAATAGGTTCCCAATCTTTTGTGGTAAAATTAGGTGCCTTGGCTTATATTCGGCTCGATTTATTCTCGAGTATATACAGAATTTGGTTAATTTGGTTTGTTCCAAAATAATTCATTTTTACCAGAGGTGTCATTTGGATGCCTCCAGTAAAAACCCAGACAGGTCCCGGAATATGGACTTGCCTGGTTGGGCCCAAAGTCTAAAGTTTAAGGGGTCTGGGTAAATAACTTTAGGGGGCTGCATCCGGCCTGTGGGCCTTAGTTTGGGGGGTCCTGCTCTAAGACAGGAGAACATGTTAATTTTGAAAGGAGAGGACTTGTGAAAACATTTTTGATTAATGCTAGGACTGGTCTTTGTACTACAAAAGAAAGTTTCAACATGAATGCAGAATGGATCTAGCAAAACTGATTGCTTTGTCTAGCCCATTGCCATTGTTTCCCAGGGGCAGTTGTCATCTGTTCTCAGTCAGATGAATGAGAACAGATGAACTTCAGTGCTATTTTCAGAACTTCAAACCTCATGGGAGCTGGTTGGGCTATATTGTGATACTGTGAGAAATTACTTTACCCAAGTAATGTAGGAACCAGAACTCAAATCTGTTGGTGCCAAAATGGAGGGGAGACAACTCACATTGGATATGATTGAGGATTTATTTTAATCATCACACGAGGTTTGTAGTCACTTGCTATTTCATTGGCTGAACAATCCTGCCCTGCATTTCTTATTCAATAGGAATGATTGAAACCATTTTTTTAACCAAATCCAAACTGGAAAGCATACTTTTCCTTTTATAGACTACCTCTATAAATGAATGCAGCAAAAACATTAACAAGGAAACTGCTGGCTGGATCATAATGTGGTGTCTAAATGTCTCTGTGTTTGTGAGCATATGCATGTTTCCAAAAGCAATTCTTTCTTCTTGTGCAGGCCTGTAGCCAGGATTTTGATTGGGGGGGGGGGGGGGTGCTGGGATTTTGATTTGGGGAGGGGCTGAGTCTGGGTGAGGGAGGATCTACCCTATTAAACCTTTTGTATCATTATCCCAATACCCCCATGCATTTGGGATATATTGAGCATGGTGATCAGCTCATGATATGAACAAACGTAACAGTTTAAATAATAAATGTAAGGTCTTCTCGCAGACCACCCTGAGAATTTCGGGGGGGGGGGGTGGCTGAAGCCCCTCAAGCCCCCCCCCCCCCCCCCCCGGCTACATGCCTGTTCTTGTGTATATGTAAACTAAGTGCCAAACTACATGAGATATTAAATACATTATTTTCAGAATGCCCATAGGGGTTATTGTTAGCTGAAAATTCCAGGGATCCTTGCTATTCTGTTATTGTCCCAGGTACAAGGACTCTTCTAAAGCTGCTAACTGGTCAAAGCAGAGGGGTGATATTAAAAAGGTATTTTTCCTCACTTGTTTTGGAAGGAAGAACATTATATATTGACATCAACTTTTAAAATGATGTGCCATCTTTCACTCTTTGGTTTTATTGGCCTATGGATGCCAGTGAAAGGAAATTGAATTTAAGGCATGGCTACTTTCAGTGATTCTTGGGAACAATGTGAGTCTGTGACATTGCCATCTGTTAAGGTTTTATTTATATATTTCAAAAAGCCCTAAAGTATGAGTGCACCAAAAATATAAGTATGTTGCTATTTCCTGCCAGTTCTTTTACTTTGGAATTAGCAAGATATATTCTACTTTGCATTTTAAAAAATACAAATTCTTACTCTGAGTTGGTTATAAGTTTTTTCCCCATTTACAGGCGATTTATATTTCATACGGTGGGCTCTTGAGCAATTCAGGGCCAGAAAGGGAAAGTGAGGATTCCCATGGGATGTTATTTCCTTTCTTGGGGTGAGGGAAGGTATTTGTTTACCAAGTGGTGTATTTGATTTCTTTCTCCAAATACTTCAGTGGTAGCCCTGTCTTCACAAGTACTCCACATTGTGATCTCAGATTCCTGCTCTGTTGCGAACATACAGTGATCAGCTTCAGTGGATTTTATGGCTTGATCTGGGATTTTCAGGAAGCTTTTTATACACTATATCCAACTGAATGCGTGTTGCAGTGTGCATTGGAAGTATGTGTTTTGTAGATACCTGGACCTTGAGCTCACTTCAGCTATGTAAAAGGGCCCTTAGTCCAGTTTAAAGAACAAGCAGATTAAGGAACCAGAGTGTCTTCAAATTATCTGCTAATGGTGAGAATATTGACAGCAGACAGAGGCAACACAGAAGATGCTTGGTGTCAGTCCTCCCTGCTGTAGTAAGGTTCACTGCATTTTTATTTAATTATTAGTAATTGTGAGTATATTGAAACTAGCTAGACTACCAATTGAATCTCAAATCAATGTTAGCAACACACTTGAAGATAGCATACTGTTTGGGAGCTTAAGACAGGGCATGTTGGCATATCCAGCTCTTCTATAAGAGAGAGAGAGGCGTGTAGATGAGGAATTGAAAAAAAAAAACTGTAGAAGCTGCAGTTAGAGGAGATTAATTCCCTACCACTGGTTGAAATAGCAATTAATTTTAAATTGGTTAGTCAAAGTAGGACTGCTGTGTTAATGAACTAATGGCTTTGGGTAAGATCTTCCAGGTTGTTTTTTTTAAAGTAATATAACCAGTATATTATGATCTTAACCAGTTGCTACCCTATCAGAAGTCTTTTAATTATCATACTGGTTCATGTGGCTATGTCGTTTATACAATAAAAATGGAAAATGGAAAGATGGGAACATACGTCCTTGCTAGATAATGCTCAGGAACTGGAGAAAATTAAAAATGGAATGATGGGGGAAAGGCAGCATATAAGCCTGAAACTTTTTTTGTATCTCCAAGGGCCCTTCCATACAACCATATAACCAAGAATATCAAGACAGATAATCCACAATATCTGCTTTGAACTGGATTATCTGAGTACACATTGCCATATAATACAGTTCAATGTGGATTTTATACAACTGAGGGCCCATCCAGACAGGGCCCAAAACAAACAAGCTTGTGTGCTTTTACTGGAGGCATCCAAACGACGTCTCTAGTAAAAGCAAATTAATTTGGGACAAAGCAGGAAAACTCTGCTTTGCCCCAAATTAATTAGGTACTGGATTAAACCTGGGTCTTCCTGAAAGACCCAGGTTTAATCCAGTGTGCGCCCTGTGTGGACTGACCCCTCGATAGTCCTGGGACTAACAAGGGGCAGTCCACACAGCTCTCTCAGGTTTTCTGGGCTGAATCAGCCTGGAAAGCCCAGAGGACTATAACCCCCTCCCCAAAAACTCTTTAAAACCCCTTTAAAAAGAAAATAACTTACCTAATCATGATTATTCTGGTGTTGGAGTCTTCCTGGTGCATAGAAACAATTCTCCAGGGGTATTAAGGTGTATCGGGGAGGGGGTTAGGGTGTGTGGGAGTTCTCCCAGAAGGTTCTGGAAGTACATCTAGACTCCCAGTGCTGAAAGTGTGGGCTTTCAGGCTGGTGTGGGGTCAGAAGGCCACCCTGATCTGGGTTTTTAAAACCTGGGTTGGCGCAAACTTCTTCTCTTTCTGGAACCGGTCTGAGTGGAAGAGGCCTAAGACTCCCTAGACAAACCCAAAATACCAACTTCCTAATTTAAAAAGTGATGCAAATATTGAAATAGTGCAAACAATCTAAACAATCTCCTCATATTATTCAGCGCCCTGGAAATTATTATTTTTTTAATTTTTTAATAGCAATTAAACAGAACGATATATGTACCTGTGGCCATCACTGCTCCCCTGGATTGCTGCAGCGCCCACCAGGGGGCAGTAGCACCCACTTTGGGAATCACTGGTTTAAAGGGTCATCCCTGAACTACAAACCCCAGATAGATAGTGTGATGAAGTTGTAATTGTCCATTTTTACTGTAGATCATCCTTATCCCATGCAAAAATCACTCTTCCCCCCGCCCCCAAAAAACCCCCCAAGGTGGTTTAAAACAAGAAAACACTTTACCTACCTGGAAGGGGAAATAGATAACTCTTGAGCTTGTGCTATATTTGTGTGATTCATAATTTCTCAGATACTTAAAATTTCTGAGATGTCCTATCCTTGATTCAACTAGACTGATCACATTTTAAGGTATGTAATGTTATATCACATTTTAACTTAAACTTCAGGGTGTGATTCTATAATTTTGGGGAAATAGCATCAAAATGGAAGATTGCAATTTTATTTATAACTTACTATTTTGTTTGGATGTATAAAAAGGAGGTAGGAAAAGGATTGCCATTTGTTTATGCCTTCAAGAACTGCAGTTATCAATGAATTATGTGATGAACCAAACTGATGCCACAACAATGGGATAATGTATGGGAGATTGTAGTTATATTGAAACTCGCCTATATTATAAGAATTAGAGAGATGAGACAAAGAATTATTTTATTTAATTCTTTATGTATTTATTACAGTGTGGAAAAACAGTTCCAGTATAGGATGCAAGTTTTTTGATACTGGAAATCTTGTCATAAAATAAAATAAAATAAAATAAAATAAAATAAAATAAAATAAAATAAAATAAAATAAAATAAAATAAAATAAAATAAAATAAAATAAAAATTGATTTACACAGTTTTTGGATGCTTGATTGCTGGAGTTTTCTGTGTGGTGTATATATAACCACATGCGTGTACATGCATACATACATAAATACACACATGCACACTCACACACGTTAATGCAAAGAAACTTGGAGCAGAAAATGGAATATTTGATTTTTTTTTCTTTTCTGTAATCATAAAGAATTGATTCCACATATTAAGCATCTCAAGAGCCAGTATAGCATAGTCAGTCAGTGCTTTGAGGATTGCACTATGATTCAAAGCATATGATCAGAGTTCAAATCAACAGTAATGTAGGCTCTTTCTTTAAGGGCCCTTCCACACAGCCATATAACCCAGAATATCAAGGCAGATAACCTACAATATCTCCTTTGAACTGGGTTATCTAAGTCTAAGTGCCAGATAATGCAGTAAATGTGGATTTTATACAGCTGTATGGAAGGGGCTTAAGTACAACTACCCCACAAATGTATACACAACAGGAGAAAAGAAAGCATTTCTGTCTTTAATGGCTAGTTTAGGTGTGCTATAAACCCATTTCTTCTCTGTGATGGAACAGTAGCAAAGAAAGAAAATCAGATCTTTGATAGACTTGGACAATGGCTCAAGGAATGAAATGCCTTACCACAGGTGATCTCTAACTACATGTTCCATCTTGAGTGCATGTTAGACATGTGTGGTCTATGAATGGCTACCAGGGTTCGTTTTTTGAAAAGGCAATATCCAATAGCCTCTTTTAGAGTAGAGACCTTTTATAAGACAGGATGCAAACTACCGTTAAATCAGTTGTAAGATAATGGCTACTGAACTGGCAGGACATCGTGTTTTTGAATGTTTCTGGCAGCTCTTCATTGAACTACTGGTAGAATTAAGTATCCAAAAGGTTCCCAGGACCAGAACTAAAAGTAGGTGGACTAAGTAACTGTTTCCAATGGGAGATGCCAGGGAGTACTAGAAACAGTCTCTACCTCCACCTTTGAGCTCCTAATCCAGGTTAAAACCATAAAGGCATATAAAATCACATCACAAAATCACAGCAACCCTTGAAAGTCTTAAACGCCTTTGCCTTTAAAAGCCTGCCTGAATAAAAATGTTTTAACCTGCCACCATAAGGACAACAGTGAGGAAGCCATTCTGGCTTCCCTGGGCAGAGGGTTTTAGAGTCAAGGAACAGCCACCAAGAAGGCCCTCTCTCTCGTGCCACCAATTCAGCTTGAGATGGAGGTGGGTCGACCAAATAGGTTTTCCAGTGCTATTTTATGGTCAACTTCCAGCATACATTGACCATAGAGTCATACTGGAGAACCTAGATTTTCCTAAAGAGATGTTCTTTCAGGTAAAAATAATATAGCAGGTTATTTATTACAGGCTTTTAATTTTTGAGGTGATGCCGAGCCTTAGAGTATGTGGAAGGCTAACTTTACTTCAAAAATGGAATCAAAATACATCTTACTGCATCCATATTAGCCAGCTTGGTTAAATAAAACTCTTTCCAGAAGACAACAGCCCATGAATTACCTGCTTATTCTATGAGCATTAAAGATCAGGAGACTTTCAAAGGGGAGGGGGGAGGATGAAGGGGCAATCCTAACTTAACATGAACATACTTAAATTCACAGAAATCAAAAATTGTCACTTTTAAGAACATCGAAAGCCTTTGGCATGAACAGGCAAATCTGTGGCTTTGGGTTTTTCCCATATTTAATTACTTTCATTTTAAGTTCTCTTTATCCTGAATATGAATATATGACTAAAGAATTGTTGAACCAGTTCTTATGCTAGTTGCTGTAATTTTATGGGGCGCTTTGCCGTTTAATGATATTGTGACTTTAAGAAGGAGGTGTCTGGATACTTTGGCTATTTCAGTTAGGCCTTAAAGAAAACTCATATGAATTCCATGCTAGGAACACAAATAACAATATTACTGAAGGATGATGCATGTGAACAAAGGACATATCATTACATTAATAACAACTCAAGCTGGCTTTGTACTCAGACAGGTAAATGGAATGTGGATATTCACATTTGGTATTTTAAATGTGGATAGTTCCTTCAGTACAAAAAGATATTTGTCTTGGAACATAGTCGATGCTCCCTCCTCCTCCTTCTACTGCTTCTTCTGCCTGTAGCAACTGTCTCATCCGTTCTAATGAAATGAAACCAGTGTGGCAATACAGACAGAAGGCAGTGCTGCGAGGTCAAAACAGATTGAACAAGGCTCAGTGCAGGAAAGCAGAACGTTTTCTGGGAAGATGAAAGTGTGCTCAGAACTGTCATTGCAGGCTTGTTTTGTGTTTGTCTTGAGATATATAACTGGCCTCTGAGATATAGAAACATTTGGATATCAGCATACATTTGGTATGCTGGAGGCCTGAGTAGTAAGTATGTTTTATACTAGGGATGGGCAAATAGTGACCCTCCAGCTCTTTTTGAACTGCAATTTTCTAAAGCCCTAGCCTGCGCAGTGCTGTAAATTGCATGGAATCACAGCCCCAAAAAATCTCAGGAGGGCACACTATTCCCATCCATGTTTCAAGGTAAGCGTTGTTTTGAGGAAGGAAGTCAAAAAAGGTGCTGGGACTGTTTGCTTGCTTGCTTTGTATTTTATTTACAAATTATTTCAGTGTAACCAACATACTCCATCCTAAACATGTAAGTGTCAGAGGATGGGATCAACAAGATACAAACACTGTTACTTTCAACTACTTGGGTTTTTCAGAGGGGGCAACAAAATTGCATTTTAAAAATGTGACATGTAAGAGCAACTTTGTTTCACAGCTGTAACAAATATCACTTTCTAGCATCAATTACACTATGTAACAAAATTTGAAAATATTTCTGCTCCTGGTTTGAAAGTGTTTTTTCCTACTTAATGGTACAGTACTTACTTTGAAAGTAGTAGTTATACTCCAGAAACTTCGTTTTTGTGGCTGCAACAAACTATGTTGAATTGGTTGAGACTCTACAAGATAGTCATTGAAAAACTATAGCAAAATGTGCTGCAAGATACTACACAAAAACAAAGCTTTTGCAGCTTTTTTGCAACCTTTTCCATGTTTTTATTAAGACATGGCATTTATTAACCAGGACCATAAATCATGGTACATAGTGCAGGACTTCAAGAAGCATTTTGACAGGTCATTTTGAACATCTATACCGTTCCCTCATCAAAAATCATGCTACATTGTGTTATCCTTAAGAGTATTTCAAGAAGCATTTTGAAAGGTTGAATATCTATGTTGTTCCCTCATCAATTTTATGATTTCTTCTCTTTAAAAAAATACAAATGCTAATTCTTTTCCAAAAGTAACTTCCAAAGTTACTACACATCTCTTCTTCTCTCTCCTTCTGTCTACCTGTTCCCAATGAACTGACTCATACATCTGGATGTAGTGCCCTTTTCCATCCATTGTATCCTGGCTGTACAGAGCAGTGCAACCGAGTGAGTGCTGGAAGGAAAGGTGGCTGCTCTTGGGTGTAGCTACACTACCAAAATAATGCATATGACACCACTTTATCTGCTATAGCTCAATGCTATGAAATCATGGCATGTGTAGTTTTACAACATTTTTAGCCTTCTCTGCCAAATAGTATGGCAGCCTCCTCAGGATACTATAACATTGAACTGTAGCAGTTAGAGTAATGTCGAACTGCATTTATTTCAGTGTAGATGTAGCTCTTGTTGCCTGGAGTACATCACATTCCCTGTTCTTTTTTTTCAGAGTAGATATTCACTACATTTCTTCTAGAAGGGAGCAGTAAGAATTTTTAACAATCCTTTCCCTCTGTGAGAAAGTATTTGTCAACCACACAGTCTTCAAGCCTTATTCACAAATCAACTTTTATTCTATGCAAATTTTGTGCAGAATAAGCCCTGAACAGCAAAGAATCTTATTGGTTCATTCTCATTCTTGCAGACTTTTCTGCACAGTATTTTTATGCAAATCCAACTTTTTTTTTTACATAGAATAATTTCTCTGCAACATGTTGAGACATTTATATACAAGGAGAATATTGTGGAGGAATATTTATTTTCTCTCAGGCAGGAAGAAAAGTACTGTAATTATTCTTGTTTTGCATGCAAGGATGAAACAGTTGAGAATTTTCATCCTACTAGGTGTCACGATCTCCAACTGTCTTTGAATGCATAATCCTTGAAACCAGTAACATAGTAAATATTCAGGAACAAAGCAAGAGAGTGCCCCCTTCAATTCTTATGCCTAGACTATTGCCCCACAGAAAAGAAGGGGAGACTGAAGTAGCGATGGGTATACCTCCCTCTTGTGGTTGAAGTGAAACACTATGGACTCATCCAGAATTGACCAAAAATATTGGAGCTCTTCTGGTACTGTTTTTGTCAACTATTGTCACCACATCCATCTTCTCTTGTGATGGAAGCTGTTTGTAGTAATTTCTTAAATCGGTACTGGGACATTTCTAAAGGTTGTCCTCGAGCAGTGGTTCTCAACCTGTGGGTCCCCAGGTGTTTTTGCCTACAACTCCCAGAAAACCCGGCTGGTTTAGGCTGTTAGGATTTCTGGGAGTTGAAGGCAAAAACATCTGAGGTCCTACAAGTTGAGAACCACTGGCCTATAGTAAGAAGGACTATTTTCTTCTCTGTGAATGTTAAAATGGGAAATGTATCCACATTGGAAATATGGTATTAAATGTATCATTTCACTGATGTTCAGATACACTATAACAACACAATGCCAGGAGTGGGGGCGGGGGGGGGGGGTTGAGGGAAGCATGAGATTACAAGTGTCCTTTTGTATTGTTGTTTCTGTGGTTTGGTACAATGGCTGCTTGCTTCCTGTGCATTCAGGTTATGATCATGCAAGGCAAGAATGTTCATGGGTATTTCACCAGCAGTGTCAATGAGATATCTTGTTTTTGGGTTGAGGTTTTGGCCATGTTTTAGCAGCATTCTCTTCTGTTGTTTTGCCTATATCTGTGGCTGGTAACACATCAGACCATTAAAGCCTTCAACAACACATATCTAGTCTTTACCTACAAGCAACTTACCTGTACATGGTAACAAATGTATGGCCTTGCAGCGGACACTGCACCCTAACCCTGAAACAAATTCAGACTAGACATGGTATTAACATAAAGGAAAATAATGGGATGGGAAAAAATTGCATGAAGACTACATTAGAATCATATGTTGCACTTTCCTTTACTTACCTGTGTGGAGTATGCTGTCTTTGCTTCCCAGTCATTAACAGTAGAACTTGGTGTTGGCTGGTTGTATCTAAAAGTTCAAGGCAAGGTGTTAGCAGCCTCCCTGATTCCTATGCATACTATGAACCCAGGGATTTTATATGTGCAGTGTCCTCCACCTCTTTACAACGTGCCTTTTCCCAATAATTTCCTATTACCAGATTACCCCTTGTGAGATTGACATGTATTTGACTTCATGAAGGAGCACCAAGTTTTCAATGTGTTGATGTGTTCTGGATATTCTGTAAATGAACTCCAAATCAAGATACAATGTAAGGAAGGAGTCAGAAGCTTGGCTTTAGTGTATGTGGCAAGCATAAGATACTGACTGTAGTCATTTGGTTGTGGCTGCTATGGAAAAGATGCTTCAAACGAATGATTTCAAAATGGTTGAGAGTGGAGAAGAAGTTGTATTTGGACTAGATAGCTGTTGGGAAATTAGATTAGAAGTTAGAACGTTCATCTCAATGTTATTGAGTGGCGCTGGATTATAAATTTGGAAATGAAAGGTTAGTAAATGTGACAATGCCGTGCAATGCTTCTCAAGATTTATTTCTTTATCTTTGCCTGGAGAGGGTTTTTGGCAATGTGTGGGTATTGATATAAAAAATGTAAGGACGATTAAAAATATTGTTAATTATTTAAATCAACAACTTCAATTTTCCCATTCTTTCTAGAGTAAGTGGAGAATTTTTTTCACAGAGAGCTAAATGGTTTTCTGGGCATGTTAAGCAAGTGGTTATTTCACATTGTGCCAGCAATTATTATGAGATATTTTGAGGAAGCTTTGAAGTATCTAAATGATGACTGAAATGAAAGGCAGAAAATGAAGTGATGTTAGGTCAGGAGGAGTATTAATTATAGAATAACCCCCATTAACTGCTTGCAGGATACTTGGGGGAGGAAAAAGGACTTTTCGACCCTACTTGTATGGACCCTGAAGTTCATCACTGATCCCCAAAAGTTCTCCACCTCAATTTGTTTTAAAAGTCAATGCAATTTTGGGCAAATTTATCCAACTCTATGAAAACAGATCAATTCATCCTAACACAGAGAATTCCATACTAATAATTGATACACATGTCTTCCTCTGCAGTCCCTTTGAAAATATCCATAGGAAATAATATGATGTCAATCCCTGTGACACGAAAGACTGCAGAGGAAAACTGAGATAACTGGGTTTGCTGGGAGATATGTGTTCAGCTTTGAAGGGGAGGTTTGCAGTGGAAAATAGGTTCCTGGCCCTACATTGTTACCCAGCCCTGCTATATCATCTCCAAAAAGGTATCACCCCAGTCTTGGCCCTTTTGTTATGCAGACTGAACGAGCCCACAGCAGTAGTTATTTTGGGCAAAGGGCAATTCAATGTTTTCTTTTCATTGTGTGATATTTAGTGTAAAATTATATGTTTATTATATATTACAGTAATACCTTGACTTATGCATTTAATTTATTCTGTGACTAAGCTCTTAACTCAAATTGCTCTTATGTCAAATTGGATTTCCCATTGAAATGCCAGCCCCACAAAAGCCACACCAATAAAATGTACTTTATAAATAAAAAATAATGTATGAAAATAATAATAAATAATAAAAGAGAATGTAAAGTAATAAACTGGATTTATTAAGTGTAGAGTATGTATTTTCCTTCAAGATCAGACTTCACTTAATCTTCTTCTTCTTCTTCATTGACATTTGCCTTTTTCACCACACTTTCCTTGCTTTCACTTGCATGGTGGTTCAATAAAAACCTGTCCAAGGAGTTTTGTTTCTTCCTCCCTTTCAAAATGTTTCTAAAATGAGTGAGGCAAGTGTTGGGAAGGGAAGGGAAGCTCTCTCGGGATTGAAGGAGAGGGCAGGATTGGAAAGTTATAAGCCAATAAGATAAGTTTCCTTTTCCTGCTATGAGTGGGAAACTTCAGTAAAATTCTTCTGCAATTATCAATTAGAATGATAGGTATTTGTGTCACTTGCCTATTTTCATCAGGATAGAAGTTTACTGCTGAGAGACTCCTGGCCCCTAAGCTTTCCTGCAATCTTCCAAAGCCCTCGAATTGCAGATATAACTGCAAGGACAAGAGCAAGGAGCTTTCCTGGCTGCTCCCTTAAAGCTCTGCTTCAGATGCCAGGTGGCATACTCTCACACTGACTAATAACTCAAATCTCGGCTCACATGTCAAAGCAAAAAAAATAACTGAGCGATGGCTCGTAACTCAAAACTCTCATAAGTTGGTTTGATTATAAGTTAAAGTTTCACAGTATTTTAATTTTTCGGTTTCAAACTAATATGTTATAATTCATCTGGTCCCCTTCTCCCAGTGCCCAAAGTGGCAGTTGGGGGTCTATCCATAAACAATTCAATCCCTACAGAAAGTCCTGTTGAAAAATCTACAACCAGGAGGGATAGACAAAACTGCAGAAATGGAAGCTCACATATAAAGTGCCTGAGAAATGATGTGCACCCAAGTGAACAGCTGCTGTCCAGATTTAGGCAACTGCAAAAATCTCATCTTCTTTTCACTGATGCATGGCAACAAAACTTTAAAAATCAATACAGTATTGTTATGATGGAACTGGAAATTGTCAAGTATGGACTGTTGTTATTCTTAAATCATGATATCTCACAACTTGAGCAATTGATTTTTGCTACTGATCTGCTGTATCTTTTCTTTTAATCCATGGAAACACGGAGGCTATTCCTCCACACTTAAAAACACCATGGTTCGCTTAAGCATCATGGGCATAAATATTGGAATAACACTTTTAAATCCATCTAAAATATCTAAATTAAAAATTTTGATTATTTTTTTAAAAACCTCAGATGTTCCTAATTACATCTGGCCCTCTGTATCCATAGATTTTGTATCATGAAAGGCTTGAAAATATTCCAAAAATTCCAAAAAAGCAACTGCTTGATTTTATCATTTTATATAAGGGACAGTATTTTATTAAACCATTATACATACAATGAGACTTCAGCATTCATGGATTCTGGTATCTACAGGGGATCTTGGAATGAAGCCCCAGCATCCACCACATATATACCAATATACTGTAGCTATTTTCATTACTATTCACAATGCTACCACTGAAACATAATTCTGGTATACCCTTTTCACATCTCAAGACTAAAGTACTGACAGTATCCTTAGGTCCTCATCATACTAGAGCTTGGATCCACTTTAAATCCACTTTAGGGAGGGACCTTTAAACAGCTCAACCGGACAGGTTCTGGGCCTCACCAAACTACAAACCCCAGAATTCTGCAGGAGGCAGAAACCGGATTTGAAGTGGATCCATGCTCTGGTGTGATAGTTAATCATGTTGCATTGTTTCCCTTCACTGACCATTTTTGCAGACTTTTACACACTACTATAAAAAACTGAAAGACTATTTCTCTTCTAAAGAAAGAACTACAACTTACTTTAGTGTGGAAAAATAAGCTAAAACCATATTTTTGCTTTAAAAAGAAGAAGATTATGGCTTATTTCAGAAAATTGTAACCTAATTGAAAACAGGTAAAGGAAAACAAAAGCATAAAAAAGCAAAGAGACAAAAAGCTTGGGGGAATAATGTTAATAACAGTAAGACCAGCAACAGTTCTGGAATCTTTAAATATGTCAGAAGCAGCAAACCCCCCAGGGAGATACTTGGGCTATTGAATGATTAGGAGGCTAAATGATATCTAAGGAAGGAAAAGGAAAATGTAGAGAAGTCAGGCTGTATTGTGCCTTTACTCATTTCATTTTTAAAATAAAAAAACAGAATGGAAATCTTCTTAATTTTCTTTCCATCCAGAGAAGATGGAGCTTTGAACACTGAGACTAAGTTCTATGCATAGGGCTTACGAATTCTTTGAAGTTAATTCGATAACTGAAGGCTGCAGATGTACACTTGGATAAAATGCTCATTATCTGTCTTTTAAAATGAAGGGGAAACCACCTCCTTACACAGCAGTGAATGCTGTTTTTGCTTGTAAGGAGAAAGATTGGTTTAACCTTTTGCAAATATGTTAAGCAATGCAATTCGCTTGAACCAGATGAAAGAAAGAAAGAAAGAAAGAAAGAAAGAAAGAAAGAAAGAAAGAAAGAAAGAAAGAAAGAAAGAAAGAAAGAAGGATCATTTGACTTGCAAAAATAATTTGTCCTTCAAGCAGCAGTGCTTCTATTTAGAATTTGGGCCACGAATCCATGGATATGCTATTTCATTCCTAGCACCCATTTTCTATTTTCTTTTCCAAACAAATCTTCAGCAGTCTACGGCTACAGAACATGTTCTGTTGCACTGTATTTGAAAATGAGGACTTAAAAAGAGTTTTTGCTATTTTTTGAAAATCACAGACTTCCCTAAGCATGTCAAATTCATTTTGCTTCTTAGCGGCCTTCTTTTGGCAATGTTTATGATGCCTATTTGTGAGTTAACTGGCCTGTGTCTGCACAAATTGCAGGAAAATATTGTTTGAATATGATGATGAGGAAGAAAAAACTGTCCATCTTTTATCTCCTGTTGCTGCTTCAGTTTCAGACCATCTAATTTCTTTTTCCTACCATCTATCTGACACACTAATGTTCATGACTTGCCAAATCACATAAGCTAAGGGTTCAGCACAGGTGAAGAGTGGCAGGGTTATTTAATCTACTAGAAGAGCACATTCCCTTAAATGCAAGCTAAAAATATAACAAGTCACAAGAACGGTATGTAAAAGCGAAAGGGTTTCTTTTTGTTTTGTTTTGTTTTGTTTTTTACAGAGCTTGCCACTTCCTCAAGCCAGCCCTCCTGGGTTGCAAGATTCTTTCACAACAAACAAGGGGCAATTTTTTAAATCTGTTTTATAAGATTTTATCACAACAACCAGCAAGTCTGCTATAGTTTCTTTAGCATATATATTGGATACATACCAGGTTGAGCAACTGTAATGTATCATACATTACAGGTGCTCAGTGTATCATTATTGTCACCTCCTCTTCCTCTATAACCTGCCTTTTGAGTTTGGTCTCAAGATGACATAGCTAAAACAAACCCAGCTAAAAATTCATGGCACACAAAAGTTAGAAATTAATTACATTTATTTTAAAAATTAAAACCTGTTAAAATATAAACTATTAAAAGAAAATCAACAAACAGAAAATCTAGCACATTAGGCAAAGTTCTTTCCCCTTGGGAAGTCAGTCTTCTTAGGCAAATTCCAGGATTCCATAGGAAAGAAGCATGACATTTAAAGCCAAATCATGCTGCTATAATGAAACAGTATGTAAAAGAACCCCAGGACACATGGTTTGGTGACTGATTCATGTCCAAGTACAATTTAAAGCACCTGGCATCTCCAGATTGGCCCTGGAAAGGCTTCCATCTAAGGTCTGTCTCTAGGAAATCTGGCACAAAGTCAGAATAGACAAAATGAGGTTGATGAACCATTTGTTTGACTCAATAGCAAATAGTTGCCCATTTTCCTTGATATCTAAAGTATCTTCTCTACTTACAAAGACCTGCCCCTGTCAGATCCATCACCATCTTATGACATGCTGGGCATAATGCTTTCCTCACCTTTAATTTCAGTTAACATTTTATTTGTTTACATTTCTCAAAGCTAAAAGAAGGAGGTGGCTGGACACAAGAGCTTGGGGATGTTACCCTTTTTGGAGGAGCGAAATATGACTCAGAAATCCAGTCTAGATAGATTGGATAGAAGATTCTGAGTGTTGTACTCCAAAAGGTTCTTTCCCGAGTTTCCTGAGTTAGCCTAGCTGGTTCCACTTTTCAAGACTGCCATTTTGACTACCCATAGTGTGAAGAAATACATGGGAATAGTAGGCAAGGGTGAAGAGCTGCTCAGATAATGAACTTACATACAAACACCTTTATTTCCAGCTATACACAGTGTCAGAGGCAATGTGTGCATATCTCCTCATGACTACTAGAGTAGCCTCTGGCTGTAGCATAGACAGAATTCAAATGTGTTTCATATTGACAGTCTTCTTCCTGCATAGAGGAATTCTATTTCAGCCACTAAAATTAAGGATACATTTTAATAGTGACAAGTGTCCATCAATGTCACTTGAATTCTCTATGGTCTAATTTCACATGAATACACATGAGAACTACACTATGTGAAAACTGGGGTTCAAGCTTTAGGCAATAAAACTTTGGGAAAGGTTTTATTTATTGCACAGCAATTTACTGCACTGCGATGATTGATCTGTGGAATGCCAGATTTGGTTGCCCATGTCCTTTGTACACTGCATCCAGGTTTTCCTTTTGTTTACCATTCTGTCTGAAGGATTATTTCAAAACTAGGATGAAAAAGATATAATTTCATCCATTAACCTATCTGTAGGTGTTTTTTTTTCTTCAGTGCTCATTCAAATAGTAATTTTTTTCCAGGCTCATTCATCTGCATGCTGGGGGTAATCCTATAGATACAATGAAGGTGCATGTATGGAAAATATCAATATCTACAGGCTCAGATCTATGTTTTGGCCTTACTAGGGAGTTTCAAAACATTATAATCCAAAAAAGAGACCAGGTTCACACCTGCCTAGCAAAAAGCAATGTGACATCTGAATATAGACCATGTACATGTACATCTGAATATAGACCATGTACACTAACGTATTTGAAGAGCTTCCACTTAAGTGTCAACACCATTTTCTTCTAAACCTTTCATTACTATAAAACTACATTTCAGGATGCTGATAGTCTTTTTTAAATGAAACCTTTCCTAGTTAATTTTCCCCAGATGTTTAAGATTACAGCTTTCATCATCCCTAGTTTACTAAGGTTTGTGGGAGATATTGTTCAGCACATCTGAACAGCTAAGAGAAGCCATTCTGAGGAGCTGTTAGTACTCAATCATTTAAATGTTAATATAACCCCAGATTACCTTAACGACTACAAAATGCAACAGATATAACCCAAGATGGGGTCCATATTTACTTGAGCCTCTGTATTTTTCTCAGCATAGAGAGGAGGGAATGTGTCAATTCTGTTGTGGGTCTTCCTAGTATCTAATGAAATCAGATAAATTGCTGGGAAACCAAGATCATGTAAGTGTATTGGCAATGCTGACTGGCTGTAAGGGCCCTTTCACACTAATCCAAAACCTGAGAGGAAGCGGGTTAAAATAATCCGCTTCCTCTCAGGTTCTAGCCCCAACTCCCAAACCAAAACTCAGCTTTTCTGTGAGGGGTGGCTAGATGGCATCCCAGGTCAACCAGTCTAATGTTTTGGTTTGGGGAATTGGTGTGGCCTTGTTAGCTGCTGATCACCAGAGGTGAAGAGGAGATTTACCCAAAGATGATATGTGTAGAATTTCCACACCCCTCATAACAATTTATTTGGTTGTCACTGCTTTTGCATGTTTTATGTCTGTCCTAACAACTTAAGCACATAAGGTGTTGTGGGCACTGAGCCACATCTATGCCTGAGATTAGGAGGACCTGTGGGACCTTGTGGAGTAGATTCCAGTTCATGTTTCACAGTAGAAAGGTGGGAAGAGTTGTAGTTATTTTAATCTTTTCAATTATTGTATTTCACTTATTCCCCCCTCCTTTTCCACCTATAATCCTTCCACCTTTTCCTCCCCTGACCAACACACATTTTGGTGCCTCAAATGTTTGACCTGTATCTGTACCTGTTTACTCCAAACATCAGCTCTAGCTTTTGAGATACAGAACATAAGCCATATTTGCTCGCCCATGAAAAATCATGATTATATAAGAAACTAGAGCTAATGCAGTCGATACAATGCAATTTTCTGAATCAATGTGTCTAATAACCTCAGGAACTGGCCTAAAAACCAAGGCACCAAGAAAATGTTTTTGTTGAGCTGTGTAATCTAAATGGGACAAATAATAAGGTAGGCATAATTTCTAATGTTTCTCTGGATTTAGGAAAATTCGTTATCATTCAAGATCTTGAAGTGGGCTGTAGGAAGATCTTGTTTTTACCCAATGCATGAGCCTGTTTTGTTTATTGTGTAAGCTAACCTACGTGCTTACCCAGTAAAGCATTTCAACCTACAGCCAACACAGAAGAAAACTGTTTCACATTGATTTTCAGTCATAATGTGTGCAGTGTGGTGGTTAACACTACGTAACTTCTTAGAAGTAAGCCTGACTGCATTTAATGGGGCTCACTCTGAAGTGGTTATAGCATTATAGCATAAAACGCCTCTGAATACCAATTGCGACAGAACATGAGTAAGAGAGTGCTGTAGTAAATATATAGGATTTTAAGTTGGCCCAGCACGATTGATCTTTTTCCTTGTTTCCTACCAAGCTGTGACCCATAAGCTAATGCTCACAGATTGAGGCATCACAAGATCAGAATTCCCACTTGCTGGTTTTCTTTGCATGAGCAGGTGATCATGTGCTCTTATCCACAATGATGCTTAGTGGAAATACTTCAGGTCCCAGGTACACAACATCAAGGATGGTGCCCATAGTATGATTCATAACAATTTCTGGTTTTGTTTTTTGTTTTTTTAAATGGAGTAATAAGGCTAAATCTGCTTTTAAATTGAATTTACTGATGGGAGGGGAAATTATGTTTTTGTAAAACTTTATACAATTTGTCTTCTATATTTGTGGGTTTAACTCTTAAAGATTTGATTATTTGTGGATTAAAATGGAATCTTTAGGCCATCTATTGCAACTCTACGGCTATCTTTTGGTGCAGCTTCCTAGAGAAGTGTTCTCTCAGATTGAAGGGTCCTGCACCACTAACTCCCAGCGAATGTAGAGGACTGACTGTAAAACAGGCAGATTTGTCTCTTTACAACCATCCACTTTATCTGTATGTCTGTATCCACAATACAAATGACATGGACAACAAAGAATAAAGGCCACCTGGTGACCTCTGCGAATGGTCATCTCAATGGATGGCTTTCCATTCACCTAACAAGTTCCTTTTTTTTTTTTTTAAATTTTTTTATTGTTGTTTTGTCATCTTATCCCACTCCCACCCTCCCACCCTCCCCTCCTTGTACATACACTTTATACAACAAACTACAGAAGTTACATTTGAAATATCAATCTCAATCTTAATTTTTCCACTCCACATCTTAGTACATTCTCTAAATAGTTCTTAACTGGTTCCCACATCCCCTTGATTATTGCAATATTTTCAATTTTATCTATATTATTCCATTTGCAATTTGTGATTTCTACATTTAACATATCAATTATATACTTATACCAATTCGTCAGAGTCCATTTTGTTTTATCTTTCCAACCGCTCACTAAAACAGTTTGTGCACATGCTATTAATTTGTCAATCATTTTTTCTTTTTGTATATTCTTCACTTCTGTTATCCTTGCATGTAGTACATTTCTATTAACTATTACTATTTGTAGATTTAGCATTCTATTGATTTCTCCTTCAATCATTCTCCAGTATTCTTGCACCCGATCGCACTCCCATATCATATGATTGAACACCCCTCTTTGTTCACAACCGTGCCAACACCTATCTTTCATCCCTGGTAAAAACCGTGAAAGTTGTGCAGGAGTTCTGTACCATTTTTGTAACATTTTCCTTCTTGCTTCCCTTAATACATTGTACTTTTCTTTTGCTATATTACTTATTTCCCTTTGTATATCTTCCCTCTCAATTTCCATGTCCATTCTCCATGTTTGGAAAATTTCCTCTACTATTTCTTCTTTTACCGTTATAATTTGTTCATACAGATCTCCTGCCACCTTCTTTTCCTCTCTCAAACATTTCCTAATCGCCTTCTCAAATGGACTGTCCTGTTCTCTAATTTTTTCTCTCAATCTAAAAATTTCCTGTCTTATAGCCCAGCTTTGAATCCAATTCCCTGATCCTATCCAATTCTGAATTTCTTTTTGTTCTACAGGGTCTCCATCTATTGTGTACAAATCCTCCACTAACCTTTTCCCTCTACTTTCAATTGATCTCAATGTTCTGCCTATAATTTCGTTGTTATTGTAATTAATTTGCCATATAGTTGCCATCTTATTCTCATTGCCTGGACTTAGCTTCTTCTTTCTTTTTTTCCACACTTTTATTGTTCCTTTAAAAGGTTCCTTAAATTCTGCTTCTTCTCTCCTACTCCATTCCCTAAATATTATTTCTTTTTCTTTAGTATTATTTATTATCTTCTCCATATTTGCCCATTTTTTTTTAGTATACTGTATTTCCAATAATCTTTGGATTTGAAACGCATCGTGATAGACTTCTAAACTTGGAATCCCCCAGCCTCCCTCTTCCTCTTTTGCATTTAACCATTTGTCCCTTATTCTGGGCCTTTTTCCTCCGACTGCCCATTTTCTTATTCTCCTGTCCCATGTCTTTAGTGTCTTCCTATCTACTGTGTTCGGTAATGTTTGAAATAAATATGTCAATTTTGGTATTATGAACATTTTTAGTGCCCTTATTCTGTCCACTCTTGTTAATGTTTTTCCTTCCCAATTCTTAAACTGTTTCTCTATTACCTTCCATTTTTGTTTATAATTCCCCTTGACTATACTCTTTGGGTTTTTATATATCCATACTCCTAAGTATTTCAGCTTCTTTAATCCTAATCTTAACCCTGATATTTTCCTAATCTCCAGTTGTTCCCTTGGTGGGGTATTAAGACATAGTATCTCTGACTTTTTAATATTGACGAATAGTCCTGATATATTTTTAAATTCTTCCAGTTTTTTAATAATATCTTTTACCATAATTAACGGTTGACTTGTAATAATCATTGCATCATCGGCAAAGAAATTAAGCCTTATTTCTTCCTTTTGTCCTCCTCCCTTTTCTATTTTGTACCCTGTCCAATTGGTGCTATTCCTGATACTTTCAGCTAGCATTTCTATCGCTATTACAAATAAAGTGGGGGATAATGGACAACCTTGTTTTGTACCATTTAAAATTGGTATCTCTCCTGTCCTTCCATTATTCACCCTTATTTTTGCTTTACAGTTGCTGTACAATTGTTGCAGCGTTTTGCAAAAGTTTTCCCCCATATTCAACTGTTGACATAATCTTAACAGATAATTGTGATTGACTTTATCAAATGCTTTGTAAACATCCAATTTGAGAATTCCCATTTTTTTCTTATTCGAATTTGCATGATTCATTGCAATTACTACATTTTTTATTGGATCCCCAATTTTTCTTCCCTTCACAAATCCATATTGATCCTCTTTGATTATTTTTGGCATTATTGTTTCCAATCTTTTTGCTAAAATTTTTGTAAATATTTTATAATCTTGATTGCATAGACTAATGGGTCTGTATGACCCTGGTTGTGTTAAATCTCTCCCCTTTTTGGGTATAGTTATAATTTCTGATACTTTCCATGTTAGGGGGACTTTTTGCTTAGTGTATATTTCATTGAACAATTCTGTTAGGTGTGGTGCCAACTCTTCCATAAATGCTTTATAATATTCTGCTGGAAATCCATCTGGCCCTGGTGACTTGCCTCCCTTTAACCCTTTAATTGCCCTTATTGTTTCCTCTTGCGTTATTGGTTGGTTTAATAACTCTCTGTCTTCCTCTGCAATTTTTTCTCTGATATTTAAGTTCCCTTGCATTACCCTCTCTTCCTTATATAGATTTTTATAATATTTTGCCATTATCTCCCTAATCTTACTTTGCTCCTCTTGTTCTTTCCCATTTTCGTCTTTCAATCTCTTTATCCATGTTTTTTCTTTTTTCTTTTTCAAATAGTAAGCCATCCTCTTCATTGATTTTATATTCCAACTTTGGGAATAGCTTTTAACGTATAGATATTTATTTATTATATTCCTTTCCTCAAATGCTTCTAATTGGTTTTTTTTCTCCTTTAGCTCTCTCCAAATCTGTCTATCCTTAGTCCTTTTATGTTTGTCTTGCAGGGTTTCTATTTCTTTTATTCTCTTATCCTGTTCATTCCTCCATCTTCTTCTAAGATTTACCTCTAAACTTATACAGTGACCCCTTATCACTGCCTTACTTGCATCCCAAATTATATCTTTAGTTACTTGTCCATTGTCATTGGTCTCAAAATACTTATTTATTTCTTTCCTAATTGTTTCATATTCTTCCTCTCTACTGTTTAAAACTGTGTTATATCTCCAGGTTCTTTCTTTTCTTTCTATTTCTAATTTTACTTTTACTCTTAATGGTGCATGATCCGATAAATGTATTGGAAGTGTTTTTGCTTCTAGAATCACTGATTGGTTTGTATTTTTCCCCAGAATATAATCTATTTTGCTATATGTGTCATGTCTTCCCGAGTAATATGTCCATCTATTATTCTCTGGTTCCCCTTCTAATAAATCATTCATGTTGTATTCCCTTATATTTAACTTTCTATTACTATTTTGCCTTGTTGTTACCAATTCCAGGTTATAATCTCCTGCACAATACACTTCTCCTTGTGCAAACTTATCAATTTCCCCAAATAGCTTTTTTAAATACTTTTTTTGATTTTTGTTTGGGGCATATATACACACTAAAGTGATTCTAATTTTTTCAATTTTCCCTTTAATCATTACCCATCTCCCATCTGAATCCCTTTTTACCATTTCCACTTGGAAGTCTATTGTATTTTTAATTAAAATTGCCACACCCCGTGCTCTATTTGAACCTCTCGATTCATACACCTGTCCCCAAATCCTATCATTAAATAATGGAGTATGGTCCTTTCTCTTATGACATTCTTGTAAAAGCAGAATGCCAACTTTATAATCCTTTACCATTTTCATAACTTTTGCCCTTCTTTGTGGAGTTGATAAACCATTAACATTATGAGACATTATTACTACTTCACCCATAACCAGGTATTATTTGCATTTACCCTCCTGTAGTTTCTTTCCCCTGTCTGCTTGTCTTCCCATCCTCCCCCATGCCCCCCAGAGTCCAGACCTCTCCCTCCTCCCATCAGAGGGAGACCTGAAAGAGTTTTCCCTTTGTTCTCTTCCATTCCCAGACTCCCTCCCACCGGTGACTGCGTTGCCATCCACTGCTCTCCCCTCCTGCATCATCTTTTACCCCTTTAACCCCATTTGTCCAAATTTCATTATTCCACAAATGTTAGGCTGTTCATTCTTAAGTCTCTGTACTAGATCTCGTTTCAATTCTTCTATTCTCCTCTCTAATTTTCTGTTTTTTAAGATCTCTTAATTGTTTTTCTATAGATTTAATTTGTTCTAAATCCAGGTCCTTCAAATTCCTTAAAGTTCTCTTTTCTTCCCTGTCCTTTGGATCTCCCATTGCAAATAGACTCTGAAGTAAGTCTGTCTCTGTTGGTCCGCCTCTCTCTGCAGTCTCCAGCTCCCTCGATGCTTCTTGTCCAGTCGGCTTGTCCTTGGTCTTATCTGATTCCTCCTCCAGACCGTCTGTTTCTTTTCCGTCTGTATCCAGTTTTAACTGTTTAAGCATTTTCCTCCCACTTTCCAAGTCGGAAGCTTTATATAATTTATTGTCTTTATATACAATTAGGGTGGCTGGAAAAGCCCAGGTATAACGTTGTCCTTTCCTTTCCAAAGTTCCTGTAATTTCCCTCATTTCTGCTCTCTTTCCCAATGTCTCTGAAGATAAATCCAGGAGTGGCCATACTTTACTGCCAGCCAAGGTCAGGTTCTTCATTTTCCTCAATTTTCGATAAACAGTGTCCCTTTCAGCCTCCCTTGTGAACCGTATCAAAATATCCTTGGGTTTCCTGCCTCCTCTGAAAGCCCAATGTATCCTCTCGATTCCTTGCGATGGGACCTGAGCATTTGTTGCAAGCCACTCAGCTATAACTCCCTTCAGATTCTCCTTTATCTGAAGACTCTCTCCTGCTGCTCTCAAACGCAGATTGGCTCTTCGGGATCTGTCCTCGAGGTCAGCAACTTTATCTAGAAGTTTTCTATTAATGTCTCTCAGAGTGATTAATTCACCTTTTTGTCTTCTGATCTCCGCTGCTGCCTCCTTAAACTTTTCTTGGCATTCTTCCACTTTATTCTCTATCAGCCCGAGTTTGCTATTAATTTGTGTGATTTGCTCTCTTGTCTGCTCATTTCCCTGTCTTAAAATCTCCATGTTTAATTTAAGATGTTCCAATGTAGTTATAATTTTGTTCAATTTTTCTTCCTCCCCTTCCTTCTCCTTTCTGTCCGCCATACTCACAGTTGTCCGAACTTCTGTTTGGATTCTGAGATTTATGGCTTCAGTCACCTTTGATTGTGACCTCCCAGCCTTCTCTCTTTTCTCCTTTGATCCGGACTCCAGTTAAGGAGAGATTTATGACCCTTTATGGGCTTTTTGAGGCTTTAATTGCCTTTATAGTTAGGAGAGCAATTAGGCACGTCTACTCTCGTTGACGCATGCGCAGCTCCCCCACCTAACAAGTTCCAAGCCTAGAAGTCCACAGTGATAAATTCCACAAAGGAAGTATAGTAATATATAGTATAGATTTTCCTTTATTCTATGTCATTTATTAGCAAGAGCTGGATACTTTATCCTTAAAAACCTCTGCCAATTTCACTGTTTTCTCCATAGGTTATGCATCCCTTATCTAGAATTTCAAAATACAAAATACTCCAAAATCCAAAATTGTCTTCATGGATGGTTGGGAGAGTGACACCTTTGCTTTCTGATGGTTCAGTGTATGTAAACTTTGACATTAGATAGATAGATAGATAGATAGATAGATAGATAGATAGATAGATAGATGCTAGATAGAGAATAAAGTTTCCCCTAGGCTATGCGTCCGGGGGTGTATATGGTCCTAACTTCAAGACATCTCATTATATACATACAGTATATGCAAATATGGGTATTCCAATCTGAAAAAAAATCCCAAAGACTTCTGTCCCCAAAATAGCCTGGTCATAAATGATTTAATAACAGATCTGCCTAGAATAAGTTGCCCATTGAAGAGCTTGTTATCAAATCCACAAGTGGAACTGATGTATCATTTATCTGCAATAGCATTACGTGGCTGCTTTCCCCCTCCCTTTCTCTCTGTACCAAATGTGAATCACTGAATATAGAAAATGAATGTGATCAGATGGTGGGTGGGTGGCTATGCTTGTTCTCAAAGCGTCAAGAGCCAATTTGCAACAGGATCTTATGAGCCACTATGTGGATGTTGCAGCTCAACTGTCAACAACATCAGTGCCACTGAAATTGCTGGTCTATTGCTTGCCTTTGAAAAAAAATTGGGGTTGCCAATACAGAGATTTTTCACCATCAAATGATCTTAACTTTCACTGAAGATTTGTTGGCTAGTTATACAATTGTATTTGCATCTGTTCATATCATGATGAAATTTGTATTATGTCAAGCCAGAGTTGTTGGGTAACTTTTCATACATATAACATTCTTACAATTGCAGCTGAAAAAAAGAAGTGTTCAGGGGAAAAACGGTTTTAAATTCTGTATTAATTTTCATTACATTAATCATTGGTTTCAACAGACAACTTTTTTGTTGCCTGAAAGTTTGCTGTTTTCCATCCAAATGAGATGAATTTTGTAGACATCATTCTACCTTTCAGATTACACTTCAGATACTTAATTTAGAGGAAGAAGAATGCTTATTTAAAAAGAGGGTAACTCCAATAATATTCCCACCAGCAGAAGCCCCAGTCACATTTATTCTGCTCATAAACGTCTACATATTTGATATGTTATAGACTTTCTATCACAGTTTCCCCAAGCATCAGATGTGCCATGTTTCAAATATAAAAGACAAACAGTTCCCATTTTATAGACAATTAGAAACCCTCCACAAAGACAAAATCCACACAAGGACTGTATCCCAGATCCAGTGAGCACTATTCTGGTTTGATCTTGCTAATAGCATACTCACCTGTTTAAATCCAAACTCAAAGTGGACTTGAAAGTCACACAATTCCACCTCCCAAAAGCCACCTCAGGATAACGGACTTTTTGGCATGTCCAGGATTATTTTAGATTACACGATGGTAGTCACTGAAGATTTTTCTTCCCAGCATGCATAAGCCTGAAAACCAATAGCTTTTCTTATTTTCCTGTCAATCCATCTGAACTCCCATTGGATGACTCCTTTATCCAATTCCCTTCCCATCGTGTCTTAGTGAGTGAGTGGGTGCAAGAACTTGAAATGTCATGGCCCAAGCTGAATGAAAAGACTTTAATTCTCCCAACATACAGATATATTTGCACAGGATCCAGGGTGAATGGTGTGTGAATCAACAGGGCAAGGGCGGCTGGGAGGGACTTTAGTGGCTCTCTCCTCATTCCCTCCCCTGTCCTATTCCCTGTTTGTCCTAGACATTCATATACTATGTGCCATCAATCCTTTGCCCATCTGATCCTCTTCCCACCCACCCACGCCAACAAGTGAGTGACTGACAGGTGAAGAGTGATCCCCAATTCCACCTGTGCCAATAAGTGAAAGACTGAGTGACTGTGCCCTCCCTCTTCCCACTCATCCCACCAATCCTCTTCTCCCCACCTGCCCCAGTGAGTGAGCTAGTAATCCTCAGATGTTTAAATGTGGATGAGTGTCTATGGTTAATAAAATGTAATAAAATAATAAATATTTAATGAAATGTAACACCCTCTGTAAATAGAGAATCTAAAACCTTAGAGTTTTGTTTTGTTCTTTGAAAATGAATGACAATGCCACACCTGCCAGATCTAGGCAACTGTCCACTAACCTGTCCTGCCCTCCAAATCACCCTGGCCCCAAATTCCGCCCAAATCCCAATTTGAGTACCAGGACACATTTTTGAGAAAACATCAAAAAGAAATTTCTCTAGGAACTGCAGGGTAAAAAAACAACAGTTTTAAAAATTGCATGAATGCCTAAAAGAAGTACTTTTACTTTTGGAATGTGAAGAACACTGTGTTTCAACCACATTGGGATCGAGGTAATGACACATTATTTTGCAGGTGTGAATACAGCCCTAGTTGTTATTAAAATTAAATAGAGCATTCCATTCTGTCAATTGCACTTTTCATTTCATTTCCCTTCCCAAGGACCTTTTCGTGAATTGTGTCTGGGCCTATATCCCACTGTTGGTCCATCTAGATCAGTGGTTCTCAACCTGTGGGTCCCCAAATGTTTTGGCCTTTATCTCCCAGACATCCTAACAGCTGGCAAACTGGGATTTCTGAGAGATGTAAGACAAAACACCTGGGGACATCTAGAATAACCCTACAGAATCAATTGCAGAACAGTAAACTGACAGTTAGCAAATGTCATGGACTGAATGGATTTACTCTAAATGGGATTAGCAATTTATACCATAATGTTCAATAATATTTCTGAATACTATGCCTGAATTTATTTCTTCAGCGCAACACAAGATCTCCAATGCAAAACAATTTTCAAAAGCAACAATTTTAGTTTTTGTCACTTGTTAATCTATACTATTTAAACAAGTGAACAAATGATGGCTAGTGAATTCAATTCTCTTTCATGCATGCTACAAAATAAGAAATCAATATGTGGGGTATTTGCACACAGCTGTTGAATGTGTAAATTGTATAGAGTGCAGGGGCTGAATTGTATATAATCTTTTTTATGTAACACTATGGTAAAACCATATGTATAGCATCTCCTATCAAGAATTAACAGCATTTTGATAAAATAATCCCATAATTATTTACATATTATCTTATTGGAACTTCTTGCCAGGGAAATATGGATAGGATGATGATCACTGCTTTGGCTGAGTAGAAATCATTGCTTCTCCCTTAAATCAGAACGTTCAATTTGCACATATTCCCTCTACACACTGCATCCCTCCAAACCCTATTTCATTCTGTTCCAGATGGCTTCCAACTATCTGAAGCAGCTTTTTCACTAAGTAGGGGGAATTAATGAAAATTAAATGTCCTGACTTGTTTAAGAGGAAGCACTACCTGCCAAGGCAAAGTCAATACTAGACACAACTTGAAATGTAGGATGTTGTCTGCTATAGATAGCCCTTTCCTTCCCCCACCACAGAGAAATAGGTCAGATCTGTAGCAACCGAGTTAAATGACATAATTGATAGTCTTGCCTTGTGACTGATTCGCTTGTCTCAGGCTAAAGGCTTTCAAATCAGTACTGTTCAAAAGCTTTGGATTTTTTTCTTGGATTTTTTTCTTCCATATTTTCTAACAAAAAATGCAAAACATACATTTCTGTCTCAAGACAAATAAGTGGATATCCAATCTACAGTGACAAATAATACATCAACCACTAAATCAGTGTTCCATCGCTTTATTAAGATCTTGTTTACTCTTTAAGTAGCTCAGTACAATGCTAGTAACTCTGTGGAAGCAGTGCA
Source organism: Anolis carolinensis (assembly GCF_035594765.1). Lineage (NCBI taxonomy): Eukaryota > Metazoa > Chordata > Lepidosauria > Squamata > Anolidae > Anolis > Anolis carolinensis. Next base: position 259,236,300 of record NC_085843.1, on the reverse strand, counting down.
GTTTTACTGTCACTAAAAAGTTACAAGATGGCATGCCTTATACAAAAAAACTGCATGCAACCAACACAGCATTTTATACAAAAATGGATAATCTTTTTTACTCATGAGAGTTATGCACAGTTAGTTTTTTACTCCCTAAATAACTACTAATTTCATTCCACAACAGAACCTGAGAAGCTTAAATATCAAGTAACACTGTCTCTTTAGGCAAATCAACTCAAATGGCACTGTTATCCACAAATAAATCTCGAGTTACTCAACAATATTACAGAGTGGTAGAAAAATAAAACATTTTCACATTTGCACTTGAAACACACTATAAAATCCAAATTTGCAAAACATTTAGCACATAGATCACACTTTTTATTCCTTCATATTATTCTGAAATGATGAACTATGATGCCGATAAATAAAAAAAGTATTCAACCCAGATATTATTCCTCTTAACAAATACAATCTGATAAGCAATTTGTTTAAAAATGTCCAGGTGGTGTTCCTGGAATAAACAGCCTGTGAGTTCTGGAACCAATGATGAGAAGGAAGTCACTTAAGATATAAAACCCTCTCATTACATAATTACAGTGAGTTAAAATTCAACACAGCAAGGGTAAGATGAATGCAACATTTTTAGCTGTGCTGCAGTTGAGGGCTTGTTAGTGTCTTCTGTACACCTTTGTTTGGACAGTTAAATTGTGCTCATCTTTTACCATATATACATTGGAAACTCCTCTAAATGAGTTTGAACAAGAGGCAGCATGTTCTTAAGGATTGAGCAACCATGTATTTACTGCTATCTAACCCAACTTCCCTGGGCAATTTCATTTTACTTCATCTTCTAATCTGAGTAACAAACAAGATGATACTGGGCACATTTAGTAAGTAAAGATTCTTTAAAATTCTAGCTTACTAGGAAAGAGGCAGCATGCTTGTGCATGCTGTCCAATCATTCCTACCACAAGTGGAAGTGGCTTACAAACCACCAAACCTCCACTTTTGACTTGTTTATTGTGATGTCCAAGCTTGACTAATCTGCCCTGTTTTTCTCCAAATAAAAATATGGAGACATAAAACTTGAGTCGTAAGCCAAGAATGAGTGTGCTGAGTTCTAATTTCACAATAAACAATCTCTGAATGAAAAGGTATTGGGAACCATCTCAACACAACCATAGTCCAGCTCAAAAAGGTCACAGGTGTGTAATTTATTCTGTGAAAGCCAGGGATCCCTACAGCTATGGACCACATCTCTGAGGGTAGGGCAAACAAATAAATAAGGTTTTGGATACTTTGCTCCCCAATTTGGAATAAAAGGATAAAATACTTTCATCATACCAAGATACTGGAAGGCAGAATTTTGTTCAAACCTCAAAGCACTAATGGGATGCAAAACCAATGATAGTAGATTAAACTTGTATTTTGTTGTTTGTGGGGGCATTGAGCAGCAACTATTATTCTTCCAGAAAGTGATGTTCTTTACAATATGATAATTCTCTTTCATCCATACAACAAGCCTGAAAAGGCCGAGAGCATCATGTGAGGTGTTATCTCAGATAAATATAGGGTTGGGGGGGGGGGGTGCATTTTGTTCATTTTGGTGGGAGTTCTGCATTTCTAAAACTATCAAATAGAGAGGGCCAGGTTGTAAAAATTCCAGTTTGGAAGACCATAGTCACCCAGCCAGTATAACACAGAGCATGTTGTCTGGGAAGTTTGGGAATTTGCCAGTTTTTAAAATTAACTATTCCTATCTTCTCCAAAGAAATTGCCTCTTGAAACCTATCACATGAAGGGATGCACTAACATTAATCTCAACTAAGATTACATAGTATTTCCAGCTCTTTTAAGTATGATTAAAAAAAACAGTTAAGTCTTCACAACTATAACATTCATTAAATTATTCTCAATATCCAGTGAATCAGAAGGAATGTCAAAAGAAAAATGAAATTGAATATTTTCCCTTACAAACCAGAAGTGGTGCAGATTTACTCTCTCTTAAGCAGATGGATGGCCATCTGTCGGGGGTGCTTTGAATATGATTTTCCTGCTTCTTGGCAGGGGGTCGGACTGGATGACCTGTGAGGTCTCTTCCAACTCTATGATTCTATGATTCTTAATTGAATACAAGAAGTGAGATTTTAATCTAAACCAGAACAGAAAGGTTTATCTAGTTTGTCTAGTTCAATGGTACAAAACTGGGGGTCGTGTCCTGATATACATGAATACGAAGAAACTGGCAAAAATGGCCTTCTGAGCCTCTTTTCCTTGTGAAAGTCCTTCCAACCATCTCAAAAATTGCATGAGAGGTTCAGGACAATTTGCTGAATGTAATTGCCTTTGTATTAAGATGGGGTTGGGTAATCCTAAAAACATCAGATTGAGACATCTTCCATAAAAATGCCTTTCTGTTGATAGTAGGAAGATCCTGAATCCAACCCTGAAAATTTGATGTTAACTGTGACAATATTGTTTTTGGTGTTGCAATTGCTTTTCAATTTGTGGACTGTAATTTAATTGTTACATCTGTGAGATTAGCAACTCGTGAAGTACAATGCTACACATATTCAGAGTACATTTGAAAGTTCATTTATTTTATCAGTTGGAAACCACATTCATCCACAATATTTGCAAATGTTGAAGTGCATTGTATATTCTCATCATGGTTTTGGGTGCCAATTAATTGCTTTTTAAGTGTGAAAGACAGCATTATATTAAATTATTGGACTAGCTCAAATAAGCACCATTTACATATACAGTAGAGTCTTACTTATCCAAGCTAAATGGGCCGGCAGAACCTTGGATAAGCGAATATCTTGGATAATAAGGGGAGATTAAGGAAAAGCCTATTAAACATCAAATTAGGTTATGGTTTTACAAATTAAGCACTAAAACATCATATTATACAAGAAATTTGACAGAAAAAGTAGTTCAATACACAGTAATGTTATGTTGTAATTACTGTATTTATGAATTTAGCACCAAAATATCATGATATATTGAAAATATTGACTGCAAAAATGGCTTGGATAGTCCAGAAACTTGGATAAGCGAGGCTTGGATAAGTGAGACTCTACTGTACCTAGCTTTTTTGTGTTACTCTCCCCCACAGCACTGTGAATGCCCAACAAATTCTGAAGATGTTTGGGTTTTGATCATATTTACCATTATTGTTCAATTTGTATTTTAAGAATGTTGATCTCTTAATGATGTTTTGACAGTGATGAAAAGGAGGATTTCTCAGAATGGCATCTACAAAATCAAACATTTCAGCTAAGGACATTTCTACACCGCAATAATTCCAAAATAAACCTGCATGTTATTGTTACCATTGGATACTATTTCAGAGGAAGGAATTGACAAAATCACTTCTGAGTATTCCTTGTCTTAGAAAGTGTTATGCAATTAATGCCATAAAATGGCAGGTGATTTGAAGGCAGGCATGCACACACTGAGAACTCTCTAATGTAGTATGTGAACTCTTCTAGCTCTCCAATGAATGCTCCTTGAACTGTTACGATTGCCTGCAGAGTGGCAATTAATATTACACAAGCATGAGTATGTATGTTACACAAAATCAGGAAAAAGAAAATGCTTCTTCACACACTTTATTTTTATGAAGCAATGACTTCCAGATGTTATTAAACTACAAATCTCCAAAATGCCCATGGCCTGAGGCCTATTGACCATTGTTTATTGTCCTCCTGCATCTAGGGAATCAAGTTTAGAAATTACTGCTGGAACTGATTCTTTAGTGCATCTTATAGAAAGGCCCGCTTTTCCTCACACTGATGCACGTGTTTCTAGTTTTGTTTCAAGATTTTGGCTTAGAGAGAAGCATTACGTAAGAATGGAAGTGGGTACCTGCCAAGGTTCATATCCCAGGTCCACAGCCCTGCAGAACAGGGCTGTGAACCAAGTGGCTTTCCAGATGGTGTCTGACAGCAGTGCCCATCAACCCTTGCTATTGGCTTAGGTGGCTATGACTGATGGGAATTGCAATCCAACACCATCTGGAGAGCCATATGTCCTTCACCCTTACTTCAGAGCCTTCCAATTCTGAAGCTTCCCTTTCTCGCTGCTGCTGCTGCTGCCTGCTCATCTGTCATTTCTGATAAATGAACAGTGACAGCTGCAAGAAAAAGAGCAGCTGCAATTGCTTACCTTTCCCTCTGGGCAGTTATACACATAGGACCCTGAGGGAGAAGGTAAGACACTGTACAGCAATGAAGGGATCCTAGTGAAGGCATTCTGCCCAATTGCTCTTCCATGGCTATTGTGGGCATTTCAGCTACACAACATTTATCAGACCTAAAATATGTTCTGATACCACTGACCATCAAAGGTGCGCCTCTATGAGAATATGCACACACAACCTCCATATATCTGTGCTCTTCAAGTAATTCGAAGCCTAATCTATCAAAGCTGTCAATACTTTTGCTCAATGATATCCAGACTGGTCACTACTTGGCCAGATCTCTTCTCAAGGTGATGGCACAATACATAAAGTGCTGTTTGTTCACTAGTACATCATGATCTGGCAAAGATTTGATTATTTTCATGCTAACTTCCCATCCATTGTGTGTTTCCTTATCTTCTTCTATGTTACTGACCATAAATATCAAAGACTCATTCATCAATAAAGTGCATGCAGAAGTGTCACATTGTGAGGTATACAACTTAGAATGTCAGGCTAGCACTTGGAAAAACTCAGGTCCAACTCCTGAGTTACAAAGCTAACCAAGAAAAGCTTGGGACTATTCCCCGTTTAACCAACCACTCAAGGTTGTTTGAGCTTAAAATACAAGAGGGAAAACCACCTTGGTTTTGATAAAACAAATGGAGAATATAAAGGTAGTGATTAAATAAGATGGGCTAATTATTACCTCTGGATGTTTACATCCCAGATAGGATGGCATGAGCAGAAGAAAGTAGCTGAGATCACATTTAAGATATAATCCTAATGAACCCAAAACAGACAGAAGATTGGTGTTCCATATATGCAGAGATAAATATATAAATCTAGACAAATACCCTTTTTATTTCAATGGAATGTCTTTTCATTTTCAGACTGGAGTATTAAGAAGCATTGCTAAAAGGAAGGAGTGTCTGCTGAAGTCAAAATATGACACTATGTAACACGGTTTTTGTTCCTGGGTTATAAATGCTATTTCCAAATTGGTTCTATCATTAAAAACACAGAAAAAGTTTATTAATCTGCAAAAACTTTGCTTTTGTGGGACATCCAGCAGCACATTTTACTATAGTTTTTCAATGAATATCTCATAGAGTCTCAACCAATTCAATACAGTTTGCAGCAGCCACAAAAATGAAGTTTCTGGAGCATGACAACTTCTTTCAAAGTATGTACCACATAATTAAACAGGAAATAACACTTTTTCAGGAACAGAAAATGTTTCAATTTTTGTTATATGGTGTTATGGAGAGGAAGTTTTGGAATTTTGGAAGAAATAGGGCAAACTTCCATCCGAGAAGGCCTAGGGAATCCTACCATTAGACTGTCAGATGGACTGTGAAATTTTATTAAAAATTAAATCATTCAAATTCTGTATGCCCATAACTGACTGTAATTATATGTTATGCATAACTTGCACTGAAGGGCAACCCTCTGCCTTTTTGGGGTGAGCCACCCCTCCTGCTTAAATCATAGCCTGACCCAGAAACATAACCTTTATTAAAGTTAAAGCTGCAAGTTAAACCTGGTAACATTAAAAGGATAAATAAGTAACAAAGAAGACAGGAAAGGAACCCAAATACCTCCTTATTATCCGCCTTTTAATTTTTGGTGTGGATGTGAAGGATTCATCTTGTATCCTTCTCCAGTAGCATATTTCACTTTTTTTTTAACCTACATTGAAAGTCATTTCCTATATTGGAATATTGTGTGTGTGTGTGTGTGTATGAGGGACAGCAGTTGTTTCTGATACAGAAAGTGAGATATACTAAAAAAAAACCTGTTTCCTAAGGCATCTAAAAAGAAAATATTGACACTCTGGAATCTGAAGTAGCTTTTTGCTCTTCAAGGGAGAGAATACAAAGTTTTTATTCTGTTGTGTGTGCACACACATACACACAGAGAGAAATACACTTCTGCAGCATCACTTAGTAGGATCTGAAGCTTTGACAAACTGTTAAATGTAGACTGCACTCATTTGTGCACAGCAGAGATTTTGCTTTTGTTGTTGTTGACCTATATTGTTTAAGACTCTCTTCTCTAAAACTCACTGGGATTTTAGAAATCAAATTCTATTTCAGCAAAGGTGAAAGGTGCTCTTCAGAAACAAGGCGATAAAAAAGCCTACAGCACATGCAAATACTTCTAGGATGACTTCTTTAACTTACACTATAAAAGGAAAACAATATATTTCTCAGTGAGTTCTGTATGCTAAAACTTATATAAGACTGAGCTTTGTTATCATGACACAGTTTAGACCACTGTTTCTCAAACTTTGAGAAACACTGATCTTCCAGCTGTTTTGGATTTCATTGGTCAAAGCTTCTGAGGCTTTGGGGAGTTGAAGTCCAAAACACATGGAAGACTGCAATTTGAAGACTCCTGATATAAACTCAAGCATTTTAAGGGTAATGTCCTTGGTAGAGAGACCATCAACTGCCACATTGCACTGACGAGCATTAAGAATGTCTCTGCAGAGACTGGATTCAGTGACTCAGTTCCAATGGCTTACAGAAAAGGAAGGTTTAGATTCAGTTCCCTAAACTGGCAATTAGTGTTATGGATGGATAAAGTACCTGAATGTTACAGTTAAGAACCCTGGAAACATCCACACAACATATGTGACTCATGGACAAATTAATGTAAAAGAACATCCACACTGCCTTGGATCCCACCCTAGGAGACAGGTGATCTTGTTGGATCAGGTCTCAAATATATTAAGAAAGCATCTTCAGTTGGGAATAGGAGGGTTTAACAAACATACAGAGTTTGATGGGAATTTGTGGTGGGAAATTATTATCAGGTTATAACCTATTTTAAAGGTTACACCCTGATTACAATTAACTATGTCAATATAGAAGTATGTGTAAGTTGGGTGAATGTGAGCATGTAGGAAAAGAAAGTTATCCTAGAAGAAAAGGTTAAAAAATCAATTCCACCATTCTGCCCTTAATTCAGTTGCTGTGTTCAGCAAGGCATGTCTCAGTTAAATTTGGTTTCAGAGAAGTGTTTAGTGGCAGTGGCACGGGAAGACTGTTTCATACCTCTCTGGTGTTCTCACAGCGTCTTAATATAAATAGTAAATCACAAGGGTTCATTAATGAGAGGAATGCCCCTTCTTGAGCTGGGACCTAAATTTTCTTGACTTTCTCAATTTTCCTAAAACTGCAAGTAAAAGAACATATTGTTCAGTGGCCTTGTGTGTTTGTAATTTGGGTTTTAAAAAATATGTCTGAACAGAAGCATTGCATGTATAATCCTATGCATACTTATTCAGAAATAAGATCCACTGGATCCACTCATTTTGATGTCCTCAATAGTCATAGTAAGTGGAGAAGGTGCTTCCAATACATTTTCTGAAAGCTAAGATGCTCAGTTTTACAGAGCATTAAAGAGTGCCTGAAAACCGTCTTAGCACAATACAATCCGATTCATAGTTACATGTAGGATCTGGAAGCATTATGAATATATAATACAGCACAGTTCACTGGTCATTGCCTCCTCCCATTAAGAAGTTAAATAGATTCTGCAGGTTCAATACATTTTTCATTTATGAATTTTAAGCTGATTTGCAGTTTTGCCAAGAGATATTCAGAACTATTCTCTTTCCACTCATATTCAGCCCTTGGAAATTAATAAGCAAGATGTAAACAGTTTATTTTTATCCCTCCAGTAAAGCATGGGCTTTTGTAAGGATTTCCTAAAGCCATTGAAAGGATTATGTATCCTCTTCATTTTGTATACAAGGAATATATAATGATTTGAAGCATGGGTTTCTAGAACATTTTTTCAGATATATTTTGGAATATTAAGTGAAGTAAATTAGGTTTTTTTTTAAAGTCCAGTTTTGTAAAAAAATAATAATCTAGAAGTGTATGCTTGTGCAGTTAGTGATCTGTAGCTTACATGATTCTGGCTGAATTCAAATGAAACTCTTCCTATCTTTCCCTTATCCAAAATTATGCATCTCTGATCCATCTGGCTGATTTTTCCCACTCTGACACTCTCTGTGTGAAATGACTTCTTAACAAGATTTCCGCATACACAATTCAGTATACATGCAACCAAACTGCGTGCCTGATTCTCCATCACAGAACCAAACACAAACAGTGGCAATTTGATCTTATATAATTTAGATTTTTACATGTAGGAATCTGACCTATTTTATTTACTTTTTGAATGTACCTTCCATCTTTCCTCATCAAGTGGTCAGGGCAGATGGCAACAATATGCAACAACATGGCAAAATCTAAATGCCACCACAGAACAACAAACAAACAAAAACAAAGAGTGGGCTACAATCAAGAGTGAGCTTTAAAAGATACAACCAATTTGGAATTTAGCAAACCAGTTGCATAGACATCTGAAAGCCTAGGAAGGCTAAAGGGGAGCGCTCCACAAGAAGAAAGTTCCAGATATTAGACACTGCAAAAAGCTTTTACTTGTGCTGATTATCAGTCTGTCTGAAATGCTCATAGGTCATTTCCTGAAGATCTCAGATACGGATTGATAATGAAGATTTGAACATGAACAATTGAAATATTCTACGCACAGGTGGTCAGGAAGGGAGCCCTATTTGGGAATTCAATTCTCCCTCCCCGTCCTTTCTGCATGACAGCTCCCCAGTTCTGTCCTCTTTGGTACATCCCTGACAGGCAGGCTTGCCACTTTCTGCACATTTGGAAATGGAAAGACTGTTCTACACAGGTCACACAGGTTTACACACCATTTAAAAACTTGACTGCTAGTTCCCTGTACTTGTGGAATAGGTCCTTGCCCCAGGTCTTTCGCCTCCAAGAAGGGCACGTCCTCCTCACTAATCATTCCATCAATCACTAAATGCTCAACACGAAAAGAAAGAAAAAGAGAGTTTCATCTCACAAGGCATTTCCTATTCTTATATGAATCTTTTATATGTTTAGGCAAAGCATGATTTTCCCCACAGTGAAAATTAACAGCAGCTTCCTTTTCCTCTTCTGAGAGAGGGAGAAGGAGGTGGTGGAGGGGGGACCCACTTGAGAAGTAACAATTTGCTTGGAAAACAGCCATTGTCATGCAAAGTGCTGCATTCAACAAAATCAAATCAAAATTAAGGCTAAAAATAAATGAAGTGCACATCTTTTGGTGGGAAAAATGACAACGTATTGCCAATCAGAGAGGTTTTACCTATTCAAAAATTACAATGGCCCAAAAACTAGATAACTAATCTTGAGCAGGACATCAAACAGTTGACTGGGAACTGGAATTGCTGCCAAAGCATAGGGATATAGGATACATGTTTTATGTTTAGCTATTTTTAAAGAAAAAACAAAGTCAGAATCCCTTGAAAATAGCACAGTTCTATTTTGTAAAAAAAAATCCATCTCTTGCCATTACCTCAGACAGTATTATTACTATTTGGGCAGTAAGAGACTTAAAATATATATAAATGAGCAATCTGTGAGAAGGACCAACAAGGGACTATTGCAATAACATCCAAGCACATGGGGAACATGGGAAATTTCATCAGATGCTTCCATATGCCAGCTTTAGGCTTTACCAAGCAGTCTTGTGTATGTCAGGCTAAGGGTTCACCATACAATTAAGAAGTACTGATTTTCATGATTCATGAGACTATCTGGAAATAGTATCCCGCTTGCAACAATGGATGCTCATTACAGCCATACTATCACAGGTTGAGAGTGACTCAACCCATCCTTTTCCTCTGAACATCACATGGCTAAATGCCTCTCTATATAAACTCAGATTTTAAGGGGGCAAATAACACCCACTAATAGGTTAACTTTCTGGAGTCACAAAATAACTGCCAACAAACCATTAGTGTATTTTGGCTATTGTTTCAATATGCTTTCAAAAGTGAAAAAAAGAGACAAGAAACAAAAATCAATTTGAGAAAAAGAGCAGAGCCGTTAGAGCTCACAAGTACATTGGATAAGGGAGAGAGGTGCCCAAAGGCAATGCCAAACAAAAATTTCAAGTCATATAATATGCTTCACGTTATTTAATCATTAAAGAAAATTCTACTTTAATATGTACCAAAGTTAGAGCAGGCTTACTTCTTATTGATTGGATGGGTAAAATACTGCCAGCATCTTGAAAACTCTTTAAATGAAAGGACTAGATGCTTTTTTGTTGTTGACAATGAAGATGAGGATAGAAGGTTTTTTTCCCCTAATGAAAGCTGAAAATTTCAGGGAGGGGTCTACAATATCCCTGATTGGGGCTATACCCCATAGACCCTCCCATTCTGGGCAAAACAATGCAGAAACAAGAGAGATTTGAAACATGAAATTGGGCAAGGTTTACCTTTCACAGATACTTTTCAAACTAGAAATTATGCAGTTTTTATGCATCACTAGTCTATCAGATGAGTTAATGTTTCAGACACGGTCCATACGGTTTCTGCTTAAACTGCACATTGTCTTTCTTCCTTGGCTCACAGAGCGTTTTTAAATTTTTACGTTTTTTAAAAAAACACATACACAAATATATGTTGTCCACTTGTTACGTTTTCTTGAAAATGCTTGAAACGAGGGTGCTCTACGGGTTAAAAACAATACGCGAAGATGAGGAAAAGCAGAGCAAAGCGTTTGCTTGCAAAAAAAATTAATAACAATTCACAAGCTTGTGTCTCCATTCTGTTTGCACTCAGATAAAATACTGAGAGTCATATCCTCACTTTTGGATTGCACATTGAGCTCACTTCGTCTTGAGGCTTTTCTGGTTGCTCTTGAGAGCCTTCTTCGAAATGTATCTCCTGCCAAAAAATACAGAATAGGATCCACACAACTGTTGAGACTTGCTAGACCCCGAGTTACTTGGTAAGTGGCATAAACCCTGTTGTTAAAGGCACACATTTCTGGAGTCTGAAAATCCAGCCTAGCTCGTAGATTCAAGTTTTTCATCACATGAAAAGGAAGGTAAGAGACAGCAAATACTGCCAATACTATTATCACCAAGTAAATGGATTTTCTCCTAAGTGGGGAATTGTCTAGATCTTTGTAAATCAGTGCTTTTACTATTAATCCGTAGCAACCAAGAATCAGTATGAATGGGATGCAGAATAAAAAGACTGTGGTGCACATGCTGTAAATGAAGTAGCTTCTCAGATAGTTATCTACCGTTGTGTCGTAGCAAGCCATGGTTTTGATTTTCCTTACCTCAGTCCCAGAATAGAAGAAGATGGGTGAAATCGCTACAACCACAACTCCCCAGACCAGGGCACTGATATATACTGCGTTCTTTTTTTTCAGCCTCCCCAAGGATTTCAAGGGATACACAACACCTGTGTATCTGTGCACACTGATGCAAGTGAGGAACAAAATGCTTCCATACAGATTGACATGAAAAATGAACCTCTGGAGCTTACACATGAAGTCTCCAAAGATCCAATCAGTTTGATTGAAGTAGTAGAAGATGAGCACAGGAAGAGTCAGGACATACAAGAAGTCAGCCAGTGCCAGGTTGAACATGTAAACGGAGATGCCACTCCACGGCCTCATGTGGAAGATAAACATCCAAATTGCCACACTGTTGCCCAGGAATCCAGTGATGAAGACTACGATGTAGACAGCAGGCAGGTAATAGAACTGGAAGCCAGTTTTGGTCAGTGAACATTTGCTGGTGGCATTGCTGGTGACATTGCTAGCCAGCGAGTGAGTTTCAGTCATGTTCAGGACAGCAGACAGAAGGACTTCAGTCATGGTTACTCCCACAAAGTCGCTTACATGGATCTAGAGGTATCAGCAAGTGTCTCTGGAAAAACAAAGAAGTATCTCAACTAGAACAATAAAAACCAGAAAAGACAGAATAAAGATCTAGCCTTAGTTTAATCTTTTCATTTAGAGCATGTTCACACAACATCGGTTTTTCCCAATGGTGATTAAATAGGAAATCTATTTTTACTTTTGGGACACTGAGAGTTTTTGTAGATTATACCAAATATGGCTTTATTTCTTTTTCATTTTGACTATTGCGAAAACAGGACCTTATGTACAGCTTACAACAACACGTTTTACATCATCCTGGAGGGTGAAGACAAAGGCATCTCAGCCCCGTCTCCTTGCATCATGTCACAAGGTGGTGTCACACTGCCCACATAAAGTGTGTTACTCTTAGGTCTGCCAGTTGACTTAAATAGGAGGAATCAAGGCCTGGCTGCCCTGAAAAGTTTAGTCTGCTCTCTGGCTCACTTTTTGGCCTTCTAATGGGCACACAATGGGACCCTGGATCTCTCCTGGCTTTACTCGGGAATTTGTGTAGTGGTATGGTGGTCTGTATTCCATATACGTGGTGACTCCCCCCACTGTAGCAGAATATGTTCCAAGACACACACACCTTGTGGGTACCTAAAACGACATATATTTTCAAACTCTATACTTGGGTCAGAAGCATACCAAATAATAGCACAGAAGGATTCAGAGAAGCTCACAAATGCTTCCATTTACGAGCTTCTCTTTGTCATCCAGTACTATTCTACGGTATTTTGGGGCCATAAGCATAACACAGAATAGCAGTGGAGGATTAGGAAACCTGCAAACACTTCTGAGATTTTTTTGGAGCATAGGCTATTAGATAAGGGCAGATAAGGGGTTTACTAATAATAGCTTCATTGTGAGACATCAGACCATATTTGTTCTGCTTCCCCAATGATGGTGGTGGGACCTCTAGGCATCTGCATGGGTTTGAGCTTGCCTGCCTCACTCCAAAGCTGCAGAAGGGACCTATACAATCAAACCCGGATGGCCCCAGTATTTTGCCACCACCCACCATGCCAGTTTGTCACCAGCATCCAGGCTGTTGCAGTATGTCAGCCAAGAAGTGGGCTGGTTGATGACTGGCTCATGCCTCTAGGCAACAACAAAGACTAGGCTGTAATCAATAAATACCACAGCTACTTTTACATGTATGTGTGTGTGTGTGTGTGTCTGCCTTCAACTTCAAAGGTGATTTTGCCACATCTAAAATATAGCCTTCAGCACCAAGGAATGGCTCTGCTTAACTTTCAGAATCAGACAGGTTCTGGTGTCTTTCCTTACAATTCCACTGCTATTCTTTCTGATCCCATAATGGGAACGGGAACCATTTTAGGCATCTTTGATCAACTCTTCCTTGTCTCTCTCTCACACATGTACATAAACACACCGACAATACAGTCTAATTTCGCAAAGGGCATTAGTCATTTTAAGCCAGTCTAATAGGATTCTTCTTTTTGTCAAAGCAATCTGCATCCCCAGCTGGAATCTTACGCATCAGGTAGGCAGATGGAAAATTGTAAGCTTAACCTGCAGCGTTTGTCACAAAATCATGTGAAACAACTTCAAGGAACCAGGAAGACTCACTTCCCCAGCCAGCTCTTCTTGCACTATGGATATTTCACCTCCCAGTTTGGTTTGCTATCATAAGGAAGTGACAGCAAAGCCTGAATGGGGTTTGAAAGTGAAGTGATGGAATATAGAAAGGACTGGAGAGAGAAGATGTTGATTTATTAAACCTGAAAGGAGATGGCAACCTTTACTTTACAGAAAATAGTGTAAAAACTTCAAGCAATATGGACTAGGACTACGTCTTTAATACTGCCTGCTATCTTTATCCTGAAAAAATATTTCCATGTCCAAGAATGCTATGTTCCATAAAATGAATTTGTGGCCTCATGGATTGGAGGCAACATGAGTGAACCTGGGCACTTTTAAAGGTATGATTCACTTCACGGAGGTGACCATTCCAGGACATACATTAAATATGTTGCTAAAATTAGTCGGTTTGGTTTTCAGTGCCTATGTTTTAGAAGAAATAAAAGATTGAAAAAGAAGGGAAGTGTGTGATGACAATGTTACCATGTTTTAAGACATTTACAAGCCTCCAATAAATATATTTCCAATGTAAAGGTTTCAATGGACTTAAATATAAACCCCAACTCATTCTAAACTGTACTTTTAATATTCTTTAAAGAATGGAAGAGGATCACTATTAGATCAAACCAATGATGATAAATGGATAAGAGAGGTGAGGTATTCCTCTCCTGTACCGCATACATCAGCAACCAGTATTCAGAAACATGACACTCTCTGAACCCAGAGGTCAGAAATAGCCATACTCATAGGCGTTATTAGATTTTAAAGCCATGGATTGGTCTAATTCAAAATAATCTGAGATAGAAGCCATTAACGCATGCTGTGGCAGCAATTACCTCAAATTAATACTGGGTAGAATTATCCTAATCAAGATATTCAGTTCATCTCCTTTGGACCATTTTGGGGAGGGGGGTGGTGTTTGGAGATATCATGCAACACATAAAACTGTGACGTTAAATTACAAAGGCAGATCCTAATGAGGGGACATTTTTAGAAATTGGTCTGGGAACCTTCCCCCCTGATATTTTACCATGAAAATGTGCTTTTCAAAATCATACTGAAAATCCACCTGGTTATTGGAAAAACAGGTAGCGGTATCTAAGAGGTCAGGAAGCAGCAGTAAGTCAAAGATAAGAAGATGAGAAAGTGGAGTAGAGGAAGAAAATGAACAATTGATTTTAATGTGTTTAATCTTACGCCTGTATTTTAACATATATGTTTTAACGGTCTTGCCTTTATCTCTATTTTGTAACAGTGTTGTACCCCATTTTCAAAAAAAGACAGGTAACATTATTATTATTATTATTGGGTTGCTGTGAGATTTCCAGGCTATATGGCCATGTTCCAGAAGCATTCTCTCCTGGCATTTTGCCCACATCTATGGCAGGCATGCTTGGAGGTTATGAGGTCTGTCAGAAGGCAGGCAAGAGGGATGTATACATGTGTGGAAAGTCCAGGGAGGGAGAAAGAACTCTTGCCTGTTTGAGGCAAGTGTGAATGTGGCAATTGGCCGCCTTAATTAACATTAAATGGCCTTGCAGCTTCAAAGTCTGAGAAGTCAGCCATAGCAGAGCACTTGATGAACCAACCTGGACACAGTATATTATTTGAGAACACAGAAATGCTGGACCACTCTAACAACCACTATTGTCAGACTACACAGAGAAGCCATTGAAATCCCCAAGCATGTGTACAATTTCAGCAGAAAGGAGGAAACCATGATAATGAACAAAATCTGGCTACCAGTATTGAAAAAAACTCTAAAATCAGGACAGTAAATAAAAAACAACATGTAGAAAACAAGGGAATTACAGACAATAAGCAATGCGGGCCAGGTAACACCTCCCAACAAAGGATTTCCCCAGGCAGGAAGAAGACAGACTTTGAAGCTGCTAGACTATTCAATGCTAATCAAAGCGGATAATTGCTGCATTCACACTTGCCTCAAAAAATCAAGAGTTCTTTCTCCCAACCTGGACTTTTCACAAATATATAAATCCCACTTGCCAAGTTTCCAACAGACCTCACAACCTCTGAGGATGCCTGCCATAGATGTGGGTGAAACATCAGGAGAGAATGCGTCTGAAACATGGCCAAACAGCCCAGAAAACTCACAGCAATCCAATGATTCCAGCCATGAAAGCCTTTGACAACACATGGTGATTACTATTATTATTATTATTAGGCCTGAATGCTGCTCCACAAGAGGAACAAAACAACAAACTGCACACTTCTGCTTTCCTGCACACTCTTTCCAACAGTGTCCCCAATGGTGGGCAGATTTTACCCGCCTAGGAAATGAAACTACAACAGTGCTTTTTGACTATTGCCATTTTTATCTGCTGTTAAGAAGAGTGTAAGCGCAGCCCTTGCAGAAACGTGTGTATAAATAAACCTGACTTGACTGGACTAGCCTCTCCTCTGCAACACCCTATTAAACCACCTTTAACACACCAGTTCAAAATCCAACAGAGAACAAATGCCCAAGACTGGCAGGCTTGCCCAGGCCACCCCCAGGAAAGGCGTGCAACACGGAAGTCCTCTGAACTGGAGCCAGAGTTCATGGCCGCGAACCGGCTCCCACACACACACACCCGCTTGGCCCGACCCTAAGTCAATGGCAAGTGGCCCCGAGGCATGCACAGAGTGCTTCATAGAGAGCCCCCCCCCCACTCCGATCCTCTTCGTTTCTTCCAAGCCACATTTGGCGAACTTTCTCTCTCACCCCCCCCCCCCCCCCGCCCCGTGCTAGGCACTCGTTTAGGCAAGCTCCCGAAAAAAGCAAGGGCGAGCGCGCGTTAAAAGAGGCTTAGACCCACCTGGCAGTTTAGATTGACATCCCTTTCACTGCCATGCCTCTGGGCTAGGGAATCATTGGCGGTCCTTTTCTAAGCTTCCCGTGCTGGTCCCTCGCCAAACTACAACTCCTAGGATTCCACGGCATTCAGATTAAGGCAGTGAAAGTGGTGTCATGCCATGCTACATTCCTTCTCCAGTCTTGAGGCGCCCCTTCTTCCTCCCTGCCCGACTTTTCCTAGGAAGAGGGAAGCGATGGCACTCGACTCCCCTCTACGCGAAGGGCCCTGTCTCCATGCTCCGGAACCCTGGGTGCTGGAATGCGGTGCGACATCCGCACTCCCCGGGGCTGAGGAGGCTCCAGACCTGGCCAAACCCCAACCTCCAGGCTCCGATAACACTCTGACACTATACAACTGCGGTGTATATGACCCTGTACAGGGCTACAGAGAGAGAAGAAGGAATGGGGCGGGGGGGGGGGGGGCAGAACGAATGCATTCCCACACTCCCCTTGGGTTGCAGGGAATCGCAGGAGTTGTAGTTTCCCAAACTACCAAAACGCACTGGCATCCTCCATCGCATTGAGCCAGGCGGTTTTTCCCCCCAGGTCGTTTCTGGTGTGAGAGAATTGGCCGTCTGCAAGGACGTTACCCAGGGGACGCCTGGATGTTCTACCATCCTGTCGGAGGCTTCACTCACGCTCCCGCATGGGGAGCTGGAGTTGACAGAGAGAGCTCACCCCACTCCCCGTATTGGGCCGTATTGGGAGGGGTTTTGAAAATTGGGGGGGGGGGGGTTGAACTCCTGAACACCCCCCCCCCCCCGACTACAGACCTGTCAATATCTGCTTGAGATAGTTCCTGGAGGGACTCTTAATTTTTTGCGTCTCATAGACTTAGCATGGGGATTTGGTTAACCAGTTAAAATTCATGAATAAACTAGTTTTTTTTTTACTGAAAAATTTCGGGCGGGGGGATTGAACCCCTAAACCCCCCACTCCCCGGCTACAGGCCTGCCTCCAACCTTTGGTTCAGCAGTCCTGCCGGCACAAGGGTTTAGTCTATTGAGCCACCGGGGGCTCCTATAGTCCAAGCAGTGTCGGTTCTGCCTGAATCCTACAGTTGTCTTCTTTGGGCTCATCTACACTGTAAGACTGATGCAGTTCGACACTACCCGGGCTGCCAGGGCTCAATGCTATGGAAGCGCCGGAGTTGGGCTTGGACACGGTCTATACCTCACAACCTCTGAGGATGCCTGCCATAGATGTGGGCGAAACGTCAGGAGAGAATACTTCTAGAACATGGCCATACAGCCCGGAAAACATACAACAACCCCACGGTCTTGAGAGTTCCCCTCTGCCCCGAGGCAGGGCAGTTCAAGCAGTCGGGCTGCATCCAGGCTCCAGTCCAGACACCCCTGGAAAGAAAGGCGTGCAACGCCTGGCATCCACTCCCGAGTGGCGGGAAAGTGAGCTCGGCGCCGGCTTACCTTGGGCTCTCAGCTCGCCCGGGGAGAGCGAGCCCACCGGCGGCGCCCCCTGGACCCCCGCGCCCGCCTCCATGCCGCCTCGCCCGCGGGGCTCTTCCTCTTCGGGGCCTGGGACGGAGCCGGGAGCGCCGCGCAGGGGCCCATCCACGCCGCCCGGGGCCCCTCGCGACGTGCCAGCCGGACGCTTCCACAACACTAGCACCAGCACCACCTCCAGCAGGAGCAGCAGGAGCAGGCGGGCGGGCGGGCGGACGGGGAAGTGCAAGTGAGGCGAGAGAGAAAGGGAAGGACGGCGAGCGCAAGGAGGAGGCGGGGTTGGCTGCTGGGGAGGCGGCGGCGGAGAAGAAGAAGAAGCAACAGCCTCCCCGAGGAAGGAAGGAAGGAAGGAAGGAAGGAAGGAAGGAAGGAAGGAAGGAAGGAAGGAAGGAAGGAAGGAAGACAAGAAGGAAGGAAGGAAGGAAGACAAGCAGGAAGCAAGCAAGCCTCTCTCACCCCCAGCGCCCTGCCCTCCAAGCCCACCTCATGGCAGCCGGTCAAGGCGCTCGAGCAAGTGGTCGGAGGGCAAAGTTGGAAGTGAGTGAGAGAGAGATGGGGGGATAGAGAGAGGGGGATAGAAAGAGAAAGGTAAAAGAACATAGAAAGAAAGCGAGGGAGAAGGTAACCAGCGTGACCAAGGAGTCTTGTTTTACTCTAGGGAGGGAAAGGCGAGTAAGGAAAGACCTGAGCGAATGCATGTGTGTGTGTGTGTGAGAGAGAGAGAGAGAGAAAGAGATGGAAGGGGAGAGAAGGGAACCGGTTAACCAAGGAACTACAGAAGTCAGCCATAGCGGAGCACTTCTTGATGAACCAACCTAGACACAGCATATTATCTGAGAACACAGAAATGCTGAACCATTCTAACTGGTTCTACACAGAGAAACTACTGAAACCCACAAGCATGTGGGCAATTTCAGAGAAGTCAGTCATAGCAGAGCATTTGATGAACCAACCTGGGAACAGCGGGTTTGAGACTCACGTTGCTCCTGACACGAGAAAAAGAACAGGTTTGAGAACACAGTGATGCTAGACTATTCAATCACCATGTCAGACTACACAGAAGAACTATTGAAATCCACATGTATGTGGACAATTTCAACAGAAAGGAGGAAACTATGAAAATGAACAAAATCTGGCCACCAGTATTTTAAAAATTCTAAAATCAGGACATCAAATAAAGAACAAGATTCAGAAAACAGAGAAATTCCAGACATGAATCAATCAGGGCCAGCTAATGCCTCCCAACAAAGGATTCCCCCAGGCAGTAAACAGCCAGACCTTTAAACTGAAAGGCTATTCAGTGCTTAATCAAGGTGGCCAATGGAAACATTCACACCTGCCTCAAACAGACAAGGGTTCTTTCTCCCACCTGGACCTTCCACAGATATATAAACCCCACTTGCCTAGTTTCCAACAGAACTCACAACCTCTGAGGATGTCTGCCATAGATGCAGGTGAAATGTCAGGAAAAAATGCTTATGGAACATGGCCAGGCAGCTCAGAAAACACACAGCACCCCAGTGATTCTGGCTATGAAAGCGTTGGACAACACTCTGAGATGTGTGTGTGAGAGAGAGATGGAAGGGGAGAAGGTAACCAGTTGACCTAGGAACATCTCAACTTGTTTTTAGCTGCCTTAAAGGAAGGAAACACAAATAAGGAGAGACTAGAAAGCCACACTTTGTAGGAATGTGTGTGTGTGTGAGAGAGAGAAGGAAGGGGGGAGAGAGAAGGAAAGGGAGAAAAAGAAGCTAACTAATGTGATCAAGAAACATCTCCATTGTTGTTTAGCTCAGGGGGCAAAGGCACAGAAAGAGAGACCTGAAGGCAGCACTCTCTGGGAATGTGTGTGTAAGAGAGATTTAGAAAGAGGGTTTGAGGAGAGAGAAGGAGAAAAGAGAGAGAGAGAGAGAGGAGTTAACCAATATGACCAGGAAAGATAAAAGAGACAGAAAGAAAGAGAGGGTCAGAGAAGATAACCAAAGTGATGAAGGATCCCTGCCACTAATCCTTGAGTTCAGAGGGGAAGAGAGACCTGAAGGCAGCACTCTATGGGGATATGTGTGTGTGTGTGTCTGTATGAAAGAGAGGCAAGAGAGCAAAGGTGGGGAGAGAAAGAGAGGCAGGGAGAGAACGTAGCCAACCTGATGAAGCTGCACTTCCGCTGTTGTTTGGCTTAGGGGGAAAAGAGGGATAAGACCAGACCAGACAGGGATACATAGGCTTATGCATAGTCTGGAGAAAGGCGATAAGGAAAAGCATCTTTTTTTCTGTCGCTCCTAATAGATGTTGGTCCAAAATGCTTGGGATCAAAGCATTCCTTTATTTACATTCTTTTCACAGAGTTGCATATAGAGCATGAGATATCTTGGGGATAGGGCCCAAGTCTAAACAAGAACTTCATTGAATCATAGAATCGTAGAGCTGGAAGAGACCCCAAGAAGCATCCCATCTAACCCCATTCTGGGACACATAGCCTCTGTTTGAAAGCCTCCAGGGAAGGAGACTCCACCACACTCCTAGGGCAGCAAATTCTACAGTTTAACTATCAGGAAGTTCTTCCTACTGTTTAGGTGGAAACTCTTTTCCAGCAATTTGAATCTGTTGCTCCATGTCCTCCTCTCTAATAGGAAACAAGCTTGCCCCCCGTTCAATGTGAGATCCCTTCAGACTTTAACCATGGCTATCATGTCCCCTCTCAGCCTTCTTTTCTCCAAGCTGATCATTCCCAGTTTCTTAAGCAGCTCCTTCCAAATCTTTGACCATATTAGTCACTCTTACCTGTACACGTTCCAGCTTGTCAGTATCATTCTTGATATCATGTATGTTTCTCAGATGCCATACACACATAGCCTGGAGGTCATTTTATACATGGTATTGTTAATAATATTACACATGAAGCACAGTTTGCATACATTGAACCACCAGAAAACAAAGGTGTCATTATCTCAGTGATACAGGTGGAGCATTCAGGATTTCAGAATAATGGATGCTAGAACCTGTCTTCCTCCTCTGAAACTGAATTGCGACAGATAAATGAAAGTGTTTCTTCATAGGCTTCCTTCAATCATGGAATTCACAATTAGAATATGTAATGATGGCTGCCTACCTGGATGACGTTAAATACCCTCAAGGAATACCCTCTTGTCTTATCTTTGAAACTAAACAGGATGAGCTCTGATTGGTACTTGGCTGGGGGACTAAAGGCTATAAACTACAATTCAGAAGAAGGAACTGGCAAGATTCCTCAAAGTAATCCTTGCCCAAGAAAACCCTGTGAAATTCATGTGGTCACTATAAGCTGACGGGCTACTTAAAGGCAGAAACACAAAAAGGGATGTTCATGGAGGACATACTGGTGGCATCATGATGACTCATGAGCAGATTTGCTCAGAGGCAGATGCTGGGGAGTGCCAGATGGAGTTATTGTACTCCAGGTGTGTGAACAAGAAGAATAGTCAGTCCAAGGTCAAGAAGAAACAGGAACATGAGAGAGTACCACCAAGCAAACTAGATAAGGACAGTTGTCAGCACTTGGGCTGGCTGCAAGATAACTGCTGGGATGTTTATGTGCAGCTCCATAAAGGTCGCAGGTGCTAATTGTTAGCTCTGCATCTATTATTTAAATAGAGCTGGGCTGGCATTTCTCTCTCCTCTGCTCAATGAAGGATGGGGGCTTGTCTTCAGCATCGGCAGCTTCTGCCAGCTCCTGCTGAGGAGCAAAGTCTTCAATTGCCTCCATACCAACAGTTTCAGAGAAAGTTTCACTTGTGGCTTGCAGCTTTATGGCAATCAGCCTCCTTCATGTCCAAGGACCTTATCACATTGGCATATGGATTTGTCACACATTATGGCAAATTTTGGGGACCCTGGTGGGGGTGTGGAGAACCCATCGCCCCATGCCCCACATTGCCCAACTTACAACTGCCTTCATACCATGAGGGGATCTGACCACCACCCAGCTTCCTCCCAATGTTTCAAAAGCAACATGGGAAGCCTCCCATGTTACCATCACAGCGACGTTCACCACTTGCTCTCCCCTTTCACCACAAAGCCTGTCGGAAGTATATATGCACCATGGAGTCAACTCCATGGTGAAAGGGGAGAGCAAGAGGCATATGATGGGCAAATTGCCCTGTCTGATGAAGCTGTGAGTTGTCCAGGGGTGAGTTCTGACATGTAGTTTCCTTGATTGAATCCCCCCGTTTGCAATACATTTATTTCCTACTGTCTTCTGCTTTACTAAGCATTATTGTCTTTTCTAGTGAGTCATGTCTTCTCATGGTATGTTCAAAGTAAGACAGCCTAAATCTGGTCCTTTTATTTCTGCTTGGTGATTTGATGTGTTTAGTGTCCCCACTAAATTCCCCTTTTATTTCTCAGATCATGTGGAAGAGACATCTTGTTCTTTGTTTATGTTGATTATTATAGTTATCTTTGTCCTGGCACATACAAATTGTTAAACTTACATCCAGGATTTTGACCTTAACTTTTGCTTCTCATCTATCCATAACTATATTAAAAGTTTTATCTTATCATTCATTGAGTCTTTCTTTTGTTTGCAGATAGTGATTTTTTGTTTGTTTTCCATTTCTCCCTGATTTCAATCAAGTGTAACTCCTCCACTATTGCTTTTGCTCAGTAGCTGCTTGCCACATTTAGCCCCATCTACACTGACCACTTAATGCAGTTTTAAACCAGTATTTAAAAAAGTGGTTTCACAGTGCAGATGATTACACAGGAATTCTTAAACGACTTTGAAGCCCACATAGTGATTAAAAGCACAGAGCACTGGTGCACATTAAGGACTTCTTTCACACACTTTTATGGGAATTTTTTGTTTGGTCACTTCAGTTTAATGTAACCTTAGAACTGCATTAAATGGTCAATGTAGATGGTTACTTATTCTGTCACCTCAGTAAAAGGCTGTCTGTCATGGGAGACCTATCCAGCAACACCGCTACCATCACCATAGCCTCTTGTCTCATAGAAGCATGTAGTCCCACCATTATGGAAAGATAGTACTGTGGTGAGAGCACATTAGGCAAAGTGAAGCAGCCATATAAGGCAGAAGATGTTGAGGGGCAGCAGCACAAACACTTTCAACAGCTTTTCCCCCTTGAGCCATTTCCCTCTCTTTGAGGCGTGTCTTGTACTCCTCTACCTGCCTTGAGTATATCAGAGGATCTTGTGTGGAAATGACAATGTTGAAGTATGAACCAGCTAAGAGTATACAAAATAGATTAATATTCTGTTAGACCAGTTTGGTTTCTGGACATGGGCTGAAATGGCAATTCCAACTTGTCCTGTGCCTCAGGCAGCAAAATGTTGAGCCATCTAAGTTTATATAGAAATATTACGTCTGAGACAAGAACACAAACAGGAAGAAAGGAGCTTCTTTTGTTCCCCAAACATCTGTATTGCAGCCCACAAGTCCCATGCATCTCTCAGATTATTGGCATGTGATTGCTACTGAAAAAACAAAAAGAATGGATATATTTTGATGTGGGAAGAAATTTATGTGAGTTCTATTTAGTTTGAGCTAATTTTAACTAAGCCTGTCAAACCAAACCTTTCACTTGTTATTAAAATCAGCCTGAAGCCACAAGTTATTCACTATTTTTCAACATTTTTTTGGGGGGGGGGGCACCACACTGACGAATTTGGAGGCCCACAACTATTCATGAAGATTACAGTGGGAGGAATATAATTTGGTTTTTGTTGAGGCAAAATTTAACATTGTAAAATGACACAACAGGATGGCAAAAAGTGTTGAACTTTTCTGAAACACTCTACACAAGTACAAATTTGGGACATAGAGCTTCTGTGATGCAGTAAGAAAACGTTTATGGCCCAGGATTTAAATTCTGGTTTAAAAAAGGATCTCATATATAGGCCATGTGGCAGCAAGGAGGGGAGATGAAGAACCAGGTGGCCACAGCTAAAAAGAAAAAGATCTTTCTTAGATCCTAGATTTAGAAGTATTTGCATGAAGCATAGAAACTGATCAGTTCCACACAACAGCTTAATTCTCTGCAAAGCTATTTAAAAGTGAATCATTTTTAAGTTACTGGTTGTCTCCATTACTTATTTGGCAATAATTGGTGTGTAGAAGCTGCAGGCCTTTATAAAACATCCAACAAACATATCAAGTTCATCTAAAGATGGGAATGATTTTAGATTTTATGTTGTCAAATACAAAAGATGAACCATTTTAAAAATGCTGGCAGTCATGGGTGTAGTCCCAGGACAATGTGAAATTATCATATTACCTGGCAGAACCTCATCTGAGTTGTTTAGATGGACTAAAAAATCATACTCCTCTCGTAAGTGCTCTTATCCTGATATATGATGTTCATGAGGATTCATTTGCAGTGTGTTTATTTGTACTTTAAATCATTTCCAAATAATATCTTTAACCTCAAGGCTTACAGAAAATCTGGACTTTTACGGTTGTGACCATCCCTGACATTGTTTTACTATGTAGATGGGAGGAGGAGTTGCCGGCGAATAGGACTGGTTGCTGGAAGGTGAGTATTCCTGCCAGGAAGTAGTTCTTTCCCAGATTAAATTTCACTATACATATTTTTAAAGAATGTGTGCAGATACTCTCATATCAGTAGTGCAATATTAGCACACTTCTGCTTAACATATAATGTATGAGGGCTATCCAGAAAGTACATTACCCTGTTTCCCCAAAAATAAGACAGGGTCTTATATTAATTTTTGCTCCCAAAGATGCACTAGGTCTTATTTTCAGGGGATGTCTTATTTTTCCATGAAGAAGAGCTCACATTTATTGTTGAACAACAAAATGAACATTTATTATATACTGTAAAGTAGTTGTCATCACAAACCAGCATAACCAGACAAACTGTGAATCCTATCAAGAATTTCTTGTTACTACCATTATTTACATGTGCAACAATCTATGGTACCTCTTGCAGTTTAGGTTTCACAAGGTTTCCACGCTGATTTCTCTCTATTCTAGTTTCAATGTAGTCATGAATGATGAATAATATAATATACTATAATAATAATATGATGATATAATAATAATATAATGATATACAATATATTAATTAGATAATATAATAATAGGATATAATAATAACAGAATATGATAATAATATGGTATTAATAGGATAATATAAAATGGAAAATAATAATAATAACAGAATATGCTAATAATAATAGAATAATAATATAATGATATAATAATAATAATAATAATAATAATAGAAAAATATAATATGATATAAAATATATTAATAGGATAATATAAAATGGAATATAATAATAACAGAATAATAATATAATAATATGAAAATATAATAGAATAATAATAGAATAATAATATAATGATATAATAATAATAGAAAAATATAATATAATGATATAAAATATATTAATAGGATAATATAATAATGGGATATAATAATGGTAACAGAATATGATGATAATAATATGGCAATAGAATAATAGTATAAAATAATAAGTTTCATGGCATAGGATAGGAATACGGATGAGAGGAGAATCCCTATGCGTCCTGTACCTTTAAGGAGCAAAAGCCTTGGGGACTAGTGGAAAGCCCTCTTCCTTCCTTCCCTCCCACCCTTCCTTGCCTGGCTCCAGGAGCCAATCAGAAGCCTCTGGGAAGAAGGCAGCATGGCCAGGAAGGAGACGGAAGGAAGGAAGAAACGGCAGTGGAGCAGCAGCCACGGAGGCTGGGGGACAGGCAAGGCAAGGCAGGGAGGGAGGGAGGCACAGAAAGCAAGCACTTTCCCTCCCTCCCTCCCTCCGGTGTGTGTATGAGGAGTGCTGCTTTAGCCCTGCAGCCATGCTTCCCAATGGAACTCTGCTGCAGCCTTAGTTGCTAGGTCTTACTTTCGGGGGAGGCCTTATATTTGGCAATCCCCCCAAACCCCTGCTAGGTCTTATTCTTTGGGGAGGTCTTATTTTCGGGGAAACACGGTATGTTTTGGAATTAAAAATGAACAAAGTATAGGAGAATACATTTACCATATGCAGTTGAAAGCCACACCCAAATACCACTTCTCAACATAGTCGCCATTCAAATCTAGGCACTCGATAAATGCGCTTGGAAACTCCTTCCCCACTATATTTTGCCACCTTTGTCCTCAACCACTTGTTTCCAACAATGGGGCGTGGCTGGCAACACAGTGTTTTGGCGACACTGCGCAGCTGAGGGAAGGGAGAAGGGGGAAGAGTTGAGGACAGAGGTGGCAGAATTTAGTGGGAAAGGAGTTTCCAAGCTCATTTATCGCTATGCTAAGTGCCTAGATTTGAATGGTGACTACATGAGATGTGGTATTTGGGTGTGGCCTTCAACTGCATATGGTAAATGTTTTCTCCTATACTTTGTTCATTTTTAATCCCAAAACATAATGTACTTTCTGGATAACCCTCATATTTATTTACATGTTTGACACAAAAAACAAAAAAATAAATAATGAAATGTCCATAGCTGTGTGGCCAAAAATAATGCAAAGGTTTAGAAATGTGAACTGCCCCCTAACAATAAGGTGAATTTACTAGGGGAAAACATGTATCTGGTTATAGTAATATCACTATGATGCATGTAATGTTAACAGTTCACTTGCAGGGCCAATGCAAGACAGGAAAATATGGTGTCAAATAGACTTTTATCATGCAGACAAGCCATGAATGTATAAAATCTCTTCCTTCTACATTTCATGGGCTTTACATATTTTGTGATTCTCAATTCAACATTGCTCATATTTTCTTCTTCTCTGTGGTATCTGGTTTTTGCAACTTCTTGCCTGAAGAAAAATTTGGTGATCTCAAAGGTTTGCACATGTGGTGACATCTGAGTTGGCCTAGCAAAGGTATTGCCCAAATATGGATTGTGGAAATGTGCTTATGACTAAAAAATTTCCCCTTGCAAATTCTTGAGATTTTTTTGTATGGTGTGCAGATAGCACAAACTGTGGATGGACTGCAGTCTGAGCAGACATGTGTACTTCCCACTACTAATGTATTAACTATGACCAATGGTTATTACTTGAGGGGAACAAGCCAAAGAAAGAAGTGAGGACTTTAGCTTTAGATAGAAAGACATTGTCTGGAAAAGTCTATTCATGGAGAAATAACAAGGGGATGAGCATTTTTAGAGGGCAGGCCTACTAATTGTGGTAGGCTTGGTGTTCAGATCTTGTCACTAAATTACTAAAATTGGGAGATCTGTTCTCTGACACTATTAGAAATATGCAATGAGTAATAAAATGTTGACTTCCAAAGGAATATTTTCACAGTTCAGAATGCGAGTAATACATTATTAGATAATGTACGGTTCTGATTCATCTAGAACTGTAGACCTATCATATTCATTTCTTTTTCACCTACCAAAGGCACTCCCTTTAGATTCCAGTGCTAGTCACTACAGTATGTTTTAAAGATGGAGATAATAGAACATGAGGACAATTTTTCTGATAAGCCACCTGAGTTGAAATGTGTCCACTGATATTTTTCTATAGGTGGGCTTATGGAAGTGAAGTGATATTGAGTCTTGTATGAAGTGACTAGTGGGAGAAAAGAGGAGTGAGAAGCTACATACTCTGGAATTTCCTGTCTCTGAATGTCAATGATCAGTGTAATAAGGAGGTTAGCTTTAGACTACTTCATTCTTAGAAATGAAGATGACTAATTTTCACAGTTTCTCATTGCTGGAGAAAAAACAATTATTTTTGTGCAGTTCTCATCTACTATCGGGCAGTTTCCACATAGTGTTTCAGGAAATTGTTTTGTACAGAAATGCATAACGGTTTGTATGAGCTTAAAAGAAAAAGCCCAGTGTTGCCAGGTAACCATGTGTGCTTTTTGGAAAAGATTGCTGTTTTCTGTACACAAAAAACAGAATCTTGCACAACAAATATCTTGCACAGAACAGTCATTTTCCACAACAAAACCACTTGTTTATTTTTTGTGCAAGATGGCTTTTTGCATAATGTTTTCCATGTATGATTTAATATTGATGCTTTCTGCGCAATATTTTCCCTTTGTGCTCAATTTTTATTGTGCATTTTTTTTTGTTGCGGAAGAGGTCATTTTTTTGTTTAAAAAACAGCACTATTGTACAAACACACACACAACTACCTGGAAACACACACAAAACCAATGTTTCTTTCTGCATGGAATGATTTCCTGAAATACTTTAGGATGTACGAATACTGGATAAAAACTGTACAATATTTCTCACTGCTGTATTATTCTTCCCAAATGAGTTTTACGGATCTCAAGAAACTAATTTTTAGACAAGAAACAAATACATTCTTACATATAGCAGAAAACCAAATACTCATAATGTGTATTTGGCACTGCTAATGCAAAGAACAAGAGGCATAAAGAATGCCAAAACATTGATGTAGAGTGGGTGAAAGAGCCAACTTACGATGAGCGATAGAGCCAAAAGACTGAACACAGTACTTAAGAACATATCAGATTTTTTTTTGGCATTAAATACTTATAGTTTTGAGACTTGCCACTATGGTCTATAATTATTTTTCTTTTACCCACTAGTGAAGCATATACATACACTAGAAATGCCAAAATGACCTATTTATTACATTGTTTCAGGTGGACTCCAACATATGGCAACTCTATCCACAAAGGGTGTGGTTGTGGCAGAATTTATTGAGGGCACATCCACACAGCACCCAAAATGTGGGCCCTCTTAGACTTTTATCTGAGGCATCCAAATGATGTATCAGGTAAAAGCGAATTAATTTGGGACAAAGCAGGAAAACCCTGTTTTGTCCCAAATTAATTAGGTACTGGATTGGAACATGTTTTTCCACCTGCAATTAACACCCTCATTTTTTCCCTCTAAATTTCTTCACTGATTATATCCCTTATATTAATCTGACTTGACAATCACCTTCAGCATCAAAACTATGTGTTGCATTACAAAAAGCCAACATACCAGTTGTCACAAGGTATCCTAACAACATGGTTTATAACAGTTTGCAGGCCTGGCATTACCTACAGTCTTTCAGGCATAGCTGCTCTTCTTACAGCAAAGTATAACCATGGTGTGTCAGGCTCACTTCAAAGGACCAGTCTGAACGCAGATCAAAGATAGCTGCTCTCAAATCCAATCTTTATTGAAGAATACATGACTTTGGAAAAGTCGAGAATGACCTAATGTTTACATACATCTAATTTTATCACTTCTGATGCAACGTAATACCACACGCAAATATCATCATCAAATCCCACCCCCTGGATCACATTACTACCATTCCCACACACTACATCAATTATAATTGTTTATACTTTCAACCCTGAGTTCCCAGGCTCATTTTATCTTCTCCCGCCAGGTGCTTGCAGGATTGTTTATGTTATGAAGTCAGATTCAGGGCTTGGAAATTCAGCCCTGGGATCTGGCTCCATGACATGGCGCCCTCGTTTTCTTCGTCCTCCTCTTCGGTTCTTCTTTCATCATAGTTCTGAAACAAATCAAACAATAACTCTATGTGTCCATTTTGTCCAAAGTCCCCATATACTTTTTCAGTAAGCTGCGATGGAATACTGGGTGTATTTTCCCTAAACTTTTTGGCAATGCCAACTGGAAAGTTACTTCATTGATAACACCCTGTATTCTGAATGGTCCAATATATTTGGGGCTCAGTTTTCTTGAAGGTAGCCCCAATTTGATGTTTTGGGTACTTAACCACACTAGATCTCCTTTATCTAATTTATCGCCTTCCACCCTCTTTCTGTCTGCGAACGCTTTATACTTTTTGTGTGCTTCCTTTAAGGATGCAGTCACTTGACTCCAGCATTCTAGCATTTGCGTTTTCCATTTCCCTGCCTCTGTTTCCTCATTTTCTGTCCATCTTGGCAACTGGGGTAAAGGCTGTATTTCATACCCGTAAACTACTTCAAAGGGGGTTTTATTTGTTGCTGAATGTATAGTCGAATTAAAAGCTAGTTCCGCAAAAGCCAACCACCTAGACCAGTCATTTTGTCTCATGTTAGAGTACATTCGAAGGAACTGCCCAAGCGTCTGCTGAGTACGTTCTACCGCCCCGTTTGTCATGGGGTGAAAAGCAGAACTTAGACTCCTTTCTGCTCCTAGCATTTCCAAGAATTTTTCCCAAAATTTTGCTGTGAATTGTACTCCTCTGTCACTGACCACTCTACTGGGACATCCATGCAGTTTGTAAATATGATTTATGTACAGTTCAGCTAGTTTCTCGGCCGATGGTAGTTTCGTCAGCGCTATAAAGTGGGCCTGTTTAGAAAACAGGTCTAATACTGTCCAAATATAACGATGTCCTTTGCTAACCGGCAGTTCCCCCACAAAGTCCATAGCTACACATTCCCAAGGTCTGGTAGGTTCCGCTACCGTTTGTAATAATCCCATAGGCTTCCCTCCTCTCGATTTATTTCTGGCACAATCATCACATTGAACAACATGATTCTTTATGTCCTTCCTCATTCCTGGCCACCAACAATGTTTTGCTATTGCCTTTGTTGTTTTTGTAATTCCTGTATGACCAGCGCTCTGGTTGTTGTGAAAACGATGCAAAATCTTAATCCTTAATATTGCTGGGATATACAGTTTCTTGTTTACAAACCAAAATCCCCCCTTCTGCTCCCCCTTTTCTGCGTTGGATGCGATCCATTGATCTCCTTCATAAGACTGTTTCAGTTCATTTCCCCAATTATCTTCCCCGCCGAGTTCAACAAAAGCCGTGTTCTCCTTTTGGGTTTGTGCTCTTGTCCTGACAGCTAAGCCCCATTGTTTGTCAGAGAATATTGTCCCCTCTTTTGCTGTGGTTATGCCTTCGTGTTGAGGCATGCGTGAAAGAGCATCTGCCAAGACATTCTGCTTCCCTTGAAAAAACTTTAATTGGAAATCGAATCTGCTGAAGTATTGCGCCCATCTAATTTGTTTGGGAGATAATTTTCTAGGAGATTTTAAATACTGGAGGTTCTTATGGTCAGACCAAATTTCAAATGGGATTCCGCTTCCTTCGAGGAAGTGTCGCCAGCATTCTAAGGCTTTTAATATGGCTAATGCCTCTTTTTCCCATATTGGCCAACTTTTTTCAGTTTCGCTGAACTTCCGGGACAAATATCCACAGGGTTTTAAGTTCCCATTTTGATCTTTTTGCAATAGTACTGCCCCGTACGCACCGTCTGAGGCATCGCAATGGATTATGAAAGGGCTCCTGATATCGGGGTGTTTTAGGATGGGTCCTTCTGTGAAGCATTCTTTTAGGGTTTCGAATGCCTTTTGGCATTCTGGCGTCCAACTTAGTCTGGCGCCAGGAGCTTTTACTTTTGCTGTCTCCCCTTTCCCTTTTGTTTTTAAAAGTTCAGTAAGGGGTGCGGTTATTTGCGCGAAGCCTTTTATGAAGGGTCTGTAAAAATTTGCAAACCCCAGAAATGATTGCAATTGCCTCCTTGTTTGAGGCACTCCCCATTCTTTCACATCTGATACTTTAGCTGGATCCATAGCTAGCCCTTCTGGAGATATCCGATACCCCAGAAAGTCAATTTGAGTTTTATTAAATTCACATTTGGACAGTTTTGCGTACAGCTTTGCTTCCCTTAGTCTCTGCAAAACTTCCCGGACCAATTTTACGTGCTTTTCCTTATCTTCATTCACGATCAAGATATCATCAAGAAATATGAATACCCCTCTGTACAACAATGGGGGTAGTATTTCATTTATAAGCTGCATAAAGCAACCGCCTCCATTTTTTAAACCGAAAGGCAAAATTTTATATTCAAAATGGCCGAATGCGCAGGAAAATGCAGTTTTCCAAGTATCCTCCGGTTTGATTCTTAATTTATGATACGCCTCAATTAAATCCAGTTTAGTAAATATGCTCCCTTTCTTCAATACGGTAATTAAATCCTTTACTAAGGGCATAGGGTATTTATTGTCCTTAGTAATTGCGTTTAAATTTCGATAATCAATGCACAATCGTAGGGAGTTGTCTTTCTTTCTCCTAAATAACACTGGGGCCCCGAGAGGAGAGTTGGATGGCTTAATGAAGCCTCGCGCCAGGTTTTTATCAATATATTTCCTCAATTCCTCCTTCTCCTGCACAGACATGGGATACACTTTTGGTTTTGGTAAGTTTGCTCCTGGGGTTATTTCAATTTCTACTTCTATATTCCTTTTGGGAGGCAATTTACTGGCCTCTTTCTGATTGAAAACATCCACAAAGTCTCTGTATTCAGGTGGCAATAGCTGTGGGTCTATTTCACCTGCTTCATCTTCCTCGTTCTCCTCCTCTGCAATTTTGCTTATCTCCCATTGCGTCTGCTGTTCTTTGAATGCTAGGCTCTTTCCTCTCCAATCTACTTCAGGATTTGCCTGTTCGAGCCATGGTATCCCTAATATTACGTGGTATGTGGCAATAGGGGCTATCACAAAGGATATTCTTCCTTCCCATTTGCCTATTTTACATGGGACCCCCCGTATTTCCTTTGTAGATACTTCCCCAGCAGCGACTGATCCATCTAGCTGCGAAAATGCAATTGGGGAGTCAAGCGCCATCTGCTGGCATTTCAGCGCTCCTGCTAATTCCGGAGTTATAATATTTCTAGAACAACCACAATCCACAAATGCCTTGCAGGTGGCCCGATTCTCTAGCCCCGAGAGGCAGATTGGCACTACTATCATGCGTTTGTCCCGACTCACCAGTTTTTCTGAAGATTCTGGGGCTTGCGCCTCCTCTTCCGCGCGCCTCCCGGTTGCTGGCTTGGGCTTTGGGGGTTTTGGCGGCTCCCCCTTCCGGGCCCAGCATTCTGCTGCCCGATGGCCCGTCTTCCCACATACAAAGCATCCCGGTTTAGGTTTGTTGTCGTCTCCTCTGGAGGGAATCCCCGGCCTCCCTCCGGGTCTTTCCTGCTTCCTCGTTTCTCCTCGACCTCTCGCCACCGGTCTTTGCTGGCCGCTGCTGCTCCTGAAGCGCTTTACTTGGGCCAGGGTGGATTCGACGCGCCCCGCTAGTTGAATCCATCCCTGGAGCGTTTCGGGGTCATCTCTATGCGCTGCCCAGCTGAAAATCTCGGGGCGTAGTCCCTCTTTAAATAATTCCACTTTGGTCACTTCAGACCACTCTGGTACCCTTTCCGCGAGGTGGAGGAATTCCTCTGCGTACTCGGGCACTGTTTTGTCTCTCTGCTTTATTCCTTTCAGCTGGTCTCGAGCCCTCAATTGCTCTAGCCGGTCTCTGAACCGGGTTTCCAGCGCGGCGAGGAAGCGGGGCACTGACCTCAGGCATGGGTCGCGTCTGGCATGTAGCTGCACATACCAGCTGGCTGCTCCTCGCTTTAGTGTGTTGCCGATGGCTCGAACCCTGCTTGCTTCGGAGGGGAATGTGTGTGCATTGTCTTCCATGTATCCTCTGATGCTAATTAGAAAAAAGTTCAGTTCATCTGATTCCCCTCCGTATTCTAGTTTGAGATCTTCCCTTCTTGGCATCCATTCTGCGGCCCGTTGATGCTGTCTGGGAGGCATGGGGAAGGGTTGCATCAGGTTTCCTCGGGCGGCTCCTTGGAACACGCCGCGCCCCACTCCGGTGGTCATTCTGCGCGGCTCCTGAAAGTCTGCCGCCGCTGTCGGCCCTTCCGCCCATCCGCATACTGGCCTCGCTGTAGCCCCCTCATCTCGCCTTTCCTCGTCGTACGGCACATCCTCCTCCTCTTCCTGGATCCCCCGCTCCTCTCCGCCTTCGTCTGCAAATCCACTGGACCCGATCCCTGGCCCCAGTGGCCTTTCCACCCCGACGCCCATCCGGGGGGTTGGGAGCTCTGTTGGAGATGGCGGCCTCAGAGTTCCCAGAGCTCGCTGGCGCTCCACTTCGCGCGCCATTCTGTCTCGGAACTCCAGCTCCTGCCAGTATTCCTCATCTCCCTCGTCCCTTGCCGCCACGGGACTCTGCGTTGACGCTCGCTGGCCCCTCTGGCTCCAATCTCCTTCTTTACTTGGCTCTCTCTCGGCGCCATATCGGATGGGTTCCTTTTGGAGATTCTCTTCCAATAGTGGCACCAACCTCCCCACGGTTTCCGACAGCCTGGATAAATTAGTTTCCAGGATGGATAACCGCAGGGCCACGGTCTCCGGCATGCTTCCTCCAGATCCCCAACTGGTTTCCGCAGCCGCAGAGACGCCTCTTCCTCCCCTGGGAATCCTCTGGGTCACGCCGTTCGGCCTGGGGTACCCCGTAGAGGAAGCTATGGCTTGCAGCGTCTCTTCTCTCTTCGGCCGGGCCCCTTGCAAAGGCCTCCCTGCCCCATTTGGGCTTTGATCTCCTTCTTCACTCATTATCACTTCACTGCGAATTCCGCAGGAGGGTGAGAACGGGATTCTCGACTTAAATGTCAGGCTCACTTCAAAGGACCAGTCTGAACGCAGATCAAAGATAGCTGCTCTCAAATCCAATCTTTATTGAAGAATACATGACTTTGGAAAAGTTGAGAATGACCTAATGTTTACATACATCTAATTTTATCACTTCTGATGCAACGTAATACCACACGCAAATATCATCATCAAATCCCACCCCCTGGATCACATTACTACCATTCCCACACACTACATCAATTATAATTGTTTATACTTTCAACCCTGAGTTCCCAGGCTCATTTTATCTTCTCCCGCCAGGTGCTTGCAGGATTGTTTATGTTATGAAGTCAGATTCAGGGCTTGGAAATTCAGCCCTGGGATCTGGCTCCATGACAATGGTGGATTTTAAACCCAAACTAAGATTGCATTTATGCAAAATTATATCCTGTTGTGTTTCTATTATTCTTTTTCTAAGTCATCCAGATCTTGTAAAACTTTGCAGAAGAAGCATAATTAGTTTAAAAGCATCAGCATTCACCTGATTGTCCTGCTGACTCAAGGAAGGGACCTTATCTCACCAACCTGCTATTTTGCTACACTTGAGTTGGCATAAAAAGAGAATACATACCAAGTAGAGATCCTCTTACACCCTTCTACATTAGCAACCTCATTTCTTAGTGTCATAGTCCAACATTCAGACTGCCACACCATATTGGCATTAGTTCTCTCAAATTCCCAGGAATTTCCACTTCTTTTTTTATCAAACCACCTTATCAGACAGGGCCTTTTCCCTGTCATACATTGCTTCATCTCCCTTTTCGGCATGGAGATCTTCTCATGATGTAAAGGAACTTCTGGCTAGGCTCCATGCTGAAAAGGGAGGTGAACCAGTGCCCGTTGCCACCGTGGCAACATGGGAGCCTTCCTGTGTTGCCTTGCCTTCAATGGGGGGAAGCCAGGCAGCAGCACTTCCCCGCATGGGATGAAGAAGAAGGTAAGGTGGGCGATGCGGGGCATCGAGCCACGGCTTCTCCACACTCCTCACCGGGAGCCCATGGATTCACCCTGATGAGTGGTAAATCCATGGGCCTTTGTGATAAGGTCAAAAGAGTTCTTCCAGGTTGGTCTGAAGCTGTGGGAGTTCTTATGACATAGCTTCTTCGGTTTTGCTGTTCTTATCTCTGTGTTTACTTTCATTCTTTTTGGATGTCCTTCTATAATGATATCTTGAATCTGCATTCAGGATTTTCAATTGTTTTTCTGAGGCATGTTTGGTAGAGGTTGCCCCATATTTTTGTTTAAAAAATCACAAAGTTGTAATGCAAAGGTACTGCCTTGCTGATGTCACACTATAACAAAAAAATTAAAGAGGAAAAGAAAGGGAAATGTATTTTTCACTAAGTCTGGGAACAGGGAGAAAAAGAACCTGGAGGCTAGAACAAAATGCTGGTGCTGGGAATTGCTGGAAAATCAAAGACAACAGAAATACTGTTTGCATGTATGTGTGTGTGTATATATATTATCCATCTCTCCCCCTCTTTACTTTCCATCCACCCTCCCTCTCCCCCTCCCCCTCCCTCTCCCTCCCTCCCCCCTCTCTCTGTATATATAAATATATATATATGAAAGAACTCTATATACAGGAACTTCAGCATCAAGTACCAAAACCTCCAGGCAGATTTGTTCCATCTCAGGGAGCTTTAAATGTCATGAAACGTGATGCTATGCAACCAAATATATGCCCACACCTGCATATATGTTCATACTCAAGTGTGTTGCAGTGTGTAATACACACACAATTTCCTGTCACTGGACAGTTTTCCCTTTCCCAGAAAAAATCAATTTTGAGGAAACTATTTATTATCTAGTTCAAAGATTCCTGTTTTGGTTTCCTGTACTTAAAATATCTGTTTTTGCTTGTCTGCCACAAGTGAGGACTCTTAAAATATTTCTGAATTATAATTTTTTGTGTGTAATAAACTGGTGATGGCTTCAGTTTTGGTTGGTGGTTGTTTTTGTCTTACTTTCATCTCATGTTTTCACAGGGTGCTTCCAGACAGCACCAAAATGCGAAACAAAGAAGTAGGTTTTTAAAAATGCAGAACCTCAAAGGGAGTCCAAATGCAGAACACTTTTAAAAAACCTCTCTGATCTCTGTCTTCCCCCAATTGTTAATTCAAGCTCTGTTGAACATTGCAAAGTGTAAAAGACAGAATTTGAGAGAGTTGTATTTGCTTTCCACGTGTGCTTCCCTGAGCCATCTGTGTCTTTGTTTGACAGCTGATCAGCTGTTTCAGGCTTTTCAGAAATGCCTGTGCTCTGGAGGAATCCACACAGAGAAGAGAAGGAAAGCACATGTTTTCCATAACTGCTGGAATACACAAGCATGGAAAGGTATGTGTTTCTCAGGAAGAATTGGGTTTAAAAGGCACTTTTTAAACACGTGTTTTCCAGCCCTTAACTCAATTCCTCCTGATTCCTCACAGACTTTAACCCACTTCTTCTCAGATTTTAATGCATGTGAAGAAGGGCCCTCAGTTTATTTCCACATATCTCTACTCTGAAGTAAGTTTTTTTCTGAGTTCTATTGAGTTTACTAATAGAATTCATCTACACTTTTGAATTATTGCAGTTTTACACCACTTTTAGTGCCATGGCTTAATGCTATGGAATCATGGAAATCGGTTTGGTGAAGCATCAGCACTATTCGAAAGAGAAGGCTAATGACATTGTAAAGTTAGTTGATTTTGTGTGGTTTTTATTCCTGGTATGTTTGCCTTCATGAAGAAAGAGAGAGAGAGAGAGAGAGAGAGAGAGAAAGCACAAGAGAGAGAGGGAGACTGAAATGAGTACAGTATGAAGAAAAGGATTCCTTTGCCTCTTCATTTTGTGCTTTGTGCTTCCTTGCCACTACTTTGTACTTCTACCATTTTAAAGTTTATCCTTCTTTTTTATTGTTCCATGTGAATGTGCATTTATAAACAATTTGTTATTTATAAAGTACAATTTCTTATTTAAAAACACATAACAAAAAAGGAGGGTGGAACGGATTAATACAATTTCAATGCAAAAATTTGTTTTGAGAAAAGAGCATTTTGAGTTAAGAGCTCAATCATGGAACAAAGTAAACTCTTCACTCAAGGTATCACTGTATAATGTAACATGTGTTCTGAATCATTCCTGACAAGTAGTTCGGGACAAAGTTACCAAAATACACATACATGTAGCTAAAATCCCACCAATAATATTTGATTTGGCAGGATGGGGAAAGTAAATATAATGCAGTCATAAGACTGCTATGAGAAATGTGCTATATTTTAAGAAAGATCCCTACCACCCTTTTCTTCCACTTCTTTTTCTACTTAAAACTGCCCTTTCAGAGCTTCTATCTTCCCACTGATATCAGAAATAGGAGTTTTAAACTTCCTCCATGAAGGGAAAAAAAACAAACAAACCCTGAGTCAGTTATAAATAAAAAAAAAAGTTTTCTCGTAAAAGATAAATACAGTCATCTACTGTTCTCCTTCTTTCAGCAGCAGCCTCCAAAGAAATATTTTATATTTCAAGCATTTCATGGGAGTGTTAGCATTTTATGTCTCTCAGAGGCCAAGACATTTCCAAACCTAGTTGTCCTTGTCAACTATATATCAAAAGGCAAAAACAATTACTTATTTCTGTGTGTTCCTCTTATCAGTATTCATTTCTGGAGTGAGCTGGGAAGAATTTTTAGCAAATCCACCTATTGTTTTCTTTGTAGCTATCAATGGTGCACAGAGTGTGTTCAAGAGCCACCAGTTTGCTCTTATCTCTGCTAGCAAAAAAAACCAAAAAAGCCCCTCATATCTGTAAACGCATTTGTACAATTACATCCCTCACTTAGCACTTAATTTTGGGGATACTATTAACATGTGCTTATAAGTGAGTGCTCTGAGAAAATAAGCAAGCAGCAATATTTTGATTTATTATACCATAAACCCCCATATCAGGGTTTTTACTGTATAATACATATCCACGACATGCGAGTGTGAAGAAGAGCAAACCACAGACCACCTACTACAATGCAGCCTGAGCCCTACCACATGCACAATGGAGGACCTTCTTATAACAACACCAGAGGCCAGCTACTGGTCAAAGGACATTTAGTACAATGCCAAATTTTTTAAACTTTGTTTTGTGTTTTCAAATACATTACAATTTGTACCCTCAGTTTGCTTCTGACAAGATGAATATAAGGGTTTTACATTCAAAAATATTCATGGATAATAGGTAAAGGGTAAAGGTTTCCCCTGACGTTAAGTCCAGTCGTGTCCGACTCTAGGAGGTTGGTGCTCATCTACATTACTAAGCCGAAGAGCCGGCATTGTCCATAGACACCTCCAAGGTTATGTGGCCGGCATGACTGCATGGACCGCCGTTACCTTCCTGCAGGAGCGGTACCTATTGATCTACTCACATTTGCATGTTTTCGAACTGCTAGGTTGGCAGGAGCTGGGGCTAACAGCGGGCTCTCACTCCGCTCCCCGGATTTGAACCTGGGATCTTTTGGTCTACAAGTTCAGCAGCTCAGTGCTTTAACACACTGAGCCACCGGAGGCTCCTCATGGATAATAGCAACTCTATATTTTGATTATTCTTAGCCTGGAAGCATACCATAAGGGAAACTATCCCATGAGGCTTGTAGCATGCTTTAGTGACTCCCTAGCTATGTAATGTTTACAAACAAAGTCATTGTCAAATGACTGCAAAGCAATCTTCAACTAATTTTTAAACTGTGTATTTCAATAAATGGGAAACTCCCAATAATAATAATAATAATAATAATAATAATAATAATAATAATAATAATAATAATAATTTGTGCGGTTTTCTGGCATTGTATATTTCTGCCGCTTCTGTGACTGTTCATTTGTATTTTGATTCCGTAGCTCACTTGTCGATGGATGTCCAGAATCAGCAGTATCCACTGCGGTCCTTTTTATCCTGGGCGGCGACCGAGCCAGTATAGACTTCGTTTTGGTTTGATTCTCCATAATGCTAATAAATTAGGTGCTCTTAGTTCCACTCCTCAGCTGAGACCTCTCTGGCTTGGTTGGACCTGCCGGTAGTTACACTACCGCCAGCACAGCTCTCAACATCCTTGGAGTAGCTAAGCCTCCCCACCACAACAAGGTGGCACCTACTGTGGGACTTCCGAATTCAGACTGACAAAGTTCTGGAACACAACACACCAGAGATCACAGTTGTGGAAAAGAAAAAGGTTTGGATCATTGATGTTGCCATCCCAGGTGACAGTCGCATTGATGAAAAACAACAGAAAAACTCAGCCGCTATCAGGACCTCAAGATTGAACTTCAAAGACTCTGGCAGAAACCAGTACAGGTGGTCTCGGTGGTGATTGGCACATTAGGTGCCATGCCAAAAAATCTCAGCCGGCATTTGGAAACAATAGACATTGACAAAATTACAATCTGTCAACTGCAAAAGGCCACCCTACTCGGATCTGCGCGCATCATCCGAAAATACATCACACAGTTCTAGACACTTGGGAAGTGTTCAACTTGTGATTTTGTGATACGAAATCCAGCATATCTATCTTGTTTGCTGTTTCATACAATAATAATAATAATAATAATAATAATAATAATAATAATAATAATAATGTAATAATAGTAATAGTAATTTTATTTATTACCTACCTCTCCTGATTACTCAAGGCGGGGTACAACAAGACCAAAAATATATGAACGTAAAATATATACAATAAGTTACATAGACTGCAGAAAGAGCTTCAATGTTTTTCAGGTGATGCAAAAAGTGCAAGGTGCTGCTGCAGCAAGTTTGGGACACACACATAAAAAAGGGTCCATGTATAGGAAGAACGTCCTGCAATTTGACAGTGGAATAGACTACCTTAGGAAGTGCTAGGTTCTCTTTCTTTGTAGGCCTACTATTGGATGGTGTTGATATTTTGGAAGTATTTTAGTTGTATATTCCTGTATGACAGAATCATAGAACTAAAAGGGACCACAAAAGCCAGGTGACATGATGAACATCTGGTTTTTGTGGTCCCTTTTAGTTCTATGATTCTTTGCTTGAGATTCCTCCTGGCACTGTTTCCCATTTGGCTGTAGGCAACAAGCCTTTGGATTCCAGTAACCAACCTACTACATCCTACAGAGTTCTAATGGGTTTGGTAGATTCTGCATACTTGAAATCTGTAAAGTTCCCAATACACACAGGAATACGTGACCAATCTCTCAGCAGCCAAAATAAAGGAAATGAAA
This sequence comes from Anolis carolinensis, assembly GCF_035594765.1. Classification (NCBI taxonomy): domain Eukaryota; kingdom Metazoa; phylum Chordata; class Lepidosauria; order Squamata; family Anolidae; genus Anolis; species Anolis carolinensis. The sequence goes on along the minus strand of NC_085843.1, from coordinate 259,195,803 downwards.
CAAAAAAGTTCTTTATATTTTCAGCTCTGTAGGCAGTACAGGCAGTCCCAGAGTTACAAATGTCCAACTTATAAATGAGCGATAGTTAAGAACAGGGGTGAGACAACAGGAAGTGAGAGAAATCTGCCTCTCAGAAGGGAAATGCACCCTGAAAGAGTTATCATGGGGAAAAGGTATTTCCATTAAAGCTTTATTGCTAGTCCTTGTTTCCATAACAAGCTAATTTTTTCAAAATCCAATTGTCACAGGAATATACATATTCTGAACAGGACACAGACAGCAAAACAAACCACACAAGGGTGTTAACCCTTTCCCTCGGCTATCCAGAGCTTTATTTAGATAGATAGATAGATAGATAGATAGATAGATAGATAGATAGATAGATAGATAGATAGACAGACAGACAGACAGACAGACAGACACAGTGTGTGTGTGTAGTGTACCTGTTCTGCCTTACATACAAATTCAGCTTAAGAACAAACTTACAGAACCTATCTTGTTCATAACTTGGGGGCTGCCTGTACATAGTGTGTGTGTGTGTGTGTGCATGTGCATGGAGAGAGAGTTTTTTACCTGGATTTGTTATTGCAGGAACACTGGCAAGAGATTGTGCAAGATGCCTCAAAGCAGATCTGGCCTGCTAAAACTGAATCAGTTCTTTACTGCCTAGATGAGAGCAGTAAAGTTTGACAGCGCACATGACACAAAGAATTTAAGAAAGAAGAATGATTGTTGAACATCTTCACAGACGTGACACAAGTAGAAGAAGATGGGAGATGGGTTTTTTAGGATCTCTTGTGACACATGAACTAGCAGTTGGGTACACATGAAGCTCAAGTTAACAACAAAGCCTGTGATAATTGCATTGGCAGCACTACTCTGCAAAGAATCCAATTTGCCCAGAAAATAAATATTGTGATCTCAGTGCTGGGAAAATGGTTCTGGAATAGCAGCATTACCTTGGATAAAAATTTTGGATTTGCACATCATTACTATTCCTGATACAAATGCTGTGTCTGTACACCATGCAATTAGCATGCTGTGTCATACAATGTTGTGTTGACTGCTGGTTCTACCCTTTTAGTTTGTTGCCCCCAAATCAGGCACTAAGGGCAGATCATTTATTTAAAAATGCCTAGAAAACTGTCATCCCAGGTGCATAAAGGCAGCTCTTTTCAGCGATGAGCTGAAGAGAAGGCTCAGCACTTGGAGACTAGTTTGTATACCTCACAATGGGCATTCATAATAGTTGTCAGGGTTGGTTCCCTCTGAACTCTAGCTTAAATCCAGATCTAGAATTTAATAGCATAATTTTCACTGTGGGAGTTTAAGTTTATCTCTTTTTGCAAGAGTTTTCTTCCTAATCCTACTTCTTAAGAAATGTTGTGAATGAAAGAAATGTAGGTTTGAACAAAGGTGTTTGGCACACAGAAGAACTCCTTCATCATGGAAGGACTATTTCATGTCTTGCATGAGAAGAGTACTGAGTAAGTCCCGATTTACCTCCATATAATACAGTTTCAAAGTGCATTATATGGTCAGTGTAGACTCATTAAATGCAGTTTTAACTGGATTGAACTGAACTATATGAAGTGAAACTGCAATATGGCAGTGTAGATGGGGCCCAAAATACAGCAGTGCCCCTGTATCTGTGAAGCCTGATACACATGTTTTCACTTACTGTGGTTTCATTTGTTCACTTAGGACTGTCTGTACAAGCTGCACTTTCTTCTCAGCAACTTCTTCCTATTGAAAATACTAGAGTTTGTTCATATCTACAATTTCACTTATCCATGCAACATCTGGGAATGCATTCCCTGCAGGTGTGTGTGTGTGTGTGTGTGTGGGGGTTAATACAGTATGTGAAATTAAATTAAATCCAAAGACATTATGTTGCTACATATATTACTGTGCTCTTTTGACTTATTGTAAGCTCCAGAAACCCAGTAGAAGAGTGGGACAAAATATTTACTAAATACTGTATAACAATAATAGTAGCTTTCCCCCCTATTCATGGTTCTTTGGAGCCAACCCTCCTTTACATAAATGTGCAATTTCTACTCAATTTGCAGGGGATGTCTTTGCCTGAGATATCATGCCCACTGAATGGAAATTGCATCTGTCCAGCATTAATACTGTAACATGCCAGTTTAAAATTGAATCAAAATGCCAGCCGACCGAAAGGCAACCCCTTTGCCTGCAGCAACCCTTTGCTAGTCATCCCTTCATCCTTTGCTCTCCATTTTGCTTTTTTGAAGTTATGTATTCTGCTTACAGTTGGAGTTTTGCTATGATCCAAGAATGTAGGGATTTTATTTTATGATGTTATTATCCCGCACCATTTGTGTGATCAGAGAAAGTGATAACTTACCAAGATGGTGGCTCATACTATCACATTTCTCCATTAGTTGGATAACTGTGATGTTTTGGTGATTCATGGTCCCGTGGCTACATTTCCAGTTAGTGACATAACTCTACTCTCTGAGGTTCAGCTGCTCCAGAATTATTATTTCTTTTTTAAACCGATTTTGTAAAAGCAACTTTGCAGAAATCTTTATATTATGAATTAGTGCAAAAAGAATTGTGGGAGAGTGGGAAAATAGGACAGTCCCATCCACAACAAGCCCAATTTTTCAAAATTCAATGATCACAGGGATAGAAAGTGAGGGGAAATCTTCTGAACAGGGGTATAGTCAGCAGAACAAACACTACAGGGACATTAAGCCTTTGCTATGTTATCCAAAACAGATAGATAGAGAGATAGAGAGATAGAGAGAGTGAGTTGCACTTAAAATATACCTGTTCCAACTTATATACAAATTCAACTTACGAACAAACCTACAGAACCTATCTTGGTCCATGCCTTAGCTACCTCCAGACTGGATTACTGCAATGCACTCTATGTGGAGCTGCCTTTGAAGACGGCTTGGAAACTACAGTTGGTTCAAAGATCTGCAGCCAGATTGTTAACTGGAGCCAGTTACAGGAAGCAGTCAACCCCCCTGTTTAAACAGCTCCACTGGCTGCCAATAAGTTTCTGGTCCCAATTCAAGGTGCAGGTTATTACCTATAAAGCCCTAAACGGTTTTATCTTCATGACCACATCTTCCCCTACGAACCTGTGGGTTCTTCTGGGAAGGCCTTTCTCTTGTTTGCTCCCTTTTCTCAAGCATGGTTGGTGGGACGTGGGAGAGGGCCTTCTCTGTGGTGGCTCCCTGGCTCTGGAATTCCCTTCCCAGGGAAATTAGGTTAGCACGTACCCCCTCCATCTGCCATAAAGAACTAAAAACATGGATGTTGTCAGGACCCAGGCTGCAGAGCACCAATAACCATGCACAGAGACCAGAATCTATCTAATATCTTTATTAAAGGAATATATAAAGTCAATAAAAACAAGTGAAGAATATAGTTCAGAAGTAGACCTTTCAGGAAAGGTCAAATATAGTCCAGGAAATCAATGTCCAATATGAGATATTAGAGTCCAAAGTTATAATCCAATAACCGAAACACACACTTTGCCGAGCAAAGTGTGGGGAAATGACAGGGTCCTTTAGTCCAATGGAGCTTGATAACAAGGCTGGAGAGCAAACTAGATTCTTGGCAAACAAGGCTTGATTCAAGGCAACAAGAAGCAAGGAACAAGAACAGGGTCCGTGGCGAAATCCGTGGCAAGGTCCGGGGAACAATGCAGGGCTGGAACGAGAACAAGGTCCTGGAAACAAGGAACTGGAGTAGCGTAGTCTACACACGATCTCACTCCTGAAGCTGACGAATTGACTCCGCAAGGATCTCCTTGCGGGTAAACACCTATATAGGATCTTGTTTTCCCGCCAAGGAACACTTTCCCTGGGGAACAAGAAGTGAAACCCATACTATGTCCAGATGCATGACTCCTTAAGATTTCCCAAGGGAAACAGGCTTAATCAGTTAATTGTCTGGCAGCGATCCTGGCGCTTCGGCGCTTCGCCTCCCTAGCGCCTCTATCTCGATTATAATTATCCCGGCGAGAGAACGGGGGAGATTTCTGCCCAAGGCTTGTTTGGCTGACTTCTGGAGGGCAAACATCCTGCAGGTGCAAGGGCTCCAATTCTGGCTGAAACGGTGGGAAACCAAAGTTTTCCTCTTCGTCTGCCACAATAGTACTTGGAACGGGACTACATGGCCCATGAGTCATCACAGATGTTCTGCTGTGCATTTGATTAGACAAGTCCTTATAACCGCCCCTTATTTGGATTTGCAATTTGCACTGGTCACTTTACTGTTGTTCTCCACCTCAAGATCATTTCCCTCACCCTGTTTTGTCCACCCCATGCATTTTACTCAACTCATGCACTTTATTCATCAGTTCTAAATTTTAGTGAGTTTGTGACAGCTACCCACTCATGCATAGTTAGATTTTTCAATGGTTCGTGGGCGATTGATTGTTTTTATATTTTATGTTTTATCATTTTAAATTAATTTAAACTCCAGTTTGATTACTCTGTTTTTAACTATGATGTATATGTTTTTAAACTGTCTATTTTATGATGTTTATGATGTGGATTGGGCTTGTCCTTGTATGAGCCGCTCCAAGTCCCTTCGGGGAGATGGAGGCGGCATACAAAAATAAAGTTATTGTTATATTATTATTGTTCATAACTTGGAGACTGTCTGTACTGTTAAACAACTTTTACCATCAAGAAATTTTTCCTAATGTTTAGGTGGAATCTCTTTTCTTACAATTTGAATCTACTAGTTCACAGCCTAGTTTACGGAGTGCTCCACCTCCTACATGATGTTTAACTATATTCCCCTTTTTGAACTATAGTGCCCAGAATTTATCACAATATTCCTGGTGATGTCTAACCGAATGGAATAGAATGGTACGATTACTTATCTCAATCTGGCCACTGTGCTGATGTTGATGCACGGCTCCTCCATATTTATCCTACTCTCACAGTAGGATTGTCATACAGTCATTTTCATCATATATCAAAGATAAGTAATCTGCAAGACAAAAGATCAATTTCTTCTCTTTGCTACCTTGAATTTTTAACGCTGACATTTACGCAAACAGAATTATTTCTGATTTTCACCGCTATAGAAGTAGGATAGGTCCAATTAAGACCACATGGCAGTTTCCCTCAATAATGATAGTGCTAAACTAGAAACATGGGATTTTTTTGGGAGGGAGGGGGGTGATACACTTCAAAATGGGTGGAGCATAATAGATCTGTCCTATGCTGGAATAGCAGGAACCTCAAACTAGAAAAAAAACATTGTGTTACAGTAAGTCAATCCTGATTACAGCAGAGAGTCATTGTGCCAGCATGTAGCCTGAACACATTTGCAGAGAGCAGTCCTATTATGTTAAGAAAAAAAGAGGGGGGAAAGACAAAAAAGGACTCTAGTCAAAGAATCCAAGAGAGTCAAAAGATCAGGAATTCAAGACCACTGCTAGCAAGATATTCAAATCAAGAAATAAAACAATTCCTCAATAATAAAAGGGCAGGGTGCGGGTAATGAAGATTAAAATAGTTACTGTCTTGTTAGTTTGTCCTGAAGTCTTGCAATTAACAATAGATGGATTATTTTGAACTATTGCTTCTGCTAGCATCTCCCTTCAGGGCTGAACAGTTCAGCATCTGAAGTCTCTTTCTTATTTTGAAGGGGAAACTCCAAAGAGGAATGATACCTTGAGTCCATGGCTCCTTTTATTGGTTCCTCCACTTGAAACTTCTTTATTTGGATGTCTTCGTTTCCTTCTCCTCAAGGCAAGGCTTGGAAGGATCTACCATTAGACATAAGAAGCCACTTTCTGGTATTAAAAGGGAAGAAATGGTTAATTACTGATTTACTACCTTAACCTGGGGTCCTGCCTTTGGTAGTGTGCAGAAGACTGAAATACTCCTCCTCTTCACCTCTACAGCCTTGCAGCATCCAGAAACCAGTTCTGGTGGGAATGCATCTTCTCCAATCCCCTAATGGCAGCAGTTCTGTCTTCTGAACTATCTTGGGAAATATCTTGTCCAGTGCATTTAGACAAGCTGGCTTTGGGGATGAAGCAACATGCTAGTGCATATTTTCTAGTTGTTCTTACTACAGGCAGAAACATCTAAACAAACCATAGATCTTACATGCATGCCTTGTTCATTGTAGTTTTCAAAGAAGTAGCTATGTTACTCTCTTGCTGCATAAAAAGAAGGAAAGAAGGGAGGAAGGAAGGAAGGAAGGGGAGCAGCATTTTTAAGACTAACCATACTCAAAATTCTGGCTTTGTCACTCTCCAACAAACAAGATAAATACAATAAAACACATATTGGTTTTTTGTTCAGAGATATTTCTCAAAAGAAAGAAAAGGTTGGGTCAGCCCCAACACTTTTCAGATCAAATAGGAACTCCCAGGGAGTCAGTTGCTTCTAAGATACAATGCAGATGACAGATGGAGCAGGAAAGAATCCAAGCATCGTCTCCACTTTTCCTTTTTTTCAGTTTTCAAGAACACTAACAGCTCTATTGTACTTCACAATTTTGTGTCTTTTGTGTGTTCTTTGCTCATAATCCCCCCTGAAGTGTTGACAGTAGGAGAGGTTGCAGACTGAATTGACAAAGAACACAAAGCCAAAGAAAAGTGAATCTTCCCAATGTATAACTCAAGGCTTCATGCCTTTGTGTGTTTTTATGTTAATTTTCACCTCTGGGTATCGTCTGCCATATCATACTTTTTGCAAAAATATGCACTCTGACAATTCCTCAACAACTTCTGCCATATTTTCAAATCCATTGGCACAAATGATTGAGAGACACACTGATGTCAGAAAGGATCCTTTGCTAGTTAGTAGCCAAACAGTCCTGAATGAATACAGTACAATCCCTATATCTTCAGGGGATATATTCCATGATCCCTAGTGACTAACTGGAGCCATGGGCAATAGAAAACTGTATATTTTGATTTTATGTGGACTGGGCACATATATGGATGACCTAGAGAGCCTCAAAAACACTTCCATGGCAATGTTTTTTTTTTGTTTGTTTTTTTGGAGCATGGCTAAGTAAAACCATGGATAGTGAATTCATGGCTAAGGGGGTCATACTATATCTCAAGAGTCTCTGAAAAAGCTGCACATTTCTGTACACAGAAGACAGTGAGACATAGCATTGTTAAGCAGATATGTTGCAACTGTTATTTTGCTAAACTGAGCATATTTTCAACATAGAAGATTTGTATCATGCATGTTTAATATATATAAGCCAGATGGAGGAGTATCACTGTGTTGTAACATAAAGGGTTCTTATGAAGACCTTTAAACGTTATTGAATCTTCTATGTGTTGAAGGGAGCTTTCAGCTGCTGAATGAAAACCAAAGGTTAAAATATACAAATGAAAGGCTTTAATGATTGTGGGTGCTGGTGCAATAATGATTGTGGGTGCAGCCTTAAGCTAATGTTTGTTTCATCACACACAAATGTTTTGCTCTGTTGTTGTTGTAATTGCTTCCATACAACCAGTGTGTATAAATAAAACAAACACTACAGTATGCTTGATTGTAGTTCAAGTTCAGGGCACTTTATTTTCAACAGCCTATGCCTTTGTAGGGTTCACAGAATATATAAAAAAAGTCAAAGTAAAAAAAAATCTGAAAGAAATCACATCGGCTGTGAGATATATAAAGCATGATTAAATAAAATCAGCACACTCCGTTTTCTTTTTTTTAAAGATTCATGGAATTATTGTTGTTTTGTTGTGTGCATTCAGGTCATGATTCTGACTTATGGAAAAGGTCAACCAGTCCAGGATGAGGTTACCCTCCTCTTAAAAGACTGTGTTCATAGCTTGAAGATGTTCCTGTACCATCCCTCCAAATTTAATCCTAGATAGAAGCAATGGTCAGAAGTCTTTATTGTCAGCTTCAGCTGTTACACCAGCTGCCTCCCTTCCTAGAACTAGAGGACCTAAAGATGTTCATGAAGAACACGACAATAGCAAATGTAGGAATGAGTGGAGTAGCATGACTTCAGCAGCAGAAAGGAATGTGCTGCTTACTGTCCAATTGACATGGATAGCTTGTTCTCATAAGCTTTACATTAATAGGAACTGAGAAAGAATCCTTTTCTGTCCAAGATTTGGGGGGGGGGGGCACTTTTTCAACACTCACTTCTGGCATCCTGTTTGGGGAACAAAGGGATGACTGGCAGCTTCCATATCAACGGAGCAGTAAATTTGCTCCAGGTTTTAACCTGAACGTCAAAGGAACTGTCCAAAATAATAAATTTATTTGAGTGGAAGGATTCAGCACCTTTAACTGTCCTTTAACATTCAGATCAAAACCTATTGCAAATTCACTGCTCTGCTGATGTAAACCTCTTCGCTACCATTGGCAAACATCAACTTGTTTGGTCCACATCATTTTGGCAATTTGACTGTTTATGGTACAAAACCTCAATGGATTGTTTGTTCATTTTTGCCTGTTTAACTTGAACAGTCAAATTCTCCTTTGATGCGTTCACCTAGCTTGTCTGGACATTTGAAGATTGTCAGCCTTCACATGACTAAAAGGACTCATTTTGTGGAGTTGTCAAAGGCTTTCAACACTCATCTCATGTGTGATTTTTTTTTGTTTTTATTCTGACTTTATCACATTGTGAATAATGCTAGTTCACTGCCCTGATGAAATATTGTCATTAAATATCAAATGCCAAAAAGGACACAGTTGTAGACACAATTATTGAAGGATATATTCAGTTGTAATAAAAGTAAGAGGTTGGATCCAGATTCAGGAGTGTGTAACTTCCCCATCCCATCTTCCTTATGATTCCCTCTCAGTCATGCTGAAAATATTACTCAAAGGGTCCGTTTGCCAGAAGGGCAACCCCTGAAGACTGGGTATGTGCTCACAGAAACCACTTCCTGGATCCTATCCATGGGATTTTGTGCAACTTCACTTTTACAATGTACTGAAAACTGTATTTCATTTTACAAATGCAAAGTGGCACAATGATGTCTCTCATACATCAATCAAATCCTGAACTCATCTGTGAAAACAAAAAAGCATGATATTAATGAAGGTGTAGGAGTTATGAGAAAAGGCTAGGATTTATAAATAGTTGAGTAATGATAACAGACCAGCATGAGGATGTTCAAGTTAAACACAGTGTTTGAATACAGAAACAAAAGTTGAAGATACAGGTGACAGGATGTTGGAATATCCTAATTGAGGGGTGAAACTGGGGCTGCAATTGTAGAGTACAAAGTGAAGAACACTAACATCCTTTCAGGCATGAATTGCCTAGAACCACACAAGAGAAAAAAAAACCCATAGAGATAGACTTCTGAGGCAAGGAGATGGAAGTTGTGGACAGTTCTAGCTGCCTCTATGAACTTTTCCCTTGCTGTTCTGGAAGGGTCACAGGAGTATAGCTAGAATGGTCTTTTGATAATTTTCATTGGGCTACTATTAATCCCTGGTGGTACAGCAGTTTAAACTGCTGAGCTGGTAAACTTGCTGACCGAGAGGTAGGTGGTTCAAATTTGGGGAGTGGGGTGAGCTCCTGCTATTAGCCCCAGCTTCTGCCAATCTAGAAGTTCGAAAACATGCAAATGTGAGTAGAGCAATAGGTACCGCTTCTGCAGGAAGGTAATAGCGCTTCATGCAGTCATGCTGGCCACATGACCAAGGAAGTGTCTATGGACAATGTTTGGCTTAAAAATGGAGGTGAGCACCAACCCCCAGAGTTGGACACGACTAGACTTAATGTCAGAGGAAACCTTTACTTTTACCTTACTATTCATTTGAAGATCTGACCATGATCACTGCACCAAAACAAATTTGAAGGTAATTAGGATAAGACAAAGCCACAATTAGTGGATCATGGACCTACCAATAATTTCATAGCAAATAAGGCTCTCTTCTTTTATCTATTGAAGAAGAACCTTTTGTGTGCCCTTTGGAAGACACCATGCATTTAACACTCTTACCCAGGAAACCAAAAGAAAGGTGGTAGAACAGTCCAAGTATGTAGATAAAACTCTAGAAGCTCTATTAATGGATAAGCAGTTTATAAGTGGATTGATAAACCCCCATATTCCTTTATCTCTTTATCTTCAAGAACCAGAGACTGAAGACCTCATCATGGCAGCTCTGCCTAATTGATATTTTTTCCAGGAAAGTCCCTTAATACTCTTTCTATTCTGTGCTGTGTCATTTTGTGTACTGAACCAATGACAGGTGACAATAGTCCCATCCACTAAGGGCCCTAACATAATCATATGAAGAGGAAAAAAACATGTCTTTTCAATAATCAAGCTGTGACAAAAAAGATACAACCTTGAAAAAGGGAAAGAACAAAAGAGTACAACAAGATCTGTAAACAAATAAAGAAATTCCTTTATTGTAATAAAAATGGTATGTGACTGAGATGCTGGTGGTTGAAAATAGGATTAAATGCTGAAATTCATCAACATACATTATCAGTTTAGATGTTAAGCAAAAGAAAAAAAAATAAACAGGGTAGATAGGAAGGGAGAAGGAAAAAAGCCCAATTAAATGGGCTCAAGTTTTATGTATATGAAGGTAGCCCAGAAGAAGTGTCTGTCCTATGCATGTTGAATTGGAAGTGAATCCCATTGTGATAAATGGGATTACTTCCAGAAAAAATTGTATTGGCTTACAGCCATAAAGTACACCCCATGGTCCTATTGGATTCAATGGGGACTTACTTCAAGATAAGTGAAGTTTAGAATTGCAGCCTTAATTGGTTTAAGGAATGCTTGATGTAAAATAGTTCTCTGAAACTAGCACATCAAAGGCTATCAAGATTGAGGGATTTGGAAGCTCTCCTGCTGGATATATTTATGAAAGCTAGAATAGACAGATCAAGGTAACAGCTGGCTTTTAGTTTTTTAAACTCTATCTTCTGTGCTTTTCTGTCTTTGTAGCCTTGGTGGTACTTGAGGTCTCTTTACGGCAAGCACAATCTAATGAAAGCAAATTAAGATTCATTTCTAAGACACACTTTTCCCCTATATAAGCATCTCTAAAAATGAAATGCATCTTAGAATCGCAGATGTATCTTACATATTTTTGGTGGTGGTGGTGGTGCTGAAATTAGAATATGTCTTATAATTGATAGCATCATACAGTTGAAGAAATATGGTAATACCTTTGAAAAAGAGTAGTACAAATTTTGAACAACCAGGAAACCATATGTGTAAGGAGCACCACAGCTCCTTGCATAATCCATCAAAATTACTCTGTTACTGCAACTTCAGAAAACAGAGGAATTCCAGACATGAATCAATCAGGTCCAGCTAACACCACCAACAAAGGATTCCCCCAGGCAGTAAGACTTTGAAGCTGAAGGGCTATTCAATGCTAATCAAGATGGCCAATCAAAACATTCACACCTGCCTCAAAGAGACAAGAGTTCTTTCTCCTATCCTGAACATCCCACAGATATATAAACCCCTAATTTTCTAACATACCTCACAACCTCTGAGGATGCCTGCCATAGATGCAGGCGGAATGTCAGGAAAGAATGCTTTTGGAAAATGGCCATACTGCCTGTAAAACTCACAGCAACCCAGTGATTCTGGCCATGAAAGCCTTTGACAACAAAAATAAATGGCTATAAAATGATGTCATTAGAAAGAGAGCTGTTCAAGACAACTGGCTTAACTCTATGATCATTGAAGAGCCATCATTGATCAATGAGAGTGTGAAATACAAAGCTGCTTATTCTGTGCTGAACATAAAAACATTCTTTCATATGATTTTTATTTCATCATTATATGTCCCATCAGGAAGAATTGGGTTTGGGGAATGTCTCTCAATTTCTTCAACTTCCTTTCATTCTCTATTGTAAGAGTTATAAATTGTTATTCTCCAAGATAAGAAAATTGCCAAGATGGTCAGAAGGAATACATCTGGAACAATTTACAGTTGCTCCTGAGCATCAGTCACCTGAAATGGTCACTCACAGAGCCATGGATAAACGCTGTATTTTGTAAAATTAATTTGCAAGTAGAGTCCCAGTAACTGAGCAAATATGGGGTAGTAGTTTTGAGTGTTGAATGAAAACCTAATAGACAAGGGCTCAAATCCACACTCAGTCACAGAAATCGTGGTTTATGTACTTTTAAATAGATCATGTTTTGTTTGTTTGTTTTTGCAAGATTTGTTCATAGGTGATTTGCCATTGTGTTGCACTGAAATGGGGAGAGTGAGACCTGCCCAATGTTACCTAGCCAGTTTCTCTGGCTGAGCTGTGATTGAACACCAGTCTCCCAGAGCCCTGGTCCAACTTTCAAACCATGGCCCCATTTATTTATTTCGTGTCAAAAGCATTGTACGACAAATACATTTCAAAATGATGGGGGGGGGGGGGGGAAGGAAATCACAAGCAACTAAATAGTTTTGGACCAAAAGCGGGCAACAGCAACCGCATTGTCCGTAGCTTTAAACAACTCCTCCTCCATACATGAGGCAGGGCATTGTGGGCAAGCATACATATGCTGAGTTGTTTGTTCAGCTCCACAGTCACACAAGGTGGAGGATTCCTCCAGGTAGTGCCACCTTGCCAAGTTGTCTTTTGATCTGCCCACTCCGCTTCTCAGTCTGTTTAGGGACTTCCAAGTTGCCCATTCTTGGTTTGCCCCTGGAGGAAGACCCTCTTGGGGGGCCATCCAGTTAGAATGGCCCCATGATGGCTCTCATGGAAACCTATCGATTTGCTGCACTCCCAACTCTAGTTTGACCCATCTCCACCACCACCCCACCACCCCGGTGCAATGTAATAAGTGCCCACTCCATAACATCATGAAGAACTGCCCCTGATTTCAGGTTTTGATCTTTAAATCTCAGGAAATTAGATGTTACTGATTTGGAACCTCCAGTATCACATCAGCAGCAAGAACATAATAGAAAAAGCTCAAAGCCACAGAGATAAATTCAGGAACAGTAAACAGGGTCATAAAACGTGTGTTCAAACCAAGCTCATTTTTATCTGTCATCTCAAGACATCTGGATACCTGGGTCTCCCAGGATAGTCAGTTCCATAATATGAGCACAGTTGATGAGAATGTCTATTCTCAGAGGTTTAATTAATCACCTTTCACATTTACTGATCAAGAGAATCATGATGTATGACAGGGTATTAGAAAACTAAATTATGTTTGTTAACATTCGTGAGCTTTCACATTATATTCAAACTTAACTGAGTTTGGTTTGATCCTGAGCGTGGTTGGATCCTATATGCCCTTATTGTCCACAAAAGTGTTATACTTCAAGGTTGGGAATATAAAATACCATTCATGATTCAGTGGTCAGAAGAGCTTGCTTCTTTATCTATATGTTAATGAATGTCTTTCACATACCAGGTTATGATCAGTGTATGTTACTGCATATGCCCGATTTATAGCTATATCCGTTGAACATTTTTCTTGTCTCCTCCCCTCTCCTCCCCTCTCCTCTCCTTTCTCTTTCTCCCCCTTTATACTTAAAATAAAAATATAAAAATAATAATGATGAATATATATAATAATGATGAATATATATATTCCAGGGATAAACAAGAATGAGAAAATACCAGTAAGTTTGTGTGTATTGTGGTCAACATCTATGTCCCCTAGCTTCAATGTCCATGGGACAGTGCCCCATTCAAAGCTTTAGTGTGAATTTGGAAGGCTTTACCTGAAGTGCAGAATGTACTGAAGACAAGTCTACCTTTAAAGGAATGCCTGAACAGAAAGGACAATTAGTGTCTATATAGCTAGTCAGTTAATTGTTCATATTTTTATACATAATGTGCAGATCTACTTCATTCAGCTTAAGCAGGCTTTGTCTTATTAGTTCTTATTTATTAACTCATCAAAACAAAGGGATAATCCAGACTGATATATTAGCAAACAGTGGAGATATGACAGAGGTTGGATTGGGAACCCTGCTTTTTTCAGGCTGTATGGAGATAGTCTACATGTTCCAAGCAGAACTTGAAGAAATTGCTTTTTGAGATACAAGTCTTTTTGTGTAGTTTTTTTGGTCAGTGGAAAAAGACATAATTTTGGACTACAGAGAAAGATATCATTTTAATTGGGTCCTGGGAGATTTAATCCCATGAAGTTTCAAAGATTTAATCCCACAAACATTCAGTAGTTGAATCCGACACTTGGAGTAATACATAGAAGAGCAGAAATGATCCAAATCCCCGTCAACACATTCATTATCCCTAAATTCCAAAAGCCTTGATCATTGATGAATTCCAAAGTTATATAAGTGGGAACCAACTCTACAGCTGAACTCTGTTTTGTTCCTCAATCTTCATGGCACCAGATGCCACCTGATCTTGGAAGATAAGTAAGATCAGTTCTGGTTTGTCCTTGGATGGGAGACCACTAACAAATACCAGGTGCTGTGGGCTTTGCTTTAGAGGAAGAAACTAGCAAAACCATCTCTTAAGTATTTCTTGCCTAAGAAAACACTATGAAATCCATGAGTTCACTATAAATTGACTAGTAACTTGAAGTTACATATATACTTCTTGAAATAAAAACCACCTCGCTGCCCATTTCTGACCTGAAATATGGAAAGAAATTGTTGTGAGTACTCGATTTTGGTTACTTTCATTTTAATAATAGCAACATAAAATCTATCATTCAAGGGCTTCTGTTTGATGCAGAAGACAGCTTGCAAAAGGCCACCACTACTATGAAGATTGACGTGATTTTAAAAAATACATATGTACCTCTTTAGTAATATGTACCATCATGGCATTTACTGAATGACAGACTTTGCAAAGAAGTCAGAATATTAAAAAGCTCCTGTGAGTTGGCTTTGCATTCATTAAGGCAGATTATTGTTTTATAATGCTCTCAACCCAAATGCATATCTTATCTTCCACAAAATAGGGTTATTACAACAAGTTGCATTTTCAAGCTACAGTTGCAAAGTGCATTGAAAAAATGCAACTCTCTCCACACTTCATTTATATCCCAGTGCATGTATCAGTTGTAGCAGAGAACATACTATGGACAGGGGATAGTTAGTGTACTATATGCTCCTCACTATGTTCAGCCACACCCATGCACATGTTGAATTGCAGGCATTGTCTTTTGGCTGTTTGACAACTGACAAATTACACGTTTTCATTTACAGATTTTACTTCAGTAGACTAGGCTTTGCACACAAATATAGATTGATTGCTTTTGTCAAGACACTTTTAAAGTTAATTCATGGCAATAAATGGATAAATATAAATGTATAGTGGGCCCTTGGTACTTGCTGGGGGTTGGGTTCAGTGCTCCCATCCCAACCTACCACATGGATATAAAATTTTATGGATGTTCAAGTCTCATTATACACAATAGCAGAGTAAAATACCCTTATAAAATGGTAAATTCAGTGTTTATCTTTTAGAATTTTTCTTAATATTTTAAAGTAACGGGTGCAGATTGCAGAATCCATTGATAAAAAGGACCATCTGTGCCCAGATTTGGAATACCATCTCAGGTCTCACAGAGAAACTATGGTAAAGTACCATGCTGTCTTCCTCACACACGGCCTCTTCAGACGGGGTTATTTTAACCAGCATACGCTGCTTCATATGTAGTTTGGCCACAGAGTCCACTGGCTCCCATCCCACAATATACAGATACTTCCAGCAGGGCTCTATGGCTAAACTAGTCTAAACTACAGATGAATCAGCGTATGCCACTGCGGCGGCAACATGGGAGGCTTCCTGCATTACATTGGATCAACAGGGGAAAGCCAGGCGGCAAACGGTCCCACCCCCACCCCGTGGGATAGGGTTTATGGGAAGTCAGGCAATGCAGGGAATGGGGTGGTGGGTTCCCCATGCCCCCAGATGGGCACCACTGGATTCGCCACAATCCATGGTGATTCCAGCAGGCAATATGATGACGTCCATAGTTTCAGACAGAGAACTCTCACCCTTTACATTATTAAGAGATTTAGTGCCTCTGTTCTTATACATATTAGCCCACCCTCCCAATCAATTCACAAACATGCACCCTGCATTCCATTCATCCATTACACAATCAAGTACACTTTCCTCAGCATATAGGCATTTGGCAATAGTGATGATTATGACAAACTAGAAAGGACAAGGGAACTTGTTAGGTTCTATAGAAGATATCCATGGGAACTGTGGTACTCATAGGAAACACATAAAGCATCATGAATAGTACGGATGTTATCAATTATATATGATCTTGTGGATTTGTACCCAGTCTGAATAACCTTTTTGTGGTCCCTTACAGACCAGTATATCTGATTGCAAAGAGATTCATGACCTCTTTCAACTCTGTAAACATTGAGTTGATTTCCTGTCTGTCTGTCTGTCTGTATGCTTTCAGTATGTCTGCCCTGAAAAAATATTTCTTTTAACCGGACCAAAGAAGATTGATATCAAATAATAATGTTCTGAGAACTATCACGGTGTAATCGTTTCAGTGACGGATTCTGGAGAACAGGAGGGATATTGTCTGGAATCTTGTTAGGTCCATTTGAACTTCTTCATGTACCATGAAACAAAACTCTATGGACAATTTATGTAGTTAAGTATTCTGCCTCAACAAGTGTAAGCCAAAGGGGAGAAAAACATGAGAGTGAGGGAGAGACCATGAAAAATGTATACTTCTGCCAATTGTGTCAAGTCTTATGAAAAGAAAAGCTTCTTCTAAACTTTAATACCACATGGAGTCTCTTTTCTCAGTCTGAGATTACTGGATATAGAGCAAAATTTTTCAAACAGTGTTCCAGGCAAATATGGAGTTCCCTGGACATGTCTCAGGAATGACTTCAGTAAAACAATGCATTATGAACACCGCCATACCAGAAAACCAAACTATCCATCACTAGAGCTTGGGAAGATTACTCTTTGTATTATAATTCCCCAAATCTCCTTGCAAATGAGTAAATAATGTTTCTTAGAGTCTCTCTTGTTCTGTACTGAGTTGCAAGATTTAGGAATGGAGCCTGGGATGCAACAATGTGAGTATTTTTAATTCACATCTTGTAATCTTTTTGCTGTCCACTTTCTAAAGTGTGTTTTACACATTTTCCAAAATAATGAACTTGATTTGTGCACAAAATACATGGAAATAAATGTGCTGGGGTGGGATATGAAAGTCACTTTCAAATTGCCGCTGGCCACTCCTGATAATACAAAATTACAATGTATGGATAAGACAATTGGCAATTGGTCTCTCAATATTGGAAATGATCTTGATTCAATTTCTTTCCCATACCTAAGTACTCCTGTGTTGTTAAGGATGCTGTGAAAGGCTAGAAGACTTTCTTCAGGAAATTGAGGACATATTCCAATGAGATGAAGAAGGTCCATGAACTCCATCATTTGAGGAGTGCATTACCTTAGTTCATTTTGATTTAATACAGATATATGTCATACTCCAACCAAAACAAGTACTGAAGAAATTCGCAGAAAATAAAAAAAAATGATAAACATGATAACAGGGTGACAAAAACATTGTTTAAAATATTAAAACATAGTATAATCTTCAGTAACAAACTGGCAGAGGAGTGATTAAACTATTAGATAACAGAGTGACTACAGAGATGCTGGATATTTTTTGTCTATATTCACTTCTGAAAAAAAATAAGAACTATAGCTGAACCAATTCTTAGAGCGTATTTGAAAAATTGAGTTAAATAGTTTTGACAAGTGTAGAATTTCTTGGATTTATTGAAGATTAAGAAGTCACCAGATCTAGAGGCATTCATCCAGCAGTTCTCAAAGAGCTCAAATGTGAAACTGCTGGTCTGTGAGCTAAAATATGCAACATGCCCATAAAACCAGCCACTGGAAAGCAGTGAACTTGTAATTGGAGGCCAACTTTAATGTGGCAAAAGCACAAGAGTGCTATTGGTTTAAATTCCCTGTTTGTGGGCTTTAGAGGAAACCAGCTCACCACTGTGGGAGGCAGACTAGAAGAATGCTTGGCATAAATCAGAAGGCACTTTTTGGTTCTTATAGAAGTCCTGCACATAAACCAAGATGTGGAAGGTTCTTTGGATAATGCAGTTTGAAAGACTTTAGAGGACAGTGAGACTAATTCCTGATTCTTGGAGACCAAACGAAATGTGAAACCACACATGCATTCAGAGTATAAATATGTGAGAATATAGATACACTGGACCCTACAGTTCTGCAGCCAATGGCATTATGGTTGCCACAGCCTTGAGCTCACTCATTACACAATAGTTGATTTGCTGCCCACCCACCAAGTCAAATGCATGAGAGAAAGCTGTGTGTGGGCTTGCAAAATGTTTGTCCAAATTAGGCATCACATTTACACAATCTTTGAGAAAGCACAACTTTCATACACAATGTAAACCTTCCTTTGTTTCATTCTCTTAAGTAAGAATGAACAACTTCAGCAGGTCTGAATGCTTTGTATGGTAATTCAAGGCTTTCTACACAATTTATGACTACTAATCAGGAACTCTTCAGAAAATATGTCTGCATGCAATACACAAAGCATACCCATGCTCTATGGAAGGATGGTTTTTCACATAATTTTTATTTTTTTGACTAAAAGGTAATGCACAGGGAACTGTATTTTGCACAAAATACACAGTTTGCTACACAATACTGCTTTTATGAAGAAAATAAACTGAGCAAAACACATATTTCTGTGCATAAAAAGCATGTGCATTTTTGTGCAGTTGACCCACTCTCCCAAAATTGCTGTTCTCTGTTTTCTGAGCAGGCTCCCTTGAGAGTTGGGAAACATTTTGTTCTTCTTCTGCTGCTAAAAAAAGCCAACAGGATTCTGGCCTGCATAAATAGGGGTATAGCATCTAGATCCAAGGAAGTCATGCTACCCCTCTATTCCGCCTTGATCAGACCACACCTGGAATACTGTGTCCAATTCTGGGCACCGCAATTGAAGGGAGATGTTGACAAGCTGGAAAGTGTCCAGAGGAGGGCAACTAAAATGATCAAGGGTCTGGAGAACAAGCCCTATGAGGAGCGGCTTAAAGAACTGAGCATGTTTAGCCTGCAGAAGAGAAGGCTGAGAGGAGACATGATAGCCATGTACAAATACGTGAAGGGAAGTCATCGGGAGGAGGGAGCAAGCTTGTTTTTCGCTGCCCTGCAGACTAGGACGCGGAACAATGGCTTCAAACTACAGGAAAGGAGATTCCACCTGAACATCAGGAAGAACTTCCTCACTGTGAGAGCTGTTCGGCAATGGAACTCTCTCCCCCGGACTGTGGTGGAGGCTCCTTCTTTGGAGGCTTTTAAGCAGAGGCTGGATGGCCATCTGTCGGGGGTGCTTTGAATGCTATTTCCTGCTTCTTGGCAGGGGGTTGGACTGGATGGCCCATGAGGTCTCTTCCAACTCTACTATTCTATGATTCTATGATTCTATGATTTTTGTTGTTGTTGAGAATAAATGTTTGACAAATATTATTTTCATCTTAATCAAAGCCACATGCCCCTACCTTTGGTCCTAGCCTCGATCAGGACACCAGTGTTTTGTGTTGAATTTCTACTTATGGAAATCCTATGAATTGGAGGGCTCTATGTCACCCTGTCCTCAGTAGCCCTGCTTGGATCTTGCTGATGCAGGGTTGTTGCTTCCATGACTGAGTCTCTCCATCTGGAATGTGGTCTTCTTCCTTTCCTATTGCCTTCCATTTTGCTAATCATTATGGTCTTTTATAGTGAGTCTTGTCTTCTCATGATATGGTGAAAGTTCAACAGCCTCAGTGTAGTCACCTTGGCTTCTAGAGAGACTTCAGGTTTTAATTTGTCTTTTTAGCAGTCCACAGGGTTCACAGAACTGTTTTCCAGGACTACAACCCACATGAGTTGATTTTCTTATTACAGGATTCCTACTAGATTCTACAAGCCTCCATCTTTTCTTACCTTCACATCCAGTTTGTGCCTGCTCTTGTCCATTTTATTTTTCATAAAATGATCTTTTGTATTTATGTAAATGTGTGTTCATCACTTGTGCATTTTGCAAGTTGCATACATTGCTTACATTGGTTCCCTCACTAATTAAAGAATGTTTACACTGTCTTTTCACAAATGAAATGTGCAGTATTCCTCCAACTGCTAATATGTGACTTCTGAAATGGAAGGTAGACAAAGTTTGCTGCCAGTCTGCATTTTATGGACTGGGAAAAGGGCACATAAGCATTCTGCCAGAATTGACTCCTTGCACATTTCTCATGCTGATGGTAGCATACATATGAATTGTTATTTGAGCTGGATTGTCTGCCATCCAGTCCTGTATATCATTCATAGGGGTCAACTGCTTTACAAAAAAGAACCTGTTTGCAAGCAGAGATCTCTGAAAGCAAGACAGGATTTTAGGTCTGGATGAGAGATAATACAACTTTGCCAAATGGCTTGACCTAGGTTACAGATTAAACCAAGGGTTCTCAAACATTTTCAGCCACTGATCCCTTTTTGAAGTAAAGGTTTCTCATGGAACCCCCAAAAATGTCATATCAGGCATGTTGCAAAGCACCTTCAACAGATGGCCATCCAGCCTTTGTAATAATAATAATAATAATTAAAATAATAATAATAATAATAACAACAACAACAATAGCAATTGGAGTAACCCCAGGGGTGAGGGAGATAAGGGAAAAAGGCTTTTGGTGACAGGAGGAGGGGGAGGAGCAGGAAAAAGGAAGGAACGTTTGGAGGGAGAAGAGGAGGAGGGAGGAAGAGGAAAGAACCACGAAGCCCCTCAGCATGCTTTGTGGAGCTCCAAGGGCTCCATGGAGAACACTTTTTGGAATCACTGTGTTAAAACTTCAACCAAGTTAGCTTTGAATGAAGGGAAGAGGATATCAAGCTATCATTTGTCTTTAGAAGAAACATGACTTAAGTCAGCCCTGATTTTACCATTGTTATCACTGAGTGCTTGGGCTAAGTTACTTTTCGAGATTACAGCTGTAAATCCTCCAGCAAAACATTGAATTCTGAGAGGTAGAGTCCAAAAAAGTAACCTTTCCAGGCTCTGTTGTAATCAAAGTATGTCTATACACAAGTCTGAATGTGTTGCTAAACACAGGCTTTGAAAGGTCGTGGTTTTGCTCATGATGAACTCAAATAGTGAAGGCAATATAATGTTGGAGGATGAAAAGCAACTGTAAATGAAGGAAGCAGCACTTAAAGAGTTAAACTGAATGTCATTGCCAAGAAAGACATGCTCAGAAGCATAGACAAGTTGACCCAAATACCTGAAGATAGAATCTTATCAAAAATGTGACCTGAAGCTGTTGTTCTTCTAGAAGAGGCAGCAATGATAAACATTCTGTGGGTGGAAAAATGCAATCCCTAAATTTGACCAATGAAACGGAAGGCAATTTAGCAGATCTAGATATTGAATAGTATGTAGACTTTCACTTGTTGCTAACTATACTGAGTGAAAAAGTTGTGGTACGGATTGAGGATGGATAAAACCAATTTTTCAAATTCTCAGCATGAAAAGTAACTGGTTAGGGAAAAACCAGAAACTTTTTTTTCAATTCCTCCTCCAAACTAATTTCAGAATTAATCCAAGGAGAGCTTTGAAGACAGGTTGTGCTTGTGGCTGCAAAATGTTTTGCAGATCATGATGTTGCATGTCACGAGAGCTCTTTTTGTGTGTGCTTAAAATATTATTTTAGTGTGTGATGTATTATCCTGCCGTTTTAATAGGTAGTAATATATGCTAAAATTCAGTTTTCTGTGCTTTTTCATGTCATCATATATTGGGTTTATCAATAATTCGGTTTTTGATTCACCATAGGGGTTTTTTGTGTGTGATAACTGCCCAAATCTCTTACTTACAATGGTATTAAGTGCTGATTTGGGCCAAAATCTGACATCAAAGTTGTATAACATAAATCTCTGCATATGGAGTTATGAATTAATTGTTCTGTTCAATCTTTGTGTTTAAATGGCAAAAACATTAACTGAATGAAGTCATCATATACTGTATGAAGCCAAAGGCACAACCATGGGTGCATTCACATATGTTCACAATGGCACAATGACTCTGACTCTGCAACCTTGATGTGATGGTAGTCCTTCCACATCAGATGGAAATATTTGGTTATTTGGACAGGGGAACTGATCTATGCATAAATAAGACATTAACAGGATTCCAGCCTAGCAGTTACAATTAATGTATTTCAATTCTACAGTGATAGCATGTACTTCTTCAATGAAAATCTTTTCAATTCAGGATTTATCTTTGATGGAGATGCAATAAATTCTGATATTTAACAGAAACTCTATCTTGCTCTACGAGTAAATATTCAGCTCTTGATTTCTTGCTTAACTGCTTATCTTCTGTTATCCTGTCATCTGCAGCCCAAGTGCTGTCAGGCTCCTAAGTGCTAACACACATCATCTTCCTAATTTTATCTCCTTCCGTTTAATCAGGCACCTCCTGACACAATCTGAAAGCTAGTTTACACTCTGTTAAACACAACTGAAGAAGCATGTTACTTGCCTCACTAAACTGCTGTACAGTCATTCATTGTAGAGACTATTAGACTGAGCCATGTTGAAACGCTGCATGAAGATCAAGTAGACCCACTGCATATTGGCCTACCCAGCATCCTGTTTATATGCCATCCCTACCAGCCTCATTCACTTACCTTTATACATTCAATATGAAGGTCAGATGAGAGATTAAAAGAGCGAAATATTTCTGCAATCTCACTTAACACCTGCCCAATAATTTCACAAAGATCCCACCATCCCAGCTACCGCTGCCCTGGCTTCATGCTTATGCCCAGAAGCAAATGGAACCCCCCACAACTCCAACTGCCAATGCCCAGCCTTGCAGAGAGAGAAGAGGCAGGGACATTTTCACCATGTCTGGACCCAAAAGCAGATGGAAAGCCCCCTCCACCCTAATTGCCACTGCCCTACCCTTAGAGGTAGAGAAGAAAAAGCAGAATCTGTGGGACTTAATCTCTTCCCCCTTGCCATCCTTGCATCTTGTGTGTCATGCTTTTAGAATGCAAGGCAGGGAGCTGCTTTTTTACATGTTCATTTTCTTGTAAAACACCACATACAGTGATGGTGCTATATAATAAGAATAAGAAGAGCTAGAGTTGGAGCCGAAACCAGAACCAGAACCAGAACAAGTGGGGAATTGCATGCTGCAGATGAAACCTATGTGCATGACCCCATATCCCCTTCAAGCTTTATTTCCACATGTTTTGGGATAATAGCTACAGAGATTAGAAATACCGACTACGGGATTTTAGAAATGTAAACATTTCCAAATTCTGATTCTGAGCAAAAATTAAGGTTGGTTCGCACACACTCTCCCCCCAATCAATGCTTAGTCGTTACTGCATCTATTTATATATGTTATCTAGGGAGAACCTGTACACTATGGGGCTTTCTTCGTAAACTCCTTAAAAAGCAAGTCTAAGGAACACACCCTTAAGATGAATTATTGGAAAGGGTTACAATATGAGGCCATACTAAACTAGATTTATAAACTCTGCCATTTCTTATTGTAAAAAAAAGTTTTATTTTTTAACTTCTCCTCTAGAAACAATTCTTATAAATAGTTTGCTGGCAAATTAGGGAGATCATGTGTGATGGTTTGTTTCACTGTACAGAGGAAAGAATCCAAAATGACACACTCACTGCAAATTCTGATATTATGTAGTCTGAATTTCTGTCATTTTAATTTCTACCTAACAAATTCAGCTGTTGAGTGCACAGGCAATCTTCCCATTAACTTCAGTGGGATGATTGCCTCAGACGGCATTGCACTGGGAGTGGCAAACTGGCAATGAACCCACCCTGCTACTAGGACCAATGCAGTTCTCGTAAGTCACCACTCCATATAGCTAGTAAAGACCTTTCTGTTTTAACAAGCTTTTCAGGATGCACTAAATGGTATGGGCCTAGTATTATATTATACTTTAGTATTTTTCTGTGCGGCTGTATTTTTATGGTTTATGATTTTTAACTGCTTTATCTTTTTTATAGTTTAATCGCTTTGTAACATTTGTATTTTGCGTAACTTTAGTTATATATTTTTTAAAATGTGTTGTAACTACCTTTGAATCCCAAAACAAGAAAAAGGCAAATAAATATAACAACAACAACAACAACAACAACAAAAACAAAAACAGGAACAACAAGAAGAACAGAAGTTAAACAGGCTGCTTCATAGGATCACAGCTCTAATGATCTGTCAGTTAGCTTAGCCAATCTGCATATGGAAACTGCTGCAGTGTGAGTTCTTCCTATGCAGCATAGAACATGTCCAAACTCACAGGCAATTGGGCATGATATGTTTTATATGTGGACAATAGGGTAAGTCTAATTTGGGACTGACCATGGGTCTCTTAAGCTAAATAATTTGTTAGTTACAACTAGAGAAGACGTAGGGCCTCATCAGACAGACAGAGGTAAAGAAAGGGACAGTGGAGGTAACCGTCAAGCTCTCTTCCCTCCCATCGGGGTCCATCCTCTGCCTTCCCATGTTTTCCCTTCATATTCATCTTTCCCCACTATTTCCTCATGTTTTTCAGTTTACCTGACTTCTCCAGGGGCATTCTGGGCTCCACCTCTCTCCGCTACTTGAATGGAGGCCCACGGACTCCTGCCGGAAGTTGCCCAGCATCATGCGATGTGCGTTGTGGGACTCTGTTCTGGCAGTGGAGAGAACCTGGGAGAAGACACTCCTCTCTCTGCATCTGATGAGGTCTCTAGTGACTTTAATTTGTTTTATCTGAATGAACTTATCAACTTTATAGATTCAATGGTAGAAATGTAATTGCCAATCCTGCTAAATAACAGCTGAATGTTTATTTCCCCAGTTCTTATGTGAACTCAGTTGCCTAATTGGGGTTACTCTAGTTAAGACTAATGATTGAATTTAGGCTAACAGGCCTGTTCTAGTTGGAACAAGCAGTTGGCTTGAGCCCTCTGATGCTATATTCGTAGCATGTGGATGAATCATGCTACCGTGCTTACTGTACCACAAAGGTGACATGAGAAGGGAAGTCCTGCCTTGCTTCATCTATGTGGTTTCTGCTGATTAGCAGTCTATTCATTAAAGGTTTTCAAATAATAAAACCTGATTGTTACTTCACCCTGGAACATTTGTCTTGGGGCTTTGGGTTCATTCAGGAGAGAAGAAAGTAAGGCCTGGTTTTTTTTAAAAAATTTCTGCTTACAAAATCACTTTCCTTTTTTCATAGAAATCTTAAGATCACCTTTCTCACCAATTCTGCTAATCAGTCAGTCACAGCAAAAAATTTCAAGAAAGCCTGAACATTTTTTCATGAAGATGTGATTTCCTATGCTTGTGGTCCGGCGCTTGAAGAGTGTGACTTGCCCAATATGCAGAAGAAGAAATGGTTCCATGAAAAGATTTGTAATTTAGAAAATCACTAGAGCTTTCTGACAAAGAATTCTAAATACAGTACAAAACTATAAAGTCCAGGATCTCTTTAGTACTGATCAATGGCAGTTAAACTGGTATTAAAATGCTATAATTGTTAAGGGAGCTGGTTAAATTGAAATGCCTGAGAACAAATAGTGTTCTGTGGCAAATGCCACTATCAGCTATACACTTTGAACCTGCAGCTGGAACCAGGTCAGTTTCCTCCCTGGACAAACACATCTAGAGATTCTCATCAAAGATCTGTAAACATACATGCAGTAATTTAAGAACTCTTCTAGTACAATATGAAAGTATATTGTGAAGCTCCATAGGCATTTATGTCATAAGCAAACTGTATATCCATGTCGTTCTTCATAAAAAGAGGTGATGTAAGAGAGATAATCTCTGAGCATGCGTCCCATTATCTTTAACTGTCTATTGTTACTTTTTGTCCTGGCTACATTGCAGACACCTGTTGCAATTATTTTCTGGGTTGCTTTGATCATGAAAGTAAAAACATAATTGTCAAAACCAAAGACTTTAAATTCTATTTGTGCCTTGTTCATCTTTAAGTAATATGTTACAAAAATGGAGACATTATAGACTACCGGTATATAAAGTCATTGGCATAGAAATTTTAGTTTGCAATACCTATATAATTGTTTGTAATGATTATCCAATGAGATGATTTTACTATGATTCTAGATTATACAGAGCTTGATATAAAATTACCTTCTGGACTACAGTTCCCAGTATCCTGCAAGTTTGAGGAATTGTTTAAATTCTAATGGCAAAATATTGTACTGAAGAAAGAATTTAGTTTTTCTTTTTGCAAAAGTTGTGGCATTTCTGAACCTGACAGTGTTATAGCAAATTTCTGATATGATCAGAAAATGGGAAGTTGAAAGAAATGTCCAAATAAGGATGAAACCTGCCCTTTTTCTAGTTCCTTTTGAACAGAGTTCAGTAATCTTTAGGACCTAAGAACGCCAAAGGTACCAGATCCCATTTGATCTTGGAAGTTAAACAGAATCGGTCCTGATTATTACTTGTATGGGAGACTGCTACTGGATGTCAGATACTCTAGGCTATATTTCAGATGAAGTAACAGCCAAAATTACCTCCGAGTGTTCCTTATCCAAAAAAATCCCATGAAATTCATAGGGTCACCATAACTCAACTGGTGACTTGAAGGCACATACACACAAATATAGTAATCCACATGACTTGACCTCATGCAGCACTTGGTCTAATTTCAAGCAACCCGTTCAATACTCACCAACATTTCACACATGAAAACCGGAATACATGGGGCCAAGAAATATCAAAATGTGAGCAACTTTGCAAAAGTTATTAATGAAGCACACACAAGTTAGGAGGGGCTGCAGCAATTTGCTTTCAGATCAATCTACTGGGAAAGACAAGATTCTACCACTTCCTCTCTTTTTCTCCCTGCTGAATTCATTGAATGTAAATTACTTTTGCACTTTAAATTCAAATTAAAACAATGGATGTAAGCTGAGGACAAAGGAGGAGAGTGGGAGAAGGATAGACAAACTGATATTTTAAAAGCAGTTGAAACAAATGGGTTGATGGAGGATTAGTCAGGACTTTCCCTGCCAAATTAGGGTGGTTAGAGGGCATAGAATTCAGTTTCGCTATTGTTCCATTATCTGGGCATATTCCAAAAGGGGCCTAGACAGAGAAGGATAGTTCATTTTATGGACCGGGGGGGGGGGGGGGGGGAGACTTGAAGGAGAAAAATAATTTCTCCCATTTTTGCTGGTTATTCCCCCCTCCCTTTTCCCATACCATAAACAATGGTTGTTTCAGCAATGGAGACATGGGTAGGGGGAATGACAGGAAAACAAGGAAAAATGTTTAACTCCTTCAACTGTCTTTCCTCGTAAAATGGATTATCCTTTTCTCTCTAGCACCCCCTGGTGGCCTCTGCTTGGATAATGGAACAGTACCAAACTTTCTGCCCCTCTCCAGCAGCCTGCTCAATGGGGAAGGGAGAGGGAAAGGCAGAAGAAATGAGAAAGAAAGTAGTCATGGGCTATTTTACTTCCACACTGACTCTATCAATGGCTAGCTTCAGCTCTTCTCATTGTCATCAAAGAATTGTACAACTCAGGCAATGAAAATCCTAGTAGAAAAAGAAGGTTAGTTGTAGAGGGAGGGAGGGAAAGAGAGTGAGTTGCAAAATGTAGTGAACATTCAGTAGAATCCAGTGCAATCCCAGAGGTTTGATTCAAAAGTCTTGTTATCAAACGATAGACGGTGTACTGATGAAGGAATGTGATGTGTATTGATGTGCTGTCCTTTTATGATTTTATATAGTCTCCTAAAGAAGTTCTGAAAAGTACAGACAGGATAAAACAGATCAGCATTTTCTACTAACAAAGCAACCATCCTTTGAGCATCTTGAGATGTATTTCAGAATTTTATAAAATCATATATTCTTGTTGAACATATGTATATTACCTTGGGAAACTCTGTGGAATTAATTTCCAACTGATACGACTTTACGCATTCACTTAGTATTAAAAGAGAATAGTGTTGGCAGAACAAAGATAAATATGTGGGTATAGATGCTGATTATGGTAGCTGTGTTTTAGAAGGTACTCACTATTAAACAATATTATATCACATAATGTTTTATTTTGAATCTAATATGCCTTTTGGCTTAATCCTTCTGATTTTTCCCCAGGAGAGTTAACATGTGCAGTTAATTACCTTCAATCAGAGCTTTTCCTCTTACTCTACCATTAAACTACTTTGGTAACTTTCCCTCTTTCAAATATAATACCAAGTGACAACATTTATGTGGAGACCATGTCATAACTGCATATGGTGAACATCTGGGTGGTATTTCACAAACCCACACATATTCAAACTTAAACATACATAAGAAGCTTTAAAAAAAGAAAATGATCTCATAGGGTATTTCTGTCAGTGAGATGAATTGGGCTCTAAGGTAGGGATAGCTGTGGCTTAGTAACAGAGCACATATTCTGCAAGCAAAAATCTTGAGGTTTAATCCTGGAATCTGAAAGGCTTGGAAAGACTGTTTGAAACTCTGGAGCACTGACAGTGGTTGATGTAGACTAAGGATGGGAATTCTGTAGCCTTCCAGATGCCTTTGGACTATGACTTTCAGCGATAGCATGAAATGGTGGAAGTAGAGCAGCCCTCTGATATACAGTACTAGGTAGACTAAGAATTTGTGTTGGCATCAGAATTTGAAATTTTACTTTTTGAAATAATTTGTTCCCATTATTCATTGCAGTATATAGATAAGCTATTCATTGTTGCTATTAGTTACACTATTTAGAAAATAAACGTCAACATTGCTTTCATTGCACACTACTACTGATTAATTGGGCTTGTCTATACTGGGCCAAAACCTCACTTTGGAACAGAAGTTGTTCCTGGATGTAGAAACAATGTCTATGGACTTCCGGTCCATAATCCTGGATAAAACAGGTTTTTCCCTGTGCTATGCTATGCCTGGCATCTTTGCGACTTGGGTGTTTAATCATACACCTGAATAGGCTTTATGCTTCATAGTCATAAATCACTTTGATCATTTAATACCAACACTTTTGCTCTTTCTTTGATTTTGAGCTATAAAATCAGTACTCAATACAAATGCATCACAAAATGCAGTTTTCATAATGCACACATAGTGACTTCAGTGAGTATGAAGGATTTTTAATTTCATTTCATTTATTTTACTTTAATCCAACTTTGTTCTGCTTTAAACAAAGCTGAGAGATACTCCTGAGCTTGCTTGAACCTCTGAATTCTGGGCTGCAGAGCAGTCTGGACAGCTAGATCAGACCCTATGTGGCCCTATCTCCTGTTCATTCAGACACTGCCACCATCACCCTTTCCCTGTACTGATCAGCAGGAAAAGGGAAATAGCTCATAATTGTATTGCTGCCATTGTCATTCCTATTCACCCACAAAGCTCCATCCAAGGACCTAGTTGCTATGTTCACATTTGCTGTCAGAATGGGGCGCCCGTATGACCATCAAGAAGGAGAAGAGTTCAATCTTCTTTTTTCCTAGTCACAGCAACTCCTCAGTCTGACATTTTCAGAATTTTTTTCATGTCAGGAATGACTTGAGAAACTGCAAGTCGCTTCTGGTGTGAGAGAATTAGCTGTCTGCAAGGACGTTGCCCAGTAGAAACCCAGATTTTGATGTTCTGCCATCCTGTGGGAGGCTTCTCTCATGTCCCCTCATGGAATGGCAGGGCTAATAGATGGGAGTTCACCCCATTATCTGGATTTGAACCACCAACCTTTCAGCCAGCAGTCCTGCCAGCACAAGAGTTTAATCCATTGCACCACCGAGGGCTCTGACATTTCCAGATGCGACCACAATGGTCAGGCATATGGATTGAGTTCTGTAGCCAGCTAGGAGTGGCAGTGGCAGTGACATGGAGAATGAGCTGACAGTCCAGTGGACAACAGCCCCAGATTTACACCAGACTAACCTGCCCAGTGTAGATGAGCCCCTTGTTGAAAGCAATGTAGGAGGCACAGTGAGTATGAAGACAATTTTTGATGTCAGTTCATCCAAGTTGCTTTAGTTATTTAATTTTTTAAGACTTCAACCTCTAACAGCGAGTAGATGTGTATAGATTGATATGATATATAATCTGTAATGGAACTATTACATTTTAGGAACATAATAGACTGTTTTGAGAATTCTAACTGAAATGTGGGATGTTAACAAATAACAACTGGATTTTTTGAACTTGGAAAATGAAAGCTTTTAAAGAAGGCAAATTATTCCACATCTACAATGCATCTACACTGTAGAAATAATGCAGTTTGACATTAATTTAACTGCCATCATTCAGTGCTATGAAATCCCTGGTGGTGAGACACCAGGACTCTTTGACAGAGAATGGTAAGACCTTGTAAAACTGTAACTCCCAATTTTCATAGCATTGAATCATGGCAGTTAAGGTGGTGTCAAACTGCATTAATTTTACAGTTTAGAGGCTTCCATAGATTTTGGTATTTCCATGCATCCTCTCTGCTTAGAGACTGAATACTGAAGGAGCTTTTTCTCTAATACCCAGCTACTACTTTCCCTTTTTTAAGCTGTGAATATTCCACAATAACCTCAATATATCTGCCTAAAAGCTTTTCTCTCTCTCCTTAAGTCAAAACCTTGGCATCTCCACTAACAAGCTGGCCTATTAAAAGAGAATACTCTCAGCCTATTATATTCCCAGGAGGTGCCAGTTTCTTAGAGAAACCTCCAAATCTTGATTAAAGGGATGACCTGCACTGATACAGAAGTTCTCTCTTACTC
Organism: Anolis carolinensis; assembly: GCF_035594765.1. Classification (NCBI taxonomy): domain Eukaryota; kingdom Metazoa; phylum Chordata; class Lepidosauria; order Squamata; family Anolidae; genus Anolis; species Anolis carolinensis. The sequence goes on along the minus strand of NC_085843.1, from coordinate 259,165,076 downwards.
ATCCTACAAATCAGAAGTCTTTGGCTTAGAGATCTTAGAGCAGATGGTCTGAGTGCATTTGATGCTGTGATTAGCAGCAGCCATTATCAATTTACCACTGGTATGCTTCAGACTGCTTTAAAAGCTGCATGCTTTAGAAACTATTTTATGATTTCATTATATTACATGTTATGCATATATAATGAAACAGAAAGGAGCTCTATATAACAAATAATGGGCCCATAAACACAAGTGTGCAGAGCCCAAACTGCGCAAAAGCAGTGTTGGAAGTCATGGGTGATGGGGGAGGGGTGGGGTGAGTGTTTTAGACAGAGGTATTTGTATTATGCATATTTCTTTCTTTTTACCTTCTGTATATCACCTTTACATAATAAAATATATAATAAAAATATAGTAATAAAAATCTTTAAAATATATGTACAAGTAGGGCCTATACCATCCCGTCCCCCAACCAGAGTGAAATCTACATCTGGATTTCACCAGCTGGAGCCACAAACCAATGGTTGGAACTTCTCTTTCGATCCATTGCTGCCAGCTCCAACTTCCTCACAAGGCTACAGCTGGCCAATGGATCCCTGGGAGAAAAAAGCTGGTCATCCATCATTGATAAGGAATCACCAGGTCTCCATGGACCACCCCAACCCAGGAATCCAACACATGGTAAGTCCTACAGCAGGAAAGTGCCATGGATTTAATATATTTTGATTTCAGTAAGGCTTTTGAAAAGGTATTCCTGCAGGGATAGATAATGTTATAGTTGGGTGGATTAGTAATGGGCTGAAAGACTAACATGGAGAATACACACCAAAGGTTGCTCTTCATCCTGGAAAGATGTGACAGGTATGGATGCCACAGGGTTCTGACCTTACTGTTTAACATTTTGACATAAAGGACTTAGATGATGGAATAGAAGGCATAACACCAAATTGAGAGACAGAGCTAATCCCCAGAGAACAGAATTAAAACTCAAAAAGATCTTAAGTTGGAGAAATGTATCAAAATAACAACATGCATTTCAATAGAGATAAATGTGAGCAGTTATAGGATGTGTGGTACCTTGTTCTAAAGCATGCATGTGACAAAGTTCTAGGTCATGTTGGTTATGTTCAAATATCTGAAGGGAAAAGGAGCGCAGCTGATGTTCCAGAGACTAGAACACAAATCACTGACTTCAAATCACAAGAAAAGAAATTCTACATAAATTTTAGAAAGAACTTCTTGATTATAAGAGCTGTTCAACAGTGAAACAGGCTGCCTTGGAGGGCAATGGACTTTCCATCTTCAGGGGTCTTTAAGCAGAGGTGGTATGGGCATCTTTTAGGCACACTTTAGTTATGTATTCTTGCATGGCAGAGAGGTACACTGGGATAGCCCTCGTGGTCCCTTCCAATTATAAGATTCTATGATTTAATTATTCCAAATAGAAAGAGTCCACCACTTCTGAGGCCATCTATTTCACTGCTTAACAGTTCTTATAGTAGAGACTTCTTTCCTTTTGTTTAGTTAGAATCTCTTTTCATGTAATTTGAAACTATTGGTTCATGTTCAATGAGGTTTACTCCCAAGCAGATAGGTACAAGGGTTGACTTTCAGCATTTTGTTTCTTCCTTTTCAATCCACAAGTACAGTATAAGATAGTGGCAAAGATTGTTGAAGGCTGCAAGTGCATGGCCTCTAGCATGTCAAGCTAGGGATCAGAGCAAACAGTGGACATTCCCCTCTGACATCAAAGAGAAAGCCTGAGCAAGGCCGCAAACTGAAACTTACCTAGAATAATAATAGAATAGTAAATCCTTTTAGTATATGTCTAGACAAGAGGTTTATTTTTCAATTCCCTTGCCTCAAGTATGGAAATTTACAGGTAGGGGCATTGTTATTTTATGACTTGTAGCCACCCCACTTCTCCACTCCTAACTTTCTCTCTCTCCATAGATAATTTATTAAGAATTTAAGGACATAATAGTTGCAGAATTTCCAGGAGCCATGTGTCTGGCAGGAGCATTAAACTTAGCGGAACTTAATTCTGAGTAAATTTACTTAGGATTACTCTGTAAACTCATCTCTTCTTCTACACAGTTATCAATTATATGGCTTGCCATTCTGGTAAATGTCTTTTAGGAATAAGAATATTTCATCTCATAACAAAGAAGAAAATTAGACTCTTAGATAAGCTGTTTCATAACCACCCATAAATTATCATTTGCATTTAATCTTGAAAAGGTAAATTTGAAAAACCGAATGCTACTTTGGTGAAAATTAATTGTATTTTAAAGGAAACACAAAAAGCCTCCTGCTCTTGATGAAGAGGTCAAATATATATAGCCAAACATGAAAAATGTACATTCCTTTTTTCAACCAAGCCATTAGCTAAGATATTCAGTCGCATCATTTACTGATACAAAACTGGCCAGCTGGGTACAATCTTCCAGTCTGAGATGGATAGTGATATGAGAGCTACAAAGGATTAGAGTGAAAGGATTAGAATACCTTCCATATGATTAAAAAAGTATAAATTTTATTTGGTATTTTAATTTAGAGAATGGGGAAGATCAAAGCAAAGTTACCCCCCTCCCCCTGGGTCCTGGCAGTTGTTTAAAGAACTGCAAAAAATAATAATCCTGGTACATCCAAAGTGCTGATCATTATTTCCCTACCATGGATGAACCATGGAGGGGAACAGAGCCATTGTTCTGGTCTTCAGACCCACCAGATCTTCTCAATGTGTTTTTACTTCCAAATGCCTTCTAGGGGGATGGGGGGTGGTCTAGGGGTACCATGAGCAATGCCCCACATAATCTAAAGAGAATTTGGGGGGCGTGGGGGGAGAGCATTTTTGGTTTGGCAAGTGGGGGTCCAGCAGTCAAATCTTCTGAGGGCCAATGAGGTTCCCTATCTTCCCACAATTGCCACCCTCATTCTGAGGTTTAGAAAAGTACTTTTGCGGACTGCATAGTCCAGAATTTCCCAGTGAGCATGGTTGGTGTTGGCCAAGCTGGCAGCTGGCTGGAGGTTTTTGGGTGACATACTTCACAAATTAATTTTACAAATCTTTCACATCTTCTAACTCCCTGTCTTGTATTCCTCCTTGCAAAAAAATAGATTATGAATTCCAGAAACCATATTTTCTTTTTAGTATATTTTTTCTTCAAGAAAGCAAAATTCTAAATATAGTAACTAACAAAAAATATAAACAACTTATCTTATTCTTTATTTTCAAAATTTCATTGTTTCTGTTGACCTATAAATACAAATTCTATAAACTTCCCCCATATTTTCCAAATGTCTGTTTGTTTCCCTATTCCCTTTTTAACTTTAATGTCACCTGTGAGTTTGTCATTAATCGATATGTTCTAAACTTCTCTAATTCATTCTTCCAATTTAATTTCGCTTTTTATCTTTCCTTTTTTTTTTGCAATTATCAATTGCACTGCCATTAATTCCTTCATTTCTTGTGAGGATATAATATTATCATACAATGATAATAATGCTATTTCTGGTGTACCTTTTATCTCTATTTTTATTATCACTCTGATTTCCTTAAATATTGTTTTCCAATTTTTTGTTTAAATTTACATGACCACCGCATATGGATATATGAGCCTAATTCTTGGCATCCTCTCCAGCATTGATTTGAATGTTTCTCGTACCATCTCCATATTATTTTAGAATAACTTTCTTTAATTCTTATAGACAGATTTTTTTGAAGATGCGCATGCTCCATATTTTTTTTCATTCATGATTATTTATTCTTCTTCCCAGATCTAATTCCCATATTTCCCTGAGTCTGCTCTTCTTCCAGTAATAGTTTATAAATATTACTTATTGTACCTTTTATTGTTTCATTTTCTACTTGAGCTTGCCTTTGGATAATCACCCTCTCAAATTTTGTATATTCTCTACCCCCTATATTTATTTCATATATCTGAGTTGCAGGGATTTACACTACATTACATTTCCTAATAATTGATCTTTAATTGTTTCTATATTTATTATCTTTAAATCACAGTCTTTTATTTTCATTATTTTTCTTCTTTTTAACTCTTCTTCTATTTCTTTTTTTAAAAAAAAAAATTCAGGGAAATTGTCTGTAATTAATATCGGAGTTAGGTGTGAGATACTTCGCATCAACTTTGCTTTATATTTCCTCCAGATTTCCAAAATATTTTTTAAAAAGGAATGCTTAATTTATTATATCAGTTCTTCTTATGCCTTCCATTTTTATCTAGAAAGAAAATATATTCCAATTCAAATCTAGTGTTTTATCGCCCTCTTCTAACCATATTTTCTAACACAACTTCATAAAGCCATCGAGTCACAGTAGGCAAAGTAGAAACTAATTAAGGCAGTTGAACTGATTATTGGATTTCTGCTTGGATAGTATCAATGTATGTAATAATATGTTGCATAGATAGATAGCATACACCTTTCTTTGCATTAAGAATTCTGGATTAAGGCATTCTCAAATCCTTTCCTGTACCCACATGTCAGTACATGTGAGATTACGATCTGACTTTTTAAACAAGCACTATAATTAATATCAGGAAGTTGCTCTAAAATATACCAAGAGAGAAACCATTAGCATTATAATCAGTTTTTAATCATTGGAACTGAAAGGACTAACATTTGAGCTATTCACAATATGTTCTTTTGCTATTGCAAAAAGTGTTGCATTCCACAAAAGGGTGTTAGCAAATTAATAAAGAATATCTTGTTTTAATTAAATAAATGCTGCTGTGTGGGTGTATTGCAAATACTGTATTAAATAAACATGTTTACTTTGGCTTGGTTTAAAAAAAAAACTACCGGCATAGCTTAACTCATGTAATTGTCCCTTTCAACTTCATCCACTTACATCCCAAATAGGTCATACTTGTAGATCATAAGACTCTTCACACTGAACGCATTGTAACAATGTGTTGAGGGATGCTCAAGATGAGGAATTGGCAGGAGGCCAATCCACACATATTCATAAGGAGAATCACCTTTCATTTATGCAAGGGAATCTTTGAACTCACATGTCACATGAATAATTGGACATAAACTAGGTTATGTGTACATGCATTGGATACCAAAGAAAGAGTGATTTGGAAATATTTGGGATATCTCCTAGCTGAAATGGCCTCTTCTGAATCAGATCTAATCAAAACTGTAACCTTCTGCAAAGATCACAAGCAATCTGGTTATACAGGGATCCAATGTTTTTACAAAAATTGATACCCTCCCCCCCCAAGTTATCCATACATAAAAACAACAGCATAGAGATGGGGAGGAGAGAAAGGGGTGCATTTTGTACTTGACAGCTCTAATTTTATTAGGATTCCAATTCCAATGCTAGTGTTCAGATAGGAGGATGTAGAAGCAGTAGTTTGGAGCTTCTGTGCTTAGTTCAATTTATTGGTTCTTTCTCCTAGCAGCTGTGATATCATGATTTTTGAGAGTGGGACTTTGGAGAGTGTCGCACTGGGTGTTAGGCTGAAAAGTGCTGAATGTTCAAGTCTTCTGTCTCTGCTTTTGCATATCATCACTCACACTTCTCCACATTTTTCTGTAAACTTAGTAGCAACCAAGCAGAAAACAAAAAGATGAGTGCTGTTTTTATTAATCATAACTGCCTAATCCTATTCTTCTGAAATTGTTTATGTTTCTTGCTCAATAATAGAATCATAGAATCATAGAGTAGGAAGAGACCACATGGGCCACATCTCCTCAACTCTCATTATGCCTGGGAGAGAGCACAAGCCTCCTTCAATGCTTGTGCTGCACAAAGTGCTGCTGGGAAAGCGAGTTCCCAGTTGGCTGAATTGGGCGGTGGGGTGGGGGGGGGGTTGGTTTGGGATGAAGGAGGTTGCCAGGAAAGAAAGAAAAGAAGGGACCACAGTTTTCCTGATGTGCCAAAAAGATAAGGCTGCTGTGATCTGTACCAGAGAAGGCTTCGGCTGCCTGTGCCTGGTTCATTGTCATGGATCCGGCAACCGAATCCTCTAAAATCCAGTACACAAAAACAAAATCATGCACAACCCTACTATGTGGTCAACTTTCAGTCATGAGTTTTGATTGACATTCTATTGCTGCTGTATGTTAAATTTCTATGCTGTGTATTGTGTATGTTGTTTTTTTTAATAACGATGTGTTTTATCTATGCATTTATTGTATGTAATTTATGTTCATATGTTTTGACTTTGTTGTACTCCGCCTCAAACTTCGAGGTGGGTATTAAATAAAATGTAATATTGATATTGTTATAATAAGAAATCTTGGAACCAGTTTGATGCCTGGATGGTCATAACATGAACCACAGAGCACTAATGCAATTTAAGGATTTTCTTTTGTGTGCTCTTATGGGAGTTTTTTTGTCTGGCCACCACAGTTTGAACTTCATTAAGTGGCCAGTGTAGATGGGGCCCCTAGAGGTATCATCATTCCTCAGATGATATAATCTAAGTTCAAAAATGATCATGAAAGATTGGAGAACTGGGCTAAAATCAACAGCAGGGATAATTGTAAAGTCCTTCCTCTAGGGCATTGGTTCTCAACCTGGGGTCCCCAGATGTTTCTGGCCTACAACTCCCAGAAACCAGAGCCAGTTTACCAACTGGTAGAAGTTCTGAGAAAAGAAGGCCAAAAACATCTGGAGACCCCACTGCTCTAGGGAATAAATGAATTGCACAAATTCAGAATATGTGGCACCTGGCTGGACAGCTCTAGAATTCATAGCTAAACCAAAAATCATTAGTGATCAGTGAAATGTGATGGCCAAAAAGGCCAATACCATTCTAGCCTACAACAACAGATGTATAGAGTATGAACAAATGGTAATTACACTGTCACTGCTTTAGTCATACATCATGTGGAATTCTCTGTCCTTCTAGCTCTTGTATTCAATTAACATGATTTAATTATTTTTCCTTTAGCTATCTTCATGCAACCACAATGTAGCAAGCAATTCCCACATCCCTTTCAGTTGATACTGTGTGAAGTAGATGATTTAACCTTGTTAATGTTTAGCCCTAGTGACAAGTGCATTACATATAAATGTCTTAAATAGATGTGGAGTTCATGTCTACATCTCTACATTGAATAGAATGTGCAAAAGGAAGACCTACTTTGCACAAACACATGACAAGAAAGAGGTCTTTTATTGCCTTAGAATGCATATGTAAACAGAGTTATCACTGAGTAACAGGATATCATTATTATTCCAGATTGCATGATTAATATGTTGAGCACATGGTTTGACTGTGAATACTTGTGCTGCAAATATTTGCTAGTCAGGCACAACTCAGATGTGTGTTTGCATTTCACATGTAGATTTCATTAGTTTGTAAATCACAGATTTTGTTTGAAATGTAGAAATATAAAAAGAAGTTGCATTCCACATATTTGGAACTCAATCCAGTTGCTAGACTCAGCTGGAGCAAACTCACTGAATGCTTATTTAAAACTTCCATGAATTTCACCATCACCATGAATGTATTCCAGTTGGGATTAGCAATTTAATTTATCTCACTGTCTATAACAAATTCAGTTTTTCCTATCTCCATCCCTCCAGTCCTTTTAAAAGATAAATTGCTCTTCTTTTTTTATCTTTTCACCCTTTAAGAACCCTGAACCCAGAATGCCCCAAGTAATGCTAGACACACATGAGTAAATTAACAAGCGCTGTAAATAAAAAGAGTGGAATGGAAGAGAGAACAGAAAGAGTAGAGGGGAAAGTATTCTTGAAAGGATTTTATATAATTTTCTGAGGTTCTCAACTGGCTTCGTGAAAAATACTTCAGAGATAAATATGTATGAAATAGTCCAAACTCTGAGCTTGCACAGGTTTGTTGACTTTTGAGGCGATAACAACTAAGGATGGGAAAGAGTGGCATTTACTTGAGTTTTGATAAAATGATTTTAAAATAATTAAATTTCTTATAAATTTGATGGTGTAAACACAAGTTTTGTTAAAAATGTGGAAGAATGTGAAATCCTCTTGCAGATTTATTGTAGTGTAACCTCTAGTTATAATACTGTATACAAAGATGCACAACGTTTTACCAGACAGTGTACTGGTTGCCAGGCTGCTCCCAAGCACAGCAGTATCCTTGATTAGTCACAGGTAACACCAGGGTACACCTATGTGCCACCATCCCAGCTGGCCACTTTCATTCTTTCCCTGTAGATACTCTGGTGGAAGTTTTCACCCTGCTAGATCTACATTAGAGGCGTCCATAAGTATTTTGCCTTTTTAGGCAAAATGAATTTTGGTGCCCCCCCCCCCCCGCACCACGGGAGGCTTGGCCGTGTGATGTGGGAGGCGTGGCCAGACCTCCCACCTCCTGGGGCCACACCTCCTGGTGGGGCCAGAGCATGTGGGATGTGGCAGGAAGGTCCAACCAGCCTGGCTGGGCCTTCCCGCCGTGGACTGGATGGACCTTCCTGCAGTGGCCCCGCCTCCTTTGCTACATGCCCTGGCCCCGCCTCCCACGCTGCATGCCCGCCTCCCATGCTGCATGCCCTGGGAGGCAGGCCAGGGCATGTGTGCCAGGGCAGGAATGCCCAGCCAGCCTGGATGGGCCTTCTCCTTCGGGCCTGGATGGGCCTTCCCGCCATGGCAGGAAGGCCCAGGCCCGAAGGAGAAGGAGGCGGGGGTGCACCCCCGGGACAATGGCACTACAGGCAAATGCTTCCCTCACCCAGCAGTTGGACCGCCTCTGGCTCTAGCCAAACAAATATTTGAGTACTTAGCTTTTAAACATCTGTCTCAAAATCATCATATACTCAGGGAAACAGTGGGCTCATTTGCCCTCACTAGTCAAATCTGGCTAGGACCAGAGACTTCTTCACACTTGCCTTTCCTTGAGCCCATTTCACTGGCAATTGCAGGTGAAATAGCAGGTGTACAGGGTACCTCATGGTGCCCTGCGTTTCCCCCCCCTTAATCCATCACAAATAGGGAACGAGATAAGGCGCATTGGCGCCCTGTCCCTGTCCTCATTAGATGGGGGCAATAGGTAAATAGTGCAGGTAGCTCCATCAGAGCTACCCAGAAAACATTTACCCAAGCTTGGTGGTTGAGGAAGTGTCTTGCGATGCTTTCTCAGCACATCAAGCATCAGTGGGGTGGGTCTGCTGAGCGTCGTATGATACTGCTTAGCAGCCTCTGTTCCCAAAGTGCTGCAAAGGAGCAATTTGTCCCCGGTGTGATGAGGTGGCAAATCTGGCTGTCTTGTATTGTGAATATGCCTTTTCAAACTAGATGTGGTGTCTAAGCATCAAATTATTGGGAAATGTAGATGTGGGTGTACATGGAAATTAAAGTTAAAAATAGATTTCATAGAATCACAGAATCATAGATTTGGTTTAAATATTTGAATTGATGTCATATTTAAAATGAAGCAAGCTTGTTTTCTGTTTCTCCAGAGATATGAACATGGAGAAATGTATTCAAGCTACAGGAAGAGACCATCTAAATATTAGGGATACCTTTGTGATTGTAAGAGCTGTTCAATGGTGTGGTATACTACTTTGAAGTGTGGTACAGTCTCCTCTGGAAGTTTTTAAACAGAGAATGTATGGCCATCTGCCAGGGGTGCTTTGATTTGGTATTCTTGCATACCAGAGGATTGGATTGGATCACTTGTGTGATCTATTCCAGCTTTGTGGTTCTATGATTCATCATTCTTTCTGGTGTGATATTACATTTATCATTTTTCCCCACTCCTCAAAAAACCCTTATTGTTAACAGCTCAATGGAAGACAGGTTTTAGATGCTCTTCTCTGTTTGGGAATACAGTGTTCCCTCACTACTTCCCAGTTCGCTTTTTGCGGATTCACTATTTCACGTTTTTTAAATAAATACTAAAATAATAGTATAAATCATAAAATAATATTATAAATTCCTCTTTCTATTTCCTTCCTAAGGAGAAGCCTAAGGAAGGGAGAGAAAAGGAGGCTGAAGCAGCTTTGTTTTCTCCTCACAAGGCGGTGGGAGCTCGCAGGTGCGTGTTTGAGAGGCAAGGAGGGGACAGAGACCCTACTTGCAAACAACACAAATATAGTGTCCCTACTTTGTGGATTTTCACTTTTTGCGCGTGGTCCTGGAACATAACCCCCACAATAAATGAGGGAACACTGTAGTGGATCCTACTGAATTTGGTCAGTGCAGATTGGAGGTGCAGATTTGGAAATTTTCCATTGCTTCATTGAAATTAATGTGCCCTTTTCTTTTAAAAGCACACTAGATGTGAAAGCAAGCAGAACTAACAGATTTGTTCCCCTTTATCATGAAAACCATGAGAATACTTGATTAGAGTCGCCTTGGGGAGATAGAACGGGATATAAATAAAGATTATTATTGTTATTATTCAAGTTGAATGACTCTTGTCTGTTCTAAGAGCATAGCATTGAATGCTAGAGCAAAGATCATGGACAGATTCATAATACTGATCAGAACTGTTGCACTCTGCTTTTTGACCATTTCACCATTACAGTAGAATCTCACTTATCCAACATTCGCTTATCCAACGTTCTGGATTATCCAACACATATTTGTAGTCAATGTTTTCAATACATCATGATATTTTGGTGCTAAATTCGTAAATACAATAATTACTACATAGCATTACTGCATATTGAACTACTTTTTCTGTCAAATTTGTTGTATAACATAATGTTTTGGTGCTTAATTAGTGAAATCATAACTGAATTTGATGTTTAATAGGCTTTTCCTTAATCTCTCCTTATTATCCAACATATTCGCTTATCCAACATTCTGCCGGCCTGTTTATGTTGGATAAGCGAGACTCTACTGTATTTCCAAAATAATCTCACCCAGGAATACAGGTAGTTTCCTTTTAGATACATAAAGTAGCTGACAAACACAGTGCTGGCTATTTCACTAAAGAAGTAATCTTTACCTCTTGAAAGGTCTCAGAGAAGGTAGGGCAAGCTCCCACATGTTTAAATGAAGGTGTGGGATCTTCCTTTAGCAATCAATGAAGCTGTTGGACAAACAGTCAGAGTGCTCAGTGGGAAAAACAAACTAAAACAGCTTATGTTACCTTTAATTTTCTTTTTTGGCACTGGGGTTCATTAGTATTACAGAACTCAGGTCAGCCTTTCACAGAAGAACCTGTTCATTCAGGCAGTTGCAGATGTCTCTTTTGAAAAGTTTCCCTCCCATCTAGCATCTCTTGAGAATACATTCATGAAATGCTATTTGATTATGGCGGAGGTTTCTTTAGTGTCCCCTCCCCACCTTTGTGCAGGTCTCAGAGTAAAGCATTCAGTGTAGCAATGCACACTCCCTTGGCACTTAATGGCTCAGAAACAGAGACATTAGCATGTTTTTATCCACTCTTTGTCATCGCTTAGTCTTTACTGTGTTCACTAATTAATTTTTTCTCTTCTGAGAGCTTTGCCTCAAATTAGTAGGTTTCAAGAAATTATTTTAAAAATATCTCCTTACTGTTTAATTAGAGGGAGGATGTTAAATAACCAAATTGTGCATTATTCCATATGGAATTTGGAATCCACAATGACTGCACTGCCTGTATGTTCTTCAGTTATGCTGCCTTATATTTTATCTTTCCTATTATTGCTCTTTTCCTCCCACCCCCACTCCTCTTTTTTTGGTGGTACGTTTCTCAGTTCACATCCTACAATATCATTACTCACAGTTGAAATGAGTAAGGCCATTACTCACCCTCAAATAAATGAAATTATTATCTATATAAGGAACATTTTACAGGAAGAAAAGGGGGGAAAATATCAGATATGTCTCAGAAACAAGCCACAATTGTTGTGCTTATTGATATCATACCTTAAACCTTTCCTAATTAAAATAACCTGTAAAAGGAAATATTAATCTTCTTTAGGATATTACACTGCAAAAGAATTGACAATATATCTTGTTAAGTTGTAACTGCAATTTAGGGACTGTTGTACTTTGTCTAGTTCATGAGAAGGCATGGCTCACTAGAAAAGACAATAATGCTTATTAAATTAGTAGGCAGAAGGAAAAGAGGGAGACCATATTCCATATGGATGGACTCAGTCAAGAAGCCACAATTCTGAGTCTGCTCAGCATGGTTGTTCATAATAGAGTGATTTTGAAGTCTAGCATTTATGGAATCACCTTAAGCCAAAGTTAATGACAACTATTAACAACAAAGCTGCTATTTGTGTCTTTCTTATGGATGTAATAATTCACTATGTTTTTTCTCAAGGGAAGAAACACTCAGTTTTAGTCATCCTTTACTGTGAGAACGTTTTTAAAAACAATGCAAATTTGGGATTATTCTTTGTAAAACTGGATTTTCCATGCAGAAAATATTTGTATGCAGAAATGTCATTTCCTGTACAGAAAATGTTGTTTGATGTGCAGAAAAGGCTGTTTTCAATGCAAAGCCACAAGTGAATTTTACACATAATGACTCCACCATTACAATATTTTCTGCATAGGAAAACAGCATTTTTGCACAGTAAATAGTATTTCTACATGCAGAAAAATATGTTTCCTCTGCAAAATGAACATTTGTGAAAATATTTCTGAGACCACGTACCTTCTTGTTAGGATTTTCTAACCCCTGAAAGACATGCATGTCAGAATGAGCACTGTGTATGAGACTATGACATGTTTCCTACCCTTTTCAGAATTTTTTTTGGCCCTATTTAAATTGCAATATAATGCAGTCTGAAACAATATATGGCCAGTGTAGACTCATATAATGCAGTTTAACTACACTGAACTGTACTATACAAGTCCACACTGAGCATATAATGCAATTTCAAATGGCATTACATGGCAGTATAAATGTGAGAACTGCACAATAACATTGCAGTAGCTGCTGCCTAGAATTTTAGAAATCTGAAGGATCAGGTATTTAAGTTTCTTCCATCAATAAGCTAGTTTTTCTGTGCTTGCTGTAGATGTATGTTCCTCCCTTCAAAAAGGAGAAAAAGACAGTCATTTTGTTCAGAAACATTTTTAGCAAAATAAACCTGAAACTTCAGTGGGAAACATGCTTGTCTTCTTTTCATGCTGGAGGCAAGAACTCTCATAGAAGCTGGAAATGTCTTAACATTTGAACGCCAACTTTTCAAGAACAAGAATTTTTGTGAATATTCTTAACATTTTGAGTTAGTCTGTCATTATTTTGGGCAGTGAAAGGCAATTGCAAGCAAATTGTTATTTGTAGGTAGTTACTCCCTGGCCCTGAGCATGTCACAGCCTCTCAGTCTCAGAGGAAGGCAATAACAAATTTTGCCAAAAAAATCTGGATACGGTTACCATAGCTTAGTAAGTGAACTGAACTCAACAGTCTGTGAGACCCCTTCTATTTCTATGATTCTAAGAATCTATAACTGAAATGCATTCAGACTCATGCTAATGCAATTTTTATGTTCTTGTTTCACATCAATAACTGGCTGATAAAAGTGACAATAGGGCAACCTCCCCCAAACCACTACCTTCCTGAGGCACTGGATTATATCTTCCATTATACCTAGCTAGCATACCGTGTTTAGGAATATGGGAGATAGTAGTGAATCTCACAAGCAGAGCAATTAGTATCCACAAGCAGAAAGACAGCAAAAACTACTTGCACTCCTTCATCACCACCACTTCATGCAACATCTGGAATAGACTTAGTCTTCAGTAATACAAAAAGTTTATATTAAAATTTTAAAGATTATATAACATCTGATAGTGAGAGGCTCTGTGGCATGTGCTCTTCAAATAATGAGAGAGAATCATAGAATCATAGAATAGTAGAGTTGGAAGAGACCTCTTGGGCCATCCAGTCCAACCCCCTGCCAAGAAGCAGGAAATCGCATTCAAAGCACCCCCGACAGATGGCCATCCAGCCTCTGTTTAAAAGCCTCCAAAGAAGGAGCCTCCACCACAGTCTGGGGAAGAGAGTTCCAGTGCTGAACAGCCCTCACAGTGAGGAAATTCTTCCTGATGTTCAGGTGGAATCTCCTTTCCTGTAGTTTGAAGCCATTGTTCCGTGTCCTAGTCTGCAGGGCAACAGAAAACAAGCTTGCTCCCTCCTCCCTATGACTTCCCCTCACATATTTGTACATGGCTATCATGTCTCCTCTCAGCCTTCTCTTCTGCAGGCTAAACATGCCCAGTTCCTTAAGCCTCTCCTCATAGGGCTTGTTCTCCAGACCTTTGATCATTTTAGTTGCCCTCCTCTGGACACATTCCAGCTTGTCAACATCTCCCTTCAATTGCGGTGCCCAGAATGGGACACAGTATTCCAGGTGTGGTCTGACCAAGGCAGAATAGAGAGGGAGCATGACTTCCCTGGATCTAGACGCTATTCCCCTATTGATGCAGGCCAAAATCCCATTGGCTTTCTTAGCAGCCGCATCACATTGCTGGCTCATGTTTAACTTGTTGTCCACAAGGACTCCAAGATCTTTTTCACATGTACTGCTGTCTAGCCAGGTGTCCCTCATTCTGCATCTTTGCAAGAAGGAGAGAACTGAAAACTACAAACTCAAACTAACTTCAGAATAATTGAGGCAGGAACTGACAGGGTATAAACCAAGACCAACAAACAGGAAATGCAGTAAATACTGTATTTATTCAAATCTAATGCTTACCTTTTTTTGGCTAAATGACCTTGCCAAAATCGGTGTGCACATTAGATTCGCATCATACAGTAATGTTAGTGTGTTGTTAAAGGCTTTCATGGCTGGAATCACTGGGTTGTTGTGCATTTTCCAGGCTGTATGGCCATGTTCCAGAAGCATTCTCTCCTGATGTTTTGCCCACATCTATGGCAGGCATCCTCAGAGGTTGTGAGGTTGTATACCCAGGGGCCCCTGGTGGCACAGTGTGTTAAAGTGCTGAGCTGCTGAACTTGTGGACCAAAAGATGCCAGGTTCAAATCCCGGGAGCGGAATGAGCACCCGCTGTTAGCTCCAGCTCCTGCCAATCTAGCAGTTCGAAAACATACAAATGTGAGTAGATCAATAGGTACCGCTCTGGCGGGAAGGTAATGGCGCTCCATGCAGTCATGCTGGCCACATGACCTGGAGATGTCTATGGAATGAAACGGCTTAGAAATGGAGATGAGCACCAACCCCCAGAGTCAGACATGACTGGACTTAACGTCAGGGGAAACCTTTACCTTTTTATAGAAGCACCCCAAGCTTTTCCCTTCTATTGCTGGAAGCTTTGGTGTTCTATCACAATTTTTATAGTGAAGGAATTCTAAGCAGGCAACAACAACAACAACAACAACAACAAAAAATATTATATTTATTTATACCTTGCTTTATCTCCCTCGAAGAGCACTCAAAGCAGCTATAATACACTTGCATACCTTTTTTTGGCCAAATTATATTTATAAAGAGTGCACTTTTTGCCACTATGCATTATATTCAGCAGCAAATACTTTTTCTATTTCAGGGTTTTGAAAATTGAGGTGCACTTTAGATTCGATGGTGCATTAGACTTGAGTAAATATAGTTACATTCTATAAGTGCATCCATACTGTAGAATTAGTTCAATTTTGCGCCACTTTAATTGTCATAACTCAATGCTATGGAATCCTAGGATTTTTAGTTTGATGAGGCACCAGCCTTTTTTATCAGACAAAGCCAAAGACCTTGTTAAATTACAACTCCGAGGATCGCATAGCATTAAGCCATAGCAGTTAAAGTGATATCAAACTGCAGTGATTCTACAGTGTATGCACTGTAATATGGCTTACTTTTTGGAGACAGAAGCAAACTAATGACTACTGAGTATAAATAAGTTAAACTTGCTCCTTCTAATAAACCGATGGTTGCAGATACAGTAGAGTCTCATTTATCCAACATAAACGGGCCGGCAGAATGTTGAATAAGCGAATATGTTGGATAATAAGGAGGGATTAAGGAAAAGCCTATTAAACATCAAATTAGGTTATGATTTTACAAATTAAGCACCCAAACATCATGTTATACAACAAATTTGACAGAAAAAGTAGTTCAATACGCAGTAATGCTATGTAGTAATTACTGTATTTACAAACTGAGCACCAAAATATCACAATGTATTAAAAACATTGACTACAAAAATGCATTGAATAATCCAGAACGTTGGATAAGCGAATGTTGGATAAGTGAGACTGTACTGTAACAGGGTTTGTAGTCCAGCATACCTGGAGAATGTCCCTCTTCTAACACACACATATTTTAAAGGCAATGCTTAAATCCACCAGGAAATTATATGATAAATGCTAGCTGAAAAAAAACCCTAAAAAGACCAGGAAGCCATGCAGAATTTCTAATCCTCTGTGTCAATGAGTACTGCTCCATGTTAATGAATCCATTTATGTGGAGGCTGCAGAACAGAATTAGCAAACTGCCACACAAGGAGACTGACAGGCTTTTTTGTGGAGATGAAAGGGAGTAAAATTCACACTGCCCTGCTGAGTATATTCTACTTTACGACTCCATGGAATGATATCAGCTGCCAATCATCATGAAACATGGACTGAAGCCTTTAGGATTGGCCTGTAAAGATGTCTAGAGACTAGTTTATTTCAGATTGATGCTTCAGTGCTTCCTCATAGCAGTTTACTGATGCTGGTTATATCTAACAATTCACTATCCTTGTATAACAAATGGGCAAAACAAGCCATGCTGCTAAGAGCTATTCTTTCATTATCTTGTTTTATTAATTTGAAGGTGGGAAATGGATGAGTATACAGTCTCTGAAGGGGAAAGGTGCCGTTTACATCAGCCAAGTGTTTACACTTGCATTAGCAGATGGGGAACCTGAGAGGCAATGGGGCAGAGTTTGGAAACATTACTTTTTAGAATACTGACCAAGCTACTGTTAGGTTTTGGGAGTCTTGATTCAAAAAAACAACTTTTTCAATCTCTGTATAATGTACACCATCTAAAAAAATTCTTGATATATTGTCCAAGCCACTCACAATGGCTTGTTTGGAATGTTTTTACTAACTTAGCTACATAAAAGCTTCTACCAGATAGAAAGATACTAGGATACTACACTTAGGCAGAAAAATGAAATGTACATATACAGGATGGGTGACACCTGGCTTGACAACAGTACACGTGAAAAAGGTCTTGGAGTCTTATGACATTATCCCACTGGGGGTGGGGAGCACGTCATATATCCGTGGCATTATGCCCTATTGAATTAGAAAGCAAATTGTATTGTTTCTCAGATCCTATCATTCTTGCCTTTTTCTTGAAATCGTCCATTTTCAGATTTATCTTGCGAGAGTTCCTGCCCACTCATTTTTTTAAAAAAAAACTTTGAGGAATAACATTTGGGTACTAGACTTTCCCTTCCAATGCTGTGACTCCAGAGGAGAGAGGAGGCATTGATCTGGGAAGAGAGATGCCACTTGGGGATTAAGACTTTCCCTTCTTATCCTTAACTCCCAAGGAGGCACAAGGCATTGATCTGGGAAAGGAGACACCACTTTGGGTATTTAAACTTTCCTTTCCAATCCTGTGACTCCCAGGTTGATACAAGGCATTGATCTGCATTCTCTCCTTCTCTGGGCTCCTCTGCTTCCTCCCAATCTCACAAGCTAATCATAGCAAAGGAAAGGAGAGAGAGGTGCCACGGGGACACAGTCAAAGGGGCAAAGCACAAAGAGGACGGGGAGCCAGGGAGGGAGGCGGGCACTACACCCTTCCAGGGTCCGACGACTCATGGCACCTTCCGCACTTGTGTAGTTTGCCTATAGCTTGAGCTGCCCTTGCTCAGCAGGTAGTCACCCATTTTTTAAAATATATCCAAAGAATAAAGTGTGACAGATGCAGTAAAATATATTAATAATTATTTCTATCCAGGAGACTACGGGAATGTCATGCCTTCTTTGGAGGATTACAAAAGACCAATTATATCAAGTGATTTCTTTTCTGAAATTCAGAATATTCTTATTTGTGTATGTTCCTACATGTGATGAACCATTGAAGTTGTATTTAAGCAAGAGATTCAAGCTTCAGATTGATTCCAGGTTGACCAGAGATCAGTGCAACACGTTTTGCTACTTGAGATGAAGAACACAATGTTCCTTCTCCCAGTCTACATACAGAAATGAGGTAGACCAACAACTCCATCTTTCCTCAATATAAATGTTGTGATAACATATTTAATTGTACTTGAAAGCTTTAGGCTCACTTAACACATAGCTTCCAAGACTTTGTTTTATCTTCCCAGTGTCAGCCAAAGGTGTATGTCATATTCTACTCTGTTGACCAGGAAAGTAGTCCCCAGCTATCCAGCCTCAGATTTGATGACATAGAAACTCCTTGATAAGCGAAATGACTACATTGTCCATCTCACAGATGGAGCAGATTTCTTTCAATTGTCATTTTGAATTCATGCCATTTGACAGAATACTCACCACATGTCAGGATGTTATGGGTCAGCCTTATACCCAGTGAGTATTGCGACATCTTATTACTTTCATTCAATCTTTCCCTTCTTCTTCTATGAACAACAAAAATGGCTTTTCATTTCCCCAGGATAAAGGCAAAGGTGGTATTTTAATAAATTGGTATGATACCTCCAGCCTCTTCCTGTTGGCTTTTTCAGCCACCTACGCTACATCAAGTGAATCAATATTGAAGAAGTGTTGAATCATGCTCAGTTTTTGCATGTAAGTAAAATTTCTTCATTTGTTGATTGGACTTCATACAATTTCTTTTTTCTGTATTCTATCTAATTCAATGGCACAGAGTACAGTAGAGTCTCATTTATCCAACATAAACGGGCCAGCAGAATGTTGGATAAGCAAATATGTTGGATAATAAGGAGAGATTAAGGAAAAGCCTATTAAACATCAAATTAGGTTATGATTTTACAAATTAAGCACCGAAACATCATGTTATACAACAAATTTGACAGAAAAAGTAGTTCAATACTTAGTAATGCTATGTAGTAATTACTGTATTTACGAATTTCGCACCAAAATATCACGATGTATTGAAAACATTGACTATAAAAATGCATTGGATAATCCAGAACATTGGATAAGCGAGTGTTGGATAAGTGAGTCTCTACTGTAGCTGTAATGGACTTATAAGAAGAGTACAGATAGGACTGTTTCATTGGATCAGAGGTGGGGCTGCATAGAAGACATATGGCTGCATGTCTTCTAGGCCAATTTTAAACTAATACCACTAACCAATTTTAGATGTAGCTTGGGAAATCACTTGCTTCCAATGAAGTTTTCAATTCAGAATGGGTTTTTTTTTCAATTGTGTGTCCCTAATTGCCAATGGATTTTGATGGTATGCTAGTAGTTGGCCTATGCTTTGTCAGCTGGCCTCCATTTCTTTGCTGTTCACATTCTAAGGAATAGTTTCCCACTAAATATTTGAACCATCCAGGATAAGTTTTGAGTTTAGCTATAAAGGTATTTTCATTTGATCTAGCTTTTGATAATGAGAGCTCAATTGAAGCTAAAGCCCAGAATAGCATCTTCATCTCAGCTGTCTCCCTCCTTCTTCAAAACATCTTTCTTTAAGCAAATCTGTTGCCTGGGCTACCAAATCTTTGCCTTTTGTGAACATTTGGCTTCCTGTGCCAGAAACTAGCAATTATTAGCATATATGGAAACTGATGCTTGGAACCATCAGCAAAAGCTCAACTTTAAAAAAGAGAAAGTTTCTTAAAAACAATTACATATTTGGGAGAGGAAAAATACTCTTTTACCTTCTGATTGATGACTTTATCACATGAGACTGATAAATCACAATTACAACAAGATAATAGTATCTGTAGCTGCTGGTATTTATAATATTCCATTATGTTTTTCCTATTGCTGCTTTGCATTTTAATCACACGTGGAGCACACTGATGAGAAAAACTCATCAATGGCTCCCAATATTGATGCTTGAGGGTGTGACCATGACTCTCCCCCTCTGCCACTTGCCCATCCTAAGGATAAGGTTGGTTTTACATATGGATAAATGAGCTCCAGTGTAAGGAGAGGGAGGCAGCTCTGGTTTCACTTTTTCTGCCCACACAAGAAACACCTTAATTCAACATGCTCCCCCCCCCGCCCTTTTTGGGCTCCATACCCCTTCTCTCCTCCAATTTCCAGCAGTTTTTCCCTTCAACATAGGGAGGGGTATTCAAATAGAGATAAAATAGAGAATGGGAAATGTGCCTGCTTCTCCAATGCTTTTTAAAATGTTTTAATGTGTGGATCCATTTTGTAAAGCTTATGGAAAGTGAGAGTGTGGTAGGAGCATGGTGGGAGAGAGAAGTGACAAGACAGGATAAGAAAGGGCTGAGAGGGAAGAGCAAAAACTTCAACATTGTGATTGCTGTGAGACAAAAGGCTGATATGACAAAGCCCTGAGAGAGAAGAACAGGTGGAGGAAAGGAATGAAGTCAAGGATAAGAAGATCAGTAGGGAAGCTACAGAAAAAGACAAAAGAAAAAGAGAACACAACAGGCACCCCTAACTACTGGTCTTTACTTCTTGCTCCCCTGTGGCTGCATCTTTTTCTCTTCAAACAAAAATAAGTGTGTGTATAGTTGTTTCCAGTGACTAAAAGGGGGAACAAGTGGCATGTATTTATGTCCTTACCAGTGAAGAAAATAATACCAGATTCGGTAATGTGTTGAGACTGTTGTATAGGTACTCATAATTACTTTGAAAACATTTTTTTTGCCCTAGCCTTACTAGGTAGAATAAATATCAGTTGGAGGTAATGATAGGCATGTGTGAAAAATTCTCTCTGTTGAGGATTTCGTTAATGGATTTGCTTAGCTGAAGACATACTAATCTAGGTACAGAAACAAATGTTGATATTGGTCATATGTATATTTCTACATTTAGAAAATGTTTTGTGAAATGGAAAATAATACATATTTTTACAAATTGTATTTAGCTGAAAGAATAGCAAAACAAAACAAAACAAAACCAACCCAGCATATAGTTCTAAAATGTGCACAGCATATTATAGTCAGTAGAGGTATATCTATTAATGTACTTCTGAATGCAATGCTTTGAAAAATCCAAAGAAAAATGTGTGCTCTTTTTCAAAAGAAAATGTAATGGACTTGGTAGGGGAAAAAGGAGATAATCAAAGGAAAAGATTTAACAGATCAGTCCATCTCTAGATACGATATTGCAGTGTGGGGATATAAAGCAGGGAGAGGAAATGATAAACTATTCTATCGTGAACTCAATCATATTTAATCCAATATGCCCTATATTTTGAGATGCCTTGTTTCCACACAGATTCCTCCCCTCACAGTGATAATGAGACAAACATGGAAGTCCACAAAAAGGAGAAATAATGCATAGATGTTTTGTTGCAAAACCAGTTTGTCACCTTAAATATTTGAATCCATACTACTCAGATTTTGTCTAATTTCTCATGTATGTGCTTAGTTAATTTTTCCCCTAGAAAGTTAATAGTCTTGATTAATAATCTATGAATCTAGAAGCTGAATTTATAATTACCTATAAGATGGAGATCATTTCTGCTCTCTGTTAGCACAATGCCATGTCATATCAAATTGCAGGCTGTCAAAAAGCACCTGAATCCCCCAGTGAAAGCCATGGGAAATGAAACTTAATGGGAGTAAAGGATAAGATATATACAGTGGTTCTTGATAAATGAACCACTAATAAATGAGCCTTTAAAGGAATTTATCATGACTTTTGTTGATCAGGCACGCTTCTTAAATCCCAACCCTCTGTTATTCAAATGAATAACATATACAGGCAGTCCCCAAGTTATGAACATGATAGGTTCCGTAAGTTTGTTCTTCAGTTGAATTTGTTTATAATGCAGGACAGGTACACTTTAAGTGTAACTCTAGCTGTGTGTGCGTGTCTGTGTTTTGGCTAGCATAGGGAAGGGTTAACAACCTTGTAGAGTTTGTTTTGCTGTCTGTGCCCCTGTTCAGAAGATTTCACCTCACTTTCTGTCCCTGTGATAATTGGATTTTGGAAAAAAAAATGGTTTGTTGTGGAAACAAGGTGATAAAGCTTCATTGGTGATAAAGCTTCATTCAACATTTTTTCTCCATGATAACTTTTTCAGGACTGAACCTCCCTTCCTGGGGTACATCTGTCTCAGTCCCTGGTGTCTTGCCCCTGTTCTTAACTATTAATCACCTGTAAGATGGATGTTTGTAACTTGGGGAATGCCTGTACACTAATGATGATATGGAAATCTGCCCTGTAAGTCTAGAGAGCTACTTATAGATGTTCAACCCATAAAGCTTGTCCCTGTCCTCCTTTCTTGCAGAACTGTAGCCACAGAACTGCTTGTGGAAGCCTGGATCCTACAGGTATAGGCCACCCTCACACTCCTTTGTATTATAAGCATTCTTTTAAAAATAGTTCCAGTCCTTTTACTTGTGAAGATATAAAGAAAATCAGTGCATAACATTTCATCATATAAAAGGCTCTCTGCATTTGTTCTGGCTGTGCTACAATGATTCTCCATCTCTTTAGAATTTCACACGATAAAATGCCTTGCTTATGGGCTTGTTTTCAAGGGAGAAGAGGAGGTATAATTTTGCTTGATCATTTCAATGAACCTTCATAGTGTTGAGGAACCTCATGTGTCATTCCATTTCCTTCCACTGTACCTTTTCCAGGATATACAATATAGGTGAAGTGGTGTCTGTCACTCTATATTTTTTTTCTGACAGTCTTCCTTGGAATGTTGTAGTGAATTCACTCAGAAACAAGAAGGCTGTCATCAAAGAAGGCATTCATTTATTTATTTTTACCAATGAAAGCCGTGCCTTCCGCACTACATAGGGACTGACTAATGATGCTTAAGGGTTTTGTTCATTCTGTTTTTGTAAGTGAACCAACATGATGTACGTGGTCTGCCCCTAAAGTAATGATAATGATTTTTAAGCAATACAAAATGGCCAGGAAATTAAAATGGGGATTGAGGCAGGTCTAGGGAGAACCAGGCATGCGCTTTGCCCTTCTTTAGTAGAGTGCAATCTTTGTAGCAGTCAGTACAGTGCCATTTTGTGTTTTTTTTTCCTTAGGTGAAAACGCAGAGGAGTTTGGAGCAGTGTCCTTCAACTTCAAGACTTGAGAACCACATGGTGGGTATAAAAGCTGTTCCAAATGCTTCCTGACAAACAGCACAGCCCTGACTTGATCCTGAGCAATTTCTTTATCCAAATCCAAAGCCATTCTCAAAGGATATCATCTGCGATGAGGGCTTTTAATGATATTTCAAGTGAAGACTTCCTCCACTGCTATGAAGAGTGGCAGCAATGCTGAAATCACTGTATTCAATCAAAAGGAGCCTATTTCGAAGGGGATTAACTGTAATTGCATGTATGTTTGGAAATACCCTACCAAAAGAGATTAGATTAGCCCCTACTTTTCAATCCTTCCGTTCCAACCTGAAAACATGGATGTTCAGACAGGCCTTTGACCTTGAATAGGCTGAATGGGCCCATATGAAGCAGACACTTGGCACTTTGTGAATTGATGGCAGTTATCTGCTGCTGTTTTAAAATTGTATTATTCTGATTGTATGCTATATGTGTTGATGGGGATTGTTGTTATAATTTTAAGTGACTTGCTTTATACTTTTGTACTGTTTTTAACTGTTGTATGTTATATGTGCACCCTGGAGTGTCTTGTAAGCCACCCTCAGTCCCTTCGGGGAGATGGTGGAGGGATATAAATGATGATGATGATGATGATGATGATTATTATTATTATTATTATTATTATTATGTTCAATAAAAATGTAAACCATTTTCATTACTTTTGGCACAGACCATACTTGGCAAAGAAATACAGTGGGATCTTGGTTCCAGGACCCTTCACTGATACCAAAAGCTATGGACTCAATCCGAAGTATATACAATGATGCGGTAAAATGATGCCCCTTATATAAAAGGAAGTTTAAAAAATATTTTCAAGCTATGGATGGCTGAATCCATGAAAACAGTATCCATGGATATGAAGGTCCGACTGCATACAGATTGTAAGAAAATATATTTGTAGTTTTACCCTTCACATTTTCAGCTCCAAAAAACTCCCAGTTACTAATGAAACCATGCAACCATCAAATAAATCTATTGTCAGTCCTTGACAGTTTTCATAATTTAAAAAATCTTCCCATAGATGTTTTCTCTCTATTTCCACATTTCTGAATGCATTTTGTTCAAAATATAACAAGCCTTGAGCTTCTCAAGGATCCCTATCTTTGTATGATTGTTAGCATGCCATTAGCACATACACACATATATAGTCACTGTCAGTGATAGATTAAAATTCTAACGGTAGTAGTGATCATACAGCTGAGGCTGACTGCCCCAGAAAAAAGAAAATTCTGAATTTTCTGTTGGATAATGTAGGACAAGATACACAAAGAGCTTATTGGAGCAACATAGGAATATGAAACATGCTAAATTTTGTGTGGCACTTAAGATACCAGCAAAAAAGGGGGGAGGGGTTGTAAGTGCTAAAGAGGCATGTTTTGGAGAAAAATTCCATCTTCCTCTCTGATGAACATGCCAAATTTTCTGATTCCTATTCCAGCAAAAGAAGCAGAAGTCAATGAAAACACTCTCAAGCATTTATTTTATCAGTGTAACAGCCATCTGCCACTGTTAATGGTTGATTAGCAAAAGATCAGAGATTAACCTTTCCCCCTTTACTTTAGAAAGTAAGACAAATTTCTGTATACACAATCCAAATTGCTTATTATATCTTTAACCTAAAAGCTATATTAAGCAGACTGTTCAACCATTTGAAGAAAGTTGGCTTCTCGCTGCATATAATCAGCTAAAATCCATGGTCCCTAAAATTAAGCCTGCAGTCCTGTGCAACATTTTGTATCCATAACTCTAACAGAATTTGAGAATTTATCACTAGAATAATTAGGTATAGTTTAAGGTTTTCAGCTAACTCAAGAAATAAGTAATATAAATGTGCTTAGTGAATATATGATAACATTCACAGTAAGATAACAAAAATGCTAGTGTGAGTATATAAAGTTGTGGATCCAACATTTTTAGCCATTTGAATTATCTCCAAATACTATTCTGTAGGCAACTAGTACTCACTTTGGGGCTGTTCACACTGTATCACTTTGGTAGCACTTCAATTACTCTACCCATATTCTGTGGAATCCTATGATTTGTAGTTTGTGCAGACACTAGAGATGTGCATATTTTTGTTAATCCTCGTAAGTCGTATCAAGTTTGTTAAATTCGTACTTACAAGGTGATATCTTATAAGTGGGTGTGGCTTGTGCCAAAAATTTAAGATTCAAACCTTACCCTAAACTTTTCTGTTTTAGTTTTGTAAATCTCAAAAGGCTCCCAAAGTCAGTTTCATATTCAGTGCAAGGAAGCAAAGCTGAAAGCAAAGCCAAAAAGGCTGCTTTAATGTCTTGCCTTTCCTCTGTAAATTAATGGAGTCTCGCCATTAGGAGCGGGGGAAAAAGGAAGCAGTGTTTTCTGGAACAGCACAGAACTCTGGGAAATGTAGTTTGGGAAGGGGGGCTCTATGCCAGATCATTCAGAAGGCCCTGCCCTAAATTACATTTCCCAGAATGCAGTGCACTGCTCAACATCAGAGAGATTTGCCCCTCCATAGCCAGATAGAATTCCAATAAATTTAATATTCTACACTATGATTTTTGTTTCTAGGTTATAAATGTCATTTCTTAATTGGTTCTATCATAAAAACATGGCAAAAGTTTATTAAACTACAAACATTTTGTCTTTGCACAAGGGACATTGTGTTATAGCACATTTTGCTATGCAATCTGTCAATTCAACATCATCATTCACCCATTTGACAAACATTTTGGTACATTTGTGTATAAATGTTACCAAATCCTGCCTGATCTTGGAAGTTGAGAAGAGTCCGTTCTAGCTAAACCAGACATGGGCAAACTTCATCCCTCCAAGTGTTTTGGACTTCAACTCCCAGAAATCCCAGCCAACTTATCAGCTGTTAGGAATTGTGGGAGTTGAAGTTCAAAACACCTGGAGAGCTGAAGTTTGGCCATTCCAGAGCTAGACCAACAAGGAATCTCAGGTGCTGGGAGCTATATTCCTTAAGCTATATTCCATAAAAATCCCTATGAGATTCATGGGGTTGCAGAAAGAGACAGGTGACTTGTAGGCACACAATAGTGACAGAAGTCTCCTGAATGTTGTCTGATGGCTAGGTTTTGCCATTCTTCTGTTTAGATAAATCCTATGTGTGACAAGGTGTGAGCAATTATTAAGCTAGGGGCTTAATAATATCATAAGCATAACTTTATCACCACTGACCTTAGCATAATGCTTAATGATGCCACCAAGCTCCATCTGCATAACATCTCTAGGTCTCAGGTTTCGGCCCAGAAATCTCATAGACAGGCTGATCCTGACCTGGCCCTATCTACTATGACTCTGTGGAAAGAGGGTTTATGCATTTTGTTGTTGTGTCATTTATAGTGATTTTATCAATGTAGCTTTATCTTATTAACTTTACCTGAACAAGTTAACTCTGCTTTTGAAAGAAACTCTTAATGAACAGTTTGCACAAGGATGGAACTTGGAGCTTACATTCTCTTTGATGCTAAGAGAAGAGGAGGTGATGCTGACAGATCTTGAAGAATTAGCTTTATCTAATTGGCGAGTCACATGAGAAGTATTTGTATCTTGAAAGGAAAGATACCAACAATTGCAACTTGGTTTGAGAGGAAGGATTTAAAGTTCCAAGTAACCCTTCAGAAGTCAGTGAATGCCCTTAGGACCATCTCTCCCTCTCTGTTTTGGTTCCTGTGTGCTGGGAAGAAGGACATAAGGAAAGGAAAGGAGTTGAGTTGTCAGTTTTGAGACAGATCACCAAAAAAGCACAAAGGTGGAAAGCTTTTCTTCCCTGTTTGAGTCCACATATAGCAATTTCCATATTGCAAAAATACCTCACCTAATTTTAGCCCCCAGCTTGACTGTTTTGAGATCTTTCACACTTTCCTTTGGCACACTGGAGAGGCATGTATAAGCAAGTCTGCATTGCTGTTTCCCATTAGATAACATTAAAAGCTTAATGTGGAGAATGTACTTTTATTTTAGATGGAGAACATCTGGCCCTTCTGGGGTTCTGATCTGTCTTTTTTGGGTCTCCAGGTAGCCATACTCCTTTTTCCTTGGGTTTATACTGCATGGCAGCTTCACAGCTTATTTGTAGGCATTGTGCATTCCAGAAGATTGTAGTGCATCTCCTTAAATTTAGAATTAAGAGTGTTAAGAGATGTATGTCTTTTGCCTTTGCCCTTAGTCACCACTGGAAATGATCTGAAATATTTGTAAAAAATATTATCAGCTGTAAACAACTTAAGAAATACAAGTACAATTACAGTGATACCTTGAATTAAAGTTTAATTTGTTCTGTGACTGAAATCTTAACTCAAATTGGTCTTATCTCAAAACAAATTTCCCAGTTGAAATGCATTGGAATGCTATTTATCCATTTCAGCCCCCCCTATTTTTGTTACATGTTTTTAAATAAGAAATTATACTTTATAAATAACAAATAATGTATAAATGCACATTCACATGGAACAATAAAAAGAACTATCAACTTTAAAACGGTAGAAGCACAAAGTTGTGGCAAGGAAGCACAAAACACAAATTGAAGAGGCACAATCATCATTTTCTTCATACTGTACTCATTCCAGCCTCCCTCCTTCTCTTGCTCTCTCTCCCTCTCTCTCTTCATGAAGCCAAACATACCAAGAATAAAAACCACACACAATCAGCTAACCCAAAGTTCCCCAAAGCAGACAAGAACAAAACAGAGACATGGAGCACAAAAGAAAGAGGGATGGCTACTTGGTCTTTATACAGATTTCTCAGGAGACAGACAAGGTGACTTGGTATCCCCATGCCACCAAGAACATGCCACAGTTTATTATGACTGTTTAAAGGCCTTCAAAGGAGCATCAATTCCTCCAAGGCTTCATCTTCTACGTAGCATTGTTTTAGGTATTCATACATTTTATTTACGTTTCATATTACCTCTGATCTTTTTTTTCCAGGGTAAGCATTTTATCTATTTATTTGTTTATTTTTCTATCTTGCTTTTTCCAGTTTATTACTAAAACAATTGTTAAAATTCACAAGATACAAAAGTTAAAATGAGATTAAACAATCAAAAATTATAGCCAGATTATAACATAGATCATTAAAACGCATGTATGTAACAGTTAGCAAGATCCAGCACATTATTTGGTGGGATAGAGTTTGCATGTCAACAAACTCCTGTCTAAACTGAAAAGTTTTTATTTGTTTGTGAAAAGAAAATAGGGAAGACATACTAAGCTTATTAAATCATTCTTCATAAGGATTCATTCCTAGTTCTCTTCTGCATATGGCTCAGTTTGTCAATATCTTACATGAACACTACATTGGTATCGGGAACTAGATGCAGTATTCCTGGTGATGTCCAACTAAAGAAAAATTGAGTGGTATTATCACTGTCCTTAATCTAGAAACGATTCTTGTGTTGATGCAGCCTAGAATTGCATTGACCTTTTGGAACACTTCATCCCATTGTTGGCTCATGTTTACCCTGTGGTTTACTAAAACTGATAGCACAAGTACTATTGTCAAGCTAGTTGTCTACCATCCATTATGTGTGCATTTCATTTTCCTCTAAATGTATTATTATACATTTATCCCTGTGAAATTCAAATCAGGCACATCCAGACTTGTTGAAAATTCGCAGAAAATTCTTATCCTTTCAATTTTATCCTGGGTTGAAACAGATTAGTTGCGGAAGTTGATATAATTATCATACCAGAAGCTGACAGAAAATGTTCTGGCATAAACGAAACATGCATGAATCGCCAAAATAAAATCAGAAAGAAAAAGAACAAATTCCAGGCTCTCTGGTCTTTTTCAGTTTTGTCATGAACTTTGAATTTGACTGTTAGCTACCTGTGTGTACATGTCTTCAAGTCCCTTGTCAACTCATGGCAACCCTATGGATTTCATACAGGTTTCTTTACCAAGAAATACTCAGAGGTGGTTTTATCAGTTCCTTCCTCTGAAATGTAGTCCATAGAGTCTCCTGCTCTAGTACTAACCAGGGTTGACAGTACTCAGTTTCAAAGATCAGACAGGATCTGGTGCCTTTGTGGTATTTAAGCCTTAGTTACCTACCTACCACCTTAATTTGATGTAATCTACAAATTTCATAAGCAGGCCTTCTGTATCATAAAAGCCATTTTAAAAAAATACTGGCTTGGGAAAGAACCTTAAGGCACCCCCAGTAATTTCTTCCTAGGATTAAGAGGCGCAGTCAGTAAGCATTTCTTGGCTTGGTTTGCCAACCAATTACAAATTCACTTAACAGCACTGTCTAACTGAGAGTTCACCAGCTTGAATGCAAGAATGTCATAAAGGAGTGAGATACCTGGAGAAAATGGGGGTTATGATTCCTAATCACTAAAGGCATAGAGACTTGCTGATGGGCAATAATGGCTTTGCTATTGCTAATTTTAATCATCTGTTAACATTTATTATTTTATTGAACATTTAAATTAATGCCAGAACACAAGAAATTTGAAGTTCAAATTATTGCCCTCATGAAAAAATATAAAATGTTGAGAACTAAAGAAGTGTCAATGAAGGAAATTCTCAGAAGCAGCTCTGGTCTTTCCAAAAGTTCAGGAAAGTAAATCTTCTGTGCTTCTCCTGAGGCTGAAGCTTGAAAAAGTTTTAATTGGTGTTTTAATAGAATAATTACTTCAATTTGTATTTTAATATACATAATCTATTGTGTTTTTCATGCATAATTTTCATTATTTTGTAATTATTTCTCAAAGAGAAAGAGCTATTATCATTATTATTTAATTATAGATAATAAATACTACCAACCCTCCACATGCACTAAGGTTAGGGGCACAGGACCCAGATGAAAATGAAATGTATTGTTTTACTTGAGAGAACAACTTTCTAGGAATGTCTAGTTCTTCCAGAATGACTCTATGGTAGACTTCCACTGGAAGAAAATATCATACTTCTGGAATCTATGCTGTTATTTTCATGTGACTTATTCCTATTGAATTATACATTTTCACACAAATTTCTTTGGTTCCAGAACCAACCCCTTGATAAGTAGAGTAAGATAGCAGCCTCATATTACAGATGCTGAGAATGAAAAGTGACAAAAAGAAGTCAAAGACAGACCTTCATATGTTATGCTACTCATCTTGAATACTCTAAACTAGTCTAATGTCATGGGTGCCCTGGAAGATGCTATTTTATCACTAGTGTTGAGCTTAAATATAACTCCCTATCTGATAAGCTTTTATATGTAGAATGGGAAGGATGGTGTCATTCTTGGGAAGTAAATGGTATTTTCTTCTTTTATTATATTTCATAATGGTTCAAACAGAGAACTATCAGCTTCCAAAAAAAGGTTTTTGGAAGTTAAATATAAACACTTAAATAATTAACAGGAATTTGACACCTATTCTCCAAATTTAGCAAACAGGACACTGGGTCAGATGAGCACCTAATATACTTTCTGAATTGGATGAAGTTGGCTGAAGAATCCATGAAAGCTCATGCCAAATAAAACTTGTAAAGTCATTAAGGGGCTGTAGTAGTTTTTGTTATGATTGTTCCTACGTCAGAGTTTCATAGACTGCCTTCTAAAAATAATCTTTCAGTTTCTTGAGAGATCCACCTGTAATGTTACTGCAGGGTATCTCTGTAGTTCAGGAGATCACTCTACTGATAAAGAGCAGCATTATGTTTCATGCTGCATCATAAATGCCATTCCTAGAAAGAAATAGATTGAGAAATGAGTAAGCAGGATGCTAAATGCCAATGACTTCCCTAAAATAGTATCTCTAGCCTGATCAAGAGAAATGCATATATCACTGAGCTGCTGAATTTGGAACTACAGCTCAGATGGAAATTTTCTTAAGCAAATGCAGTCTCTGGTAGCATATACAAATATTTTGTTTGAAAGTTATTCTGCAGTGGTGTGATGGCATTAAACTGTGTATAGAATTACAACTGAATAAAATATTACATTAAAACATAGAGATTAAAAACTATGCAGCATTACAAGAAAAGGTTATTTATCTAAACAATATGTTCCCAAATGCATTCTGCACTAGGAAGGTGTTCACTTGATTTTAGGAAGCCAACATAATTCAACAAACATGAAGATAATATACGCTGATTTAAGGAAGGAAGTCATGGTGTCTTTCTATTCGGCTTTGGTAAGACCTCACCTGGAATACTGTGTCCAATTCAGAGCACCACAGTTTAAAAGAAATATTGATAAACTGGAAGGTGTCCAGAGGAGAGCAACTAAAATGATCAAAGGTCTGGAGACTATGCCACATGAGGAGCATCTTAAAGAACTGGGTATATTTAGCCTGCAGAAGAGAAAGTTGAAAGCAGACATGATAGCAGGCCCGGCCCAACACGGGACTCTAACCACGCCCCTGCGTTGGGCGCCATGTTCCCGGGGGCGCTATCTGGCTCCGCCTCCTGCTCCCTGGCCCCGCCTCCCACGGAGCATGGGAGGTGGGGCCAGGGCGCGCAGCACACCCTTGCCCGGACAGGCTGCGGTAGGAGTCCTTCCAGGCTGCGGTGAAAGAAAAGAGGGATCCTCTCTCCTCTGCAGGAGTCTACCGGATACCATGCAGCAGTGGACAAGTCTACATAGGGACCACCAAACGTAGCGCCCAAACACGAGTCAAAGAACATGAAAGGCACTGCAGACTCACTCAACCAGAGAAATCAGCCATAGCAGAGCACTTGATGAACCAACCTGGACACAGTATATTATTTGAGAACACAGAAATGCTGGACCACTCTAACTACCATGTCAGACTACACAGAGAAGCCATTGAAATTCACAAGCATTAGGACAATTTTCACAGAAAGGAGGAAACCATGAAAATGAACAAAATCTGGCTACCAGTATTTAAAAAACTCAAAAATCAGAACAGTAGATGGGAAGCAACACTTTGAGGGCAGAGGAGTCCCAAGGACGGCTAATGACTCTGAACAAAGGATGCCCCCCAGGCAAGAGACAAACCTTTCCAATGCTAATTAGGGTGATTAACTGCAACATTAATGCTGGCTTCCAACTGATAAAGGACTCTTGTCACACCCTGGACTCTCCACAGATATATATTTACCTTCCTTACCTAGTTTACCCATGCCTCACAACCTCTGAGGATGCCTGCCAAAGATGTGGGCGAAATGTCAGGAGAGAATACTTCTGGAACATGGCCACACAGCCCGAAAGACATACAACAACTCTGTGATCCCGGCCATGAAAGCCTTCAACAACATATTATTATTATTATTATTATTATTATTATTATTATTATTATTATTATTATTTTAGCCCTTTCTCACTGCAATCTTTCTCAACTCAAATTTTGGATGTCTGGGAGAGATTAAGTTCTTTGCCAATCTCTCATTCTTTCAACATTTTAGATGTTTTATTACTTCTGGATAGGTTTTTGTATTTTGAGAAAATTTTGTAAACCAGGTTCAAAAAATAACATTTTGTGCATTATTTTATGAGGTAAACAATGTAGTATTTTTGCGCAAATGAATATTTTGCAAAAATGTTCCAAAATGTAAAAATCTCACTGCAGTTGATCCCAATGAGGCATATCAGTGTTTCGAGGCAGTCTTTCTCATTGAGGACAAACAAAAAAGTAATTATTATTTATATTGCTAACTCTACTTACCAGCATATTTCAGGTTTACCACATAAGTGATGTCATCAAATCTAGGTTGGCATTTGAACCTGGGTTTTCCTCAGAAATATGACTATGTACTTTGACTTCGGTAATTTTCCCAATCAGTTCTTTAATGTTTTAACCAAACATTATATTTATGGTCAGCACTGGTCATATTCTTTTGAAGTAAAAAATCACTGTTTAAGTTCATCCTGCTTGGAAGTAAATATCCTCACAGGACTGCAGTTTAAAACACATGTCTTTTCTAAGAACACTTGGCTGAAAAACCAAAAACCACCACATCAAATTCTAATTAGGTTTAATTATGCCACACTTTTAAATATCATGTTAGTTGAATCCACTCTGTTTTTTCCCATGGGAAAATCAATGTTAAAATGAGAGCTGGCAAATTAGCAGATGTGTTAATTATGCTTCTTTGTGGCAAATCCTAAAAAAGATTTTTCCAAGCTGACCTTTGTGTGATAGGGGTGAAAACAAATGCAGACCATGCTTTTAATTATTACATCAACATGGAAACAGATGGATTTGCCTTCTGAAAAAATATGAAAGAAGGTTTGCATGACAACGCGGAAGTAGATAAAGGCTAATGGTTCTATAAATGTACTGCTGAAGGCAAAACCATCTTAAGATAATTTTTGAGAGTATATACTATAGATATAGAAAGACAAACAGAGTATTAAAGTATCATATATACATACATATAAGTCATGTATGAGTAAAGGGCAGATTTTAGGAGCAAAACTGGGGTTTTTTATATGACCTGAAGATAAGTCAAGAGTAAAACATTGGGGCACTGCATTGGACATGTCAGATCCATTCTGCAGAGTGGGTGGGATAGGCTCAGGATTCTTATGAGATAGAAGGAGTGCACACACAGAGAAGCCACAAGAAAGCGTCATGTTTAATTATGGCCAAAAGACATGGCCGTACCACCATGCTTTTATGAGCAATCCAAAGTCAATGTTGAATAATCTGTAGCCCGTTTTAAAAAACAGAATGGTGCACAGCCCTACCTGCTACCCCTGGTGACTACCACTGTCATTTTCTCAGCCCAGACATTGTAAACGGTTCCTCACAAATGAATAAAGCTCTCAGGAGGAGAGCTTAGTCTGTTTCTCGATAACCTAAAAGAACCCCCAACTCCCTCCATCTCCCCACACCAGTAGAGAAAGTGGAGGGGATGGGGATTTTTTCATCTATTCTCCTCACTATGGAGAGGAGCTCTAAAGATCCACAGCCACAGCAAGAAGAGCAACATCACTGAGTAGTTGCAGGCTTATTTCTGCTTCTCCCAGTCACCTCCATTCTCTCCACCCTAGCACAGAAGCACCAAAGAGGCACCCCCATAGCAAAGATAGTAAATGGGATCTTTCAGGATGGATTAAGGCAGGAAATAAGTCCAGCTGACCTATGCATAAATCATTGACCTATGCATAAATCAAACAAGATTTTGGGGATTAATTTTCCTGCATATATTTTGTTATTTAGACGTGAGTATATGTGACATATATTGTGCAGACTGGCAAAAACTGTGGCTGTGGCAAAACAGACCATATCGTTTGAACTTGATGAAGTGGAAAGGGGATGTATAGTATATACAGACTGGTGGTTGCTTTTTTGTTTTTTGTTTTTTAAAAATCATCATTATTGACTAAGAACAATTTTATGATAATGAAATAAGACCTCATTCTTTAGAATGGTTTCAGAACTCGAAAAGATATGAACTTCCTAAATCTGTATCAGTCAGAACGCAATGGAGCTTTGGAGTAAGCCCCATCTCCTTCAAAGCTCTGTTGCATCTTGACGGATATAGATTCAGGAAGTTCAGAGCCTGCAACAACAATAAAGAGGGTAGGAAGGCAATACCATCCCACTTCTTCACACTACCTGAGCACAGGAAGCGTGAGATGGCTATGCGGGAGTGATCTTAGATACCGCATGTGTACCCAAAATGACAGTCTCTATTGCCCAAAAATATTAATATGTATGTCTTATATGGATGCAGTAGGCTAATGCAGTTGCTGTACTGCGTTACACAGGAGTGTAGATGCAGCCCCTGACTCTGTTTGCATTGTATAGGTTGTCAGCATTGGTCAGTCAAAACTGCTTTGTAACCAACTTTCTGGTAAGCTGTTGTCTCCCAATCTTCTGTATTCTCCCTTTCTTTTAACATATTCATTATTAATGTCTTTGGGATATATGATTACAATTCTTCTGATGTTTGATAATGAATTATTTGCTTTCTATTCTTTACTTTCTTGACTTTTGGTTTGTCACATTTTTCTTCTCACCTGCAGCTTAATACCAAACCATCCAACAAATATGTGCCTGATGGCATGCATGTATATATGTGCCCATTGAAATGTATATGCATACACCAATATAGATTCAGTCACAGCCATATCTCACAACAGAGCAGAGTAGACAACTCTGGACCTCATCAGACTGGGTGAATTCAGCGACCTAGGATGCCCATCTAGAGGATGGAGCCCCATGCTGGACGTCACACAACATTGTGTGAGTTCCAGTAAATGCCCCACCCCCAACCAAGATGAACGAATCACCAGACACTTTCCCCCCAAACACGGGAGGCTTCCCCTGTTGTGCTGCCTCCAATGGATGCTTTGCCTGGCCTTTATGATGAGGCTGTCTATCTCAGCATCAGTTTCAATGATATGCAGACAGCTGGCATGCTAAAAAAAGAAAACTGCTCACATGATTGGTCTATCCATTAACATCTTCCAATCTAAACAATATATTCAAACCAACAATAAAAGGGGCACACTGCAGAAATGTGCATAAAATCAACAGCTCAGCATGTCTAAACCAAATGCAACTCAGATGTCAGTAGGATGCCTCTATCAAATATTTTAATAAATCATCATCATAGGCCATCATCGTGGCCGAGTATGATTGCCTTCCAATTATAGTGTCTTAGTGGTGGGTCCTCAGGTGACTGTAGAGACCTATTCTTGATCTGCATGTTCTTTTTGCAGTGGAAGATGGTCCTGACAAGGGTTAGCTTGACATGCCTTCCTCTTGAAATGTTTCTCCCTTTCGCCCTCTATTTGTGCCTCTTCGAATTCCACAGCACTGTTGGTAACAGCTGCCCTCCAGTTAGAATGCTCGGAGGTCAGGGCTTCCCAGTTCTCAGTGTCTATGCCACAGTTTAAAAGGTGGGCTTTAAGCCCATCTTTAAATCTCTTTTCCTGTCCACCAACATTCTGTTTTTCATTATTGAGTTGAGAGTAGAATAACTCCTTTGGAAGACCGTGATTGGGCATTTGGACGACATGGACAGTCCAGTCCAGCGAAGCTGAACAATGCTGGTGTTCTTTGCTTCTTCCAGAATGCTGAGATTTGTCCGCCTGTCTTTCCAAGAGATTTGCAGGATTTTTGAGAGGCAATGCTGATGGCCTCTTGAAGTGTTGCTATGTCAGTGTTAAAATGTCTCAGCTCTCTTGCAATAATATCAGTCCTGCATTCAGGGAGTTTATTATCTGTGTTATCCAATAATATCCATACATTCCACATGTCATAGTTCATCTTTCTGTTTTGGTTGCAAGGTGGTGACCCATCTGGATGAGGCAGTCCAGTCAGGAATAAGAGAAGCAGAGTATGTTTAGAGCACCTTTTATAGCCCCCTCCCCATATGTGATGAGCTGCAAACCAATATAGGCAGAGAGCTATACAAACGAATATTCAAAGTCCAGTTCCAAAGGCCTTAAAAACATGGCAGAATCTTTGAGCAGGATTTATTGTCATTTCCATTGTATGGGTGATAGACTTTATTTCCAGCAGCTGATGTGTGTTTGTCTGATTGTTCAGAATGGCAGAAGAGCTGCATGTGTGTCAACGCTCTCCCCAGAAACTCTTGTACTGCTGCTTTCTCAGATAATCCCAGAAAGAAGGATGACAAAATGCCAGTGTACTGCTCAATAATATCAGTGTGCTTTAGAGACTTCAGAAACGAGGCATCAAGGTTTCCAGCAAAAAGCATCAACATTTCCAGCAAATGCACTTAATAAAGGTCTCCTTGCCAAGTGGTGTTGCCTCCCTTCTTTGTTTTATCAAAATGAAGCAGCAGCTCTTTACATTAAAGGATTTCTCACTCCTTTATCTCTTCTCCTTCCAAATCCAAGCAGAGGTTTATCACAGGCTGGCAAGAAGAAGAGAAGAAAGAATAATGGAAGGGTGTCCCTGTTTAAGGATTGGCATCACATCACTGATTGCTGATCCCTGTGGCTCATGGCCTTCCATTGTTGTTGAGTGAACAAACTAAAACGAGCAAGTAAACAAAACCTTTTACACTAAATTGTTTTTTGCTGTAAAATGCCCAAGCAATTACACACTGGGAGAAGTTTCCTCTCCCTCCCCCCACCAAGCCATTTCATTTTCACAATTTCTTTGTGTACATTTCAGAGTAATCTGCCATTTCATTTTAAGTAACATCTTTTCAGCTGGCTGGAAGGCTGTAAGATTAATCGCCAGTGAGTACCCTCATTATTTTTGTTTGGCAATCAAAGACACTGCCTGTGAAAGGCTGCATTTGAACTGCTGTTAAGAGAAGAGATCATTTTTGTTTTGTTTCCTTGATGTTTTTGATGTCTGCATTGCAATCTAATCTTTGCAGTTCTTCAAACCTTTAGCACCCTTCCTCCCTTTTCCCCAATCACAGACCCAGCCCTGCCAGTTACCTATCGTCCAATTATTCAGTGAAGCCCTATCAATAATGATGGCTTCAACCAAATAACTATCTGAACACAAAGCACATGAAACTGGGACATTGAGTGCTAACTGTGCTGTCAGTTTTGGAAAGGTTGCCGGCAGTCACACTGTTCTAACTGCATATGCCACAAATTTGTTAGTGTTTGTCATACTGCCTTATCTAGCTTAGCCAAGATTCTTTCAAAAAGGTAACAAATACTCAAAGCAATCCTTAAGGTTTCACCCTACCCTTGTTGCTCCCAGTTATGTAGCCTCTTAGCTGCTTCATAGCAATGCTTTCCCAATGACCTCTCAATGGAAATTGATTTAAAATGTTCAACAAGGACAAGTGGCATTGATTGGTTGCCAATATCTTTCCATATTGACAGTATTTAAAGCACAACCTCCAACTGCTTCAATTTGGCAGGGACAGTCCTAATTAATATTCTGTCATCCCAATTTTTCAGCTGATTTTAAAATGTCCCAGCTTCTCTTCTTCTCTTAAGCATCGCCCTTGTTACCAATTTACTTCAACTGTTGCAAACTGCCTTCAAAATACAAAAGTAGTTTGCACTCAACCCTGCTAGGGAAGAGGTGAAGAGGAAGTGAGCTCTTGTAGTCTCAGGCAGAAGTAATGCTGCAACCACACCTAATTTGTGTGCATTTCTTCATGTTTGCTCACATTATGATATGTGTCCCAGTTTTCGTCTGTGAAATGTTTGGAGGATATTATTTAAATCTCTAAATTGCTTAGGATTTTGGGACCAGTAGGAATACAACACACACATACAGCCAACCTTTCACGTTGACTGGAGTTAGTGGTATAGGACTACTATGTAAGTGAAAAAACACACAAATAAAAACTGCTTTTTAAAACTTGACAGAACACCTCTCTAGAAATCTCTAGGTCCCCCAGCACAACTCTATTGTCAACTTCCATTGAAAGTCAGATGTTTTCTCTAGGAATCTCTAGGTCTTCTGGCCTGAATCTATGTTTACTTTCTGGCAGAAATTGACCACAAAGTAGCACAGGAAAACCTAGAGATTCCAGAAACAAAATTTTAATCAAATCTACAAATATTCAAATCTACAAATAATCTAATTCACAAAAGTCAAACCCACCAACATGGAGAGACAACTGTATACAGTGTTCCCTTGCAACTTCGCGGTTCACTTTTAGTTCCCTCGCTGTTTCGCGGGTTTTCAATGAATATTAATGTAACCATTTATAGTGCTATTTCGCTATTTTGTGGGTTTTTGCAGTGTGCAAAGGGTTTTGGAAGAGGGGAAGGGAGAAATAAAGGGAGGGGGGAGGGTAGGGAAGGGTTGGAAATAAAAAAAGGGTTATTTATCTTCAATTCTTCTTTTATGCCAGTGTACTGTATATTGTAACTGCTAAAATAAAGTACAGACTGCATTGTAGTAAGTGGTCTGTGGTTTGCTGTCCTCCACACATAGAATAAATATAGTGTCCCTACTTCACGGATTTTCACTTATTGCGGGTGGTCCTGGAACGTAACCTACACAATAAGTGAGGGAACACTGTATACACTGGGGGGAGGGGGGAGAGAAAGAGATTTGCAAAATATCATCCCCTTAAAAGCCCATGGGATGCCAATAGTGGCCAACATTGGCTGCATTCCAGCACTAAGCAAAAACACGGCACAGCCTTGGGAGACTGATTCATTTAAACCAAATATATTCATTTTCAAGGTGTTGGTTCTAAATTACAATTTAATTATCCTAAGCTGTTATAATTGGCTTTAAACTGTTTTAATTTGCTGGATTGTTTAAATATG
Organism: Anolis carolinensis; assembly: GCF_035594765.1. Lineage (NCBI taxonomy): Eukaryota > Metazoa > Chordata > Lepidosauria > Squamata > Anolidae > Anolis > Anolis carolinensis. Next base: position 259,125,840 of record NC_085843.1, on the reverse strand, counting down.
TTGTCAGTCTGTTTAAATTATGCTTTAGGTTTAAGTTGCTATAACCTGTTTAAATTAATTTTATCATACACTGTCTTCAGATCTTTGTGTGGAGGGTATTTAAATAAATATGCTGGACTGTACCATCTAAAATTTATATGGCTGATATTTTGTGCTTTTAAAAGTAATCTTCTTTAATGTGGTAAACTAGAAGAAGAATTTCTTCCTTTGAAAAGGCTAGTGAACCTTTTGACTCTCAGTGATGTGGGCTAAAACTCCCCATAAGAAGATTTTTTTTTCATGGAATTTGTGTTCTTGGGGCTTGTCTTCTCTGGTGGAAAAAAAAACCCCAGACTCACTTTGAATCCATGACTACCTGTCTCCATGATGCACATGGGTTTCTGGTAAGTCTCCCAGGTTTTCTGGCCTTAACCTGACTTTGACCCAATTTAAGCATAGTCAGGACATAAGCTAGAGTGTGCGAAAAACTCCAGAGTTTGCAGGGAACTCCAGAGTATCCTGGAACTTTACAACAGTCTGGATAGCTAGATCAGGTCCAAGTTTCCATCATTAGACCCATGGACATAATTGTGACCATATGGTCATTGTGGTCATGTCTGCTGATGTCAGAATGGGGTACTCAAGTGACTAGCAAGAAACAAGAAATAGGGGGTTGTTTTAACCCATTTTGATATCAGAAGACACAATTGGTGATGGCTATCTGAGAGGGAGCTCTATGCCAAACAGGGAGTGGCAGCAGTGACATAAATGACAAAGTGACAGCCTGATGGGGTCAGTATGGTCTTGAGCCAGTTGGAGGGTCTGAACATTAATGTGGTTGGCTGTCATGGTTATTCCAGTGGCAGTCTGGAAATATTGCAGTGTTAGACAGGGAAAACATGACCAAAAGCAAGTTAAAAAATCAAAGAAAACAGAATTACCACAACAGAGCAGTCTGAACAGCATAACCTTGTGTATCATACATTCAAAAGCTATTTACTGGACTGCGCCAAGGCTGTAGAATGCAGGTTATTGCCAGGAAAAGGGAACACAAATGGAGGTAATTTAAATGTTATTAAATATCATTCACCATTAAAACATCAAAAATTTAAGTCTGTCATATCATACTTGTGCTCTTCTTCTTGACATCGACCTCCTTTTCTTCTTATAGAATTTTCATTCTTGAACTTATACATATCTGTTTGACCAATAGCACAAACTGGAAACTTGCCCATTTTGCTCCCATTTTGTACTGTACTCTTTTAGTACCCAGCAAGAAAGACAGTATTGATAGCTGGAGAGAAGACCTTAGAACAAATTAGGGTACTGTTCTATTATGCAGGCGGAGGCCACAAAGGGGAGAGAAGGATAGTTCATTTTACGGGGGAAGTTGAAAGAGGAAAACAATTTTCCTCATTTTCGCTGGTTATTCCCCCTTCCTCCTTCCCATATCATAAACTAGGGTTCTTTCCACAGCAATATGAGTAGGGGAAATAACAGGAAAACGTAGAAATGGTTTTACTCCTTCAACCCACCCTCCACGCCCATAAAAGAAGCTATCCTTCTCTCTCTAGTGCCCCCTTGTGGCCTCCATCTAGATAATGGAACAGTACCCAAATTAGCAAGTAACTGCTAGAGTAAATAAATACAAAAACGGGAAGGTATTCAAGGAGGTGGGTTGGAGGAGCAAGTCTAATTAATCCATCTCTGTGAAGTGATTGTAAGTAAGGGAATTAAGTTCACTTATTTTTCATCCAAGATGAAATACTTAAAGCAGAGAAACTGATTGATTATAAATTAAACACTCAACAGGAGAGACAAACAGGCTGGTGAACTAATATTGCTAATGAGCAATTATAGATGGGTGCTCCCAAGTACTTTATCTAAATTAAGCATCATTATAACCATCTAGAAAGTGTGCTTGGCAAGATATCTTTGATGAGGTGAGAAAAGTCACATTTTGTACAGTCATCTTGCCTCTTTGGTTATATGCACAAAGATGGAAGAATTCTGTATTACCTACTGGGGGAGATGGTTGTTGAAATTAACTTATTTAGCTGAAATGGATGAATTATCTAGCTTATTCAAATAAAAATTGCTAGTGGCATTTTTAAAAGCACTTGTACATTTCTTGTATAAAGAAATAAAAAAGAAAATTGCATGATAACATTTGGTTTTGGTAGTATGGTTTGTTATTGGAAGAAGTATTTTATGTAATTTAAGAGAGAGGGGCATGAATCTATAACTAGGTGGAAGACACTTTTTTCTTTATCTATATTTCTTTTTATATCCCATTTCTTTCTTATGTTTTAATAAAGTCAAGATTTGTAAAACATGTACACATTCTGGAGATGACTGATGAAAATCTTCACCATTTGTGACTTATTCTGTGCAAAATTTTCACATGCTTCTTTTGTGCAGAATAAATCTTAAATTGTGAATAGTCTTCAAAAATGGTGTGATTTTCATTTTTAAAAATACAGAGGTGAAAAAAGTTTAAATTACTCATCACTTCCTTTGAGAAGGACCTATGTGGGAATGTACTATTTGGCCATTGTGAATATGGTAGATTAAACAGACCTTTTGCCTGATCAATCACATTTCTTCTTCCTATTCAATGCCTGAATACTGAGGTGGAAAGGCAAGCTAGCCAGATGCACACAACATCATGTAATAGGGACCATCACCAAAGATGATGGTCTAGCTGCGATGCCAGTCTGCCTGTGTCATATAATAAGGTGTTTACTGTGTTCAGGGGAATTTGTTGTTCTCATCTGTCTTCAAGTCTCTTCAGATGTATGGTGTCCCTGTCATGAAATAGGGGGTGAATGCCTTGCCAGATTTATTCAGAGGAGATTTTTTGTTATGTAGAGACAGTGGACTGCCATGATTAAGTGAGGATCCTAGAGTCCTATGATAATACTTAAACCATTAAACCACACAGGCTTCCATCAGTGGACTTTATGCAGTGATAAATGAGTTCAGAATTGCAGCTAAAATTAAGGATCTGGGGACGTGCATATAAAGATAACTAATTAAGATATGAATAGGTCTATAAAATTCAAATTATATTAACCCCAGAAAGACTTTTTGAAGTACAGATCTCTGCAAGCAAATATTGAAGATGTCAAGCTAAATATACTCTCTCTGTGTGTACTGTATTTCTTGGTATATATTGATTATGTCAGTGTGAAAATATAACAAATTTATTAGAAAAATGTTTTCAAAGTGATAAAAGAAAGACAGTGTTACTTAAAGCTTTCAGCTATGATGTTGAAAGACAACTAGGACTACTGGTCAATAATTTTCTAGAAGATTCTATAATAACAGTTATACAAAATAATGTCAGCACCCAGGGAACCCAGGTTTGCTCAGCAATAATTCACTTTTACCAGAGGCATCATTTGGACGCCTCCAGTAAAAATGAGACAGGTCTTGAATTAAAGACCTTTCTGGTAGGTCCCTCTGGCAGTTTTAGTTAATAACCACCCCTAATTACATAGTGTTCTATTTTGCTCCAAAATCATATGTGTCTCGTTTTTGCCAGAAACCAGCAAAGGTAACCAAAAAAACTTTACTTCAGCAAAATAATAATAATAATAATAATAATAATAATAATAATAATAATTATAGTAATAATAATAATAATTATAATAATAATGCAAACAGTAGTAAAGGAAACAGAAGGCAAAGTTCAAAAGCAATGCAAGGTGACATGATGTGAAACAAAAGACTTTGGCACAAGTTTTCACAACAGACAGGAGCAAGAGTCTTGGGTAAAAAAAGGTTACAATATAGGAACAAGAGTCTGTGGCAAGAAGTCTTTTGCAAAACCAACGCTGTAACTGTAGCATGGGGACCGGAACACAAACACACCATGTAAGTCAGTTGAGGCCAGCACTGACTACTGGCTTTGCTGCTAATTTATAGCCCTGAGCTTCCAGCACAGATGTTCCTAGGGTGAGGTCTGATTGCTAAGCATTTTTGCTGTGATTCTACCTTACCTTCTACTTTTTTCTTTTGTCCTTTGCCACCATAAAATGTAGGGACTTGTGTTATGTCCTCACCTTCTCCTTCCTCAACACTTGACCCCAAATCCCCAAGTGCTACCTCTTCAGCCTCCTGTTTTACCTCCTCCTCAGAAGTAGAAGAGTAGTCCACAACATCACTCTCCCTCCTACAACAGCCCTCCCGACCTGAAGGGGGACCTGGCTTCCTGGAATACTGCTGATGAAACTGGCACATTAGAGCCAGAGCATGGACATTGGAAGCATACTCCCAAGAAAGCTCCTCTGGCCCATAGCCTTCCTCAACACTTGGCCCCAAATCTGTTAGCGTGGGGGACTTGTTGGATTATGGTTGTATGTGTATGAAATGTAAATCAAGTGTTTCTGCTGTTTTTGCAAGAGTGTGTGTTTCAGCAATGAAACAGTTAACAGCAGGCTAGTTTTGACTGACAGCCTGTTGTGACTGCGTTGACCTATCAGGCATGATTTCCGGCTTTGGAGGTCGGAACTTCCTTCGTACTGAGGAATGTGCTTTCTTATCTCTGAGTGTGTTGAGCTGTGCTTGCCGTGCGAAGAGGCAATAGAAGAATGCCAGCTCAGAGCGATGGATTTTGCTATGCTTTGTAAATATGTATTATAGATATTGAAATAAATATTTGGACTTCAGACAACAGATGTGTTTGAGTCTGACATTGAATAGGAATTGGTGAGGCAGATGATTGCAACCAATTCATCAGGGTGCTGGAGAAGATGATCGATGGAGTTTGAAGAAACCCACCCTGCACGCACCCTGAACCCCACGCTGACAAAATCCCCAAGTGCTACCTCTTCAGCCTCCCGTTCTACCTCCTCCTCAGAAGCCCAAGAGTAGTCCATAACACCTAGGCGATCACATTCATTTTCACTCAAGGATTTAATGCTAGGAGAGAAGTGGTTACTATCAGCAAACAGAGAGTCATTCTACACAATGGAGCTATTCCATTTTCATCTTAATGTAATCCCAAGGAGGTTTTTTTGGAAGATTTTTCTTTTGCTCTAAAAATAATCTGATAGCCCAGAATTGTTCTAGGTTTTTTTTTTGCTAGAGCAAAAGATCCCTTTTGCTAGTAACTAAATCTAAGGATTAGATGGGTATCTTTGGAACATGTAGTAGTTGTGCTTCCCCAAGGTTTGCTGCAGGCCCCCGCCCCTGCCCAAGAAAGGCTTGGGTACATAATTGATAAAACTTTCTTTGGGGGTAGCCACTATTTCTCCAATTGTTCCTTTGAAATAAAATATGTTGCATTCATTGCTGTAGTGGGAAGTCTATTGGTGAGTTTTGAAGGAATAATCACACTAGCATCATTATGACAGTGAACTTTTTTAAAAAAGAGATATGCAGGTCAATAGCCAAAAAGATGAGTGACAGGGAATTGCATATGCATACTGAATGACCATTCAAACTTCCCTGTGCAGAAATGTTATAGCACAAATGATTGCTACACCCATGAGATCAATACCGAAGTGCCAAATCCCAGGAGCGCAGCATGGTTTAAGCTTCATTTCTTTAGTGAAACAAAGATCTGGTGTGAAAAGGGTCAGAGATGTAAAGGATAACTCAGAAATGTTCCATTTATTTTCATAACTTTCCTAAGGACTGTAGCCTGTGAGATTTCTGCTCCTTCCCTCTAATATTTCTTACACTATGTCATACAGGAAATGACTCCACGAGAAGTTGTCTGTTCTATGAACAATATTTATCTTTTATTAAAGTAATGAGCTGTGGAGTTGTCTGTTCATTATTAAGTAAACAAAAGATGTAAACTGGAACAATGGGAAAGATGTGAGATGAAAGTTAGTAAATACATATTTCACATTTGGGGTCATTAGACTATGTAATGTTTGTCTTGGGCTAGGAATTTATTATACAACCCATAGCAGTTCTTTGATGCATTATCTGAGATATAATAATAAGAAAATTATGTCCCACATCTCCTGTCTGTTAACAGGAACTCTCTAAACTGAATTGCTACAATTTCCTTTATGTGGATCTAACTACAAAGCTAGAAGGGCCAGCATGGTGTAATGTTTGAGACTCTGGAGACTAGGGTTTAATTCTCCACTCAGACATGGAAACATGGTTGACCTTGGGGAAGTCACACTGTTATTCCCAGAAAATAGGGTCAGCATAGGGTCACCATTAGTTGGAAATGACTTGAAGGCACACAACAACAACAACAACAACAACAACAACAACAACAACAACAACAACAACAACAACAACAACAAACACCAGGCTAGTTCAGAGACAACAAGTAGTGCAAGACAAAGCTGTCAGCATGCTGTCAGGTACAGAGGCAACTGATAGTTCCCATGTAAGTGCACAATGTATCCACTTTAGTCTAAACTTTAAAGGGATTATTGAAAATGCTGAACCAATCTACATATAGCTTGACAATGAGGTTTCAGACAGTACATTAAAGGTCCAGACTAAAACTCAGAATAGATGAATCTCCCAATTTAAATGGGAGCAATAAGCCACAACTATTCTGGTTCAGTATGCAACACCTTTACTGAAGGCTTGGCAGACCTGAAACTCAAAGAGGCCTACATAAGTTGAAACAGATACAGATAAAAGTAGGTGCTCCTTAGTTAGATTCATACACGTATATCTGGTACATGCATACAATTTAGGACCAGGATACATGAGGCCATCCCTTCTCCTCCATCACCGTGCCTGATCACTGTAATCCTTGGAAGATGTGCCTCTGGTGGTCCCATATAGATCAAGAACCACATGGTGACCACCGAAGTCGAGGCTTTATCCTGTTGACTTCTCTCCTATGAAATGCCTTTACAAAAGAGATCAAGCATGAGCTCCTCTGTTAGAGCCCAAAGAACTGGGGTGGCAATGGGGATTGAGGATCACAGTTCTGGGAGTCAATCCCCACAGGCCCCACCTGGAAAGATCCAGACCTTACATTAAGGTCTGAATCTTTCCAGATGTCAAATTTCCAGGAAATCCCAATTTACTTCAGATTAATTTGGGTTTACCTGAGGTATCATTTGAATACCTCAGGTAAACCCATGACTCATTATTGGTTATGGGCCTGTTTGGAAGAGTCCTCTGATTGGTGATTATAGGCAAATCTATCATAGGAGTTTCTTGCCAAGATTTGTTCAGAGGGAGGGTAGCCTTTGCATTTCTCTGAGGCTGTGATTTGCCCAAGGTCACCCAGTTGGTTTCCCTGCCTGCACTTTGATTTAGAGACTCACAATTCAATGCTTAAACACTATAAAGTGCCTGTAGGAAAGCCAGTAAATGGGAATAATCTTCCCATGAAAACAAGAAAATCAAAGGTTGTAAAAAAACACAATTAATTGTAAAGTAGATAAAAGTTCATAGAGAGAAAAGAACAAAGTAAGTTGTTAAGCCCTTTTCAGAACATGTTCTTAAGAGGGAAAACCTATTTTACAAATCCATATTGTAGTTTATCAAATACTGTGCACAAGGGAAAGGTTTCATAGTCAAACATAAAGTACTTAAAATAAGAAATAGAAATAGAAAATCTTAATATATTTTACTCCTGTAACGATTGCTATCAAATATTTAAAATGTACAGATTTAAAAGTTTAATCAATGAGGCCAAGGGGAAAAGAAAAGGAAGATGTTTTGTGCAAAACTGTGTACAAGAAGAAGAAAAAGAAGAACCCTTCTAGACACTGTCAAACCATAATGCATTGAACCTTAAATGGGCAACATGTTATTGGTTTGTAGCAGCCTGTCTCAGAGCTTCTTTGGTGTTCAGCTCCTGCAACATTAATACATACAAAATTCCCAATAGCAAATCAGGCCATTGGTCTGTCTAGCTGAGACTTGTTGATGGCACTACAGAGTTCCTGACAGAAAGACCCTTACTCCTATCTAGAGAACCTGGGAGAACTTAGTATCTTCTTCACAGATTCCCAACAGCTGATGTACTGTACACAAATGATAAAGCCAAAACATTATGAGTGTCTGCACTACACCATTTGAATCCACTTTAATCCATCCTATAGAACCCTGGAATTTGTAATTTGTGTAGCCTGTCAGAGTATTAATTCAATGCTTAGAATTCTGTGCCAAAGTTATCTAGAGTTGGAGGAAAAAACTATACCACTTAGGCAGAGAATAACACCACCACCACCACCAACAACAACAACAACAACAACAGCAACTTTATTTTTGTACCCTGTCTCCATCTCCCCAAAGGGACTCGGGACAGCTTACACAAAGTGCCTAAAACAATGCATAACATAAACACACAGTACAATACAAAATAAAACCACTAGTATATAAAATACTAATTTGAACTCAAAACAGCTCCCAATAACCTATAGTGTCAACTGTCATATAAACAAATTCTTTTAGACCATATCAATTTTATATCCCCATCTAATGCTCGGCATTACACATGTTATTACTATTATTTGCCATCAAATTGAATTCAATTAGTGGCAACCCAATAAGTGAAAGATTTACAATAGCTCTTAATGCTATGGATGCTTTGGTTGAATCAATCCATTTGTAATGTGGTCTCTCTTGTCTTACCACCTTCCATTGTAACAAGAATTATAATTTTTCACAATAGAGAATACAAAGAAATCAGAATTTCTATTACCCGGACAATTCTGGCTTTGAAATTGAATGATACTTGAACTTGTTTCCAGTCCTGAAATTTCTTTTCAGAAAGTGCAAATTTTAAATGTACAGCATGAGGTTCATTCATATAGGCAGCCCCCTCAACAGTACTGTAAATTTTGAAGCTTTCTCCATAAAGCACAGCTTCTCAAAGGAAGGTTTTAATTCTGCTAATTAAAGCTTATTCATAAAGTGATGAAAGCATCCCATTATTGGCTCCCACACATACACACTCACACACCTACTAGCAAATTTATTCAGGGAATGGCTTGAATTTGGCAAAGGATTACTCAGTTCATTGAAAACAGCCGACATAAGAACATATTACATGTCTGACTTTGGTTTCTTGGCAAAAAGAGTGATATGTTGTCATACACTGACTTTGCATATTTCTACCGTTGTTTATAAATTACCATGGATTCGAGAGGTAGTAATAATCATAGCGTGCACTGTAGCAATCAAACTTTGTGCCAAATGGCAGTCTTCACTACCTATTGCCCTTTGGAGGAAAATAAATATCACTGAATAGGTATCACCAGAGGCCCATCTGCACAACACAGTTGCTACACAGCTGCCAGGTTGTTGTTTTTTTGTTGGCACTCAGTATATTTATTGGCATTCCGTGTATTTTTGGCATCTCTGTTTTCTGCTTTAAGCATAATCCGATCATGGTGAGCATTTTGAGTACATAAAAACACAGATAAATCTATAAAATCATGAATTACATGTCTGATAAAAATACAATATAAAATATAAACAAACATCAAAAAGCCAACAAAGATACATTTATCATCTTCACCCCACATTGAGTTTTGTGTTAGCTTTAAGATGTATCAGTTTTATTTGGGCATGATCCTTCATGGGTTGCAATCCACTTCCTCAGAGAAAAACATGTTTTAACTGCCTTCTGAAGGATAAACACATGGAGGGAATCTAGATCTGTAATGGAAGGGAGCTTTATAACCAAGGTGCCACAATTTAAAAGGCCCTATCATATTCCATTGGGGCCTACAAGCAAAACAGTTCATGTTGATCTTAAATCCCAGGAAATTCACTAATGGGAACAATATTTGTCCCTTTGTGGGAAATAGATTCCAACAAACAGATCACTAGGCATCCATCTGCACTGCACAGTTATAATGCTATAATTCCACTTTTACTGCCACTGCAACATCTTAATATGTAGTTTGGTGAGGCACTAGAACTCTCTGGCTGAGAATTCCAAATAAATCTATAAATCTGAGGATTTTCTAAGATGTTTCTTAAAATTGAAGCATAGCATTATGTTGGTGTAGTATGAAAGGCTCCTGAATGTAATGCAATAATAACTTACAATACTATTTTAAAAAATACCACCAGCCCAAAGAAGTCAGTCTAATAATTGCCAATGCTATTTAAAGCACAGCTGATGTGTTAAGACGGACATGAAGATCCTGTGTTCTTGACCAGGATGAATTATGATATCTAATATCACCAATCATTTACCATGTGTTCCTTATAGATATGTCCCCAAATACTTTTGGAAGTGTTCTTGAGTCAATAGTTCTATTTGTTCAGAGATCTACTTTTCCAACTTTGAAAGTATGATTTCAGGATTTTTATATGCTAAATGTAAATGGTGAAATGTGATTTCTAACATTTCTTCTTCTGGGTGCAACACAATCCAAGGCTTCTCTCCCACCCACCCCTGGCTGCCCTTCACTCCCCAAAGACAGGATAATCAGAGTTCGGGTTGAAAAGCAACACTTCATAAGCTTTGCATACACATTTCGACTTTGGCTGTGGGAAACGTCTGACTTTACCCAGAGTTTGGTAACTCCCCACCACTAAAATTTGCAGAATTTCTCAGCTAATGATCTTGCTAACTAGCAAACTTTTGGGTCTCTTGAATAGAATGAAATCTTTCCCAAGCTTAGTGTGCTGTCCTACTTGGCTTTCCTATCCCTTGCTTATTTCCTGGTTTCTGTTCTTGGGAGGAATGTTCCATTGGCTCCCCTGTAGGTTTGGGTGAAATTGTTCAGCCTGTGAGCTTGCTTCTAAGGCTTTTTCCCCTCCTTTGGCATTCTAGAGAAAAAACCTTAGAGATAGGTCTTAGAATTGGTCTGGGTTCTTTGACCTGGCAAATTCAAACAGGCAACATAAATCACGTACTTACCTTACAGTTTACCTCATAGCCTTGTACTTACCTTATAGTCACATCATAGCTTTAGGTATTTACCTCATAGCCTCATACTTACCATTACAGATAGAGCTCATCATAGCCACGTACTTATCTTACAGTTTACCTCATAGGGCCACGCAGGTTTTCTTGTCACTGTGATGTAGTGACTTTTTTAACACACTCCTGACAGGGAGTGGGCACTATCTCTCAACTCTCTATAGGCAAATCCAATCGGCAAGGCCGAGCAGGACATAAATCACTGTGCAGGCATGCTGGGGGAAAATGGCTATCTCTAGGTCTGGCTACCCAAGCGGCTTCGGTTTACCTTATAATTATACCTCAAACCCCAAAGTAAATACTCTAGAAGTTGATTAAAGATAACCAAAAATATTGTTTATTGAAAACAGGAAACAGTCCTTTTAATGTATTAGAAATAATATGAGGTAAAATCACTGAAATTATACAGAAATAAAACTATATTGATTGAGAATGAAAGCTATAGAGACTATAAAGGATAAACACACAAGCTATGAGGAAAGGTAGGTACTAGGCTGTGATAAGCACTATCTATAATGACTATAATGACTCTGAGGTAAACTATCAGCTATAACTATGTGGTAAATACCAGCTATAGTGAACTATCTATAATAACTCTGAGGTAAACTATAAGTTGATAAGCTATAAGGTAAGTACATAAGGTAAGTACTTTACTATAAGGTATACTATCTAAGCTACAGGTAAGTACAAGGCTATGAGGTAAACTGTAAGATAAGTACGTGGCTATGATGAGCTCTATCTGTAATGGTAAGTATGAGGCTATGAGGTAAATACCTAAAGCTATGATGTGACTATAAGGTAAGTACAAGGCTATGAGGTAAACTGTAAGGTAAGTACGTGATTTATGTTGCCTGTTTGAATTTGCCAGGTCAAAGAACCCAGACCAATTCTAAGACCTATCTCTAAGGTTTTTTCTCTAGAATGCCAAAGGAGGGGAAAAAGCCTTAGAAGCAAGCTCACAGGCTGAACCATTTCACCCAAACCTACAGGGGAGTCCCAAGCTCCACCCCCAAAACAGGAGCCAATGGAACATTCCTCCCAAGAACAGAAACCAGGAAATAAGCAAGGGATAGGAAAGCCAAGTAGGACAGCACACTTAGCAAGCCACCATTACAGCTAAGTGAATAAGGAGTTTGCTATGTCAGCTTCTCTATAAATCACAACTGTGCATGTCTATGAATTGCCTGCCTGTCTCTTATACCATTTCAGAATTCCTTTGGCATTAGCAGAAGCAAAATTGAAACTCTAAGGATGGTATACCACACCGCCCCCCTATTTCTAAACACTTCAAAAACATTACAGAAATGAAGTATATCATGCTTCATTAGGGAAGCATTTTAAAAGTGTGAATAAATGAGGAGGGGAGGAGATGGGCAGAAATCATCTGAGCTCATGATTTGGGTGGAAATGGGAGAAAGCAGAGAAAAAACATGTGTGATGGAATCTGTCAAATTTGTGCATGTTTAATTGCTTCAGTGATGTGGAGTAAAGGGCATTCCTATGGGTGGTCTCTTGCCAAGAACTGACATTCCTCTCCCAAAATACTGCTTTGTGAACCTGGCATGGTAATTTTTTTCATTAATTTAATCATCAAAAATACCAAAATATTAAGATATCACCACTTTTTTCCTGTAATTTCTCCTTCATAGTAATCTTGGCTTTCAAAATTCACTACTGCTAACTTTTTAACTTGGTTTTGGAATTCCATGATTGAGAATTATGAGATTAGGAGGAAAGGAGAACAGCCCATAGAAGGGGGGTCACCCTTAAGAACATTGCCTCCTGTCTCTTTGATTATAGCAGAATTGGAGGGGAAAGTCAAGTATCCACAAAGTGGTGTCTGGTTTGAGACCAGTGTCTTGGGTCTACTTGAGAGTAGCAGGATTGGGGGGGGGGGGGAGTCAAGTATCCCAAAAGTTTTATCCCAAGGTTTTTTAAAAACTGGAATGGGTGGGAACTGCACTCGCTCGTGTGATAAACCTGAAAACAAATGATTTCAGGAGAAAAGGCAAGAAAGAATGTGTGATGGGATCTGAGAAACAATATGATTTGCTTTCTAATGCAACAGACCATAACGCCACGGTAATATTATGCTTTTCCCCCTTCATGGAATGGGTTCATAAACTATGTCCATGGCATCTTAAGAAAATGTTCATGTTTGTTTTGAAGTCTTGGAAAGAATTTGGATACATATGATGACCGTCACCCCGGCTTTCAAATTGATTTGAAAACGCAGCGGAGAGTTCCGCGGATCGCTCACCAAAGGAACGGAACGGGACCGCAGCAGACTATTATTAAGAGATCTTTTTTATTTCACTTTCCCCTTCCCTGAACTATGTAACAAAATCCCCCAATAAAAGTAGCATTTATTTTAACAATAACACTCTCTATCTGGTTATTTTGTATCTTTCTCTGACTCCTTCCTTTGCATGCAATTTCTCTCTCTCTCCCGTCCCTTTAACTCCGGCTGAGGTTTCTCCGCCATAGATTAATATGGCGGACGATACAAATCGGCTCATATCTCTATCAAAATTACCCCTAGAACGCTCCTCTTTTAGTCCTAACCCTTTCTAAGGCTCCTGACTCGAAGACAACCAGCGGAACCGGAATCGGTCCAGTTTTCGGCACCTCAACAGCTGACTGTCAAACGGGACCGACTGCCCTCCTCCAGCCTTCTCCCGGACTTTCCTCTCCCCGCGGCCCGCGGAATGGTTTTAAGAGATCCCTAGCCCCTTTCTGTGAACTGGGGATGGGGGGATCGCTCTCTCGCTGGGGAAACATAGTTCTCCAAGAACCCTTACCCTCTCTACAGCTGCCAGGGGGTGCCCGGACGGATGCCCTCCACGTTTCATTCATACCTTCATAATTTTATGAAGGAGAAGAACACTCTTCCCCAGACCTATCCCTGGACTTATGAAATCTTATACTTCCAAAGACTACAACCCACATGTGCCCCTTCCCCATGCCATCTGTATGAATTCCTTATGAACTCTTTTTCCTCATGTATCTGTGAATTTTCATATTCTATGTACTTGGACACCCTCATGACCCACTGTTGTATGAACTTCTAATCGTTGGGCTAACTTCATGAATTGTGAAATCATGCTGCTAGAACTCCACTCCTATGACTTTCCATATTGGGTCCCCCAGATGTTGTAAACCTCGTTCTTATCAAATGTTTTCAATTGTTTATATCATCCATGATTCCCCTTTATGCAATGTAACCCCCCTCTATGGATTTCCCCCTTACTTCCTTGAAATCCGTCTATCTGCCTATATGTATTTGTACTCTTTGGGATCCCCGGAAAATATGTGTTTTTCCCAGCTGGGTTTATGTTCCAACTTTATTTTAATTTTCATTTTATCCCATATAATTGTCAAATCATGGAATCAAATGGGAAATATTATGACCCCAACGTGAACCCTAGCCCCCATGACCCAGACCTCCCTTCCCAAAAACAAAAGGATAATCTGCCACAGTTTAATCCAATCTCATTCCGATCGCATGGACAATATAGGGCTTGAGTCACCAAATTCCTAAAGGTGATTCGACCCCAAGGCAAACATTGTCATATCCCAGGCCAGGACGCCTCAGGAAGGCACCCTGGGGGGCCCGTCAATGACGGCTCATCACCACCCTTCTTTACTTCCCGTCTGACACCCCAAGACATATCTAAAAACCTGTGAACGTGACAGGACCCCGGACATCCTTGATGGGTGCCATTAATTCCTTTAGAAATCGGCCGGGCCAGGATTAATCTGATATTTCCTGTCCGGTCACTTCATTGTTTCAATAGCTCCCGCCTCCTCCTCTCTGATTGGCCCGAGTGGGGACAAAAAGCGGCTCCCCATTGGGCCAGCAGAGCAAGGCGGGAAACGAAAGCCCGCCTCGTTCAACCTCCCAGCCTATCCGCGATCAGATGGGCGGGGGAGCGGGGCGGGAAATTCAAAGGGCTGTCAGACCGAAACATTGTATAAATATGGCTTTATTTGAAACATATGTTACGCTAGTAGATTGAATGATCGCTATTAGCGTCCTTTTCAGCTGAATCGCTCAATAAAGACTCCTTGGCGGATTTTCCTTCAACTTTGGCGAACCTTCTTCATTTCAGGCTTCAGGTTGTATTGCGGCTTATATTCTCCTTTTGGCTTCGCCAAGGTCCGTTCCCTCTGGACCGGGTCGGGTCTCTCCTTAAGGGCCCGATCCCCTAAAACGCGGTCGATAACACATACCTGAGTCATTTTTGGGAGAAGTCCTCCAAATCACAAGATAAGTTTAGCAGGTACCTTCAAGTTTTGAGGTCTAGATGAAGGATATTAAAGAACCTCAGAAAAGATGGTTTCTTAAGACTGATGTCCTAAAAATGATGGAAATGGGAGCTGTGGAAATTCCCCCATTACCGCCAATGGGTTGGATCTTCCTGGAGCGAAAATGGATCTTTCCACTGCCAGATCAAAAAATTGAATTTTGCTAGCCCAAATTCAGGAGGCTCACAAAAGACAGATCACAGGGAGGGTAACCAAAATCCAGACACCGAAAACGGATCAGGGCTTAACCAGTTGTACACCCCTCAGGCATGTAGCCGGGGGGGGGATTGAGGGGCTTCAGCCCCCCCCCCTGAAATTCGCAGGGTGGTCCGCAAGAAGGCCTTACATTTATTATTTAAACTGTTATGTTTATTCATATCATGATCTGATCACCATGCTCAATATATCCCATATGCATGGGGGTATTGGGATAATGATACAACAGGTTTGCTAGGGTAGATCCTCTCTCACCCAGACTCAGTCCCCCCCCCCCCCCCCGGATCAAAATCCTGGCTACGGGCCTGACACCCCTGATACGTAGATGAAAGGTGGACTTGTATAGGTTATCATTAACAGGTTACCAGTGAAGGTGTGAATGGGAATGGGTGGGTAATATTTGATGAGGATTGCTTAAGAAGAACTACACCTTAATCCAGGGTAGCTTATTTTTCTCAGAACACATTTCTCATTAAAAATAGTTTAATTTGCATACAGCCCACCATAGTTGTCATTTCCTTTTATTCTTAGTTCTTCTCATTGTATCCATGTTGTGAGGCTGTTCAATTGATCTTTCCATATTTATTGCTGCCAAAGCACCTACAATTAATACAGGACCAATTCACTGTCAAATGTGATTCATCCTGATGAATTGAAACTGGTATTTACTCCCAGTTTTCCAAAGAAATGGTTACCTTAGCAACTATGGCAGCAAGTGGGATGAGCTGTACCCTGCTTCTGCTAGAAGATAATATTGCCATCCATCTTTTATCTTTCTTCTAATTGTTATAGAAAGAAAGCTTGGGGGTAATGCTGCAAAGACAAATGCCTTTCAATAGCAACTTCAGCATAAGTCCCTCTCCTCATTTCTTACACACATCTGTCTGCAAAAGACAGGCTGCCATCTCATTTGTTCTAGGTTATTGCTTCCCATATTGATTTTGCAAAGTTCTAAATGTTGTTTTTCTGTCACAAAGTCTTCATCCTCACATTTAGGTTAGGTTCTCAGCTTAAGGAAGAGGAGTTCACATCCAAGTGTTTCTTATCCATGTTACCTTTGCCTGTTCTTCCAGAGCTTTGAAGGTTATCTTCTTAGAGCAAGCTACTCCATCACCCTTTATTTTATTCATATCCACGTTATTCTAAGTATAGACCTCAGTATCTACACAGACAAAAAAAAAATCTGTTTGGTACTACATTTTCCCTTTCTGAAATGACCCTGACATGATCCAACATCACGGACATCGTGGTGACATTATTCATCAATATAACAAGCCATGCATTTTTCCATAGTTAACTCACCTCGCAGATATAGGGTGGCCTACATTTCCAGTTCTTTCCATTATATTATATTCACCCACATGGCTGTATCCTCTCCACTTTTTCTGTTATGCATGCTAATACACACTTTTAAAAAAATAAGCATGGGTGTACCAGAACTGGTGAACCAATATGCAAGTATCTGTACAAATGTGCTTTCTTTAAAAAAATGAAAAATTCAATCTGGGAAAGAACTTTATCCTGGTGGGAATTATTATCTCCACTAACCAGTTCCACCCACAATGAGTTCCTTCTCCCAACTACACAGTGAAGACAAGCAGCTTGGAGGGCTGGCCACACAATGAAAAATCTGGATTGTGTGTAAAATGGTGGGCTAAGAAACAAGGTTCTTCAAAGTGGGTTGAAGCCCAAACTGTATTGCAAGCAAATCACAAAAACATGCAAGTACGTTTTTTAAGTCTGTGTAGCCATGTTCCAGCTTAATACAAAATATAGCTTTTTTAAAAAAAACTTATAGAACAGGTCTGCAGAACTGAGGGTCATGAAAACATTTAGGCTGCTTTTACAGGAATTTGGCATTTTAAATCCAAAAATGACTTAGAATTCCTCCAGCACTTATGATTTTTTTCACAATTTACTTTGGTATCAACATACAATTTTTTCACAACTTGCTGTGACATTTTTATTTTGTAATATTGAGTGAGAAAGAGATTAAAGTCTTCCAATGGACTTTGAAAAGACTATAATTTCCAGATAGAATATAACAAACTCTGTTCAAAAGCACTAAAAAAACCCACATTGAAATCAATATCCACATTTGATCAAACCTAAGTAACAACTGAATTGATAAAAAATATCAAATATGTTTGTTTGTGATTTGATTTTTTGTTAGTTTTCTAAATCCTTAACCCTAAAATACTCTAGGTAAAAGGTAAAGGTTTCCCCTGACATTAAGTCCAGTCGTGTCCGACTCTAGGGGGTTAGTGCTCATCTCCATTTCTAAGCCGAAGAGCCGGCGTAGTCTGTAGACACCTCCAAGGTCATGTGGCCGACATGACTGCATGGAACGCCGTTACCTTACCACCAGAGCGGTACCTATTGATCTACTCACATTTGCATGTTTTCTAACTGTTAGGTTGGCAGAAACTGGAGCTAACAGCAGACGCTCACCCCGCTCCCCGGGTTCAGCAGCTCAGTGCTTTAACACACTGAGCCACCGGAGGCTCTAAAACAGCTATAATATTGAAAAAGTTTTTTTTTTTTATCATAGGTTTGTTGAACTAAAACAATAATATAAACCATCCTAGTGAAACAGCATTAATTCAAAAGGGTCAGGAGCCATTAAAATTCTAATAATGAGAAGTAGAGCATTCCTCTGTTATCTTTTCCTAGAGTGTCTTTTTCTGGAGAAAAAGGACAAAAGAAGGGACAAGCCTAGGTATGTATCTATGTGAGCAACAAAACCCAGCCCCTAATTTTGTCTTGGTTTATGCACCACTCTTCTCTCAAACTGTATCAGTGGTAGAACCAGAGTTCTCACTGACCAATCAAGCTGAACGTGGTTTTGCCCTTCTGGACAGTCACGCCCACTTGTGTCAGTCCATCACTTGAAACTTTTGCCAATATAAGCATGGCACCCATGTGACCTGGAGAGGGGAGAGCACTGAATGATGGTTAGAAGCTCTCTGGAGCTCTGTGGCCACTACTACGACAACAAACAATGACACAAGGAAATGCCAGCTTGTTTCCCTCATGCCACAGAATGCAGACAAAGTGAGAGTCCAACACTAGTTCATGTGCACAGCAGGGCCAGTTCTAAAACAAAACTGGCCCTACTGTTTACACACACTTCAAAGTGTTGGGAAGCTCCAGAGCATTCCCCCATTTCTCTAATGCAGGATATTACTGTGAAAAGTGGCTATATCTCCTGTTAGGGGATGAAGTGGCTCCATGCATTATGTAAACACCATGGAGCAAATTTCCACCCATTTCAGGGCATAGTGTCCAGGTAGATATGTCCCAGCTTCCCATGAGAGGAAATTTCACAGCCTGGGAGCAGCCACTAAGAAGATCCTCATATGTATTCTCACCAAATATGTCTGGTGAGATTCAGAGAAATTCCTTTCTCAAGTTTATGAAAATTAAGGCTGGCACATACAGGGAGATACAGTTTGTCAAAGAGTCTGGAACCAAGCTGTATTTAAGAAATAATTCATTTCTGTGAACTTGTTGCAACAATGAAGAAGTAATTTGTTGAGCTTCATGTGTGGTTCATTGTTTTTCCACAGTTTTTCATTACAAGTAAACCTTAGGATGGATGCTAGAATAGCATGCAAATTCCTGTTGAAATGTCTCTACACGGGCTTTAAAACTATAACTTCTACAAGTATCTAGAAAACATTCTGCAGTTCACCAGTGAAATACTTTTATTCCCACTTGCTGCATACCATTGTAATGTTACTGATCATTCCTGCGCACCCAGAACCAATAGCTGCTTGTGACATGTAGCAAAATTATTTATATTCATTGCTTTCAAGTTATTTGGCTGTTTCTTGCAGGAATTCAGACTGATATCAACATTCAACTGGTAATGATAATGCTGAAACCCGAAATTACCCCAACTGTTAAGTCAGATTTGGCATGTTCATAATTTTTGCATACATAACAAGCCTTGAGTTAGATGCAGCAAAGTTTTTTAAAATCACAGTGTAAACTGAGTTAAATTACATGACCTATACCTGCCCTGTACAATCTGCACGGTGTGTGTGGGAAGATTTTTTGTAAACATACTGTAATGCCAGGCAAGCTGATGGATTTTTAACCATTTCCTTCCTTATATAATTTTTTTTTGCCATAGGTAAAAGCTTCTTTGGGAGACTGGGAAGTGAATATTCTTGCCTCATGCTTTCAAAACGAAGCTAGAATTGACTGTGGATTATGTAACATTCTTTGTGAGGCTCCACAGCCCCTGAAAGCAAACTTTACATGACAGGGGATTAGAAAAGTTACTTGATGGGTGATATATTTTTCAGAATTCTCCTAGCCAACCTGGCCAGTAATGTTTCCAGGCTCCAGTTATGGAGGATCAATTTCAATAGACCGTTCTATCCCAGTTTAGTATCATACCTCCTAGCCCTTTGCTGTAAAAGAAGTAGAGAGCAACAATGAAGCTCTCTGGCTATCATGTATCACAAGCCAATTAGGCAAGGTTCATCAGAATTGAAGGTTCATCAGAACTGAAATTACTGGAACTGTAATGTGATTATAAATTACAAAAAGTGGAGTGTCAGATAAGCAGCCACCTGTTCCTTGAGCTTTTTGTCCCATAATCTGAGACTAGGGTTTAGGTCTTTGTGATGTCACAAGGCACAGTTGCTGGTTATGTCATAGAATATACTGGTACAAAGTGATGGAGGGGTGGGGCTTTACATAACAATTTTAAAGTATTTGGCAGGGGAGACATACAATATAGATTTTCTGCATCATTTCATTAAAATATTATGCATATAGTACACCTCCCATACAGGGGATATGTAAATGCAAGTCCTATTGAAATGAACAACTTCCAGAAGAAATATACCATAGAATTATACTGGAGGTCCTGCAACATTCCTAGAGAGAACTATTTTTCCATACCTGGGTAAGAGAAACTGTGAGCATTGGTCCCATGCATTATATGAGGGTTATATTGTATAACACACAAAGGTGGAGGAAGTACAATATATGTGCAAACTCCTTCACTCTGAACCAATGAGCCCTGGTATCAAAGCAGAGTATAGAAGAAATGAATACCCTTAAAGACATCCCACATATTTTTTTAGTCCTCCTCTTTTTCCAGACTTTTTTCCTGGAGTAGGCACCCTGTAAGTATGGCAATTCTGTGAGATTTCAAGTGGATATTTAAACTTGCCAACTCTAAGTAGGGTCAGCTTGGACATCCCTAATAACTGCATATCTGGGACCCTAGTCTAGGGACACCATCACATGGAGGTCCATAAGCCAGGGGACAGCAGAGGAATCTGTCAAGTAGTGCAGAAAATCCATGGGACAGCAAGGGAAACCATTGGCAGCACCCCACATCACCCCTCTTACCATCCTATGTGGTTTCCCATCTAGCATAGGTCATGATTTCCCCCATCTCCACCAAAGTTTAATTCAGCAAGGCACCAGCTACAGAATGAGGAATTGTGTCACTGATTGCTGTGAACACATCTCTGCTGTTTTTCTGGGCCTATAAAACAATCTTAAATGTGAATAATAGGAAAAATGCACATTTCTCCCATCTTAGCCTCAAACTACTTGCAATAGGACAATCCTGACAATTTCAAAGCAATTGGAATGTGGAGCAGTGCCTAAGACAATCTCCCATCTCTCTTGTTTTGTTGCATAATTGATTTTGGCACAGGGACATGTACTTGTATTCAGTACGTATCATACTCACAGCTGGTGTATTCTCTACCTCATTATAGGCCGACCCACGTGACTCTCTCTCTCACACAGTTGCTTCTTCAAAAATTTGTACAAGGTGGGTGGGGTAATTAAATCAATAACCTTAGATCAAATGAACTTGCTGGCATTGCTTCAAGGCAGATTTTCTCATTTCTAAGTGTGCATTATTAACTCCATAATAGATGAAACACAAGTAGATGTTGAATTAGAGCACAATAAAAATGTCTTATCCACCACGTGATGGGTTTTACAGCCATACTACACATAATACAACACTAATGCAGCATCAAAAATTCCTGACAGTGGTCTATCTGGTTCAGGCCTCTGGGAGAGTTCTGCTGGAGGACCTAGAGATTCCTGCAGAGAACACCACTCTAGGAACCTCAATTGGAAGTTGATCAAGAATCATGCTGCAGGACCTAGAGATTCACAGAGATAGCATATTAATCAAGTCCATAAATAATCAAATTCATAACAGTCAAACCTGCAAATTGAAGGGTTTACAGCCTCCACAGGAGAGATGGGATTAGCAAAAAACACTTCTTTGTGACTTTTGTTCAAAGAAGGCTCAGCAATGAGGACAGGAATGGGGACACAACTGAATATACAACCCTTTATTTGCACAAGGATTCATTATTGCCTGTTTTGTCTTACTCGTTTTGTACTCCGTTCCCTACTTCTGAAGTTGAACTTTTTGGAGAGGAATGCTGCTTCAACTTAGCAGCCTACTCAACAGAGAGTCATATGTTTTTAAGCCAAATTATTTCAGTGTCCTTCTGTGCTTTACCAAACTGTAATCAGGATTATGAAAGTGTCACTCCCCTGCTCCTCAAATCCAGAGTCCATTCTTTTACCCATCCCTTCTTCCTTCAAAGAGATGCTTTAAACAGATGAGCAGTTTTTTTAAAAAAAAATTAAAAACTTCTTTGATCTAGAGAAAATCCATTATAACACAAAGAGTTAGAGGCAAAAAAAACTGTTTAAACCAAAATCATTTAAATTGGGGAAGTAGGAAATTGCATTTGATGAAAATTATTCCAAAGTAAATGAAGTCAAAAGGATTATTTTTCTAATATTTCATTTGCAATACCACCTTCTGTGAACAATTGGATTTGGGGCTTTTAAAAGGCATGTGCTGTTAACAGAAGTGTTATTAGAAGAACATGTTTTCAAGAGTTCAGTTATGTCCAGTTTAGCTTCAGCCAAAACCTTTTCTTGTTCAACTTATTGCTCTTTTGTTTGTTTGCCTTTTAGAAAGCCTTTTCAACATTCTAGTTATTTCCTCTACAGATCTTCTGCTTCATCATTTTAATTGGATAAAAATGCAGCTAAATGAACAGAGAGCTGGCATTTCTAAGAAATGATAGGCTTTATTTATCTGTGCTTTTTCATTTGGAAGTTTTTAACTCCACATAGGTTTTCAATAGAAAATTAAATATTCACAAGAAGTAGCTACTTCTGAAAGAACCTCTTATTGGAGCAACAGTGATAAAGAAGAATGGCAGTGGTTTTTCAGAATCAAGAAATATGAGATCACTTTCTATCACCACCTCCAGGAATTTTCGGTTATTAACATTTTCTCCGACATTACATATTAAGGCCACGATCATTTTAATATCTTGTCAGCCTATTGCAGAAAAGACAGCTGATCAACTGGATGGTGAAGTTTTAGGGTGATTGCTGAAGGAGCAGAACCAAGGGGCTGAACCTAACCATCAAAACAGGTTTAGCCATTTGGGTACCACTTTCAATGTTTAGACTTAAACCCACAGACATGGAATCAAGTACCTCTGCTGCTAATGAAAAAAAGGTGATTCTTACTTTCCTTGCTAATTCTATGAAATAATCCTTCATAGATCCAATAAGACTCAGGGTTCATCTATACTGTAGAATTAATGCAGCCTGACACAATATTAACCGCAATGTCTCAATGCAGTTTCATCAGGCACCAGCATTCTTTGGTAGAAAGGGGTTAAATAAATGTTTTTATTAAAAAAAACCCAAACAACTACCAGTCCCATGATTCCACAGCATTGAGCCAGGGCAGTTAAAGATATGTCAACCTGCATTAATTCTACGGTGTATATGAACTCCTGTCATCCCATACTACACAATTATGGCACTATGATTTAATTGTCATATGTGCATCCTATGGAATCCTGGAATTTATAGCTTGATGAGGCACTAACGCTTCCTGGCAAAGCATTCTAAAGGCTTCTTTCAAAACTATCAGTCCCAGGTTTCCATCGAGTGTTGCCATGGCTGTTAAAGCCAAATCATTGAGTTCTGATTATGTAATAGAAAGGATTCTTACTTCCATGCAGAAAGGTAGAAGACTGCAGTCTTAACATAGTATGATCTTAGTTTTTAATAAAATAATTTGGTACATACATTGGTTGTGTTTCATTCCTTCAAAGCAACACCCAACAAACTACAGCAAATGTCAGATTATGCTCTATGGTTAGTAAACAGAGTAATCTTCTGATCTATGAAGATGTCTGGTGGAGCACACTTTACTCTTTAAGTGAGGCTCTTCACTGAGCCACATAACAAGAAGAAAACTAGTATTATTGCTGGAAATGCACTCCAAATAAATACTAATGTAATCAAATAGAATAGCTTTATTTGTCATTGTGCTATTGTACAACGAAATTACATGCCTTACCCCGCACACACCACAAAACAACACATCCACCCATCTACACCCCCACCACCATCACACAGCCCCCAATGCCACTTCAGTGCAAAACCACAGACTTCAGCATAGCGAAAGCTCTAGGATAAAACCTTTGCCACCCTGCACAGATTTGCTGTGCAGAAGTGGTGAGTCTTTGGAGTGCCTTCCTATCTGTCACTGTGCAGCTAACCAAACCATGTGCAGCTGCAGTAGGTTAGGACCCTCTCTATAGCACAGCACTAGTCACCAGTAGTCTTTCTTCAGTTGGTGGTTCCTTAGGAGTCTCAGGCCAGGCCCGGCCCAACACGGCACACTGGCCACGCCCCCGCGTTGGGCGCCACCTTCCCAGGGGCGCCATTGAACCCCTGGGAGGCGTGGCCAGCTCTGGCCCCGCCTCCCGCGGGGCGCGCCATGGCACAGCCAGGCCAGGGCGCACCCCGCGGGAGGCGGGACCGGCCACGCCTCCCATGGTGCGCGCCCGCTGCAGCGGGAGTCCTTTCAGGCTGTGGCCTGGAAGAACTCCTGCCGCAGCTTGGCTGCGCCAGGGCGCGCCCCGCAGGAGGCGGGGCCACGTTTGGCCCCGCCTCCCGCGCCGCGCACCCTGGCCCCGCCTCCCATGCCGCCCGCGTCGCGGGAGGCGTGGCCGCCCGGTGTTGGAGGCGGGGTTAGGGCACGGGGGGTGGGGCCAGTCCTGGCCACGCCTCCTGCGGCGCAGGGGAGGGGGCGCAAAAATTTTTTTGCATACCCCTTCGAATTTTCTCGGGCCGGTCCTGTCTCAGGCAGTACATTCTCTGTTGGGCCTACTTCACCAACGCTGCTGTATGGGTGCCCTAGGTCAGATCCTCTTTCACAGTGACACACAGGAACTTAAAACTGGCCGCCTGCACCACTTGGACTCTATTTATGACCAAGGGCTGAATTTCTGGTTAGTTCTTTCTATAAACCACTATGAGCTCCTTGGATTTGTTGATGTTAAGAACCAAATTATTGTCCCTACACCACAAGAGCAGCTGATCCACCTCATTTTGATAAGCAGATTAATCCCCTTCAGAGAGAAGTCCCACCACGGTTGTATCATCTGCGAATTTGGTAATGATTTTGCTATGGTGGATGGGGATACAATCATATGTGTACAAATTGAAAAGGAGAGGACTCATCACATGACCCTGTGGCATCCCAGTGTTGAGAATGATAGCTGAGGAGGTATGGTGACCTAATCTAACTCTCTGGGAACATCCACACAAGAAGTTCATAATCCAGGAACAGATTAAATATGACAATCCAAGATCCAGAGTTTAGACCTCAGTTTACGTGGAAAGATGATGTTGAATGCAGAACTAAAGTCTGCAAAAAGCATCCTCACATAGTTCCCCCATCATTCCAGGTGGGTCAGAGCAGTGTGGAGAGTGATGGCTATGACGTCCTCTGTCAATCTGTTGGCTCTATATGCAAACTGATGTTTATCCAGTGCATGTGGAAGACAAGAAATGATATGCCTGCAGACCAGTATTTCAAGGTACTTCATGATGATGGAAGTGAGTGCCACTGGTCTGTAGTCCTGAAAATTCCCGGTAGGGAACTTCTTTGGTACCAGAACAATGATGGAGCAATAGGCTGAGATAAAGACTGGTTAAATATTTTAGTAAAAATATCGGCCAATTGGCCAGCACAGTCTTTAAGCACTCGACCAAAAATACCATCCGGTCCAGAGGACTTCCTAGGATAAACAGCCCTCAAACATGCCTTACTTCATGTTCCTCCATGGTGAGGTTGGAGCTGTAACTGTCTCATGGCTGAATTCCAGCTACCTCTGGTGAGCTTACTTCAAAGTGAGCCCAAAAAAATCTTGTGCTGCTAGCTGCTTCCAGTTTTCAGCTAGAATATTTTATAGGATAGATTCTCAGGATGCATTTCTCAAAGAATCTATAACTTCAAGAATGCAATGTTGTTATTACAGTCTAATGAGAAGATTTTGAACCACCTGCTACCCATCTCTATCTTCCCAAAAATATGAAAATGCTTAAAAAAAAAAGAATGTGTTTTATAGCGGTTAAGTAAGAAAAAAGACCCAGGGAACCAGAAATAACTTTCACACATTACTAGCACCCAGTTATGTTCACAGTCTGATATACATATCAATTTAAGTGGTGAAGTCTGAATCAAGGCTTCTTGTAAAGATTTATGTATTTGATAATTTGGCACATAGAATAGGTTTCACCTTCCAGATTCTTTTCATATGATTTATTTCTCCTTTAATGAAAAATAAAGAAACCCTTCCCCTCCAATTAATTCATTTTGGCCATGTTCATTGAGCTTGAAAAGCAAAGGTCATAAACATTTACATATCCTGGCAGCCAGATCAACATCTACAATAGTTTAGATTGTGGCTGCATTAATTATTTTGTCATCTTGAATACAAATGTAGCAATGCTGGAAATTAAAAACTGGATAATGTCAAAAAGTTGATTCTTTCAGACAAATCTAGTGCTTGTTTTAGAATATATTTTGAAAACAGTGTCCATTTTAATATAGCTCTTTATTAAAATTTCAGTTTCTATTGTACAATCCTGAAACGTTTTTATATTTATGTCAGTCCTCAGACGGTATGTCCATGATTAGAATTTTGTTGGTTTCCCAGGCAAAGAAGACCAATTTAATCATTTGTTTAATGAGGATTTAAAACATATGTAAATCCCATTGAGCCAATGTGTCTCCTCTAACAACACTCTTCGGGCCCATGTGTTTATCTATCAAAGAATGGACTGCTTTGAAACCTTAGGAGGCCACATTATCCACCCCAGACCTTGGAGGGCTACACACACACATCTTGCAAGAAATGAAGAATGTCCCAATGCCCTCAAACACCTGCTAGAGAACATGGAAACAATGTTTGAGTCACAGAGCCTTTTTAGCAACAGGAAGTGAGTTGAAGTTTTGTTTTCAATTTCTGTTTCAAAAAACAACTTGCTTGGGCATAAATTGGCTGAGGGAGTACTTCCTAAAATATGACAGAGGTGCCCCCTTACCTTTTAGGTTTCATTTGGGGGCATTTTTTTTAAAAAAAATAAGTTATTATTTTTAAAGTATATTGCTTTCACCCCAGGAAATCCTGAAGACCACAAACCATATTTGGCCTTTGCAAATCTGAACTAACAAAGTCAAACTCAGTTATGGAAAGTCTTTGCTTGTTGTTTGACCCAACCTGAATTTGACCAAGGAAGTTGCATTCCTCATGCTTTCACCTATTTCTCCATTTCTCTTTAAGCCAAAACTTCCTGTGTGATCATAAGAAATAATTCTGCATAGGCCTTTTGTTGTGTGAAATGATGCTTCTCACAGGATTCTATTTCACACTGCCTGGGAAAATCCCATGACCCATAAGGATCACCTTTCCTTGTCAGCTACCACCATGGACATTTGCACAGGACTACCCTGAATGGCAGATTACATGATGGTTTGGTTTGATCTCTATACACAAGATTTCTTTCCCCTATTTACTGTCCTATAAGACATGCTGAGAAATATAAGACCTGTAGGTCACAAAGGCACTGTTTTTAAAATTATAACCACCAACACTACCCCCAATGTAATTATGTTTTGTTGTTGTAATGCACATTAAGAAACTGACAATGTTTCCAGCAACTAGTGTTCAAGGAAAGTGCTTTGCATTATATATCCAGAGAAGCTTAATCGTCTCCTACATTTAAATTACAAACATGAGTCACTTATCGACCTTGAAGATAAAACCTGCCAATCTCCCCACTATGAATCTTTCTGGTTGGGGCTTTCCAAGTCTCTCTTTAGCAAATTAGCCTAGAAGTATTATAAGCATCTCTCTTGACATGTTTGTCTTTCTTTTTTCTGTTTGAGATTTGTCAGTGTAAACAACTAAGAGGCAATTGAACTAATCAGTGGCTTCCTCAGTCAGCTTATCTTGTTTACTGCTTTAGAATTTGTTCTAAATTTTAGATTCTACTAATGAAAGTAAAATGAGTCCATATGTTTGTACTACCGCATTTCCTTTGAAAACATCTATGCAAATGTAAGCATATACTTGCATCTTAATACTATTTTGCCATGATTTTCCCTAAAGAAAGCTGAGATTTATAGTTTCACCAGAGTGCTTGATTAATCCTAAAAACCTCTTCACAGAACTGCAGTTCCCAGAAATCCATGAAGAGAAGACATAAATGTTAAGTTAAGCTTCAGTCATATACTGTGTTTTCTCACCTGGGACACAGAAACTGGAAATTTGTTGGTAACACAAAGACACATAACTCCTGTGCCTTATTCAAATGACGTTGTGAAGGCTATTTGCTAGCTTCTTTTGAATTGTCCAAAAACAAAGGGTGGGGGGAGTGGAGAATAAGATGTCTGAGCACGGAAAGGGCTTCATGTTCCAAATGCAATTCTTCACGCAGAAAATCAAGAAATGAGGTTGATCTCTTGGATGAAAACAACCTCATTTCTCTTCCCTGGAGGAAAAGAACTGGGATGTTAAAGGCTGAATGTGATATTTTGTACATATTTTACAAAACATAAGTCCATTAGCCTGCATATGATGAGATAATAAAAAGGAAATAAGTGTGATTGGTGTCTTCACAGATCAAAAAGACAAATGTATTGTCGAAGGCTTTCATGGCCAGAATCAAAACATTGTTGTGTGTTTTCTGGGCTGTATGGCCATGTTCCCGAAGTATACTTCTGGAACATGACCATACAGCCCAGAAAACACACAACAACCCCCAAAAGACAAATGGTTGTAACTGAGAAAGTATAGGTTTACCAGCCAGAATCCTGTTGTGTAGTTAAATATATGTAACATATTTATTTGAATTTAGTTCAAAGCAGATATGTACATACATTCATACTGGAGAAGAATGGACTCACTATTGCCTAGGAGCAAAAAATTTCATGTAAGGCATCAAACATCTTATATCCTATCTAAGGAAATGTCACTTAGATAGAGGCCACTTCTACACTCCCATATAAAATCCAGATTATCTGCTTTGAACTGCATTGTGCCACGAGAACTCCAAAAACATTTTGAAGAAAGGAGGGCAAGTGGATGAAAGATATTGTTCCAGTGTATCTCAGAATTAAATAGAAAACTAATTGAGGATGCAAGAAAGGGTTTTAGGGCAACAGCAATATTGTTTGGATATTTTTATAACCACAGCAACCAACCAATGCCACAACCTCCTGGCACATTTGCCCCATCTGGAGGAACCCACTCTCTTACTGTTCATTACTGATAGCTTCTTATCTGATTTAGGATACTTTCAGGTGACATATTTTTGCCCTGTTGCCCAGATCAGAGGTTCCAGGCCTTCTGCTTGTAAAGAGCCCATGATTCCCTAAGATTTTTTCTCTTCCCCTTCCCTTTTTTAACAGAAAATCTGTTATGACGAAAAAGTGGAACAAGTGATACACTGTTTTTTGACAACATGCATGAACAACACTTTGGAAGTACCCTTTTAAAAGACCTCCTTATGAAGATTTTGATTTAAAGGAACAAGCAAAGAATGCCCACAAATAGGGCTTAATTTTCATTTCTCTAAGAATGACCTATAAATAGCTCTTGAGAGAGCAAGCAACCAAAATGTCATTTAGCCTTCAAGAAACACAAAGTATTGATTGATTCAGGGGGAAACATCTGGTTCCTCCGATAAACCCAAGGAGCTCTGACATCACTAGAAGGTGAATTTGGATGGTCAGGGACTTGAAATCACCAGATTTATTTTTTATTCCAGTCAACAGCTGCCATTTTAAAAGTGCAAGGTTGATGTTTCTGCACTGGATCTTTAAAAGCCATCATTAGCATCTATATAATTTAAAAGGCTCCAAGCAGATCATGATGTCCTGTTTCAGAAGCGATGCCTTTTCTAAATAATTGATTTGTTTTGCCATTTTCAAATTGGATTGGGAAGGACAGGAGAAGAGAATGCAGTTGACTGAAGCATTTCAACTTAAGCATATCTTAAGCAGCAGTTCACATTATATTTGCAAAAAAATGTTTGCCTTGCTCAAAACAATTTGAACCTTTAAAGCTATTGTTCAGTGTTTACTCCCTTTAGGAGCCACTTGAATTTTTGTCCTTAATAAGTAGTACTCGTTTGTGTTACCTTGGACAAGTCACACTCTTGGAGTTATAGTTAGGTGTGGCATCAGTGAACTTTGGCTAAGAAGGCTAAAGATCTTGTAAAACTACAACTCCCAGAACTCCATAGCATTAAGAACCTCATCACATTGAGGTCCAGAAACCATGGGGGAAACCATGAGACAGTTTACCACTTTGTGCTGTTACTGTTGTTGGTAATGGGATCCCTTCCCATGACGTTTCCCCGCTGTCCCCAGCTTCCTCTCACATCCTCCCTGACTTGTTCTATGCCATCATACTACCAGCATGGAGCTCATCGGACCCCCACCAGAAGTAGCCCTGCATCATTTCATGGGCTCTGGGGGAATCCATGCTGACAGTGTGTCAACAGTATAGAGAAGTGCAGAAAAGACTCCATGTGATGAAGTCATAAGACAGGGTAGTTAAAGTGGTGTCAGAATTACACAGTGAAGTTCCACCCAGAGTAATTTGTCCAAGACACCCAGTGGTTTTCAAGGCTGAGTGAGAATTTGAACCCTAGGCTGGATCTACACTGTCATATAATGCAGTTTGAAACTGCATTGTATCATCAGTGTAGACCTATATGATGCAGTTCAATGAAATTCCAAACTGTATTGAAGTGACCACATAATACAGTTCCAAATTGCATTATGTGGCAGTACAGATCCAGCCTACGTCCAACACTCAAATCACTATACCATGCTGGTTAAAAGGTAAAGGTTTTCCCTGACGTTAAGTCCAGTCATGTCCGACTCTGGGGGTTGGTGCTCATCTCCATTTCTAAGCCGAAGAGCTGGCATTGTCCATAGACACCTCCAAGGTCATGTGGCCGGCATGGCTGGTTACATTTAACCAATGTCAAAGAAATAGGTGGAGGTGTGCTTGTGCTCTTCCTCTTCTTTTTCTTCTTCCTTTTCAGTTCCTTCTCATTCTTTTTAACTATAAATTGATTTGTGTTTCTTGGTGAAATTGTATACAACATGAAAGGCTAATTGCCTTCTAAGAGCATCAAACTTGCTGAGTTTCTGCTTCAATTCAGCAGAGAAGGTGGTACAATTGGAGTTTAGGAGTATCAAAAAGTGGGGAGAGAATTATCTTCAGGGAAGATGGTGGCTCTGATGGAAGTGAGTTAGTAATTCCACTCTGCGTTTTAGGTACAATTTCAAGAAATTATCCAAGTTACTGAACCTATTTGGGACTATGGCTCAGCAATATCTTGGTCAGCTCATTTAATGTATTAAGTGAATTAAAAATACGTATGGGGGCTTACTGATCCCTGATCCTAAGGGTTTAACATACTTTGGAGCCAACCACTACACTTGCTTACCTCACTATTAGTGATGGGAGGGTTGTTATGAAAATCACACTCAGCATAGCAGTCATTCTGTCAATCCTTTGTTATCACATATGTCAATTTTGTAAGAAGCCTGAACAGTTCAGAAAAATGGGCATATTTTATGACTTATTTTTATGCAACAGTGTCCTGTTGGTGGATGATAGCAGAGGGCCATGGCATGACAGAAGGAGGGCATCCAGCATTTTCTAAGCAGGCATCAAAAACATTTTAAAATTCTTATTCCCTGGAAAGAGAACTTTCAAAAAGAAACAAATACTTAAACCTGCAATACCCTGATAAAAACGATTCATTGTGATTAGAAGCTACCTTCTCAAACCTCCCTCTTTCCACACTTGAAGAGAAATGCATACATTATTGAAAGCTGGGTCTCTGTATCCCTCAGAATCTAAATTGCTAACAAATCTTCAGGAATGTTCAGATTTGATCCACATGGTTTCTCTTGAGCATGTCCAAGTCATTCCAATTTGGTTTTCAATCTGGTATGGCTCAAAATGTGAAGACAGTCATAGTATTCATGCACAATTAATGAATTGTCTTTCTGCTTATGGTTAGCCCAGCGCTCAGACATCAGCCTCTTTTTCCCCTAGAAGAAGAGAAACCTTGCTGCAGGCCTGTATTAGAAGCCTTGTGGGGTAGAGAGCACTGTTTGAATACAGAATTCAGTAGTCTGTCTGCTATACAAGATCCCTTGCACAACCCACTGGTATGTCTTATTGAATTTACTTGTCAATTTCTCTCTAGTAATTGTATTCAGAATTGCAACACAAATGGACAGTGATATATGTATGCTCATTCAGATATCAACCACATTATATTCAAAGAAGCTTACTCCCCAGTAGGTGTGCACGGTGTTGTAGTCTATCTTACATTCACTTACATTGAAGCAAATCCCTCTGACCTCAACAAGTTTTACTTCTGAATAAATATGCATAGGCTTGCACTGTGAATCTTGATATGCTCCCTGTGGCTGTAGCCCTTATCTCTGTATTGCAGTTCCTTTTTATAGAAGGCTTCATCAAGTCCCAAATGAATAAACAGTTCACAATCGTGTTACGTCTTTGTTGCCTTCCACATTTATAGAATTCTTTAGCATTATGAATGATGAGCTAAAGCTTGGTGACTGGTTTTTTTTAAGTCAACCAAGATATCTGTGCAGGGGAGCAGGAAATGATAACGCACTCAGGATAATACATATATGAAATACAATTACTTTATATATATGTTCTTTGCAATGCTCTTTCAGTGTGGTTTTTGATATGCGTAATGGTTTATAAAGGACTCCCCTTCTTTTTTTGTTGTTATCTGGAAACAACAATTTGATGCAAAGTAGTCTTGCCATGTTGTTCTAGGTCTGAAGACCATTGCATCTGACAAAACTCTCTATAAGCTATGTGTGTCACAAATTTATCAAAATGTTGAAAAAATGGTTGGAGTTTTGGGAAATGGCGAAAAAGTTGAATCCTGGATTGATTAGAATCTTTGCCATTTTGGACTCCCTCCATATTAAAATTGAGATTTTGGGTGTACATATGTATGTGTGCATGCAAATAACACACACCTTGGTACAGAGAAGCAATGCTGTCTCCTGTGTAGAAAACGCTCCTATCTGCAGAAACAAAACAAAAAATCACAGGCAATTTTTGCACAAAACAGTTTTTGAAGACGTTATCACAGTATGAAGGAAATTGCTAAAATTAGTCATTGCTTTCTTTGAGAACAAAATTAGAAAAGAATTACATCCCTTGTACAAGCTTATGCTTGTCTTCCAGGAATGTTTGTCACAAATGACTACTACCCCAGACACCCAAAAAAAGTCCAGTATAAAGTTTGCATGCAATTTGCATGCAGTGTAGACTACAGAACATGAAAAGCAATGGTTGCTTACCTGTAACCAGGTTTCTTCTAGTGGTGATCTGTGAAATTAGCACATGTGGTAGTAATTGCCCCCAGCAATGCTCTCGGAACCTTAAAACAGCTGTTTGAAGTACTTTGGCTACAGCCCCGCCCATCTTCCCCAGAAGGCATATATGCAGAGGTGGGGATGTAGCTTCAGTTCCCCGCCGCTGAAAGCGGCTAGAGAAAAAAGTCATGATGATCAGCGGGGAGGATGGGTGGGGATGTGCTAATTTCACAGATCACCACTCGAAGAAACCTGGTTACAGGTAAGCAACCATTGCTTCTTCTTCGTGGTGTCTGGTGAAATAAGCACATGTGGTAGACTAGCAAGCTACTCACCATGGTCGGTGGGCATCATGACAGTGCTGATCCAAGAACCGCTCTGCCAAATGCTGCTTGCTTCCTGGAGAGCAGATCCAATTTGTAATGGGCCACAAAGGTGAGTGGAGTGGCCCATGTGGCTGCTCTACACACTTCGTGGAGCGGTATGCCACGGCTGTATGCTGTGGAAGTCGCCACCGCTCTAGTAGAGTGTCCTTTGATGACAAATGGAGGCTGCTGATGAGCTAGCTCATATGCTAGCTGAATGGTGGCCACAATCAATCCTGATAACCTCTGGGAGGAAACAGGTAGACCTTTTGATTGAGAAGCATACTTCAGGAAAAGTCTGGGTGAAGCTCTGAACTCTTTAGTCCTTTCCACATAATATGCAAGTGCCCTCCTGGCATCCAGTAGATGCAGAGAGTGTTCGAGTGGAGTGGAAGGGTTCTGAAAAAATGAGGGTATCACAATATCCTCAGTCAGATGGAATGCAGAGACTACTTTAGGAAGGAATGAGATATCAGTGCGCATGATAACCTTGTCAGCATGGAATCTCATATAAGGATGATCTACTCTCAATGCACAAAGCTCGCTTGCTCTTCGAGCTGTGGTAATAGCTAGCAGAAATGCCACTTTCCATGAGAGATATGAGAGATCCACCTGGGCCAATGGCTCAAAGGGTGGTTTCTGTAATGCAGAGAGAACCAACTGAAGGCTCCATGCCGGTATAGGAGGTGTTACTGGAGGTCGCATGTTTCTATACCCCTGCAGAAACTGTTGTATAAGAGGGTCTTGGTGTGATGAACCATGGGCCTTGTAGTCCTGCTCAGGACATTGTAATCCCTGATGAAGATGAAAACTTGGGTTTTTTACCTTCCCAGTCTGAACTGGATTCCTCTCAGCCAGATCCTTCCCAGGCAGATCTGGAAACCTTGCACCTGCAAGAAAGTTGTGCCCCAGAAGTATGTCAAACAACCCCAGAGCCTACTTCTCCCGTGTTCTTGCGCCGGGAGTTTTGTAAACAACAGAGAAGTTTGGATTCAGCTTCGCGCAGGAGTGCGAGGATAGCAGCTAAGAATGTTGCCAATTAACATTGGTTCTCGTGAGAATCTTTAAGGAGTTTAACATCTGGTCTCAGAGTTTAGCTTTCGTTTCTGATTCCCAGAGAACCGCTTTGGTGAGAAAGTTGGACTCTATATAGGTGTTTTGCCCGCGTAGCAACTTCGCGGAGTCAATTCGTCAGCCTACGGAGCGAGTTGTGTCTGGACAGCGCGCTCCGATTCAAGCCTCGCTTCAGCTCAAGCCTTGCCTTGCTATCCAGCCTTCGCCTTGCTTCCCAGCCTTTGTTTACCTACGGACTTTGCCTTGTTTCCCAGGACTAATCCTTGCCTTGTTTCACGGATTTTACCAAGTTATTCCACGGACCTTGTTCTTGTTCTTAGTTACCTTGTTCCACGTTCAAGCCTTGTTTCAAGTATCAAGTTATTTCCTAGCCACGCTCAAGTTTTATGGACTAAGGACCTTGTCATCTCCCCTCACTTTGCTTGGCAAAGTGAGTGTTTCGGTTATTGGATTACAACTTTGGACCTTAATATTTCTTATTGGACATTGCTTTTTTGGACTAATTCTGACCTTTCCTGAAGGGTCTAATTCTGGACTATTTTCTATACTTGTTTTTATTAACTTCATATATTCCTTCAATAAAGATATTAGTTAGATTCTGGCCTCTGTGTATGGTTATTGGTGCCTCTGCCGCCTGGGTCGTGACAGTTTGACTCCGCCACCCATAAGCACCAACTAACCGAGGCCAGGATGTCTACCGGAGCCGCGCCGGCTGGACAGCCGCTCAGCTACACCATCAGCAAGGACGAAGTGGACCGCATCCGTGACAGACTCAACGCGCAGGATGGAGAAATAAAAGGGTTGAGGGAGCGCGGAGTTCGCCTCCCGGCCATGGCGTTGCCTACCAAGTTTTCTGGAGAAGCTGCTAAGGTTCATGTTTTCCGCCGCCAATGTCAAGCTTATCTAGAGGCCCGTGATGCCGAGTTTCCCCAAGAAGACATCAAGGTGGCGTGGGTCTACAGTCTTCTAGACGGACCAGCGGCTAGCTGGGCGACGGCCCTGTTTGATCAAGCCTCCCCCCACCTAAGTTCAGCACAACGCTTCTTGGATCACCTTAAGGAGACCTGGGGAATCGAGGACAATTTGGAGGCAGCCGGTCACAAACTCCGGCGCCTCCTTCAAGGAGACAGACCCATGTCTCAGTACATAGCCGAGTTCCGCGTGCTGGCCCACAACACCGGCTGGAACGATGTAGCCCTCAGAGGACAATTTCGGGAGGGTCTCAACATTGAAATGCTGGAAGAAATCTCCAAGGTGGATCCTCCCCAGACCCTCGAGGCACTCATTGATCAATGTTTACGGGCTGAAGTCATGATTGCCAACAGGAAACAATGGGTTCGAGGCCAGGGCGGTAGAGCCGGGGCAAAACCCCCCGCTCCCGCCAGTGTTCAGCCACGTCCGGTGTGGAGACCCCCGCCGCCAACCCCATACCCCAGAGGAGGCGAGGAGGTGCCGATGCAGTTGGGCAATGTGCGTCCCAGACTAGATGCCGCCGAGAAGGCCCGTCGTCAACGCTTGAACCTCTGCTGGTACTGCGGGAACGGGGGCCACTTCGCCAGAGAGTGCCCAGCCAAAGGGAAGCCTGCCGCCCGTCTTGCGGCGGCGTCCTCCACGGAGTCGAAGGCGTCTGAGCCGACTGGCACACAGCCGGCGGGGGAAGCCAACGACCGGGTGTAGAGAGGCTCGCCAACCCGGTCAAAAAATCCATCCAAGAGCCGCCAACCGGGGTCCTGTTCCTTCTCGTGGTCACATTATGGTCAGCAAAAAGGGGACCCGTCATGATCCACGCCATGATAGACTCTGGAGCTACCAACAATTTCATCGATAGAGAGTATGCCGACTCTCTGGGATTACAATATCATGATTTCAAGAATGCCCGTGTGGTGCAAGCCATAGACGGCCGTCCCCTCAAGACGGGCCCCGTAAGCCAGTGGTCGGAACCCACCAGGATGTGGATAAGGGAACATATGGAAGAGATTTCCTTCTTTGTTACCGAGGTTCCCCATTTCCCTGTGATTTTGGGAATTCCATGGCTGACACTCCACGACCCTAACATCTCCTGGTCCAACAGAGAACTGCAGTTTGCTTCACCGTACTGCCAAAACCATTGCCTCGTAGCCAAGGTATGCCATGCCACAGACTCCGAGCCCATTATCACCTTGCCAAAGAAGTACTCCGAGTATTGGGATGTATTCAATGAGAAAGAAGCCGAAAAATTACCCCCACATAGACCTTATGACTGTGCCATTGACTTGGTGGAGGGGGCCCCGATCCCGCGAGGGCATCTCTACTCCCTGACTGAACCAGAGCAAGAAGCTCTCAGGGAATTCTTAGAGACAAACCTTCGCAAGGGGTTCATCAGACCCTCTCAATCCCCAGCCGCCTCCCCAGTGATGTTTGTGAAGAAGAAGTCAGGGGAATTACGCTTGGTGGTGGACTACAGAGCATTGAACAATATCACCAAGCGGAACAGCTATCCCCTGCCCTTAATCTCGGATCTACTGGACCGACTTCGAGGAGCCAAGGTCTACACCAAGCTGGATCTTCGGGGGGCTTATAATCTAGTTCGCATCAGAGAAGGGGACGAGTGGAAGACCGCCTTCCAGACTAAATTCGGATTATTCGAGTCCCGAGTTATGAATTTCGGTTTGTGCGGAGCTCCCGCAACGTTCCAGCATTTTGTCAACGATATTTTTCAGGACTATCTAGACAGATTCTTGATAATCTACCTGGACGATTTTTTGGTGTTTTCCAGATCACAATCAGAACATGAGAACCACGTCAAAATGGTGTTGCAACGACTGCGGGATCATGGACTTTATGCCAAGCTAGAAAAATGCGCTTTTGATCTACAAGAGGTAGATTTCCTTGGCTACCGCATCTCGCCTCTAGGGCTTTCCATGGATCCAGCCAAAGTTTCAGCAGTATTGGAATGGCGGGCGCCAACTAACAAGAAAGAGGTGCAGCGTTTCTTGGGGTTCGCGAACTACTACCGCAAGTTCATTCCAGATTTTGCCCGCTGGTCCGACCCCATCACTAGCTGCATCCGTGGAAAGCAGCCTTTCCGCTGGACTGATCAAGCAGAGAAAGGGTTCCAGCAACTGAAGAAACTATTCACCTCCCAGCCAATTCTACAGCACCCAAATCCTGGAACCCCTTTTGTGGTGCAAGCGGACGCCTCTGATGTGGCAATTGGGGCTGTACTCTTACAACCGGTGGGAGATCACCTCCACCCCTGTGCCTATTATTCTCGTCAACTAACCACACCAGAGAGGAATTACACCATTTGGGAAAAAGAACTACTGGCCATAAAGGCAGCCTTTGAAACTTGGAGACATTGGCTAGAAGGGGCCAAATTCCCCATTGAAGTCCACACTGATCATCGTAATCTAGAACATCTAAGAACTGCCCGCAAACTAAATCAGAGGCAGCAACGTTGGGCTTTATTCTTTGAACGTTTCAACTTCCAGATCCATTATGTGACCCCAGCTCAAACCAAGCAAGCAGACGCCCTGTCACGTAAACCGGAATACGCTGCAGGACGCAAGGAGACCTTTGAATCCCAACTGCTACAACCTGAGAACTTTGCCACGCTCACAGTGGGGAACACCAAATCCAGTCCCATTGGTTCAACTTCCCCTACTCCAGGACCCATCTGTGCTCAAGAAATCAGGGCTAGTCAGCAAGCAGATGCCTGGGCGCAGGACCAACTTCGCCAAGGTCTGCATTTTCCCTTTTCGCTTAAAGATGGGCTGCTCTGCTATAGAAATCATGTTTATATCCCACCCGGACCGGGCAGGGAAAAAGCGCTTCGTCTGTGTCATGACTGCAAACCAGCAGGACACTTCGGACTATTTAAAACCATGCATTTGATCCTAAGAGATTTTTGGTGGCCCAAGATCCGCAAGGATGTGGAAAAATATGTCAACACCTGCCCAGTATGCCAGCGCTCCAAGATACGAAGGGAGAAGCCCTCAGGGCTTTTGCACCCCCTTCCTACCCCATCTCGCCCATGGGAAATAATTTCCGCGGATTTCATCACTGACCTACCACCTTCCTGTGGATTCACCACGATCTTAGTGGTGGTGGACCTATTCACCAAGTTAGCCCATTTCATTCCCTGCGAAGGCCTCCCCACGGCCAAAGAAACTGCGGATCTATTTCTTCAGCATGTTTTCAGACTACATGGATTGCCCAAGAGTTTAGTCACAGACCGTGGATCTCAATTCACCTCTCGTTTTTGGAAGGCACTACAAAAACTACTGGGCATAGACTCTCGCTTATCTTCAGCTCATCATCCCCAAACAGATGGGCAAACGGAGCGCACCAATGCCACTTTGGAGCAGTATCTTCGCTGTTATGTAAACTACCAACAGGACAATTGGGCTTCTCTGTTACCACTGTCTGAGTTTGCCTACAATAATGGAGTTCAAGCTTCTACAAAAGAAACGCCGTTCTTTGCAAACTACGGTTTCCATCCACGTTTCTTTCCCCCTGTCATTGAAACTTCAGAAGTTCCCGCAGCAGAGGATTGGCTGCAGGAACTCACAGCGGTGCAACAACTTTTGCTCCAGCAACTGGACCAAGCCAAGGAGGACTATAAACGCCACGCTGACAAACACCGCCAGCCGGGCCCCGAAATCAAGGTAGGAGATCGGGTTTTTCTGTCCACTCGCTTTCTGCCCTCCCACCGCCCATGCCGGAAGTTAGATGCCCGCTTCATTGGCCCCTATCCAGTGGTGGCGCAATTAAACCCCGTGACTTTCAAACTCCAACTTCCGCGTTCAATGCGCATTCACCCAGTGTTTCACCGTTCCCTGCTCCTTCCGGCGGATGGTGTGCGTCCTGATACAGACCAACCGGCCCCCCCTCCTGTTTTGATGAATGGGGAGGAGGAGTTCGAGGTTGAGGACATTTTGGATTCTCGCTTTCATCGCCGCCGCCTACAATATCTCATTGACTGGGTGGGTTTTGGGCCTGAGGAACGCTCTTGGGAAGACGCCTCCACAGTCCATGCTCCTGATCTAACCCGTCGCTTCCATCTGACCTATCCCACCAAACCGCGACCTCGCGCCTCGGGGAGAGGACCCCAGTTTGGGAGGGGCCCTGAGGAGGGGGATAGTGTGATGAACCATGGGCCTTGTAGTCCTGCTCAGGACATTGTAATCCCTGATGAAGATGAAAACTTGGGTTTTTTACCTTCCCAGTCTGAACTGGATTCCTCTCAGCCAGATCCTTCCCAGGCAGATCTGGAAACCTTGCACCTGCAAGAAAGTTGTGCCCCAGAAGTATGTCAAACAACCCCAGAGCCTACTTCTCCCGTGTTCTTGCGCCGGGAGTTTTGTAAACAACAGAGAAGTTTGGATTCAGCTTCGCGCAGGAGTGCGAGGATAGCAGCTAAGAATGTTGCCAATTAACATTGGTTCTCGTGAGAATCTTTAAGGAGTTTAACATCTGGTCTCAGAGTTTAGCTTTCGTTTCTGATTCCCAGAGAACCGCTTTGGTGAGAAAGTTGGACTCTATATAGGTGTTTTGCCCGCGTAGCAACTTCGCGGAGTCAATTCGTCAGCCTACGGAGCGAGTTGTGTCTGGACAGCGCGCTCCGATTCAAGCCTCGCTTCAGCTCAAGCCTTGCCTTGCTATCCAGCCTTCGCCTTGCTTCCCAGCCTTTGTTTACCTACGGACTTTGCCTTGTTTCCCAGGACTAATCCTTGCCTTGTTTCACGGATTTTACCAAGTTATTCCACGGACCTTGTTCTTGTTCTTAGTTACCTTGTTCCACGTTCAAGCCTTGTTTCAAGTATCAAGTTATTTCCTAGCCACGCTCAAGTTTTATGGACTAAGGACCTTGTCATCTCCCCTCACTTTGCTTGGCAAAGTGAGTGTTTCGGTTATTGGATTACAACTTTGGACCTTAATATTTCTTATTGGACATTGCTTTTTTGGACTAATTCTGACCTTTCCTGAAGGGTCTAATTCTGGACTATTTTCTATACTTGTTTTTATTAACTTCATATATTCCTTCAATAAAGATATTAGTTAGATTCTGGCCTCTGTGTATGGTTATTGGTGCCTCTGCCGCCTGGGTCGTGACACTTGGAAACAAGACTGGCATCCTGTTTCTTTCCAATTTGCTGAGATTGCTGCTAAGTAACACTTGAGGGATGACAAATGTAAGCCTTGAGTTGCTAGTGATGCAAGAAATTCCAACACTATTGATGTTGGAGCTGTCAATGGTTCTATGTCTTGTCGCCGGACAAAGTCAGTAAACTTTTTCCATTTGTAAGCATATGATCGCTTTGTTGATGGTTTATGTGCTGCATCCAATATGTCTCTCACTGCTTGAGACAATGGTCGGGATGAATCCTCCATGCCGTGAGTCTGAGACATGAGATGTCTGGGTGGCGGAGGCGTCCCTGGTCTGCTGTGAGCAAGTCCGGGCGAAGTGGAAGGGGAAGATACTGCCCTTGCGACATCATCCGAAGGAGAGCAAACCAGGGCTGCCTGGGCCACCATGGCGTGAGGAGTATGCAGTTGGCTCTGTCGTGATACAGTTTTGATACTACTCTGTTGAGAAGGGGTATCGGTGGAAACACGTACAGAAGTGGACCCGACCAGTGGAACATGAAGGCATCTCCCAGGCACCCTCGTGTCTGGTCTTACTGCCGTCTGGCACAGAACAGATCGCATTTTGCATTGTGTGGTGCTGCAAACAGATCTATCAGGGGACTGCCCCACCTCTGGAAAAGAGAAGTCGCTTCGGCAGGATGAAGGGACCACTCGTGAGTCGAGTCTTGTTCCCTGCTCAATGTATCTGCGATGCTGTTGTCTTCTCCCGGAACATGCACAGCTATCAAATGGGTGCGGTTGGCTAAGCACCAATGCCATATGTCCATGGTCCTCTTTAGGAGGGAGCGTGATTTTGTGCCTCCTTGTTTGTTGATATACCACGCTACCGTGGTATTGTCGGTGCATAGTTGGACTACCTTGCCGTGGCACAAGTCCTGAAATGCATGGAGGCTCCGCTGTACTGCCATGAGCTCGAGGAGATTGATATGATGTTGGGCCTCCTGCTGTGTCCATTTGCCTTTGACCATAAGGGAGCCGGAATGTGCACCCCATCCATACAGGGATGCATCCATTGTCAGAGTCACTGTTGCTTGTGGCTGCTGAAATGGAACACCCACGCACACATTGTCCTGGGACAACCACCAGTGTAGGGACTGGCTGACATAAGCTGGAACAGGGAGATGGATGTTTTGGCTTTGGGTCAGCGGGTCGAAGACACGCAAGAACCACATCTGAGGAGGTCTCATTCTGAGCCTTGCATAAGGTGTTACTACTGTTGTGGATGCTAGATGTCCCAAGGCTGACTGGACATCCCTGGCTCGTGGCAATGGACCTTGCAGGAGGGTAAGTAGCGCTGTACGAAGAGATCGAAACCGATCGTCCTGGAGATATGCTCTGCCAGTGGTAGAGTCTATGTCTGCTCCGATAAATCGTATCCTCTGTGTAGGGAAAAGATGAGATTTTTTCTGATTCACAACTAAACCAAGGTTTTCTAATAATGATAAAGTAAAACGAAGATCACGCAACAGTGACTGTCTAGAATGTGCCACCAACAACCAGTCGTCTATATACAGGTAGACAGTTATCCCTTAAAGGCGGAGATGTGCTGCTACCACGGCCATGACCTTGGTAAAAACCCGTGGAGCAGTTGATATCCCAAAGGGGAGCACCCGGAAGCAAAAAGCTTTTTGTGCCACCATAAAAGCAAGATACCTGTGGTGGTGAGGTGCAATCGCGACATGGAAGTACGCATCCTTAAGGTCAATGGATGCAAACCATGCTCCATCTGGCAGCAGAGGCAAAATGGTTGACAGTGTCACCATTCGAAATTTTTTAGGGTTAATATAGTTATTCAATCCTCTGAGGTCCAACACTGGCCTCTGGCCTCCATCCTTTTTAGGAACTAAAAAGTATCTCGAAAAGAAAGCTTGTGAAAACATTGATGGATGGAGTTGAACGATTGCTCCCTTGTCTAACAAGGTGCGAATTTCCTCTTGTAAAACTTTAGATGGTGGCGTAGCTTTTATACAGCCTGTATGCGGCTGCTGGAAAAACTCAATAGAGTAACCAGAACTTATAATCTGTAATACCCACTTATCAGTGGTGATTGCTCTCCATGTGGGAGCAAATTGCGCCAAACGATCTCCAAACTTGACAAAAGGTGTATCTGCTGCCTGAGCATGTCCTATGTTGTGATCCGAAAGAGGAGAGTGTTCACCCGTGCAATTTGTGAGGGATAGAGTAGGGAAAGAAACCAAAGTCTTGCTAAAAACGTTGCTTTCCCCTTGGTTGGGATTTGTTCTTATCCTGTCCTCTGGACTGGGATGTTGAGGTTTGTTTGTTGGATGTGGATGCCGTTGCCTGAGGCAAAGGTCTTGTTGGTGCCTCGTATGGTTTACGATTATAAGATGTGGACATATAAGATTTCCCCCGGTATCTAGATGTTGATTGGGTAGGAAATCCATACTTGTTTGCAGCTTGACGCACCTCCTGTGCGCTCTTGAGCTGTGTGTCAGTTTCAGGGTTGAACAGTCCCTTATCATGGACTGGAAGGTCTTCTGCCAAGACCTTGCCCTCTTCTGACAAGGTTGAAGTTCTCAACCATGCATGTCTACGTATCACTGTAGCTGCTGTGAACATCCTGCCTGCTGCCTCTGCAGAGTGCTTTGCCATCTCTTTTTGGGCTTTAGCTAGCGCCACTCCTTCCTGTTGTACTATCTTAGCCAAGGTCTGTTTGTCCTGTGGCAAACTTTCCAAATGTGGGGCTATCTTTTTCCACAGATAGTCTTGATAAGCTGCCATGTAGGCGCCATAGTGGGCCATACGTGTGGATATGCCTGCTCCAAGATGGACCTTTTTACTGACAGCTTCTAGTTTCCTTCCCTCCTTATCAGTTGGTGTGATATGTGTTCTAGCTGAACGTTTGTTCTGCATCATGTTGACCACAACCGAGTTGGGTTTTGGAGGTTTCGAAACCCAGGGAGCTGTTGCGAGGTCCACTTTATATAGAGCATCACATTTTTGTGGTATTGCCCCAACCAGAGTCGGAGCAATATCAGGAGTGGTGGCCAATTGCAGTAAATAGGGAACTGCTGGGAGAGCTGAGGCTGTCTTTGCTGATGGCTGCTGCTCATCTGTCAGAAACAAGTGACAATCAACTGTCTTTTCAGTTTTTGGAACAGGTAGATTCAGGGCTCTATGAAGCCTTGACATTAGGGCAACAAACCCAGCCGTCTCTGATGGTACTGGTTGGTCCAGTGCCAAATCAACCTCATCTTCTGCTTCAGAATGGTGAGAGGTATCAGATTCTGAGCCTGACTGAGACTGAGGGTTTTCAGGTGGCAATGAAGGCACAGGATTAACAATAGGCTGAACTGCAGCCTGAACTGATTGTTGCTGTTGCATAGGTACCAATGGCAGCTGCAGTGGCTGCTGGTCCTGAACTAATATAGGCCCAAAAAAATAGGCACGACCGCCTGGTGATCTATGAATATAATCAGATCTGGCTGATATTGAAGTGTTGGGCTGCACTATAGCAGCAGCATACCTTTGCCTGTGTGGAGGCGATGGGAAGGCTGGTGCACTATGAGGCATAGGGCTGAGGTACCTTAAAGACCCAGACGGTAAGTCTGGAGACATTACAAGTCTCCCATCCCTGGGAGTGAGCATAGAGTAGACAGGGGCTGCAGAAGCAAACGTGCTACATGCTCCAATAGCCTCTTGAGAGAAGGAAGGGCTCGCCATAGGCTGAGCTGCATCTCCTCGCACCCCAGTTGTCTCTACCGCACAAGCGGGAGGTGGGGGCTGGTCCTGGGCACGTGCCTCCGGTGGGTGGGCTGTCTCCGCCAAGGGGAGCAGGGCCGCACCCATGACCGGGGCCTGTAGCA
Organism: Anolis carolinensis; assembly: GCF_035594765.1. NCBI lineage: Eukaryota > Metazoa > Chordata > Lepidosauria > Squamata > Anolidae > Anolis > Anolis carolinensis. Next base: position 259,081,272 of record NC_085843.1, on the reverse strand, counting down.
GAGGCACGGTGTTTGAAGCCGCACTGCCTCTGAAGTCTTCCAAAGGCTGCAGAAGCCTCAAGACAACCGGCGTTTGGACCGCTGTGCTCCATGGCGTAGACCTCGGAGGAGGCGTGGCCTGCACGCAGGGAGTGGAGCGCCCTGGAAGCATGGCCGCGCTGCGCGTTTCTGAAGCAGAACGCTTCTTCTTCTTCTTCTTTTGAGCCTCTCCTCCATCTCCCAGAGCCTTTGAAGGCATGGGAGTAGCTGGAGGGTTAGACTTGGCCCTGTTTGGAAGGGGAGAGGCCTCCTTGGAAGGGGTAAGTGGACGCCGCTGCCCTTTAAATTTCTGTGGCGTTTGGGAGCCAGCTAGGGAAGGAGGGGGAAACAAAGCCCGCTCATAAAGAATGGCTTTTAACCTCATTTCTCTATTTTTCCTTGCTTGTGGTGTTAAAGCCAAACAAGCAGAGCAAGTTTTTGCAGCATGAGCCTCTCCCAGGCAGGAAAGACACTGATTGTGTCCATCAGAATCTGGCATTTTAGAGCCACAAGAAACACACTTTTTAAACCCAGGGGTAGACATACCAATGCCGAAGTCAGACAGTCCAGGGTCAGAAATCCAGAATAGCGAAAAATCCAATTTGAAGCCAAAGTACTTGTAAGAATCATCAAAATACAGTCCATGTCAATGAAACTTGAAATCACAGTCAGAGAGGTTCCCAAAGAGCTGCTCTAAGGTGGCGGAAAAAAAGGAACCGAAGCTACATCCCCACCTCTGCATATATGCCTTCTGGGGAAGATGGGCGGGGCTGTAGCCAAAGTACTTCAAACAGCTGTTTTAAGGTTCCGAGAGCATTGCTGGTGGCAATTACTACCACATGTGCTTATTTCACCAGACACCACGAAGAAGAAACAGATTTCACAACCATAGAATTGCTTATTTAAAGGAGACTGATTTGCATGAGCATGTTTTTATTTGTAATTTTTTTTATTCCATGGCAATTTTGTCCTCATAAAAATAAAATGTTTTCCCAGCATTAAAAATAAGACAGCAATAAAAATAACAAGTACAATTTAGCAGCAATAATAAACAGTGCAACTGCTCTATGCTTCTCCAAGTCTCCAGGAAGAGAGAGAAATTTTAGAGTGAGTAGGACTGGAGATGAAATGTTTGTTGCTGTTGTCTATGCATCTTAGTGGGCTTTAACAGAAGATGAGAAAATTATGATCCATGGGATATAAGTAACCCTTTAGAGCCATCTTTCTGGTTTTTCAGGCCATTCAGGTTTCTGCCAGATAATTTATTGCATTCCTAATATATAATGTCTTTGTATAGGACTGTGCAGCATTTCAACTGTGCTGCTTTATCACATGATGCTGCCAAAGCAATATTATCATGGGGTAATGATATATTTGACTGTTTCTCACTGCATGATGCAATGTTTGTCTTGGAGCTGCTTCATATGCCACCTATTCCTGGAGTGGTCATTTGAACCAATAGGTAAAAGCTGTCAATTCCTTGCAATCACACTGTTTTTCCACAATGGATTTATATGTGAAAGGTTCTCCCTGCAGTTCTACTTCTCAGGCAATCACAGAATGTGAGTGATCATAATTTTAGAATACCACTGCCATGCTCTTTCTTACTTCCCTTGGGCAAGTAAGAACTTCCATTGCTCTTTTGGTGGGATGCACTCAGCTTCTACCCATACTGGGGAGAAACATCTCTTTGCAAAGAAATAATTTCATTCCCTCCTTAGAAAAGTATTTGTTGTAACTGTAAAATGATAGCAAAGCAAATTAAAACAAATTCTTCTGACGTAAGTCAGAAGACATGCATGCATAGGGTAAAAACACTGCAGGGTTCAGAAGGTAGGGTTAAGGTTGTGGTTCAGGGAGGAAATTCATGAACATGGGTGACCAAAGCAGCCTTAAAGTGCTAATGATATACCTAACTCTTCTATTTCTTGAAATTCTTATGAAACCATGACTGGCATTTCATTGGATGATCTTCTGTACATTAGACTAATTTATTATGCATGGCACAATGCACATTATAACTCATATGCCAACTCTTGCTTATGCTAACTTTGATCCATGATGACTGCTAACGAAGTAAAACAGACACTTGTAAATGGATGATAATTATGGCAAATGTATAAATAATATAGCATGTTTATTCATCCTTAAGCTGACATTCCCCTGCAAAATCTAATACCAAAAACATTGAATACTTAGTGCCACAAAATCTACTAATTTTTGTCATGCTTTTCACACTATTGCAATAGAACCCATCAGAGCATGTGTATAGCCACTCTCTCACAAATTCTGATGTTCTCCTGATTTATGTATGATATTATTAGATATTATTGGAAAAACAGTATAGAACTGTTTTTGTTAGAACACATCTGGAATACCACAATTCAAGAAGGATATTGCAAACTGGAAGGTTGCCAGGGTGGGGTAACCAAATTGATAAAATGTCTGGAAGCCAAGCCCTATGAGGAGATACTTAGGGAGCTGGATATTTTTAGCTTGGAGAAGAGAAAGTTGAGAGAGGACATGATAGCCATTTGAAAGGATGTCATATTGAGGAGGTGGCAATAATTTCTTGTTCCTGCTGCTCAAGAGACTAGAACACAAAGCAATGGATTCAAATTGCAATTAAAAAGTTTCCTTTTAAAGATTAGGAAGAACCTTCTGACAGTAAGAATACAGTGGAAAATACTGCTTGGGGGTTTTGTGGAATCTCCTTCTCTGTAAGGTCCTAATGACCTTCTATCAGGAGACCTTTGATTGTTGGACTAGATGGTCCTTGCGATGGTCCTAGTATGATTCTATCCATACTAGCTAATCACTTTGCATCTGGATATGCATTTGGGTGTGGAGACATAGCTATGCATATCCAGATGCAAAGTGATTACATCATCTTCGGAGACCTCTGGAGGGCCTTGGAAGACATCAGTGGCTGATCACTTAACCCCATCTATTGCATCCTTCACCCCATAACTCGAATGGCTTCCAAATAGCATAGTTCTATAAGCAGGGCAACTATGGGAATAATCCTAAGTTTAGGGCAGCGTGAAAAAGATGAACCAAATGATTAGTTGCAACACCAGCACAATTGCTTCTTTGCTATTAGCAGTGACACCCCTCTCCCATGTCTGTCTGCACAGTCTTAAAGTCCCTGGTCCCACTCTGAGAAACTATTGGAAATTTTATTCCAAAATTAAATTGTTCTTCTCCTCATGGCTCATGCACTCCAAATAGCTCTGCCCATAGAAAGACTGTAAGATTTTGAGATGCCATTTCCACACAGCCATAATTCACAGCAAGGAAAAATAGACGCACAAACAAAAATGGATATATGAGTAAGAACGCAAGCAAAATATCCATTACTATGTTGGCATGCTAAAAGTTTCAGACTTGCTCCTACATGTTCTCACCACTCACCTGCTTTCCACCCCTACCCCCTGCACGACTCTTAAGCTGTTGTTTTCTAAGGCATATTAGTGTATGTGTTCATCATCCTAACCTATGGATTAAAAGGGAAGGGCTGCAGCACACATTGCCCAATTCAACAGTTTGAGAGACAGCTAACGAGAACATAAATTAAAGAAAGCATGGAGCAGCTGTTTCCACTCTTTAGAGGTGCCTGGTAATAAAACTGTTTCTCTAAGAGAAGAAGCCGATTGTGTCTGCTGTTTCTTTTTCAAACAAAATGTAATTCCCATCCTAAAGGATGCTCCATTTCTTTAGAGCAAAGTTAGGAAATTCAGGATTCCAATCTATTAGCTCTTAACCATCTGGTTCATTAGCCCTTAACCACCTTTAAGATAGTTTTCAGCTTTCCTGTGTTGAGTTGTGAGGGGAGGGTCCCACAAAGGGCAATGAAGATACCATATTACTCATATTACTCAAATCCATGAATAATCAAAAAATAATCAAAAATTAAACCCACAACAATAAATTAAAATATGAACATTTTCAATTTACTAATGCTACCTTAAAAACACTAGTGGCTGTATTCTACTGATGACTTTCACTCCAACAATGGTCAAATAAATTCCACTTTAAAATAATACCCTTTAGTAATAACCCTTTCCCTGTGTTCTTTTCACGGATTCTAATATGCATAATGAGGTTTTGTTTTTAATACATCAGCACAACAGATTGATTAAATGCTGTAAACCAGACCATGTACAGTGATGTGCCTATTCTACTCAGAAGCTCTGGATATATTAATTCAAAAATCAACTGCATGTTGTGGGGAAAAACAAGACTACTGTCATAAACTTTAGTTCTCCTCTATCTTCCACATGAACCCATAATATTTGGGGGAAATTGTGTGATGTGGTAGTATCACAATGTATGGCACCCTTACCAAAGAACAGCCATGAACGTTTTGAAATCCCCACTCAGAATATGTCAAATCTCTACTTTTCCTCCCACAACACATTACGCGGGGGGGGGGGGGGGGGGGGGGGAGAGAGAGAGAGAGAGAGAGAGAGAGAGAGAGAGAGAAGAAGAACTGGGCATAAAACTGTGGTTTTGATCAGCTACATGTGACCCACATGATATAGCCCTACCTTTCTATGCAGTCATACCTTATTTATATGTAACTTACCCAAGAATGGCAATGACAACTGACTTGGGAAGACCCACTTGTTTCACTCAGTGGTCAGCACTAAAGGAAGTCCTAGGACCCTTCTACACATGCCCTAAAATGTGGCGTAAACTGGGTTAAAAGGGAGAGTGGCTAAATTACGCTTCACGAAAATGCACACTGATTCAAATTAACCAATGAAAAACATGTGTTAAAAAGGTGCACTTAAAACCTAATTTTGGACAAAAAATATGCATATTTACATGATTGTATATACCTGCACTCAAGGAAAACATGTGATTTCATTCACATACCCTGGTATGGACTGCTTCAGCGCATGTGCACATTTTAAAATCATGAAACAGATAATCCGAGCTATTAATAAATGGAGCCACGGACACACAGGTGGCTAAATGGAAGCACAAATGGAAAATAGTTCTCATGAAAACTCTCTGTAACCATTCCTTTGTCAAGTTTCTTAATGAAATTTAACAGAGCTTGAATTTACAGTAGGGAGAGATAATAAGAAATCTGCTTGTGTGTACATTTAGATTTCCACATGAGCTCATTTGAGGTCCAGCACATCTTGGAGAGTAAATTTTTAAAAAGTAAACTTCTGCTGGATGTCCCTCACCCATTTTGCGGATTTCTAAAATCCACTACAAACAAAGCTGTCAGGGTGATGGGGGACCATTTTCCAGGATTGATAGGTCTATGTTATAGGACTTACTGTCAAATTCCACAATTTTTTGCCCTACTTATTTGTCCCACATTTGACATTGTCTAGAAGTGCCCCTACAGTAGCAAATTAACTAATGCAGTTTCTTTAATCTGGCGTCTTCCAAATTATTTAGATTACAGCTTCTCAGCCAACATACCCATTGTCTGATCATACAAATATATTCTTAGGATGAAAGGAGGTTAATCCATTTGTTGGGACCATTCTAGGAATATCTATTCCTGCCATTCACATAAGGGAATTGGGATAAACACAGCTAGATATTGTGATTTGAAATAGAGATTTGTTTTATGGAAAAGGAGTGGGTGGATACATTGGCAAAAGAAGTAATGAGACTTTCAGGCTTCCAGGAAGCCCAAGCACAGGTGTGAGAGAAAGAAACAATCATAGGTCAATTTCCTGGAGGCAGAGAATGACTAAAGATGCAAAGATTTCAAGAACATACAGGCTGAGATCCGACACTAGAGTTGCATAGCATCCTAATGAATGTCATTTGGGATGCTTGTGCTGAATGTCAATCTTGCACAGCAGAATGTATAATCAAGGGTTGTTATTGTCTGCTTTATGCCATTTCTGATTTACGGCAACCTTTAAAGCAACCATGTCACATAATTTTCTTGTTCAGAAAGATTTGTTCAGAAGTTGATTGTCCTTGCCTTCATTAGAGGCTGAGAGAGTATAACTTATTCAAGGTTACCTGATGGATTTATGTGACAGCATGAGGTTTCTAAAAATTTGCGGCAAAGCATAAAGGCCGTAACATGGTTTGACATGTCGTCAACCTTATCAGAAGGAAATCTAGAAAACTGGTGGATCGTGTCTATCTCAGTACCTAAAAAAGCAAGCCTAGATGGATCCTTAGATTTCTCGTGTGCAAGTAGGACCCTCAAATCATCCATAAGAATTGTAAGTTGCTGCACAAGAAATGCACAGTACCCTGTGCTGGAATGGTGAATAAACAAAAATCATACAAACAATGAACAACTCCCCAGCTGGGGCCCCTTTGAAGGAGGGGGATTATTACCTGGTCCCTTTCTGCCACCCGGGGGATTCTTTGCCCCCCTTTCTTGTGACTTATGACCACATGGGCAGCAACAAAAGGAGTGCTGACCCCTATAAAGTGAGAAAACTTGTGCAAAACAACAGGGGGGGGGGGTTAGAACCAACGCCCTGTACATCAAATTCCCAGCAAGCTAAGTGCTGTTGCTGCCCCGGGTTCCCCAAAAACTGTTTAACCGATGGATACCTTTAAACATGAACCAGATAGCCACTAACAACCTGATCACCTGGCCACTATTAGCCCTATCACCTGGCATTGGTCTAGAAGGCATCATAACTTGCATTCATAATTGAGGATTAATAAGGCCCTATCGTAACAAGGGCTACTTTACTGCATTCATATGAAACAATTTGTTGTAGGGCAATCAAGCGGTGCCAAAGTAGTCTACGTAAGCTCTGTAAATGATGTTTAGATATTGTAGTAGTGGCAAAGCCTTGTGGGAATTTTACCATTTTCTATCTACCTTTCTTTTCTTCAGTTTTTCTTCCTCTGTCTCATCCACATCCTTGTTATTCTTCCTATCCAGCTCTCAGAATAATGAAGAAAAAGGATCCACAAATTCCTCTCGCATGAGCTTATCAACAATACACTGAGCCAAGTGCTTGCCCAATGTAGAGGCCTCAAGACACCAGGCCTCATTGTGCACTTTCAGTACTACTAGTGAATTCACCATACCATAACCAATTGAACTAAGCACCGTAGGTGTAACCTGCCAATACAGGGGATAATAGCCATAGGGCAACTGCCATGTGTATGGAGGCACCCCCTGAGCTCCCACCTCTTGTGATTTTTCCAGTTGCTGTGCAAACCAAGACCATGGCCATGCACATTAGACCACAGTACTGCACTCTGGGACACTTCACCTGGCAAGGCTGATGCAATCACAGTCTCACTTTCCCCCCAGAAGTGGGGGGAATGTGATTGGGATCAGCTTGAATGAGGTCATGGCCTCTTGACCTGTGCTCCAGGTACTGAGTGCGAGAGGAGCTGTTGCTTCCCTTTCCTTGCTTACTTTGTTCTAAAAAGAAAACACACGCTCACTTACTCAAAGCTACCCAGTGGGTTTCCGTGACAGTATAAGGATTCAAACCTTACTCTCCACATATTTCAGTGCTCAGACCTCTGCACCACACCAACTCAACCATAAAAGTACCACTGTCAATTTCAGCAGGGGCAAATATATAACCATTGGGTGAGTGCAATAATATTAATCACAATTCTTCCACAAGTTTGAACTGAATGCAAACATTGGACCTTGGAAAAAGATGTCGATATAACACCATATAATTTCATCCATCAACTTTCTTCTTTAGTTAAAGTAGTTTTTCATTTATGACATTTTGCAACTTCAGGGGACAACTGGAAGAAAATCAGAAAGATGGAGAAATACCAAAGCAAGCCAGTAACTCTCTTGAGCTGTACTGATTTCAATAAACAGTGTTTAAAATGTCTGAGCTCTGTTTTAGAAATAACAAGAACCGACTTACAATGGTGGTTACTTATTGAAAGTTCAAGCATTCTTCTACTCCCTCAGCTTGTCTAATTCAATCCAAGAAAATCTTACACTTACTAAAACTGTCAGAGAACAACAGTCCATAGGGAATGTGATTTGTTGTTCTGTTTTGAACAACTACTGTACCAAACTTCTGGTAGAAGAGGAATTTTGCTAGGAAATCAGTATCACTGAGGATCTTGTTTCTACAAGTTAGCTAAAAAAATATAGGATCAGTCATTCTGTGGCAATTATATGCAGCTGTTTAATTGCATTTAATGTCAAATATATCTTGTAAATGAGTAGACCCAACAGTTTAGGGATGTAATTCTTAGCTATTTTCATTCTCTTTCAAAGCATTTTTAGCAATGTTCTTACTGCTGCAATAAAATTTTCAAATGTGTTTATTTTTGTTGCATACTCAAGGAAATCAAGCAAAATCATCCTGTTGCCATCCCAGAGCTCTTTCACTGTAATTTTCTATGCTGAGCATTGGCTTTTGAATTTATTTGATCTATGGGAGATGGAATGCCATCCTCCATGGACTGAGTTTTTGGTCTCTAATGACCTTATCACATGGGGGACCCCTCCCCCCATGCCATCTTACCATCTCATATATGTATGCACAGGTCTCATCACCAACACAAACATTCCCCCCCCCCCAAAAGGTGTCTCCATGGCCTTTAGATGCTGCCAACAGTTCTGAGCACATGTGCAATCCTTTCTCTTTTAAAACAAATATTAATTGATGAAGAACTCACTCAGCACACACTTTTCTGTATCCAGGGTGTCATGGCTTAGGACACAGACTTTGAGGATGATGGCAGTTCTTCACCTCTGCCTATGGAATTACAACCTCAGTACATAACAAGCCAGAACGCATCCAAGATTGATCAGAAATGAGCATCGCCCGAACAGCTGGAATGATCAAATAAGGAGGCACAGTCTATAAGCCATGAGATATAATGGTAGAGAAGAAAGTAGAACAAAGATGTTCATTCAGACATTTTGCCAAGCCAACCCCCCCCCCCCCCCCCAAAAAAAACAACCCGCTCAGACTCAGTTTAGGACAACTGACTGTATCCACTTTAAGAAAGATATTTGATGCATGTTCCCTGTTGAAAGCAACCTTCTGATCTCCAGCTATGTGAAGACATTTCTACGGTTCTGCTCAAAATACCTGAATCTCAGGCCTTTGGACCACCCTGTTTGGCTCTCAGAATTTTGGATTGACTTTTGACTCCTTTTGCAAGTGAATCCCTCCAGGCAAAATGTTTCCCAGAGACTTTGTTTGTTTTACTTGTCCTGCCTTATCTGTCATTATCTGCAAAAGCTCGGAGCAAATTGCTTCCTCTGTAACAACAGCCTCTGTGTGTAATGAAAACTGAAAAGGGACACAAGGATATGGATATAAACTACTCAACAGCATTGTGACCAAAGTCAAGTTCCTCAACAATCTCTTGGATAAACATACATCAGTCTATGCTAATCATGTTGTCCAACTTACTTGGGTTTTCATCAGTGACTGCTGTCAATGCCCTTCTACTATGTGGTTTGTCTTCAACAGGGGGTATGCTTTCTTTAAACCTTTTCACCTATCTTCACTCATTGTTGCCTCACCATATACATTTCTCAATCTTCTGTGGATTTCAACAACAATACATCCTTCTTTGGTCAAAAACTCAACTACTGCTCTTTGTTTCTGCTTTCTTCCATGGTTATGCAACACCTGAAAATACAAAAATGATGTCCAAACAATTATTCTTGGGGTGCAGGGGTTTTCCTTGGATTATTTGGGGGTGCTGATTCAGAAAATTGTGTTGGATAGACTGCATCAGCTTTAATATTCTTAGATATGGTTATCGTGGTTGCTTATGGGTGAGCAGATGGTGACTGGTAGATGGCATATGTTCTGTATCTTAAAAAATAGAACTGATAGGGGGAAAGTGGTGCCATTTTTGGAATAAGTCAGTCAAATATAACCAGAAACAGGTCTCACATTTGAGGTACTAAAATGCGTGTTGGCCAGTATAAGAATTACTCTATCTAGCACTTAATAGCATCACATTTGGATTAATACAGAAGCAGATTAATCAGATAAAACTGTATACAGTTATTACTTTCAGTACAATGCTCATAAAACACACTGCTTCTTAAGTATAACTACTATTAAAATAATCAGTTGAACTTGCCACTTAAAGTCAAGCTGTTATAATATCAGCTGTGTCTTCCAACCAATTACAGAAAGAAAAATTGCATGCTTCCCTTCATAATTGAAAACAGTTATCAGTCCAACACTTATCACTTTACTACAGATGTCTAACTCCTTTTAAATTATTTTCGCTATATATCCAATTTAGTAAATACTGTCAATATATTACTGCCTACTTTTGCTTCATTGTGGAACTCTAGGTAGCATATGTTATTTCCTCAGCTGACCTTCTATCAGTGAACTGACCATGTGTTGAGCTACTTAACTTCAGTAAAGTAATTTCACTAGGCATGTTCAGACCGTGCTTCTGGACACAAATTCTCAAACTGAAAAGGTTTTCACACACAATGGAGTGTTGTAGCAAGATAATTAAAAATGGATGAGACTCGTACTAGAAATAGGGAAAGCATTTTTTTTTTGCAAACAAACTTGTTTATTCAGGTGAAAGAGAGCCTGGATTTATTCTTTCTGTGTGATTCCATTTTTTAAAAATTAATCAGTTCATGAATTGATTAAAATGTATGTTTTTAATTAACCAAATTGATAACACTAGTAAGTGTCAGGAGCCAACCTAGATAGACACTTAGATGGCTCATTTGCCTTCATTTACTGGAGAACTGCCCAAAACTCTGGCTGGTTTTATCTTAAATAACTCACATTTGTATTTCTGGAAATTGTGAGGCTGGCAGTGATGCTTGAATTCCTGAAAGTCTGATTCTTTACTCAGATTCATATCAAATGTTCTGTAAGAAGATGGACCTATATGTGTCACGACCCAGGCTGCAGAGCACCAATAACCATACACAGAGGCCAGAATCTATCTAATATCTTTATTAAGGGAATATATAAAGTTAATAAAAGCAAGTGTAAGAAATAGTTCAGAAGTAGACCTTTCAGGGAAGGTCAAAATTAGTCCAAAGAAACAATGTCCAGTATGAAATATTAAGGTCCAAAGTTGTAATCCAATAACCGAAACACTCACTTTGCCAAGCAAAGTGAGGGGAGATGACAAGGTCCTTTAGTCCATGAAACTTGAGCAAGGCTAGGAAGTAACTTGATTCTTGGAACACAAGGCTTGAAACAAGGCAACAAGAAACGAGGAGCAAGAACAAGATCCGTGGTAATTACTTGGCAAGGTCCGGGAAGCAAGGCAAGATCCGGGGAGTAAACAAGGCTGGGAGCGGAGGCTTGGAAACAAGAACGAGGCTTGAAAACAGGAACGAGGCTTGGAAGCGGGAGTAGCGCTGTCCACACACACTACTCCAGTAGCTGACGAAATGACTCCGCAAGATTCCTAAAGGGCAAGGAACCTAAATAGGTTCTCGTTTTCCCACCAAAGAACACTTCTCTGGGGAATCAGAAACGAAAGTCAATCTCTGTGCCCAGATGTATGACTCCCTAAAATTTCTCATGGGAGCAGGCTTAATCATCTGAATGCTTTGCTGCGATTCTCAGGCTTCTGCGATTAGCCTGCTGAACTCCTTTTTGTTGCTGATAATAATTACGGCGAGAAAATGGGGGAGATTTTGACTCAGGGCTTGTTTGGCAGATTTCTGGAGGACAAACCTCCTGCAGGTGCAAGGGCTCCAATTCTGGCTGGGAAAGTTCCCTTTCTGGCTGAAATGGTGGAAAACCCAAGTTTTCCTCTTCATCCGTCACAACAGCACTAGGAACGGGACTACATGGCCCATGAGTCATCACATATGGGATGTAGCAAATATGGAAAGTTCCCAGAGCTTGGAAAAATGTATTTTATTTGGACAATAAGATTTTTTTTAAAAACGGTCAGTACAGCAAATGGTCATGGCAGTGGGAGTTTCAGGTGTCTATAGGCTAAAATATATTATATAATCATTGAAAGTTTAATCCTCCGGTGGCGTGACAATGGCGACAGGCTGGGTTCACCTAGAGCTCTGGGAGAACCAACTGCAAGTTTGACCTGGTAGAGCTGCAGCTCCCTCTCTTCTCTCGGATTGAATTGGGAAGAGACGCTGGTATTGTTGGGCACCTCCGACTGCCCCAAACGACCCTCCCCCCTTAAGGGAGAGGTTCTAGAGGGTCTGGAGGTCCACGACTGGCGGGTCGACAAGCGGGAAGCGGGCATCCTACCACACTATCTGTCAGCCCGGTCACGGCATATCACAGGACACAGGAGCAACGGTAAGCAAAGTGCTACCTCCAAACAGAATAGTCCGAAGCAACCCGAAGAAGCGAACCCAATCCTTAGCTTAATGTCAGTAACTACGGGTAACTCGACGGGATCAGAGAACATACCACCTATTGTATAGCCATTTGAATAACTAATCAATAAACTAACAAAACTAACAAAACTAACAAAACTAACAAAACCAACCAAAACAAACCTGCGCGGTGCCCCGCCGGACGGGAGGAGAGGAACGCGTTGGTGGATCCCGGTGGGGAGGAGAGCCGCGGCGGTTGAGAAGAGGAGTCTGGCAAGGGGATTGTATTAGCTTAGTGAATGGAGGTGTCCTTGGCGCCATGTTGTTTTGTCTAGGGATTAACCTTCTTTAAACAAACCGCAGGAAGTGACACGGACGCAAGCGACGCACGCAATAAACCCGGAAGGAACCAAATGGAACCCGGATTATAGGGAAACTTTCCGAGAGGGCGCCTTTGAGAGGGGCACAGGGCAAACTCCGGTAAAGAAACAAAGCCGGACAAAGCCGAACTGAGCAAAGGGAAAAAGGGAAAAAGGTCCCCAAGAACTACTCACGGAACGAGACAGTGAGAAGAGACGGTAAGTGGAACGGAACGGGAAGAGACTGACCTAACAGAAGAGCGATTGCGCGTCAATAACTGTATATAGGAAAACTCCCAGCTGGGTAAGAGAATAGACACCAACAGTCCTACCCCCATCCGTACTAACTACAAAACCCAGTGAGAGGGTTAACAAGAGTCTAGCCTTATCAATATAACAAGTGAGTATACCGTACCCCTTACCACAGACACCAAACTTTACAGAGTCAGCAGTACAATCTGCTGCAATGGCAACCCCTAAATGGAAAGTGGAGAAGGACAATAAAGATTCCAGAATGAATGTAAGAAGATCTTCGCTACCTGAGGAGGGAGGTCTAAAAGATATTTTGAGAGAAATTAAGAAAATCTCAGAGAAGAAGGACTTGTTACAGAACGAGGTTCAAATGATAGCCAAGAAACAAGACCTGCAATATAAAACATTTCAAGAAGAAATGGCGGATTTAAAGAAAGAATGGAGAGAAGAGATAGGCGCAATGAAGAAAGAAATTATAAAAAATTCTAACGACATAAGTGATTTAAAACTAACAAACAGGAAAAATGATAAAGCGCAAAGCAAAATGCAAGAAAAGATTGAATCTATGGAAGAAAAAGGGGAAAAAATGGAAAAAGCACAGGAAAGACTGGAACTCCAAACCTTGGAATTCCAACTAAGATATAGGAATGTTCAAGAGGAGGAAAAGGAGAATATAGGATGGGTGATAACACAAATAACAGCCCAACTCCTACAGTGTACAGACCAAGAGGCCTGTGGGCAAATTGACAGGGTCTACAGAGTGCAATCTAATTTCACCAAGAAAAATAAAGCAATTAAGGATGTCATTGTGCATTTCTTGAAAAAAACAACACGTGACGAAGTGCTAAGAAGAAACGCTCGGAACCCAATCTGGTACAAAGAGAGAAAAGTGATTATCTTAAAGGAATTCCCAAAATCAATATTAAATAGAAGACGAAAGTACTATTTCCTTACAGATGAACTCAAGAGAAGACAAATTAAATATAGATGGGAAAAATATGAAGGCCTGATGGCAACATACAAAGATGAAAAAATATGGATAAACTCGGAAGAAGAAGCAAAAGACTTCTTCAGATTGTTAAAGAAAGATGTAAATATAAATAGACTATCGTCATCATCTAGCAATGGTAAAAATCCCAAAGAAACCAAAAAAAGAAGATTCGACTCGCCCAAAGAAAACGACCCAACGGTGGAGGAAATAGACCTAAACACAGATCAAGAAGACTCAGACGGGGGAGAACCAACAGAAGATAATGGAATCCACAAAGATGAGTAAAGTCGGTTGTCAACTAAAATGTTTTTCTAATAATGTTAACGGGTTAAACTCGCCGAATAAACGAAATAGATTATTTAATAAACTAAGGAAAGAAAAATACAATATTATAGCAATTCAGGAAACACACATCGACCTTAAACATGTAAAGCTCCTAAATAAGGATTACTTAGGCCAGTCCTTTATTGCAGTAGATAGTGTAAAGAAGAGAGGGGTAGCTTTATATGTAGATAACAAATTCCCAGCAAAAGAAACATTCAAAGACAATGAAGGAAGGGTAATTGCGATAACAATAGATTTTGAAAAGGAAAAAATACTGATTTGTAATATCTATGCGCCAAATGGCCCCAAAACAAAGTTCACCAAAACATTAAGAGAAAACATCAATAATACAGAATTTGATCATATGATACTACTTGGTGACTTTAACGGAGTATTAGACATAAAATTAGATAAAACAAATAAATCAAAGAGAGCGAAAGAAACAACATCCCTACCCAAAAATCTCCTAGCATTGAAAGAGGAATATGATTTAATAGACTCATGGAGAGAACTACACCCTAAGGAAAAAGATTACACACATTTCTCTAACAGGCATCAGGTATGGTCCAGGATCAATATGATCTGGACGTCTAAATCACTGCTGACAACAATATCTGATATAGACATATTGACTAGAGATATATCAGATCACTGTCCACTGACAATGGTACTAAATAAGAAGAACTTTTTAAAGAAATGGAGGCTAAATGAAAACTTAATAAAGCATAAGCAAGATATTAATAAAATTAAGGTCATGACGAAAGAATATTTTAGTATAAATGATAACGGCGAAACAAACCCCCAAACGGTATGGGATGCCTATAAAGCAGTGGCAAGAGGCTTTTTAATACAACTAAACGCCAGTAAAAGAAAACAAAAGAACTTAGAGTGGAATAGGTTGATTGAGGCAAAAGGAAAAGAACTGAAAACAAACCCCAAAAATCAGAAATTAAAAAGGAGTTTAGAACTATTAGTTAAAATGAAAGAAAAATGGGATTTAGAGGAGGTGGCTAAACAAATCAAATGGGTTAAGCAATATGTGTTTGAAAACGCAAACAAACCAGGCAAATGGCTTGCCCGGTTAATAAGAAAGAAAAAACAAAACAGACAAATCATCAAAATTAAAACTGAGGGGAAAATAGTAAATTCGGATAATGAGATAAGAAAAGCCTTTCAAATATTTTATGAGAATTTATATTCAAAAGATAATATAAATCCGGAGGCTATTACTGAATATCTAGGGAAACAAAAATTGGACAAAATCACTGACGAACAAAGACTTGAACTTAATAGGGATATAATGGAAGAAGATATCCTTAAAGCAATAAAAAGTTTAGATAGCAATAAAACTCCAGGGCCAGATGGCTTCTTAGCGAGCTTCTACAAATTAGGTCAAGCAGAAGTGATTTCATTTTTAAAAAAATTAATGAATCAGGCCTTACAAGAAAAAATTATTCCAGAATCATGGAAAGAGGCAACGATAATAATGATACCGAAAGAAGGCGCAGATCTGTCTGAGGTCAAAAATTATAGACCTATATCGCTTTTAAATACTGATTATAAAATTTTCACAAAAATTTTGGCCAACAGATTGAAAGAATTCCTACCTGGATGGATAGGAGAAGACCAAACAGGTTTTCTCCCCGCCAGATCCATCAAAGATAACGTAAGAATTATTTTAGACGCAATGGAATACTATGAACAGCACAATCAAATAGAAGTAGGCTTTCTCTCTGTGGATGCAGAAAAAGCCTTCGATAATCTAAATTGGACTTTTTTCAAATTTTTATTTCAGGAATTGGACATGGGTATACAAATTCAAAATGGCATTAATAGTATTTATGAGAACCAATGGGCCAAAATTCAAATTAACGGTCAGGAAACAAGCAAAATTGGAATTAGTAAAGGCACGAGACAGGGTTGTC
This sequence comes from Anolis carolinensis, assembly GCF_035594765.1. NCBI lineage: Eukaryota > Metazoa > Chordata > Lepidosauria > Squamata > Anolidae > Anolis > Anolis carolinensis. Next base: position 259,065,153 of record NC_085843.1, on the reverse strand, counting down.
CTCTCTCGCCCTTATTATCCATTATGGCTCTAGAGATTCTGCTTAAAGCAATTAAAAAAGATATGAACCTGAAAGGTATAAGAATAGATAAACAAGACTATAAATACTGCGCCTTCGCTGATGATGTGATCTGTATCATAGAAAACCCAATTCAGAATATCCATAATTGGATTTTGAAATTCGAAGAATTTGGACAGGTTGCTGACCTCAAAATTAATAAAAAGAAAACAATGATTCTCACTAAAAATATGTCCAAAAAGAAACAAGAAGAGCTACAAGACATCTCAGGTCTGAAAGCGCCATCCAAAATAAAATACTCAGGAACTTGGATTTCAGCAAAAAACAATCAATTACTAGATTTAAACTATAATAGAATTTGGAAAGAAATCAAAAGCGATTTGGAAAATTGGAAAAACCTAAAGGTCTCATTATTAGGAAGAATTGCAATAATAAAAATGAATATCCTCCCGAAATTACTTTATCTTTTCCAGAATATACCAATCATAAGGAGTTCCAAATTACTTAAAGATTGGCAAAAAGAAGTAATGAGATTTATTTGGAAAAGTAAAAAAGCTAGGATAAAATATAGTACTATGATTTCACGAAAAACGCAAGGAGGTTTCGGTGTACCAGACCTCAAATTATATCACGATGCTTGTGCTCTATGTTGGCTAAAAGATTGGGCTAAATTAGAAAAAGTTAAAATTCTAAACTTGGAAGGTCATGAATTGAGAAAAGGTTGGCACGGGTATTTATGGTATGATAAAAGGAAAATTGAAAAACAATTCGGTAATCATTTTATCAGATCTGCCCTTTTGAGAATCTGGGAAAATTACAAGTACCGCTTCCATACCAAGACCCCACTATGGCTGTCTCCAATAGAAGCCGACCATAGAAGGTCATTGGGTTGGAGGAAATGGCCGACATACAGAGACCTGCTAGTTGCAGCAAATGATAAAAAAACCCCAAAATTGAAGGAATTAACAACAATACAAGCGACTAATAAAAATGTGTCTTGGTACCAGTATTTTCAAATAAAAGAAGCTTATAGAAGAGACAAATTGGTGGGTTTTGAGCAAGAACAGGGATTCTGGGACAAGTTTATTCTTATAGATAAGAAAAATATAACTATAATGTACAACAAGCTATTGTCCTGGGAAATTGAAACAGAGACAGTAACAAACGCAATGATATTATGGGCAAGGAACATAGAAAGACCTATTCAAATGCATGAATGGGAGGCAATTTGGAATAAAAAAATCAAATATACATATTCTGCAGATCTGAAAGAAAATTGGCTTAAACTTATACATAGGTGGTACCTAACACCAAAGAAGGTTAGTCTAATGTATAAAAATACAAACAACAAATGCTGGAAGTGCAAAACACAAGTAGGTTCCTATTTCCATATGTGGTGGAAATGTAGAAAATTAGAAAAATTCTGGACTGTTATACTGGAGGAGAGCAATGTAATTTTAAAGACTAAATTTGTCAAAAAACCAGAACTGCTTTTGCTAGGTTTATATGATTCTAGGGATAAGATTGACCCGAACACAGACAAACTCTTCACCTTTTTTATTACTGCAGCAAGACTCGTGATTGCAAGACTCTGGAAAACTACACAATCACCAACAAAAGAACTATGGTTAGATAAAGTATTGGAAATCAAGAATATGGACCAGCTATCCTTTCTGATAAAAAAAAAACCAATGGACAAATATTGACTGCTACTGACTGGACCAACTTCGAGGACTATTTAAAGAATAAAACACAATAAGTAAGGACTGATTTAAAGATTTAAGAAGCATTATAAATGGAAGTCAACTCACCCACTCCTCCCCCTCCCTATTCCCTCACCCCCTTCCCCCCTCCCCCCTACAGTTATATTGTTGTATTGTTGTATTGTTTTCAATGTGAATTTATGTTCTGTTTGTTTGTTTGTCGAGAAAAATCACAATAAAAATTACTTGCAAAAAAAAGAAAGAAAGTTTAATCCTCAAACAGATTTTTACTCATTGTCTAATCTTGATACCCGACTCTTCTCACCCTGGGGGACTAAGGGCGGCTTACAACAGTTGGCAACATTTAATGCCAAGAACATAATAATAAAACAAAAACAGGACATATAATCAATTAAAACTATAAAAAATACATCATTAAAATACATTATAACAATTAAAACATATGTAAATTAGATCCATTTGTCTAAAAACCTCATGCTTCAGCATGCAAAGCAGTGGATATAATCATATGCATATTCATTATATAGTCTATCCCAATGGGAGCTCTGAGTTAAACACCCACTATACTGAGCTCCAAAAGCTGTGAATCAAGAGATCTTGATTCAAATGAAGCAGCCTTTTAACAAGCTACTGACTTGGCTGCAGATTGCATACTAGTAGGGAATTACCTCTGTTTAAGACTTATTGAAATCCATGAGGACTGACTGTGAGAAAACATGCATACATTTGTGTGTTTAGTACTATGACCATTACTCACTGCATGATGCTATGCTATGCTTGTCCTGGAGCTGCTTCATATACCACCGATACCTAGAGTGGTCATTTGAACTGATAGGTAAAAGCTGTCAATTTCTTGTAATCACACTGTTTTTCCACAATGGGTTGATATGTGAAAGGTTCCGCCCATTGCTATTTCACTTCTCAGACAATCACAGAATGTGAGTGAGCATAATGTTAGAGTACCACTGCCAAACTCTTCCTTTATTCCTTTCTTTCCTTTAGCAGGATGTAGTTGTGTGACAAAGTCCTTAATCCCTCAGCCACAATGTGCTCATGCTAATAACAAACTACAGTAGAGTCTCACTTATCCAACGTTCTGGATTATTGAACACATTTTTGTAGTCAATGTTTTCAATATATCATGATATTTTGGTGCTAAATTTGTAAATACAGTAATTACTACATAGCATTAATGTGTAATGAACTACTTTTTCTGTCAAATTTGTTGTACAACATGATGTTTTGGTGCTTAATTTGTAAAATCATAACCTATTTTGATGTTTAATAGGCTTTTTCATAATCTCTCCTTATTATCCAACATATTCGCTTATCCAACATTCTGCCAGCCCGTTTATCTTGGATAAGTGAGACTCTACTGTACCTTACAAAGCTATAAGAATCACTGCAAAGTGTTTCAAACACAGGGAAAGGGTTAAATGTTACTCCTTTTGCTATGTAACAAAATTTGAAACATTTTCTGTTCCTAGTTTGAAAGTGTTATTCCTGTTTAATTATGTGGCACTTACTTTGAAAATTGTTATACACCAGAAAATTCGTTTTTGTGGCTGCCTCAAACTATGTTGAATTGGTTGAGAATTGATTAGATATTCATTGAAAAACTGTAACAAAATGTGCTGCAGGATGTCCTGCAAAAACAAAGTTTTCACAGTTTAATAAACTTTTTCCATGTTTTTATGATAGAACCAATTAGGAAATGATATTTATAACCCAGGAACCAAAATCATGTTGCATATCATTATTATTATTATTATTATTATTATTATTATTATTATTATTATTATTACATTTATGTTTATGTTTATTTATACCATGCTTTTTCTCTAAACAAGGAGACTATTACAAGTAGAACACCTTTCAACTCCTTACTTATGCAAAGCTGGAAGAACCAATAGGCATACCATGCACATAGCCTTCACTGAAGTGTTAGTGTCATTGCAACATACTCCTGTCACACACTCATGTTTTCACTGGAATGTATTCTGAATAACATCAGTTTTCCAAATTTGCAATAAGTTAAAATAAGAATACAAATTGATCCTATTCAGGCATTTACACAAAGTATTTTTAATTAGCCTCAGACAATGATATAACATTTGTATGCAACCTGAGATGATAAGGCAGCAGAACATTAAGCCCTTCTTTGCCTAGCAGCCTAAAACTTGTCTTTTAAAGTCTTTCAAAAATGTGCAATGAAGCCTGAATACTAAATTCTTCATTATTTCCAACACTCATTGTTTCGTAGGGAGACCATTGTTTTAAGCAGTTAAAACAGGCCAGATTTAACTGTAAATGTTTCATTAGACCAAAAAAAAAATCTTCCACTAATGCATTTGGGAGTATCACAATTTTGACTCATTCATGGTGCTAGTTTTTCTTCAGAACATTATTCTACCATTATGGACTATGTTTTTCAATGAGGTTCTACTAAAGACTGCTTCAGAGATATCTTGAACAATCTGAAGAATACTTAAAAAGAGACTTTTCCAGAATAGAGGACTGTTATCTAGCTCCCTTGGAAATTTTGGGAGTTATACTCTAAAACAGGCATGGGCAAACTTTTTTGCCTTGGGGCCTCATTGCGGGCCTGGCTGGGAGGGAGTGGAGCTATTTGACTGCCCCGATCCTCCTCCCCCAATCCTTGGGCTGTCCTTTTGGCATTATGCCAGGAGAAAGGTGGACAGGTGGTGGCTGAGAGTGCTCCGGAGGGCTCTCAGCTACCATGTGCCTTCCTTGAACTGTCCTCCCGGCAAAAGGATGGGGCTGCCTGCACCCACCTTATGCCAGAAGGAGGACGAGACACGCAGTGACTGAGAGCTCTCCAGATGACTCTCAGCTGCTCCGTTTCCTTATGCCAAGAGGGCAAGTTAAATGAGGAGGGCCTGAGGTAAGTGCTCTGGGGACCGGATCCGGCCCCCAGGCCTTACTTTGCCCATGCCTGCTCTAGAAAGTAACTTTTGCAAGTTCTGCTCCTGAAGAAGCAGACAAACAGTATAGCTTGCAAGTGAGTTGAAAGATGGAATGTTACAATTACATTGAATAATAATAATAATAATAATAATAATAATAATAATAATAATAATAATAATAATAAGAAGTTCATTTATATCCTGCCTCCATCTCCCCCGAAGGGGACTCGGGGTGGCTTACAGCAAAATCAGATACAAAACAATACAAAATAAAATATGAAACATCAGAAAACAAAACCAATAATAATATATACACAGCAACTAGAAAAAAAAACAAAAAAAACCACAACACGGTATTAAAACATCGAATTAAAAACAATGAGGTTGCAATAGTGGATAAGCAAGGTGCACATTATCAATTACAGATTTTTTAAATAAAGTGTAATAGATTCATTCAAGGTCACATTGGGTAGGGAGGAGCCCTGAATTAATATCAAGTAATCAGGAAAAGAGCGACCAGTACAAAAGGTCGAGGAGTATAGTTGTAATTATGATGGGAATAGGCGATCTTAACCAAAGGCCTGGGTGAAAAGCCAGATTTTCAGGCTCTTCCGAAACGCCATCAAGGTGGGGGCTTGCCTGATCTCCCTAGGCAACGAGTTCCAGAGCCAGGGGGCCACTACAGAGAAGGCCCTCTCTCTCGTCCCCACCAACCGCGCTTTTGACGCTGGTGGAAGCGAGAGGAGGGCCTCCCCCGACGAATGAAGAGACCGTGCAGGTTCATAGGGGGAGAGACGATCTCGAAGGTAGATGGGTCCCAAACTGTTCAGAGCTTTATAGGTAATCACCAGCACTTTGAATTGGGTCTGGAAAATGAACGGCAGCCAGTGGAGCTCCTTAAACAGGAGGGTTGACCGCTCTCTGTATTGGGCTCCCATCAGAACCAAGGCTGCCGAGCGTTGAACTAATTGAAGTTTCCGGGCCGTCTTCAAAGGCAGCCCCACATAGAGCGCATTGCAATAATCCAATCTAGAGGTAACTAAGGCGTGGATCACCATGGCCAAGTCAGACTTCATGAGGTATGGTCGCAGCTGGCACACAAGTTTTAGTTGTGCAAAGGCCCTCCCGGCCACTGCTGACACCTGAGCATCAAGTGTCAGCGATGAGTCCAGGAGGACCCCCAAGCTACGGACCTGCGCCTTCAGGGGGAGTGCGACCCCGTCAAGCACAGGTTGCCACCCAATACCCCGATCAGACATACAACTGACCTGGAGGACCTCTGTCTTGTCAGGATTAAGCTTCAGCTTATTCACCCTCATCCAGCCCATCACAGCTGCCAAGCACTGGTCCAGTATTTGGGGGGCTTCCTTGGAGTTTGGTGGAAAAGAGTAGTAGAGTTGGGTGTCATCTGCGTAGAGATGGCACCGCACTCCAAAACTCCGGATGACCTCGCCCAGCGGTTTCATGTAGATGTTGAAAAGCATGGGAGACAGAATGGAACCTTGCGGGACCCCACAGGTCAATGGCCAGGGGTCTGAGCAGGTGTCCCCCAGCTTCACCAACTGGGAACGGCCCTCCAGAAAGGACTGGAGCCACTGCAGAGCAGTACCCCCAAGGCCCATCCTGGAAAGCCGTCCCAGAAGGATACCATGGTCGATGGTATCGAAAGCCGCTGAGATGTCCAAGAGAACCAGCAGGGTCACACTCCCCCTGTCTAGTTCCCTGCGGAGGTCATCCACCAAGGCGACCAAGGCCGTCTCAGTACTATGACCAGGTCTGAAGCCAGACTGCGATAGATCCAGAAAATCAGTGTCATCCAGGAAACCCTGAAGCTGCGAGGCAACCACCCGCTCCAGGACCTTGCCCAGGAAAGGGAGGTTTGAGATAGGTCTGTAATTGTTTAAAATGGTTTAATCAAGGGAGGTCTTCTTCAGAATTGGCTTCACTATGGCCTGTTTAAGGGAAGATGGAAATTTACCTTGATTGAGAGAGGAATTGATTATCCTCACAAACCAATCTCGCAACCCCCCTCTGGCCAATTTAATTAGCCAAGAAGGGCAAGGATCCATGGCACAGGTAGTTGGTCTCACCGCATCAAGGATCCTGTCCACGTCATCCAGGTGAACAAGCTGAAACGAATCCCACAAGATAGGACAGACATTTACTAGACATCTTCTGAAAGAGATGTCTCTGTTACTCTCTTTCTGCATAAAACAAGAACAAAAAGTAATCCTATTATTTGTTATTTTATTTTATTTGTATGACAGCTTTCTCTCACAATGGGACCCAAGGTGACTCTCAGGAAAGCAATTAAAAATGTAAAAACAAATATTTAAAAACAGTTATAAATTACCACAGTGAACAATATAAAATAATTTAAAGGATGTACAAAAGTACACATTTCCTAGTACAAAACAGAACTTATTTCCTAGCACAAAATGACTCCTTCACCTTCATGCATCAAGACTAGTCATTCAATCACTTAGAATAATGATTGGTTGCAGAATGCACACAGAACGAGACTTACAGTATAGGTTTTCTATGGCATTGTCAGCTGCACACCTGTCACAGAATGACAGAAGTCATTCATATTATATAAGATGGATGATCAAGTGATAATATAAATGGCTTGAGACTAGAAAGAAAACCCGTGCCTCAATACTTTAGAATTTGCAATAGAATTTTCTCCACTCCTTTGTTAAAAAAGGTGCACAGAGGAATGAATAGCTGTCATTTCCTCTGTGTGTCACAGGAGAATTTGTTGTGACAGGAAGACAACCCAGTTCTGCTGTCAGTTTTATGGCAGGATGTCTTAGTGGCTTTTCAGAAACTAACAGCAAATTAGAAATATGGGCAGGCAGGAAGGGCATAAGCGCGGAAGCTCTGGAATGCCTTGATAAAAACTTGAAGCTGCAGTGCTCACAAATTGTTGCCTTTTCAAAGACAAAAATGTCAGCAAATAGCTTAGTGAAAAAGAAAATGAAATTGTGAGAAGGGTTAGCCATAATCTTTTGTAAATGACCTCAAAGAAGAAATGAGAGAAGTGCAATAGCAATACTAATGAAATACTAATAAAATTCTTCTTTTTCTGACCAGAAAATATGATGTTTGCAGAGAAAGGGTTGAACTATTGAAGGGCCCACTGTGAGATTTATAGACAGCAGCATATTGCATCCACTCTGTGAAGTTTTTGTTGGTGAATTATGGACCACCAGACATGCTGGGTTGCTTTTTCACCCAATGTAATAAAAGTGCACATGTGCCATGCTTTCTTTTTTCCTCATATAACTGAGCAGAAACCTTGGTAATGTCCCTGGGATGGAGATCAAACATGATTCTTGCTCCTGTATAATTCAATGTCTTGGGTAAAGTCACACCCAAGCTTTGTTTACAAAAAAATTAACCTTTACATACTAAGTTAAAAGTAAAACTTGCACTATGTGAGTTGAGTGGTAATTTCTGACCCAAATGAATCAAAAACTCAATTTCATCATATTGAGGGTTATGCTATGGGTGAACATTGTTCATTGTAGCAAGAGTTCAAAATTCCCAATAAGACTTCCATTGTACCTCTTTCCAGTAGAAATGTCAATTTTCCATGAATGAAGCCAACCTAGGTTTTCATCACATGGACTTATAAATTTGTAGAGAAGCATGGTGGTCTGTCCCTATAGCAATGGCAATAATGCTTTTCTATTGCAAATCGCTCCATGAAACTTATACTCCTTCCAATCCCACTGTTTTCTTGAAGTATTCTTGATCCCTTGTTGCCTGCCTTCACATTCATTCCATGGGGGAAGGCTTGTCAAGTCCTCCCTGCTTTCCCCCTTCTCTATCAATTGAAAAACCTCTCTTTTTCTCTTTCACTTTTTTCTCTGCTGCCTCTGTCTCTACCTTCCCATTCAAACACTGCTCTCCATTGCTTTCTGTCTGCAACAGCCCTTTCTCACTTTACAACAGTGAAATGGGACAGGGAGGGATAATTCCCATCCCACATGTTTTTAGCCTTAAAGAGCAGATCAAATCGCAATAGCTGCTCACAAGACTATTACTTGCCCATGGTGGGAGCTCCCTCCGTAAAGCTCATTTCAACGGCACATGATGACTGGAAGAAGTTCAACATCATGTGATGGGCTCTATGCCTCTCCATCATTGAAATAAGCTGAAGTGTCCTTGGAAAGGGAAATAAGGCAATGTGACAAAATCCCTAGTGATTAAGCAAAACACTTCTGCTTCTCTTATGGTTCACCTAACATAATGCATGTGAAAGAAAAACATCAGTTTGTTAGAAAAGGTGAGGGTTTTTGTTTTTGGTTTTTTTGCTATTTCTCTTAGCATTTGTGGCTGTTTTAAAATAATATTTTTAAAGCTATATTTAGCAAGTGGCTCAAATTTCTGGCAATTGCTTACAACTGTGCAAGTGACAGAATACCTATTTTATAAGTCTAGTTCTGTGTGAATTCTGCAGCAAATAATTGCTCCAAGTGATTTAAATGACCAGTCCTGGCACATGGTGATGAATTACAGTCACTGAAAATATGACATAACTCTCTGTTTGCCCTTCTTCGTGTCCATCACAAAAAGTAAGTATTGGCTAAATTCTAGCCATTAGATTATGAAAGCCCAGCAAAGTTATTCTAGAAAAACTCCCTGCTATGCAGCAAATCTGTTGATTCCCGATAGGTCTAGTTCCTGCTTTACCATTCCTCACAAAGAAGACTTCACCACATTTTGAAGCAGCCTGTTCTTTTGATAAACCACTTCCATTATCAGGAAGTATTTCCTAATATTTAGTTAAAATTATTTCTCTTGTAAACTGAATCTCTTGTTGGAATCATATCCTCCAGAGCAGACGTAAACATATGGTAATCCATGAGCTAATACATTAAATATTTGAAGATGATTCTGATACCTCCTCATGAACTTGTTATTCAGATTAAATATCTATAACTCTTTCTGACCTTTTCAAGGGTGATTTGGCCTTCACATCCTGATTTTGTTGCCCTTCTCTGGACATATTCTATGTTGACGTTCTTTTCAAATATTATTTCCCAGAATTAGATACCATTCTATAGCTCTGTTCTCAGTAAAGCAAAATAGAATGGTACATTTGCTCCAGGTGAACTGGATATTATATTTCTATTAGGCAGACCAGAACTGCATTTGATTTTTTAAGCTCAGAACATGTTAGGGCTATTCAGGTTTTTACTTGCAATATGGGTTCACCCGTGGTCAGCTGACAAAAGTCATTAATCTATTATTTATTATTTATTTACTTCATTTCTACCCTGCTCTATCTCACTCCGAGGGAGACTCAGAGCTGCTTCCAACATGGCAAACATTCAATGTTGCAAATTATATAAAATCAGACAATACATAATACGATGAACTATTAAAATCAGTAAACATATAAAATACAGATTAAAACCAATTAAAACGTGCAAAACATTGCAGCAATTCCCAAATAGTCATCCTAGTTGCTTCTTCTGTCAGTTCCATAAGAGTCTATTGCACTTTAATTTTACTAATCACCAAACACCTGTTTCCAGAGCCAGATCACTTTTTTCTAATCTATTTGAAGATCTGAAAAGGCTTCTCTAAATGCATTTAGCCGAGCATGTGTGCAATAACCCCCTCGGCTGTCTTGATCACAGGATTTCTATGAGTTCATTTAGCTGAAAGTATTACCATAGCACTTTTCTGATATTTCCAAATGTTGATGCTGAATGTGCAAAGGCACATTTGGGCTGCACAGTAATAGTTAAAAGTGATTGAGTGCTAGGAATGGAAAGACTTCGCAAAATATTTTTTTAAAGTATCCAAAATCCCTGGCACGAAGAATATAGGATTAATAAAATCTTCAAAACAGAGATTTCCTATGAATAAAATTCACATACAGTCTTTTGTACAGAGACTGGCATGTTCTATGAGGGAAGACCCAAGTGTCTCATGCAGGAGAGTGATAGACCCCGAGCTCAAAAGGAGATACTTTATGGCTGCAAATGAAGAAGGTATATTGCATTGACTTTCTTTTATTGAACAGGTGGACAAATCATAGAATCATAGAATAATAGATGGTCCTCATAGGCCATCCAGTCCAACCCCCTGCAAGAAGCAGGAAAATCTCAAATATCAGCATTCTAAAAGAAGCAAATACCACCAGCATCAAAACGATTATTCTCTGCCATAAACTTCACTGGACTGGCCACGTCATCTGAATGTCTGATCACCATCTCCCAAAGCAGATACTTTAGTCCTAACTTAAGAATGGAAGATGAAATCTTGGTGAACAACAAAGGAAACATAAAGATAGGCTTAAGGCTAAACTTAAAAATGTGGTATAAACACCAAGAACTGGGAAGCCCTGGCACTTGAGTGTTGTAACTGAAGGTCAGCTGTTACCAACGGTCAGAGCCGGTCCAACAATGAGGCGAATTAAGCGGTCACTTCGGGCACCAAACATACGGGGGCGCAGGCGAGACTGCTTTTTCTGTTGATTTGTTGTAAAACACGATGTTTTGGTGCTTAATTTGTAAAATCTTAATGTAATTTGATGTTTAATAGGCTTTTCCTTAATCCCTCTTTATTATCCAATATTTTCACTTATCCAATGCTTTTATTTTTCAGTGATGGTTTTTTTTTTGGGGGGGGGGGGGGCAAAATTCTGTTTGCCTACACTTGAAAAATTCCTAGGGCCAGCTCTGCCAATGGTGCTATGGATTTTGAAAAGACATGAATACAGGTTGAAAGAAAGAAACATGCAAAAAGGAAGGGTCATCAAGCAAACCCTTGTTGGGACTGCCTTCCATATTTCCTCATTATGAAAGACCACGCGGATCCAAAATAGGTCTCCACAGCCAATTACAGACTCACCACCTTTAGAATATTTGGCCACAAGGTATCATGACATACCTCCTAGATGATGATGATCTAGGAATGAAAGGAATATTCAACAATATTTGTACACCAATCAGAAGCCTCTGGGGCGAGGCCAGGGCAGCGCCATGTGTCTTGGAGGCAAGAAACGCATCAAGGGAAGGAATTTCCACAGAACACAAGTACTTTCCCTCCTTCCCTCTTGTGTGGCTGCCTGCGTGTCAGCCAAAATGGCTAGGCGTGTCACTGCTGACAGCGTGTCATAGGTTCGCTATCACGGGTCTAGAGGAACAGAAAATAATCTCACTTTGTTTCTCCCAATGAGCAACAAGGTTGAACACCCTCTATGGTCATTATCAGTCAAATACAATGTATCAGACAATTACAAACTAAATGGTCTAGCTTGCAATTCAGCAACTTCTCTGCAAGCGTGTTATGGGGACTTTGTAATAAAAAACTACCCTTACTAATATATTCTATCTGGCTTTTAACTTTATCAACGCAAAAGCTATGTAATTAATTTGGCATGATTTTTTTAGAAACCCTCACTTGTTAGTAATCACAACATTCCTTTCTGAGTGTGCACAGAGTGACTGTTTTATTCTAGAGCATTTCCTAGTATTTATATCAAGATGACTCAGCAAGGGGGGAAACTAGTAGTTGCTCCTTTTGAAAATATGGACAATAGTCAGTCAATCTCTTCCAGTCTGCTAGGACCTCTCTTGTTCTCCAAGAATTTTCAAAAATTATCAGCAGTGACTCTGAAATTAGATATGCAAGTTCCTCTCGGATCAAGGCAATTAGACCTTGAAATTAATACTGAAATTAATTAGGTGTTCCTTTACTTATCTGTTCTGTGATGCCCGCTCCTTATCGTATGATTTTTTCTATTTTCATCAAGTAGAATAATGCTTTCCTTTTGGGAAAAAGCTGATTAAACAAGGGATGCTTTCTTTCTTTCTTGTTTTGATACCTCCCAAATTTCTTCATCATTGGAATTTTTGGCATCTGCGCCTTCTATTTCTCATTTATAAGAAACTCCCATACATTATAGACTCTCCCTTTGAGAATGTGCTTTTTATTTCTGTATTAATGCAAGTTTTATCTGTGTATCTTGTGTTTGACCATACACACACACACACACACACACACACACACACACACACACACACACACGGTAGCTAATAGGCATACAGATTTTTAAATTAAAACATGTTTTTTTTAATTTCAGGTAATATCTGAGGAAGAGGTATGGTTTTTCCTCCAATATGGAGTCTGCACAAAAAGGTATATAAGTAAAGGTAAAGGTTTTCCCTTGACGTTAAGTCCAGTCATGTCTGACTCTGGGGGTTGGTGCTCATCTCCATTTCTAAGCCAAAGAGCTGTTGTTGTCCGTAGACACCTCCAAGGTCATGTGGCCGGCATGACTGCATGGAGCACCGTTACCTTTCCGCCGGAGCGGTACCTATTGATCTATTCACATTGGCATGTTTTCGAACTGCTAGGTTGGCAGAAGCTGGAGCTCACAGCGGTTGCTCACGCCACTCCCAGGGTTTGAATCTGGGACCTTTTGGTCTGCAAGTTCATCAGCTCAGTGCTTTAACACACTTCGCCACCGGGGCTAGTTACTTTGTAATTTTGTATCATTCCATCCACTATTTCCAAGAAAAACCTTCCAAAGGTTGCATTTAGTGCCTTGAATAAAGTATAGAGGTTATGGTATCTGATTTCCTTATTGGAACTAATTGCCTTAGAAAGATAACAGAATAGATACCATGCCTCCCATGCTCAAATTCATACATGTGATTGAACTTGAATACACAATGCATGTCTTTAATTGTATTTGCATCATTTTGATGCAATAAAGCAACAATTAAAAAGAAGCAATGGCATTCTGGAAATTAATTTGATTTAGAACTCATTCTCTAGAGTTGCAGTGGGGCAAAAACACTCTTTTTTCATACCATTGGTTATAATTAGGCTACGTGTCAGATGCAGAAATTGAACTGCCAATGCTAACAAACCTGGCAATATAAGATATTTTGAACTACTGATTGTTCAAATATTTGGAAACCAGAGTGTACATTTTCCATCTGGGCTTTTATGTAGGGAAGTATTTACATTCAGTTCCGGTGTAATTGCAATGAATGTACAATTGACACACCCTCAAGTACATGCCTATTAGTCTTTCCCTGATAAGCTTGATGACTGCAGAAGTCTTTGTTAATGCATGTTCTAGTGCCTTCACGCCCTTCTGACATTATCTGTCCTCACTCAATAATGGACGGCTATCATAACAGCTGATCCCTAAGCCTTTCAAGATGTATAAAGCATACTTTCATTTTATACTTGTGTTCAGGTATTTTTTTTTTCTATTCACTCCAATTTTATCTCATTCATCCATACCCTACTGCCACCCCTGTCATTCAGGCACTTAACAGAAAAATTCAAAACAAATACAGATAGATCGTACTGAATATTTATTTATTTATATTTAATTTTAAAACATAGCCAAAAAGCATCAAGATTTCTCCTCTTCTGCAACCACATTTAAATGCCAGAGGAATATGTAACTATCAAAAGCGTTGCTTTCTAGTCAAAGGACTAAGAAGGCCAGACTAGTCTCCCTCAGGAGTCAACTCCAGAGCAAAGTATAAGCCATTGAGAATGTCCTCAAATGTGACAGGACTGAAAGAAGGTCAGATCATCTAATTCTAAAACACATATAGTAGATTCCTGGTTAACCGAGCCTCCGTATTATCCAAGGTGCCTTTGGGGGCACCCCTCCCTCACCCTCTCCTTCTCTCGAGCAAAGGGAGCTTGAGAGAAGGAGAAGGAGAAAGAGAGGGAGGAGGAAACGCTCCAGAAGCACCCCACGATCGGCGAGGGCTTAGCCCAGAGAAGCGCCCCACGATCGCTGCAGCAGCACTCGTGGGGTGCTTCCCTGGGCCAAGCTCTTGCTCCTTGGGAAGCACCCCACGAGTGCTGCTAGGCAGCAGCGCTTGTGGGGTGCTTCCCAAGGGGTGAGGGCTCGCTGAGGGATGTCTCCCCAGATCTCCCTCAGCCAGGCCCTTGCTGGAGGAAAAAGTTCCCTCCAGCAAGGGCCTGGCTGAGGGAGATCCAGGGAGACGTCCCTCGGCGAGCCCTCTCCCCTTGGGAAGCGACTGTGAGCATTGCTAGGCAGCAACGCTTATGGGCGCTTCCCTAAACCAGATTGACAGGAGGGATAATAGGGCCTCCCGGCAATCCAAGCAGTTCTGGTTAGCCGAGATTGGGCCTGCCCCTTTATCTTGGATAACCGGGACTCTACTGTAACTACATTTCCAGGTCTTGTAAATACAGCACGACCCCCATATTGCAAAGATACATTGCAGGATTTTAGCAAACACCACTGAAAAAATCGTTTGCTTCTGGTGGAAGCATACTATAGTGCCATACTGGAGGACCTAGAAGATGTCTACTCATGACACCTCTCTAGGTATCCCTAGGTCCTCCAGAATGCCTCTATGGTCAACCTCTGGTGGAGGGTCTAGAAAATGTCTAGAAAATACATGTTTTTTCAGACATGGGTAAAGGAAGCCATCGGTATCAGTAGTAGAGATATACAAGGGGTGTATTGTATACAAGGGGTGTATTGTATATAAATGCAATCATATGGGGCTCACTTGCTGCTCCAGCTTTACAGATACCATGTCTCTGGCCCCTGATGAAGCAGAAGACCAGCCTGAATGTCTTCTTCCATATCAGCATTTAGTTGTTCCTGAATTTAATTTTATGTTGTATCTTATTTAGACTGTAAGCCTGGTGAGAGGGATTGTTGAGTTAACTACTTGTAAGCTGCTGTTGGAGCATGGTTGGTTAAAGGGTGTGGTATAAATATTATGCCATCAGGATGATCACTCTGATACTGAGTCCCATACATGGGAGAAAGGCAGGACAAAAGTAAATAAATAATAATAATAAACAATACTCTGTTAATATCATTTCCTTTATCATCACCCCCATGGTAGATGTGGTCACTCATTTTTCCTTATATAATGGCCTAATTCAGCTGTAATTTTAAAGTATGGTTTAATTCAGAAGTGGACAAGAGATTCCCAGTGGTGAGCCACACACCCATAGAAAGTTCACATATTTCCATTTTCCTGTGCATTCTTTCTTTAAAAGCTGACCAAAAATGATTGTGCATCATTCCTTTGTAATACAGATAGATAGATAGATGATAGATAGATAGATAGATAGATAGATAGATAGATAGATAGATAGATAGATAGATAGATAGATAGATAGATATGCAGGTTTACTGGGAACTGAGGGAGTGGAGTAGGTGTTTCCTTGCATTTCTAGAGGCTCTGGGTGATATCAGAGCAAAAATTGCTCAAAATACATCTCAAATTTTAAAAATGGGGGAATGGGGTTGAGAAGATTTGGGAGACTGATAAGAAGCTTCAGGGGCCACAAAAGTGGTAGCTAGAGATCGTGTTTCCTTACTTCTGGTTTAATGACACATTCATGAAGCAACCAATAGTAATATGAATTTCACATGGTCTCCTTTCCTTATCCAGCATGACTTTGACTATGGCTTTTGCATCTGAATACTGGGTTTACAATTCTGGCTGAAGATCTGGACAGTTTTCTTTGTTGGAGTTGGATTTTTGCACTGCAGTGCTTTGCATCCCACAGACTTATTGCTGTAATAATAAACCAGTCATTTATATAATAATAATAATAATAATAATAATAATAATAATAATAATAATAATAATAATAATTCAACTTGTAATTTTGTGATATGAAATCTAGCATATATATCTTGTTTGCTGTGTCATACTGTGTCTTTGTGACAACAACAACAACAACAACAATAATAATAATAATAATAATAATAATAATAATAATCTTTATTAATATCCCACACTATCTCCTCGAGGGGAGTCAGGGCAGTTTACAACAGATATCGGCAAACATTCAATGCCATTAGAAGCTGAATAAAGACAAAAATAACCATCCCTCCAAACCCAAAAAACAAATGCACATCTACATCAAAAATAATAACACATTTTAGCATTGTATCTTAATAACAGCAGTTTTCTTTTCTTTTTTTGTTAAATTGGACATAACTTGAACTAAACAAATATAGCTGTCATTTGGCGTGTTGGTGGCAGCATCTTCTTCCATCCCACATCTCTGACTCACATCTTTAGTTCTAGCAAACTGTAGCAGTACACATTACAGCTGTAGCCAGAATGGAATAAGATTCATGTATTTAGGTAAAAATCAAGTATGTATATGGGAAAAGGGGCTCTGACAAACATCTAGACATCTAGACAAACATCTAGACAAGGTTAGATACAGTGTGAACATATGTACATTGCAATATATAAACAACGTAATAGTATATTGATTATTGAGCATAATAATGTCACTATTCCTGTTGAGTAGGTAACTTCCAGTTTCAATTGGACTGCTAGAGCATTTACGAACAATCCAGTCTACAGAACAACAATGAAAATTACTGTTTTCCTTGATGGACCTGACTAGAAAATTGTAATAAATAAAATATAGGGGTTTTCCCTACTTTTAATTATGTGCATTGAAAGAATTCCCCTGCATAGTGACCATCCCAGCACAATTTTTGTTGTTATAGGCCTTCAATTCATTTCCAAACCAAACCTCTCACAGGATTCAGATTCCTAGAGGAGTGTTCACAGAGTTTCTGCACCCCTTGCAAATGTGGAGTGATGACTGTAATTGTAACTGTAATTCAGTGCTGAAGGTAACTTTTGTGAGATGTAAGACTGTGTTCCAGTATGAAGAATATGCATCTTGAATTAGTGGTATCTGGAACAGGCATCAAGAACACTTCCATTATCTGATTCTGCATCCATATGGTCCATATACCAATTTGTTCCCTGTTATAATTAGCTTTTCAGAATACCTACTAAGCACTTAAATTTTTTCTGATCTCTTTGAAAGACTGTGCCCTCAGAACAGTCTGTGCAGATCTGCCAAGGCTTTTGCAGGGGAGGTTTGTTGGAGTTTAATTTGGCACATAGCACAAGTAAACTTGGCAGAGTGGAGCAGTAAGACACAAAAAATGTTTCGTACTCTTATAGAAACCTCACAAAATGTCATATTTTGGCTATGTGACATTACAATAACATTTATGTCTTTTTGGATCATATTTTGTGATATGGGAAAACAATAAACATACAAACTGTATGCCCCCCCCCCCCAATTCAACTCCAAAATATGGTATCTGATGAAGATTTTTAGTTCTAGTGGATCGATCAAACACAGTAATCAAATTGGAAAGGTAGAGACTGAACATGAGCAACAACCATAATTACATATACACACATTCACAGGTCTTTGCACTGTACATATATAAGGAATTTTCTCTGCAAAAACTTGTGCATAAACACATAGTTTTATAAATGACAGAGAGGAATGGAAAAGGGTTGTTGAATGTTTTCCGGGCTGTATGGCCATGTTCTAGAAGTATTCTCTCCTGATGTTTCGCCCACATCTATGGCAGGCATCCTCAGAGGATGCCTCAGAGGATGCCTGCCATAGATGTGGGTGAAACGTCAGGAGAGAATACTTCTAGAACATGGCCATACAGCCCGGAAAACATACAACAACCCTGTGATCCCAGCCATGAAAGCCTTCAACAACACATTGAATGGAAAAGGGCTGCAAGTTAGGGTGATTCTAGAAGGGACAAGTTGTGGAAAAGCAAACGAAGAGAAAAGTCAACATAAATATATGCAATCTCTAAACACTTATAAAGTAACATGCCAACTAGCAATTAGTGATGATAGGGATACAAAGAGTCCTAACTCTAACACTAATGAAGGAATCCAAGGAGAAGCCAAGGTTTAGGAATGCTTTCAAGCTTATCAAGATGGGACTCTCAAGACTATTACAATGCATTGTAGCAACCCATCCTACACAATAGCCAGTAATTCTTAGCCAGATGAAGGATAATAAAAGAGATGTCTGTGGAATCAAAGCAGCTTTTCTAGTAGCTATGTTCAGTTCTTTTTGGTGTCAAGTAAAACATGTTATTCTTCCTTGGCATCTTAAGAATGGTTTAATACTTTTACATCTTAACATGCTTCTAGTTTTCTGTTAGATTTACTTTGAATTTATGTGCATTTTTCCATCTTAAATTTATAATGCACCATCTCCGGTACTGCTTCATTGTTTGCATTTTATTGTCTGCTACAATCCTGTGAGGGAGCCAGCAACTCAGTAAACAAATATTGGTGCTTTGAATGTGACTTTCCTGCTTCTTGGCAGGGGGTTGGACTGGATGGCCTGTGAGGTCTCTTCCAGCTCTATGATTTCATGATTCTATGAAATATATAATAAATAAATCTAGAATGGGAATTTCAAACTATAGATGCTGAAGTTTTATTTATTTATTTATTTATTTACAGTATTTATATTCCGCCCTTCTCACCCCAAAGGGGACTCAGGGCGGATTACAATGAACACATATATGGTAAACATTCAATGCCAACAGACAAACAACATATATAGACAGACACAGAGGCATTTAACATTTTTTTTCCAGCTTCATGATTCCGGCCACAGGGGGAGCTGTTGCTTCACTGTCCACTAGTGGCTGTACTTCCTCATTCCTTTCCTCGTGTTTTGCTGGCAGTTTTATGATGTTGTAAATTAGTTAAATTAGCCTCCCGCATAAAGCATACCTAAATTTCCCTACTTGACAGATGTAACTGTCTTTCGGGGCTGCATAGGTCAACAGCACGCCGGGCTATTTAATGGTCGGGGGCTTAACCCGACCCGGGCTTCGAACTCATGACCTCTCGGTCAGTAGTGATTTATTGCAGCTGGTTACTAGCCAGCTGCACCACAGCCCGGCCCTGTTCCCTGAAGTTCCCTCTTCTCTATCGTTCTCTTAAGCATCTGGCCGCTGTGTCACCTACTAATTTTGAAAACCTAATACAGGTAGTCCCCACGTTACTAACAATATAGGTTCTGTAGATTTGTTCTTAAGTTTGATTTATATGTAAGTCAGAACAGGTACATCTTTTAAGGTATATCTGTCACTCCAGCCATATATATGCGCTTTGAATTGCATAGGGACAGTTTAACACCCCTGTGATGTTTGTAAGTTGGATGTTTGTAACTCAGGAACTGCCTGTATTTGCATTGTGGTACACACTAGAGTGGTGTTATCTAATACTTTGGAAATGATTTATTTTGTTTTACAAAATGGAAAAAAATCATTTCGGATTCTGAAGGCATGGTTTAGCAAAGTTTCTGTTTTGTCAAGCTGTGTAACAAAGAGCAAACAATAAGATCTTTCATAAAGCTGCTCCATGGGATCCTCCCATTAAATCTGCATCACCAGGAAGATTGTTGAAGTACTATAAAACAAGGGTCACAACTATGTGTGTGGGAAGAAATTCCACAAAAAAGCACCCACCAGTGGGACTCTGTGCTGGAGAGAACTGGCAAGGTTTATCTGGCACAGATGTTAGGCAGAAACATTGTTGTATGGATGGACCCATTAAGGAGGGTGCGGGAAATCTGTCCTTCTGTGTTCACACACAATGTTTGATGTGCTAGTACTAAATCAAATAGGTAATTGGGGCAGAGTATTTTTGGCAAATAGCTCCAGCAACCTGGATTACTACCGAGAAAAAAAATTACTGGAAGCCCAGAATAAATATTGGTGATAGTGAAATAGCCTTTCTCGGTGCTAAAGCTGTCTGTGATTCCAATAACAATGACAATTTTGTCCCTCACATATTACAGGCTCTGTTTTCAGCAACAGTAGAGAACCAGCATGGTGCAAACACATGAGTGTTGTTCTAAGGGTGCATCCAAGCTGTAAAATCAATGCAGTTTGACACTAGTTTACCTGCCATGGCTCAATGTACTGGAATTCTGGGGTTTGTAATTTGGTAAGTCAGCAGCACTCTTTGGCAGAGAAGGCAAAGAAGAAGTCGTGTTAAACTGCATTAATGCACCCTAGGATTTCAGGACACCAGGTCTGAATCCCCACTGAGCTATGGAAATCCAGTGGGTGATTTTGGTTAAACCGCATTGATTTCACAGTATAGATTCGCCCAGAGCTGACTTTAGAGCACATGACAGAAACAACATTGTTCATTACAGTAAAGATATAGCCACCAAGACTGACAACAGTCCTGTGAACAGGGTTGGATTTGGGCTCTTTTAAAGTTAAGATAAATGGCCAATAAATTCAGATTGTAATAGTTAATATGTCTGTAGCAATTTGCCTAGGCCAGTTTTGTATTGAAAGACAAGTTTCAGAGAATGCACAAGAATGGAAGCTCCTTACTTCTTGTACATACTTGTTTACCATTTATGGATAATTTCCTTGCTGATCTGCCTGTGAAAACAGTAACATTTCATGGGTTGCATTCCATTAAGGATATGGCAAGGCTGAGTTTGTGGTAGGATGAAGCTTACTCACTGCCTGACTCCCATACGGAAAAGCAGCCCTGCAAGCTAGCCAAAAAAATGGGTGGGCAGTAAATCATTCATGGTGCCATTAAAAAACACATTTATTTTGCCCTGCTGTGATCTTCCTTCCTTCCTTCCTTCCTTCCTTCCTTCCTTCCTTCCTTCCTTCCTTCCTTCCTTCCTTCCTTCCTTCCTTCCTTCCTTCCTTCCCTCCCTCCCTCCCTCCCTCCCTCCCTCCCTCCCTCCCTCCCTTCCTTCCTTCCTTCCTTTGGGTGATGTGTAATAATTTTTTTTACTAGACTTTCCTTGCCTCAACCACTAGCTGGTTCCTATGTTCAGGTCTGAACTTCCATGTGTATTACATTAGAATTCCTATGAATTACATCGTTAAGGGCTAATCTGTATCATTTTCAGGATTATGCATTCCTTGACCATTGTTCTTCAAAGTGTCAGCTCCCTGAAGTGCCAGTCCTTGATGAGTTTCCAAGATAGAGAAAAAATGTAGTCAATAAGCACAAATATGGTGCTGGTACCTGAAATATTGTGTGTGTGTGTGTGTGTGTGTGTGTGTGTGTGTGTAGCCAGTCCCTTCATCAGATAGCCTGAGAAGCACTGCTTTAGATAAGAAGTACAGAGTTCTTTTTCTGCCAAGAGAAGGCAACTTTGCTTTGGTCATGAAAAAAATTGTTCTTGTTATGTTTCTTTTTAGTTGAATGCTTATGCCAGAAATTAACCCACTCTCACAATTGTTTCTGTGATTATACCGAAGATTTCAGTGTTGTTGTTCTTGTTGTTACCATTTTGGTTTTATTTATTTGTTTTTTTTAGGATAATCAGATTCAAAATAGCCTCCTAATCAGTAATTTTACAGGATGTCGAGGATGAGGGAAGGAAACACTCTCTGTTCCTGAAAAGTAGTTCTAACCCAGCTTTTTTCTTGATGTGCTTTCCTCTTACAGGAAGTTCATTTCTTTTTACCATGGAGAAATACAGAACATATGCCAGATATGTTCTCACATGTATCAGTATGGCACTAAAGCAAAACAAATATGTGTCTGTTCAATGCCTGGACAGAAAATCACTTGGAAAGTCAATATGCACTGGCATGATGTCCATGAATCATTCCTATTCTTGATTCTTCATTTTAAGCTAATGTTTTGTTTGACATTTTCACCACCAATACTTAAGGCCAGACTGACTGTCTCTAGGGATGTGTAGTTTCAAAGTATTCACTCCCACAGGGAAGAATGAATAATTTAATCAGCTTTCTACCCACAGTCTGATGTCTTTGAAATCTCTGCAGTTTTAAAAGAGGTCTCACAGGGGGATGTGGCTGGTGGCAAAGCAAGAGAGGAAGCCAAGCTATAGCCCCCGTTATTGTCGTTCAATGTCCTCTCCTCCAGCCTGGCATAGTCCACCCCATGCACAGATCAGAAGGGAGGAAGCTGAGCAAGATTTATGGAGGCTATCAGCTCTCAGCTCCCTGCCATACATCTCATTGGCTGTGGCTTTCTAGGGTCCAAGAAAGGTTTTCTTCTTCTACCAATCTTTCCCTTTCTGCAGATGATGGAGGGTGACCCTGGATAACTATGAATGCCAAGCATGTGCTTATTGTTGAATTAGTTATCTGCCTTATCATGGCATTTATTTAAACTGTTTAATTTTTATTTGTTTTTGTCTGCTCTCTTCTCTGCAACTGCATTTGTTTTAATAGTTTCCAGTATATACTCCTTTCTTTTTTTTCATGGTGCATCACCCACTTTTGGATAATGGTTAAGTGGCCACCCTAATTGAGAAAGTGTTCTCATGGCAGCAAGGCATCTGCTTTTGTGGGAGAGGATAAAGAAGACCTGGATGCCAAAATAACCTCTGATGTCATGGAGAATGAGATAGTAGAAGTCAGGGGCCCAACCTGCCACATGTATACTTTGATGTATACGTGTATATGTTCATATTTCCATTCAACCCCCATCCAATAAGGCAATCATGAGGCTTAAAGATGCCCAACTTGCACCCTGTTCTCTGATTAGATGCATGAATGAGGAGAAATCAAACGGTAATACTTCTTCAGAGAGATTACAAATTGCCAGTTATATCTTGACAGAGCTTCCCAAATTATCTAGTTAAAAACAAAAGAAGAGAACAATAACCTCAATGACAAAGTACTAGCTATGAGGAACTTAACTAATGCTTTTTAAAATGAGCATCTGTCCACATGCATATTTGGTGGTTATAGGTGGCCCAGGTTCAAAAAGCTGTCCGTGGGCATGGAATCATAAAACTGTAGAGTTTGAAAGGATCCTAATAGCCATTTTGTTAAAAGATATAGGAAATACACAAGGAAGCATCGCTGGCAGATGGGTATTCATCCCCTCTTTTAAGACCTTCATCCATTTGCCTAAGGCCATTTGTCCCACTGTTGATCAGCTCTTATCACTAAGATGTTCTTCCAGATGTTTAGTTTGAATTTCCTTTCTTATAGCTTGAATCTGCTCTTCGAATCCTACCCACTGGAGCAGCAGGGGAAAAATATTGCTGGGAGGGCATGTGCTCTGAAGCCCCAACAGCAATAGACTGTACAGGGTTGACGTGCTCATTTTGCTGACACAAATGCACAGATAATGTACAGGCTTGTGCATGTTTAGGACAATGAGCGAATGAATGTCTGCTGCAATTCCAAACCACTGTGTTGCCTACAACCAAATTTCTGGGTTTTTTAAAAAGGGAACACAACAGCTCCTTGGGCTCCATTTACCCCTATGACTTAATAACCTAGTTTGATTCTCCCTGACAATGGTTTACTCCCTGCAAGTGGAATGTCATGCTCATTTGTCATGTCCCATTTGTCACAGCTTTAGCTGCTTGAGAAAGAGCAATTTATTTTGGGCTAGAGGAACGCTGAAAGAATTGATTTGCTGAATTAGGAGAGGAGAGAGTTTATTTATTTATTCTATTTATTAAAAGTATTTTCATCTGCTCTTATGCTTACTCTTTTCAAAAACACTTAAGCGATGAAATAAAATTACATAAAGACATAGACATACAAATCAGAAGCAGTGACAGCTGGGAGCTTCTGTGTCAGTGGTCAGTGATGCAAGCCCCACCAACATTGACCATTTAATGCCATTTCAAACTAGAAGAAAGTGGTTTTGATGCACAGATGACTATACAGGAAATTCTGAACCCAGTTTGAGGTCCAGATGGTGATTACATAAGCCACAAAGCAGTGATGCTGAAACATAATAAAGATGCTGAAACATAACCTCCTCACCCAAATAGGTCCAGTACCTTTGATAACTACTTTGAAGTTTAGACTATGGTTGGATCTACACTGCTCTATATTCCAGGATTTGATCCCAGAATATCTGCTTTGAACTGGATTATATGAGTCTACACTGTCAGATAATCTGGGATAAGCAAATAATCTGGGATCAGATCCTGGGATATAGGGCAGTGTAGATCCATCCTAAAAATCAAGGTGGAACATCAACCCATGGACATAGAAGACACCAGCCACAACTGATTAGAAGCATCACTGTAAGCTAAAACTCAGTGAAAACTGGTGTCATTATCACTGACACATGCTTAGAAATACGAAGGTTTTTTACTTTGTTGACAAAACGATGGCAACATTGATTTGAACCAAGATGTTATAGGGGAAGCATTCTAGAGACCAGGACTCAAATACACCAGGGCTTCGCCAGGTAAAATGATCCCTTCATTTCATAGAAAAAATAGACAGGTCCAAATAAAAATGCCAGGAAAACGCATGAAGAGCTATATGTTTGCTGGAAGAGGGCTGTGAGGTTTTGAGTACACAATTCAGAAATTCCTGTGTTCTCTGGGCCAATACCATCCCTTTTCTCTCCTGGCCAAGGTACCAGCTGAATCTCCTATTCTCTTAGCTTCAGAAGAAAGAAAAGGCAAATCTCCCCAAATCTTATCATGAAGATCCTCTGATTGGTTTGCTTTAGAGCAGTGGTTCTCAACCTGGGGTCCCCAGATGTTTTTGGCCTACAACTCCTAGAAATCCCAGCCAGTTTACCAGCTGTTAGGATTTCTGGGAGTTGAAGGCCAAAAACATCTGGGGACCCCAGATTGAGAACCATTGCCTTAGAGTCCCCATAAACTGGAAAAGACTTGAACACACACAACAGTAAACAATGGAAATGGCAAGTTGGAGATAATTCTTGCTGTAGTTTAGTTTAATTTAGTCTTGAGTGGTAGTTGGTATTTAGGAGGTAGCAATGTTTGTGCCAAAATCTCAGCTTTGTTTATTTAGTTTTATGTAGTTTTATATAGTTAAAAGGTACTTGGTAATTAAGAAATTATAAAAATATTCCAGGAACGGTGGGCTGCCACAAGCAAGGCACTCTCCCTACATCCTGATGATGATGATGTTCAGTGCTGCAGCATTCAAAAGTACAGATAAACATAATGAAAGAAAACAAATAAAAAGGAAAAGGTGAACAGAAACAAAAAATACATCACAGTCTGACAGAAAGCAGTACATTTAAAATAAGTTTCCCCTTTATGTTGTAATTTAAAATGTACATGGATTGAGTATTTTGATACTGTTTTTTTTACATTGAAAGTGTATTTTTAATCTTCATTCATGGTGGGTTACCTGAAGAAAAGGTTTTACTAGCCAGAAAGATCTAGTCTAGTGTAAAAACTGCAAGTAGCTAAATGAAAAACCCCAAGATTCTATAGGATATGGAATCATCATGCTATAACTGTGTAGTATGAGCCTGTGTATTATAAAATGAAATTATTATTTCTGAAATGACAACAAAATAGAGCACTTGCACTTTAACAAGCATCAATTTAATTTTAACTGACAAGGGGCTCCAAAGTGTAACAATGATAAAAGTGGCAGACCCACCTGGGAGCAAATTCCAAAGACCACAGTGGGGTTTGCTTCAGAGTAAGAGACACATGAGATTGCTCTGTAAGTATAGGAGGAGGTGAAAGAGGAAGAAAACAGTTTGTACAAAGTACATATCAAGACAACTGAAACAACTCACCAGAAATCACCCTGTCAGATCTCTCACGGGGTTCTGTAACCATTTGTTGCACAACCTCTCACTTCCGTCAAAACGTTGACCTTTACTTTATGTCAGCCACTCTCATAATGGATATAACAGATGGCAAGGAGGAACTTGCAGCTTTCTGAAAAACAGGGCAAGAGGGAACAGCCTCAAAGGCAGCAGTGTAGTAGTTGAACACATTTTTTAAAGTGAGTTGTTACTGGGATTTGTTAAAATAGACTGAGCTGCTATCTAAACTGTTACATTTAAGTGTGCATAGCAGACACTGGTGTCATTATATGCAAAAGAATAGCAATTTTTTTACGTATTTAACCCAGCAATGAATGACAGCTGCTACCATTGACCATTATGGAAGGCGCTGATGAGAATTGAAGTGCAACAACAGCTGAAGAACCCCACACTCCCCTCCACTGTTTCTGCTTAAAATGGGTGCAAATATGGTTTCCTTCCCAGGGTTCCACACATGACCAAACTCTTTAACTGAACAAGATGGCGAGATAAGGGGTTGGAGAAGGAAGCTCTATGGAGTGAGTGGGCAACTCACTGTAAACAGATTATGGCCAGAAAAGAGTTAGGTTGCTCTCTGCATTGCTGCAGCTGCTGCTTCTTCTGTTTATTTATATCCCACTTTTTCTCTCCACAAGGAGACTCAAAGCGGCTTACACTAAAAGCATTTCATTACAACTTTAAATATACAAATATAATAACAGAATTAAACAATATTTGTATTAAAAATAATTATGTTAAAATCCATAAAACATATTCAAAACTAAAAAGCATTTTTTTTCTCCTGTAGAATGTACATTTTAGCACAGCTGGTAAATCACCAGCAGTAATAAGATCTACCAACTGAAAGGTGGCCAGTTCGAAGCCTGGTCAGGGTGAGCATCCAGCTGTCAAGCCCAACTCACTGTTTACCTAAGCAGGTCGAAAACAGTTTAGAGTTGTAAGTAGAGAAATTAGGTATAGCCAATTAAGCAGGAGAAGTATTTTACGACCATGAAAAGAAAATGACCAGAAATGCCAGGAACCAAAAGGAAGGATGAAGTCCAGATGGCTCTTCATCATAGAGAATGGAGCAATAGCATCCCCCTGTGGCTGAATCTGAGCACAACCTCCAAGGCACAGAAGCTGGACTTCAACACAACATAACTCCTTTCTGTTTGTTCTGTCTGTCTGTCCAAATGGCATAAAAAGTTTGCTATGTATGTGTACTGTGATCTGCCCTGAGTCTCCTTGGGGAGATAGGGCGGAATTTTAAAACGTATTGTTGTTGTTTGTTGTTGTTGTTGTATCTCACTTTTTATATCAAATCTACCTTTGAAAAAAAATTGTATTTGGGTTTGTCTAAAGGTAACTTTACTACCGCAAGTGAATAATGAATAATGTAGTAAGTAGTACTAGTAAACTTCTAGTAAGTATCGTGGATTTTGCCCCACTTTAAATAGACTTTATGCTGCTTTAAGCAAAGTTGAGGGATACTTTGAGGCAATCTAGATAGCTGGATTAGATGGAATTCAGCCCGATTATCTATCCCAGTGGTATACAATCTGTGGCTCTTCAGGTGTTTTGGACTTCAGCTCTCAGAATTCCTGACCACTGGACAAGCTGTCTAGGCCTTATGGGAGTTGGAAGCCCACAGGTTGTGCACCACTACTCTATTCAGAGACACATCACTGCCATCATCCCTTCCCTGTACTGATCGGCACAAAGAAAGGAGATCAGTCATGTTGTGTCGATGTTGTCACTCCTATCTGGCTAGGGAATTGTGCAACCTGGCTCTATGTTTTGCATGTAACGTATAATATATCCAGTCCACATGGCAATTTTTAGTGCCCAGAGCTTTAGACATTTATTAGCATTTTGTTCACAAATACTTCCATGTGTTGCTCAGCACCTACTTGTATTGTCTTCACATAATGTTTTTTTTCTCCTTCAAGGAACCAGAAAATTACTTGCAGCAGCAAAGGTAGGTAAAGGTAAAGGTTTTCCCTGACATTAAGTCCGGTCGTGTCCGACTCTGGGGGTTGGTGCTCATCTCCATTTCTAAGCCGAAGAGCCGCCATTGTCCATAGACACCTCCAAGGTCATGTGACCGGCATGACTGCATGGAGCGCCGTTACCTTCCCGCTGGAGCGGTACCTATTGATCTACTCACATTTGCATGTTTTCGAACTGCTAGGTTGTCAGGAGCTGGGGCTTAACAGCAGGCGCTCATTCCGCTCCCCGGGTTTGAAACTGGGACCTTTCAGTCTGCAAGTTCAGCAGCTCAGTGCTTTAACACACTGAGCCACCGGAATCTCCTTGCAGCAGCAAAGATAGTGACAAAAAAGTATTAGGACCTCCAGTGCCCCAATAAAGAGTCCTTGCTTTCTAAAGAAGGAGCTTGATTGCAAGTCTTAAAATCATCGGTGGGAAAGCATTCATTCTACCAGCAATTAAGACAAACAGCATATTTTACCTGCAAGGGCTGCTGGGACATAGCTTGAGAGGAGATGGAGCAAATAGCATTACCTTGGCTGCCACTGCTTCTCCTCCTTCTGCCTTATGATGATTTGTGGATTCTTGACCAGGCAAGAAAAGATTGAGGGAGCTGTGATAGCTGATGCTCATATTTTCAAGATAATCTGGACCCTGTTTGCTCTGGTAATGGAAAATATGGGTTCTTAAATTTTCAAGTAAGCCAGTTTGCAAGGTTGCCTCTGAATTTGTTTTTGCTGAGAAATTCTGGTACCAATCGCTCCTTTTTTCTCTGAGCACTCAGCTGTCATTTTTCTATTTTTTGTCATCCTTCCTCTTTCCTTGTTTTTCAGAAAGTCTTAAGTTCCTTGACGCCATCTGTTAGATCCATTGTGACAGTAGCATTATCAAAAGAGTGCATCTGCATTTTTGGTGCACTTAAAAACAGCAAAACTCTCCAAAGAATTTTTAAAAAAATGCATTCCAGTGGACTGTTGTGTGGTTTCTGAGCTATAAGGCCATGTTCTAGCAGCATTTTCTTCTGACTTTTTGCCAGCATCCAGGGCTGGCATCTTCAGATGATGCTCCAAAGATGCCAGCCACAGCTGCAGATGAAACATCAGGAGAAAATGCTGCTAGAACACCACCATTCAGCCCAGAAGCCACACAACACTCCAATGATTCTGACCATGAGAGCCTTCAACAAATCATTCCACTGTCTTGCAAGTCATGGGGAGCTATTTGATATTCAAAGTATGTCAAAACCAATTTTGCCCAATTACTAGAAATTGTCCAATTACAATGACAATTGTAGAAGTGTTATTTGTGTTTATGAAGAGATAAAAGAAACTCACATGATAGCCCTGTTTAGATATTCAAGAAGGGGTGGAAATAAATGTGAACAGAAGGAGCAAATTAGCCCCTCCTCCTTGTAATGTGGAGAGTTTGAGCCAGAAAGGGAGAGCCTTCAATATTGTATTAGGAAATCATGATGGCCCGGGGGGGGGGGGGGGGGGAGAGAGAGAGAGAGAGAGAGAGAGAGAGAGAGAGAGAGAGAGAGAGAGAGAGAGAGAAAGAATCTGGATATCAAAGAGCGTCCCAATGCATAGCAGAGATTTCCCTTTTTACTGCCTTTTACTTGAAGAGAGTGATAATGATGGAAGGCAGTTGCTTGAAAAAGATAGTGATTCTTGGAGTCCAATAGCCTTCTGCAATAATTTCCCATTTCCCATTTTGTCTTCTTATGGAACTCATGAATGCTGTTGCAAATTACACTAATTCAGTTGCTGCAGATCATTAGTGGGAGGATGTGGGCTTTGCATTAGCAATTGATTGCTCATAGTGAGGACAAAATTCTGGATTAAATACCACTTTGTCATGGTCCAGTTAGGTTTTAATGTGGTTCTGTCTCTCTCTCTCTCTCTCTGTGAGAGAGTGTATGTGTGTAGAGAGAGATGGGGTGGTGGATGAGTGTGTGCTTCCATGCCACATCTAGAATGGGCTTTGCCATTCTTACCAGCCTATCAAACAAGTGTGGTACCCCATTTGTCATCTGCTTTCTTTTTGAAGGTCCCTCTCATCACTTGCTGGCTACCTAAGCTGCAAACTTGTGAGAAACAGTATAATACAAACAGCAAGATTTAGCATCAATACTCCTCTTTGTTGTTTTTGTGTGCCTCCACTTTATTTCTGACTTTTGGTTACCCTAGTGTGAATGCATTTCTTGGCAAGATACATTTAGAGGGGATTTGTCTTTGAGTGTGACTTTCCCAAGGTTACCCAGTGAGTTTAGGCTTAATACTGTAAATTTATGTCTTTAAATTCTACTGGAATATTTCTTGGGTCGCATTTTAGTATAATATACAGCCCAACCAAAAATAAGTTTTCTTGGTGTCTTGGTTTTTAAGCTTGTTCCTATGGTTATTTGGACCCTGGTTCAGAAAATTGCATTGGATAGACCTCATCAGCTCTACTTTCTTAGATATGGTTATCATGATTTGTTATGGACAAGCAGATAATTGGTATAGGGCATATGTTCTGTATTTCAAAAACTACAGCTGAGAGGGAAAACCCGGTGCCATTTTGGAATCAACAGGTCAAACAAGAAACAAATCTAATATTTGAGGTACCAAAAGGTGTGATGGCCAATATTATTGGTTTAGTGTTCTTCTTTAGCTTTACTCTGTTTCTTGATATTAGCAGGTTATGATCTGTGCCACAATCTGGTTCTGTTCATGTTTTTGCTGAGAGAATGGAACTGCTCCATCTTCTGCTTCAATTATGTGGCTTATTTGATTTTTGTATTGACCATCAGGTTATGTCCATGTATACAGGCACCACTTTGGTTGCTTGAAGAATGCTTCAACGAACAAAGTGTTGGCCTGGAAAATGCAATCATTCACTCTCCTGCTTCATTCCTTGATGCTAGGCCAATTTTCCTACATTTTTCCATTCTAATTATAAAATTATAAGCCTGACTCATGACATTGTAATTATTTTCATTCACATTTATAGTCATTTTATGATCTTAGTGATCAAAAGTGCCCCCAATCTACCTTTGAAGCTAGCAGCCCTGCCCAACACACCCATTTTGAAGGTGCTGAATGACATGTCCAGCCTCCTCTTATTCATATGATGTGTTAATGCAAGCAGCTGAGACATGCAGCTGCAACAGGAACCTGATAGGACTCCACAGGGCTGTCTTCAGGTGCTTGTCTCAGGATGCCCTGTTGAGCTAGATATATCTTTATTCATCCCCTTGCCCTCCAGTGCCCAATCTTCAGGGAATTGCATTGTTGGTGAGGCTGTGAGATTACAATAGTTTGAGGATAAAATCAAGGCTCACTCTAGTTACTTCTCTGACTTTAAGTCTTGCAAAGCAAGATCTTGGCTAAAGTCTTTTACTTAAGAATAATTGTTCTTCAGATTTCTACTTATATTTCCACTTATTTTGCAGGTGGATATGTAAAATGTTAGTGTGAAACCTTGCTACTTTGCCAAAAGCAATGTGGTGGGGGAAGAGGAATTTACACTGACTTCCAAGAGAGCCAGAGAAAGATGAGCAATTGTACTGAGCAGAAGGACTATCTGCATTGTTTACACATTTTCTCTCTTTCTTTCTCTCTCTCTCTCTTTGCACATTGATTCAGAAGCCTCTACAAAGGAACAGGAAAGGAATCTAAGCAATCAGGCACTTTCAGTAACTGGAAGTGGTGCTATGAGCCAGTATGAAATCAAGAAGATGAGTGGATCGAGGGTTCACAAGAAACACAATGCAATCCACCCACTACCCAGCCAATGTTAATGTTTTCACTGTTCATTGAGGTTACAAAGTTCCACAAGAATATTGTACTGACAATTTATTCTCAATTTTTGGTAACAATACCATAGCCTGTGCCACCAAATGTTGGTGGAAGCTTTTTAACTGACATATTTTGCAGCTGATGATATATACACATTCCTTTTAATATAAGTGGGAAGTCATCCTACGCATTGAGGTATATATCATTTTCCCCTTGCATATAAAAGATCTATAAAGCTCTTAGTAACCAAATACTAAGAGGCTCCCTAGCTCCCCAACTTCGGAATGCCTTCCCTAAGGAGATTAGGGTAGCCTCCACTCTCCAAGTATTCTG
The DNA here is from genome assembly GCF_035594765.1 of Anolis carolinensis. NCBI lineage: Eukaryota > Metazoa > Chordata > Lepidosauria > Squamata > Anolidae > Anolis > Anolis carolinensis. The sequence goes on along the minus strand of NC_085843.1, from coordinate 259,032,994 downwards.
TAAACACCTGAAACATAGCGTTTTTTAAAGAGCCTTTGACTAGGTTTAGTGATTGTGGCCTTAACTACATTCAAGAATTTAGTGATTTCACTTCTGCACTTTGCTGTAGTATCTTGTAGTCTCTATTTGAATATAGCCGATATTTCCGTAGCTTGCTGAGTTTTATAGTATTTTTAAATTAACTGGGGTTTTATTGCTGTTTTAAGTATAATTGGGTTAATTTTATTTATATTAATTTATACTTTTCTGTATTTTGTTGTATTTGTATATTGTTGCATTATTGAGTGTTTTCTGTGAGCACCGAGTCCCTTTGGTGAGATGGTGGCAGGATACAAATAAAGCTTTATTATTATTATTATTATTATTATTATTATTATTATTATTATTATTATTATTATTTATTAAATAGGCCAACATCAGAATGTTCCAAGCACCAGACTAGGAAGGAAGAGAGGGCATTACAGTTCTGCTTCAATAATATAATCTTTGTTATACCTTTGTTGTAGCTTGTTAGGAAAAGATCCTAGCCAAAAAGAAGACAAAATTATGTCAAATCTAAACAAAATTATGATGTTATCCAGTCAAGGCCATTGGAAGGAACATTGCTTGGGACAAAATGACTTCACAAGGTAGACTTGGATGACTGACAAAGACTAGAGTACCCCGTTTTATGGAAATTACAGAGGTATTTTGACTCTTTCTTTTGCAGTATTAACTGAGGGCATTTATGGAAACTGGTACCAGGAACTTGTTTCAATCAACTTTAATTAAACCAAAATGATATTTTTATATACTTTATTGTGGGCATCCCATAATTTTTTGCAATTCAAACCTTTTCAAATATCTCTAAAATTACAATATGACTTTTCATCACCACAGGAGGGTAATTTGTACCTACTTCTCTTTGGATGTTTAAAGCTAAATCTTGTCACACCTTTTATACGGTACCCTTATTTTGCTAACGGAATTTGATTTCTTTGTCCTTTCTTGTACTCACTTTGTGATGTGCTGGATGCATACCAGTGACAGTATTTCACCTGGAGGCTGGGGGTTTCTTGGTCAAAGGCTGGAATTCTGTTCAGTAATTACAATGTCATAAGCCTGATTTATAACATCATAATTACACTAATTCACTTTTTTGCTCATTGCACCATTGGAATGATGGAAAGTATCCCCTCTCCATGCATACACAGCTTTTAAACCATGCAGCCTTTCCAACTGAGGTGCTAGAGAAAAAGGTACTGAGTAATGAACTCATTCAACTTTCTCTGGCGATCACATCACATTCACCTATAAGGTGTCCTTTCACCCTGTCTTCTGGGCAGAGCTCCACGCCGGTCATCACATGATGTTGTGTGATTTCCAGTGAACCCCAACTGGGGTGAAAAAGTTTCTGAAGGCTTTCCCCAAAACATGGGAGGCTTCCTGTGTTGTGCTGGCTCCAATGGAGCCAGCCTGGATCCTCCACTGAAGGGTGACACTTTCCCCATATGTTGAAGAAAGCAGGGCTGAGAAAGAGCTGTGCGCAGGGTGACATATTCATCCCACTGCCCCTCTCTTTTCACCCTGAAGCCAGGCAAAGAGGAACGCTTCACTTGGCCTTTGTGATGAAGCCCCAAAGCAATAGAGTGCACTGCCTGTTGTGGCAAACCCTACTACCTGGAATTGGCTAGACACACATCATCAATCGCCACCCTGCTCTGCTCCACCTTGGAAATCCCTTGTGGGGATCTGCATAACAGGTTAAAAGATTGGGGGTAGAATCAGAAGATGTATTTACAGAGCTGTAGCTCTGACATCATGGCTACATTTCCTATTATAGAGTCTTGGACATGGTCTATAGTTGTTAGCTTTTGACCAAAGCTGCAGTTTGCTGAAGCATATTTCCATCATTTTCAGCAGGATCAATGTTAGTATGTAACACTAAAGCATTAGCAATATAGGTTATGACTTGTTCTAGATCATTCAGTGGATTTACATAACCAAACAAGGATTCAAACCATAGGCTGAGTTCTAGCCCAATATTGCAGCTACTGCATCACCTTGACTCCCACTCCTTCCATGTTATTAGATCCCCTTCTGAAATATCACGAAATATCTGGGATATATGTGGGAACCTGTCAAGTTTTGGATATTCCAGATAATTCAGAAGAAGAGGATCATGATTTCTCATCCATAAAGTGAACATTTAAAAAACCTTTTGAGATTTCAAGTTATAGATGCTGTACTTTGTGGTTTGTTGTTATGAGTGCTGTAATTATCACTTTAGCATCTGAATGAAAGGCTATGCCTTAGCAGTGTCCAAATATTTGTCTCAAGAATCTAGTTTGACATAAACACTTTGGCAAAGCATATTTGAGCTTGCTATTTACGAAGCAGCATTTAAATATAGCTAAGAAATGACTTGGGAGGTAGGGGTTTTTTTTGGCATGTGTGTGTGTAGACGTGAACTAGTGAAGCAGAAAATAAAGCAAATTAATGTCTGCAGTATTTACTTTAGCTATCATGGACAGCTCATATCAAACTGGAGATGAGTTTTCAGACTGAATATAGAGAGATGGAATGTAACTGGATTGCTAAATTTTCAAACCTTGCTATTTTTGGAAGACATTAAATTGCCCATATGGAAATATTCAGTCTCCCTTGAACTTCTCTCAGAATTCTAAATTGCACAAACTCATTTATTTATTTGTCAGTGTGTATGAGTGGAAGGTTTTCATCTGCATCAGTGGGCAAGTACATGTTTGCATGCAGAAGGCCTTAGGTTCAATACCTCCAGAGACAGGTGAGAAAAAATACTGCTTAAAACTCTGACTTGTCATTGCTAGTCAGTTTTGCTGAAGCAGGAGCAGTTGTCTAACTCAGCATAAGGCAGGTTCCTATGTTCTTAACATAAGCCAAAAAAACTGGTTCCTGTTGACATGAGATTACAAATAAATATGAATAGCAATCTTTATTTGACAGGTATTGCTGTTTTTACTAAGAGGTGGTCTACACTGATGAAAAAAAATATGTTTGGCACCACATTTTTCCGTTCACGTTGACCTTGCAGTGACCCTATTAAATCACCATAACCAGCTACACATCTTTCCTTGAGAACTGTTCTCATTGTTAGAGAATGGCCCACATTTCCAGTAATTTCCATTATTTTTAAGTTGTGGTGGCTGCTATTTTTTCCAGTTACATATACAAAAAAAATACTTTTTATTAATCAGAGGTGTGTTAGAACTTATATATTGACATCATGTAAATATTTACATATCTTCTTTTAAAAATTAAAATTCAGCCTAGGAAAGAATCACTTCCTGGGATGAATTCTCACCTCTCAGAAAACAGTTTTGCTCACCACTAACTCCTCTCCACACCACGACACAGTAAAGTGATGTTGTAGAAGGCGGCATCACTTCACTGAGGGGTAAAAGGAGAGTTTTTTTGAACTGGATTAAAGCCCATAGAACTATACTGCAAGTGAAGAACCAATAATTCCATATGCCAGAATCTCGTATAAGGTGAGTATGACTTTTAATCTCTGCAGACAAGCCTTAAAATGAACAGTGAAGTAAAATGGTCATAAAGCTGGAAATAGCAGTAGGAGGCTTGAGTTCAAAATATTTCTCATCCAGAGACATGCTGTGTATATTAGGTTTCTCACAGGTGTAGCTTTGGGATATCACATGCCTGGCAAGGCCACTTTCTCATTCCAGATATACTGACATGCGGCTGTTTGTGGAGTATTCAGGATAGTACCCTACTTTGTACTGTCTCATTCCCATTGCTGTCATTGCTGACTAATCACTAAAATAACTGAAATATGCTACACTCTCCGTGTTTCAAATCACAACAGAGACAGCCACGTTACAACTGAATGTGTATGGGAATCTCAGGTCCCTTCTACACTGCTATATAAAATCCAGAGTATATGCTTAGAACTGTCTTGTATGGCAGTGTAGACTCATAATCCAGTTCATAACATGTAATGTGGATTATCCACTTTGATAATCTGGATTATATGGCAGTGTATAAGCAGCCCCAGTGTCCACTCTTGTTAGGAGTGTTCCTTGACCCTGACAAGGAAAATCCCAGACTGAAAAAAATCTTGACTGTCTGGGATTTATGTTTTGCAAAATTTACAGAATTTCCATCCAGAAAATTATTTGCTGCACAAAAAATATACTGCCTCCTACACAGAAAATACTGTTTTCTGACATGAATAAACTCCACATGTGAATGTTGTGCAGAACAATCCTGACATGCAGAAAGTTTTTGAAAACTACAGGATGAAGAGGATTGCTAAATTGCTTGTTGTTGCTTTTGAGAACAAAATAAGCTAAGAGTTACATCCATAATCTATGTGGACCTTATTACCTACACCCTGTGAGAACCTGTCTACTGTTATTGACTGGAAAACCCATAAATACCTGCAGGCACACAATGTTTCGGACACTTAAACTGGTGTCACGAGGCTGTTCCGCTTTTGTTCTAGTATACTGGAGCAATGGAACTTCTAAGAAACTTATAAGCAGTGGAGTTATAAGATTAAATGGACCACAGATTGGTGAATTGGTGCAATTTCACAATGATTGAGACCTGCAATAGCGAAGGTTCTAGTATGTTGTTGCTATTGGTGCTTGCACTATAGCTATATAGGATAGTGCTTTCATGCAATAAAGTCATGTGTGTGCAAGTTCTCAATCCAGAAGGGAAATCTAAGCAATGAGGCCAATTCTGCCTAACTGGTGATTAACTCTGTGTTGAAAATAAATGTATACATTACTCCCAACATTATTGCCTGCCACCATCAGCACAACTACTATGTAGAGCCCTGTCAATACATTATGCTTTCCAAGAAAGAAATGGAGAGGTATCTGACCCAAAGGACTCACACTCTAAAAATAAACACTAAAGAGATTACAGAGAAAGGAAATGGTGGTCTGGTATAAAGGAGAAGACTATCCACTTATTGAAACTGTATTTATTTAGGCTGCAGCCCTAACCTTCATGGGAGGCTACTGAGTACATTACAAAGTAGTGTAAATGCTGCTCTGCTGGTGGAAAGGGAGACCCACTGACAGATGCCAAAAAGTGTGTAGTTGATAGACTTGATATCAAACCATGCAGCAACATCCAGGGGTGTGTGTACAGTTTCACAAAACAGGGTTTGGAAACATTTACACATTTCCCATGAGGTGGTTGGCATTACCAATTTTGATGGCACCAATCAACTAATTATTTAGATGAAATCATGCAGTATTCATTGTGAACTGACAGAATATAGCAAATGAGCTTTCTTCAACCTGACCCTTTGCAGATACTTTGATCTGCAGGTCCACCATCACCAGCCAATATAAGCAATATCTAGGGATGCTGTGAGCTTTAGTCAAAAGCATATGCAGGAGGCCAAATCTGAGAGATTGAGATAAATAAGATAGCATTTTAAGATCAAGTTAGGGGGTGCTGTGATTTTTAGCTTTGGTTATGTTTTTATGGATTTTAATTGTGAATGTTTAATGCTTTTATGCTTCATTCTGTTTTAATATTTGTATAAGTTTAGATTTTAAATTGTATTGAAATGCTTGTAATGTGAGCTGCTTTGAGTATCCTTGTGGAAAGAAAGAGTATAAATAAGCATAATAGTGCAGGGGGGCTTCATTTATGTAACTAGTAAATTTTTGAAACCTGACACAATTTCACAATTTTAGGTTTAAAAAATCCAAACTTTAAAAAATGTGAAGTTGTGTCAGGTTTCAGTGTTACAGAAGGTTGGCTCAGCTCCACATGTGAATTTTTCTTAGTTCCCTGGAGCTGATCAAGAAATGAAAACTGCAAAGCTGCAAAATAAATGAAATCCTCCTGCTGCTGTGTTCTTTACACTTTCTCGTTCAAATCACAATACACCTTCTTCTTCTATATAAACGGCCTATCCTTATGACAAAATCAGTGGGGCTGAGTTTCAGAATTTACCACATAGAAAATGAGGCCTCTTAACAATCAGGAGCAGGTTTGTTCATGCAAGCACCTTCCTCTTTAGGCAAGGTCACATTCTGGATACGATCACAGCCCTGAGGTTGATCATACCTGTAATTGCAAAGTGTCCTCAAGCTTGGTGCCTTCTTCTCATTAATACAAATGTTTGATTTGATGCTCTACTGCCTGCTTTTAAAAGTGTAAACAGAGATGCTTGTTTTGAACAGAACAGCTATGACATACCTGTCTGAGCCTCCTTTTCCTTCCCTGACTAGTAATTGGCTGATGTACAACTAGCTGCATAGCAACAGGTCCAAGATAGGGAACCCGCTGCTCCCTATTTGTCTGAGAGGAAATCGCTCACGTCGCCATTTGATTGAAGGAGGGAGACAGTTCAGAGAGTGCAGATGTTTTGGCAACCCTGGGCTGTCCTCCTCAATGCTTCAGTTAACCAACGGCATGATTAGAATATCAGCACTGACAGGTGTTCAGTGCTGTATCCAATTACTCCCAAATATCTACGGAGAAACCTTAATGAGATCTTTGTCTTGTGTTGTCATTGTCTGCAAAACACGACAGCATGATTTTTTGCAGTAGTTAGTTGTGTCTTGGCATATGAAGAAAGAAAGAAGATGACAAAAAAGCCCCTCCCAACAGCAACAGATTATAATAAATGGCATAGATCTGGCTTGCATCATCATAATTCTTTATTTGCATAATCAAGGAAGCACAAAGGATAACAAGCAGATGGTACATTTTCTGAATAATGTTTAAATAGTATGACTCACCTTGATATTACTTAGAGCAGGAAGTATTCAAGTTGAGTGCAAGTTAAAACGTTGACTGCATGTTTCTGTAAGCGAACTCAGGTGCGCCTTCCCAAGGATTGTTTGTCCCTCATTCTCTTTTTTGCCCTTTTCTTTTTAGAAAACTCAATAGTTTACTGTCATGTGCTCAATCTGAGACTTCTTTACCACTGAACAATGGATTTAATAGAACAGCAAAGTTTGATATAGTATATTATTGTTGTAAACAAGCAGGCAAGCTGTTATTATCTTGGCTAATAGTGCAGCATTGTGCATTTTGGGGCCTTCTAACTGATTTACATATTTCAGAGGGAGTAGTAAATATTATATATGCCTTTAAATCTGATGTCATTTTATTACCTGTATTTTAAATCAGTTCTAAGGATCTGTCACTAACAAGTTTGATAGCTAAACTAGGGGTGCCCCTAGAGCAGCGATTCCCAGCTGTTGTTCCTTCAGGTATTATTCACTTCAGAAGTCCCAGCTATCTCAACAGGATGCATCTATGCCATGCATGGGAAAACTTCAGCCATCCAGGTGTTTCAGACTTCAACTCCCAGAAATCCCAGATAGCTTACCAGCTGTTGGGAATTGAAATCCAGAACACCTGGAGGGCCAAAGTTTGCCCATGCCTGATCTACATTGTAGCATTAATGCAGTTTTACACTACTTAAATTACAATGGCTGAATACTATGCAATCCTGAGAGTTGTGGTTTGTTGAGGCACCAGGACTTTTTGGCAAAGAAGGTTAAAGACCTTTATGATTCTGTAGCATTGAACCATGGCAGTTAAAGTGGTGTCACATTGCTTTACTTCTACAGCATAGATGCACCCTTACAGTCAGGAATCCTGGGAGCTGAACTCCAAAACCTATGAAAAAACAAAGGTTGGTAACCACCAACATGGGAGAACTGATTTGAATTAAGACTATCACTAAGAGCTCGTGTTCTGAGCAGTGGGAGGGGATCCCCCCCCCCCCAGCTTAAACAATGGAGACAGCGGAGACAGTGAGGATAGCGGCCAATCCTTTCTTCTGCTATCAGAAGGGATATTTGCTGTATCACACTGTATCAGATCATAAATCTACAGGTGGCTGGAAGATATGATTGCATGCTTGGTGCAAGAAGCACCCGTGGGGCAAAGGAATAAAAAAAAAAGAAGCTGAAAGAGGCAGAGAAGTTTGTACAGGAAATCAATCTAAATTTAAAGGAACATACCAAAACACTCATACCAAAACACTCTTATACCAATTTGTTTAAATTGTCATAAGAAATTTCTTCATGTGGGATTATTGTCACAAAAATATTGTACCCATCTGGGGGGGAGGGGATGGGACACAAGAAGTTATAAGCATTTGTTGATTTCCAGTAATAAGCCAATAATAAAATAAAAAATATGAGATTTGAGAATCAAGACTAAGATCCAGACTTGAATCAAATCAGAGGGCCTTTGAATCAGTCTGATATTGCCTGTGAATGGTTTCATCTCCTGCCTGTTGACTTCTTTTCCTGTTTGAGTGTTCCAGTACCTGATCTCCAACCTGTTTCTGATTTTTTTATTGTTGTCTTGACCAACATCCTTATAACCCCATGTGTCAGGCCTGTAACAACCAGTTGCTCAGCTTCAGGCTTTTCTATAAGCTCTATTGCACAGTGTGATTATACAGCTTGACAATCAATCTTAACATACATGATATAATGAATCACTTTCATTTTTTGGGAGTAATTCATCATTTCTCAACATGGCTTGTTTGATATGCAAGTAAAATTGTTTGTCATTTCAGGTAAATGTCATCTTCCTTGTTGAAGTATGAAGAGACTTGGCTTTGCATGATTTTTAATTTTAAATAGGAACATGTTTAGTTTTGCAAATAGCAAGCTCTGATATATGGCTTGCATATTTCACAACAATGCTGGGCCTCAAGGCACATCAAGATTTCATTAGAATTGCAAGTACCTCTCTTTAAAAGAATTACCATAAAATGATATTACTACACGAAAGCCGCATGAGAAACCATGGTGAAGGTATGACATTTGATCTCCAACTCATTAATAGATAACCATGGCATTTAAAATCAAATTCCTCCCATCATTTTTTGTTTGCTTATCGCTCTTTAATTCAATGGCTAACAACTGAAAGGTCTAATAATCAAGAAATATCATTGGTGTTGTAGCTTCCATACAAAATATTGCCCATCTGTTTTACAACGCCTACACCAAACTACGACTCCCAGCATTCCACTGCATTGTGACATAGTGGTTAAAGTGACATCAGACTGCATTACTTCTAAAGTAGGAGCCCCCAGTGACACAGTGGGTTAAACCCTTGTGCTGGCAGGACTAATGACTTGAAGGTTGAGTTGCTGACCCAAAGGTTGCCAGTTCGAATCCAACCTGGGGAGAGCGCAGATGAGCTCTCTCTCTATCAGCTCCAGCACCATGCGGGGACATGCAAGAAGCCTCCCACAAGGATGGTAAAAAACATCCAAGCATCCCTTGGGCAACGTCATTGCAGATGGCCAATTCTCTCTCACCAGAAGTGATTTGCAGTCTCTCAAGTCACTCCTGACACAAAAAAACTTCTAAAGTGTAGATGCAACACATGATTACAAGATTACATGGAGGAATCCTCCACCTTGTGTGACTGTGGAGCAGAACAAACAACTTCACATATGTATGCTTGCCCACAATGTCCTGCCTCATGTATCAAGGAGGAGTTGTTTAAAGCTATGGACAATGTGGTCGCTGTTGCCCGTTTTTGGTCTAAAACTATTTAGCTGCTTGTGATTCCTTTATTTCATCACTTTTAAACTTAATTATTATGCAATGCTTTTGACACAAAATTAAATAAATAAATAAATCCCTATCTCTATTCCAATTAGTTCAGAATGACTGGAGTCCTGAAGATCTGACCCAAAGACCTCTCCTGAATGGCCTATTGTGAAAGAAAAGCATTGCACTTCTACCTTCTTTTCTATTTGCAAAGGACATTTGCACCCATTTACACTGTGGATAAGGAAGAGCTTCCTTCTCTCTGCTGGAAACTGTAGCAGCATTTTTAGTTTGTAGGAGAGAATCTAAAAATCAAATCATGACCTGGCATTTCAAAAGGTCTCCTCCTGGAAGATTTCTTAAGGTCAAACAAAATGTGACATTATTTGTATCGTGACCCCGTGAGTGAATTAAGCAAACAAACAGACAGAAGGAACAGAAAGGAAGGCTGTGTTGGATCATCGCTGTGGCATGGAGGGATGATGAATAGCTCCTATAGGAACACTGGGCATTTCATACACTTGCTATTTGGAATGAAAGGAAAACTCTCATGTGGTGCTCATTGAAGCCCCCCATCCCCATCGCGAATATGAGACTGTTCTGAACAGAATGTGATGGGAATATATCCCCCAATTCTGTTGCAAAGCCAAGTCATCCTTTCCTCACTTGCTATATATGCTCACACATACACATAAACCAACATATATACACACAGACTAATTATGTGATGATGATAACCAATATGGCCCTTAGATGTGAATGGCCTTAAAATAATGAGAATGCTAGATCCTCTCTGAAGGTCACTATCATACTTTCTGCCATGCCATTCGTAATGCTGTGAAATAACACTGCTTCAGAAGTCGCAAAATGGCTTCTCGGGAGCTGCATAGTAGTTGCCTGAAATAAGGCATTTGTGTATCCTTTCTTACACTGACTGTAATGAAATCGAGGGAAAACTTTATCACTATCCAGTAACAAGAGCATACTAATTAAAATATAACTTATTAATTAAGTTAGCAAGTTGCTAATGAAAAGAAGAAACTTAGTCAAATTAATTTTTAACTAAAGTGGTTGACATAAATTGAAATGTTAGCATAGATGCTTCCCCCGAATCAAGTCATTAATTAAGTTATTAATGAATTAAATGTGACATAGTGCTATAGATAAAAGGAAAAAAAAATCCCTTACCCAGTTCATTCTTTATGTGAAGCTTTGTTCCCTTAATTCTTTTTGCAAATCAACCTAATTTTGTTTGCTTTTCGGGACTGAAGAATTTCAAAATTTAGATCCCAAAACTAAAATAAGGTAAACAGTACAGCACAGCCTGCTGTGCTAGCCGGGCCTAGCACAGCAGACTAAACTGATGTGCTGCAGAAAAATCCTGCCAATTGAAAGGTCAGTAATTCAATTCCAGGTCAGGGTGAGCACCCGTCGTTAGCCCCAGCTCACCTGCCCAACTAGCAGGACAAAAGCAGAAATGCGAGTAGATAAATAGGTACTGCTTTTAGTGAGGATATAATAAAAAGGTGCCCTTAAGGACATCGATCAGAAGGAAGCTCCTCAGCATGGAAAATGAAATGACAGCACACCCCACCCCAATGGCTGGAGTCGAACACAGATGGGAAAAATTGCCTTTACCTCTGTGTGCCTGTTTCTGTTAAATGTATAAATGACATTGAATGTTTGTTCTGCAAGCCATTCAGGATGGGAAGGGCATGGTATAAATACTGTAAGTAATAAATAAATAAACAGTAGTTTCAGTGGGATAAATTGGAATAAGGGTGGGTTGTTAAAAAAAAATAACAGTCTCCCCCTCTATGGTCCCAGTGGCACAGTGGGTTAAACCACTGAGCTGCTGAACTTACTGACCGAAAGGTCAGCAGTTTGAATTTGTGGAGTGGGGTGAGCTCCCACTGTTAGCCCCAGCTTCTGCCAACTTAGCAATTCGAAAACATGCAAATGTGAGTAGATCAATAGGTACTGCTCTGGTGAGAAGGTAATGGTTATCAATGCAGTCATGCTGGCCACAGAACCTTGGAGGTGTCTACAGACAATGCCGGCTCTTCGGCTTAGAAATGGAGATGAGCACCAACCCCCAGAGTTGGACACGACTAGACTTAATTTCAGGGACAGCCTTTACCCTTTACCTCCCCCTCTCATATGTTTACACAGTGGTATAGATAAAGGTGAAGCAAAAGGAGAGAATTGTCCCACTATATAAGAATGAGATTTTTCATATTTTTGTACATAAAAAAGTAGGAAATAAGTGACATTGTAAAGAAGAGATTTATATTGACCTGCTCGTTATTGGGCTTTTTTTCTATGTATTTCATGCAAACAGGTTGAGATGCATTAACAGTGGTTAAAATGTAACTCTCTTTGGACATGAGTATGATTCAGCACAGAAGAACATTTCTGAGAAGGGGAAACTAAAACATTGTGTAATTAATGCTCTGTAGATATTATGAGACATATTGAGGGAAGTGGTGGGGGAAGATCACTTGGGAGCTGATTAGTGAGTGATCTTATGAGCTTGAATAGAATTTGCAATTTAGACTGAAAGCTGTAATCAGTGGGATGACAGCTACTGAACAATACCACCTTGTCTTCATACACTGACAATAGAATCTAATTAGAAAGAAAACGTTTGTTGAAATGTAGGTGGTAAAGCATCCCTCGACTCCTACAGAACACGGTTTATATAGCAAGATAGGAAATCAACATTTATACACTTATTTACATATTTACTAAATTTATATTCTGTCTTTCTGTCAGAAAGGTGGTTAAGGAGGCTAATGATAGTTTCAGATTAGACACAAAGTTTTGATGGAGATAGAAGATAAAAAAGAAATTAAAATGCAATTATAAAAATAACTAAGACATATGATGTGTCTACAGTGTAGAATTAATGCAGTTTTATACCATTTTAGCTGTCATGGCTCAATCCTATAGATTCATGGAAAAAGTGTTTTACAGATCTTTAATCTTTTCTCCAAAAAGTGTCATTGCCTAGTGTCACTGCAATTCCTAGGAATCCACAGCAATGAGCCATGGCAATTATAGTAGTGTAAAACTGCATTAATTCTACACCGTAGACACACCATGTATCACTATTCTTTTAATAATTGCACTTTCATTTATTTTTTATCTTCTATTTCCATCAAAACTTTGTGTCTGCTTTAATTGTACAGGATAGATGCATCCCATATCAACTAGGTAGAGTTCCTTCAGTGTCAGACCAGTTTAAATGTTGATGGCCTAGCATCACTTGGTGGGGTGTTTCAAAGACTTGGGGCCCTTCCACACAACCATATAACCTAGAATATCAAGGCAGATAATCCCACAATATCTGCATTAAACTGAGTTATCTGAGTCCACACTGCCATATAAACCAGTTCAGTGAGGATTTTATACAGCTGTGTGGAAGGGGCCTCAAAGTAGTCATCAAGAAGTCTCCCTCCTATATCTCTACCAAAATATCCCCTATGTTGTTGGGCATCTACAGAGTACCTTCTCTAAACCTCCTAAATCTTGTGCAAACTTGCATAAGCAAATGCATTATTTCAAATAGTCTTGTTCTAGAGCTCTGAATTCCCTTGAAATCATGTTCTCTTGGCTATCTCATAGCTTTATTATTTTTAAGGCCAACCACAGAGAGGTTTGTATACATTTCCACACCTGCCTAGTTCTCAAAGGTAAATGGTGGAAAGCAAATTTGGAGATGACTGGAATTTAAAGTTCTCTGTTGGTAGCTATTCGTTCTTTCTTGTACAAATCTGCTTTCCTTGCACAAAAGAAAAGCTGACGAAAGGGCCTCTTTCCTTTAGCTTTGCAGGCTGATTACAATCAGGTGGTTACAGGTCAGTCCTGTTGCGCCCTATCTTATTACTTGATAGTTGGAAACAGGTAAGCTAAATCGCAATCTTTGCACAATTTGCTATCTATATAGGACAAAAAACTTTTGACTACTTCTGTCAGGTAATTATGGCATAATCTTTATTCCTTCTTGGCTCCTTTTAGTACTATTCAGGTTACAGGCAGAGCATCCATTAAAGCAATGTAAGTTGGTTTCTATAGTGTATACTGTGCAGCACAAAAGGAGTGACTTTGTTAGAAAGATTTCCGAACATGAATACATCTTGCTCACTGGCCGCAATGATTTAGGTTTGCTTTCCTGACTTCCAGGCAAAAGAAATACCTTATTAAATTGAAGCCATGGGAAAACTTCTTAAATGATTGGACCAAGTGAATACTGAGGATAACCCGTGTACATTCCTAATAAGACTCCTTATAAATGTAGTCACTATGATCCAAAGTTACAAGAACATGAGAAGAATCCTGCTGGGTTAGATTTGAATGCTATCTGGTGCAACGTCTTGTGTCTCACAGATTTGCCATAGGGATGTTTTAGGACAAAAATCGTTTGAAAGTAGCCAACAATAAACTAATATACAAAAGCAAATCTTGGTAGTGGTATACCGCCTGCGAATGGGTGGGAAGTTTTAATGTAAACCCGGGGGGGGGGGGACTGCAGTGGTTTCAGGGGTCAATACACAATATTGTGTATAGGCACACCTGATGAGAACATAGAAGAAGAGGGTCTTTTTGCTGGCTGCTCCCAGATTTTGGGACTTGCTTCCTGTGTTGGGGTGGCCCCCTCCTTGTCTTTATGTTGGCTAGTAGAAAAAAATTCTGTTGTGATAAGCTCTTAGGGTTCAAGGGTATTAAACAGTTCTGTTGATTTTTAAAATCTTCTGTTCTTTAAATTGATGTTTTAAAAGATCCTAATCCAGTTTAATTATATTTTAACAATAACTCTTTGTATGTTTTTATGATGCCTTTTAAAGTATCCCCATGTGTTCTAATTTTGGTAACTTACCCCGTGGCTTCAGCTTCACATGATCAATCACCTATCACTACCATGTGGTCTTTAGAGCTTGAAACACCCTTCCAAAGACACTGACCTTATCTTTCTTCTTCACACCCCTTCCCCCAAGTTATATTATTTTAATATATATTTCATACATCAGACTCAGTCTGAGGGATTCCACATAGTTTAAGAGTTTATTCACTGACCCACAGATCTACCAGAGAGTTGTGGCACACACACTCCATGGCTTTTTTGGCCTGGTGAGAGAAGGAGATAGTGTTTGATTAGATCCACACAGCCAGAGAAAAAATATTTTGCTTATGATCGTGGAGATATAGTCAGATAATCATCATCATCATCATCATCTTTATTTATATACCGCCCTATCTCCCCAAGGGGACACAGGGCGGTTTCCAATCAAAATAACAACATACATTACATAGTCAGCAATTGAGAGACAATATTAAAACAGATACAACTATACAATTAAAGAAGACAATAAATAACAATTACAAACCAGCCATGTTCCCCTGATTCCCACTCTCCCCTTTCTACACAATATAGAATAGCTTTGTAGGGATGTCAGTGACTCCATATGGGATGAGGGGTTGATTGCTGTAGGGAGGAAGGGAGTATCGGCCTCTGTGTCAATCAAAAAAGAACCCATGCTAGCAATTTATTTATTTATTTATTTACAGTATTTATATTCTGCTCTTCTTACCCCGAAGGGGACTCAGGGCGGATCACAATGCACATATAATGGCAAACATTCAATGCCATTGGACAAACGACGTATATAGACAACCACATATACACAGAGACTCAGAGGCAATTTAACACTCCAGCTTTTTTGGCTTCGTGAGGATGTGCTCGACTCCGGCCACAGGGGGAGCTGCTGCTTCATCATCCACTGTGACACCGAGTCCTTTGATGAAAACTTTCTCCGCTTTCTGCATACTGCTGGAGATTTTATGGTGTCGTAAATTAGTTAGGAGCCTCCAATGGCTCAGTGTGTTAAAGTGCTGAGCTGCTGAACTTGCAGACTGGACTTAACATCAGGGGAAACCTTTACCTTTACCTTAAATTAGTTAAATTAGCCTCCCCGCATAAGCAGTACCTAAATTCCTACTTGACAGATGTCTTTCGGCTGCATAGGTCAACAGCAGCCGGACTATTTATGGTCAGGAGCTTACCCTGACCAGGCTGGCTTTGAACTCATGACCTCTTGGTCAGTAGTGATTTATTGCAACTAGCTACTAACTAGCTACACCACAGCCCGGTCCAACAGCTTAACGTATGCCTGCATATGCCACAAACACTATGCCAAATCTTGATGGCATCTGAAGCACAAAATAGCTTACCATTTATCTAAGATAATTTTGTATAATTATATTCCCAGTCTCATAAAACTGATTAGGAGGATACATCTCAAAATTAATATTTGTGTAAATTAGGGTTCAGATAGACTGAAACCTTGGCATGCATTTACACTGTAGAATGAATGCAGTTTGATACCATTTCAACCACTCTGGCTCAAATGGGATCATGGGATTTTTAGTTTTGCAAGGTCTTTATCCTTCTCTGCAAAATAGCTCTGGTGACTTAGTACATACTATAGCTGTCATGGCTCTATAGTATTGAACCATGGCAGTGAAAATTGTGTCAAATTGCATTATTTCTAAAATGTAGCTGTATCCTAAGTTGTATTTTGCTGTTTAAAACCATCCAATGGATACTAATAGGCTATCTTAAAGTTAATATGCACTGCCTAGAGGAAGTAAATGAAGGATGGTCATGCTTATTTGTGCACTCAGTTACAGTCAAAGTGCTATTTTCAATGTTCAGTTTTTAAATATTATATTGCATAGAATTGTATTCTTTGAGCAAATATAATCTGATGCAACAAAATACTGAAGAAATTAATGACTGGTGAGGAAATGCACAGAAACACCAATTAGGCTCGTATTTGAATAATATTTCAAATTGTAAAGGTCTACCATTACATCCATTATGAATGTGTCACAGCAGTGACTTTGCCTAAAGAAGTCCACTGCCCAACTCAGTGATCAGATAAGGATTAGTCGGAGAAACACTCAGGGCCAGAAGCTGTAGAGATTGCTAGCTGAGATGTTCCAAAATGCTGAATTTCACAGAAAAAGTGAAATAAATTAGTAGGGGAAAAAATCTACAGTGGGACTTTGATATCTGCGGGGATTTAGTTCCAGGATCCCCCATGGATGCTAAAGTCCAATTATATACATTGGTGTCATAAAATGTCATCCCATATATAAAATGTCAAATCAAGGTTTACTTTTTAGAACTTTATTTTTTAAAAATATGTTTTTTGCTGTAGTTTTTAGAATCCATGGATGCAGAATCTGTGGATATGGAGAATCTGCTGTATATCCAAGCCCATTTGGAGTTTGCAAAAAGGCATGCAAGAGACACAGTAAATGTGTGGTAAAAAGTTCTCTTGTCTGACAAGACAGAACTGGAACCTTTTCATCCTGCTACAAAATATTCTCTGTGTTGCAAAGCTAATGTACCTTAAGAACACAATCCCAATGATGAAGCATATTGATGGTGGCAGCATTACGTTGTATAGATGCTCTTCCTTGGTAGGAACTGGAAAATTGATTGGGATTGAGGGCAAGTTGGATGGAGCACAATCTAGGGGACAATTCTAGAGGAAAACCATTTCAAATGAGTTTTTTTCTCTTCCGATCAGCTGTCTGTCTGGCTTTCATAACCATATATTGAAATCGGAATTACAGGAACAGACAATTCTGACTTTGGTATTCAATGATATTCACTTTGCTTGATTCAATTGGCTAGTGCCCATTTTTTCAAGAAATCAGAGTTGAAAGAAATAAATGGAGATGAGAATTACATAGCTATTCAGCTGATTGCACATATTCCCTTTCCAGAATTGGGATAGTGAAGAAGGCAAAGTGAGCACAGTAGGGATTGCAGGGACCATGGAAACTAATGGTAGGCAAAGACATATGAAAATTTGGGGATAAAGTCACATCACCTTCAGCAGGAGCCCCCCCGGTGGTACAGCGGGTTAAACTGCTGAGCTGCTGAACTTGCTGACTGAAAGGTTGGCAGTTCAAATCAGGGGAGCAGGTGAACTCCTGCTATTAGTCTCAGTTTCTGCCAACCTAGCAGTTCGAAAACATGCAGGAAGGTAGTGGTGCTCCATGCAGTCATGCCAGCCACATGACCTTGGATGTGTCTACGGACAACAACAGTTCTTTGGCTTAGAAATGGAGATGAGCACCAACCCCCATAGTCGTACACGACTAGCCTTAATGTTTGGGGGAAAGCTTTACCTTTACCATCTTCAACACATATGACTATGTAGCCCAAAGAAATAAAGCATGACAGTCAAAATATCTTACAGTTCTTTTTCTATGTGGGTGGCTGAAAAGCAACAGAGGAAGACCAACCATCTTGATGAAAATACTACACAGTGGAAAAAATAAGCCAGGAAAGGTAATAACCAATATTAAAAAGCAGTTAAGTAGAAAAGATATAAAGCTTAGTATCCTATTGTTGTTGAGGAGATATAAGCCAGCATCCTATTGATTACTCTTAACTAGACTCATTTAACTGACTATTGAATAGCGGTTCAACAAGTTCCATTGGTTAAACATTTGGCATTAGCAATCAGATTCAGTTCATAGCAATTATATTGTTCTTATTCTTGATAGTGTTTTGTGCTCCAGATAATTAACTTTGACAAAATCAGAATCCAGGCTCTCTCTGACATGATGTGTTTCTTCAAGCATGTAGCAACAAATGGTTAGAACAATGAAGCTGGTTTGAGAAGCAACTCATTATATGTTTCTGATGTCTGTGGTGATGTTACAACCATGATGTTGTTTAGTTAAGCATTCAACTTCCATTTTTTAAGTTGTCAAGTTTTATTTTTTGAAACTCCTTTTTATGTTGCAACCACATTTTATGATATTTTTAATATTACAATTTATAATTTAATCTTTCTGAGCTATTTAAAGAACAATGTCCAACTGGCATAAATAGCCCAATTTTTTAAAATAATAATAATACAGTCTGCCCTCCATTTTTGCAGGGGTCAGGGGTGCAAAAGCCATATAAAAGTGGAAAAAACTAAAAACAAAAACGTATTTTTATATGATAAAACATCTAAGAATCTCTAGGTCCTCCAGATCAGCTCTATGGCCAACATCCTGCAGAAAGTGACCACAGAATCACCCTGGAGGACCTTAAGGTTCCTAGAGAGAATATATTAATCAAATAATCAAATCTGAAAACTGTGGAGGGTTGATTACGAGATGCTTCACCACAAATACTAAATTTACTACAAAAAGTCCATATAAAATTCACCTAGTTTTGATCTAATTGCACTGCTCTGAATCCTGTCTGTATTCTTCCCCTATTCTTGGATGAATTGTGGAACTTCATTTTTTCTCTCTTATTGCAAGAGAATGCCTGTTCTTTCTGTCATTCTATGGGTTTGTTTTATATGATTGGGTTAGCATAATTTATTTAACTAAACTTTAATTAGTTTGTAGCATGCCTATTATTTATGGTTTTAACTTGGTTTTAACTTTTATATTGTATGTTTCATTGGATGAAAGTCGCCTTGGGCCCTTGAGTAGAGAAAGGCGGGATGTAAATTTCTTATATAAATACATAAAGAAATTATCTCCAACACCCATATCTATTTTAAAATGTGTTTTGTTTGTATGTTTTTTGATATGCCCATCTTTGTATATACATTTCTGAGTATTATTCTTGAGTTGCATGCATTTTAAGCCTGTTCATATTTTGAAAACGTTGTGGTTTCCTGTAAAACACTACCACCGAGACAAAGTTGTAGATTTCTGAGAGAGGGTGGATTTTCTTTCACAGCCCTTTATAAAGGTAGATATGTTTTTTTATCAAGAAATCAAAACTTATTAATCAAAATTTAAGACCAAATATTATTTTCCATTCTTAGTAATGGTTAGCAGACAAAACTATCTGATAAGCAAGCACACATAATCCAATGCACTGAGACAACTCTGACCATCAACCAGGTCTTACTCAGCCTACAGTATTTCTTGACTTGGATAAGGCACATTTGTAATCCTACAAGTGTGCTTTATGTATACAAAACATATAGACCAATATGTTAAAACCTGACAGGCTCATGAATGCAGCCTATAAAAACATACTTTGAGTGAATAGCATTGTGGGGGTGCATGTGGTAAATGCTTAGTATAATAGTTCCATCACTGATTGCTTCATTCTCCTTATTTTTATCCCCATGTTTCCATCTAAGACCTCCTATTCTAAATATTCCCTTCTTCGCGTTTGCCTCTTTAATATGTCATTTGGCTCCTGCTACCGCTTGTTCATTGCATAGTTTTCTTGGCCCTTTGCAGGGAGTATTTCACTGCCAGGCGCTGACAAATGTAAAGGCAACCTTTTGTGATGTCAGTCTTTGAATACTAACATGAGAACCTGACACACAAGCCGCTGAGCAGATGGTGCTGAATCCAGTTTTCTTCTTCCTGAGCTGGATGAGAATAACCTCGAAGGGAAAGATTCCATCTCCAATTACGAGTCCCTGGAGGAGATGTGTGTCAAACTCGTTAACTGCTCCAACGGTTTGCCTCACTCTGCAACGTGGGCTGCCAGAAGGGTCAGCGCAGCAGCAGACGCTGCAGTCAAAAGGGGACGTCATAATATACCTGGCAGAAGATCCAGCTTCCAAGGAGGTTTGCTATCATTTTAACATCCTGCCCTTGGAGGACCCTGGTCCAGAGTGCCTGATACTTTGGGGGCCTTTAGGGGTCCCACTTTGGCCTTGCGAGCTGAACTTCCTTTTTTATCTTATTCCTCTGAAATGACATTTCAGCTCTACTGTTTTTACATGTCTTATTTTATCCTATCATATTGGTGTGCTATTGTTTTTGCTCATCATTGTCTGACAGTCCTAATAAATTAATTAATCTTAACTTGAATGCTACTTCAGGCAGGACTTTGGCATTTAAGAAGGGTTGCTGTAAAAGGGAGGGGGCAGATTCTGTCCCTACCCCTTTTCACAGGTTTGGTTTTTAATTGCCTTCTAAAGCTGTTTTTAATTTATCTGTTATGTTTGCTGTACTTGTTTTATTTATTTTATTGTTTGCTGTCACAAGTACTATTTTTGAAAGATAGGCAAGTCTCCAAACAAACAACTGAATAAACAGTAGCCAATATATCATAACCACATGTGTACAAAGTTGGCCAGCAAAGCATTTTCAAGTGGGCTTGGGAGAATTACAGATTGAGTTGACTTCAGAAAGATGAGTGGGTTTTGTGTAGGCTTTGGAGAGTGGATTGAACCCTAGAAATCTTGGTATGACTAATTTGTGTTGCAGTCTGTAGGCAAAATCACTTGTTCTGACTTGGAAACTATTGTTGTGACATTCAAAGATACATGTAGCTAGGGCTCCATCTAGTAACCTAGATAGGCTTCAGCATATGTGGACAAGCTGTTTGAGATGAACCAGCCACATCCCCCTGTATTCTGAAGTTTGCCAGTTCTTTGCCTACCATCTGGACATGAGAGGCGGATAATGTCTGAAAGAAGGCATTGCTCTTACTACCCTTGAAGAGCCAATGGTGACCCTTGTTTCCAAAACCAACATTTTGATTTTGTAATGGGATTAATGAGATTCTCCCCATATTCTTGAACTATAGCCCTTAACAGGTCCCATCGTTGGCTACACTGGCTAAAGCTTCTGCGAGCTGCAGTTCAACCACATTTTCCTGAAAACTAGAATACGAAATGAGTTATTGCATTAAACCGTTAAAAGTGTGTTCACTATTAAAACAGTAGTTATACTATGTGTTCCTATAGCACTGGAAGACAGATGGATAATTTTGCTAGAGTGAATGAGGCCTCGCTGGGATTTGAAATAACCTAGACTGAAGCTTTTATGATTAGACTTAAGGTGCTAGACAATTTGACTGCAACCAGTAGTGGTACCACTTTTTCAGAAACTGTTTCATTAATTAATGGGGCTGAAATTCCAGCTGTCAATGGAGAGGCTTTTGACAGAACATCTGCTCAGCTTCAGAAAACTGTTTTCATGATTAGCAAAGCATGGCCTTTCCTAATAATTTTCCTGGCTTTCAAAGCAGCATATTAATGAGCTGATTTGTTCAGTTACTTATACTTATTTCAAAAGAGAAAGGTGTGAAAAGCTTGTAAAACAATAATCATTATTGTCTCATTGCAAGATATCATTTCTAGGAAGCAATGACAAGGCCTATTTTTGAAGGAAGTTTTTGTGTTTTCAGTGTGTATATTTGCTTTTGTTTCTGTTACAAAAGTGAAACAATCTCCTTGAATTTTGGAAGTATAAATTAATATTCACCAACTTCTTTTGGAAGTCATTGGTAATAGAATATAAAGGAGAGGGGCATTTCTTCTATACATATTTTTGTTTCATTTATTGTTTACATGGCTAGATTAGATCTGGACCAGAATGTTTTAGACCTATGACCTCATCACAAAGGCCAGGCAAAGCATCTCACTTTACCGCCAGACATACGGGGCAGCGGGGCAAATCTGTCACCCTGAGTGCAGCGGCCTCTCAGCGACACCTGACCCATCACACGTGGGAAGCGTCATCCTCCCAGCAAGGACCCATGCTGATTCCATTGGAGCACAACATGGTCAGGCTCCCGTGTTGGGAGAGAAGCATCCAAGGACATTTCCACCCTAGTTGGGGGTGGGGCGTTCGCAGAAAGTCACATGATGTTGTGTGATGGCTAGAGGGGCTCCATCCCCAAGACAGGGTGCAAATGTCCGAGGACACTCTAATTGCCCCATCTGATAAGACCCATAATGACATTAGCCAATTCCAAGATTTGTATTAAACTGGGACATCTAGACAGTTCCTGGATTAAAAAACAGGACTCTACTTGTGGCCATACATAAGAAAGGAAGCCTGGAGTCTGTATTCAGATTATTTCTGAATGCCCTAGGTCTTCCAGCATGTGGCATCCACACACCTGACTAAAGCACCCAGAGCCTATAATAGTACTTCAGGTGTCGGGGTTAATGGACGAATGATGTTCTCAAAAAAGTCACCTGCAAACACTAGCTTCCCTTACTTCATTTGCTATCCCTTGCTGTTCTCCCTTGGTATCCACCACTTCTATCAATGACAAAATAAAATGGATGTGTGGTTTTTAAATTCTCCCTTGAACACTTGTGTGTGTGTGTGTGTGCATTTCGATTAATCCATCTATCTGTAGCTAGTTAGAATTCTTCAAGTTTTTGATCACACAGGTTTTCAAGTCAGGTCCAAACTCAGCATTTCTCTCAAGAATAATTATAAATTTTCAGGAAATTTATTTTTGGTTTTAGAATTTCTGGAAAATTGCCAGAAATTCCCTCCCTCCCTCCCTCTATTTTTCTGTTGCATATATGTCTGCAAATTCCTTTTATCTACCAATTTTTATTCAAACAGCATTTCTTTATACAGACGCATATCATTTTCTTTTTTAAAAAAATCTTGGGACTAACAATAAGATCCTTGGTTCATGCATCTTTCTTTGTGGAAGAGAAATTTCCATTTGAAGTGTTGCTAGAAAACAATCATGTCCAGAAAAGTATCCTTACTTCAGTTTTAAAATGAAAAATCATAAGAAGGTTTAGGCAGGGTTTTGAAGTCACTAAACAGCTGTGAAGCTGAACATCTATAGCAGAAAGGAGGCACAGCTGGCATATTGGTTGTTTGCTCGCAGGCCTTCCTACAAATTAAATTAATTATTACTAAATTTGCATCTATAATATGTTGGCTAGAAAATCCAAATCAGATGCAAGTATTATTTTTTTGTCCTTTTTTGTGATGAGGTTTCTCCTCTTTTGGCTGTCCTAATGCCAAATTATCAGCATAGCAGTCCATGTTTACAAAGCTTTTCAATAACCCAGAACCTCCATGAAGGAAACGGTCTCTCTTGACAAATATGTTTTCATTATATTCAGCTGTATTTTGTCTGATAGTTCATATTCCAATACTGACATCTGCTGGAGGAGCACGTTGCATCAAGCAACTTTTCAAAGTGGAAGAGAAAATGCAATGGAAGAGGAAATTAACAACCTAACCTTGTTTTTAAATATGTTTTTCTTCTTAAAGGAAACAGTCTGTACAAATGGTAGACCAATAAAATAAATAAAATAAAGCCCTTGGTGAATAATGTCACATTACATCAGCTTATGTAATAGTGTTTAATCTTATCTATGCTACTAAGAGTACATAAAATAAAAGTGTGTACGTGTCTAAGTAAGTCTTTCACATGTGTCTTGTACAAATTTGAAGTCTAGTTCAAAGGCAAATCTGACCTATGTTCATAAGTCATGATCTATTTTTTAAAAAACACAGTTAACATTCTTCTAGCTCTAATTCAGTTTGCCTAGAGCATAAACCATTGGAAAAGCTGGACAAATTAGAGCTCTAATTCTAAATCTGGGGAGCAAAAGGGCAAGAGTGTGATTACTTGTTTGGTGTATATGGCAAGCACTTTCCCAATTATTGTGCTTGCTGTTTCATGTAGCAGTGACCCAGTTGGAAAGTTCATTTTAGAGATAAGGGTGAAATCAAACTAGAGGAAGAAAAGTGTTTTTATCAGAAATAAGTTTTACTGTAAACCACACCTATTTTTTTCAAATGCAATTTTGAGGTTTTCCTTCCTAAATGATTACAGCAGAATCATTTTTAAAATAACTTTTCTGTTCTCCAGCATATGACATCAGTTCCTGTCTTTTCTTTAATATAGCTCTTAGGACATGATTCTTTATGTTTGTTATTCATTTTGTTGCATATTTTATGATTATCAACATATTCTTTTGGAGTATTTTCTCACAAGTTATGTAATAATATGGTTAGAAAGCTCCCTTTGTTGTGACTGCGCCTTCGGGGATTATGGTTGATGGTGATGGAATTCGAAGAGGAAGAAAAAACCCTCGTGATGAGGGTTCACTGGAGGAGTTGCGCAGGAAGCGACTTAGAGAGCTATATGGGGGATCTTCTGAGGAAGATTCAGATGGGGAGATGGATGCTGAGGAACAGGTGGTGGCTGGGGAAGCGGGCACTGAATGGGCACAGCCACCGGAGATGTCTGGGGATTTGGGGCTTATGGATACTTCTGAACCTGGGGTTTCTGCAGGAGCTGATCCCAATTGGGATGCTTGGAGAAGGGAGGATGGTTCTTTAAGTGTTCATGGGGCTAAGTGTGGGCAGGATGATTGGGACTCCGACGAATTGCTAGGTACTCCAGATCCACGAGCTCTAGCTGTGTGGAGTTCAGACTCTGAGTAGATTTGGGACACCTGGTGTTTGGATGTGAGTGTTTGGTCACCCAGGAGGAAGGGGAATAAAATGGGAATGTTTGGCCACTGTACTTTGCGTGTGGCAAGGTGTTGCTGAGGCGCCATTGGGGTCTCTGTGTTTCTATGAAGACTGGACTTGGACTATGATTTGAATCTGCTGATATCATCTAGCTTGGCTCTCGCTGTGTCTTATCGTGGACCTGTTGTGGATGACTGCACCCTCTTCGGACTTTGGATTGAATTTGACCTGGCTTCTGTCTACGCCCTCTGACTGACGGCTACTCCCGGCTTCTGACTATTGGTTTGTCTTTCGGAATTTCTGCTGCCTCCTGACCTGACCTTGGATTCTTCTGACGACGGCTATTCATCATCCCTTTGAGGCTCTCAGCTTATCTGCACCATGGAAGCAGCTTTACTGCTTTTCTAGTTTGTTTATTTTCCAGCAATTAACTCTATTTGTTTTCCAAAGCTGAATTGAAGCGTTATTTAGTTTTTTATTGAATGCCAGCATGGGAAATTAGCGTGGCTCGTTTTTGAGTTATTATTGTCCAATCTACTCTCGAAACACTGAAAAGTGAAGTGTTTCAAGGATATTTCCTGTGTTTATGTTATTTTTGGCTTATCTTCGGA
The DNA here is from genome assembly GCF_035594765.1 of Anolis carolinensis. Taxonomy (NCBI): domain Eukaryota; kingdom Metazoa; phylum Chordata; class Lepidosauria; order Squamata; family Anolidae; genus Anolis; species Anolis carolinensis. The sequence goes on along the minus strand of NC_085843.1, from coordinate 259,007,592 downwards.
ATAAACTTTGTTTTGTATGTTAACTGGCGTCTGACTTTTGACACCCTTACCCATGCAATTGTGCTTTGTCATTGTATAACATCTATATTCAGTTGGCCGTTGCATAAACATGATCATGCAAGTATAACTGTTACACATTCAGCAACCCATTCTTGGATGGTGCACAGCTTTTTGTGCCTTCCATGAATTGTTGGTGTAAAATAAGAATGAAAAAATTAGCTGTATGTTAATCTGTTTTAGTGAGCACAATCAACTCAATGTTGTCAATAGCTGATGTCTCCCATGGCCTATATTGTTTGCTGAACTCTGCCATTGATGTTATGCTAGAAATGCGGTAACTACAAAATTATACGTCCAGGGCCAATGACCAGATATTATGGTTATATACAGTGCCAGATCATGAGAAAAAGCTCTGGAAACGTGCTGTCTTGTTCACATAGACCATAGATAAGGATGATCATGTATCCATTAGATATTGTTTGTGTGCACTTTGCTGTTGTCTGTTAATCCTTGAAGTTCTGTAAAATATAAATGTGTGAAATAAACTTTATCTATCTTTACTATCTTTGCCATTCCTGTAAGTAGGTTGGACTCAAAATAGTGCTGATAACTGGTAGACTATTTGGCCAAAGTTACTGTTTGTTGTATGTTGGTTTTCCTGCTCAGTTTCAGAGCATATCCAAGCTTTGTGTTTCACTTGAGAAATAAAGTAGGTGATTTAATGTTGCTGTATTTATTTATTTACTTACTGTATTTATATCCTGCCTTTTTCCCAGGATATGACTGAGAGATACAATAATTTAAAAAGAGCAAGTTAAAACATTGATTTCCATTTTTTTAAGTAAACATGTTATTGAAAACATGATTCAAAAGATAAAACATTTAAAACATAATTTCCAACAAACATTAAAATAAACAGCACACACCAGTTTACAAACACATTACTACTCCATAAATAAAATTCAAAGAACTGTCTGAATAAAAATGTCTTCACCTGCCAGCAGAAAGAAAGCAGGGAGGAGGCCAAAAAGGGACCTTGCATTGAATGGAGTTCCACAGCCTGGGAGCAGACAGCTCGAGGGCTCTCTCTCCAAGTATGCCTATGAAGATGGTGGCTCTAAGAGAGTTCCCCCTGGCTAACTGTAAAGCCGACACTGACTTGTATCAGAAGATAGTCTTTCAGATAGTTTGCATTCAAGTCATATAAGGCTTTAAATTGCGGGGCGGGGGGATGTCACATGATTTCTGAAACCAGCTCAGTCAGCAGCATGGCCACAGCATTTTGGACCTGCTGAAACTTCCAAACAGCCCCCAAAGGTAGCCCATGTTGAATGTGTTAATAATTTGCTACTTATCATATATCAAGGTAAAGGTAAAGGTTTTCCCCTGACATTGAGTTTACTCGTGTCCGACTCTGGGGGTTGGTGTTCATCTCCATTTCTAAGCTGAAGAGTCAGCGTTGTTCATAGACACCTCCAAGGTCATGTGGCCAACATTACTGCATGGAGAGTTGCTACCTTCCCACCGGAGTGGTACCTATTGATCTACTCACATTTGTATGTTTTTGAACTGCTAGGTTGGCAGAAGCTGGGGCTAACAGCAGAAGCTTGCCCCACTCCTTGGATTTGAACTGCCAACCTTTCAGTCAGCAGCTCAGCGGTTTAACCTGCTGCATATACTCATGTATAAGTCATTTTCATGTATAGGGCAGACTTGGAGGGGGGGGCAGAATTATGGATTTTAATATGAACTGTGGATAAGTCAAGGATCATTCTGCAGAGAAAGGACAGCATCAGTGATCACTCGGAACCAGTCACCTCTGATCATCACTGCCATTTTCCCTTGCAAGCATACTAAAATCCAGAAGCAGCACCTTGGTGAAGGTAGTAGAGGAGGGTGCCTCTTTCAGATTCTTCAATGATGAACAAAGCTCTTGTTTACTTACTCCCATTGTACTCAGAGAAAGGGGTGGCTCCTTTTTTAATATAAGAATTAAGGTATTGACCTATGAATGTTGACCCAGGTTTTTTTTTTGGGGGGGGGGTTGATTTTTTGACTATAATTTCTAGCCTTATACATATCACAACTCCAATGGTTCCTGGATGAAGCACATTATCTAGATCCATTTCAGTCTGGTTTCAGGCCTGGTCATGGGACAGAGACAGCTTTGGTCGCCTTGGTGGATGACCTACACAGATAACTGGACAGGGGGAGTGTGACCCTGTTGGCTCTCCTGGACCTTTCAGCGTCTTTCAATACTATAGACCATAGTATTCTTCTTTGATCAATGTTTGTTTCCACTAGAGTTGTGTTAAGGGCAGTCTATTAAGACAAAGTGATAACTTTGGAGACTGACTTTCATGCCTGAACTATCATGGTCAGCTCCAGAAGTTGCTGAAAAGATGTGTTAATAGCCATCTTTTGTCACTCAATGTTTTTCTTCCTTTGCTATCTGAAGCGTCTTTATCAAAATGTTTAAGTGAGTCACAACATACCAGTAGCAACTGGGTGTTAATCATAACCAGGAAGATAATCCTTAATTCTTACTTATGGCACTACAATCCTACAATAAACCTACAATCAATCCCCTCCCCCTGCTTTCCCTTTCTGGATGGTGGGTGGATAGCAGGGCCTGCTATTGGCTTCCCAGTGCTCCGCGATCACTGTGGCCTCCAGTGGCGGCTCGGGGATGGGGAGGGTGGCAGTCGGGCCCTTCATCCCTCCTGGTTTAACTTCACTGGCAGTAGTGGATGGCAGGGCCCATCATTGGTGGGGTGGCTGCACTCCTGCTTCTTTAGCCAAGGGTGACCTGCTGGTGTGTGCGAGGTGTGTGTTTGTATGATAGCTGCACGGCCATTGCAGGTTGTCCCAGGCATGACGGTGGGTGGGCTGCTGGGTTCTGGCCTATGGCGAAGCTGGGGGTCACCTAGAGTTGGTGCATTTTGGTCCCCCTAACCCTCTGACAGCATGTTGGGCCTAACGGGTGGCCTGGGTATGCCTTCCTTCGGTCACACCACCCCTTTGTGGTGGTGGTGGTGGGGTGGCCTACTGGCTGCAAGAAGCTGTCTGTGATGGAAAGCTGGGGTCCTTTACAGCTAGCCATGTTGGCAGCCATGTTGGAGCCTCCTCATGGCTGGCCCTGTCGGTGGCCATTTTCTATTCATTATCCATGTGGGACGGTCATTATGTGCCACTCATCATGGTGGTGGCCATTTTGTAGGGCCATTTGTCTGCACAATTTACAGGGATAATGTTATTAATGGTAGCAATGTCTATTTCTTTAATTACCAGTATGGTGCTGGAAAAAAAACATCAGTGGTCCTAAGGGCCCAACAAAGAAGGCATCAGACAAGTTTTCACCTCCCCCCAGTGTTTCTTTATTGGATGATGAGGACAACTTGACTGGGGACTTTATTGAGCAAGTAGGTGCATTGGAGATGGGAAAAGGGGCTTCCAGAGCCTCTTCCCCTGGCTCCAGGCCTGCTTGCAGGGTTAGTAAGTAATCAAAGTGCTTTCTTCTCGTGTCTCAGCTTTAGAAGCGGAGCACACTGGAGGAAGGGCGGAGGTCAGTGATACCATTGGTGTGTTAGAGGTGTTGTGTGCCACTGTTATCTGGGCTCTTATTTTGCTCTCTTATTTTGGTGGTGGAATGGCAAAAAGATAAGCTTATTAATCCTAGTGTAGGAAACACTGGCGAGAAGGCTATACTTGTGAAGGCAACTAGTCATAAAAAGATCAATTTCACAGTTGTCCTATCATGTCTGGCAGAAAGAACCAAGCTGCACCCAGCAATGATAACTGAAAAGGAAAACAATGCCAAATTAACTTTAAAAGGTATAATTGTTTATGTTCACTGAAATAACTCGATGGATCAGAAGGGAACTAAGTTGTCACTGTGCTATGTATGGGGTAAGCGACAGATTTGAGGCTAAGAGCATACACATCAGTTCACACATGTTTCACACACATATATCAAAGGATGTAAATAAAGAAGCAAGAAAAATGGTGACTACGTTAGACAATACAACTTTCTAATGCATTAACTCTTGCAGTACTCATCATATCTGCTGACTGTCTTCATTACAGTTGTGGCTTATATCTATAATTAGTTATCCAGATTTTTACAAAGTTCAATACTTACAATCCAAAAGGTAGATGTTTTAATCTGTCGTCCACTTTAGTACTTTCAAATGTTAACCAACAGAACTAAGCAGATTGTTACGATGGTCCTGAGAAGGGACTCAGGACTTTAGAAGGATGGCTACAGTGAACCAAAAGATGAAGCAGGTTGCTTGACTGCCAGACTTCAAAGATATGGAAAATAAAGCCCCTGAACCTGCAGCTCTGGAAGGCCTTTGAAGCTCCAGAACACCCCAAATTTGGAGAACGCTTTGGGTTTTTAAAATAATTTTCATTCATAATAGATCCAGCCCTCCCCCACCCCACCCCACCCAAATATCTGCAATTGTAATGGTTTGCCTCAGTCTTCCTTTAACTTCACCAAAATAGAAAAACAACAACTAAAATCTATTGGAAGTGATGTGATATCCTTTCTGATGTACACAGATGAACCAATGCAGCTTATGGTAGTTCAAATTGCCCCTTGGACTATGTACAGTTGTCTATCCAGCTCTATAAATTCTTACCCCTCAGATAGGAAATATGTATATTACTATACAATTGTATTTCAGGCTTAAAGACATATTACATACTGCATGGTAAAACATAATTATTAAACTAAATCCCAAGCCAGACCTCTCCATATTTTCTCCGTATACAATCTACTGGATCTTAGCTCCAGCTCCTCCTTCATCCCATTAAAAAAAATTCCCCACATCAAGCTTGAAAACAGAAAAAAAGATAATTGAGAAAGAAGTTTTATTAGGGCAATTTAACTTTATTTTTTTCCATACAGCTAGGTCAACTATAGCAGTAATAATAAAATAAGCATAAAAACAAATTGCAGCCCAGGACAGAGTACATAATTTTGGAGCAACTACCAAGCAAATTTAAGTCTGTGATTACATAATAGTAAAAACAAGCACATCTGTCCTTTCAGCAGATGAAAATTGCAGGGTTGCAAGGAAGTGCAACATGATTAATTAATCTGTGTGATTTTTTAGTATATATCCAATGTTCTTTAATTCCCCCCCCTGTTCACTTTGGCATCATATATTACCCATGGTTTCTCAAGTGCTTTACGTTAAAAATGGTAAATTTGATAGGGTATCTTTTTTCACCTGCTAAAAGAACAGGATCACTACAGCAATAAAAATAATTACATAACAACTACAGCTATGATGTTTGGTTTTGGTTTGCCTGTTGACAATATTTTTATCTGTTTCTATGCGTGTGAAAGTCAATATTGGTTTCTGTTTGGTTGTGTGTTTGTGTGTGTTTGTGTGTGTACTAGTGTGTGAATAATAAAACTACTGAAATTTGTCAGAAACTGGTTTGAATAGAATATATATCTTTTATATATATATAGATTTTCTTTCTTTCTCTTTCTCTCTCTCTTTGATACTTTAAACATGCAGTTGTTGTTTTGAGTAATGTACAACACATTTGATCCATGATTTCCCTTTAATGGTTTGAAGTACCTGTTTATTTGAAATTTTGCTTCTTAAAAAAATATTTTTTCTTTGATTTTATTTTAAGAAGTAATGAACTTCAGGCAGATCTTGACCAGTGCAGCTTTTGTTAGTCATGAAAATTGGGAAGGATGGCCAATCTTTCCAGCTGGAAAAATCCTGGCAAACTAGAAGCTGTTCACATAAAGCAAAGCAACTTTTCCAAAGGGGTCTGGAGTGCTAACTCTGTGCCACTTTTTAGCAAGCAATTTTGTTCAGCCTGTCATTTTATTTTAGCCTTCACAAAACTCCTTGTATTTATAGACATTTTTATTCAAAATAAGATCTTACTATTATACAGGTTTCTCTCTCTTTTTTGACTATATACAGAAGTGCAAAAGGTCAAATTTCTCTCTCTATACTTTCCCACATGCCAAACTGCAGCATATCAACCCTCAAGAGTTTGCACACGCACTCACACATATTATAATTCTTGTTATACGTAAACTTTTGAGTATTTGGATTATCAACAAAAAGTCCCTTGATCTATTGATTATGCAGCTTATTTATAACAAGGCCTGATATTCAGGGATTTCAAAAAATATTTAAACAATATCTTAACATTTGAAATGGATACAGTAGAAAATAAATTTTTATTCTAATATCTAGGAACTAGATTTTTTCTTTTATAATTAATTACAAACAAAATAAATCATCAAAATATTACTCAGTTGTCTGCCAGGATCGTTGCAATAGCAACAACTTAACTTCTTACTTAGCAATGATTATATAAGATATCCATATAAAAGATCTTTGTTCTTTTAATGAAACTAGACAAGAACTAACAATGACTGATATTCTTACATTGTAATATTAAATCAGTAAAATATAAATCATTTAGTTAACAATAATACGAATATTCATGACACTACATGTAAATTCAAAACTGCATATGCTATGAAGAAAAAAACTTTTTAATTTTTTTCATATTTTGAAAAATCCATCAGTAAAATCTAATAAAACAAAATCCTATAAACTGAAATGGCAATTATCTGGTAATAGAAAATGAACATGATCTAATAAATGTAAGAAATAAAACTACTATTTTAACAAGGAAAAATATGTCATATTCTCTAATGTAAGTAAACTACAATAAACATGTGAAGTCACCTATACTTTCTTAACACGATTGAAATTACATTGGTATGGGTTTTAACCCGTAATGTAATAATCTAAGGCTTTAATAGATGTACAGTACAATCAGTAAAATCAACACATCATTCTTTTTTTTAATTAGAAAGCATCTCTCAAGCATAAAAACTTGCAAGTAAACTTGGAAGTATGGAAAGTTCTACAACTGAACTCTCACCTCTTCCATTCCACACTATACTACCAGTGACCTGGCCCCACCTCAGCAATCTTTAACTTTGCTGAACAGAACAAAATATATCCTTTACTAGCTGCAACATCCAAACCACAAAAATGATTTCCTTTGGATGAATCCATTCTTAAAAACATGAATGAACATCTATTTTTTGTTTCATTTTTGTAAAGGCTTTCTAAGGCTATAAGCAGTTAGAACAGAAGAAATCACATATAAAACTCATCTCAATATTTAACCCACCCAATGTCTATTTCTGATTGACATTTTTCATAGACATCATTGTTTTGGTTTTTATCGTGCATCTGATGTCAGTGCTTCCCCACAATTAGAGTCACTCTTTTCTTGAAGTGCATGACTTTGAAATGATGCATTTAAGTGTAAAGCCAAACCCACCTTCTACGACACATTTAGAGTCTCTTGGACTTTTGACAGAGGTTAAAAACACGAGCAAAAAGGAAATTCCTTAAACATTTTGCTAACAGTGTCTCAGAAATGGCTTTTCCCTTTTTTTTTTTAAAAAAAAAAAGTACAATTATATATTGTGTTATACAGCATAGTTTGCATAACTATTACAAATATAAGGTATTATAATAATTTATATAAGTTTATATATCCGGTATGTGTAGGAATAACCTGTATATCTAGGGTTCTTTCTATTTTGTTTTAAAATTCTTGTGCTGTCTACTGTTAACTAAAGTGGCCATTTCTGAGACAGCTTTGGTTTAAAACTGAAGGGTGCCCTTTGACTGATTAGCAATTAGCAAAGTAAGTAAAAACAACAACAACAAAATTGTGGCTCTTAATGTAACACTGAAGAAATAATACTCTACGTTGATTACAGTCTATGGCACTTCATGAGAATCTTTAAACAACATGGTACTTAAAGCCATTGGTGTGCTTTAAAAATATACACAGTTGTGGTTTTTTACTTGGCACATTCATCTCTGTCAGATACCTCTTTACCACTTCTTACAATCTATTACATTTAAAAATATTACTCTTAAAACAAAACAAAAAAGGAAAAAAATTATACTGTGCATGCACGGTCTCTTCTATCATGGCAATTTTAAATACAAGGTGCACCTTTTGTTATTTGTAAACCTTGAAAGAAATAAACTTGCTTAAAAATTATATCTTGGTCTACAGACGTACCAATACATAATAGATTTATGGCTACATCACAGTCTGTCTTTTCAAGATGACATACATGAATATGTAGGAAAAGAGTCTACCAATGCATACTTCAGTTGCTGTATGCACTGGATACCTGTGTGCTAGAAAAGATAGACAATGTTGTAGTCTTTAGACAATATGATCACCCCAGCACATATATCTATTCAATGTACAAAGTATATAGGCAACAGTGTGCAGTGGATTTCCAAGTTTTGTCATTTTTATCTTGTTAGCATGCAATATGTGGATGTCTTACTGCTGAGGAAATTCAGGTGCTGTTATTTGACAGTATATACATTATGGCTAATGACCTGTCCTGTTTCTTCATTCAACCACACTGTCCTCTTTTCTTTTATATGATCTGTGAAAAGAAAAAGACATTTTATTTATCGCACATAACTCTTCTTCTAATCATTTAGAACATTGTTAACAGCCATATGCTGTGATCCTGTATTTACTTTCCTGGGAGTACAAGCTGTTTAATTCAAAGAGATTTGCTTCTGAGTAGAGATGTACAAGACTGCAGCATTAATTCAAAAGCTTATGTAATCAATTACAATATCTGCCTTTATCCCGCCCTACTCCAAATGTGGGACTCAAACTGGACCACAATATGCATTGAAACAGCCAAAATTGACCATAGTACAACAACAAAAATAAGACTAAATTAACTATTGTAGTAAATGCAACACTTAATTAAAACTAGATTTAAACCATTTATAATGCAGGCAGGACTCAAGAAGAAGGTCTTTGATTTTGGGAGAAGAACAGAGAAGGGACCAATCAAACTCCAATGTGGCTCCAGCCACAGAGAAGGCCCTTTCTTGGTATCTCACCAAATGTGTATGATGCAAAGTCGTGCCTTGGCCCTGACTTTAGTTCTTTTTTGGATGGGATGCTGAATGGGGGGAACAACACAAAATATCTTTCTATTTTTTTGCCCCCATATCTGGGGATTCTCAAGAAAGTGGAGCAGTGGGAAGGGTAGGAAAGGGCATCCACAGAGATAGAATTCAGTGGATGAAAAGCCTGTAAAAGATGAGTGATATATAATTTTCTTCTCTTTTTCTTCTGTCTCAAGTTGCAGGAGAAAACTTTAAGGGAATGTATTCAAAATGAAATTCCACCATCCTCTGAGAGCAGTCCTCTGCTTTTTAGGGATGAAATCATCTGTTATCATTTTCACAGATAAGCATGCAGATTTTTAACATGCTTGTATGTGATCCTTTTAAGTTTCCACATAGTTTTATGCAGTTTTTGCCCAGTATTCCATATTCCACATTTTTACTTGAGCAAAATGCCTATGTCAACTTTATGAGTGTGTGCAGTAATTGTGGTGATTTTGTTTAAAATACAGGTAGTGTTTTGTGTTAAAATGATGAGACTGTTGTACCAAAATAGCTTTCATTTGAGATTAATGGCTTTGGTGCAAAATCCTTTTTACATGTAACCTACTGTTTTGAGAAGTGTACTGTTTATGCAAAATAAAAACACTTTTCTACAGCAAAATGTGTTTTCCTGGCCAAAATGCATGATTGTAACCCCCCCCCCCCCCACACACACACACACACAATTGTTGCATAGAATCATACGTGTAGAAAATTAGGACTGACTGTAGTTGTTGTAATTTACCATTAAACCCAGTTGGACTTATTTTTGAAGGACAATCATAAGATTGTAATGTGAATGTTAGACTGAAAGGTTCTAGTGCAACATTCTCTTCAGCACACTGCAGTTTGATATTTGGACTTATATATTGGGACAGAATACAAACTTTGGAAAGCAATATGTGTAATAAAAACGTATTTAAGAAACTTACTGTTCGATGATTAAGTGTCTACATCTGTGTGACATACTTGTGGCTAGTCAGATGTTCTGCAGATATTATGGGTATCTATTAAAAAGAATTGTAAATTATGGGTAATTTGTTCTTAAGAATATTATTTTGCAGGAATAACAAAGTATAATGGATGAAAGACAGCAAACAACTAAATTGTAACCAAATGTTAATAAAAACACAGGTAGCGATTTAATTGAAAACATTCTGTTAATATTATTTCAATCATTATCATTTAGAAAGGAGTATAAATCAACTGTTAAAAGTTCATGCAGTGCAGTCATTTCAAAAGCCCTTTTTGTTGGCCTACACAGAATTATGCGGATGGAGAATTTCAGGTATCAAGTTTCTGAAAAAAATAACAAATCTTGAGCCTGTGGATTTTGCAAGCTTAATTTTGAGATGCTATCAGATAGATTTTTTTTACAACAAAACAGCAACAAAGATTCCATGTTCTGGTTAAGTTAAGCTAATATTCAATGAAGCACACATCAGAGAGCCAGCATGGTGTAGTGGTTTTGGATACTGGACTAGGATATAAGGAGACCAGGGCTTGAATGCCCAGTCGACCATGGAAACCCACTGGGTGACTTTTGGCAAGTCACACTTTGTCAACCTCAGAGGGAGGCAATGGCTAACCTTATCTATTCTGCCCAGAAAACTGTGAGACAGATTTGCCTTAGAGTCATCATAAGTCAGAGATGACTTAAGGGCATACAACAAAAACAACACACCAGAAACAGTACTGAAAGGGTGAACTACAACACTTTGAGCATTAGTTCAAGTTGGGTTGGACAAGCTCCAGATATATGGCAATCCATGCATTGTGACCTTTCTTTCATCTTTGAAGCAGGAATGCCATCTAAACATATATTTTGGTACTTAGGAATCTGAATAATTTCCCAAAGTTCCTTCCACAACAATGCTACACTGAGATACTCCCAATACATTCCATCCTGGCCACCGAGTCCCATATTTTGTAATACACCCTGTCAGATTTGATTCAATACAATTATACTGAACAAAGCTCCCAAGCTAAAGTTCATTCGTATTAAAAGCTTGGGTGGAAGAGAGTGTGTGTTTCAATACACTATCTGCTGATGTTATTTGGCTGTTGCTGTAGCTGATATTTCACAGGTTTGACTATATTTACTGAATGTTACTTTGGTCATCATTTTACGGTTTCAATTACATTTTTTTTAAAAAAATCCTGCTTCTAGTATATTAGGGCAGACAAATACAAAATGCTTTGTAAAATGTTATACACACTGAATAGAGGAATATGCAGACCACAGATGTCTGGAGCGTTGACCGAACATTCTATAAGCAGGATAGAATTTCTGAACAACCTGTGCTTAAAAATTAAATGCCACATGGGCTCAGATAGGATACAGAAGAAAACTATTGCAAGAAAAGGTCATACTGTACAATAGGACCATTTACATCCGTATTTTGATCCCTCATGACAATAGTCTGGAATGAGAGCTGAGATAGATTTCTCAACTGAGCCAAACTCAAAGGCCTACTGATGCTTCCACAATCTTATATTTGTTCTCTAGATGCCCTCTATACATTTTGACTGCATTGTTTTTTTGTTTTTGCACAAAATCATGCCCCAGGTGTAATGAAGCTTCTCATACCATTGTTTTTCTACTGCAGCAGGAGAAGATGTTGCACCCAGCTGTGTAGAAGCTTCAAGGGTAGTGCTGTCGAAACAGACCAAGGACCTTCAGCACCCGTCAGTGAAGATGAAGGGGCCAACTCTTAAGGATTTCTGCATGCATGCACATTGCATTTGGATGACATTACATTATGTCAACATTGCTTATGCACTATATACATATATCACTCATATATGTATATACTGAGGCTTGGCTGAAAACCTTGACCAAAGTGCATCATGAAGACCCAGAGAGATATGCATGAAATGATTAGATTGTACAGCAAAAAGAGAAATCCCAGAATCCAGGTAAGCAAATGCATGGGTTTTCTTTTTAAAATATAGGAAAAATATGTGTGAACAAGTGGGCTGGATTTACCAATGCTTTCTTTTTCCCTTTTAACAAGAGTTCCTCAGGAGTATGGGTAGAAGATAAAGGAAATCAACTTCTAAGATAACTGAACATTTCCTTAACTGTTCCCTATTTAATTTGGCAGGAAATTCCTGGCATACAGGGAGCTATCAAGCTTAATTATGTATCAACATTGAATGAGTCTTTGGTAGAATTTTTTCTTAGAGTTGGCAAAATCCTAAATTTGAATCAACTTAATTCAGGAAACATCTGAATGATAATGGAATGCCTCAAAGAGAACTCAACATAATATTGAACTTGGTTGTTGTTGTAACTCAGACACAGACAGACACACAGACAGATAGAGTTTGTCCCCATCTACGCTGACCATTTAGGTTGGTGTGGGGTTGGATCAACCCATTGGAGACCATAAAATACATGCAGGCTGATGCAGCGTAACCCAGAAAATGCCAATACATGCATCCCTTTTCTGGGTTAAAATAACTCAAGAGAAAGCACAAATTCTGAAGGATTTTGGCTTTCCCTGAGTTATGGCAGTGCAGACACCCACAGCTAGTTCCTGTGTGGAACCTGCTGCAGGTGTCCTGACAGGAGATTTGTTCTGGAGATTTGGTATCACAGCCCCTTGTCCGCATGCTGCTGTTGGCTACAGCAATGTCAATGTGACCTATCTTCTGCTAGGATCTCTTCTAACTTCCTTCCATGTCTTGTGAATCATGAAAGAGGATGAAATGAGGGAGGGCCCTCCTTCCATCCTCTTTTCCAGTTACCAGATATGGAAGAAGGTCAGTGGGGACCTCAGCAGACAGTAAAGCCACATTGTTGCTGTAGCCAACAGCGACACATTGAGAAGTGTGCATGTGTGTGTGCGTGGTAGGTCAGTCCCTGTACAGAAGCATCAAATCTGTTTGGAGGTCACTGAGGCTGAGAACTGGAATCAACGTTTTGGACTTCACTTCTGGCCTGCATCATCCGTCTGTGTAGAACCACCCTTTGTTGCAAAAATGGAGGCATCTCTCCAAGTTCATGATATAAAACAAAACCTAAAGTACGGAGAACGGGATCTGAATTTGTGACAAGACTATCTTTTGATCACATTACATGATCAGCACTTTCTCTAATCCTAGTGCTTTGGACCAGAGATATTGCAATAAGACACTACAAAACTATTTCAGTGTTTTGTGCTCTTTCCTAAGAGCAAGAGCATGAAAAATAATTGTGAAGCCCGTGGGACTTGACAGTGGATGCTTGCTTGAAAAATGTTCAAGTCTTTCAGTATCTACTACTGTAATTTCTGCCTCTGTCTTCCACTTATCCTGTCCTACTGAATCTTCTGTGACTTCAATGTCATTAGAGAAGAAAGCAAGCAAAGAAAAACTTGAAACTATTTTGTGTTCACCTAGTTTCCTAACGTCTTTACAGATTGTTCAGAAATTTTGAAGGCTACTTCCCTAAGGATATATAAGTAAAATGTGACATTTCTATGCAAACTGCTGGACAAATCTTGGAGGCAATAAGGGAAAGTGAATCATTCCTTTTCAAATCTGAAGAATGTCTGGAATGGACAGCAGGAAGAAAATCTACCTAGCATGTAGCCAATGACAAAACTAGCAATGCTGGAAACAACAGCTGAGGGGGAAATTACAAAATCTGTCTGCTAAACTGGCAAATTTTGAGATATGAGTAGTTGAGTTGGAAGTTAGACTTTGTAAATAAAAGAGGAGTTGATAGTGTTGTATGTGAAGTGAGAGTTTAGAAAACAGTTAAACTGAAACTCAAAACACTGTTGTACTAAATTTGCATTAATTGCTTGATTTTATCATTTATTCAGTAAACTGCTGTTATGATCCTTGTTTCAAACATCTGCCTAAATGGAGGGAAGAAATTAAGGAAATTTGTCATACAGCTATAATCCTGAATACACTCATTGGTCTTTTCTTGTAGCCACCTTAGGGTCTCGAAATATTAAATCCAAGGAGTGGTTGTATAAAGCAACTTTGCCATTAGTGTGAGTCAAATTATATTTTATTTCTGGAGTCTGAATTTGTAGCAGAAGCACACTTCTTCAAATTGGGAACATTGAAAGGTGGCAGTTTCGGCCCTGTTGCTCACAGCAGACAGATAGGATGTATAAATAAGGTGTTGTTGGTCTTACATAGGCATTTATATGGAGTTATGATAAATGTAAACATGTTTGGTAGGAACTGCTACATAAAACAAAAATTGCAGTTTCTAGGTCAAGACCTCACATGTGGAGCTGTTTCTGCACTGTGGTCTATATATGTGGATTTGCAGTTTCAACATATAATATCCCACCTGACAATCTTTTAAACATATTGAGATAGACACCTAGTGTGAAAGCAACCATTATTCATCATAACCTCATTGATTAAGGGCCAGTTAGATAAGGAATTGAAAAATGTGTGATTTCTTTATTGGGTTACAGATTCTCCCTTGCCAATTTCCAGCTAGGTCCTCAGAAAACAGAAATGAGCCTCAGTTGTGAGGAAAATGTATTGGATCTAAGGAGAAAATCAGATCCATCCTTCCAAAAGCTGTATGACTACCAATATAATGTTAAATGGAGTTAAAGAACCATAGGAAATAATAAACTATGATCTAAAAATATCATTTTCCCTTTATAGAATACATTTAATTGACATTTAATGGTCTACTACACCACTTTTATGAACTGATACATAGCACTGAGCTCTATTTTATAAAAAAAATATTATTGAACAATGTTCATATGTATATCTAGTTTTCCAATCATGGCCCTAGATTTTTTGGGGTGGCAGGGGAAATGCCTTCCTCAATGACACCAGATCATCTGAAATGCAACACAAAAAAATTAAAATCTTCCTTTCACATTGAAAGGCCAAATGTATATATTGTGAAGTATATAATACAGTTTTATGTGGAAACTATTGTGAGGTATGTGCAACATCTAAGTATCCATCAGCAATAGGTGGCATCTCAATATCACTTTTGTCATTTGAAATAGAATATTTTCAAGCTGAAAGGCTAATTTTAACTTGTGTCTAAATTTTTTAGAAAAGCTTTACAAAAATAGTAATAAATAGTTTTCTATACTTGTTAACTCAGTTTCTTCTTACAAATAACTATTGCAGATAAACCTGAAGACAATCTCTAGTGTTACAATGAAATGCTGAAAAATAATGTATAAATTCACCAAGTTTGGAAAATAGTACAAAGGGGGTAATATGTCCATAACAGGGAATCCTGGTGTGCTCTGAATCCAGGGACACAAAATGGTGTTGGACATTCTGTCTAGAGATTATGAGAGTCATCACCCAACATATTTGGACAGCACCAGAGAATTGAAAGCTTGCCTAATGGGTAGTACAATGGATTGTGTCTGGATGTCCTCATTACTATCTTGTCATGATTCATGTGGTGACCTGCAAGCTATGGTTTCTCTGCCTTAGCCTCTATTCTATGGGGAATCAAGGAAAATATGCTCAGTAGTTCATTTCACCCAGGAAAGGAAAATGTAAACTGTTTTAGTATTGGAAAAGGAAAAACAGGGTAATTAAGCTATTCTGCTGAACTTCAGAGAATGTGTAGGCCAACAAGAGGTACAAACAAACAAATGAACAAAAACAAAAGAAAACAAAAAAAATCCCCATGCTCCTTCCAAGCACCGATTCTGAGTTAAAATTTAAGAAACAAAGCTGTAAATTAGCAAACCTGGTTGGCTGTGGCTGTTGCAGCGAAGGGGACGCTTGTGGCAGATGTTGTTGCTGCAGACACAGTGGCGGGCGTAGCGCCGTGCACCATGGGAACTTTCGGAAGGAAAATCATATAAGCAAACATACAGAAGAGTGTAGCAGTATGGGAAACCATGGCAACAGGTGAGAGAATAATTGAGTATGGTATTTATATCAGCAGATATGCCATGGGACGAGACATCGCCACCAGCGGAGTGACATGCAATTGTAGCGCAAAGCAGAAAACATTCCAGAGAGCAGGGAGGAGAGGAGATGAAAGAAGAGGGAAGGGAGTGGGGAGAAAAGGAAGGGAAAATGCTTGTTACCATCAAATTATGGGAATCAATACAATCAACATTATTTATTTCACTTTATATTCAACAAATTTAAAATAGCCCTTAGCATTAAGTCCTTACAGCTCTTACAATAACCACACCCTCATCCCTCCCATTTTACATTTTCTATTGGTATCATTATAACCAGGCCGATATAAAATTCTAATTATGATTAACTTACATGAAATATATATTTCGTTTTTATTTCTACAACATGGTGTAGTAGTTTGAGCATTTGACTATCACTTCCGAGACCAGAGTTCGAATCCCTGCTCAGCCAACCCACTGGGTGACCCTGACCATGTTACTCTCGCTCTCAATCCCAGAAGGTGGCTATGGCAAACCCCCTTTAAACAAATCTTGCAGGAAAACCTCATTATACAGGTTTGCCTAGGGGTTGCCATAAATCAGAAATGACTTGAAGGCACACAACAACATTTCTACAACACTGGAACTCAGAGTCCAGTCAAAATCCACAACAGCTGATCAAGGGGAAGGAAGCTGGGAATGTGTCACAAAGCAACTTGATAACACTAAAAGGACATGTCTTCTAGGTGGACTGTGTCAATTAAATAAAGCAAATGCATTTAATTGACAAGTGTTAGTGCAAGGTGAGGGAGAATGGATTTGCACAATAGCTATACATTAAACATCAGCAGTGGATTTTGAGAGTCTATGAGCTGCTAAACAAGTTTTAAGATAATCAAGAAACAAAGCTGGCACCTACCAACACTTGTAGCGGGTGTCATGCACAATATTGAGCCTGCCCATCATGCATTGCAACAGGAAGGTGGATTTGCAAAGGGAAAAGAATTAAAACAACCCATCACACGTGTAATTAGGAAAATCTCATTTGAACAAAGAAGAAAAATTGGTTATTATGGGAAACACTTGCATGTAATCATCAGCACAGTCAAATCAAACAGCAAGGTGGTGGTCAATTAGAACTAGTCTGACATGAGCAGGGCAGAGGAGAAGCAGACTGAACTGTGTGCTGGTATTTTGATTAAAATGAGTTAGGCAGTAAGGAAAATGTAGCTCTAACAGCATGAGAAAGTTGCCTGGTTTAAATAACAGATTGATTTGATTCTTTTCTTATCTCATCAGTCTGATTTCAAACCTATTTCCTTTAAAACCAGCTTAACTATTTTTTTTAAAAAAAACCTCTATAAGATATTATGAGATTATTTACTGAAATGTAATGCCTGCTTTTAAATACCAATACTGCATTATTGCCACACCCAACATATTATTTGTTCTGTTTGTAAGCCATTTTAGGATGTCTAGTTGTAAGGATTCTGCTGTGCTTCTGTGAGTGCCTGGACTAGTTTATGTATTGCGCTAAACTATGTAAACTATGCCTCCACATGTGAAATTACAGTGTATAAAGCAACACATAAACCAAAATAGCACTGCAATAAGAATTGCTGTCACATATTGCCCACAAATGTCTCATAAGGCAAGGGGGTTCTGCTTGGTGTACTATTGGGTCTAGAAGATTTCTGTGGTCAGGAATGCCATGTATATCAGCTGCACTCATTAGATCTTGTCATTATGACCCATTATTTAGTTACATCCTGTTTGAATTACACTCTATTTGGGGATGCCTTTGAAGAGTGCTTGGAAAATTAATCTGGTCCAAAAAGCTGCAACCCAACTGTTAAATATAGCTGGCTACAGGGCATATACAGCTCCTTTTTTAAAAATAATTCCAGGTCTGTTTCCAAGGACAGGACCAGATGAGCTGTAGATAATATCTGACTTACACATTAACTCCCTTTCTCCGACTACAAAAGTATTTGAGATGTAGTTCTTTACTAATTTTGTTCTCAAACTAATAAGATGAAGATAATTATGACATAATGTCACTTCATCTACTACAGTTCCTCTCCTAATCTTGAAAATTGACAAAGGGTTAGGGGACGTTGCAGGATAGTTTAAAGTCAGGGATGGGCAACTGTGCAGGGGAAAAGGACCAATTCTTTCCCCTTCTTATTATTCTATGTTTAGCATATGATTTGAGTCTCAATCAAGAGATGAAAGCAGGATATAAATAAATATAACAATAATGATATATACAAACACACATTAAGTATGCTAACTATAGTACAGTACAAAATATTTTAAGAATTTTATATTCTGTCTTATATCACAAGGTAAATAAAATATTTTAAACAGACTAATTTAGACAGACATATTAAACAATGTCACAAGTTAAAAATAGGTTTACACAGTTAAAACAATTTAGAAAAATATGCATGAGCACTATTTTAAACTGGTTCCAACTTTTAAACCTGTTTATAACTTGTTAAATTATTAGTAGTTTCATGAGTCCTGCATGTTAATTAGTAAGTTCTAAAAAGTTTTTTATATTTTGGAACAATTTTCTGAAGTTTACATAAACATATTATATATTTTCATGTTCATGTATCATGCCACTTGATATTTAAACCAACACACATTTTTATACAGGCTTTGCAGCAAATGAATATGAGGGAGCAATGGAAACCTATGGTGCAATAACTTGCAGGAATGGAAAAGACAGCTGTGTATGACCCCTTTGATTATCATTCATTTAACAAGAAAAGCCATTATCATTAATTCCACCTTAGCTTCAACAGACTCAATCGACTAACAAAAGTGTAAAGCTACTGAATTTAATCATTAAGTCTTTAGCTTGTATTTCAGAAGACAGCAACGTTTTATTTAGAGTGGACAGTTAACAGAGACAATGTGAAGATTTCTCTAGCAGAAATTTTGCACACGGGGAATTATATCCACACTATGAAATAGTATTATTCCATATCTTGTTCAGTGAACTAGAACACTAATTCTACTCACAACGTTTCTTTGCCATTGATTTTCAGTGGAGTGCAATGGATTTACAGAAGTGGAAAATGGGAGACTCTCCAAAGTTTTCTCTGAAACTCTCATCAACACTAGACAACATATCCAAATTATAAACAAGATCTAGACCAGTGCTATTCAAAAGAATAATATGCAGATCTTTGCCCACCTGAGAACATCAGCACTGATCTGCAACAACTTTACACAGAAAAATGTGAATGTGATAACAGTATGACATAAAGATGCTACTAGTCTCTGATACACTGGAGAAAACAAATTTATCTGGAGGACTACATATCCCTGGTCACTAGTTGATAGTCAATTAGCTTTACAGAAGAACACACATGATTTTTTTAGGTGAATACATCGCAAGGTGATTAAAAAGTTCATCAATTCAAATATAGTGTGATAAATAATCATATAATATAAATGGCATTGCAATGGGAAGTTGCATCTAGTAAATTAAAATATGGCAGTCAATACGTTTGTAGCATGGAACTAGGATACTATGGGTTTGAATCGCCATTTGACCATGGAAAACCATTGAACAAACTTGAGCAAGTCACATTACTCCAGCCCAAGAAGAAGGCATTGTCAAACTCCCTCTGAATACATCTTTACAAAAAAAAAAAAAAAACCCATGGTAAATTTGTTTCAAGACCGCCATAAGCAGGAAATGACTTGAAGACACAGATCAAACCCAAGCTGATATCAAGGTGGGCTTCTGGGATGCCCTTGCAGTTCATATTTTACATCTATCCTCATCAAAAGCTATTATTTTATCTTTCCAGACAGTGTGGAAGCTGAGAGTGAGAAAATCAATGGCAAAGCTTCAAAAAGCTTGAGATTTGTTTCTGCAATTGAAGGGTTTAATAGTCTGGCTCTAAACAACTACATGTTTATTGTGTCACCTCTTCATGATAAGTAAGCAGTGGGACACACAAGAGGCTTTTTGATTAACTCAGAGAGCAAAGGGGTCTTACAACATTTAAAACAAATAAAAAGAACCATACAAACAGCTGAAGATATGTGAAATGAAGAATTAGGCAAAACAGGCACAAAGGAGAAGACTTCCAATGCCGTTTTGATGAGTAAGATGGGCACACCTTGGAAATGCAGATTTTCACAGTAGGCCAGAAAGCACCCAACACCTTGCTTCCAAGACAGACGTATGCAGAAACTGCAGTTTAGCAGCAGAACATCATCTTTTCTTGCTCACAAGGAGCCAATTCAGACTCACTAGTGAATCTCTGGGAGCTCTCCAGGTGACCTTGTTTCTCTCTCTCTTGGTTCGAAAGGAGAGGGGAAATTGCACTTACCTGGTGGGAGGAAGGCTGTGTGCTGTTGCAACTGCATGTTTGCAAGAGCCTGCTGGTATTGGAAGATACCAGTATTAAAGACTGCGGTGGCACCATTGGTTTTTTCAAGCGCAGGCCTCTTTGGTAATGGGGGGAGTACAGCTTGAGGAATTCCCTAATGGGTGGATGAGTATAAGAGAACCCAATTAAGGAAATGGGGGGCGGGGGAATGGGAGCAGGAAGAAAAAGAAAGAGAAAAGAAACAGAAAAAAATCAGTAAGGATACAACCATTGAGCACCACCATCTTTTTTTCTTGAGCAAGCAAGCAGCGGAGCGGACTTTACTATTCAAACAAAAGGGCGAAGCCAGAGATTTGTATGAAAATATTACTTCTGCCCTTCTAGTGTGACTCTGTAGGGTGATGATGCATGAGAGCTATACACTAGCATATTCCACTACATAAAAAGCTCCAGAGTTCTGTTCTGTTTTGTTTTAGTAAGGAAGCAGCAATAATGGGGGAGAAAAATAAAGAAAGCTGCACTGCTAGCTCCATGAGTATTGACAAGTCAAAAGCCATGTTAAAGAGAAATTTTACAGAGTGAATGAAAACAGGTTAATATAATATTAAATTTCTACTCCCTCTTTCCCCCGAAGTCTAACTACACATGCAAAAAAGAACAAAAAAGTTAAAAAAAAACAAAAAACAAAAAAAACAGCACCACACCATGCTGGTACTTTTAACATTGCATTACAAATGTTAAATCTACATAAGAATATAGTTAAAGCCATGCCAACTAAACAGATACAAATATATATATAATACACATTTTTTTAAAAATCTTATTTTTAAAAAATCTCATTTTACTTCATTTAGAAACAGCTACAAAATAGTTCAACTGAATGTGGGGTCCTACATCTTAGGGACACTGGCCTGGAAATAAATGTAAATGTAAATTGTATCCATAATCTTCCCATGAATTGGATTAGGAGACCACACTCAGTTTTTGCCCCCGTTTGATCTTACATTATCCATTTACAGGAAATAAGGAATATTTATGCTGAATTTAATTTTTAAAAATTTGTATCTACAGTAAAGCTACATGCCAAGCTAAAAGGTGAAAGGTCATAGTACCAGGTCAAAGGTTGCCTCGAGGGGTCGCTTCAGTGATTTGACAGCCGACTGAGTCTTAATTAGCAGGCAGCGAGCACATGATGGCAATGGGCCAGTGGGGTTCAAGCGCATTAACATAAACAGCAAGCAGAGGTGCATCATGGGGGCAGCAGTGCATTTTTGGGTAGGTGAGAAAAAAACAAATAAAAAACAAATCATCGGAATGCCATATACAACGAATAACAAGACTAAGCATGCACAATAAAGGCACTACTAAGTTGTTATTGTGAGGATACACCTCTATGTCGTTAATTACAAACAAGGTACTCTAACAGGGAAAGAGTGAAAGAAAGGAGAAGAGGATAAGAACGAGAGTCTGCCTTCTGTATTTTTGCTCAAGTATCCATAAACACAGAAAAATGGCCTCTCTCCTGTTGTCCTGACTATGAATATCATGCAACAATTCATATGAAGAAGTATTTTAATGGTCAGATTGTGTAACCACATCAAAAATATAGGACAACATTCACAGCTGAGCAAAGAACAAAGAAGGGACCCATTAAAACTGCTAATTGTTAACATCCCTTCAAATTACATTCTGAGCAACTCAAGCATTCCATCATTTCTTCCAGAGTGCGGCAGTGTTGCAATGCCATGTCACAGTCAAATTCCCTGCTGCGCAATAATATTTATTAATCCACAGATATATTTAAGAGAAACAAGAGAAATCAAAATCCTATTTCAGAATCTCCAGTGTTTCCACCCAGCTGTTGGAAGCAACTGCTCCTAAGTAGTTCCAAATATTAGTTTAATTCAATTCCCATAAAAAACTTGTACTATAAAGTTACTGGAAAATCTAATAAATATAGAAAAGTACATGTAGCTGTGTTTACTCAAGTTCGACCATGCATGTCCAAATCTTAGATTAATTTGTTCCTGTTTGCAAGAATGACTAATTTTGGAGATTTTATTTTCAAGTCCACAATTGTTTCTGCCTAATCTTCGCATACTATACATGCCCTTGGACTTCGTTGAGAGACGTTCATTTGCACAAGAATACGCATGATTTTCTTGTCTCTGAACAACAAAGAGTAATATTTATATATTCACTCAAATTACAGCATACAAATATTCCTTTGCAAAAAATAAATAAAAAGCAGGTAGTCTTCCCATATAAAATATATTTCCAATACAGGGAAACCAGGTATAATTTTGCACAAATGAATTTCACACTTTGTTCTTCTTTGCTCATCACTGCACCAACATTTTTTCTGTTTCCCATTTGGTCATGTGGGTCACCGTTTTCTGGCAGAGGACTAATAGTAATCACTGAATCTATGTCATTGTATTTGCATACTCTTTCACTAAATTTGAGAGACACGTCACAGAAACTTGGAACAGTTTTTCAAATAGTTGGGCCATTCTTGAATCAGCCATTATTGGCAGGTGCCAGAAGAAACTGGTAAACATTATGGACAAAGCAAACAGGTGTATGAGAAGAATCATGCAAACTGGTCCCTTGACTTCTCTAGTACAGAATTCCAAGTACCTTGCCGAGTGATAAATTCCAAGATTCTTTAGGATGGAAGCTAGTCAATGAAAGTGGCATGAAAATGGTAGAACTGTGTGATGCAGACATCCCATAAGGATAATGAAAACTACAAGAATGAAGAAACAGTAGTACCATGGGAATAATGTGAAGCAGTGTAAGAGCAACTATGCAGAACTAAACCTGTACTCTCTAATGGGATATTATTCTTCCACAACAAAAAAGGAAGCAAAGTATAAGAAATAACAGATCATGAGATGAATGTCTTGCATAATTCTTATGTAACAGATGATATGAAAAACTCCGGACTCAACCTGATAGGTATAACAATGGGCTAGACAGAAGCTTGTATATGAATCACCACAGTATCTGTCAATACAATGATAAGTCACACAGTTTATAAAAAGTGTATTTAGGCACGTAGCTATATTGAAGGAAAAGTTCTACTGTTTTCAACAGGTTTAAAAAACTAAACTTGAAACTATTTAAGAGCAGTTCTTGCTTGAAAACTCCTTGAAATAAGGAGGAGAGTGGTACCTGAACATTCATGTCTTCCCCAAGGAATGTTAAGATGTTAATTGTGGTCTGGATTTGGCAAGTTTTTTCTTTTGCTTTGCAAAATCTCTGGACTTACCATGGCTGCAGCTGTAGCTGCTGCTTGAGCAGCTGCTGCTTGGTTGACCTGGTACTGGGCTGCTTTGATCTTAGCTTGCAGATGTGCAGGAGGGTGAAAATATTTGCACTTTTCCCTTGAGCATCTCCCCTTGATGTAATCCATGCAGACTGTCACGGTGTTGTCATTGGTATCAATCATCGCGCTGTCGGCAGGGTGAGCAAACCGGCAATCATTTTCTCCTCTGTTACAATTGCCACGCTGATATTCCCGACACACCTGGAGTGGAATTAAAGGGCAAGCCCAGTTATTTCAACAGAGAACATGAAACAAGATGAAAGAAAGGGAGCAGGACCTCTCTGCCAGTAATTGCAAGGCGCATCCAGTCAGTTGTTTTTGCCCCACCTCGAGGAAATGTCTAATATTAAACTGATTGCTTGGTTGTCATGCCCTGCAAGGTTAACTCTTAAAACTGTTATACCAGAAAATGAAGCCTTATTGCTACAAACTGGACTGCACAATCTAAACCCATTTCTCTCCATTATTAAGGGATTTGCACATTCCATTTTTGGGGGAAAGGATGCGAAACGTTTCATTTTTATATTAAAAAAAGGAGTGTCTAATTCTCTTCCTGGAGTGTCACCTGCTATTTTAACTTGTGTGAGCGATTGTGTTGGTATGTGTCTTCAAGCTGCTTGGGGACGTATGGTGACCCATGGATCTCAAAAGATTTACTTAGGCAAGGAACACTTAGAGGTGGTTTTGCCAGTTCCTCTGAAATATTACCTGGTATCTATTACCTTCCCAGTTTTAAAAGCAGTTCTGAGTTATTTTTAGCTTTGTCAAATCATCTGTTTTAGCTTTGAAATGTGTAGCATTCCCATCTCTTTGTGCGTGTTTTAAATTAACACCGAATTGTGTCAACCATCTGACACATATTAACAAAAATTACTAACCCAGCATTTCCACTATCTCACCACAGGAGGGAGTGCACACACATCTAATGCTTTTCCTGTATACTTGAATTATTTTTAAATGGTTCCTTTTATTGACTATAAGTCTGTGATCTTATGTCGAGACAGTCTAGCAGGACTGAAGAATGAGTATGAATATTGAAAAGGAACAGAGGCATTCTGAGACATTTTATTGCCTGAGACAAAGTAGCAAATAATACTACAGATCCATCCAAATCAAGGTCTAGAATACCCAAAGCCAACCAAGTTATTGCAGCACAAGACAGCACATGTCTAGTCCTCCTACATTTACCTGGAAGTAAAATTGCAATGAGTAACAAAGCAAATTGCATTTTGCTGCCTATGGGCAGCTGCTTCACTTTTCCTTGGAGCTACCGTAAAATGAAATAAAAGGAAGTCATTTAATATAAAAGTGTACAATGTTTGCAGTTCTCTAAAAAACACTGATGATGAAGTTTAAATCTATTCTAAATTAAAGATGAATAAGAACCAAGAGGCACAAAAGTCTTGAAGCAAGTTTTTATGCCTCTACCCTATTCCTTGACTTTGGCATCTTTATGAAGTCAGCTCCCTGAACTCAGCTCTGAAAGAAAGAACAAATACTCTAAATCCTTGCCAGTTCAGAGAGCACATTTTGTGGTTGAATGTTCAAAGAATTTGCATTGTATATGTGTGTGAGTATAAACCACCATGGTAAAGTGGTTTGAGCATTATGCTACAATCCTGGAGACCCAGCTTTTAATCCCCAATCGGTCATGGATGACCATGGGCAAGTCACACTCTCTTGGCCTCAGAGGAAGGAAACCTCTTCCTCAACAAATCTTGCCAGGAAAACCCCTTGGTAAGTTCATCGTAGGGTTGCCATAAATAAATTACTTGAAAGCAGGCAACAACAAATGTATGCGGATGTGAGAGCAATCTTTATGCAGTTTGCGATTTCTCTGAATTTTTTTTTAGTTATCTGGACTTTAGGCATTCTTTATTGACTTGTGTCAAAGATGTGTTCTGCATGTCTGTACATAAGATTTGGGCAAGAGAAAATATGTCAAAATAAACCCTAAAACTAGGGGATCTGCAATTTTTCTAGTGAAACTGTTGATTTGGATGGCCATGCTATTGTGATTTCAGAAGGGAAGAAAGTCCCAAACTGGTTGTCTCTTCAGTGATGCTGAATTGCCACACAAATGCTTTCAAGGGTGCTAACTAATTTAAGTCTCTGCAAAGTTTCAGATGTTACATGCCTTTTCTGCATTCAAAATCAAAATCAAAACATGTTCCCATAAAATTATGTAGTCTGTCTTGGCCTGCTGACATATTTATTTTCTATAAAGCTCATACACGATTAAACCATAGGCAACTGTAAAACTTTAAATACTAGATGTATTGTTCATATCTTTTTGAGCACATCACCTATCCTTTTGTATTTGTTGGGTATGCATGCATGTGTGCATTGCCTACTATAAAGATTAGTTCTTCACTGAAGCTTTTTATGCAAAATACAAAGAAACTGAATGAGGGTGAAAAGCTCAACATTTCGCTCTTGGGCAGGAGGCAAAAAACTTACAGTAGTTGCTTAATTTTCGACAGGGTGTCTCAGTGTGTCAAAGCTTTCTCCTTCCTTTCTCCTTAAGGGAAATTAGTTTTATGAATAGGCTTTGCATCCTTAAGTTGAAAAGCAGTATCAGCACTTGGGGAAACTATTTATTTTAGACAACTCCCAGACATTCTGAGCAATACTGTATGAATTAGCTGGGGATTCTGGAAGCTGCTGTTCAAAATATGTAACCCACCCCGCCTCCAAAAACAACAACAACAACAACAACAACAATAACAATAACATTAAAATAACCACTTTAAGAGCAAGGATTCTTTAGTACAGCCCTCCTGGTGTCAGACTTCAAAAGTTTACAATATACAAAGTGACCCCTCCTCCCATATTCATGGATTAAATATCTAAGTTTTATGTACAAAAATATCCACCTACCCCAGAAATATTTGCGGGCCTCTCTAGGTCCTCCAGTGTATGCTTCCATGCCAAGTATAGTCAAAATATAGAGTTAGCTATTATTCATAATTCCAGGTATCCACAAGGGGTCTTGAAATGTTTTCCAAGTGGATATGGGGGACGTAGTGTATGTTATTTGTATTTATAAGACGTTGGCAATGATACAGGTTGGAAACTTTTGGAGTTTGACCACAGAAGGTTTCTCTTCAGCTAAGTTTAGTGAAATGTTTGAGTGAAGCCTGACTATTTTTTGAAAGAGATGAACCTATTTATGCAACCCAGACTTCTCTTTATTTGGAAGATTGGCAGTGATTTCCTTGGAGAAACACACATGCCACAATGCTTCTCAGTCAGTGACTGATCCTCTGCTGCAGAATATACTCTCTAGCACTGCTTTAATTACTCCATGCCTTCTATGCCCCTGCATTTTCCACATGAAACTTAACATTGGTATACTAGAATTTTTAGCAGTCTCCCATCCAGGCACTGGTAGAAGTATTCAGGCCTGTTAAGGTTCAGTACAATTTTGGTGTTATCTGACTTGAGATACCGTCCACACTACCACCAGAACATCATGCAAGAAAGTATAACATTACCTTTTCTACCTTGTAAGAAAGCCTACCACTTTCCTAGCACAAAATCAATGGTAACCATAGCAAAAATGTTCAAAGTGAAAGCTCACAACCTTATGCAACAAATATGTTTTTAAACAAGTCAATATGAGCAATCTGAATGGCAGACATCATAGAGGAAGCAATTGGGAGGGGGGGGGGCAGTATTTGTTAACCTATGCTGACTCCATGATTTCATAGGGTTTTTTAAGTCAAGGAATACTCAGAGGTGGTTTTGCTAGTTCCTTCCTTTGAAAGAATCTGGTAGTCATTGGCAGTCTCCCATCCAAGTACTAACCAGGGCTGAATCTGTTTAGCTTCCAAGATTTGGCAAGATCAGGAGTTTTGATAAAACTTCTTTTAAAAAAACAGTTTTAAGGTTATTTTTATGGTTATAAGAAAAATTGGTTTGGGATAGAAAATTTTTAATTTTTGCCTAAATGCTTAGGACTGTTATAGTCATTTTGCTTCACTTTTCAACAAGGAAATGGGAGTAAAGATTTACCCAAAGCCTTTGGAAAAGTTAGTTTCTGGATTACAATTTCCAGAATTCTCCAGCTAACCTAGCTACTGATCATACTGAGTGGAAGTCGCCATCCCCAAAATGAGCTTTCTAATCTGCAAACCTTCCAGCAAAGCAAGTGGCAACTTGAAAATGCCATGCAAATACAAGTAGAAATGTCGCAGGGAGGAGGGAGAAACTGAACCTGAGGAAAAAAAGAGTTATTGCCTATTTATAGCGGAAAAGATTTTATGGTTGTTGAAAAGCCACCGCTGATTCATAATCAAAACAAAAATGTTTTTAAAGGGTTGGAACTGTCTGACTAAAAGCAGCAGTACCAGCTTCTGGAGAGCCAGCAACCAATCCCCTAGAAGGACAAAAAAAGCTCAGATCACTGGCTGGCTTGGCAAGAATTTCATCTTCAGAAGCTGAGAAAATGACAGCCGTGTCCCCTTGCCCCACTTAACACACAGCAGACCCAGAATCCCACTCTGGGGAAAGGCTGCCTGAACTCGGCAAAACAGCAGCCGCCAATCGAAAATTGCCCAATTAGGCTTGAAAAGGAAAACCACCTCCAGCCATTTTGCTTCCCTTGCATCCTTCTTGCTGTGCTTGCCTCAAGTTGCTAATCAATGCTGCAGTCACTTTACACTGCTCAGCTCATAGTTAACAACCCTTCCTGTCTCCAATCCATGTTGCTTGCCAAAATCCAAGGTTTGGACATGGGGGTGGGGGCTTTCCCTTAAATGATTCAAATTCACAGCCCTGAGACTGCATTTTAATCCAAAGTGGTCTCCCACATGTTTGGAAGGAGTGTGAATGGGAATACTGATATACTTATTTTTATGTGCACTGCACAAAACAATGCCATGTGATGCACACCATTTTACATAGCAATGTGTGACAGCAATTACTAATATTTGGTTTTAAATGTATTAACTTTTATTATGCATGATTTTATCTGCTGTACATTGCCTTGGGCCCTTAAGTGAGGAAAGGTGGGGTATAAATTTCTTAAATAATTAAACAAACATATATTATGTGGAATACTTTCTCCTGGTATTAGGAAAGTCCCACAAATCTTGTTTTTGGCATAATACGAATATAGTTATTTTTAATTTTTAATTTTACAGCCCTTCCTTGTATATTTCAGACCAGTATGTATTTTGCTTTTACAAACAAGCAACAAAAGAAACCAGCTCTGGCTGGGTCTACACTGATTTAAAACTGCATTATATGGTCATTGTAGACCCATATAAGGCAGTTCAATGCAGTGAAACCCTAAAACAACCGTATAATGCAGTTTCAAACTGCATTATATGGCAGTGTAGATCCACCCTTAGTGAGTATTAGAAAACCATTGTATCCCTATCATGATATTATTTCCTCATTTTTCCTGTCCCCTTGGCATAAGGACGCAGCAGCCCACTGTGTCCTTATGCGGACAAGATGGGGAGAAAGGCTACGCAACACCCAACAGCGTTCTGGAGGGCTCCTAGTTGCCACGTGCCCTCTTCAGGCCCTCCTACCGGGAGGATGGCCCCAGGAAAGCAGAAGGTCATGTAGAGCCCACTGGAGAGCTCTCTGCTGCCACCTGTCGCATCCTCCTTCCGGCACAAGAATGGGGTGAGCCGTCCCATACTTATGCTAAGAGTACAGCCCAGGAAGGAGGATGGGGAGGAGGATCAGTGTGTGAGGGAATTGGGGAGGATCGGCACAGTTGCTGCGTATTTTACCCTCCTCCCAGCATAAAGATGGGACATTCAGACCTGCCCTATCCAGCCCCTGCCCACCGACCTGCCCTCCGGCTGGGCCCCCAAGGCAAAAAAAGTTTGCCCATGCCTGTTTTAGAGCATTATATATTGATCTAAGCCATGCTAAATGAGCTCCAGATAGTAATAATATAATGATAAGTCAGGATCCTGACAAATTCTGGGTTATTATTTACAAGGGCATGCACCTGTGTACATTGCCTGGCCATTCCCACTTGAGTTTTTCATCAGAAAGAGAGTAGCTGCCATAGCCAGGAATTCTCCAGGAGGAAAAAAAAATAAAGCTTCGACTTACATCTGAACCAGACTTCTGATTTGCTATTCCCTTAACAAACTTGTAATCAGCTTACCTTTCTGGCAAGCTTAGAAATGATAAGTCAGGGTTCAATTTAAAACAGTGGTATATTTGATCATGCCTTGATTGGATGAAGGCTACCAAGTATATTTTCTGGTTGAGTGGAGATTTGAGGCTTTGGGTGCATCTGCACTGTAAAATTAATGCATTTTGATAATTTAACTGCCATGGCCAATGCTATGGAATCATGGGGGTTATATATCGTCTTTAGACTTCTGTGCCAAAGAGTGTTGGTGCCTCATCAAATGACAACTTCCAAGTTTCATAGCATTGAGCCATGAAAGTGGTGTTAAACTGCCTTAATTCTACAATGCAGATGCATCCTTGGGCTCAAGTAATTTTGCCACTAATCTACGCTGACTCTTGAGGTAGTACATGTTGACACAAATAGGTGTTGTTATGTAAATAGCTGTGTTTAACAGAGATGAAACAAGGCAAGACATCCATCTAGCAAGAGTGAGCAAGCATCTGGATACTTGTATAAATCTCCTCAGCCACCTATTTTAGTTCAGACATTTCTCCTGGCTTCCCTGTCATTTTTTCTCTTTTATCAGAAAGTGGTAAAAGAAGTGACTCACAAGCTGACCCTGTCTGACACTCATTCAGATGCAGCACAAGTGGGAATCATGAGGTCCTTGAGATACTATTAGATTTCCACTCAATTTTTACTATGCTGGCTGGACATTAATAGGAATTGCAATCCAGGAGCATTTGGAAAGCTGCATGATGCCCATCACACAAGCTACGGGTTCAGGGTCTTCTGTGAACTATATTCCCAAGACATGCAAAAGCTGAGTAAAATGTACAAAACAGTGTATATAAATTACTGACATGATGGAAAGTTTGCATGTTGAACCTCCAAATTGCCATACAGACTTTGGAAATGTTAGTGTTAAAGCTAACACATGTATTCATGTGTAAACACTGATGTATTCATGTTTTGTTGAAAAATGTATTGTGTAAATCATTAATAACTATAGTTTTGAATACTGGGATGTTAATGATTTTTAAAATTGTTTTTAATTTAAAAAAAACCATCAACTACAATAATTAAAAAACAACTAAATGACAACCTCTCTGGCAAACTACCCTTCAGAATATTTAAATTGAAGGGGAACAATACAATGCTGATGTTACAATGATTAGAATAATGATTTCTAAAACATAATTGCTAATTTATTTTTGAAAAATTAAACATAACACTTTTAAAAACAAATAAATTAAGGCCATGTTCTGGTTCATTTCTTTCTATCACCAATGAATGTTTCAGACTGAGAATAATGTGAATAGTCTCTTTCTAAGCACAGTCAGAGCTGTGAACATCAGTTGAGGCAAAACAATCGTCTGGCCTAATATAAAACTATTCCCCAAATACACAATTGTGATTTGTAACCAACACTTGGATTCTAACATATCTTCTTCACTCTTCACATTTTTAGCAGTAAACATGAACTAATGATCTTACACCAGGGCATCTGAAATATATTGCTGAAAAATAGCACAGATTAGATGAAGGCCCAGCTTTGCTATTTCCCCACGCAACCAGCCAATTTCTCTTCGCAATTCACAAGTAGTAAGGTGCAATTTTAGATGTCTTCCTTATGGGAACTGACAACAAATGGAAAGCTTTCTTATGGAGGCACAAGTGACGTATGTGAAATCAGATGTCTGATGGCAGGGTTGTTGCCTTTTTATGCTAGTTTGAACCGTTTATCTTGCTCTGTAAAAAGCAAGTATGTGTTGCTTTCTCCTCTGTTATTTCTGCATGGAACTAATCACAGTACAAAGAAAATAGGTTAAACAAAACAAGAATCAGAGCCAAAAAAATGAACTGGCCAACACTGTCATTCTTTGATTTTTTTTTTTAAATTATGGTTAAGCATTATGCTTGAACCATGGTAAAGGATAGGCCATAAACCAATATGTGAAATAGCCATTCTGACTAATTACAGTATACTAACAATGTTTAACTGCCACAGCTCAATGCTATGGAATCATGGGAGTTGTAGTTTTACAAGCTCTTTAATCTTATCTGCCAAAGAATGCAGTTGCCTCACCAAACTACAACTTCCAGGATTCCATAACATTGAGATATGGCAGTTGAAGTGGTGTTGAACTGTAGATGCATCCTTGGTCTTTCTGATACAGGATTCTAAATACAGAACAACCCCCAAAATCAGCAGGGGATATATCCCTGGCCTTCACATGTAAAACTACAGAAAATAGCAGTGAGGGACATGTTCCTCAAGAACACCATAGATTCACATTGAAGGACAGAGAAAATGCCTAGAGAGGACAAACCTTGTTGAATATGGACAAATAAAACCATGGATAGAGGTCCTGCAGATTACAATGTGGTTTAGGGCTGTGGGAAACTAGGGTTCAAATCCCTGTTCAGCCATGGCATCTAATGACTGACCTCAGTAAGTTATGCTTTCTCAAGTGATCAAAAACAATGGCAGCAACCTCCCCCACCCACTCAAATAAATCTTGCCAAGAAACTTCTGTGATAGGATGGTTATAAGTTGGGGCCCACAGGAACAATGGTAACAATGAGATATACATGTGTAATATTCAGTAAATTTATTATTGTTACATATATAGTTACTAATATTTCAATTTAGCATGATGCTTGCATCAAATCAGTGCTTTAGCATTTCTTCATGTTTCATTTTGTTATGGTTGAGCCTTCCGGCTCCGATACTAGGAGACGAGGTCGTAAGACTCCTCGAGAGTCAGACTCTTTTGAGGAGCGTGAAAGGAAGCGGCTCCGGGACATATTTTCAGAACCAACTGACGAAGACTCCTTTGAGGGTTTTACCGAGGGAATGGAGGAAGAGATGGTTAGTTCAGAGGAGGATGAAATGGAATGGACTCGTGTAAGGGAGGATTTGGGTGCCACTGGTAATGATAGCATGGGAGGCGACTGGCGGGTTGCAGGATCGGACCCGTGGACGGGCTGGAGGGATGGAACGGGATCCACAGCTGGGGATGCTGTGGGGCGTAGTCAAAGGTGTGTTAGTTCTGATGAGGATGATGAGGAGGCACCTGGAATTAGGATAGCAGCTGACAGCGATGAGGAGTTATGAACTGGCATAAAATGGGGTTTAGAATCAATGGCTAATTGCGTTGGGCAAGGTAATCTGGACGAACGCTTGGGCTCTTGTTGGGGACTTCCTGAAGACGGGTGTGATTCGTTTGCTGTATACGTAAGTTACCAAGGACACTGGGCAGACGGCGGGAGGAACTGTGTGGGCTTTTCCTGTGCAACTTGTGTTTAATCTTAATAGCTTGGACCTCCATCGTCTTTTTGACGGACATTATTGCCAACTCTGGATTGACGCTGGACTGACTGACTGACTACGACTCTGGACTAACCCTTCTGTGGCTATCGGTGGAACTTGTGGAACCTTAGACGTCTGCGTTTGGCTTTCGACCTCGGACCGGATTGGGACCCCGCTGACCGTCGTTACCCTGATTTGAAGTGCCTGGACCTGGTTTTTGCCTGTTGCACGGAGGAGCAACAGCCCGAGTTACTTCTGTAGCTCTTGAGTAGCAGAGGGGAATCTGCTGCTGGGTTTTGTGTTCATTTTGACCTTTTGTTAACCAGTTTTTGTTTGTTTAATTGCCAGGCTGAAGTAAGCACCTTTGTTTTGATCCGGATTAAACTTCTGTTTAATCCGGTTTATTCTTTTGAACTATTTAGACTCAAACGAAGTTGTTTTTGTTACTTTTCACACTGAAGACAAGTGTTTGCCTAGTCCTTTGTTTTCTACGGGCAATCTTTAGTTCTGTAACCTCAATAAACTGTGTTGTATTCTACTTGGAGCGTTCTGTCTTTGACACATTTCTTATTAAAAATAATTACAGTGCAACAAAACAGTACAAAGCAGACTGAATTAGTTTAACTTAGCAGTGCTAAACTGTGGCATGAGTCTGGCCTGTGGCCACTTCCCAGGGATGTGATAAGATGCTGAAAAGTCCTGTCAAACATTCCCTGATAAGGAACTGTTTAGGGCAAAGGACAGTATCAGCTACAGTGGAAGAACATAAGCAAAAGCTGATAAATAACAAATATGAGGCTTGAGAGAGAATTGCAGATACAACAACGGAATGAAAATGAGAAAAATTGTCAATGTTTGTTTCTTACACAGATGGAATGGTGGCTAACTTCAAGAGCTCTGCAAAATTATTTTCTTGTACTGTAACTCCGAGTCCTTCAGCTGCCAGGGTTATACTAGCAGGGAGATTCTAGGAGCTATAATTCAAAAAATGTAACTTTACCAAGCTTTAGAATAACACTATAGCAATAATAATTTACTTGAGTCACTAAGATAGATATTTTACAGCCAGTGTGACTTGGGTAGGGATAACAACCTTGTTTAGCCATAAATTACTGCATTTGTCACTCAAATTCAAGCTTAGCTTTTAAGTTGAATCTAGTACATTCATTTTTCTCAAATGCATACCTCTCCCTAACACACAGTAGGTTCTCCACTTTTATGGGTGTTACCCCACAGATATAAAGTGGGGGGAAAACCCAAAGAAAACCCCCACTTTTTTAAAATCCAAGGGACCACCTCTTTAAGACCTTTAGGGTAACTCTGTGGTCAATGTTAGCTGGTAGTTGACACAGAGTCACCCCAGAGGACCTAGAGATTTCCAAAAAGAGTATCTTAATAAAAATCCTATGACTTTAGCTGGCATTGAACCATGCCAGTTAAAGTGGTGTTAAATGGTATTAATTCTACAGTATGGATGCACCCTATATTTTCAAAACATGATGCTTTATCCCCTTCACCCATACACACAATGCTTTCTGCTCAAGTCTACCTTAAAATTACTACAATAACAAACAAATAACAAACAAACCCAAAGTAATCTTGAAGTAATTACCTTTCCTAAGTACAAAACTCAATGTGGTGAGATGCCCTTTCTCACCATGAATGAGAAAATGTGCAAACATATTTTAGTTAAGATTACAGCCTCCTTTGGAGGCTTTTAAACAGAAGCTGTATGGCCATCTGTCGTGAGTGCTTTGAATGAGATTTCCTGCTTCTTGGCAGAGACTTGGACTGGATGGCCCATGAGGTCTCTTCCAACTCTATGAATCTTTGATTCTACGATTCTACAGTCATTTTGGCACATTACTACAGGCACATTGTGGTAATGTACCTATGCTGGAAGAGATTTGGTTCTCTTAGCTCTTCCTTTGCCCCTCTCTTCTCCATTTTGGCTCTTCTGCTGGAACAACAGTTTAGCTGTTAGTGCTTTGCCAGCAGCTTTCTAATTTCAGCTGACAAAAGAGGGTTTTTCCAATGGAGGTCCTTTTTGGCCAGCAGAAAAGATCTTTGCCTAAGCTTATACCAGCCTATAGTCATCACATTTTGGAGTTAGCATCATGTTGTCCATCCAAAGTATTACGGACACATAATTACCTCCCCTTTTCAAAGGTTTTGTTCCCAATGCCAGTGCAACCACTTTCTTATGTTAGCCATTTATCTGTAAGTAATAATGGTAAAACTTTATTTATATTTGTCATTACTAGGCATGAGCAAATAAATCAGAAAAAGTCATTAATTGTAATAAATTTGTTAATCGTAATAGATTTGAATGGGGTTCCGAGGTGGTTTGGCGCTTCAAATTTAACCTTCCAATTTGAAGCATTGGTGCCCATGCCTCAAAATACCTTCGGATAACCTTCGGATATATAAGAAAGTGTTTTAATTCAACCAACCATTGCTATTCAGGAAAAAATTCCCCCTTCCCCATCCTGGAGTGGTTGCTTTCTATGGGGTTCTTAAACCGGGTTGCAGAAGCAGAGGGAGCCTGGGTTTGTAAAGGGCATTGGTGGCTGGCTGCTGTTGCTGTTCAGGAGAGAAATCCCTTTCCCGTCCTGGAGTGGTTGGTTGCTATGGGGCTCTTAAACCGGGTTGCAAGTGGAGGGAGCCTCGTTTGCAAAGGGTTGCAAGCGGAGGGAGCCTCGTTGCTTTGCCAGAAGCTTTAAGTGAGGAAAGGGGGAAAAGGAGGTGGGATCAAAACCAATCCTCGATCCAGATCACTTCACTCGTTTTGTGTTGGCAAAACCCCAAACTAGAACTCTCCACCCAGGTTTGTGTGTTAATGACTTTCCACTTCAGAGGGAGAAAAAAATTGGAAATGGGCAGGGAAAGTAAACTATCACCCTGCTAAGGATTTTCCACAACTCCCCCCTATTATTTTAAATTACCCTGATATTATTATTATTATTATTATTATTATTATTATTATTATTATTGGCAGCCCACTTTTCTCTCTAGATTTGAGATGGAAAGGGACTCATGTTAAAATATGGACAGGTTGCTCACCTGTAACCATGTTTCTTCGAGTGTACTCTGTGAATTCACACTAATGGAGAAGCTGTGCCTGCGCAGGTTCCGACGGAAACTCTTCCAAGCTGAAGTTCAAATTTTGGCGGTAACCACGCCCCCCTTCCCAAGGGGCATATAAGGCAGCCCCAGGCGCGCGCTCCCCAGTTCCTACGCCGCCAAGGCAACGAGAAAGGGAGAGGTTTGCCAGAGGGGAAGGAAGGGCGGGTTTGTGTGAATTCACAGAGTACACTCGAAGAAACATGGTTACAGGTGAGCAACCTGTCCTTTTTCTTCGTGTAATCTGTGAATGCACACTAATGGAGACTGACACGCTAAGGTCCCGGATGGTGGGACAAGGCAAACTCAACAATTTAGTGAATGTCCAAACACATATTTATTAGGACATAATGAGATAACAGTCTCAAGAGACCAGTGCAATCAATTGTCCGAAAGGACCAGTGCAATGCAAACATGAGCATAGTAGAAGAGGAAACATAACATAGAAATTTTTCAATAAACATGATAGAAAAAACCATTCAATTGCATATAGTGCATATAAACGCTCTCCCAGGGGGGAGAGGGACAAACACATCATATCCGCCTGGATCAATAAGGCGGTACCAGGTAATAGAGCAACTGCTCAACACAATCAGGGAAAAACACATCCCTAGAGGTAGGTATGGGGAAAAACGACCGGCCGAAACTTGAAGGAGAGGTATAGAGAGTCACCTGCGGGTGAATATAAGGAGAAAGACGTTCGAGAGTCAGGAGAGGCAAGATGAGAGTACTGATCTTGCAAAGGCCGAGTCCTTTAAGGCTTTATTGTCCAGCCTGTAGTGAGAGACAAACGTAAGAGGGTTTGACCAGATAGCCGCTTTGCATATGGAGTCAAGCGGAATACCCCTAAGGAAGGCGGTTGAAGCCGAGAGGCCCCTAGTCGACCTCGGGCGGATGGATGGAGGAGGAGGTCGCTTGGCTAGTTCGTAGGCCAACTCAATGGCCTGAGCAATCCAGTGGGACAGTCTTTGGGAAGAGATGGGATTACCCAACTTGTCCTGGGCATAAGCGACAAAGAGTCTTTGTGTCTTACGGATGTCCTTGGTACGGTCCCTGTAGAAGAGAAGTGCCCTTCGAACGTCGAGAAGGTGCAGTTTTTGCTCTAGAGGAGAGGAGGGGTTAGAGAAGAAAGCTGGTAGGACAATGTCTTGATTGAGGTGGAAAGCTGACACCACCTTAGGGAGAAAGGTAATGTCCGGGCGAAGAACAGCGCGGTCATGGTGAAAACGTAGATAAGGCTCGTCGACCCTGAGAGCAGCAAGCTCGGATGGCCGTCGTGCCGACGTGATCGCCACTAGAAAGGCCAACTTCCAGGAGAGCAGACGGAGATCGGTCGAGGCAAGCGGTTCGAAGGGAGCAGAAGTGAGTTGAGAAAGTACAAGTTCGAGATTCCAGCCCGGCGTAGGTGGTAGCGACGGCGGGCAGATGTTATTGTAGCCTCGGAGAAAGGTTTTGATCAAGTGATGAGAAAAGAGAGATGGCTGACCGTGGCGTTGAAAAGACCAGGAAAGAGCTGCGAGATAAGCTTTAATAGAAGCGAGAGAGAGTTTCTTCTCAACGAGGGTCATGAGGAAGTCGAGGACCACCGATACCGAGGTCGGAAAGGTGTCGACGTTACGGGATCGAAGAAAAGCGTGAAAGCGAGAGAGTTTATAGGAATAAGCCTTGGTAGTAGACGGCTTATGGGCTGCCCGAAGGACGTCTTGCAGGCTCTGCGGAAGGGAGGCTAGGTAAGAATCCTCCATGCAGTGAGATGAAGGGAAGGGAGGTCCGGGTGAAGAATTTTGCTGTCCTCCCTTGAGAGAAGGTGCGGCGAGGGAGGCAGAGGGCGAAACGTTCCTCTGGAGAGACGAAGAAGGGCCGGATACCACGGTTGGCGGGGCCAGGCCGGAGCTATGAGAATCGCTGTGACCGAGATCGAGAGAAGTCTTTCGAGAACTTTCGGTATGAGAGGAATCGGTGGAAAAGATAAAGCATCTCCGCCGACCAGTCCAGTAGAAAGGCATCTCCTAGACAGCCGGGGAAGGAGTTCGGGGGAAGTCTCGCCCCGTAGCGGGGTAGCTGAGCGTTGTGGGGAGACGCGAAGAGATCCAGAGTAGGGCGTCCCCAGTGGAGGAACAGGCCGTCGAGGATCTCGGGATCGAGCTTCCACTCGTGAGAGGAAGATGTCATCCTGCTGAGGGCATCTGCTAGGTCGTTTTGGGCGCCCGGCAGGTGGATTGCAGAGACCTGTACATCGTGGGCTATGCACCAAACCCAGAGACGGGAGGAGAGGAGCATCAATTTCCTCGAACCCGTACCGCCCTGTTTGTAGATGTAGAATACTGCTACGAGGTTGTCCGATTGAATGAGGATGGACTTGTGACGGATGAGGCGGGAGAATGCTTTCAGGGCTTTGAGAATGGCGAGAAGCTCGAGAAAGTTTATGTGGTTGGCCCTCTCGGATGGGGACCAAAGATCTTGAACCGTTAGACCGTTCATGTGGGCTCCCCAAGCGTAGGTGGAGGAGTCCGTGGTTATGGTTAGCGACGGCGGGGCTGGATGAAATGGGAGGCCCCTGCACACGTTTTGGTGAGACGTCCACCATGAGAGGGACTGGCGGACGAACATCGGTACCGACAGGTATCTGGAGTTGTGGTGGTAGGACGGCTTGAAAGTGTCTATAAACCACCTTTGTAGGACCCGAAGGCGCAGCCTGGCAAACGGGGTCGTGAGAACCGTGGAGGCCATGTGGCCCAGAAGGACTTGGATGGCACGGGCTCTGACTCTCCGGGCAGATCGACAAAGGGCGATGTGGTGGCGGAGAGCTAGGAATCTGTCGAACGGAAGTGAAACAGTCTCTGTGACGGAGTCGAAGAGGGCCCCGATGAACCGGATTCGGGTTGACGGGGAGAGATTTGACTTCTCGGAGTTGAGTTGGAGGCCGAGAGATTTCAGAAGATGCAGCGTGAAGGAAACGTGGTTTTCGAGAAGAACCGGATCGGGCCCGACGAGAAGCCAGTCGTCCAGATAAGGAAAGACCGTGATGCCATGTAGCCTTAGGTGGGCCGCTACGGCGGCGACGACCTTGGTAAAGACCCTCGGGGCCGTAACGAGCCCGAAGGGTAAAACGGTAAATTGGTAGGTTTGGTCGAGCACTTTGAAACAGAGGAAGCGTCTGTGCGTCTCCCGTATCGCCACGTGGAAGTAGGCGTCTCGTAAGTCTATGGAGGCAAAGTAGTCTCCCCGCTGCAGCATCGGGAGGATAGAGGCAATAGAGACCATCCTGAATTTGGAAGGGCGAATGAATATATTGAGGGCCCTTAAGTCCAGAATGGGGCGTAGCCCGCCTCCTCTCTTCGGGACTGTAAAGTATCTGGAGAAGAAACTTAAAGGGTCCAGTTCGGGAGGGGAGGGACGGATGGCGCCTTTGGCCAGTAATGCCTCGACTTCGGCCAGTATCTCTGGGGAAGGAGTTGAGTGGAGAATGCGACCTGTAGGTGGGAGGTCCGTGAACTCTAAGGCGTAGCCGTCTTGGACAATGCGAAGAACCCATGCATCTGAAGTAATAGAGTCCCAGTGATTGTAGAAGGGGGCTAGGCGGTCTGCAAAGGCGCCGGAGGGTCGAGGCAGCGTGGGCTCTGCATCGGTAGCGGGCGAGGAGCTTTGGCAGGGGTTGGCGTCAGGTACGCCGGTTAGCCTGCGGAGGAGCGGGGGTGGTTCGACCGCGTTGCTTTTGCGGATGAGGTCCCCGACGAGGTTGGTGATGGGTTTGATTATTCGAGCCCGAAGGCCGCCTGAAAGAGTGGTGTCTGAAAGATTGCGGTGGGAAGCGGCGGGAGCGGTGCGGGAACCAGCGGGTGCGCTGAGGTTGCGGTTGGTCGCCACATTTAGACGCAAGAATTTTAAAGTCATGATTAGACTTGAGTTTGTCATCGGTACCGGAGTTAAATAGTCCGAGCGCGTCAAAGGGAAGGTCTTCAATGACCTGTCTGGAAGATGAGGAGAGACCCGAAGACCTCAGCCAGGCGTGGCGGCGGATGGATATCGCGTGGGCAATCATCTTGCCCGCAGTATCACCTGTATGTTTCGCCATTTGTATTTGGTGGTGAGCAAGCGAGTCTGCTTCCTGTTGGAGGGTAGTGAGGACGGAGCGGTCTTCGTCCGACATCTTAGCGAAGAAGGGCTGTGCCTTCTCCCAGATAATCTGCTGGTAGGCACCCATGCAGGCTCCATAGTTCGCCATGCGGCAAAGCAAAAGGGCTCCGGAGTAAAGTTTTCGACCCACGGCGTCGAAGCGCTTCCCTTCTCTGTCGGCCGGAGTGTTCGACTGACGACCTGAGGATTGAGAGGCCTTAACGACCAGGGAGTTGGGGTCGGGGTGGTGTTTGAGCCATTCCAAGGTATCATCGTCGGTACGGTACCAAGTCTCGATCCTCTTCGAGGCCGGAGGAATGGAGGAAGGGGTTTTCCAGGAGGCCTGGATAACGTCCAAGAGATAAGGCAGGAAAGGGAGTAGCGTGGCCGGCGGAGCTTGGGCCTGCACCCTTTTGAAAACTGGATCAGACACTGCTTTGGAAGTCTGCTTGATCTCCAAACCCAGGGCGTCGGCCATTCTGACCATTTGATCAGAGAAAGCACGAATATTGTCAGTAGGAGAAGGCGGGTCCGCCTCATACGCATCGTGGGGAGGAGAGAGGTCGAGACCGAGAGAGACCACCGAGGCCGAGAGGACAGAGTCTGGGTGGTCAACATCAACA
Source organism: Anolis carolinensis (assembly GCF_035594765.1). Lineage (NCBI taxonomy): Eukaryota > Metazoa > Chordata > Lepidosauria > Squamata > Anolidae > Anolis > Anolis carolinensis. The sequence continues at coordinate 258,966,745 of NC_085843.1, read as the reverse complement.
TCTTCCTCTTCAGCCCCTTGGGGGGACTGAGGGGGAGAAGAAAGCACAGTCTCGGGAGGAGGCATGGCCTCGCGGGAAGAGAGGGTTGGGAGCCGAGGATCCTTGGAGGCTGAGGCCTGAGCTGCTCGAGCCAGGCGAGCCGTTTGTCTGCCACGCTCCGGTGTCGAGGTGGGAGGGAAGAGCTGTTGGCGCGACGGGTGAGGCGGCGCAAGGGGCTCCGGCAGCGGCACCCTGACCACCGTTTGGGTAGAGTGGTGGGGTGAGTCCTGCAGCTCCCCGTCAGACAGGGGGTGCAATGGAGATTGAGAAACATCTCTAGGCCTCTGTGCTGGCACAATTGGAGAGGATCTTCTCGAGGAGGTTGCCGAGGAAGATGGCTGGCCTCTCCTTGAGGAGGCCGAGGAAGAGGAGCGCTGAGTCAGCCGTTTCTTTGTCGGCGGTTGCTTGGATGCAACCCTCAAGGACTTGCCAGGTGTGGGAGGAACCACAGCTGAGTCAGATTGCGCTCGACGAGACTCCTCGTGAGCCCTCTTAAAAGCTATCTTGATAGCAGAGGAGGACGGAGGGGAGCCGATACGAGAGCGGATCGAGGTCACCGAAGCCAAGGAGCTCGACGTCGAGGAAGGCCCCACCTTTCCGGAGCGGGTCGATACGGTAGCCGTCGTCACCGTACACGGTGGCTTGACCGGCTTAGCGGCCCTGGAGGTCTTGGACGCCCTGGACGAGACCGAGGAGGCTTTAGCTGACGGAGGCTTAGCTGGTGGTGCCGACATAGCTCTTAGGGCTGAAGACGACGACGTACCCGACGTCGACGGAGTCGGTTCTGGCGCGAGAGATTTTTCGTAAAGTGCCGCTCTAAGCCTAGCGGCTCTGTTCTTTCTGGCCTGAGCTGTGAGAGCTAGGCAGAAACGGCAGGTACTGACCACATGAGCCTCGCCAAGACAGAAGAGGCACTTGGCGTGGCCGTCCGAGTCAGGAATCTTAGCAGCACACTGCGTGCAACGCTTGAAACGAGTAGTAGACATGCGAAGAGTCCGAAGTGAACCTTGCGGCGGAAAAAAAGGAACTGGGGAGCGCGCGCCTGGGGCTGCCTTATATGCCCCTTGGGAAGGGGGGCGTGGTTACCGCCAAAATTTGAACTTCAGCTTGGAAGAGTTTCCGTCGGAACCTGCGCAGGCGCAGCTTCTCCATTAGTGTGCATTCACAGAGTACACGAAGAAAAAATATAATAGTATCATTCTGGGAAGGGAAAAGGTTGCATTTTAAATCTATGTTTTAGTAGTATTCCTTTTAAAATTCACTCTATATTTGTGTGTATGTGACATGTGTAAGCCCCATCCACTCCTAAGCGCTTTCCCTCCTGGTTAGAAGTGGGCTAAGCCCCATAGGAAGAAACCCTCTCCTAGATTATCTTCTTATCCCAGATTATCTGGCAGTGTGGACTCATATAGTCCAATTCAAAGCATAATCTGGGATCAGATCCTGGGATAGAGGAGCAGGGTGGAAGAGGAATCAGGCTGGATCTACACTGCCCTATTTCAAAGCGAGTATTGAACCATTTTTTTCATGGATCGCACATGCCTAGTCATTACTATTAAAATATGAGCAACATAGAACAGAGAGGTTAGAAGAGTCAAAACAGAAATGATGATGGCTTATATCCTACCTCCAGTCTGTCAGTCCTCATTAGCTTTTGTGCTGCTGCCGCTGCAGCAGCAGGAACTGGCACACCAGGATTCCCTGCAACCAGCATCGGTGCTGTTGGCAGGATCTCTGCCGGGACTAAGCCAGGGGAGACAGGTCCCAAGTAGGGGTTAAAGGCCGTTGAAGCATTGGTGGCTAAGCTTGGTGCAACTGAAAACATTGGCTGGGGGAGAAAAAAGGAAATAAAGTGCAAATATTAGACAGTGCTTTATATAACATAGCTTTATATAAGACATCATAAACACTTTCTGTAAATAATGGTTTACATAAAACACTGCAATGCTTTGGATAAAATGCTTTACATCAAAGCAACTCTGTTGTTACACTTATATATAACATGATTTGTGTGCAATGCCTTAGACCCTTGTCTTTTCAAATGGAAAATGATTATAGGATAACATTTCTGCCCTTTTAAACATAATGCCCAAACTATACTTTACATAGTGGGTATGCTTACTCATTCAGTTATCCTACTGCTAGTAGTATTCTTGGCCATATTACTTAATCTATCCTCTAAAACTACAATAAAAACACTTGAGATTTGGTTTTTAACTGGAGTAGCTACTCCTTAATCATTTGAGTTAAATGATAACATATGAAAGATATTCAGAGGCAGCCGTTTTGGCCATGCAAAATACAACAAAATCTAAATCTACAAGATACCTTTATTGGCCAAACAAAACACATCATCCAGTAGATAAAACAGATAATCACAAAGCTTATTGAAATTAAGGACTTTTGGTCCAAGAAAACATACAACTCACACTATGGAGTACCTAGAAAATGCCTAGAGAGGAAACGTGTGATCTAGATTCTGATCTGGGTAGATTAGGGATCAGTTATAGCTTCCTATCCCATCTGCACTAGAGCCTTGATACAAATTGGGTTGCGTGTACTTACTTTTTTAAAAAAAGGACAAAGTAAAACATATCTTTTATTTCAAATGCTGGCTAGTTCATCCCTAAGACTATTTATGCAAGGCACATAATGCTACACTGAATTATTACTGTTTTCCAAGGAAAGATGTGCTAGTTTGTTTCCAGTCTATGTCAATTTCAAGCGTATTATTCAAAATTCTGTTAAAACTAATTTCCGTGGTAATCTGCCGTTTAAAAAATCCATGACAATTCATACCATATTAAAACAGCTATTAAAATACTTATTTTAAAAGTTGTCACAAAACATACCTCTAAATATAGTTTCCTTAAAAGTTCCCATACTTGAATGTAAGTCATTCTTCAGCACATGTTCTGAGCCATGAATTTTGTGAAATCAAAAAGATAAATTATCTTTCTATCCAGTCATTAACAGAAAACTGTAGGCCAAGTCGGTTTCCTTCAAAATATGGACCCAAAGATATCCTCCAATGTACCCCTACTCCTGACAATGAGTACATCTCCTGTAAAAGCACTCCTACTCTTGGAAACCATTAAGAGCTCTCAACAGTCTCCCACCCTCAATTCCAATTAATCAAAAGTTGTATACAGTCTGGACATGAAAATGATCAAATCAATCAAGTTGGTGGCTCAGGGTGCATCTACACTACATTTAAGGCTTTGAAATCATAGGAGTTCACTTCTGCCATCATTCAGGACAAATACTTCCCTCTTTTAGCAGAATCCTTTTGATAGCTGTGATTTGGTTACATGTTTTAGTTGGTTTTAATTATAATTTACATGTTATTGAGTTTTGTGTTTATTGTATAACACTGGCATTGAATTTTTGCCAAAACTTGTAAGCTGTTCTGAGTTCCCCATGGGATGAGAACAGCGGGGTAGAAATAAATAAAGTTAAAAGTAAGTAAGTATCACACTGCATTAGTTTTATACTGTAGATGACCACTAAGCTTTCAACTGAAATTATGGCCTGGGGAAGGAAAAAATGATAACATGTAAATATTTATAACTGCCCATTAATGAGAAATACACATCATAGAGAAGATATGAAATAAAATAAGTTACTGAACACTAAGATGTCTGGTTCTGTTACCACTACCACCAAAAAAAAATGGATGTGAAGGAATCTAGTATTTTGTGACAATCAGATTCCACATTCGAACTTGTTTATCAAATATTAATAAATAGCTTTTTCTTTAATTCAAACAACAGTTTCAAATTTCCCCTGTTGGGGCAAGGTTCTGGAGAAGGTGGTAACTTCTCAGCTCCAAAGTTTCTTGGATGAAACCAATTATCTGGATTCATTTCAATCTCGTTTCAGGTCATGGAACAGAGACAGCATTGGTCACCTTGGTAAATGATCTACGAAGAGAGCTAGACGGGGGACTGTGCTCCTGTTGGTTCTCCAGGACCTTTCAGTGGCCAACCATGGTATCAGTGTCTGGATCGTCTCTCTGGAATGGGACTAGGAGGCACTGTTTTACAGTGGCTCCATTCATTCCTAGAGGACCAAACCCAGAAGGTGGTGTTGGAGGACTCCTGCTCGACCCCCTGGCCTGTAGCCTGTGGGATCCCTCAGGGTTCTATCCTGGTCAGTCAGAAGGCAGATCAGGGTATAGGAACACAACCTGTGCTGGATGGGGTTACACTCCCCCTGAAGACACAGGGGGAGGCCCTGGAGACTGACCCTGGAGGCCCAGGTGTTGGCAGTGGCAAGGAGTGCCTTTGCACAATTAAAGCTTGTGCACCAGCTGCACCCATATCTTGAGATGCTAGATCTAGCCATGGTAATCCATGCCTTAGTCACATCCCATTTGGATTACCGCAACACGTTGCCTTTGAAGATGGAAGCTTCAGCTGGTCCAGAGATCTGCAGCCAGATTATTAACCAGGGCTCCATATAGGGACAGAACCAATACCATGTTGTGACAGTTCCACTGGCTGCCAGTCTGCTTCTGAGTGAAATTCTAAGTGCTGGTCAACACCTTAAATCTTTAAATGGTTCAGGAATCTCCACATACAAGCTTGCTTGGGCACTATGATCAGTGGATGAGGCCCTGCTCTCGGTCCCACCTCCTGTCTCAAGCATGGTTGGTAGCAACGAGAGAGGGGGCTTACTCTGTGGTTGTCCCCCGCCTCTGGAACTCCCTCCCTAAGGAGATCAAAATGGCCCCCTGCTTACTCTCTTTTAAAAAACAACTAAAAACTTTCTTATGCACTCAAGCGTATAGGGAGGAGGATGTATAGAATATCTAGCACATACTTTATGGAATGGAAATGACTTGTTACTCTGGCTATGTTGTCTTTTAAATTTTGTACCTTTTATTGATCTTAATCTTACTGTTTTTCCTTTAATGTTTATGCGTGAAATTGTAATTCTGTTATGCCATTGTCTAATTTATGGTAAGGATTTTATAATAACTTTACTATAAATGTTGGATATTTTTATTTGGGTGGCTTTGGTTGTTTCAGTTTTATTGGCACCTTAAGGCATTGAAGGCTTGTTGCTGCCTGCTATAAACTGTCCTGAGTCCCCACGGGGAGATAGGGTGGGATATAAATAAAGTATATTATTTATTATTTATTATTTATTATTATTATTTCTGATAGTCTTGTACCCTTCTCATTCATTACTGAAATAATCTTCTTGTCTCAAAAGAAACCATATACAGATGGTTATATTAGAAGGGATGCCTAAAAGTAAGACTCCATTGAGTATTCAAAAATATTTGAAATATTGTAAAAAATAGAACAACAACTCAACAACAGCAGGTGTCCCAAGTGTCTAAAAACACAGATGAGCAGAATCACAGATAAGTGGCTTACTCTACACAAAACATACATGAGGTGATGGTAGTAGAGAAAATAATCTTTATGTACAGAAATGTTGTCTATGAAAAAGTTGCTGTTTTTTCATGGAAGACTAGCTTTCTGTGCAGAAAATCCCATATGCATTTCTTTGTCACAGAATGCATCCCAAATAACAAGTAGTATTTAAAAACTGCAGTTTTAAATAACTTTCTCACAGCAAGGGGAAAAAAAAGTTAAAATACTCATTTTTGCCTAAGAAAATGAAATTAAGATTTAAATCCCTACTAAAGGGCACAACATAGCTTGATTGGGAGAACTGCAGGACAAACAGATGATGATTGTATCTTGTCTCAGAGCAATATGAAAATCTCCAGCTAATATGTCTAGGTGCTCACCATCATAATTCCTGTTATCACCATAGTGATCATAAATATAATAGTAGGAAAACCAAGCAATAAGAACATGATAATTTGCTATCCATGGGGATGGGGGTTAGACAGAAACCTTGTTGTCATTTCTTCTCTTAAACCGGTAAAATAGCAACCAGATTTGCCTCTGGTGCTGGGTTACTAATCCTGCCATGTGCTTGGTTTTGTGATTGACTAAGTCGAAGCCACTGCACCATTTTTAAACTCCTTCTACGGGTGCCGGCTCTTTTTTTACATTTCCTATTTTGCAGAGGTACTGCAGACCTTGCAGACGTCTGTCTCTGTTCTCCAAGCCTTGCTTTTGAGTATGCCTTATGCAGCTTCTGTCATTGGCATCTCTTTCTCGCATCCACATCTTATATCTAAAAAAACAAAGCTTCAGCACAACACTCTCTCTCTTGCCTCTCCCTTTAGCCTGCCCAGGGGATGTGGAAAGCAATCAAACACAGAGAGTAAGAGACAGAAAGAGAATTGTTGCAAAGAAATAAGGAGATCTGGAGTGGGCTTCAAAGGAAAGAAGGATTTTACACACAATAGAGTACGATCCCTGTATCCACACGAGATATATTCCCCTGTAATAAGTGAAACCATGGAAAATAGTGGATCTTATTGAAAGGAAGGACTTCTAGTTCAAAAATATAATAGAACTGCTCTAGAGGACCTAGAAAATGCCTAGAGAAGACATATAGGTATAAACTTTATTACGTTCCATGGACCCGCAGCTGTTAAGTGGATAACATACAGGAGTTTACAGAACATTCAAGACTGGGGAAATGTGCTAAACAGACACATACTACACTAAGTCAGGTAATGCTCTGATCGGAGACTAGGCTTTTTCTCAGCTTTGCTGCCACTGCAAGGAACTTTGCCACCTTGAGGGTCACCTCATGGTGCTTATCCTCCATAAGATATCTGACCTTCCCTTGCGGGGCATGGTCAGATTATCGGGTTAGGATAGAGAAGACATATTTTGGATAAATGAAACAGCAAATACTGGTTCCATGTGTGGGGTCATACTGTAGCCTTCTTTTGGAATTGAAAATGCATTCTTATGGGATGCTAGTCCATAAGCAAAACCTTGGAAAGGGCAGAAAGAAGTAACCGGTATTGCTAGGACAGAAGACAGGATTTTTGTGGCAGGTTCTGGATGAGACAAAGGCGGGATCTACACTGCCAAATAATGCAGTTTGAACTGCACTATATGGTCAGTAAACCCACATAATGCAGTTAAAATTACATTATTTTGCAGTGCAGATCAGCCTTAGGAAAAGTCAGTATGTGCGCGTGTGCACGTGTGAGTTTATGTTCTAGTTGCATATGACATACTTGCAAATAAAGAAATGGGAACAGAAGATAGGCAAGATATAGATGCCACAGACATAGGGTTTACAACAACTTTCTATTCGTAGTTGGAAGTCAGTTTTCTTTGTTTGTTTGTTTATTCATTCAATATTTTGCCTTTTTCTCAGCTCAGGGTCCAAGGTGGCTTACAAGCAATTAAAAAAAATTCAAAGAATATCTCAGATAGGAACTAAGAATCACAGCCTCTGTTTTTTATGATGGTTGTGTCTGACTTTCATGCTTGTCAGATCTTGTCTGCCCACATTGAGTTGCACCAGTACAACAACACAACACACAGTTCAAAAAACCCTAAAAGTATACAAACAAAAACAACAATCTGATGGCAACATGAAGCCAAAGTCTGTATGTTTATGTCCATTTAAGGGTTTTTTAGAAGTGTGGGATATGGCTTGTTTGCATAAGCTATAGGCAAGCATTTCCTGTAATTGAGAATATGAAAGTAAACAGCTACTAGCTACATCTGCATCATTCTTAGGGAATATTCATTACCCTGCGGGTCACAGTCAGGTGGATGGAACATGAGCGAGAAAGTTACTAAACTGTTAGAGCCCAGCAAAAGAAATAAGAACTCATTCATTCTGTTTCCAATGACTGCTGAGTCACGTTGTGCTCAGTGCCCAAGTCACTGGTTAAAAATTAATGTCCTTGACTCCCTGGTGATAATGCAGCATCACTCTGCTTCATTTTGAACAAAATGCTGCACATGTATGAAGGGTATTTGTCTTTCTTTTTTTTCTTTTTCTTTTTTTTTTAAAAAAAACATTTTAGTGTCTTCCTTGCAGTCCACCTAGAAAGAGATGTCTCTCCCCCTTCCTCCACTTCTTAAGTGAGGCTGCAGACACAATCAAGAAACGATATTGTAGCATATATTCTGTAAATGACACACATGCAGCCAATATACTGTTACAGTGACATAAGAAATAGCATTCACTTGCAGTATATTTTATTCTTGGAAGGAAAGTGGAAAAATCTGTCAGCAAGTCACAGTCCACTGCCCAAAAGCTAAGTCCAAACTGCTGTCCTCATTTCCATAGCTATGTGACCCATTCTAAGGCTCCAAATGATGTCTATTTCATTGCCTGCCAGGGATTTATGGGACAACTTTGCATCATTTGCTGCTAATTCACCAGCCTGCCAGTCTCTAGTAAGTGAACGTGAATCTATTGTATTTTGTAATCATGGGAATGGATTCTGCTAACATAGGGGTGTAGCTAAGAAGTGGTGGTCGTAATGAAGGCACTGCCCCTCCAAATAAGAATTCTGACTCTAAAATAAAGCATTATTTCAGTTTCTATATTTCTACACTGCAGAAAGTGAGACACTGAAAATTGTTGACATCCAGACCTCTTCAATTTATCACTATTTGCATTCCCTTGGTACATTTGCCTGCCCCTTTTCATTAGATGACTAAACTGTATTTCAAAAGGCTCAACTAAAATGTTAAGTTCCTGCGAGGCCAAAAATGAGGGGAGTAAAGGAAACTTTCTTGGATGGAGCAGAATTTTTGGAAGGGGCAATATCCACATATAATAGCCTGGGATTAACACCGGAGTACAAATATATTAGTGTTTCTGGAAATGCCAGTCACACTCCTCAATGACTTGATGGGACCCAAAAGACAATTCTTGTGCAACCCTGAGTGATTTTTTTGAGCCAAATAGGCTGATGTTCGGCCATCCTCATCAATGACCTAATGGCTTCTCCTGCAGTATTATATGCAAAGAACTCGTGTATATTCCCATGCACAGTTCCCATCCAAATGGTACCATGTCTTGGAACTGCTCATCCATGGCTGAAGATCATTTTTTGCACATCCACTTATATACAGAAAAGTATCTACGAGGGACATGGCACTACTATATAAGGACGATTGAGTAAACATCTGCAGAAAATTTTGAAAACAAACAAAGGGCCTCTATCTTGAAAGACTGTTATTTGCAACATGCTATCACTATTTGACCAACAAGAAGCTCTGTTGATCTTTTGAAAAGATCTGGCACCTGCTCTAGAAGGCTACACTTTCAACCAAAACTGGATTCTAAACATCAAAGGTCATAGGTCACAGTTTAGATTAAACTCATAAATGGAAACATGCAATACAGTACATAGTATTAATGATAGTAAACAATTTTTTTTCCAGAGACACAATTTCTTGAAGATGGACCAGATTAAAAAACAGAACTTTTGTGAAGATGTGATCTGTTTTTCACGATGAAGACAGAGTTTCTTTCTGTAAGCATCATAGAGGTTAGAATGCCCCGTTTTGGTGAAAATAAACTATAAGTCAATTGGTGTTTGGAGAAGGATAGTCTCAGAAACACCTTTTCAAGCTTTAATTTAGTTTTGGACAAAATGTCCATATATTTAAAGTGTCTGTTTACAATAGGGGATTCTATAGTGATCTAACTTTACTTTACAATTCTTTTAAAGAAACAAAGCCATTTGCTTCCCCTAGTCAAAAGGTGACTGGAAGTGAACAAGCTTTCAAGAACAACTCAATGATTAACATGATATATTTATACTATATTTTCTGTTCGTCCTGACTCCTATGTTCCTCCATTGTTTAGAGGACATCCAAGTTCCTGGACTGTGACCTTAACGTAAGCCAGTGGTTTCCAATCTCATCTTTGCCTTGATGGTGTCAGACTAAGACTTCCATCATCAGCAGACAATTGACAGGAGTGATGGAAATGGTAATCTATGTGAGGACACAAGGGTGAGAATCACTGACAGCAACTTCATCCCAAAACTCTGAGATACTATTTGAAAAAAGTTTTAAGTTCTTCTTATCAAAGCAGCAGAGTAAAGGTTTGTATTTGTTGTCTCTTAACATCTCCCATATTTCTCCAGAATAGATTATTTCTTAACCTGTAATTATTTTCATCTCCATAAACCTAGGCTCAACCATTCTTCTAGAGTTAGAAACAAAAAAATGGATAAGACTTGGCTTTTTGGGCTCCAACCCTTCTAATCTCCCCTGGAGTATCAACTTTCCTGTGAAGATGATTTTAAGAGCTGTGATTCGCCCATTAAATAGGTCACAGCCCATCCCTATATTCAGTTTGGTATCTGTAAACTAAAAAAATGGTAGCTTATTGATTTGTTGTGTTTATATGATAGAGTAATTTATATTTCCATTTTTATCTGTAGCTATATTGAAGGAATGGGGAAAATTCAATAGAAAAAATGTGATAGGGATATATAGAATCTAATGAAGCAAACCATTAATGACCTCTTATGCTTTAGCTTAAACTAGAAAATTAGAGGGAATAATGAGCTGACATAATTTGAATCTGTTTCACAGACCTGTTTTATATACAATTTATTTCCTACACTATGGTGCTGCTGTGTAGTATTATTATATGGTGGAAGAGGAGTAAAAACCTTTTGATACACACCACGTCCACCAGCTGCCATTTAAAGACATTAGATTAAATGCTTACTGTAAATACATTTTATGTAATGTGTAGCTTTGCCTGCAAAATAATGATCCATATACTATAATGTCCACTCTGCTTTTGCAGTCAAAGGTTAACTTCATGCCGCCTACTACTTGTACTGTCACCGCAGCTGCTACTCACAGTGAAAATATACTTTCACTTATTTTGCAAGCAATGAAAAGCTCTAGGGGCTCATGGGTTTGTTATAGTAGGAAAAACAGCTTGCCTTGCTCTGCAAGGAGTGCACTTTAGAATGTAACTGTGTGCTTCACTTGCAGAATATGACCTTTCCATCTATACATACCTTTTTAAAGTACTCCTAGATTTCAGGGTGCAAAGGGGTGAAACTTCTCAAATTACATTCCAACCTATCTCACACGCTCTTTAAAAAAAAGAAAGTTAAGATTAACTAAGAATTAATTAAAATGAAAAGGAACTGAAGATAGATACACACAGTACTTCTTGTATAAGTTGTGTGCAAATATGTCGACAATATATGGTATCCAACAGGAATTAAGGATAAACACTTCGAAGAAAGAAAAACTATGGCGAGGAGGGGGGAGGAGAACTAGAAGAAGTGCTTGTATGTGAGTGTGTGTGTTTGTCTACGATTCAGTGTCATCTCTGATGTCAAATAAGAGACACATCTTGTGAATCATCTTCTTATTTTCATATTTACTGGAATAATCGTAAGTTAGAACTCAAGAGTTTGGTCTCGGGCAAGGACTCCACATTGAATGTTTCTAGAATGTTTCTAGCTCTCCAAATAACATGCTGATACTTTCCTTAATCAAGGTGCCTGACATACATAGCTTTAGTTTCTGCAAACTAAGAAAAGGTGACGGTTCTTAAGAGAGCCAGGAACTGTCATTTCAGTATCCTTTTCACGCTTATTATAAATGTCAGAAACCCAAGATGCAGGAAATGTTTAGCAAGCAGGGCAAAAGTGAAAGGGAGAAGAAGCTGATATGTTCAACAAAGATAATGACCATTCTGAAGACATCTGAGTCACCCAGAATTGCAAGCTTCACACATCAGAGAACACCGTAATAGAGAGTATGTGATGAGTTCATCAATCCCAAGGTGCTCCTAGTGTTCTTGTCATTCTTCATCTCTGTTTTGTCCCACAGTTTTCTGGGGAAAATATGTGTGTTTCCAGGCATATGTAATACTTCTTCATGAAACACTGGTTTAAGGTTTTACCTTTATAATTTAGAAACAACGATTGCACAGGGTTACAACACTAAGAAATTAGGATAGCGAGTGGCTTTTGTGTAACTGAAGCAGTAAATTACCCCCCCCCCCCTCCCTCAACTCAGGTCTTGATCAAAACTTTAAAGCAATATTTCTCACCCTTTGGACATTTAAACATTTTGGTCTTCAATTCCCAGAATTCCCTGACATTGGCCATACTTGTTGAGATATTGGATGTTGGGATGTCCAAAATATCTGGAGGGTCAAAGGTTGAGATCCTCTGCTTTGCAGGCTTGAGCAAGTTGCTGAATTCTATTCCCAAAACATTTTCAGCACCTTGGATACATCCTTCAAATCTGCAATAGGTTCACTGCCCACTGACATGGAAGCTACTAACTAGATCAATGATTCTCAACCTGGGGTCCCCAGAAGTTTTTGACCTTCAACTCTCAGAAATCCTAACAGCTGGTAAACTGGCTGGGAGTTGTAGGCCAAAAACATCTGGGGACCCCAGTTTGAGAACCACTGAACTAGATTAATAAATCTGTTTCAGAGCGGAGGAGAGCCGAAGTCCCAATGAAAGATGATCCAGTACCCCATCTGGCTTCAGTAATTTATAAGACATCTAAGTCAATGAGTGCATGGCTTTAATGGTAGATTTATTGGGTAGAATCCAGCCTTAGTCATGCTTAGAGCAAATCCACTAAAATTCACGGGACTTGGGTTAGTTAAATTAAATGCAATACTAAATTTGATTAATTTAAATTAAACCAATTTAATGAAATTATTTTAAAATTAAATTGAATTAAACTATATTAAATATCACTGATTTTAATGGGATCTATGTATGGCTAGGTCTGGAAATGTCTATTAGAAAAATGATGTCTTAAAAAGCCATAATTATCAATGAAGAAGGGCAGGAAAATGACAAGGTGCAGTGCTGCAAGACTAATTGCGTGTAAGTTTGAACAAAAAGATAATGAAGTGGAGTACAAACAAGGACAGATCCAGGGGTGCCGCTTGGACTGCACTCCTCTCGCTATAAGAGTATCAAATTAAAGGATCTGGATTATGAAATTTCTTCTACATTTTATACAGTAATAAAAAATCAAGCTGCTGTGGTATTTTTGTCAGCAGTTCAGCACTAAGAGCCTCACTGGAAATATATCATGAGCAAACTGTAAATCAAGCAGATTTTAATTGCATGCAGCTAAAATCATTTGCATATTATTTTCAGGAGTGAGTCAGATACCAAGCTAAACTTGGTAGACCTGCTGCATTTTTTTCTGCACCTGCAGTGCTCCTATACCCAAAATGGGAGACTTCAAATCCAAAAAAAAAAAAAAATACTGATAAAACCTTATTCTGTCTTTCCCTCTACTAGCATTTTTGCCTTTAATATTTTGACTTCGCTTCTTAAAAACATGAGAGCTGGAGGCTTGCTTTTATTTTATTTTTTATGAAAGGGTGGTTTTTCATGCTTCAAACATGTAACCTCATATAGTGGGGAACAATCTTAATTGTGGGGGTGCTGACAGACAAGACATCTCCTGGGTGAAATCTAAAGTTTTAGAGCGAAGTGAGAAGAATGTAAGCAATGTTTGCTTAAGGCTATACATTGCACAACCTGTCTTCCTTCTGAAATAGATCATGGGAGGGCAAAAGCCAAATTTTCAGATAGCCTGCAGATCAACTCCCATTAACCCTTGCAAACATAGTCCAATGGTTGGGGATTGTGGAAGGGAAAGTCTAAAAGGTCCGACTGTGCTTGGATGCGATTTTACAAGAGGATGCCAATACTGTACACTTCTGTGGATTGCTTCGTTTTGTACAATCATGTCATTCCACAGTATGCTGCTGCACAACATCTCAGGACAAGTTATAGATTGAGCAAGAGCTTAGAAAAATAGGTTTTGGACTACCATTGACCAGGTTGGCTGAAGAATCTTGTAGTTTAATTAATTAATTAATTAAGTTAATAACATGATGAAAATTGGATCCAGGATAGCCCGTAACATATATTAAAATATATAACTACCCCTGATCATAATAAAACAGTAAAAAAAATCAAATAAATCAATTTAAGAACATCACTGATTTAAACAATTAAAATCCCAGCCACCTATAAGAAGATGCTACTACAGGAACCAGTTACTAGTCAAAATCCTAAGCAAAAAAGGTCTCTGCTGACAGATGAAGAGCAGGAAAGGATCCAAACCTACTGCAGGGAATTCCACACCCTGGGAACAGCCACTAAGGAGGCCTTCTCACCAAAAGTTGGCCAGAAATATATATTTCCAGTCTCTGGCAGTACTGCTACACCTTTGCTCACTACAACTTTCTGGGCCCTAAGCTCCAAACAAGAGAGAGCAAGAAAAACCAAGGAGCAAAAGGGAGGAGCAAAATACACTATCCTTTCTGTCTTTTCTCCTCTCAAAGTAGTGGAGACTGCAGGAGCGATAAGGAGAACCATTTGAGAGGCATTCGTTGGGACTTCCCACCAGAAGATATTTGAAATGGCAGAGGGTAGTGAGATTATGCCAATGCTGAGATGCCACAAAGCAGCTTAATAATATGAGGAAGGAGGTTTTTTCTTCATGCAGAACATGCTTTTAAATGTTTCTTCTTTGGACTACAGGTCCCAGAATCTACCTAATAAATTCTAGAAGGTAATCATGTTAATTCATTCCAGAGAAAACAAAAATAGCACCAGAAAGCCATGTTAGTTTTTCAGGTGTTACAAATCTCTTTTTAGAAGTCCAATCAAGTTATGTTCCATATTATAAAATTTAAAATGTAATTCGTGTCTGGAATAGTGTGCTACAATGTTATGAAAGCCATGACAATCTATAGCTTCAAAGTGGGACTATTCAAATGTATGAACGGCAGGTCAATCAATGGCCAAGATGACAAAATGTCATGGTTCGGCTGGATTCAGAAATGGTATTCCTTTGAATGTCAGATGCTGGCATAATGCAAAGAGCAGTAACCATTTGCTGACTTCATGCTTCCTGCTGTATACTTCTCAGAAAAAAATCCAAATCCAACTGACCACCCTTGATCAACAAAAATTGATGAAACCAACCACTGAAACAGGAAGCTGACTGAGATGTACTCATACTCCCTTCCCAATATTCTTATGGTCTTACATTATTTCACTATAAGGGGATATTATAACTATCAATGGGGCAGTGTATCTCGTTATTTTTTGTGAAATCTGAAATTCTGCTCCAGAATATTGTCCTCATACAAGGCCTACACAAACGGTGGGACAAGAAGTTGAATAACCCTCATATCTTTAAAATATTATTTTTGAATTAAATTTCCCAGAAGCCCTCAACTATGCCCAAAAAGTAACTCCCACAGGTTTACAAACCACATGGAAAGGGGAATTATTCATTTCTCCGCAGAACTGCCAAATGTATCCCATTAGGTTTGTAACACAAACTTCAGTAGGGCACACTGACAATCAATTATACTCCTATTAAAACAACCCCTTCTAACTATATAAACAGTTATTTCTAACCTGCTCTGATTCCCACTAGGGAGAGAGGGCAGGGTAGAAATAAAATTTTATTTTATTATTATTATATAGTACAGTAGCTAGACTTTGAGATTGGGACTTTGAAGAGACAAGACCTTACACAATATGAAAACTCACCAGATAAAATTGGGCTAGTCATTCTTTCTTAATCTATAATAACTCAAAAAGCTGTGAAGAAGAAAAAAATAGGGAGGGCATGAGTCATGTATGCTTTTAGTGAGTATGCCTGCTGTTAGGAAGGTGAGTTTTAGAGTCCCTGTTAGCAGATGCCCAATGGAATGAAAGTGTTCATTTGTATTAGTGACCTTGCTAGATAATTTTTGCATTATTTTGCAGCTTTAGCCTGGAAAAAGTTATGAAGGCTGAGAATGAGGTCACTAACCCACTGGTACTGTTCGCATAGCTACTGGGAAGAGATGGATCACACTTGTGCACTTCAATTTTCTTGGTTTGTTTCTCCACTCTGTAAATCTATCTTCCATTTGCATCAGCCTGGGAGGGAGTGCATGCTTATGTCTAGTGATAGGAATTTGATTTGATAGCCAGCAGAAAGGATAGCTCAAGGTAAGACCCATGTGGGGGAATAGTTCTGCCACTGGCTGTGAAGGGTGTTCTACTCCATCAGCAAAACAGCGGCCAGGCATGCTTCTCTGCTGTGTACTATCTGCTGCATAATTTACCATCAGTAAAGCATATGCTATATCAGTAACATGTGCTGGATCAAGACAATGCTATTGAATTTAGTGCAGGAAAAGGTAAAGGTAAAGATTTTCCCCTGACATTAAGTCCACTCATGTCCAACTCCATTTGGATTCATCTCAATTTCTAAGCCAGAGAGTCGGTGTTGTCCGTAGACACTTCCAAGGGCATGTGGCCAGCATGATTGCATGGAGCATCGTTACCTTCCCGCAGGAGTGGTAGCTATTGATCTACTCACATTTGCATGTTTTCAAACTGCTAAGTTGGCAGATGCTGGGGCTAACGGTGGGCACTCACTCTGCTCTCCGGATTCGAACCTGCAACCTTTTGGTCCGCAAGTTCAGCAGCTCAGCGCTTTACACACTGCACCACCGGGGGTGCAGGAAAGTTAGGATTTAAATGTAACTACCCAATAAAGTTCTCCTTAGCTTCTCCATCATATCAGAGTATGACAAAGAGGCAGCAGCTCCTAATGTATTTCAGCTTCTCCCTTTCTTTGTTCTCCTCATGATTTTGGCTTATGATCAGACAGCTTACTGCATCAAATTGTCATGACTGTGTATAATATAACAAACCTGTTACTCTGAAATAAGTGAAGTTCCCCTGAAATCCCAGGATTTGGTATAGTAAAACCCATTTTCAGACTTCTGAAATGTTCTTGCATTCAAAAATGAAATAAGCAAAAATATACTTCCCTGCTGAAAAAGACGAAGCACAGCCTCCTTCCATTGCACTATAGACCTCTAACTTCAAGAAATGACTGTATTTTTGGTCACCCACCTCCATCCAGCTCTGCTGTGAAAATTACTTCTATTCCAGCAAAATTAAAGTGAACTGTAGAAGCAAAACCAACTTCATTGCCTGTGAGCTCAGATACAAAAGAGTATATTTGCAACCTTATTGCTGAATTGTTACCTGTCAACTTTTTTGGCCATGGGTAAAGCTTCAGCACCCAGAAACAGGGATGCAGGGATGTATAATTAAAACAGGAGCTTGAAAACTTCCAAATGCTCCCAGTGGCACTACTAACTGGGACATGATAGATGTTCTAGTACCCAAAAAGTACTACTTGGTTAAAACATTGTCTTCTTATCCCATTAGATACTTGGAAAACAAGAAGCAGAATCCCTTTTAATAGTTTTGTTGTTGCAATAAAGGGACAGTATCATCAACAAACTTTTACATTCTGTGTATTTGGTACTCCTAAATCTTTCTTAAATAAATGACCTGCTCCCCAAGTTATTAAATATTTAAACGGACATTAAGATTTGCATTTACCATTTTCTTTTTCAAAATTCCTCTTTGCTTCTCTCATCATCAAACTGCACATGTTTTTCCAACTATTTTGCTATATCCAACCGACTTCCACCCTTCAGCTGACCTAATTTATGAGACACATTTTATGTTCACCTTACATTACAGCAGTTTTAAATAGATCTTAAGAGAGAGATCCGAGTTTCCTTATTGTCCTTCAGTTTGCATTTACAACCTCCTCATTGGAAGGAATTGTTCCTTTTGAAATTAAATGTGATTGTGTTGGGCATTCCATTTTCCAATTACAGATACAGATTGAATTAGACAGTCTTATGGGCACTGTTCCCAGCATTTCAGTAACACATTTCAAACTAGATCTTGAACATCAATCAGTATTAAAACAAGATGGTTTTATTATGGCACTCTTATTGTTGATTCCATAATGAAGGCAAATCTTTTTTCTTTTGTCTAGAAATTCTGACTTCTGGTCATTATACATTTAGTAATCACTCAACATAAGGAAGTACTATTACGTCTACTTGAAAGAAAGAAAAAACACCTTAGACAGCAGAAAGAAAACCCAAAATTGTAATATTTTCTCACCTTTAGTGTTTGGTATTGATAAATGGAATCAGTGTCGATGAAATAGGCAGATCCCTCCCCCCCTCTTTTTTGGAATGTCTGAGGGATATGGTTCTATGAAAAAATAATAATAGTATTGAGTTAACTAATTAAAATATTAAGTCATTGATAATCATATTTAGTTAAAATAAACAAATAAGATCTCAAAATGATGAAAAATTTTAGCAGTGAAATAAAGCAATGGTATCTTTCCACAAACACATGTATAAATCTCAAATCCTTTACATTAATGATGGGGAACTTGTGGTCCATCAGGTTTTCTTGGGTTCTAAATGCCATAAGACCCATTCAGGTCAGGAATGGCGGGTACTGCATTACAACTGGAGGGCCCCAGGCTTTAATGGGGAAATGTAGTATGGATCTTGAGCTGAGAACTAGCTGTACTGTAAGCTAACATAAACTAGGGAAATAGGGGGAAAATACGTTAACTGATGGATTTGATCCAATTTTCCATAACTTGCAATTCTTTTTTTCTCTTTACTCCTTTTCAATGCCCTTGTTATTTGTTATGACAGGCTAGATCAGATAGTGCCATTTTTAAGAGGCATCACTTCCTGACAGGCCTTATGATTGCTTACATATCTCTGCAGGTGGCTTATTGGTGACTGTGCCTGCATTTTTTAAAAGTTGCATCTCACCAATTCATCAACAGTGAACATTTTATGTCTCTAAGACTTTATGAGAAATCAAAGAAACACAGCTAGACAGCAAAAGATTGCAACAAGATAACCTTTTTGCTCTGTGTTGATGTCTTCTGAATATGTATCATTTTTATGTTTTAAAGGAATGTCATGATGGTGAATAGGTTGACTTTCTAGTGATCTTACACTAAGCCAATTTATAACTGTGAATATATCTGACAACATGTCTTTTCTTTTGTTTAGATCCTTCTAGATTTCTTTATACATTTGGCCAAGGTGCATGACTCACTGGTATTCAAAAGCTTTTCCATTGTTTTTGCTCTAATATGGATGTTCTGGAAGATGCTCTAACTGTAGCCTGATAGAGTTATTGCTGGAGAAAAGTAGTTTTCTGACCATGCTGGTTTCAGGATCCTAGGGGTTTGGAAGGAAAAAGTAACCTTCCCAAGCTCTGGGTACAACACATTTTAAGGTCCCAGGTTCAATCCATAAGGTTTTCAATTAAACATGGAGGAAGAAAATCGAAAACTATTCACAGTTATCATGGAGAGCAGACACTGAGCAGAACTGAGAACTCTGGACTCAAAGGACTAACAGATTCATAGATTTTATAGTTAGTTACAGAACACTTAGTGTTTCTGTAACTTTAGGCAAGAAGGCCTGAACTTCAAATGGTCTCTCACCATTTAAAGATGACAACCTACATTTATGATCTATCTACACATTATAGAATTTTCAGAAAACCAAATCTGATTTCATTTTCAGATGGTAGTCATTTGTCCAGGTTTCTGCTTGTTTCTATGTCTTCAAGGAAGGCACGATTCAATTCACGAGTGTAGTCAATTATGCTAATAATTATTATTATTATTATAATTATAATAATTTATTTATATACCGCCCTATCTCCCAAAAGGGACTCAGGGCGGTTTACAACAAAGATACAGACATACAATACACAACAATATAAAAACACATTATTACACAAAAATAAAATTTACATTGAAATAACAATCAGTAAAATCACAGCAGCTTCCAATTGGGGTCAATAATGTCGTAGGTAACATAGACCATGATCAGGAAAATATGAGACTGTACAGTATATTTCATGCTTGACCCGGCATTATTAGATTCAATTTTATAAGCTTCTCATGCAGGAAAACATAAAAGCATTTATGGCCTGACTTCAGAATCAAAGAAAATCAGAGTATTTGAAATGAAGCTGATTTGGAAATGAGAGCTATATAGTTAGTTGCTATGCATTCCTCAGCCTGTCATATGCTTATTCAGAGGTAAAACACATCATGCTTAACTTAGTAAGTGTGCAAAAGATCACAGACATTAGCTGCAATGCCAAGAGAATCAATCCCACCAGAATTATCAGTGGGATTTACTTCCACCTAAATGGGTTCAGGATTGATCTGTCAGGATGAGCTGGGACAGTGTGTATAATTCACATCAATCAACAAAAGACAAGTTTGTGAGCTGATGCTAGGATATATATATCTAAAACTAAACATGAAACATGGTCCTCTCAGCCCTATCTCAAGAGTCCTCATGTTAAAGGAAAGGAAAGTCATTACTGACAAGCACTGTATGAAACTCATGAAACTTGTCATTATGCCTTGCCAAAATTACAACTGCAAACAGCAGTTCTCTTTCCTTTCCATTGCCCCACTTACTGTTTCTAATCAAAGAAGTATAATGCAGTACTGCAGGGATTCGATGGTATGAATACTTCTTTCTTCTTCCTTGTTTTGCCTGGGGTCAAAAAGCCCAGAATAGCACTGCATTCACCAAAAGGAAATGTCCATGACAAAGTTATGGAATGGTCAGTGGGGATTGTAAAGTATGATCATGAAGGAAGAACAAAACACGGTGGGCAGCAGGCTGAAGAAGCCGATAGGAAGCTGGAGAAGATGTGCAAGAGCTGGATAATGCTTCTTCAGATGATAAAGAAAGATTGCTATATAACAAAATTGCTTCCTTTTAATCAATAAATTATGTACGCCACTTGTTGGGTACCTTGGGTAAATGTCATTAAGGCTACAAGACCTGGTGGACAAGGTAGGGCTCTAGATATAACCTCACTCAGTTTAAAGAAGCTTATCGCTCTACACCAGGTGTGGAGAAGCTTTTACCTTCCCAATGTTTTAGATGCCAGCTCCTGGACACCACAGCCAGCATGAACAACAGTAGGGGATTAAGGAGGTCAATGTCCAAATCATCTAAAGGTTTTCTTCAGATTCCTCATTCCTGTTGAATGTAATACATCTGCCTCACTTCCTCACTGAGATGTGGGCAGATTGCCATGTTTACTAGTTTGTGTTCTGCAATGCATGCAAGAACATTTGGGGGTTTGCTGATTTGATTCTTCAATGAATTTGTTTAAATTATTATCTCTAGAAATCTCTAAGGCCTCCAGCATGGCTCTGTCTATCTAGGAATCTTTAGATCCTCTAGTGTGACTCTTTGATCCACACTAGCCGACCTAGAGATTCCTAGATAAAACACCTCTAGGAATCTCTAGGTCATCTAGCACAATTTTCTGATCATCTTCCATAAAATCATGCTGAAGGATCTAAAATTCCTAGATATATATTCTCCCAGGTTTTTTTTTTTTTTTTTTGCTTTCATGGGAAGCTTATGCCCCTAACCCCAGTAAAAAAAACTTGGGGGGGGGGGGGGGGGGGCTGATTGTACTCTTTCTGTAGTTGGCCAGGACTGAGGCTATAGGTGTTACTTCTGCAATACAATTCCCAACCCCTTTTCACTCCTGACAGTGGTTATAACCAACAACATTATTGAGGAATAATCAATATGATGCTCACCACTGGTTGTAATGGCGCACCAGGCATCATGGCATTGGCTAGTTGCATTTGCTGGGCCAGCATGGCCATGTTCTTCTGTTGAATCAGGTTATTGCGTCCATTGATCTCCAACTGTGTTTTTAAGTGTGGTGGTGGGTGAAGATATTTGCAGTTCTCCCTTGAACATCGTCCCTGAAACACAGCAAAATTGAACAAAAACAATGAGTTTTGCCAGCTATGAATTAATACATTTCATCACTCTGTCGAACTACTTAAATTCCATTTATCAAGTTGTTATTGTTGCTGTTGTATGTCTTCACATTGTTTATGGTGGCCTTAAGGTGAACTTACCAAAAGCTGAAACCACTACATCATGCTATCTCTCAAATTTATCAAATACCACTGTGATTTCAGCAAAACTTTCTGAGACTGCCTCTTCTTAACATTTTGTTTGTGTACACAGATTTTAATGGCAGCTCTGTATAATCTACTACAACTAACTGCTTTCCAGATTCATATTAACGAAGGTTGAAACTCAGCAATACTAGGGGGAAAAGTAGAACAGTGGTGTGGATCCTTGCCACCTAACCCCTAAAGCCACCTAAACCCAGGAGTAGCAAGGAAGCTGATGCAAAACATTCAACTAGATGTTTGCTCATTGTGGCTTACTATCTGA
The DNA here is from genome assembly GCF_035594765.1 of Anolis carolinensis. Lineage (NCBI taxonomy): Eukaryota > Metazoa > Chordata > Lepidosauria > Squamata > Anolidae > Anolis > Anolis carolinensis. The sequence goes on along the minus strand of NC_085843.1, from coordinate 258,944,647 downwards.
TACACGGGGATGGGGTGAAGGGGGGGACCTACACAGGTATAATCTTGTGGCTTTGGTATGTGGTCTCCAAAGCTTGTCACAAGGTGGAACTGGACCCCCCACATAAGAATTTGAAAAGGGACCACTGTCACAGACTGCAAGTAGTAAATGGCTACAAAGGCAATTTGCAATGTATTGCAACAAACCTGTTAAGTGCCTTTTTGTGGTCACATTTCCATGTGACATAAAAGTAGGCTGAGCCCATGGCCTTGTGATAAGCAGAGCTGAATGAACCTGTCTGGTAGCACACCCTGAGCTTGAAGAATAGCTATTAGTCAACAAATTTAATGTTTTCAGTGATCACAGTTAAATGGGCAACAGTGGCATCCATTTACCCAGGGATAAATTAAAAACAAAGATATAAAGAGACAAAAAAACATCTTGGCAGAACAAATGGGTTAATCAAAATGGTTCCAATTATCTTCTTTTCCTTGTAATCAATCTAAGAAGTGGCGATGGGCATGAAAACCAGAACTTTAATTTCAGCTCAAGGCTGCTTAGATCTAACTTTGCTCTGCTCAGGTTTGTTTTCTTGTTTGTTTTACAAGAACAAATTATGCTGTACTTTTGCAGAGAAAGCTACAAAGCCTGTGTCTGTCAGGGGTCTGCCAGTGATTCAGCTTGAAACTCTCTTGTGTCAGAGTGAATGGTTTAGAACTACCCATCTGTCTCTGTTCTTGTCAACCAAATACATATGACTCTCGTTTTTTGTAGCTAGTTTGTTGTTATTTGCATAACACAGTATGTGTGATAATGGAATTTTACATAATTCTTGAGGTTGAGGTTAAGTAATACCAGTAGAACAGTCAATCAAAATAACTGTGCTGACATGGCTTTCAAAACATGTGCTTGTAATTACAATGAAAACCCTGGAGTGTATGTATGTGTGAGAACCTCCAAAAATGTGTCAGAGTTATGAAAAAATGTGACATGATAGTAAGAAGCAAAGGATGTTTGCACTGCAATACATAGTAGGATCACATATAAAGGAGGCAATTGGGCATTTAAATAAAAAGGATTGTGATTGTGATTAAACTGAAGGGGAGAAGATTAGAAATGAATGTTGTATAGTGTGAGAGAGACATTCGTTTCTTTGCACTTTGATGCAACTTTAATTGCATAGCTTCATCCTGGGGAATTCTGGTATGTGTAGTTTCACAGGGCTACTCTGAGTTCCATTTAGATGAGGAAAGTGGAATGATGATGATGATGATGTTGATGATGATAATAATAATAATAATAATAATAATAATAATAATAATAATAATAATAGATTTAAAATCCTCTGCAAATCTCAGATTTTATGTGATGTAGCCAAGAGTGGTACAGTGCTATCAAAGCATTATAATTCTGTAATTTGAAAGAGATCTTATTACATTGTTATCATTTTCATTCATAAGACTGATTGAGGGAAGAGAACACTATATAAATAAAAAAGATGAGGATAAGGATGATGACAGCCAGTGTGTTTTAGGCTGAATTAAGACTCTGGAGACCAGGGTTCAAACCACTACTTGGCCATGAAAATCCACCACGAGAACTTTGGCAAGTCTACCTGTGTGTGTGCCTTCAAGCTGCTTATCGATATGTGGTGCCCCCATGAATTTCATAGAGATTTCTTAGACAAGAAGTACTCGGAGGTGATTCTTCCACTTCCTCTGAAATATACTTTATGGAGCTAGTATTCATTAGCAGTCTCCCATCCAAGCACTAACCAAAGCTTCCCAGATCTGGAATCTGATTGTGGAAGCTTTCAGGATATTTAGGCATTACAACAACCATGAAAACCTGAAATAGAGTTTCAAGAAAAAAAAGTTTTCTTGAATTGATAACTCTCATATTCACATATAAATTGAAACCTGATACATTTATGCATTCTTAGAACAGTTGAGTATCCCTTATCTGGAATGCTGAGGTCCAACACTTTTTTTGGGGGGGGGGGGGATTTTGGAATATTTGCATATATTTAATGGAATATCTTGGATATGAGACTCAAGTCTAAATCCAAAATCCATTTATGTCTCATACAACTTGTAAACTTAATGTTTTTAATAATATTGTGAATGAAACAAAGTTTGTGTATATTGAAATATTAGAAAACAAATGTGTCACTTTCTCAGCCATCTATGTGGACCATTTTGGATTTATAGATATAAGATACTCAACAAGTAGCAATTACTCAGTGTTTTGTTGCTGGGTTGTTTTAGAGAAACCATTTTTTCCCAATGTGCATTGTTAGCCTATTTAAATCAATGCATATCTCTGGTGGCAAGTGCATTCTCCCCAGAATGCATCCACTTTGGCACAAAATCTATGAAATCCCTGACCTGTTCCTCCAGCAGCAATAAAGGATGGCCTAATTAGCTAAATATAACATTGCAATAAGACAGTAACAAACTGAACACATATACAGGTTGATCCTAAATAGATATTATACACTCTAGACCAGTAAATTGCAAAAATCTTTCAACAAGAAACTAATTGGCAAGATTCTTGGGTAAAAGATTGTTTTTGTCAAACACCACTGCCAATGATACAACCCTGTATACAGCATAATGATAAAGCCATGGTGTACTTGCCACCACCCCTCCCCAAAAAAAGAAAGAAAAGGCAGCACCTATGATAGAAACATTTAATTGAAAAAATGAAAGAAAGAAATTGTTGAAGGCTTTCATGGCAGGTATCACTGGGTTGCTGTGGGTGAAACATCAGGACAGAATGCTTCTGGAACATGGCCATACAGCTCAGAAAACTCACAGCAACCCAGTAATAAGAAATGCTTGGAGCAGCTGAACCATTTAGCCCCATTCAGAGGAATAAAGCTTTGAAAACTTACTTTTAGGAGTATAACTCCCTAAATCTCCATTCCAGCATGACTGGTGGTTGCAGTTTATTAATATTTTAAAAAATATAATTACAAAGAAAAAAAGATGAGAATGGATAATGTATAAGATATGAACATGGGCTAGGCAAATTCATTAACATAAGCTCACCATATTCCCAAAATCCATGTTTTCTTCAATACCGGTATTTATACCGGTAGCTAAAGTAATGAGCTCTTCTGATGATTCTGAACAATATTTTGGGAATGTTTATCTTTATAGCTTTGGAGCAGAAAGAAAGACCATGCGTGCAACCATGTTAACCATAAGTTAAATTTCATGTAAAAGCAATATAATCTATAATTGCATGTGCCTACAAATACCAAATTGGGTTGTTGTGTGTTTGCCGGGCTATATGTTTACCAAATTGGTGTTTTTACCAAATTGTTTTCCCATATAAAAGCATACATACAACCAACACACTCATGTTACATGATATAGGGAAGCATTATTAGTATTATCGTGATCAATCTCAGTTGAAGGCAACAGTTTCTTTCTAAGTAAGCATAATGGCGTCCAATATAGACCACATATGGATTTTACTAAGCCAAAAGAAATATTAAAGCCAAGGAAATTTTAGATATTGAGGCATAATCACTTTTTCCTTGATTGACTGGTATAGGATCATGCAAGAGCATAAGCGACTTAACAGGAGACTTTCCTGCATTTAAGTGGAGATGCCACATACTGAACATTTTGAACAAAAACCATGTCCAACATCACTGAGTTTTGCAGTTCCTCTCCTATATCAACAAAGTCCCATTTTCATTTATGAAAATAAGACCTTTTACTGCAATAAAGTTGAACAAAATACTTATGCTGTAGCCTCTAATGAATGAGGAGAGCAGCCAGGCACATCTCCATCATACCTGGGCCCTGGTATCTAGTGAGAGTCCTCTCTCCATGCCCGAACTGCCATTAATGTGACCTCTAAAGAAGAAATGGAACAGCTAGAAACTGCTGGGCTTAATCCTTTCTTTTTTCTTATGTTTTATTTAATTCGTAGACCTGAGGGTAAGGAACTACTAAACGAATTTTACGCTGTTCTGAAAAACCTTGTGGTTAAAGGCAGTATATAAGCAGTCTAAAAATAAAAGTAATACCGAAAAATTTGCTTGTTATTTATGTAAATAATATAGTAGATGCTGGAGGACTATTAAGGTAATTTTGACCTAGTCAAAACCTAGCATCCACTGGAGGGAGCTTGGGAACTGTAAAGTGACCATCCGGATATTTTGTTATTTTCTCCCCAGGCAGGAAAGGTTTGAAGTACTCTTGAAGTAGAAGCTGTAGGGATTTTTTTAATTCTACACATTTGGCATCCAAGAAAGGGGATTTTAGAAAAAGCATATCATATCCAATTAACCTGTTTTGAGTGCTTTCCTTCTCAGCAGCAAAGTATTTTGTACAAATATCTTGTTATATTCCAGTTAAACAATAAATACATTTTGGATTTCATGTGGCATAGAACCAATGGGAAACACCAGGAATGGCTTTCATTATGACTAAGAATGGAAATCTGAATTGAACTTTATGACTACAATGCAGACAAAACTAAGTGTTTCTGAATGTAATCCATTAATCAATGATCTGCGACAAAGTCACACTGTTTTGTTTTGAGTAGACCGGAATAGGATTGTACCCTGATTCTCCACTGCTTTCAATTTTAGAGAATTCAGTTCATGGGAAATAATAATAATAATAATAATAATAATAATAATAATAATAATAATAATAATAATAAACTTTATTTATACCTCACCACCATCTCCCAGAGGGACTGGGACCAGCTCACAAAGCACTCAAGGTGCAACATGCAAAATACAAAAACTGCAAAAACAATAACATAAAACAACAAGCAGTCAACACAAACATAACATCACAGTGCTCCTTAATTAAAAACAGTACAATACAGCGATTGCTGCAGGTAAAAACAACAGCAATCGATCATGATGCTGAAAAGCTGTTGACAAGAAGTGCAAATACAGCAGGTAGAATTCCTTTAAAATCACATAACATACAATTGTTGACTGAAAATATAATGTAAATCACCAGTAAGTAATTGAAAATGATTTCCTAAATACACACTAGCACCACTATGATTTTGAAATTCTAACTTTTCAAGGAAAATTGTCTTCATATGTGGTCATATAAATCCATGTCTAGCCACAGTGTCAGTCAAACCTGCCATGCTGATATGTCAGCCAACTTTTATATGAGCCACAAACATGGCTGGAGCGGAGCAGTGGAAATTATCACAGCAATTCCAAGAGAAAGTAGAGGTAACAGACAGCTTCCATTTTCTAAACCTATCTAAGATTGCAAGGCTATCCCCAAGTTACAAACATCCAACTTACACATGACTCCTTGTTACAAATGGGGTGGGACAACAGGAGGTGGGCGGTATTCTACTCCTAGGAAGGGAAATTCACTCCTGGAAGAGTTATCATGGGGAAAAGGTGTCTTCACTGAAGCTTCATTACCAAACCTTGTTTCCACAACAATCCAAAATTTTCAAAATTTCAATTGTCACAGGGACAGAAAGTGAGATGAAATCATCTGAACAGGGGCACAGAGAGCAAAAATGTTACAAAGGTGTTAATCCTTCCCTTTGCTATCCAAAACTAAAAGGAAATGGTTGCAGTTACACTTAAATTGTACCTGTTCTGACTTATATATAAATCTAACTTTAGAACAAACCAACAGATCCTAGTTTGCTAGCATTGTTTTTTTTGTGCCAAACAATCTAAACATCATTGCTAGGTTCTTAGACATATATTAACTGATGTATAATTGATCACAAGAGCAGAGGATTCTATTATAGGTGAATATATCACTAATTGCATGCTGCTGTGTATTCACCAGATTTTCAAATACTTTAGTTCTTTTCTTTTAATTCCATTACATTAGCCACACAGAAAGTTGACAGAATGCCTTCTATGTACTTGAACACATTATCATCTTAATGATATCAGCAAAGAATGTAAGCTGCATTTTCATTTAAATTGCGGATCCATTCTTTCTACCATTTTGAAGACTTTTAAAAATGCCTTTCCAATTATGATACAATTTTATAGTAGAATATTTGTGTAAATCAAAAGGCACTTTCTATTCTTCAATTGTTTGCTTTGATAATACATGACAAGGAATGTCTGGAGAACATTATGAACATCTGTTTTGATTAAGACCAAAGGGCAGTGCAATGTAGCATTTTGTTCTTGCAGTGGCCACATAGATGCCTATGGGAAGTCTACAAGTAGGACAACAGTTAAATATCACCCTCCCACTCATGCTACATAACAACTGGCATACAGTGGCATACTGTTTTTGGTAAAGGAGAAAGAGTCATCATGACTAGTAGCCACTAATTACTCCATTCCCCTTTTAAAAGCTTCCAAGGTGGCAGCAATTCCCATTGACAAAGAATGTCAACAGGGCAGTCACTAGCAGAACATGATGGCAATAGTACTCCTTCCTGAATGTTAGCTATAAACTGGAATGTATAGGTATGCTGCCTCTGATACTGGTATAGATTGCCTTATCTTGAATGCAAAAAGCATCCTCCTCAACATTCTCCAGCTTACAAAGCCAAATAGACCAGTTAGTAGAATATGCAGCTCCTCTGACATCTTTATAGTACAAAACTATTACTATCTCGTGTTGATGGACACAAACTGTAGAACTGCAAGAAACCATACCTTCACTGGCACTTTAAGCTGAAAAGGGGGGGGGGGCTAAAATGGCTTCATGGAGGTTATATAATGCACCTTTGAGCCACATAACAGAAGTCACAGGATACACTGGAACTTTCCTAAAACTTCAGTGTAACCCACGACTTCAAACACACATAATTAATTGTGCCATTTCCTATGTAGGAAGCGGCCATGGTTGGTTACACTGCCATTCTGCTTTTCTAGAGTTTGGGTAGTTTGGGAACAAGAAATGGCCCCTACCTTGGTCCCTCAAATTGCTTTTTGTGGTGCCCAACGGAAACAAAAATAACACCCTTTGTTGCCTGGAGCGATTATATCCAGAGAGCTGAGGTGATCTTGCCTCTATGTTCTGGATATCACCACTCCAAGTGCCAAACAGTGTGCATTTTTATGCCTGGTAAGTACTACAAAGAGCAGCTCTAGAGGGCAAGGTAAGAGTTGTGGGCAAGTGGCACTGTCAGGATCATTCCGGGGGGGGGGGGGGGGAGGTGTAGCTTCCATCCCGGTCTCTGGTGATGCTAATCCAAAGCACCCCACTCTGGATTAGCATCGCATTTTCTGGCTTGTCAAGATGCATCCCATGAGATGCTTCCTGCCAAGCTCATTGGACTACATCCAGTGAGACTCATTTGCAAATGCAAAGCATATACAAAATGGTTCCTCTTTCCCAGATACTGTTATAATCCAATAAATTCTACAAGCAGAAATGGGAATATGTTCCCTCCTACTGCAGATTTCCATGCAGGAAAATACATTCGGGAATTCTCAGATCCTTTCGAACATAACTGAGTGGGTACAGGTTGAATTAGAATAATCAGGACATAATCTATCCTGTTCCATGAATGGAACTCTATTCAGAAACCACTTAAGCTCTCCCAGCTTCATCCTACTTTTCCACTCTTGTCATCAAAGTAGGAACTTTATTTCCCATTTGAAATTGGCTTGAGATGGAATCTGGAAACAACAGGAAAATTGATAAACAGCAATCTGTAATTTAAGTACTTCTGGGATTATCCCAGATGATTTTATTCAAAAGCAAAACATTATCAGATTAAGAGAGCCTAGGGAAGTGGTGTTTGCATGGGAAATGTATGGTTTGTGATTAAATAAAGGGAGAAAAACATGGAATAAAATGATAGCATAAAGTCAGGGGGTGGAGAAAGGACAGCTTTTTAAAGGACCAAAACAGTTTTTAAAATGCAGAGTGCCTATTAACCATTGTGGCATTTACATCCCAACATTATATTACATTAATTAAAATATACTTGGAATTATACCTGATGGTCTAGAATCTGGACAAAAAGAACAACCGAAAGGGAGTACACAATTTGTAAAGAAGGAAAAGGCTGCTCTTGTCTAATGGATGGGATGCTATTTTTATCCTGCAGAGAAGCTATCACATTGCAGGTGCATTAGCGAGTTAACATTTCTGTTTGGGCTGCAAACACTGCAGAGGACGCAAGTGGTCCCTAAACCTCAATTGGTCACGTAGGCAGATTTTCCTTGCATTACAAAATGTCCTATCATGCAGTGACAGAGTCATTAAAATCATAAAAGAGATGCTGTTGACCTTGTCAGGTTATAGGTTTTAACCTTGGCTTTTAAATAACAGAGAAGGAAAGTCCTTTTAAAGCATGACAAACTAGTTAGTTAAGTGCAAATGCAAACAATTTGTAAAATGTGTAATTTTTCAAACACTTTATTCTAAAGAAGAAGTTCTTTTTGAAAAGGGGGGGAGCGATTATGTTAACAGATGAAGGGGAAAATAAAAAGCAAGACAGCAGAATATTAGGTATTCAGATAGGGTACAAAACTTGATCAAATGAATCAGAATATTTATTTCATCTGAAACCCTAAGAAAAATACAAGGCCTTTAGTTTTCACTGAGAAAGAATGTTGGTTTCTCACCAAATTACATATCCCAGGATTCCAAGCATTGAACCATGTCAATTACAGTGGTGTCAAACTAAATTAATTCTACAGTGTTAAACCAGCTTTACAAGATAGGAAAAGCAAGGCATGGAAAATGTATACACACTCATCTACCACTTCCAGTTGAATGTTTTGATGCTCCCTAACTTTGTTCCTCTAGGACAGTAGTTCTCAACCTGTGTTTTGACCTACAACTTCCAGAAATCAGAGCTAGCTTACCAGTTGTTAGGATTTCTGGGAGTTGAAGGCCAAAACATCTGGGGACCCACAGGTTGAGAACCACTGCTCTAGGGATTGAAGCCTACCATATCCTTATTGAAATATGGGCATCGATGATAATTACCCCAGTGAAAATCTGTCCATATATACTGCTCTGCATTCAATTACACAAAAGGTGTTAAAACTGGGCGTTGTTCCAGCTACGTTTCAAAACCAACTATGAAAGAATTTTTGCTTCATCAAAATGTGTGTTACAAACATGCCTTGTCACATATAAAGGTCGAGGATGCTTCTTTATGTCATGCACAAGGGGAAAGGTGGCATAAATTGAAAAATATAAATTGAACAAGCAAGCAAGTAAGTTGGGCTTGCTTGTTTAAATATCTGCAGGCCTATTGAACAATGCATCATGTATGTGTACACATTTTATACACTTTGATGGACAACTTCTATTTTGTGTACTAAACTGAGGCTAAACTAATGCTTGCTGGTGAAACGGTATTGGTGGGAGGGGGGGGGGGATAATGTCCTTAGACATGATCTTTGAGGTCTCTCATTTGAGGTTTTCCAAAGGTTTAAGCCAATTTGACAGCAATTAACAAATGCAAAACTGAGTAGAATAAGTAAACTGGCCTCTAAAAGCAATAATGAATTTATCACCAATAGCTCAACCAATTTCTGTAGTTCACCCATGACATAGACAACGCTTACTGGTTGCAATCCTAGATGAGGCTTCAGGCAGATAAATAATGCCTTCAATTGTGATAAGCAGCATGCTTTATTTCTTGATACATAGGGGAGGCCAGGTTTGCTCCATGTTGTGTAATTGGGCTCCCTTATGCCAGATTGTAATTACCCTTTTTATTACACCACTTCATAACACTCAAAGTGCTTGACTCTTTACAACAGTGCTACACAGATAGCACTGTGTCTGATACTGCAATTAGCCTCTGGGCACAGGCTATTCATAAATATATGCTGAGGAGAGAGAGAAAAAAATATGGGGATGTTGTGGCAGACTTGTGTGCCTTAATAAGACGGAATGTGATAATGAGAGGAGAAAGTGCAGATGGCTATCACATGATGTTTTGCTCCTGCTATCATATCAACAACATTCAGGCTGAAAGCCTGGGCTCTAGGCACCATCTAATTAGGACAGCATTATGTCTATGGTGGTTTAAACTCTTTGGCCATGGCAAAATCAAGTGATGGAAGAAAAAATAATTTACTGCTGTACCCTTTTCCAGCCCATGAGGGCAGTAATTCCCTCCTTTTCTTTTATCTTTCTTTCTCTTTTTAATGCAATGTTATACAGCAGAGAAAAGTAACCAGAAACATTACAGAATCTTTACAACTTAAAAAGGAATCTGACTATGTTTATATCTTGCTTTTAGCCTTTGCAACCTGCCTTGGATCCCATGTTGGTGAGAAGGAGGCATCTAATTTGAGAGCCAGCATGGTGCAGTGCTTTGTTCATTGGACTATGACTAAGGTCTAAATTGTGAATTCCTATTGAGTGACCTTGAGCAAGTCACACTCTCTTAGCCCCTTTCTACACTGCCATAGAATCCAGATGATCAAAGCAGATAACCCACATTATCTGCTTTGAACTAGATTATATTAGTCTACACTGCCACATAATCAAGTTCAAATCAGATAATCTGGATTTTTATGGCAGTGTAGACAGGGCCTTAGCCTCAAAGGAAGACAATGGAAAACTGACTATTGAAGCTGACTGTATACAAGAACTACAAGTCTGTGTTTGTGACTTGTCCCCAGTATTTTGAGGAAACGAAACTGCAGAAATTCGTATTTTAAAAATAATTGATCAGTAGGACAAATTCAGTTTATTGATGTAAAAGGTAATAAGTTGCTATTTAAGGCCAAGACCATTTTATTGGAATTTTAAAAAGGTAACTTTGTTCAAAAAATAATTAAAACAAGCAATAATGTAAAAAGCTATTGTATATAACAGGTTCACAGAATAATGGTAATTTAAAAAAAAAACAAAAAAAAACACCCTGATAAACAAATCACTTTTTAAAAAGCAACATAATAGCGCTCACAGTTTGTCTTCAGTGTTTAGTGGCAGAGTATGTGTCACTTAATGAAAAGCCCAGATTACTGCCTGTAAAGGATCTGAGATAGAAGTTACAGGGAGACTGCTGTTGCTGTTACGACAATCAAGTTGTTTCCAATTTATGGCAACCCTGAAGTGAACCCATATTGCCAGGATTTGTTCAGCTGACATTTGTATTTGCCTTCCTTTGAGTCTAAGAGGTGAAATGTGCCCAAGTTGACTACAGAGTTGTGCTGGGGGGCTGAAGCAATTTTTATAGAGATATTCTCTCTTGTCAAAAAAGTGAATTTTACATTCATGGTTTTTTCTACTGTTGTAGAAACCCCTGCAATAATTGTGGGCATCCTGTAATTCAAATTCCTAAAATTGGTCAAAGGAGAGGGGTGATATCCAAATGAAGAGTGAACATGGCCAATGGGCACAAAATGCTGACAGTGTGGATGTGTAAAGGAAAGGACTGTCCTAAAAAAAAAAAGGCCAAACTGAGTATGGGACATGACACTACATTGTTGCAGGTACCACTTACCCTATTTAACATATGACCAGGTATGTTGTTGATACTAGATATTAAACTGATTCTTTTTTCAGTTTGGTGGAAACATTTCAAGACTAGCAGCATAGGTTATTGATGTATGGATGAAAAAAAAAGGAAAAGGTTTCAACCTATAACTCCTCTCATTCCAGACTTTTTTTTCTCTTTTTCACTCATTTCCCAGTCCTTTCTGATCTCTGTCCTTTCTCTATGATCACATGTGTTTTCTAACAACCTGGAAAGGCATGCCTAGGATGCTTCTTTTGGCCATTCACAGAGGCAGGTGCTGCAGCTCCAAGTGTTTTGTGCTCACGTCCACTTTATTACACCCTGCCTGTTCTCTACTCCCAGCACACCCCAATGCTATAATTATCTAATTAATGCTAATTACAAGCAACAGAGAATCGCTATCTGTGTCATGCCCTGCTTGTGAGTTTCCCAGGAGTTCCTGGCTGGCCAATATTGGAAATGGAGCACTCAAATAGATAAATCTTTATCTTGATTCCTAATGCTGTTTGCTCTCTTGTGGATATGGTTAATGCAGCCTCAGAGGCTAGTTTCTGAATTTATAAATCAAAGATTAATAACATGTAGATCTACCAATGTCATTGAACTCCAACATCCATCAACCCAACTTATTATCAGGGGGCTCATAGATTCCCCCATCTGTGTTGTGAAACACAATTTTAAGAATTTTTATTTGTGTACAAAGGGTCACTGTGCATAGTGGTTTGAGGATTGGGCTATGACTCTAGAGACCAAGATTTGAATTCCATATCAGCAAGTCACATTTTCTAAGTCTCAGAAGAAGACGACAAATCTTGCCAAAATACCCTGTGATGAGTTCATCTTAGGGTCATAAGTTGGATATGACTTGAAGGCAAACAACAACACTATTTGTGGGCACAAACCTACTATGAAGGTGACACACTATCACTAGAGGTTTATAAACAGACTGTATGACCATCTTTCAGGCATGCTTTACTTGTGGATTAATCTGCAGGTAAATGAGCTGGATGACCATTTAGGACAACTTTCAGCTTCACAATTCTTTTTGTCACTATGAAAATAACTCTACTGTTACTTCACTATCAATGCATTTCATTACTATCTTCATCAAAATCACTGCCACCACCATCATTTGATAATGTCAGAAATAGTAACAGTAATAAACTCCACACCCAAATTAATTATATATATTTATTTCCTCTTTCTCACAATGTTAGAGACAACACAGACAATGTTGACACATAGGGAAAACAACAGTGGGCCCTTGGTATCCTGCTGTGGACTGGTTCAAGGACTCCCATTGAACCAAAATCTGTAGATGTTCCAGTCCCATTTTATACAATGGCATAATAAAATGGCATCCCATATATAAAAATGACAAATCATGATTTGCTTTTTGAAATACATATATGAATACACACACACACATACACAAACACCCATATATCTGGAAATAGCTGGCAGTAAAAATGGTCTGAATCCTATTGGTAGTCAAGTGAATCATAATTGTGATCGTATTTACATAAATCCCACTGATTTGGTGAATCTACTCTAGTTGGGACAACAGCAGGATCCTAGCCAACGTAATATAAGTGTGAGTAATGCAACAGCTGATTTCCATCTTTATAGTGAGCAGAGTGTAAGAGAAAGGTTTTAAAATTACAAATGTACAAAAATGAATGAGGCTGAAAAGCCACAGTACACTTAAGTTCTTTTAAACATCTAAATCTGACTGTAGAGAATGTTGATATGTATGAAGAATATTATTATTCTTGAAGATCAAAGTTACTGGGTGTCATTTTGTAAACACTATGGAACATGAGACACAGGACATTATTGCAGCCATCATGCAAGGTTATGCTCCTTGCAAGTGATATAAAAATAGCTAAAATAAACATGCTCAGCAAGGAAGCCCAGCATAAACTTTGAAAACATTAAAATATATCACCAGGCATTCTTTTTAAAGAGCGACAACTTGATTATCCCAAAGTGAAGCATTTCCTGACTGAACTATGGTTCATTCAAATTTACCTCAGATGTATATTTTTGAAGAAACTTTGTTGCTGAATTAGGTGCAGGAAGGTCTTAAAATTAAATTGCACCAGCATACTGGGTCTGTTTATTCCCCCCCCCCCCCCATTTTTACGATACTGCAGAGGCGCTACCAGATTTACAGAGTACTTACTACACCATTTTTGCACTGAGGTTTTGTTTTTCATAGTCTTTAAAGAAAGGTATCTGGCAATAATCTTGTTTTTCCATTAATCAGACTATCTACATGAATTTTCACCGATACTGAAGAAATGCCAGCATAAATATGTTATTTATCAAAACCTGGAGCATGCTTTGAATAAATATTTCTTCTTTTTATTCTAGAATAACAAATCCAACTTCCTTGCTTACACGGATTAACACAACTAGCCACTGTTTCCAATTATTTTTTTCCAAACTGCCTGAAATGCCTGTCTTTTGCAGGTTTACAAAGAACTGACACCCCTAAATCCTTACAACTGATTCACCTACACCCACATGTATATTCTCACTATTAATGAGACATGGAAACACTGGCAGTTTTCATAACTGTCACAGTCCACAGGGTTGCTGTTTTGGGAAGGCAAGAGGCAACTCGATCTGTCTCATATCAAATGTGGTTTTTCAATAGGTCAGTGGTCCCAAGATGTTTTGGACTTCAGCTCCTAGAATTCCTGACCACTGCCCAAGATGGATTTGGTTTCTTGGAGCTGAAGTCCAAAATACTTTAAGGACCTATGTTTGGGAACTAATCCCATAGGTTCTGATGCAGAACAAAATCTCAGTTACTACCAACTAAGGTTCAACAGCAGCAGAACTTTCATTCAATCCAGAGCAGGAGAAAAGGGAGCAGGAGCAACATCTAGAATAGATTGACTGTTGCAATGGCGGAGTCATGGCCAACCTAACTAGGAAAACAGTGTGTTCTTATCCATATGTTCTGTCTACACGGTTTCAACCAACCACAGCTCAAAAAATATTTTTAAAAGCAACGCTTTATTTTACTGTTTGGCAAGTACTGTGTTTATGTGTAATCAGTCATACCTTGCTGTAGCCTCCAGACATTTAACAAATCATCAGGCTCTCTCTAGCAGTTATTTGAGTTATTCCCATTTTATATGAGGGGCAATATTTTACTATCTCATTGTATGCCAAAGGAACACTTCCTCTTATATCAAGAAAAGGGGCAGGTATGTCCTATGTTGAAAATAGGTCAGCTGAAACAAAGGTTACATTTTGCAAAAATCTATCCAAATGATGAAAAATTTCCTCCTTTTTTAAGGAAGGGAGACAAAAAGGAGAAAAATGTCTTTCCTATGAAAAGCTGAAGTACTTCTATCCCTTTGATTTGGATTTATCTCATTATTATGCAATGAATATATTTGTTTATGAGATAGCATCATATAAAATGCTAAATAACTGCTAGCTGACAACATGAACAGTTAATTGAAACAGGAAAATGTTTACAATGGTTCCAGCGAAAATATTGCAGGATGCCTGCATTACAGGTCTAGAATGGCATCTTCAGCGAAGTGTGACTCTAGAACTAAAATGTCACATCCTAATACAGGAGGGTCAAATACACATTTTATATTGTTGTATTTAACACACTTTAATACCAACCTGCTTGTTTAATACTCAAGAATTATGTTCTATACCAATTATTCCTAAACTCTAGTTCTCCAAGTATTCTGGTCTTCAGCTCCCAGAAGTTTCAGCTGCCATGGCCAATGTTCAGGGATTCTGGGAACTGAGGTCCAAAACACCTAGCAGATCTGAGCTTGAGAAACACTGTTTCAGACTGTATTCCTATTTTGGAGCAACACGCAGTGTTCCAAATTAAAAGACAAGCTAAAAAGACACTTAATATTATTAACTTTTCATGTTTTAAACACAACATAATTTTCTGCTAACTTTATAGAACAATATGTAGACTAAGAAAGAAGCCATCTTCTTGTTTTGTAAATCTGCATTTCAATCCTGTTGCTTTAGCAACACAATTTAATCTAGGTATTATAAGTAATTTAAATTGTCAAAGAAAATAATTCCATAATGTTAATCTTAATAAAAAAGTAGAAACGTGCATTGATTGTAGGCATGCATGGATTAACTAGGCAAGACATTAGATCTTCATCTGAAATCAATGGAACTATGCTACATTGCATGAGTCAAAGATATGGCTCAAGGATTTAATCCATTTCTGATTGCATTTAATAAGGTCGGGTCTGAAACAAATTCTTCATCTGAAACTTGGTGAATAGCTGTGATGAAATGATTGCTTCAAATCAGAAACCAAACCCAAATATTCTGCTAAATATACTTGTAACATTGGCAAAACACTATGTCAGTAATGTTTAGCCAATTCATCAGATGAGTGCCGTCACACTGTAATTTTCGCTACTGAAGCATTGCTGATATGGATTCCAAGAGGCAAATTCAATGACATGTTGACTCAGACACATGTCCTGAGTTGTGTTTAATCATACTTCTAAGGGTCCAAAGTTCCCCATGAACATGACAACTCATGTGCTAAGTGCCATATTTAGGCAGCCCTTACTGAATCTGAAAATGCTACATCTGTCAAGCAACAGCAACAAACACATATCTTCTGACCATGTGCAATACATTTGTTCTGATTTTGGCTAAATCTATACCAAAATCTCAGTATTAGCAGCACTAGTTTCTTTTTGAAGCACACTAACAGCTCTGATGATAGTCGTAATATATGGCAGGAATGTATCTGCCTTTATACTTAATGCAGTGAGCTATAGCCAGAATTGTGTCATATACCAATTATCTTTTTCACATTTGAATTGTATAACATTTATTACTACTATTCCCAACTTTTTCAAATGGACTCTGTGCAAATGAGCTTACTATATTGTTGATGAATTCTTTCTAACATTATTAGATTTTCTTTAAAGCAATATCCCTTCCAAACACACACAAATAATGAATAATTGAACATCTTCAGTCAGGTGTTGGGTAGTAGAATCCATCCAGTACTGGTATATTATCTTCAGATATCCACTTTGTTGGCATTTTTTCTTCAAGTGAATGCCAACCAATATTGAAAAATAAGATCTCAATCCTTATCCAGTAAGGCAGATCTACTGAATCAATAAAATTATATTGTGTTGATTTACCGAGTTATTTTTGAGTCAATGGATTTAGTCTAGTAGAGATTAGCAATAGGATTTCAGCCTAAATGCCATGCCAAATTACTGATATTTTCAAAAATACATGGGTAGATAGTTTGTTTTCTTTCTCAAAAATATTTAGGGATATATGGTCTGGGTAGTTCTAATCTTACAGATTTGGAATACAGCATCTTGAGTATTACAGCCAGTGCTATGCTGGCAAGATGATTCTGGGATGTTTTCTGAACTCTGCGTAAACCAATTTACAATTATTTGTCTAAATATGCTGAAATGAAAACAGTTCTGGTATTCTGTAACAGAGGCAAGCTATCCCAACTGCAACGTCATGCATACCTGTCCAGAATCACTGGTTTTATTTTGCCCATCTTTTAAATGAAATATTTAAAATAATATAAGAAATATATATAATATAAGATTCAAAGTAATCAATGAATCTTTAAGTTAGTGGTGGGCTGTGTTTGGTCCTGGAGTTGCATACAAAACCAGGCTGATTTTGACCCTTGACTCCCACAGAGGCATGGGCAAACTTGGGCCCCAGGTGTTTTGGACTTCAACTCCCACAATTCCTAACAGCATACCAGCTGTTAAGAATTGTGAAAGTTGAAGTCCAAAACACCTGGAGGGCCAACATTTGCCCATGCTTGTCCTAGACCATCTCTTTTTCCCTGATAAAGCCTGTCATGGGATCTTCAGCCCTAAAGCCACCTAAGATTATTCAGAAATTGGGATGGGGGGGGGGGGTAGAACCACAATATAATCTAATATCAAAACATATTATTGCTGTCTGTGAAATATATTATGGAGGAAAGCAAGTAGAAAAAAACAGTGAGGTTTAAAGATACATTGGTAGGTCCTCCTAGGAATCTAATTCTGCTATTATACATTACGAAATGTTAAAGAAGTATACCATCAAAGTTTTTTCTTCCTTTCTAACATAATTTATTTTGTTCTAATGGATACAGTACTGCTTCTGGGTCTACAGAGAACACATTTACAATGTCATTTATTTTAAGCTGAACAAACAGAACTTTCGAATTTATTTTACTGATGTTGGCTTGATGTTAGACACATACATTCCATTCATGCTGTGTCATACGACATGCATATGGCTTTGAAGGAAGACAAATAGCCAAAAACAGCACTAGCAAGATCCACAGACATTCATATGTGTATATAGACTCCAAAATCCTAACCATCAAAGATTACAATCCTGGATACCTTCTGAAATCAGGTCTGCAGGAACACTGAAATCTACATTACAGTTTAACCATTTCCTCACCAGTGCCAGCATTTTGCTTTCCTTACATACTAAAGTATGATAATTTCAGCACTGCAAACATAATGGTAACAAAAGATAAGTTCTCACTGAAATTTCCCAAATATTCAAACAATGCTAGCAAACCTCTAGTACCATAAAATAGTCATTTTTCTTCTTTCTTCAGGCCTCTTTATGAACAAACAAACAAAAAACTAACACAATACAAATATATTTCTCTATCACTGGGATATATATTACAAAGGCAGCAAGAGAGTATGTTTGTAGTTAATATTTTAATTTGGCTGGTTCTGAAGAAACACAGCGAAATGCCTTTAATTGTTTTATGATACATACCTTTTACATTTTTTCCTCATTATAAGCTAAAATCATTCTATGTTCTGTATAGATCTCATTGCACGCTTAATGGCATGCATTGCCACTGACTTTTATCATTTTAAATTAAAGATTTGTTGAATTCTCATTGTTTGACTTTTCTAATCCCGAACAATCCCAGGTGAATAACAAAACATGCAAATATTCCTGTTTGTTTATTTGATTTATGGCACTTTTACCCTAACGTTGGATCATAAGCCAACTACCTAATGTAAACCAGGAATAGCAGCTCTGCAAAGCTTACAGTTTAGCAATTATCCCTCCAGAATGTCATAGAAATGACAGGTTTAACTTTAAATCTAAATATTAAAGAAGAGAAACCAAACCAGTCTCTGTGTCAGCATGAGGAAGGCCCTTACATCTTGAAACTATTTATACAAACTGGTTGCAGAAATAACAGTTGAATCAAACAGTAAAAATAGATAACACATACCAATTATAGTAGTTTCTCCACATTTACAGAGTTAGGGGTATCCCACAACAATGGGAAAACAGCTAATTTAAATGAAATTGCAAGCACCATTCTTATAACCATAGAGAACAGTTCTCTAGTATTTTATGTCTTTCAGCGTAATGCCAATAGAAGTTGATCATGGAATCATGCTGGAGGACTTAGCAAATGCTTAAAGAAAACTTTTTTCTTCCAATCCTATATAGGGCAGTAGTTAAGGTGATCACAAATACAATATTCCTAAAGTAATCAAACCTAAAAATTCTTAATCTGTAAATGCAGAAGGACAACTGTACTGTATGATAATTGTGAATTATATGCCTATGGTTGTGCAAGGTTATTCTCGCCTGGTAATTGTCTTCCACATTAGCATCTGGCCTTACCCAGTTGCACTGCGGCATATGGACTAGAAGGGTATGATTACAGGAAGACTTGTTATTGCCTAACTACCTAATGGTCTCTAGAGGATCTTGAAAGATGGCAAAACATATGCCACATATTCAGGAATGAAATAAACAGGTAAGTAAGGGTTCCATGATGGGAGAAGTACCAGACAACTTGATTAACTTGCAAGGATGTGGGAGCTTTCAGGTGGGACAAAAATCTACTCCACATATGCTATGTTTCCCTTATGAGTTTTTTCTTTTGCAACACTGACAGTAGTGGTTTAGGAATCTCTTTTTTTGGGTGGTGGTGAAAATCACTATTTCTGTTGCCACATTGAGTTAGATTATTGTAATTAGACTGCCCATAGCAAGGGTTATTCTATGAAAGACTAACATTTATTGAACCATCAGTATTCTTCCATGTTGCCCACAGAATGTGCACAGAATGTGCATTCAGTAGAAGACCTACAAGTCACTCTAAATACCTTTACAAAAGCATATGACAAGGTCGGCCTCTCATTGAACATTGAGAAAACCAAAATGCTCTTCCAGCAGTCACCAGCCAATCTTTCTGCAATGCCAGAAATACAACTCAATGGTGTAATGTTAGAAAATGTTGACCATTTCCGCTACCTTGGCAGCCACCTCTCTACAAAAGTCAACATTGACACTGTTATATGCCTGTGAAACATGGACTGTCTACAGACATCACACTCAACTTCTGGAATGATTCCATCAGCATTGCCTCTGAAAAACCATGTAAATCTCTTGTGAAGACAGGCAGACAAATGTCAGTGTTCTGGAAGAAGCAAAGATCACTAGCATTGAAACAATGCTCCTATGCCATCAATTCCGCTGAACTGGCCTTGTTGTCTGAATGCCCAATTACCATCTTCCAAAGCAGTTACTATACTTCCAACTCAAGAATGGAAAATGGAATGTTGGTGGACAGGAAAAGTGATTTTAAGATAGGCTTAAAGCTAACCTTAAAAAACTGTGCTATAGACACCGAAAACTGGGAAGCCTCGGCCCTTGAGCCCTCTAGCTTGAGGTCAGCTGTGACCAGCAGTGCTGTGGAATTTGAAGAGGCACGAATGGAAGACAAAAGGGAGAAATGTGTCAAGAGGAAGATGCATCAAGCCAACTCTAACCGAGACTGTCTTCCACCTGGAAACTGATGTCCTCACTGTGGAAGAACATGCAGGTCAAGTATAGGGCTCCGCAGTCACCTTCATGTCCACTACCAAGACAGTACATTTGGAGGGCCATCATACTCGGACAAGTTATCACCTAAGTAAGTAAGTCCATGATGCCAAGATCAAACACCACATGTTGACATATGAATTAATGCTCAGGATAAATCAACGGTTAGTGATTTCGTCAAACTAGAATTTAAGGTGCCCAAATCACTTATAGACCATCCTAAGCCTTCTAATCAAATCATAGCATGTGTGAAAAAGCAAAGTAAAAGGAAATGGCCCAACCTACTAATCCCTTTGATCTTCTTTAAAGCCTCCAAAAGGCTTTTTGGCTAAAGGATTCTGCCAATTGTTGATTTTAAAGGCTACTGTTCCACATTTTGTTCTTCTATAGACTACCCCTCCAGTCAACTTCTCTAAGCAAAAAGGTTAATAGTTTTGGTGCTCTTAATAAATTTAAAAATATCAATTTAAAAAGATTGTGAGACAAAGATGTAACTACTGAAAAGGGATAAGAGCATTGGCCTTCAAAATATGAATTATACCCACTTCTAAAAATAATTTTCCTTCAGTCCCCAAATTTCTGATATTTCACGGAGGAAGGGAGACAGAAAATCCTTCATTCCCAGAACACTTATGTGTGTTGTATATACATTCCCTTGGTAACTCAGTGTTCCCCTTTTTCTTTGGATGTCCAAACCCTATTTCTCAACTGAAGTTTTTAGTGCCTGCAGTGTGAGAAATCTGGGAAGTGAAGGCAATTCCACTGGAAACAGAATTCATACTGGGGGGACACTTTCATTTTGCTCCCACCCCCTCTAGCTACACTTCTGTAGAGTTAAACTTGTTTTTTCTGCCGTAGGAGCCACAACTCCCAAATGGCTCTGAAAACTAAGAGGGTCTTTCTTGGAAGACCCTCTTAAAGTCCCTCTAGAATGCTGGACTAATAGAAGTTTATCCGCCTAGCCTGTCTGAGTTTGTATCTTCTGTTCTCCAACCAGCATTAGGTTTCCTGTCCCCAATGTGCCATTCTCTGCTTTGCTCTTCTTTTTCTGCTGACCTTACTCAATCTACCACAAAATACATTTCCCAAAAAGCTCCTTTCTCCTCCTCAGAGACTTTCTATCGTTTTGCTCTGCTTGTTGAAGCTACGCTGTTAAGAGATTTGGGAGATGGACAAAGACATGGAAAGTTCTTTTCCCCTGAAGTATCAATCTGATTTCTCTAAATGTAAGTGATAACGTTTAAGCCCCACTACCTCTTACCAAGCATCTTTATTACCTGAAGAGAACAGTAAAAAAAATCTATTGCTGAAGTGTAGATTCTAAGAATTAAATATCCAAATTAAGCACAACACAGCCCCCATATTGCTTTGCCTCAAATATGAATTTATTTTGAATTTTAAAATATGCACAGAAGTGAGATATACAGAGTGTACATAGCTCACTCCTAAAAAAGATGAATTCAGTACCAATGTGCGAACACTTCTTAGCCCAAACAAATCACTGAGAAACATTAATCTTGAGATGTATATATGTACTTTCTGGAAGGAAAAAAATAGCTCAAAGGGGGAACCTTTCAGGCTTCAGGTACAAATATATGTACATATGACATATATCAGATCACCTCCATCCTTCACTGTTACAGGTAGTTCAGACTATTTATTAATAAAACTATGGCAGATCCATTGAGACACTCCGGACACTACACTCAGTTGAAATATATATTTTTTCTATTGACATTTTTAGATCCTCCAGACAACTTTCTGGCAGAGGTTGACCATAGAATTACTCTGGAAAATTTGCAATGACTGCTGACCTACTTTTCAGTAGCTAACATATACATAAATAATCCTGCCCCATATTACATCATACCCTTCCTCTAAATTAATTCTCAAAATTAACCCTTATTAAACCATTTTCTTTTTTCCTCAAAAAGTCTATCAAAAGTTTACAATCATTTAAAATATCTAATGATCATTTTCTAATCAAACCAGACAATTTATCAGTTTCTGCACTTATTAAATTTTAGCCATTCTTCTACAATAGCAGTTTTTACATTTTTCTATGTTTTGCTGCCATGTTCATATATTGAAATATTATTTCATGAGACCTATTTGTGCTTATGTCCTGCAGAAAATGTGATTTAATATAGCAAAAGTACATTTTGACCTGGGGCATTCACCCTCAATTCCCAGCGATACATGCAACATTATATTCAGAAGGAGTATACAAATTCAAGGATGTACTGCAGGGGAAAAAATAAAACATGTTAGCCATTCCTTTTTCTCCTTGCTGAATGGGAGGTGGAGCACAGAGAGTTTGCAAAGAAAGTCTTCTAAAGATGTGTCTATCCAGGGAATGTAAGGCCAATAGTGAGCAAGTACACAAAGAAGATCAGATATCTGACCAACTGTCTACAGTGTTATAACATCTGAAAGATGACCAGCCAGTTGCCTATCATGCCATACAGCTTCTTCCATTTTCCCCACTCCATCCTTGCGATCTTTGATAGACTGTGTGTGAATGCTCCAATTTCTTTTCAGTTCTGTAGAAAAGACCAGCATTTCTGCTGAGCAAATAAGATCTGAGGTGATATTACATCTTAAAATGACGACTAACAAATAAAACTCCATGTTCGCATGAAATCAAGCATGAAGGTAACAACACTGAATCGACAAGCTCTGAGACATCTTCAGACAATACTGACATCGAGGAGACAAGACTGTCCCATAACACAAGCTAAGTTAGTCAGTGTGTCACTGATCTTTGTCAAATGGTGAACAGCTTGGAAACATTACATATTTAGACTCCAGATCCTCTGATCAGGATGGTTGAGGAAGTCTTAGATTTTAGTAATAAAAAAATCTCTCTTTGAATTATATAACTGAAACTTAAAGATTTTTCAAGAGATGTTTCATTCTGTTGTTTTCCATTATGCCCTCCAAGGATTCCCACAGCTTAATGATTTTGTCACATATCTTGGCAAGCCTTCTATCCAATGTTTTCTAGATGGCCATCTGTTCAGAGTTCCCCTTTCATCTCCCTCTCCTCCCATTCTGTGTTGTTGTTCGGAGAAGGGATGGGGGGCTTATCTAACATTTTACCAACACTCTGTTTTGTTGAATTTATTTCATTTCAGGGCCACTAGTGAAAACTGAAGCATTCTTTCTTCTGCTCTATTCAGTTTTACCAAGCATAATGTTATTGTAATCACCCCCTAAGTAAGACACCATCCTAACTGTGTTCTAGCAGTAATTGTGTAGGCGGGCTAGCACATAATTTAATTTGTTCAAATCAATTTCAGTTGAAGGACACTGAGAAAAGGAAACAATGCATGAGTGTCAGTTGTTAAATTTTATGCAGACAGCTGGGAGAAGAAAGGAATCCAATTTTTAGCCAGGAAACCTTTCAAAATCACAGGTCAAAGTGCTAGAATAGTTGTGTTTCTATTAGATTTCTCCCAGGTAGAAGAAAAACTTTCTAAGTGACTTTGCTTAAAATTCTAATGCATTTTCTGGGGAGTTACCAGAACAATCCTTTCTTCCTAAGCCTTATAGTAATCAGACCTAGATACAGATAACAGAAATAAAAGCATTTTTCCTATATAACATTGCTTCCATTGCCTTATATCTCTGCTGTTTCTCCTGCGTCCAGTTGTATTCCCCCAAGGATGTGGATCTGTTCTTGTACTTTGAAAAGCACCTTCTACACCGATGCACCAATAGATGCAATATATAATAGCATTATCATATTGTCTTCCTTATTATGAATTAGCTCTTCTAAACAATAAAGTACATGAAATAAAATGTTCACTCTTTCTTTTGCATATGAAGACTTTCAGGTGACTAGGGCAGTGCATTAAAGTTTTTTTTTCACCTGCAGATGATCTTGCTAAAATATAATATGGCCAAGCAGTTTCTTGCAATACCAAGGATAGAAGCAAATGCATAACTTGCTACCCGCTGCTCACAAAATGCCCTGTGAGCAGAGGGGAGTAGGACTGCAATCCATGTTTCTTTGCTGATATTTCATACACTGCAATAAAATAAGAGATCTGCTATCTTTAAAATGCCAGATAATTTGTTGTTTCTCCTATCATAGATTATTATAGCTATTACTCTGGAATTTTGCACAAAGTTTTACATGTGTCACTGACCTTCCCCCATCATCCTTCATATCATGCTTCTATTTTAGATAGTGTATTTCTATGCACCTATGTTTATGTGAATTAGTCTCCGTCTATTAGTCTCCTGTTTTTAACATTTTATGATGTATGTTGATTTTTATGACTGTTTTATTGATGCGGAGATTTTATTGTTGGGATATTTGTTTTATTGTCTTATTGCTGTTATTATATTGTTGTGTCGGGCAAGGCCCCATGTAAGCCGCCCCAAGTCCCTTCGGGGAGATGGGGCGGGGTATAAAAATAAAGTTATTATTATTATTATAATTACATTGGGTATTTCTTCACATAATTACTCAGTGTTAGTCTTGCCAGTTCCATGTTCTGAAATACCACCTACAGCATTAGCCACAATTTATTGTGTTGTTCAAACCCTAAACTGATATAATTCCTTAGTTGTGTATTTAATGAAACGTTTTGGCTTCACAGCAAGCCATTGTTAATAAAAAGGAAATATTAAAAATTGTGGCACCAAAAGAAGAACGGCATGCAAGACTTGTTCCTATCACAATAACTTTGGAAGTAAAAGTCCCAATGAACTCAATGTGGCTTGTTTCAGAAAACCAATGTTTAGAATTGCATTGAAAGAGAGGGTAGCATTTTATTCATTGATTACAGTATGGTGTTGTAAGCCAGATCTACAACTCTGTAATTATACTACAGTAGAGTCTCACTTATCCAACATAAATGGGCCGGCAGAATGTTGGATAAGCAAAAACGTTGGATAATAAGGAGGGATTAAGAAAAAGCCTATTAAAGTCAAATTATGTTATGCTTTTACAAATTAAGCACCAAAACATCGTGTTTTACAACAAATCAACAGAAAAAGCACTGTAACGTTATGTAGTAATTACTGTATTTACGAATTTAGCACCAAAATATCACAATGTATTGAAAACATTGACTACTAAAAGACAGGCTGTGTTGGATAATACAAAACATTGGATAAGTAAAGGTTGGATAAGGGAGACTCTATTGTATTTCGCTTTTATGCTTGTTGCTCTTTTACAATGTCCAAAAGTGATCCCCACAACCTACATTTTAAGCCACACATATCCTCAATCAAATGGAGGAATTTCTGAGGTTCTGGTGAGCAAGGAGTGAGCCTAGCCCTCCCTGATAGAAGGGCACTTTGTGAGATGAGGGTTCATTATTTAAAATGTAGGTTTTTGGCTAAGATGTAGTAATGAAGATCTAGCTACATCATCACAACTCTGCCCACTGTTGCAGGATCTTGGCTGATATCTATATAAGAGCATGCCATAATATTGTCATCAATAGCAACGCAAAATACATACAGCTAGTTATGGGAAAGAATTGTTTCCTCTAACTCATGCCATGTGCTATAAGATATGTGTTGAAGTGGCTTTTGTTAGAGTGGCTTATTGTGTGTTGACACCTGGGTTTCAGTGTGGTTGTCCTGGTAACCAATAGAAAGGTAAAGCAAGCAGCGATTCTAGGTAAGAAGCCTACAGTGGGTAAGAAGAAAAGCCTGGTGAAGGTGGGAGGGAGAGTTAAAAATAATTCCTTATAATTCTTATTTGAAGTGGGAACATCTACAGGGGAAATGTGAAAAGGGCTAAGGCCTGCCAAATTACACTCTCTACAGAAAATAGCATTACTTAAAGGTGCCTTCTGGAGAATATAAATGGATTTTAAACGGTTCGTTTAATCTATCTTGTACTTACTTTCACAGCATTGATCAAGCCTATAATATTGTGCCTGGAAAATTGCATTGATGCACCTCCCAACCATATGAAGGAAAATAAAACCTTTATCTTCTCTTATTAAGACCAGTTGCTTTGGTTGTCAAAGCAAACCTATATTCCTCACCAAAGTCCCTTCACTTGAATCACCACTTGATCCTATAGTATACAAGCATTGCTAATAACATTTGGTATAGGGGGATTACTATGCTTAACACATTTCAGACTTATGGAATTCCATATTTAGTGTGTTAGAAACATAATGCTGATCTGTTTGTGTCAGACCCAGTTCTTTGGGAATGGTCTCAGCAATGAGAGATTTGAATATTACACTTCATATTTTTGTGATTCACTTTTGTAGATTTGATCAATATGTTCTCTCTAGGAATCGCTAGGTCCACCAGCTTGACTTCGTGGGCAACTTCAACTGTAGAGTTCCACTGAAGAACCTAGAGATTCCTAGACAGAATACCTTAGGAATTTGTAGGTCCTCCAACATAAATTTATGATTAACTTTCAGCAAACGTTAGCATATAATTGCACTGGGGGATCTAAACCAGGCCTGCACAACCTCTCCCCCCTCCCCAGGTGTTTGGGGAACAGATTCCCAGAAGTCCTCACCAATGGTCAGGAATTCTGCGAGCTGAAATCCAAAACACCTGGATGGTCACACATTGTGCAGACCTGACCTAAAAATTCCCAGAGAGGTGTTCTCTCAGAGACAACAAATATTTGTATTCTTTCCACTTTAGTGTGAGTCCTTCACCTCTAACCCCAACAAATGTGGATGGCTGACTGTGTATCCAAAATGAAAAATCAATGTAGATTTTTCTGAAAAGATGCTTGAGTAAAGGTCAACTGGAATGTAGTAGCCTATGCTTGCAATCTAGTAGCCAATGATAAGAGAGGGCATTAAAAATGCCAGGAGTGTGTATGTGCAAGTAGAAAGAGAAGGGGGGTAGTCTACCTGCTCTGCTTCTGCATAGATTGTAAATCTGCCTTTTGAGTTGTATAGGAGCTCTGTCTTTACTGAACCTCTGAAGGCATAGGGTCTAGCACCAATAAAGATCCCATATAACCCAAGATTATTAAATGAAGACAGGATTCACTTGTGTCACAACAGATTATCTTCTGGTCACCCCTGACACTTCTATCTACTCTTTGACTGAAAAAATCCTGTGCAAACACATTGACCTATTTTCCTCTCTCTTTCCTCATCTATTTTTATAACACATGCACAATAAATAAATAAATAAGGAATTCAGGCATCTTATAGGGACAAAATGTTCCCCCAAACTTTCTGTTCATTCATTTCCTAATTTTAGAATGTTGTTAATTAACAAATAGCACAGCAAAGTGGAATGATTTCTCAGCCAATGATCACTCTGTAGGACAGTGATTTTCATTCAACCTATGGGTCCCCAGGTGTTTTGGCCTACAACTCCCAGAAATCCTTACTGGCGGTTAGGATTTCTGAGTGTTGGAGGCCAAAACGTCTGGAGACCCACAGGTTGAGAACCTTGAGAACCACTACTGTAGGCTATGATGTCAGGTCCCCAGATTTCTACTTGCCAAACCTGTTTTGAACTGGCAAATATGATCAGCCTCTCATTTCCTGTGGATTGACTCTACCCTGAAATGTTGTGAAGAAAGGAAAAGTGGAATGAATTTTGTTTTGTGGTGAACATTTTGAGTAAGTATCATAAGGGCCCCTGGTGGTGGCGCAGTGTGTTAAAACGCTGAGCTGCTGAACTTGCAGACCGAAAGGTCCCAGGTTCAAATCCCGGGAGCGGAATGAGCGCCCGCTGTTAGCCCCAGCTCCTGCCAACCTAGCAGTTCAAGAACATGCAAATGTGAGTAGATCAATAGGTACCGCTCTGGCAGGAAGGTAATGGCACTCCATGCAGTCATGCCAGCACCATGACCTTGGAGGTGTCTACGGACAACACTGGCTCTTTGGCTTAGAAATGGAGATGAGCACCAATCCCCAGAATCGGTCACAACTAGACTTAATGTCAGGGGAAATCCTTTACCTTTTTTATCATAAGGGAATGTGCAGGAAGGAGAGAGAAAGAATGAAGGTGTGGGATGTTTCATATGACCTTGCATGAGAACTGCACTCCACTTCCAGATCCCTTGACTCTCAAATGTACAGTGAGTACACCATTAGTGATATGAGGTTGCTTTTTTTTATTACAGCACTCAGAATCTAGAATCTCAAAAGTGGTATGCCTGACCCCAGTGCTGCTCTTTGAGATGGGAAGCAAGGATGGTTTTACATAATACAGCCTTTCCAAGATAGAGCTTGTTTTTTTATAAGGACTACTGCTTTTAACACACACACACACACACACATTTGTGTGTGCATAGAAGACAGAGGGAGATAGGAGAGAGAAGAAAAGAGAAAAAGGTAGAGGTGGGGTGAAGTATTAATGCAGTTTGACACCACTTTAATTGCTGTGACTCAATGCTATGGAATCCTAGTAGTCATCGTTCAATGAAGAACCAACACTCTTTGACTTTCAAGTTCAAGGACTTGAAAACTACAGATCCAAGGATTCAATAGCATTTAGTTATGGCAGTTAAAAAAGGACCTGTTCACCCATGTCGATGGAATCGTCATGGATTGTGGCAATTTCAGAGGTGCCCGTCCAGGAATGTGGGGAACTTGCCACCCCATGCCTCGCATCACCTGACTGTCTATACCCATCCCACAGGGAAAAGCCTCCCGTGTTGACGCTATGGCAGAATGAGCCAGTCTGTCTTTCCCTTTAAGATGAAGCCCTGCTGGAAGTTGCAGTGTGACATGTAATGAGAGTCGGCAGGCTCCTTTGTAAAGGAGAAAGTGAACCGGTGCATACCAACAATTTCGCCCTGGTCTAATGAGGTCATATGTGGTGTCAAACTGCATTAATTCTACAGTATATATGCACCCAAGGAACCTCCAGTAGCACAGCGGGTTAAACCGCTGAGCTACTGAACTTGCTGACCAAAAGGTTGGTGGTTCTAATCCAGGGAGCGGAATGAGCTCCCACTGTTAGTCCCAGCTTCTGCCAACCTAGCACTTCGAAAATATGCAGGTGTGAGTAGATCAATAGGTACTGCTTTGGTGAGAAGGTACTTATTGATCCATGCAGTCATGCTAGTCACATGACATTGGAGGTGTCTACAGACAATGGCGGCTCTTCAGCTTAGAAATGGAGATGAGCACCAACCCCCAGAGTCGGACATGACTAGATTTAATGTCAGGGGAAAACCTTTACCTTTACCTATAGATGCACCCAGATAGAGAGTGAAAGAGAGTAAGGAAGAAAAAGAAAGGAAGGCCGGGGGGGGGGGGAGCACAACCTATTTTAAAATACCTCCCCCCATTGAAATGTTCATTTTCCACTTGTCTATCCCAGACAGAATTTTGCTGTCATTTGCATTGGGCATAATAGAATAGAATAGAATACCTTTATTGTAATTGTACAACAAAATTAAATTAGAGTAGTGGTTCTCAATCTGTGGGTCCCTAGATGTTTTGGCCTTCAACTCCCAGAAATCCTAACAGCTGATAAACTAGCTGGGATTTCTGGGAGTTGTAGGCCAAAACAACTGGGGACCCACAGGTTGAGAACCACTGAAGTAGAGGTATTCAATATCAAAAGGAGGTCGCATGTCACCTCTTATGGCTGTTACAATCCAAGAGCAGACATGTTAAGATTGGGGAAACTTGTCTTTCAGCAGAACCATAGTATCCTATGTTGCTTGCAGATTCTAATTCTTCATTCGCACTACTGGCCAAAGAGAATTGTGCCAATTAGTCTGCAAAGCCTGTTCAAAGGAATCAATGGGCAGCAGTGCATGACAGCTCTACAATTAGCAAGTACAAACATAGGGGGAGCTGCAAGTAGGGTTTTACGGAAGGTAATTTTACAGAAACACTCCCAGTCAACTGAACCTACTTTTCTGCTTATTTTGTGCCATCAGTTTAGTCTGCAACAATTAAACCACTCCAGGCATAATAATGGGCTAGGAGTGATTAGCTTCCATAAGGCTGTCTCTAGTTTACAACTGCATATAAATATTATTTCAGGAAATAATCAGACACAGCAAGGGAATCCTTACTAAAGTCAACTTATTTGCTGTTATAACTTAATCCTATTCTGAACCACTCAAGACCCAGAGTTGTGAATAGACAGAAAGGCTTGGAAGGCATGGAAGCTGTAAAAAAGGCAATGAAGACATCTGTAGGAATTTATGCCTTATCTGTCTTGTTAGCAGCTGAGGCTCCCACCTTCTTCCTACTCATTATTGTCCTACCCGGTACACATGCTCTGCTCTTGTTTAGTGCATTGAATCTAAATTACCCAGTGAGTGACAGATCAATTTCACTTCCCTAACAATCACATCCTGCAAATTTTCAGGCTATTTCCTCTGACCAAGAGCTGACACCAGAGGCTGGCTAACTGCTTCCAGCAAATGAGGGAGCCACCAGCATGGGTTATGACAGCTGGGCAGTTTGGATGGACTGCAGTGTTACTGCCTAATAATACAACAGAGCTGAAGAAATGGCTTTGGGTGATTCCGCAGCCAAACCCTTGAGAGAGCAGCATCTGAGACAGCTTATAGAAAGCTGCACAGATGTTTTCCAGATGACAGAAATGCCCCCAAGCGTCTCTGTTCTCTACCAATCTAAGTGCAAAGTGCAGACGTGCTGATCATGTCTGTCCAGTCGTCGAAAAAAAACAGAGAAGGCACATGTCATTCTAAGCAACAGAGTGTACTGTTGCTACCATGCAGGGACAAGTTTCCCGTACACAATTATGCCAGATTTGAATCCTACAAAACACAATGACCTGTTTAACTGAAATCAGCATTTCACAGAAAAAGTACCCAGCATTTATCAGGTATAGCCCCCTTTTAACTGGATTCAGTTAATAGAGTTTTCAGATTTTATTCAAAGGCTCTTGCATACTGCATAGATCCAATTCCATCTACTTTTAAAAAGATAACGCCAAATGTACAAATCGAGGTGGGAAACACAAAGAGTCTGCCACACCCCCCCAAATGAGTAATGTAATAACAATTATGCCAAAAATTGTATCATCAACCCTTAATCCACTTAATCTAAAATATTAAACACTTTCTTCCAAATGTGTGTTAAAAGTCATAGAGATATGAAACTGCTGATGAAGGAGATAAGGTACATTTTTGTATTTTCTCATTATGATAACAAAGCCATTAGCTCTGGTTTCTTCTTGTATATATTTATGAACAGAGATATCAGTACAAAGAGAAAAGATTTTCCTGTTCTCATTGAGATATTAATGTACATTAATTTCTATTCCTATATATACTGTTCCAGAAAGTCTGCATAATCTACCTTGGACACAGCTGTGGCTCCTAAATAAAGATGCAACATTACACCTGTTAATTAAAGGCTGAATTAGGACCCTCTGCCAAGGTACCACTGTTTACTTGAAAATAACTTTACATTAAAAGCTAACAGGAAAAAAATGGAAAAGTTAACTACCTTGATTTGGATATAACTTGCAATAGTTACTGGAGAATAGGAAAAGAGTTCCCGTCAGCCTTGGAACAACAAAATATTTTTTCGTCTGGATCCAGGTATTGTTTGTTATTGTGTTTCTTCAAGTAATTTCAAACTTTTAGCAACCCAGTCACAGGATTTCCTTGGCAAGATTTATTCAGAAGGAATTTGACTCTGCCTTCACATAACTTTCCCAAAGTTCCCCAATGGTTTTCAATAGCTGAATGGAAATCCAGACCTTAGTCTCCAGAATTGTAGTCCAACACTCAAATCACTACATTATGCTGGACAGCAGGTCCTTAACTTAAAAAAAACCCCAATAAATAATATCACATCTGCTCTACTCTGAACTATTTGGATTATCTTGTCATCAGACAGGCCCATTTCCATTCATATTTTTTGAGGATTTGGAGAAGAGTATCAGAAAATATTTGTAACTGGCAATTTATCTCATTATTTATATGAACTGGTTGGAAGGTTCTGGCAGCTATAGACCAAACAAGTAATTTTCTGTGAACCAACAAATACCAAAATTAATAAACAACTAAAACAACAAAGCAGACATTCCAAATCCTCCCTTAATATTAAAAGCAACCAAACTGTTGTATTCAGATGAGCAGCTATGTGACTGTCAACAAGCCCCCACCACATCACATATGGACATTACTCAAGAGAGGGCCATGGAAAATGAATGACTCATGATGGTTTTCTTAATGGCCAGCAGAGGTATGGTTTGGCAGGCTACAGTTCATAATGCATTACAGAACTTATAAACCCCTTGGTGCAGTTAAGAGGGAAGTTGTGGGGGAGAAGTAATGGACAGTAAGAAGAAGCCGGGCTGTGGCGCAGGCTGTTGAGCAACCAGCTGCAGCCAGCTGTAACAAATCACTCTGACCAAGAGGTCATGAGTTCGAGGCCAGCTCGGAGCCCCGCGTTTCTCTTGTCTTTGTTCTATGTTGGGAAAAGTTTTGAATTAGCAATAATCGTGCCTCGGATTAATCTCATTGGCTACGATGCTGCCACTGCGCAAAGCACACATGCAAGTCTGTACTACCCCAATGTGTGTCCATTCCACCTTGGACTTTCACACATTAAGCACAAAGGTGAGGAGGGCACTTTGACTTCATATGCATAGAAACTTCGATTTCATGTGGATCATGCTAATGGAGGGAGGCTTCTAAATATGATCACCCTAATACATCTACTACAGGCATGGGCAAACATTGTGGATGGTGAAATCCAATTGTTTTGGATTTCAACATCCACAATTCCTAACAGTCTACCAATGGTTAGTAATTGTGGGAGTTGAAGTCCCGGGCTGTGGCGCAGGCTGGTAAGCAGCCAGCTGCAGCCAGCTGCAGCCAGCTGCAACAAATCACTCTGACCAAGAGGTCATGAGTTCGAGGCCAGCTCGGAGCCTGCATTTGTCTCTGTCTTTGTTCTATATTAAGGCATTGAATGTTTGCCTTATATATGTAATGTGATCCTCCCTGAGTCCCCTTCGGGGTGAGAAGGCGGAATATAAATACTGTAAATAAAATAATAAATAAATAAGTCTAGCTCTCCATTAACTCAATTCCCACCTCTCAAATGTCTTCTGAAATTGCAAAATGATTTCTAAAACTAAAAGAATGCTCACCACTACCTCACCACCACCACTAACAACAGCACAGCCTCAGCAGGGCATTTTTAGGAGATACTAGCTGCCTTAGGTCTTCATCAAAAGAGAAAGATGGGGTACAAATAATATAAGTAGGCAAAAGAGAAAGAGGGGGAGGAGAAGGAGTTGTAGTATTAGTAATAGGGTGAATGGGAGGAGATAGATGTTTCACCCATCTACTTATGAATTCCAATTCCATTATGTCTTTTATCATTCAGTCATCTCACTAGTCAAGGGTCTGAGGGCTCAAGTTAGCTTGTTGCCAATCTTTGAGAACCAAAAAATATTTGTCAAAAGCCAAACATCAGACAACTTTTTCATGCAAAACAGATTCTGGTGTGTATTAGAGGTTTTAAAATTAAGTACTGTGTTTATTTATTTATTTTATATACCACTCTTCTCCCACATATAATACAAAATATAGTAAAAACCAACAATCGTAAAACACACTTAAAAACCAATATCATACCCAATTAAAACAGTAAAACACTGAATCTAATGCTCATCTTTTTTTTTTTTCTTTTTTTTCTTTTTCTTTTTCTTTCTTTTTTTTTTTTTGGTTAAATTACCTTACCAAAATTAGGATGCACATTAGATTTGCACAATACAATAATCTTAGTGCTGAGCCAAAGCCAAAGGGGAACTCCTATTTAAGGGATGACATTAATAATGGGCAGGGCTCAATGCTATGTAACCCTGGGATTTACAGTTTGGTGAGCCATTTTAGCATTCTTGGAATTTGTAGCTTGGTGAGGCATCCACATCATTTGGCAGAGGAGGCTCAAGAACTTGTAAAACTACAGCCCCCATGAACCCATAACACTGAACCAAGGCAGTTAAAGTGGACTCATTCTACAGCAGAGATGTATCCAAGTTTTCCTTTCTGTTGCTGGAAGCTTTGGTGCTCTTTTGTTTTTAAAGAAGGAATTTTAAGTAGGCAGCAACTATAATGGCCACATTGCAAAGAGAGCACTTTTGGCTGTTGCACATTACATTCTCCAGCAAATACTTTGTTGGTTTCAGGGTTTTGAAAATTGAGGTGCACCTTAGATTCAATGGCTCATTAGACTTGAGCAAATATGGGTATTAAAATTTCTCCACACATAAGCAAGAAAGTAAAAAAAAAAGCTTAACTGCTCAAGAAAAGCTCCAGATGCAAAAATAAAGCAAAATCAATAAAATAAAGCTAAAATAAATGTATAAAGCAATGAGATGTTTCCTAATTGCATGGAAATCAGGGTAAAACACTATAAGCAGTTCAAACAATTGAGAAGTTCATGCTTGGCTCAAGTTCATTAGCCACCCACTACACCAGTCACTTTTCTGTACTAACAGTCATTCGTTCCTAAAAGCTGCTGGACGTCTAGTGTGAAATGAGTTAGACAGGTGTCCCCTAGAAAAGAAAATGAACGTCACAGTTACCATTAATTGGATCCCTCTCTGGCAGCCTATGCAAAGGAACTATGTAATGCTCCAGTCAGCTAGGGATACCAGAGTCTCTCTCTCTTTCCAGGGCAGCAGCAAAGAAAGACTGTTCTTTAACAAGTCCACAGATTGCAATGGGGATATACCAGTAGATGCACAAAGTTCAACAGATAATTAAGGGGCAGAAATGAACAGAGATTTATGTGGCATCACAAAGAAGCCATGGGATTTCAAATGCTACAGAACTAATTGATAGAAAGCAATTTTGTTCAATATTAAAATAATCTACTTCCTTACCAGGTGTTATGTCCTTACCAGAACTATGTTGCATACTCTGTGGGAAAACTATCTAAAAATGAGATAACACTATCTAAAAATAAGAGAACCATCACACTGAAAGCAAAGGTTTTGAACAATTTGACAGAGTAATTATACTAGGGTACCCTGATGGGCTGGAAAACAATGAATGAGTAATTCTTTAACTTGTGATATCGATCCCCGAACCCCCCGTCCCCGTCCCCACCACCACCACCACCACCATCATTGTTATGGGTGTCAGCATGGTATAATGATTTGAGTCTTAGATTAAAGGTAAAGGTTTCCCCTGACGTTAATTCCAGTCGTGACCTTAGATTAGGACTGTGGAAATCAGTGCCTGAACCCCCACTTAACCATAGAAAACCACAAAGTGACTTTGGGCAAGACACACTCAGCTTCAGAGGAATACACTGACAATGTTCTGAAGAAGTCTCATCAAATATTACCCATACATGGCTTGAAGAAACAACAACAATAACCAGCAAGTTGGTGACCTATTTATATCACTGTGGTAAAAAGAAACAATAGCACCAAACTTCAAAAGGTGTACAGTTTTTTTAAAAATGTTATAAAACAAAAAAGTTGCACAGGCATAAAAAATTATAGTGATAGATTCTGCTAACAGTGGGGTACCCTGCTATCATTTCTACCTGTCACTGCCTTTGTAGACTCTATGCATGTATTCATATTTTACACAGATCTTTTCCACCATTGAAATCTGCTGAACATTGCAATTTGTAAAAACAATGTGTCACTTTTGGGAAGTGAAGTCCATGGTACGTTCCCACCTCATGTTCACCTCATCTGTTACATCAAAAATCACTCCTAGTTTTTTATCGGTTGCTATGGTACTACATCACAAAGGATGGGTCATATATACTACATATAATTTTTTTTACCTTGAAGCTGCTCTTGATTTGTACACATTTTCATTCAGTGCTGGGAGCACACAATGGTTATAATGAAATATATAGGGATTAGTTTTAAATGAGTTGTTGATTTGTTGTTGCTGCTGTGTGCCTTCCAATCACTTCCAACTTATAGTGAACCTAAGGTGAACCTACTATAGGGTTTTCTTGGCAAGATTTGTTCAGAGGAGGCTCATCTTTGCCTTCCTCTCAGGCCAAGAGAATGTGACTTGCCCAAAAATACCCAGTGGGTTTCTATGACAAAGCGGGAATTAAAAGTCAAAGTTCAATGTTCAAACAACCATATCATGCTGGCTGTCAATACCAAAACTGAAATGTATGAAGAATTCACAATGTTCTGTTACTAGGCCAAGTTGGAATATGATACCTAGACTTGGCTTGTTGTATGCAAGTAACTACTGTATCCAGGACATTTTGCACTTGATGAAACAGATGTATTCAATTGTTGCGATGAAATTCCCATCACACTTCATCACTGGTTGTGTTGATGGAGATGCTGGAAATACCACAATGAATGGAAGGATTGCCTATGGAATCATTTGGCTCACATTTGGCACCTAGCAGCACAGAGACATGAATGTAGAAGGAAGGGAAATGAACAGCTTTTTATATATTTTTACACTGAAATGAACATTCATTGTGCTTCTCTTTTTAAGAATTGACAGCTCACACGTATACAGCTCTTGAAATAACGTGTTTGTCATTTCTAAAAAAACAAACAAACTCAGCTACCTTAATTAGAAACACATCTCTTCCAACTACTTGTCAGTCTGTAAAAGGCATTTTAAGTGAAAAACTAATGTTCTATTGGTGAAATCAGGATGAGCTAATAAGTAAAAACATGACAGCAGTGGGGAGATTTTAAGGTTAGTATAATGGTTCTCATTTATAAAACCCATTTAAGGGAAGCTACTTTGCAGGCTAAGGAGTGCCAGTGTGGTTTTGTGGATTGAGCAAGTCACACTCTCTCAGACTCTGAAGAATGCAAAGTCAAACTCCCTCTGAACAAATCTTGCAAAGAAAACAGTGTCATGGCTCTGCCTTACAGTTGCCATAAGTCAGAAATTTGAAAACACACAATAAAGCAATCTTGCAGATGACATGAGTTCTAATAAGTAAGTGTAAATGTTCTAAATCATAATTTTAAAAACTGTCTTTTCATGCCAATTTTTGGGTAAATTGATCAATTCCTCCCACAACAAAAACAGCAATAATATATATTTTGAAGAAGGGTATATAGGCATCTTGGGATCCCAAGCTGATAAGATAATAGGACGTATTCATTAATTGAGAGATATTCCAAATTCATTTAGTTTTTAAGGCAAGAATACTGAAGTGAGTTGCCATTACCTTCCCCAAGGATCATATTTAGTCTGACCTCTCTGCCATGACCTTCCCATCTTGGGTGTCCCTTTACAGTTTCACTCATGGCATCACTGAGGTGCCCAAGTTCCAGAACCACAAAAAGGTAATGATCCTTTGCAAGAGTCCAAATTCTTATGTTTCTATGTACATATTAAAAGCTAGAGCATTTTCAGAATGGGAGCATCCTGTTAGAAGCATAGACAGGATTCTGGTTCCTATACCACCCTGAATAAACCGCCATGATCTAGGTTTAATTAGGATAAAGTAACTGGGTGCTCCTATGGTACATGTATGTGTGACCCATGCCAATTTTGGGAAATCCCTTGTTCTTCAGATGACATCACATTTCAGTTCCTGATGTTTGGGACATCTTGGGACCTTTCCCAAGTTCTGAGTTCAATGTAATATGCTTCAAGGTGTATGAGGATTATCTGCAAAGCCCTGGATCAGTATGTCCCAGAAGATATTTAAGTACTCTTAAGCCCTCTAATTATATTGTTTTATATAGGTTTCACTCAACCATATCACTCCAAAAATAGCCATGTAACAGAAACGATTCCCTGGCAAATGAACCATCTTCTCACTGACCATGTGTATAATGGAAAAAATATGGGTAAATTGATAGTTACATTGTGCTTTTATTTCCCTCTTCACATTATTCTAGAGCAGGGGTCCTCAAACTTTTAAAGCAGAGGGCCGGTCCACAATCTTTCAGATTGTGGAGGGGCCGAATTATAATTTGGAAAAAAAAATGAACAAATTCCTATGCACACTGCACATGTCTTATTTGTAATGCAAAATAACAACAACAATGAAAGTACAATACAATATTTAAAAATGAAAACAATTGTAACCAACATAAACCTATCAGGATTTCAATGGGAAGTGTGGGCCTGCTTCTGGCCAATGAGATTGTTGTTGTTGTGTGCCTTCAAGTCATTTCAGACTTACAACATTTATTTATTACATTTAAATCCCACCTTTCTCACCCCGAAGGGGACTCAGAGCAACTGTATGCACATGCAATATATTATATTATTAGCATAGCACAATTTTAGCATTATATATTACTATGTTGAACTATACCACTATACTGTAATATTATATGTAACTAGCTGTGCCCAGCCACGCGTTGCTGTGGCAAAGTGGTGGTGGTATTGGTTAAAAATTGTTGTGTAATTTTTATTTGACTTTATTTGCATTTTTAATTAATTTTATTATAAGTTATATTTTTATTTATTATATTTTATTATTTTCTTGTATTATTTTTAGTTATTTTCTGTTATTATAATATTTTATTGTATTAATTTTTAGTGTTTTTTATTATTTTTTATTGGGTTGCTAGGAGACCAAGTTGGAGGAGCTTAGCCTTCTAACTGGCAGCAGTTGGATAAAAGCAATTATTCCTCTCTCTCTAATTAGGACTTTATTTTTCTTTTCTTTTTGTTGTATCAACCTAGAGGCGTGGATGATGGGTTGTGTTGTCAAATTTCGAGGTTGGGGGGCCTGTAGTTTTGTTGTTTTGTGGGTCGCCGTGATGCCATCACTCTTTTATATATATATAGATATATATCATATAATTAATATTATTATATGGTATTATTAGTATTATATTGTATAACATTATATTATCAATATTATATGTATATACAATATATTATATTATTTAAAATGATATAAAAATATTATATTATAAAACTGAGGGCGGGGGCCAGGTAAATGACCTTGGAGGGCCGCATCCGGCCCCCGGGCCTTAGTTTGGAGACCCCTGTTCTAGAGTGAGCATTTCTTTAGAGCATGCTTCAGAATAAATTGACAAAAAGATCAAGACATTTAAAACATGGGTTGCATTAATACATGCTTAAGATACATTCCTAATAACTTTGAATCCTTTATTCCTGCAAAAATGTTAGATAATAAAACATACACAGAATTTGTTACATTCTATAATAAGGCAAGTATTATTGGCTTCCTCAGGATAACCGCATCTTCTCATTTTTTTTACTAGCCCATAGAACCACCTGTGTTATTAAATATAAAATCCTAAAGTTAATGGACCAGTCCCATTCCTGTTTACACAGAAGTCCCACTGAGTCGAAGGGGAGTTGCTTGCTAAGACTGCAGCCTTGGTGTTATTTTACATTACTTCCTTAAAATTATTTTTCTTGATTCTTGATTTATGCACTCATTTAGTGCAAGTACTGGCAGTGTTACAGCTATATTTTCTAAAGCATAAATAATTTAACATTGCCCACTGCAATCATGCACACAAAAAATCAGATAAAACAGCAGGATGTATGAATTTCCTAAGGACAGAAAAAAAAACACATTTTATTTTGGTTTATAAAAGACAAAAGTACTTTAAAACATTTAAGCCATCATTATGTCATTTCTTCCCCAACTAATAAGTTAATATTTGTGACTAGCAAGATTTTTGTTTAAATTGCAAGTAAACTAAACCAATTTATCTGAGTCACTTTTTTGGCATCCTATTTACTCTGCAGTAATTATTACACTGGTTTAGCAATGAGGTTTGTGTTTTTTTAATCATTTTGTTTCATTTGCTCAGCTCTACATATCTATAAATATATTGAAGCTATCACTTAATAGCATCTTTTAAAATGCTTGCAGTTATTTATTGTTACACAGTTTTCTACATTAACTTGATCCAACTCTGAAAAGCAAAAATCCAGTCCTGTTGTTTAGAGTCCTTAGAGAAGAGATGGGCAACTTGTGGCTCTTTGGAGGTTGTTGAATTGTGACTCTAATTGTCCTCACTATTGTCTATGCTGACTGGGACTAATACTGTCCAGCTATATTTGAAAGGTGACATCTTGTCCATTGCAGTACAAAAAATTATCTGATGGATCAAGCCAAAAGCTTATCGCAGCCATAATTTCTTTCACCCACTTGTTGACCCGTTCCAGTTCCTCAGCAACTGACTGCCTTTAATGCAACTTTAAAGCCTTCCCAAGGCAAGATATCCAATTCTTAAACCAGATTGTCTAATGGAGCACCCACGAAGTATTTGGAGAATATGGAAAGCACTCCAGAAGTGGAAGGCATTCAGCAACTTTCCAGGTCAAAGAATCTTCACATAGGCATCTAAATTGGGCTGTCTTTGACACTGAAGTGAATGGCTAATCCAGACTTCCAGCACTAGCTAAGATCTTCCACGAGAAAAGACAAAGGATCAGTGGACAAAAGGCTAAAAGGAAAAGACAATTACAGCAATCTAAACCTGCTCCAGTCTTAAAGAACTGTGGCTATGTTGAACTCCATGGTTTCACATTGATGTGGCATTGGAGGCTGGGTGTGTGTGTAGGGGTGGGTGTATTGTTTTGTGGTGTGTGTGGGGGAAGGCATGACATTTTGTTGTGCAATAACACAATGACAAATAAAACTATTCTATTATAAACTAGTGATACATAAACTAGACTGAAAGGAGCCCTCAGTAATTTTTAGCGCTCCTGGACTGAGAGAGATTTGGATTGAGAACAGCTTTGTCTGACCAACTGTTGACTCATAGGCCATCTATCTTATATTAAATACATACCAGTATTGATCTAAATAAAAACTAAGTCTTGGTTTTGATTCAGACCAATACTGGTATGTATTTAACTTAGTCTTGCATCAGACCAATACTGGACTGGTATATATTTAATATAACTATTTATTTGCTCAAATACATAGTTGTGTTCATCGGAAATATCAAAAGCAAAGGGACCTTGTAGCACCTTAGAGACCTGAGAGAATCGGGTCGGTAGCATAATACTTTCATAGACTAAGTCTACCTCCTCAAATGTTTGTTGGTAAGAGCTTAACATTAGACTGAAGTTATGAGACCTGAAATTACATCTCTTCAAACAGGAGATTTCTCCTGAATAACTTCTGTTTACGAGGAAAGGTTCCTCTCCTCACCACCATTACCAGGAGATTTTCAACTGGTGTGAGCAATGGGTGACTTGAAGGCACACACACACACAAGCACACACACATTATATTCCTTGACTATGTAGGGAATACCACACTGTTAGTCACTGAATTTGATTTAAGTTCAATTTGGGCCATTTTCTAGCTATCTTACAGATTGTTGAATATTTTAATAACAACAGTTGCTTTAATAAAAACATTAAAAGAATATTCAAAATTCTCCTCTTTGCAATTTTTTTTTAAAAAAATGTGTCCAAGAGGTAATAAAATCAGTTGGTAGTTGGTATCTGTACTACTGATCTATATGCATATGACTCTTATTGCATGTAGAACACAATAAAAAACAGTTTAATAATCAAAAGCAGTGACTCAGCTTCAGGAACAAGTAAAAAGACGTTGATTCATTTATCATTACTGCTTCTTACAGGTCACACCAGTCAAAGGAGTGAACAAAGATACACTGTGAAGGCTCAAGGCAGTTGCAGGTGGTGCTCAGCCCTCTTTTATCAACAATTCTACCCACTGTCTACTGTTTAGCTATACATTACTCAAGTCATTTAATGACTTGATAGCCAGCTGTTTCTATTCAGGTTGTTGTTGTTACTGTTGTTGGTATTGCCTTTAATTCACAAACCAAATCATTTTAACTGCATGTAATCCCAGGCCATTAAAGTGCCTTTAATTCACAAATCTTAAACTCACTAAATTGTTTCTAAAACCAGTGCAGTGTAGCTGGAACACTGAAAAACTAATTTGCTATGCTTGTGTGAACAGAAAGAGTGCAGATTCCTGCCTGCATTGTTTCAATACATGCAGGCCCTAAGTTAAAAACAAGACAGGCTCAGCAAGTTTATTCTTCAGTTGAATTTGTATATAAGTTAGAACAGATATATTTTTAAAGTGTAACTATATAGATACACACACACACACACACACACATGCGTGCACGCACACACTTTGGATAGCATAGAGAAGGGTTAATACCCCTGTAGTGTTTGTTTTGCTCTCTGTGCCCCTGTTCAGAAGATTTCACCTCACTTTCTGTCCCTGTGATAATTGGATTTTGAAAAAAAACCGAATTGTTGTGAAAACAAGGAATGGTGATAAAGCTTCAGTGGAGACACATTTTCCCCCAAGATAACTCTTTCAGGGGTGAATTTCCCTTCCTAGGAGTAGATTTCTCTCACTTGCTGTTGTCTCACCCCAGTTCTTGATTATGGGTCATTTGTAAGTCAGATGTTTGTAACTCCGGGACTGCCTGTACTTCTGTGAAAGTAGACACAAATGGTAGGCGATTCATTAACAAAAGCACACGCTGTTCTTGGGATAATAGGACACATCTTCTTATCAACAGTCACACTAGTTGGTGCCAATGGGCACTGCATTCTAGAAATACATGGAGCACTGCAGGTTTCCTATCTTTGAGTATACAACTTCGTAGAATGCTTTTAGGCTGTCCACTACAAAAGGTTTACTGATCTGATCATATTGTTCCATTCTTTGCAAGTACTAAGGTTTTAGCATTTCAGTGTCACATCTTAGTCTGTGTTGTATTGTACTTAAATATCAAAGGCTTTTGATTTGAAAAAAATGAGTATTGACTTGCAAATTATACCAATACAATCACAGAGTTGAAAGAAACCACAAGGGTCATCTAGTCCAAACTCCTGTCACGCAGGAACAAACAACCTAAGTTCTCCCAACTGATGGTCATCCAGCTTATGTTCAAAAACCTCAAGGGAATGAGACTACACCACACTCCACTGGAGCATATTCCACTGCTGAACAGCTCTAACCACAACAAAGTTCTTCTTGATGTTTAGGTGGAATCTCTTTTCCTGTATTTTGAATCCACCACTCTGTATCCTAGTCTGAATAGTAGCAGAAAACAAGCTGGCTCCACCTCCTACACGACATCCTTTCAAATATTTAAACATATTACCTCTTAACTTTTTCCTCTCAATG
This sequence comes from Anolis carolinensis, assembly GCF_035594765.1. Taxonomy (NCBI): domain Eukaryota; kingdom Metazoa; phylum Chordata; class Lepidosauria; order Squamata; family Anolidae; genus Anolis; species Anolis carolinensis. The sequence continues at coordinate 258,901,340 of NC_085843.1, read as the reverse complement.
TATCCACTTCCCTATGCTGTTTCTCATATAGTATGACTTCCAGACCTTTTACCATTTGGCTGCTCTTCTCTTGACACTTTACAACTTACCAATATCATCTTGAATTGTGTTGCTCAGAAATGGACACAGTATTCCAGGTCAGGTCTGATCAAAAGCAGAATATAATGCTACTATTGCTTCTGTCAGTCTCAAAACTATAGTCCTATTGAAGCAGCCTAAAGTCACAATGGCCTTTTTAGCTGCTACACCACACTGTTGATTCACATTCAGCTTGTGATCTACTAAGACTCTTAGAAACTTTTCATATGTAAAGTTTCAAGCTAGGTGTCACCAATCCTTTATCTGCACATTTCTTTTTTTTCCCAGCCTGAATGCAGTATCTTACATTTCTCTGTGTTAAATTTTTATTATTATTATTATTTTACTTTTGGCCCAGTTTTCTAATCTGTTCAGATCATTTTGGATTCAGATCCTATCCTCTGGGGTATTAGCTATCCCTCTCAATTGTGTGTCATCTGAAAATTTGATAAGCATGCCTTCTGTTCCATCGTCCAAATTACTGATAAAGATGTCAAACAGCAGTAGGCCTGAGGCACCCATGGTCACTTCTCTCCAGAATGAATAGTAGCAATTGCTGACCACCCTTTGGATTCATCCCATCAACCAAGTACAAAGTCACCTAACTGTAGCACTGTCTAGCCCACATTTTATGGGGACCATGTCAAAAATCTTACTGAAATCAAGATATACTACACTAGTAGCATTCTTTTCATCTACCAAGTTTGTAACTATCAAAAAGAAGTATAAGATTAGATTGACATGATTTGTTTGGAGAAACCCATGATGACTCTTAGTGATGATGGCATTCCTTTCCAAGAGCTTACAGTCTGCTTGCTTAATGAGCTGCTCTAGAATATTTCCTGGTATTCATATCAGGTTGATAAGGTGGTGATTACAGTAGAGTCTCACTTATCCAAGACTCACTTATTCAAGGTTCTGGATTATCCAATGCATTTTTGTAGTCAATGTTTTCAATATACCGTGATATTTTGGTGCTAAATTCGTAAATATAGTAACTACAGCATAACATTACTGCATATTGAACTACTTTTTCTGTCAAATTTGTTGTATAACATGATGATTTGGTGCTTAATTTGTGAAATCATAACCTAATTTGATGCTTAATAGGCTTTTCCTTAATCCCTCCTTATTATCCAAGATATTCGCTTATCCAAGGTTCTGCCAGCCTGTTTAGCTTGGATAAGTGAGACTCTACTGTATTTGGGTCCTCCCAAGCTTTTTCCCTTTTTTGACAATGGAGACAATATTGTCTCCTTTCTGCAGTCTGTTAGTGTTTGAACAGCATGTTCCATCCAAGATGGTAATTTATGGACACAGGGTTGGTCCAAAATTAAGCCAAATTTCAGAATTTCTTTGTGAGAATAGATAATTTCTGAATTCTGGAGTGCCCATTGATAACATAAGTAACTGTAGCAGCCCCATTCAGTTTCCAAATAAATTGTTTTTGCACTCTATGATGTCTCTTATTTGAAGGAAATATTTTAAATGTAAAATATATTCAATTCCTGGAGAAGCTAGAGTGCCAGCAAAACAAAAATATCCTGAGATAATTATAGTAGCAAAATGCACTGTAGATGCAAATTAATGGATAGAGCAAGCAGACTGTCAAGTATTATTCACAAAAAGCCAAAAAACCCACCCTACTTTAATATGCCAAATATTTTAACATAATTTGTTAAATGACACAAAATTAATCCCCTTCTTTACAGTGTGCATCCTGCTAACTGTATGTTGATTCAACAAAAAATTTTCTATCCTGCAACAAAACTCACAGCTGTGTTTCTCCTTTATAGTAAGTCTATGAAATGCTTTGTAAAAAGCATGATTTGAAGGCAGCTTTTGAGATAACTCTCTGTAATCATCATCTGTGTTTTGAACTCCGGAGCTCAAAATGCACTGAATGAAACATGACTTTGGCAGATATTTTTCCGTTGTTCTTATTTATCTATCTAGAAAGCATTAATATATCTAGAAAACCTATATTAAGTTGCAATAATAACTAACAAGGGGGAGGGGGAAAGGAGCTCAACTGTAGGACCTCTAAGAGATATAAGGTGTTCAATGTCTGAAATAAAAATATTTTAAAATGACACATTGAAAAATAAGATGCTACATCCTGTCAAAAAGAGTGAGACATAATTTAATTTTTCAAAAGTTAACAAGTACTTTTCCAGGGGGTTTTCCTGGTGGTTTAAGAAGCCAGTTGTATAGTGAGATAATATGTCATATTATGTCTGATAAGGAAGTGAAGGTACCTCTTTTCTTATAGCCATTTTGAGAGGGGCAGCAGAAGAAAATTGAAGTATTTGAACTTGGGGGGAGGGGGCTGTGGCCAATGGGGAAGATGTCTATGGAGGGAATTTGACACCTGAGACTCACACAGTTGTCCACACCTACAAGCTGACCACAGATTAAGAAGATCCACTATTTCATCTTAAAACACTATAGCACTTTCAGGTGAAGTCACATCTGCATATGAAACACCTGCATGTATATATACCAAGAAGCTGCATTTGTTGGCATTTGTATAATACCTTTACTTGAAGCAATTTACATGGAGGTTATCATGCAAAGTCACTTGTCAGAATTTGTTATAGTCTGATATCTTCCAAATAAATTGTTGCATGTATAGGTAAAAATAATAATAATTCCTGGTGTCAATTTGATTCTTGGTACATGCAAATATAGAAGCTGATAAATATATGGGCTATTGGATATTGTAATCTCTACTGTACTGGGAGCAAACATATTATGTTTTCTGTAATAAGTAAATTTGCAGCAGCGAATTTCCTTGGTGAGATTTGGAGAAACCTACAAGCAGCTCATCCTATACTTTCACCTTTCAACAGTTCTTTTAGATAACATTCAAGTATTTTATGGTATCTGGCCAGTACATTATGCATTTAATTTTCTTCAGTCTATAATACTACTCTCAACTATGGGTTATGTATATACAACTGAAATTTGGGATAATACTTCATGTATTTCATGGTTTGGGCTCTAGTCAACACAGTTCATGCTATTCATAATTTATTTGTCTTGGAAAGGACCATTTGTGGTTTTCAGAGCCTTGAGTATATATTTTTAGTGACTAAAAGTTCCCAAACTAAAAGAGAAAACTGAAAAATGCAGTTTCAGTCTACTGAGAATGCATGGCAGGGAGTTGGACTGGATGGCTCTTGTGGTTTCTTCCAACTCTATCATTCTATAGTAATGTGAACAAACCCATTAGAAATATATTTGTGGTCATTATTGTGTATCTTCAAGTCATTTCTGACCTATGTCAACCCTATCACAAGGTATTCTTGAAAAGATTTTATCAGAAGGGGTTTGCTATTGCCTTCCTCTGAGACTAAGATAATGTGGCTTGCCCAAAGTCATCTGGGAGGCTTCATGGCAGAATTGGGATTCAAATCATGGTATCCAATCGACAATTACATCCATCTTGCCCTTGGTTGAGCCCTCCTCCTTTCCAAAAATACTAACTGCAAAAAAATTTTTTTTTTCAAGATGCCACCTGAGATCATAGTTACAGTATCCATTTAACAATGTGCATTTCTATCATTACACCATGGCAGCTACAGTTTGTAAATCGTGCTGGCCATCAAAGTTTAGTTCACTGTATTCAGAGATGGAAGAATTCAAGTATGGCAACAGAGTAATCAGAGGTTCTCGCTCACCAGCTTTGGCAGAACATTAAATACTGACCTGGCAGTTTACGTCCTGCCCTTTATGTAGCAAAGGCTTAGCTTTGATGCATCAATGTACAGTATTCAAAGGCCATCAAGTAAGGTCTGTTCTGAAATACAATCCTGACAAAGCTCTCAGCAATAAGTCTCTGGGAAATCAATGGAGCTCCACATAGCCAGAGCTGTAATTTCCCATCATTATTTATTTTAGCAATTACCACAAACGTCACACAATGTCTGCTCAGCCACACTATACTTACACACATTCATACAGGAGCCATTTAATTTCATATTGAGATGTCATCCAGGATATATTTGCAGTTAAATGTTTTGCTTTGTTCCTGAAGTTTTACTTGCAAACAGATCCAACACTCTGATAAAATTTATCTTCATCTTTTCTATCCCATCTGTCCTACTGCTTCCTCCATCTAGTTTCATGCTATTCTAACCAAGCAGTGGATAAATGGATCACAAGAAGTTGCCTTTTCTAGTCAAACTATTGGTCTATCTTGCTAAGCACTGTTTATAAATGCTACTTGGTTCCTTTTAGACTGGAATTTCCATAAAATTTTATACAGGTCACATTCCCTCTCAAAACAAAAGTGCCACAGTGACATTTAGAGAGGGAAATGCCTTGCCTCCAGTCTGAATAAGCTCACTGCGTCTGGCTATTAGCTATCGGTTTTAAATATGTTTTTACTGTATTTTATATGCTCTATGATTTTATGTCTATGTTTTAAATGTATTCATGTGGTTGTATATTATTGTTTATCGTTGGGCTTGATCCCTATGTGAGTCGCCCCAAATCCCTTTCGGGAGATGGGGTGGGATATAAGAATAAAGTTATTACTATCATCATCATCATCATCATCCATCATTAAATGGGAGTGGTAGGGTGGCCCTTGAGAGGGTCTGGTTGAAGAATTGGCTTCTGGCCCGCGATCAATTCCCAATCCTTGTACTAAAGCCATAATAAATAGTCATGTATTTCAGAAATAGGACATACTACTTAACTGATATCTCTTGTGTTTATTTGGTTCTCTGCATTTGTTTAAGTGGAACTGAGGTCAATTGTGTTTACTGCATATGACCTATGGTTGCAGTGAGATCACAGACACAACATAGATAATATTCTATTTTTAAAAGAAACTATTTTTAAAAAAGTGAATTAAGCACAGAAAGAGCTTGCCAAAATCATCTCTAAAGCACATGCCAGAGCACTGTGCGAGTTTCTTGAACATTTTTCCAGCATACTATATTAGAATTCACAAAAATCCTGTCTCATCCAAATAGTCAGGCTATAGCATTGCAGGATGCAGATGGCATTTCTCAGCTGGAAGGATCAACAGTTCTCTTTGTGCAAAAGCAGACTCTCACAGGGAGGGGGGAAATATATACTATTTAATATGCATCAACAGGGAATAGCTAAAATAATCACTTTTTACGGCAGTATAACCACAGTGCCAGCCCCAGGTTTCCACAGTCTAATGTTATGACTTCGATCTGGGGAAGCTTTAAGTTACAGGCTGTTTTGAAATTGCTCCACACATGTATACTATTGTTATTATTATTGTTGCATCTTGACATGGTATTGTAAATATACGGCATATTAATTGGCACTCTCTGTGACTGTGTTTGCTTCACAGCACTGTCTCCTGTCTTGTACTCATAATCCTGACTGTTGAATTTGCCACCATGAGACACTGCTTAATACAATTTCAGCAAAGACAGTGTGGAGGTAAAGGGGGGAGGGGACTTACAACTATATAGCTCTCTTTTTTATCAAGCTTTTTTTTTCATTTGGAAAAGGGATTTCAGTGGAGAAGTGCATGATTTTAGTCATGGACAGTCTCGGATTTTAGTCTCAGACAGTCTCGGACATCCAATGAGTATAGTGTAATGCTCTACTCATGTAGTTCTGTGTCTTCTCCCCACCCTGTTAACTAATTAGAATAGAATACAATAGCTTTATTTGTCATTGTCATGAAATTGCATACCTTGCCCTGCACACACCACAAAACAACACATCCATCCCTTCACACACACACACACACACAACCCACCACCATCACACAGCCACATCAATGTCAAACAGAGTTCAACAGCGCTGTTCAGATGGGAAGGAAGGAGAGGAGAAAGGCAGTTTGAAGGAGGATGAAACTAGTCCTGGCTAAAGAGGGTGGGGGAAAGTTAGAGGACACTCCCTGATGGAGTGAACTAGCTTTCCCCTCCTCAAAAGAAAGACAAGGTACTTCTTCCATCTCTGAATTGCCTCCCTGCTTCTTCACCAGTAAGGAGAAACAGCAGTATCACTCCATAGCTGACAGTTATGGAGGAGAATATTTTGAATATGCTTTGCCTAAGGTTCTCAGTTTGACCTGGTTAACTGCAGTGAAGTAGGTGGTCAAGTTATGAATCAGGATGAAAGGCCTCACCCTGAGATGTTGTGGAACTACTGAACTGTCAAAAGTAGATCAAATTGCGTTAGATGGATGAAGGCTTATAAAGCTCCTTGTTAATTAGAATTGCAAACCCCGCCCCCCATCCCGAATAGTTAGCTGCCATTACAGATTCTCTTTCTGAAAAGTGTTGTTTTTGTTTCATTATTAATAAGGAAGCAAAATGGTTACTTTCAGGGCAAATATTTCAATACTACAAGCCAAAGGCTCGGGATACAACACACACTGAAACTTCATCCAATTCATCATTACCCACAACAGAACACCAAAAGGACCGTAAGGCTTGGCACAAGACAATCATATGAGATTCCTTCATCATTTTTAATGAGGCCAGACTCCTATAGCCAACAGGAACCAATATACACTGTAACCTCTTGAGTTACAACTACAATATATCCTAGTTGCAACTTTGTTACTGGATAAATAACATTATTGGTATTATGTAACATGATACTAGTAATGACATGTAAACTTCTAAATGGAAAGGGACCTTTCTAATTGAAGGACATTATTCTGCATGTCTGTCTGAAAATTGAGGTCTGCTGCATCAGGAACAATACACACAAAAGGAGGCAAGCTTACCTATTATAGGGCCCTGTTTGTGTGGCTTCCTCCCTCTGAGTCAAAATTAGCACTGATTGTATGTGATCTAATGTCTTTAAACCAGCTACGGGCAAACCCAAGTCCGGGGGCCGGATGCAGTCCCTTCGGCTCTTTTCTCAGGCCCTCCTCTCTCTCACCATCCTATTGTTCCTTCCTTCCTTCCTTACTTCCCTCTTTCTCCTTCCCTCCCTGCTTCCTTCCCTTCCAAGATTAGGAAGAATTTCCTGAGAGTAAGAGTTGCTGGAGAGTGGCATAGGCTGCCTTGGAGTGTGGTGGAATCTCCATCTCTGGAGGCTTTCCCACAGAAGCTGTCTATTGGGAGTGCTTTGATTGTGCCTTCTTGCATGGCAGGGGGTTGGACTGAATGGCCCTTGGGGGTCTCTTCCAGCTCTAGGATTCTAGATCAGAAGTAGGCAAAACGGGGTCTAATGGATACACTTTTTCCTCTCCCATCCACCATCTCATCCTGACCAAGGCTAAGCCTTTTGAGATCCAAATGTTTTCTGTCTTTTCTTCACTTTTCTGCCTCCAAAAGAGAAGAGGAAGGGGAGGAAAGGGCAGGGAGGGGACTTGAGGAGAACCCCCTTCCTCCTGGCCTGCCCACCCTGCTCTGGTCTGCCATGCAGCCCACAAGTTAGAAAGTTTGCCCATGCCTACTTTAAACTGTTTTAACTCAGTTGAAATGGTCACATGGGTTAATGTCATTTTATACTGTTTAAATGAATTTTAACTGTTCCAGGTTAAATCCCCTATCACTCAGGTTTTCCTTTTGCTGGACCTGGTACTGGGCCTCAAGGTGACCTCTATACTGGACAAATAGCTATATTCATCAGCAGGTTCAGTGTGGTAAAGCATAAACAGTGTTCTCTTTCAATTATTAGAATAAGAAATTTGACCAAATGTAGGCAAATAAAACAAGGGAAGATTTATTATACAACAATAAGTTCAACACAAACTCTTTGCATGATCCCTAAACCCCTATCAGATAACAACAACAACAACAACAACAACAACAACAACAACAACAACAAAAACAAAAACAACTTTATTTTTATACCCCATCTCCATCTCCCTGAAGGGACTCGGGGTGGCTTACATGGGGCCAGGGCCAGGTGAATACAGACAGTATAAAAAGCACAACAATATAAAAACAAATCAATAAAACATATTAAAATCACATTTACAGTAAGACATACTTGGGTAAAAACCTGGGTAGGCTCCTAAAAATGAATTGGGCCCGAGAAAGTGCATATAATGTAGAATGTAAACTGGGGGGAGGTAGATACCCGGAACTGTTATCCAGATAAGGTGCTTAGGAAGGCAGAAACACAGAAACGATGTGTGACTGAAGGAATACAATAAAGTGCTACAGAGATGTTGTAAACAACAGGACAATCCCTAACCAAGAGGGCGACAATCATTCGCCAAAGGCCTATTGGAAGAGCCAAGTTTTCGGATCTTACCCACTCCCATTTTCCTAACTAGCCTTCACTCTATCTTATCTCTACTACGGACACATCTCTAGGTTATTCTTCCCTAAATCCCACCCTAACCACACAGCATTCTAAAGACTTATTGGCTGACTCCTTGCCCAGCTTCTAATTTCACAGCAGCCCTAAACTCTTTTCAAAGAGGGCAGGCTATACATATTTAAAGAAACAAACAATTGTACTGAAGTGGACAAACAACCTGGTGTGATTTTAAAAAAAGAACTAATAAAATTTGGGCACTATTTTTCTCAGCCAAAACAAAATGAATAATACAATTAATAATAATGGAGAAACACAATTTATTCCTAGTTTTGACTTCTGTTGATTGCTGTTACAAACCCATTGTGAAAAATTCCACTTGTTTGTTCCCCCAAAGCCCTACATTGCCAGTTTGTCTCCTGTTTCAATCTGGCCCCTGCTCATTAAAACACTCATTCTCTATCTGCTATGCAGATACTTCTATCCGGAGAACTTATTCCTGCCACAGTAGCTTACAAGGTGATCAATCATAAACTTGGAGCAACCACTTAATATCTGTGCATATCACCTCCCCTATACGTATTAAACAGTTTGGGTCATCTGCAAATGTTTAAATTTAAATATTTTCCACTTCAACTTCTAAAATACCAACAATTATCAAATGATTTACCCGCACAATTTGACTTAACAACAACAACAAGAAATCCCAAATGTACACTTGGAAATGAAAGGTTCCTGGAAACATATGATACCTCTCTTAATAGCAGCTGAGAGAATTATTCAAAATAGCCTCCAGCAAAACTTAGTAGAGAATGCATGTGGCACTGTTCCTATTAAATGTAATTCAAAAAGCCGTCATTCTTCAGACTGGCTGCTTGGCTGGGAAATGATTGATGATGCAAGAAAGGCTATATTATATCTCAACTAGGACTAAATGCTGGGAGTACTGAGGATACAAGAGAAAATAATAACAACAACAATTCACATTTGTACAATAGTACATTTCATAGCACTTGTTCCATCACATGCTCAAAATACCTTATAACTGCTATGTAACATAGGTTCATATTCTTATAATTCACAGTCATATACTTGACAGAATTTGGAAAATGGTTGTTTGTCTAAGTAACCCCAATGAGTACATTGCTGAAGTGAGATTTGAGCTTGTGTTAGTCTGGTTCTCAAGACACTTTAGCTCCTATGATGAAATATCTCCAGTCAGGAGGGTTAGCATACCAGGTCAACAAGAACGCCACATCCTTGAGTTACAGAACTGCACTGAATATTAAATATTTAAACCCCCTTCCTTTAAAAAAAATTCCTGTTCTTGGAAATTAAAGTGGTTTTGAAGAAACATTTTACTACAGACATTGGAACAAAAAGAGCCATTTAAATAGTTTGAACATTTGGCTGTAACTCTAGAGACCATTGTTCAATTCCCCACTCAGCCATAGAAACCCACTGGGTGACCCAGAGAACCCCAATATAGGTTCTTCTTAGGATCACCCATGAGTCAGAAACGACTTGAACGATTTTGCAAGACTCAATGTCCATGGTACCAGAAGCCACTTTTAAGCGTGGGCAAGTAAGTGGTAGAATTCAGCTGACTTCTTTTAATTAATTACAGTTACATCTAGATTGGATTACATGGGCCTGCCTTTCCAGATGGCCCAGAAACTACAACTGGCGCAAAGGTTGGCAGCCAGGTTGCTAACTGGAGCTAATTATAGTGAGCAAACGACACCCCTATTAAAACCTCTCCACTAACTACCGATAAGTTTCCGGTCCCAGTTGAAAGTGCAGGTTATCACCTATAAAGCCCGAAATGGGTCAAATCCTGCCTATCTTGGTGACCACATCTTCCCTTATGAACCGGCATGGGCCTTAAGATCTGCCAAGGGAGGCCTTCCTCTAGCTCCCACCACCGTGACAAGCACTGTTGATGGGGACGAGAGAGAGGGCCTTCTTGGTGGTGGCCCCCCAGCTCTGGAACTCCCTCCCCAGGGAGAGTAGGCTAGACCCCACTTTGTCTGCCTTCCACAGGGATCTGAAAACCTGGATGTTCCATTATGCATTTGAATGATAGTCAGTTGCTGTTCATGAATACCCAGCTAGCTTCCTGATAAGGGTGTAATCAGCACTTTACCTCCAGTCCTGGCCCTATAGCCTGCTTTTTGAACAAGTCCTTGCCCAGCCCTCTCTAGTCTGATCATGTCCACTAGTTACTGGTTATTGAGGTTGGTTTGATACATTTTTATGGGGGGGGGGGTTCGTGTCAGGAGCAACTTGAGTTGCTTCTGGAGTGAGAGAATTGGCCATCTGCAAGAATGTTGCCCAGGGGACGCCCGGCTGTTTTGATGTTTTTACCATCCTTGTGGGAGGCTTCTCTCATGTCCCCGCATGGAGCTGGAGCTGATAGAGGGATTCGAACCTGGCAGCCTTCAGGTCAGCAACCCAACCTTCAAGTCACGAGGCTTTAATCCACTACGCCATCGAGGGCTCCATACTTTTATGGTGTTTTTATACTGTTTTTAATTGTTTCAATTAGACGGTTATATGTTATATTATATATTATGTTTTTAACTGTGTTTTAGCTGGTAAATTTTTGTTGTATGCTCTGGACTCGGTTCCACATGTAAGCCGCCCCGAGTCCCTTCAGGGAGATGGTGGCAGGGTATAAAAATAAGGTTAATAATAATAATGAAAAATGAATCTAAACCAGATTAAAAAACACTTTTCTATATGAATTGTATTTCTATATATAATTTTTATAATAAACAAAATTTCCCCAGCTATTATCATCAATAAATTCCCCCATTCATGTTTATTATTACATTTATTTTTTATATAAAAAATGAAACTTAAATGCACCTACATTGACTTTAATGTGATACTCAATATAAATATGGACTACTGAATCTGATGACTAGAGTCAGATGAGGAGAGTCAACCCTACAGTCAATATTGTTCCTTATGTCATTGACTATAGAGTAAATTTAGTGGTTTGCTAGTTCATTTGGCAATAAACTGCAATATCAAGAATTTTACGGGGGAATTTGGGAAGTACTGGCAAGCACTGGGATCAATAACAAATAGCAGGAAGAGGGTACATGTTTTTCATGGCATGCACTGTTAATTCTAACCACATCAGACTATTTTTTTAAAAAAAAATCATGAAGATATTTTAATTAAAATACATACAATTTTGCCAGTTTAATTAAACCAAGATACAACTGTGCAATTAATTCCATATGGTTAATAAGGTTATGTTTTTCAACAGTAGTTCCTTATAATGCTTTGCAATATGTTTTCTGAAATTGGAGGGAAGTGCCTGCTGAAAATAATGAGAGAGTAATCTGTCAGTAATCCAAAAAAGCAATTTGATTTGTCAAAAGCACATTTATTTAATTATTTATTTATCTATCTATTATTTATTAAATCCACGTATATTTTAACGTATATTTTATCATTCTCAGAGCAGCATGCAGTACTGTTTTCATCTGCCCTTTATCCTCACACAGTTCAAGGTAAATGTTATGGCTCTGTAAGGAATGAAATGTGTATCCAAAACCTAGTACTAAACTCTAACCACTACACAGCATTGTAATGTAACTATCTTTGTCAATTTAATTCCATGACCTGTGGATCTTGGTCTTACTTCTCTATTATGCTCCCTGTCACTGATTGCCTAGATAATGAAAATATTGTTGCACCCCTATAATGCAGAAGAGAATTACAACATTAATGCTATAATGGTAAATGGTACCACAAAGAACCCACCTAGTCAAAAACCTACACAAGAGTTAAAATATGTTCTCCCAACTAATTTTTTTTTTTTTTGGATTGCGGCTCTGGTTATTTATTTTATTTTATTTCTGTAAAAGTAAACTCCACCCAGATGTCTAAAAATGCACATCTGTTAGGAATTGTACCACAACGCCAATTTTCTGTACTGAAAACATATTGCTTCAATAACAAGTAAAGGTGGCTACTAACTATAAGTCTCACACACACTATATTGCCAAAGTAAATTGAAAGCAGCAGCCATGTAGGAAACAGAACATCAGGGGACTAACAGGCATCAGCGCTGAAGGAAATCTTTGCTTCTGTGTCTGTAGGAGAAGCCAAGTAAATAACATTCATAGACGCATGGGCATGGACACTATGTTATTACACTGAACATGATGTAAAACATATTTGTGTTCAGTATTATTCAGCAGTACCAAAAACATCTCTAACATTAATGGCAGCATACTTAGTTCACTGCAGCCATTTCCGTTCACCCAGTAAAAATGACACAAGATTTATAATTCACATTATGTGGCCATATGTTAAAGGCAAAAGGGCCTGTGAAATATTTTATGCAATGAACTCACTGCTGGTACAAGTGAGCTGGACTAGGTCCTGAATTTATCTCATTCTGTTGCTCTTTCTTCTTTAGAGGCTGGTTAATATAGCAATTAATATACATTCAGGTATCATAAATAAATTTATAAATGGCCATTTTGACTTTTCATCCATCTTTGAAACTATAGGAATGTGATCCAGCCAACATAAGATTTTTTTTACATCCAAATCCAACTAATCAAAATAAGATAATAAAACATATATTGAATAAATGGACAATAGCTTCTATTTTCCAAAACGCTTCTTGATGTTGTAAAAAATCCAAGGTGTCTTGCCTAGATTACCGCCAATGGAAAATATACTTTTCCTTGTCCAACCCAAGGGAAAGTAGCAAGAGCAGTCATGAGAGCAAACTCAATATATACAATGCATTATATGAAATTAATCAAGGCATTGCTGGTTATTATGTGCACTGAACTAAACAATTAATAAGTTTACAGATAACAAAATACAAGGACTTCTTGTATGTTTTTGACATAATTACAAGGATGACCACATGGAAATAGAACAAGATGCCTAAGTGTATTACGTTAAGTATTACAGGCAATCCCCAAGTTATGAACATGTGATTTCACCTCACTTTCTGTCCCTGTGATGATGGGATTTTGAAAAATTTGGCTTGTTGTGGAAACAAGGATTGGTGATAAAGCTTCAGTGGAGACACCATTTCCCCATGATAACTCTTTCAGGATTGAATTCTATAGCCGCATTCTTCTGATACTTGTTTATGCTACAGTATACAGTATATTCTCGATCTGTAGTTTCTCGTATCCACACAAAGTCCGGGAACACCCCCCCCCTCCCCCCCCCCCACACACACTCCTTGAATACAGGGATTGAAGTGTATTTCTCCAAGCCAAAATAATTTAACTCTAAATGTCTGTGTCTCAAGACCTATTAATAGGTAGCAATGGCCCACAGGAAAAACTTTACCATCCCCACATCCACCAGAAGTGCTTGACTAAACATCAAATGTGCATTCTGATATGGACAGGTTGCTTACCTGTAACCGTGTTTCTTCGAGTGTACTCTGTGAATTCACACTAATGGAGAAGGCTGCGCCTGCGCAGGCTCCAACGGATACTCTTCCAAGCTAAAGTTTGAAATTTGGCGGTAACCCCGCCCCTCTTCCCGGAGGGTATAAAGGGCGCCCTCCGCGCCCGCTCCCCAGTTCCTACGCCGCAAAGGCAGCGAGAAAGGGAGAGGTTTGCATGTGGGGAAGGAAGGGCGGGATTGTGTGAATTCACAGAGTACACTCGAAGAAACATGGTTACAGGTAAGCAACCTGTCCTTTTTCTTCGTGTACTCTGTGAATGCACACTAATGGAGACTAGCAAGCTGAGGTGTAGGTAGGTGGGATAGCAAACCCGATAACCAGTCTAGTGTCCAAACAACACATTTATTGAGCACAAGGTGCAAAAACAAGCAAATGCAACGGTCAAAGAAGCGATGCAATAGCATATAGTGCAAAAAAACCGATCCTTGTTGTTAGGATCCAGAACACAATCACAACATTGTAAGTGAGCAATAGTCTGTAAGAAAATACAGAGGTAGGCATAAACTCATTCTCTGAAAACAGAGGGAGAAGTATTCAAAAAAATACATTTCAGTGCAGTGGGTAAGTATAGTACACAAGCACTACGTTAAAGAATCCCTGAGCACATCGATTACAAACGGGGTGGATGACAACGGTCAGCCTGTAAGAAGGATAAACCCGAAAACTGGTTTTGAGTAAGGCAACAACATTAGGTAAGGCAGGAGGAAAGGACGGACCTGGCAAAGGCCGAGTCCTTGAGGTTCTTTGAGTCCATCCTGTAGTGTGAAACAAAGGTGGATGGAGTGGACCAGATAGCCGCTCGACAGATGGAGTCGAGAGGGACGCCCCTCAGGAAGGCCGTAGAGGTGGAAAGGCCCCTTGTAGATCTAGGGCGGATCGAAGAGGGGGGTTGGCGTTTGGCCAGCTGATAAGCGAGCTCGATGGTCTGAGCAATCCAGTGTGAGAGTCTTTGGGAAGAAAGTGGTTCGCCCAGTTGATGGGTAGCGTAAGCCACAAACAGTCTAGGTGACTTACGTATGTCCTTAGTCCTGTCCTTGTAGAAAAGGAGGGCTCTCCTGACATCGAGGAGATGGAGTTTCGGTTCTAGAGAAGAAGAAGGATTAGGGAAGAAAGCAGGAAGTATTATGTCCTGGTTCAGGTGAAAAGCAGAGACCACCTTAGGTAGGAAGGTGATGTCCGGGCGAAGGACAGCCCTGTCGTGGTGGAAACGGAGATAGGGTTCGTCCACCCGGAGAGCAGCCAGTTCCGAAGGCCTGCGCGCAGAGGTGATAGCGATAAGGAAGGCAGTCTTCCAAGAGAGAAGGTGAAGGTCTGCAGAGGCCATAGGTTCGAAGGGAGCTGAAGCTAGTTGAGAAAGGACGAGTTCGAGGCTCCATCCGGGAGTCGGAGGTTGAACTGGAGGGTGCAAGTTGTTGTAACCTCGAAGGAAGGTCTTAATGAGGTTGTTAGAAAAGAGAGAGGGTTGTCCCTGACGTTGGAAATGCCAGGAGAGAGCAGCGAGATAGGATTTTATCGAGGCCAGAGAAAGTTGACGATCCACAAGGGAAAGTAGAAAGTCCATGACCAGCGGGATCGAAGTAGAGGCGGGATCGACGCGTCGGTCCCGAAGGAAAGTTTGGAATTTTGCCAGCTTGTAAGCATAGGCCTTCGATGTGGCCGCTTTGTGAGCGGCGCGAAGGATCGCCTGCAGGTCTGGGTGGAGAGAATTTAAGGAAGTATCCTCCAGGCAGTCAGGTGTAGGGACGGGACGTCGGGGTGGAGGACCTGTCCCTTCTGCGAAGATAGTAGATGAGGGAGAGTTGGGAGAGTGCGGGGAGGATCCGCACACATCCGGAGTAGCGTGGGATACCACGGCTGGCGTGGCCATGCAGGGGCGATCAGGATGGCCGATGTCGGTGTTAGATAGAGTCTCTCTATTACTCTCGAGATGAGAGGGAAGGGAGGAAAAAGATAGACGGGTTCGAGAGTCCAGTCGAGGAGAAACGCGTCTCCGAGACAGCCCGGAGTCGAGTTTGGAGGTAGTCTCGCTCCGAAGCGAGGAAGTTGAGCGTTCGAGGGGGAGGCAAAAAGGTCCAGAGCTGGCCAGCCCCAATCGTCGAAGACGGATTTCAGGATCTCGGGATCGAGACGCCACTCGTGGGGGGAGGTCGTTATTCTGCTTAGAGAGTCTGCTAGAGTGCTTTGAGCCCCCGGAAGGTGAACTGCCGACAGAGTTATGTGTCTCGCTATGCACCATAGCCAAATGTCCATCGAGAGAGCCATGAGTTTTCTCTAGCCCGTACCCCCTTGTTTGTTGATGTAGTACATGGCTACTACGTTGTCCGTTTGGATTAGAACAGACTTGTGGGGAAGAAAGCGAGCAAACGCCCGGAGGGCTTTGAAGATTGCTAACAGTTCTAGAAAGTTTATGTGGTGAGATCTTTCTTGGGTGGACCACAGGTCCCTGACGGTGAGGTACGACATGTGGGCTCCCCACGCAAAATTGGAGGCGTCGGTCGTGATGGTGACTGACGGTAGGGAGGGATGGAAGGGAAGTCCCACACAAACGTTCGCTGGGTCCTGCCACCAACGAAGGGAGAGGCGAACGTGGTTCGGTACCGTGAGAAACATTGAGCTTGGATGCCGATGGGGTTTGAAAGAGTCTATAAACCATCTTTGGAGAGGTCTGAGACGTAATCTGGCGAAAGGGGTAACCATGACCGTGGAGGCCATGTGACCCAGAAGAACTTGGACCGCGTGGGCTCGGATCCTGCGGTTGCGGAGGAGGAGAGAAAGGTGCTGTTGAAGGGCTAGGAACCTGTCCTTCGGTAGGGAGGCGGTTTCCGTGATGGAGTTGAAGAGAGCTCCAATGAAGCGGATCTCTGTGGTTGGGAGGAGTTGAGACTTTGAGACATTCAACTGAAGGCCCAGCCGTTGCAGGAGAGAAAGAGTCTGTGAGACGTGGTTTTGAAGGGATGAGGGGTCGGACGCGACAATCATCCAATCGTCCAGATAAGGAAAGACCATAATGCCCTGTTTCCTGAGGTGCGCTGCCACCACGGCAACCACCTTTGTAAAGACCCTTGGGGCCGTGACGAGGCCGAAAGGGAGAACTGTGAACTGGTAAGAGTGTCCCAGGAGCTTGAAGGAAAGGAAGCGTCTGTGGGATCGACGCACCGAGACGTGGAAATACGCGTCGCGTAAGTCTATAGAGGCGAAGTAGTCTCCGTGTCGGAGCATCGGGAGGATGGAGGCCACTGAAACCATTCGAAATTTTGAAGGCAGAATGAAGAGGTTTAGAGCCCGTAGGTCGAGGATAGGCCAAAGACCTCCGCCCCGCTTGGGAACCGTAAAGTATCTCGAGAAGAAACCTCGAGTGTCCTGCTCGGAAGGAGAAGGCTGGATTGCGCCCTTCGCCAGAAGGGAGTCGACCTCGGCGCATATTTCCAGTGAAGGGTCGGTGTGGAGGATGTGACCCGTGGGTGGCAAAGTTTCGAATTCCAAGGCATAGCCGTCTCTGACAATGCGAAGAACCCAGGCATCTGAGGTGATAGACTCCCATTCGCGGTAGAAAGGAGCTAGGCGGTCGAGAAAAGAACAGAGAGGAAGGATCTGGTCGGGGCCTAGGAACGGCATGGTAGTGGCAGTAGTAGTGGAGATAGAAAGATCCCCGAGAGAGTGGGCGTCAGGCCCGTCGTTGGGGTTGTGGCATAGCTGCAGGACCTTTGCCCCGACCTTTCGGGACCTGGTGCTGGTGGCGAGGTTGTTGCTGATGACTGTGGTGACTCGAGCTCGACGAGCGTCGAAACGGCTGGTGACGAAAAGGCTGAGGGTAGCGACCGTACCGTTGCGGGAACCATCGGGTCCGCTGAGCCTGAGGTTGATTGGTCCCGCACTTTGTTGCGAGAATCTTGAAGTTGTGATTGGACTTAAGTTTGTCATCAGTGCCAGAATTGAAAAGGCCCTGGGTGTCGAAAGGAAGGTCTTCGATCACTTGTCGAGAGGAAGAAGAGAGTCCTGAGGACCGAAGCCATGCATGCCGTCTGATCGCGACCGCGTGGGCAATCATTTTTCCGGCGGTATCACCGGTATGCTTAGCCATTTGAATTTGGTGGTGTGCGAGAGAGTCCGCCTCCTGTTGGAGGGTCGAAAGGACTGACCGGTCTTCGTCAGAAAGCTTGGCGAAGAAGGGTTGGGCTTTCTCCCAGAGGATCTGTTGATAAGCGCCCATGCAGGCCCCGTAGTTTGCCATACGGCAAAGGAGGAGAGCACCGGAGTACAGCTTGCGGCCTACCACATCGAAGCGTTTGCCCTCTCTGTCGGCAGGGGAGTTGGAGTGTCGACCCGACGATTGGGAGGCCTTTACCACCATGGAGTTTGGGTCAGGGTGATGCTTGAGCCATTCCAAGGCTTCGTCATCGGTTCGGTACCAGGCCTCTATTTTCTTAGAGGTTGGAGGTATCGAAGATGGAGTCTTCCAAGATGCCTGGATGACGTCCAGGAGGTATGGAAGAAAAGGCAGCAAGGTGGCTGGCGGGGCTTGGGCTTGAACCCTCTTGAAAACGGGGTCGGTAACGGCCTTTGAAGTTTGTTTAATTTCCATCGCCAGAGCGTCTGCTATTCTGACCATCTGGTCGGAGAAAGCCCGAATATTATCCGTCGGGGAAGGTGGGTCGACCTCGTAGGCGTCGTGAGGCGGGGAGAGGTCGAGACCGAGAGAGACAACGGAGGCGGAGAGTATCGACTCGGGGCGTTCGATATCGGGGTCATCCTCCTTGGGCCCTTGAGGGGACCGGGGAGGAGAAACAAGCACAGAGTCCTGATGAGGTATTACCTCAGGAGCAGGGAGAGCCGGCTGTGGAGGAACGCCCTTGGACGTGGAGGCCTGGGCGGCGCGGGCTAAGCGTGTCATCTGTCTACCCCTCTCAGGTGTTTGAGCCGGGGGAAAGAGTTCTTGTCGAGCCGGAAGACGAGATGGTGCCGGCTGGGGAGCCTTAATAACTGTCCTGACCGACCGGCTTGAGCGTCCGCATCCAAGGACTGACCATGAGGAGAGGAAGAGGAGCGGAGACGTTGTGCTGGTTGGATAGGAGAGGATCTCCTAGAGGAAGGCCCAGAGGAGGGGACGTCCTTCTTCGAAGACGCTGAGGAGGATGACCTCTGGATCATTCGTTTCTTTGCTGGGGGTTGTTTCGACGCGACCCTCAGCGATTTTCCCGGCGTCGGGGGAATCGGGCACACAGCTGCCGAGTCAGATTGAGCCCGTCTGGATTCCTCCTGAGCCCTCTTGAAGGCAATCTTCATGGCGGAAGAAGATGGCGGCGAAGCCAGGCGGGATCGAGTGGAAATGGCCGAAGCCACCGAACTCGAAGTTGATGAAGGGCCCATCTTGCCCGACCGGGTGGATACCGTAGCGGTGGTCACCGTGCAGGGCGGTTTGGTCGGTCGCGGTCTCGAGGTTTTCGAGGTTTTAGATGATACCGACGGAGCAGGCCTGGACGCCATCGAGGCCGAGGTGGAAGTGGAAGCCTCAGGAGCAAGAGTTTTTTCGTATAGAGCTGCACGGAGTCTCGCAGCTCTATTTCTTCTGGCCTGAGCTGTAAAGGCCAGGCAAAAACGGCAGGTACCGACGACGTGGCTTTCGCCAAGGCAGAAAAGGCACTTAGCGTGGCCGTCGGAATCTGGAATCTTAGCGGCACACTGAGTGCACCGTTTAAAATGCGTGGTTGACATAAGAACGAAGAGTCCGAAGTGACCTTTGCGGCGGAAAAAAAGGAACTGGAGAGCGGGCGCGGAGGGCGCCCTTTATACCCTCCGGGAAGAGGGGCGGGGTTACCGCCAAATTTCAAACTTTAGCTTGGAAGAGTATCCGTTGGAGCCTGCGCAGGCGCAGCCTTCTCCATTAGTGTGCATTCACAGAGTACACGAAGAAAAAGCAAAATATTGATTAGATGAGCAGAGATACATGCTACATATACTTTCCCTGTATGAAAGACCTACCGTGTTTCCCCGAAAATAAGACAGTGTCTTATATTAATTTTTGCTCCCAAAGATGCTCTAGGTCTTATTTTCAGGGGATGTCTTATTTTTCCATGAATAAGAATTCACATTTATTGTTGAACAAAAAATAAACATTTATTATATACTGTACAGTAGTTGTCATCACAAACCAGCATAACCAGACCAATTGTGAATCCTATCAAGAATTTCTTGTTACTACCATTATTTCCATGTACACCACTCTATGGTACGTACATTTACCAATCCTGCATGCTCTGGTGTTCTGTTTGGCGGGCATGCTTCCAAACAATAACTTTGCTAGGTCTTACTTTCAGGGGAGGCCTTATATTTAGCAATTCAGCAAAACCTCTACTAGGTCTTATTTTCTGGGGATGTCTTATTTTAGGGGAAACAGGGTAAGTCCTTTCATTAACTCTTACTAGAACAGACCCACCGAATCAGTGGGATTTACCTACATGTTGACTCATCATTCTGCCATCAGTGCTGGATTTACCCCTGTATTGTACAATATGTAATACTATATTTAATACATTGATTGTATATGAAAATATTGTATTTACTTGAATCTAATGCTCACCTTTTTTGGCTAAATTAAGTTGCCAAAATTAAGGTGCACATTAGATTTGAGCCAAAGGAGAAGCTGCTTTAGGAGCACCTGGAGGTTTTATTTGAGGGATTTCATCTGTAATTTAATTGCCATGGCTATGCAATCCTGGGATTTGTAGTTTGGTGAGGCATCCGCATCATTTGGCAGAGGAGGCTCAAGAACTTGTCAAACTACAACCCCCATGATCCTGTAGCATTAAACCAAGACAGTTAAAGTGGATTCATTCTACAGAACAGAGGATGGCCATGCAGGTTTTCGTTTCCATTGCTGAAAGCTTTGGTGTTCTAATACTTTGGCTTTTAAAGAAGGAATTCTAAGCAGGAAGCAATTGTAATGGCCATATTACACATAGACTAGACATTTTGTTGCTACGCATTACATTCATCGACATGCTTTTTCTGGTTTTAGGCTTTTGAAAATTAAGGTGTGCATTAAATCCCATGGCGCATTAGATTTGAGTAAATATTGGTAATATTGTGAGGATATTGTGGTCTATTTGACAGAAGCCAGCCAGGCATGTGCTCTATTAAAACAGCATAATTTTAAAATGCTGACTATCAATTCTAAATACCTGATTTTAGTTTGTGAGATATAAACAAGTCAAAGGACAGCAAATATTATATTGTGATGCCTGCATACTACTCATCATAGTGTGATTTTAAAGCCTAGGTTATTTTTAAGCCTTGGGGATGACTTCTTAAGTCATAAGTATCAAAGCAGAGCCATGAGTCATTTCTGCATGGTCATCCTTAGAATGCAAAAAAATAGCTTGTTTACACTAGTGTTACATGATACTCTGACACTGCTGCCAAACTAGGTGGTTAACTAGGGTTTATCTGAGAGGGAATACACATTATGAAGAAATGGTCCACTCTTATCATCCTCAATGGCTAACAAGAAGAAATATAGGCCAAGATCCAAAAGTTCAAGAATCTTGGCCTTTTTTCCTCTCTATCTCCCTGGTGCCCAAACCCTAATCAATCATAGAGCTATACATTGTAAGAGAGTATTAGAGGTTCCAATATTTTTGAGGATCTTCACATTTCAGCACTTTGTGAAATTTTCTGGAAAATGTGTTTTGTGAAAATGTGATTCTGGATAAAGAGCAAAACAATACATTGTATTCAAATTTTCTTTCTCCAGTTCTGCAAAAAATACATGTCTACATTCCCAAAATATTCAATAAAATCACTATAACAATAGGGTAATGTCCTTCTGCAAACCATGGCTTTCAAATCTGGAAACAGCTTTAGGAATAGTGTCTTTATTCATTTTTGAATACACATTTCTCACAACATTCTTTTGTTGATTCTAACCACAAATCAGCATTCAGTTAATCATGCTGAACACTAGTTTGGCTTTCCCACTTAACTAAGGTTGGCAACCCCCACTTTAAATACTGGTTAGTATTAACTTTGGCAGCATCATGGAAGAAATGTACTGTCCTATGATTTGAAATGCCAATGCAAGGAAAGGTGAATTTATACTGGAAAGAGGAAAGAAAGAAAATGTGTGTGCTCCTGATGTACTCAGTATGGTTTGAAGAGAGTCAGAACAATGTTATCCTCAAAGTTTAGATATGGATGGCTGCTTTGAATGGTCTTTATTGACTCCAAAACAGGCATAAAATGCAAAACCCTGCAATTGAAGATTCACACTTCAGTTCTGTTACCGCTAACACATGCAAGTAGTAGTCACCCTTTTTGTGTTTTAAATATATCCTTAGTAAGTTGAGAGAATGCAATATTATGAGGCAACTTTCAATGCAGGTTTCGGCAATCCTGATCTTACAATCTATTTTCCCACTAGACCCACTCTGTATGATACACAAGTAGAAAGAGTATATAAAAACACTGTGAAAACAATATATTTGAAATATTAAGTTTCAAAGTTTAATAATCTCTAAGGGGGCCTGGACATGTGAGTATTCCTCAATATTCTTTTGGCAGAATGGATTTATAGAAAAATGGTTTCAGCTGAGAACACAGAGAAATTACTTCATCTAAATCACATATGGGTGGACACAGAGTCTGCTACTAATAAAAATTAACTGACGAAAGAGTCCGCAAGAACACAAAGAGGAAAAGAGCAGGGAAATTCTGAAGAAGGCTGCTGGCAAACAAATTCAGTACAACATGAAAAGAATATTTGGGGAAAACTGACGAGTGGAATAACAGGAAGCTTAGTCAGTTCTGCAAGAAATAAAAAGAATGTGTGCTTTGTGATAGAGAAGGAGGAAGGTAGAACATTGTATTTGAAGCACAAAAAGGGGCCTGACTAAATGCTTAAAAGGAGGGAAATAAAAAAGCACAAATGAACTTGGAAAAACTACTTTTTTGTACTACTGAATCCCCCAAGCCATGTTACATGAGAGATTCTTGGAGTTTTAGTCTAAGAAAAGAATTTGCAAGCCCTTGAACTTCAGAAGTTGCTGGTTACATTAAGCTGAAATGTTTATCTGTGCAGCATATGATACTAAAACACAGAATCTAAGGTTAGGTAAACAAGAAAGCAAAACAGAAGTATGTTATGGACTGAACCAGCTGTTTAGGAAAACAAACTAATCCTGATCTGGCAAACTGATAAAAAACCACACAAAACAATCCTTAACATCATAATTAAAATATTGTAATATTCGTTTTGTAAATTTGTGATTTTTTTTAATATAAAGGGGGAAAGGGAACTTCAAAAACATTAGAGGTTCGCAAGTAAGCCAACCATTCACTAAGATAAAGCATAATAATTACAGTTGTGATATAGCCTGAGACTGAACAAAGCAATAGCCCCATTTAAACATTCAAGAAAATGAGGAAGTGCTTAAATTAGAGAGGAGACAGAGCACACATGAATGTCTGTACTACCCCAATGTATGTCCATTCCATCTTGGACTTTCACACATTAAGCACAAAGGTGAGGAGGGCACTTTGAAATGTAGTTAACTTCATATGCATAGAAACTTAGATTTCATGTGGATCATGCTAATGGAGGGAGGTTCCTAAGTATGATCACCTTAATGCATCTACTACAGGCATGGGCAAACATTGTGGATGTTGAAATCCAGTTGTTTTGGATTTCAACATCCACAATTCCTAACAGCCTACCAACGGTTAGGAATTGTGGGAGTTGAAGTCCAAAAAACCTGGAGAGCCAAAGTTTGCCCATGTCTGATCTAGTAGATCTCTTCAGATTTCTGCACTGAAAGTGAGGAAGGTTTGAAAAACAGTCAACCTGTGGAGGGATGCTTGAGGGAATTCTTTCTTTAATTTACTGTTTGTTTATTTATAAATAGCTTCTCTATCTGACAGAGCCCCTGGAGCGATGTGTAATAAATTATAAAAAAATTACAGCAGTTACAAAACATTATCTGAAATAAATTCTTTAGAGCCATTGTGCTGGTGGCACAGTGTGTTAAAGCGCTGAACTGATGAACTTGCAGACCGTAAGGTTCCAGGTTCAAATCCGGGGAGTGGAGTGTGCGCCCACTGTTAGTTCCAGCTTCTGCCAACCTAGCAGTTCGAAAACATGCAAATGTGAGTAGATCAATAGGTACCACTCCGGCTGGAAGGTAACAGTGCTCCATGCAGTCATGCCGGCCACATGACCTTGAAGGTGTCTACGGACAATGCCAGCTCTTTGGCTTAGAAATGGAGATGAGCACCAATCCCCGGAGTCAGACAGGACTGGACTAAACATCAGGGGAAAACCTTTACCTTTACCTAAAAGACAAAGACTCAATGCAACAATAGTTTTAACTGCTTGTCGGAAACTCAGTGAAGATGGAAGTCAGTCAAATTGACTTCTCTTTAAAGGAATACTGGACAGAAAATAGCCCAGTGCTATTTTATACTTACTTACTAATCTAACCACTTGGGCAGATGTGACATACTAAAGAGCCTCTTCTGAAGAGCCCAAACAACAATGTTGAGTGTCTTCATATCTTTTCTGACTTATGGTGACTCTAAGGTGAACTTATCATGGGACTTTCCTGGTCGAACTTATTCAGAAAGGGTTTACATTTGCCTTCACCTGAGGCTGAAAAACTGTGACTTGCCAAGGTCTGCCAGTAGATTCCCATAGCCAAGCAGGAATTCTAACCTTGGTCATTCAGTGTCCCTAGTCTCTCAATATCCTAATCCAATACTCAGACCACTGAAACACGTTGCTTCACTCAACACATCCACACATCTTTTGTGCTTTTCCTCTTCTTTTATATGCCAGGGCTAATTATAATTAAAGAATAATTGGGGAAATAACCAAACCTTCATTCATTTTAATCATGAGAAGAACAGACATATAGCACCTCTTTCTAAACAAAAATCCGACGCAATAAGTGAGATTGCTCAGTTCTTCTACTATGATCAACCCAGTTTTCTCTGTTGCATCTGCTACCTTTCAAGAGTTTTTTTTTTTTTTTTTTGCCATTCCTGCATGCTAGTTTTCCACAGGCAGCTACAAAAAAGCCTTTCACCTTCATGGAATAACCACAGGCAACCAGGCCTATTCTCAAATTTGAGGCTGGAGGGAGTTTGGACTATAAGAAACAGAATTTTAAGGGAGTAGCATCACACTAAGCCAGTGGAGCAAGACTGTGTGTGGTCCTTTGTATCTCAATCAGTGGCAATCCCCATGGAAAATCAAAGAATAAACAGGGTTTCAGCATCAATCTTTAAAAGGTTCAAAGTTCAGTGCTTGTTATGACATAAAATACAAAGAAACAGTTGGCAAATAGCAGGAGAAAAAAGAGGGGAGGAAATCATCCTAGCTGAACTAATATATTAAAATTTAACCATCTTTGGTAAAAGACAGATGGATATTTCAAGAAACCCAGATGATGATAAAATGAAGCAGAAAGAACTAAGAAACATTCAAAGTCAATGAGAGCAGTAAAGTGTAAACTCTACAATGAATACTTTTGACTACTACTAGGGATTCATAAAAAAATTTGATCATTTTATCCAGTCTAATGAGTACTGGATTATCATTTTATCCAGTCTAATGGTACTGGAGTACCATTATCACTATGTCTCTGACATCTACAAATATTGAAGCTGCCCTACTGAGATCTCATGGATTGCTTCAAGTGATCGTGCAATCCAGAGATGGACATATTTGATGGCCAATTTCATCTACCCAGGACCAACAACACAATAGGTATACTTCTCTCCAGTGCCATATTTAGGCACAAAAGTAGGAAAACCATTAAAGCCAGCAGGAAATGTTTGTTTTTTGGGGTTTTGATAGCTTCCTGATGAATGAAATGGTGAAAACCCTCTTTGAGCAAGTATTTTTTCTGTTGATATATTATGGCTTGTCACTGAATTTTGATGGCAGTTTTAGAGGCTCAGTAGTCTCAACATGCCAATTTTTGAAAGGAAAGGAAGAACTGCTGGAAATCGACTTATTGAAAAACCTGGTACAGAGCTGGAGAACTATATGGTCAATGCCAATTGTGAATGGTTCATTTAAAATCGGACGTAAGCCTTGTTCCAACTGCTGGAGCATTAGGCACAAAATGATATATATTCAGATTCAGGACTCCGAGGTTCATACAACTCTGCCACATTTATACTGGATAAACAGTTCTTGGGGTACAACCTATGTTACACAAGTGGGTGAAGTGAAGCAGGAGCTATCTACCATACAGGTGGAAAAGAATTTGACTACAATTTAAATTCCTGGTGAAATATACATTTTGGCCTTCCAGAGGCCTACTGTCAGACTGCACACACCTTGCCTGTGAAATTTGTACATCTGTAATGGCTGTGGTGGTTTTTGAGGAATGAAATCTGCCGCAAACTATGTATACAGTAAAAAAAATTACAAGAAAAAAGGATCTCACCTAAAAATTAGGAAGAATTTAATGAACATTTTGACAACAGAAGACACTGCTTCAGAGGGAGGTGAACACTCAATTTTTTATGGTAGTATCTGAAATTAAGTTGGATGGTCATCGTTTGAGAGTTATTTAGTTATGTATTCCTATATGGCAGGGGGTTACACTTTGCTGTCCCTGAAAACTCTATGGTTTTATTAACATGCAAATGGAAAAAAGCATATGGTAAAAAAATACAAATGTATGTATATAAAATGTAACAAGTTAAGAAAAATGCATTACAAAAGAAATGTGGGAAATACATATGAAAATATATACAGAGGAGAAAATGACAGATGAGATGACACATGAGATTCACATAAATACAATGAAAAGCACAAAGGTATATATGATATCCTGGATAACACTGAGCCTGTGATGAAATATTTTAAAAACAGGTAACAAATCAACAATTTGTGTTTATGTGTACATGCCTTCAAGTTACTGGCTGATTTTTAGCAAGTCTATGAATGTCACAGGGTATTTTTGTACTCAACACTTTGAAAAGACAATCTGTGAGCAAAGGGAAAAGGAAAATGAGCAAGTGCCCTCCTATTTTTCTTATGAAGAAAGTAGGCTCTACCCTCAATGTAAAATTCAGTTATAGATGATATCCAGAGTTCATCATAATTACTTTTTTTGAACATCGCTCCATGAATCCTCAACCAAAGAAGTCAAGAACAGTTGTCCAAAAAAGTAACTTCAAAAAATTATGCTGATATCTACGCATAACTATGTATGCTAACTAATAGGCTTGAGCGATCCATGAAAAAATTGATTCTAAACTCATTTCAAAAGTAGGGGGCGCCAGCGTTTCGTTTCTGATGTCATTTCCGAATTTTGCCCCCCAAAAAATTCGAAATTAACGAAAATTTGTTAGTTTCAAAAGTAATTCGTTAATGGCGGACGCGCATGCGCAGTGGCCAAAAAAAACAGCACAGAGGGAGAGGACTTTACAGGACTCTCCCACCCTCATTTTTTGAGTGATCTTCTTCCAACTTGGTACAGTGGTAGAACACATTTAACACTGATAGCTCACCAAAATTTGGAACGTTTCCCTTATCCTCTGATTTTTGGCGAATTTTCATAGCTTTTATAATAAACCATTTTTTAATAATTGCAGAAATCTGTTCCTGGTTTGAAAGTCTTATTTCCTGTTAAATTGGGTTGTCTTTACTGTGAAAGTCATTGTTCTACTTCAGAAACTTTGTTTTTGTGGCTGAAACTTTGTTAAATTGGTGTGTGTGTGATATATACTGTATATATATATATATATATATATATATATATATATATATAGTCCCTGCATGTGTGTGTGTGTGTGTGTGTGTGTGTATAGGTAAAGGTAAAGGTATCCCTTGATGTTAAGTTCAGTCATGTCTGACTCTGGGGGTTGGTGCTCATCTCCATTTCTAAGCCCAAGAGCCAGTGTTGTCCATAGACACCTCCAAGGTCATGTGGCCGGCATGACTACATGGAGTGCCATTACCTTCCCGCCAGAGCGGTACCTATTGATCTACTCACATTGGCATGTTTTCAAGCTGCTAGGTTGGCAGAAGCTGGAGCTAACAGCGGGCACTCACTCTGCTCCCGGGATTTGAACCTGGGACCTTTCGGTCTGCAAGTTCAGCAGCTCAGTGCTTTAACACACTTCGCCATCGGGGCTCATGTATATATAATATACATACACATACACACAATGTGGAGAATATGTGGAAAGGTAGATAGATAAGTTGGGAGCCACAGCGAAGGCACCTTCCTGGGAGCAAGGTCTAATAATAATAATAATAATAATAATAATAATAATAATAATAATAAATCCCTTACAATATCCAAGATGGCTCACTGCTACAGAATCTTGGGAGCTTTAGTTTGGTATGGTACCATTATTGGCAGAGAAAGCTAAGCTGTAGGAGTTGAAATCCAATCATTTATCCTCCCTATAGAATCAATTTTATATGCATTTTTAGCTACAGAAAAGCTAAAATCAGGACAGTAAAAGAACAACACCCAGAAAATGGGAATTCCAGACAGGAAACAATCAGGGCCAGCTAATACCTCCCAACAAAGGATTCCCCCAGGTAGGAAGCAGCCAGGCTTTGAAGCTGCAAGGCTATTCAATGCTAATCAAGGTGACCAATTGCAACATTCACACTTGCCTCCCACAGACAAGAGTTCTTTCTCCCACCCTGGACCTTCCACAGATATATAAACCCCACTTGCCTAGCTTCGCACAGACGTCAAAACCTCTGAGTATGTCTGCCACAGATGTGGGTGAAACGTCAGGAGAGAATGCTTCTGGCACATGGCCATAGAGCCCGGAAAACTCATAGCAACCCAGCCAGTAGGCTGTTGCTGAACAACCTATGAACTTTTAGCATTAAAGGAAAAAATGCCCAAGATTTTATCACTTAATACTGTTGGCATGTCTGGAGAAGAAGAATAGAATGCTTCTATACCAGGCAAGGGCAAACTTTGGAGTTAGGAATTGTAGGAGTTGAAATCCAAAACAATTTGACAGAAAACTGGGAGTTGTAGTTTGGCTCTCTTCTGCAGGGAAGGCTAGGGACTTTGTAAAACTACAGCTCACATGATTACATGGCACTGAATCTGTTGCAATTGAGCTGGTGCCATAATCCTTTCCGGGAGATCTCCTCAGTGGAGATATCTCTTAAAGGGATATCCTCTGGCTCTAAGGATTCCGTTTAGGAAGGCTTGCCTGGCTCTGGTATTCCCCTTTAAGCCAGTGGCTGGAAAGTCTGGAAAGAAGCAAAACCAAACACGCGGCTCCAGAGGAGAAGGCCAAGCGCAGGCAGGCATGTCTCTTCTCTCTTCTCTTCCCTCCCTCCCTGCTTCTCTCTCTCTCTCTCTCTCTCTCTCTCTCTCTCTCTCAGAGAGAGAGAGAGAGAGAAGCAGGGAGGGGAGAGAGAGAAGGGAAGAGAGAGCAATGTGGAAGGCTTCTACTGAGCCGGTGGTGGTGGTGGGGGGGGGGGGGCTGCGTCTCAATGGCATTTTTAAAATGCTAGCAGATCGATGGCCATGCCTCTCCCTCCCTCCCTCTTCCGCTCTGATTGGCTGAGAGGCATGCCAACATGGCTTCTCCTCTCAGAGGGGCTACAGCTACATCTGAAGACATCAGAAACAAACGAAAAAAAGGTACTTTTATTATTCAAATTTGTAATATTTGTAAGGCAGTGAGCAGATGGTTCAATATCAATTCAAAAGTAATTATGAAACGAATTTTAAACGAATTTAACGAACTAACGAAAGATTTGCTCAAGCCTACTAACTAACATCCACCCCTCTTGTTATTCTTCTATTATCCCTTCATCAAATATTTTTTCAATAAACATTTATCTTCACGATTAGGGGAAGAGGTAAGATTCTGTTTTCTTCTGGTGTCATCCTGCCCTCAGAGAAGCTATTAAAATTGCCAAGCACACAAATATTTAGAGTGAACAAGCCTTTGTTAATGAGACAAATGCAAAAGCAAGGTTGCATGTAAATCTTCAGCCTTTAAAGGGGCTACATCACACTTGACCTTTTTTTAAGATACACAAATTATCTGTGTTTGGTGTGTGTGTGTGTGTGCACAATGAATACTTTGTACACTGTGAACACATGAGGATAATATACCTGTCCTCTAAATATTTTTTTCCAACATTGAAAATACACTTTTAAATTTTACATTCAACCTTTTCATATTAATAATGTGGAAAAATGCCGTAACCATTAAGTACAACTTGAAATATTCTTTCACACAGAACATTTGTTAAATATTCTAATGTAACCTGTGTAATATCATATCTAATAACAGAACTACCTTTTCCTGAAAATTATCTGAATTGGCATAGCCACATTTAGAATTCTTTCAGAAACACATAGATTTGTCTTTCTATTAAAGAAATATGAAGAAGAGTAATGTTTCCCTTTATTATAACTTCATTACACTTAAATTTGGGCACACGCAATAGTGACATTTAGGTTTCAGCAGTAGTTTGCAGGCCTGGGGGGAGGGGGGTTCAATGTCCTAAAGAAATGTTCTGAGTGTTAACAATTAAAATAAAAAGTATGAATGAACAGATGGACAGACAAATGGAAAGCTATAAGTTGCTCTCAAAGAGCAGGAGTAGTTTGCCAGTGATAAACATCATTTCATAGGAAGAGCGAGTTAAGTCATGTGATTGAACATTTGGCTGGACTTCCAAGATCAGAAGCTTTTGCTTGAAAAAGACATACATCTGGTGCCTTTAGGATATTTTAGCCTGCTTGCATACAAACATACACACTTTGCATTCACTATTCAATGTTGATGCATGAGGCCCCTCCAGATTCTGGACCTAAATCAAACTTTTGAAAGGAGATGCAGTCAAAACTTCCTTGCTGGCCCTCGTTCACACATCTGAATCCCTTAAAACTTCTTATTCTGAGGATATGATAAAAATACCAATCTTACACATTTATTTGAAGTATTTATGACCTGTCTTTCAGCCAAAAAGGCCCCAGAGTGACAGGTATTTCTCACTGTCTGTAAAGGAAAAAAAAATATAGCTTTTTGGGGTCAGAAGTAAATGAGGAGTTGCCTAATCTGAATCACACTGACAAAGTACTGGAACAAAAAAGCTCACAATCTTTATTGATTTCAGCTGTAGAGGCTTGGCCCCTGCACTGGTGTGGATCCAAGAATCATCTTGACTCACCTTCAGGTCAATGAACTGGGAAAATTTGGGATAACAGACAAGGCATGCTACATAAACAGAAACCACTGTATAGTTGACCTGACAATTTGGGACTAAACATCTGTCCCTAAGCCGGGCATGTCTCTAAATGCCCACATGTCAAGGTTACCACCAAGTGATAATGACATGGTCTACCTGCTCCATCCTCCACAGACAATGGCAAAAAATTGTACAGACAAGCTTTTAGTGATCTTACATACATGGACTGCTTTGAAGCACATTGGATACTATATTATTGCATTTTTACAACATTTGTTCCCATCCTGGTAATCCTTATAACTAAACGATAACAACCAAAACATCTGCATTACTATTAGATAGCCTCTTTGAGTGTCATATGCTGAATATAGGAAGAAATGTTTAAGTAACAAACAATAACAAATGCAATGGTCCCAATCCTCAAATCAGATATCTCAGTAACTTTTCCATTAGCTTCAATAGAATAACTATGAAATAATTGGACTAAATTTTTAGAAAAAGTATGCCATAGGCATTGGCTCCACTTAGATGTCAGGATGCCTTGTTGCTTGCCCTTTCTTTTCTTCCCCTTTTTGAGCATTTTGGTTAAATATTGACTTCTTTCATAATTAATGTCTGAACCAAACCTAGGGTGAGTGCATCCTCCAAATAAGCTCCTGCTTCACAATCTTTGTTTAAAGGTAGTGATTCGCTCAGTACTTTTATGTGAAATTAAATCACAATCTCTCTCATTTCTTACAGGAAATCACATTTGGGCATTAAATGTTTGCCTTTTATGTTTAGAATCTGCCCCGAGTCCCTCCGGGGAGATAGGGTGGAGTATAAATAAACTATTCTTATTCTTATAGCAAGCATATAGCACTTCAGTTGAGCATTTGGCTATAAATTTAGGCACCCAAATAAAAGGGGCAAGTGGTATCCAAGGAATGGGAAGGAGAAATTGTAAGTGTGAACAATTTCGATGTCTCACTCTTTGCAATACTAGACATTTAGTGACTAAAGGACAATTTCCTGAGAGGAAGCAATCATTCTTGTTTGGAAGACCAATGACACCGATGTGCCCTCTCCCACAGTTACACACCTGTATATGGCAAAAGGATTTTACATATGCACTGTACGCCTGCACAAAATCCTGTTCAAAGGTCACAGCATGCAAAGCATAAATAAATACTGGGGTGGGGTGGAGAGGAGAGGCAATTAAAAATAACAAAAAAGATAATAGCTGCAAAGCAACTGGTTTGCTATTGTGCATACCGAATGCTGGATTACACATGGTTTTGGTCTAATTCAATACAGTTCTCCTTAAAGTTTTATGCTCTTCTTAAAGAAAGCTGAGTCAAATTATCATACTTTCAAGGTTGCTTGCTAAGGTCACGTTATGAAATCTTAATAGCATCTTTACATAAATCTTATCTGCATGAGAATGTGAAAGGTATAATCCTTTAGTGATCTAAAACCAATGTCCTTTTCCGCAAAACTCCCATTGGCACTGAACTACTATGAAAATTATTTTGATAACAGGCTTTCACGTAGTGTTGTAAACACAGCTGTCACAGATACAGACTTTATTTCTAGCAATTTGTTACAGCACCTTTGCTTAAGGAGAAGGCAAACGCCTTTGGTGGTGCTTATATTAGAAAAAATAAGACTACAGGACAGAAAACATTATATTATGAAGATGATTAAAATTATGTATGTTGTAGAACAGGTAAACCCCCAGATGTTGCAGCCAACATAATCAATGATATGGGATTGTTTGAATAGAATACTCCAATACAGGGCCAAATGTTCTTTGCCTAGTAAAGATCATGGTGGCAGAGGAAAAAGTGAATAAAATAGAACCTCCTCATCTCATTACATCGGAAAATGAAATTGATTAGCAGCAGACTTGGGAAAGGTAAGAGACAGTATTTCTATGGACAATACATAATTTATAAATTGACTGAGATAAAGAAAATTCAGCCGTATACATGGCATTAAAACATATTACAAACTCATGAACGACAAAGTATTATTGGGGCCTTTTAATTACAGGACCACATAGTAATTCCAGACTCAAAGTTAGTATGAAATGTGATAGCTTCCACTTGTCCCTACCTATGCCCCCAATATGTGGATTTCCTTTGTAGATGCACCCATGGTTCCTATCCTCCAGACACCACCTTGTGAGTTGCATCTTTTCATATTCTAGGTTTAGATTGTTCAAAAGGTCGGACAACCTGAACCCAGTTTCACCCAGGAGAGCTCTTCTTGTGGTTGTATCACATTATAGAGCATGAAGAGCTTATTTACTAGGACTACAACTCCCAGAATATCCCAACTAATATGGCCAAAGGGTTACTATTTTTGAAGCTACAACTCTTCAACTCTTCTATTTTTGGGGTACTACACATTTTTTTTATTTTCAGCTCCCAGAACCACAGCCAGCAGGGTCACTGCCTAGGGAAGCAAGAAGCTATAGTTCAAAACAATCATTTTTCCCAGCTCCATCAGATCATTAACCATGAGCAGGGTGTTTAGTTTGGCCTGTAAATTAACACACTCAATAGAAAGAACATTTTAAATTTCTACACGTATTAGAATAAAGGCAGTGGCATGATAAGTACATAACCTCGCTTGGTTTAAAACATAAATTAGCTTTTCATTATCAGCTTGTAACTGACAAGCCGTAGCTATAGCCTGCATAAACTCCTATGCAATTACAATTACTGGTATAAATTCAACAGCAGCACCCAAGTCAGTCATCTTTGAAAATCTGCAACGAGCTGTGCACTCAGTTGGAGCCGATGCTCCCATTATTGGCTGTGCCTACTGGCATTTTCATTATAATAAGATCACACAAGAGAGTGAGAGAATAGATAGTGAAAAGGATTTATAAACCATGTTCTAGATGGTTCAGCACTGTTCAAGCACCACAAAGTGAAGTTAGGAAATGCAGAAATTAATATTTCTTCAATAATTCCAGTGGCAGCTGGAAATGAATCTATACTGGGTTTTAGTCCAAATGTCAAAGAACATAAAGGTTCAGCATCTTGGCTAGCTCCTTTAACAGCCAAGCTAAAGCCCAGGATGGATTTACTATCCTACTGTCATGGAGGCTCTTTAACATATATTTCCCCTGTTCTGCTTGGAGAAGACCAGAAAAGCTACTTCATATATGCATTTTAATT